>NC_072798.1:98622169-100019253 GCF_028583425.1 Eublepharis macularius
GCTTCACTTTGAGCCATTTTTAGCTCAGCAAATCGTTCAGTCATTGTGTGTAATAAGAAAGTTATCTTACTTTACAGTCTTTGCTCCATTTGTGATAGAAACAAAGCACAAGAGGTGTCTAATCCAATTGGCAAGTTCGGAGGGATAGCTTCTCCTCCGTCCGCCATTTTGTCTTCCCCATTTAGTGCGCTTGTTGTTTCTGCCAGGTCTTGTGAACTCAGGAAGAAGTCTTGCAGTTTTTTTATCGCCTTTGGCTGTTGCTTCTTTTTTCAGTGGTCTGCTTGCCCATATTTTGTATTATTTCTTTCAGTTGTGAAGCTTTAATTTGGTTGAAAAGGGAGGGGGGAGTGGAGCCTTGGCACTAAGCATCCTTCTCCTCTCCTAGCGATGCCATGCCTCCCTTCTGCTTTGCTTTTAATAGCAAACTCAAAAGGGAGTCTCTGTGACTGAGAAATGGAGAGGAGGAAGAAGAGGAACATGCTGTCAAGTCACGGCTGACTCATGGCAGTCCCATCCACAGGGCATTCCAGGCAAGAGTCAAGCAGGAGTAGTTTGCCATTGCCTTCCTCTGTGCAGCAAACTGCTTTCCTTGATGGCCTCCCATTCAAGTACCAACCCTGCTTAACTTCCAAGCTCTGATGAGCTTGGACTAAGTTGGGCTATTCAGGCTGCAGAACGAAGTCCTAATACGATTGCAACAGTGCGTGTGAGAGCCGTGCACTGTATGCAGAGTGTGTCAGACTGAATGTCTTGTACAATGTGCTACACATTACTGCAGCTAGTGCCTTGGTAGTCTCAATACAGCTTGTTTTAAAGCAGCAACACGTGAGTGCTGAGCACTGGAAGACTGCAGTCTTCAGGCAGGAGTGGTATGTGTCAGTGGGCTTCCACAAATAGAACTGTTGGGCCACTTTGGAGTCCAGTGCTTTACAGGGGAGTTAGGTCATTATTTAGTGGCATGTGGTCCTAAGTGACACGAGCACACACTCTGTTTGTCTCTGTCCCTTCTGTTGGGCAGGGACCAGTCATATTCTGTAAAGCTCCCATAAACACTGAAGGCACTATATTTGAAATGGCTTATAGCATTGTGCCAATGTAGCAAGCTCAGTAGTGGTTAAAAATAGTTCCTAGGGTGCCTCATCATTTGAACTTAATTTCCCACTTTCTATTTTTTTGTACTTAGGACCCCCCCTTTCGGGCTTGTTGGTTTAGAGCAGGGGTCCCCAGCCTTTTTGAGCCTGCAGGCACTTTTAGAATTCTGACCCAGGGTGGTGGGCTGCCACAAAATGGCTGCCACAAGATGCACAGCCTACAACAAAATGTCAGCTTACCTTAGGCCATGCAGTGAAAATCTTTGTGCTGTGGTGGCAGCTGTTGCTGAAACAACTTTTAAAAATTCTGCATAGCCAATCTGATCTCCAGTGAGCAATCAGAAGCCCTGCTGGGAAAAAAGCCCTACCTGGCGCCACTCCCTTTCTAAAAATACTTTTATTTAGGGTTCAGGCCCCACGCTGGGGAGTCCTAGGTTAGAGGGTATGTCCCTCAGTTGCAGTATGAGAGGTCTTAGGGTGAAATGTCATGTGTTTATTTATTAACAAGATGGTTAGCCATGTTAGTCTGTCTGTAGCAGTAGAAAAGAGCAAGAGTCCAGTAGCACCTATAAGATTAACAACATTTGTGGTAGAATCATAGAATCATAGAGTTGGAAGGGGCCATACAGACCATCTAGTCCAACGCCCTGCCCAGTGCAGGATCAGCCTAAAGCATCTCTGACAAGTATTCATCCAGCCTCTTCTTGAAATCTGCCAGTGAGGGGGAGCTCACCACCTCCCTAGGCAGCTGATTCCACTTTTGAACTACTCTGACCATGAAAAAGTTTTTCCTAATATCCAGCCGGTACCTTTGTGCATGTAGTTTTAGCCCATTGCTTTGCGTCCTACCCTCTGCTGCCAACTGGAACAGCTCCCTGCCCTCCTCCAAATGACAGCCTTTCAAATATTTAAAGAGAGCAATCATGTCCCCCCTCAACCTCCTCTTCTCCAAACTAAACATTCCCAAGGGCCTCAGCCTTTCCTCGTAGGGCTAAGTCTCCAGACCCCTGATCATCCTCGTCGCTCTCCTCTGCACCCTCTCGATTTTGTCCACATCCTTTTTGAAGTGAGGCCTCCAGAACTGCACACAATACTCCAGGTGTGGCCTGACCAAGGCAGTATAGAGAGGGGCTATGACCTCCTGCGATTTCGATGCTATGGCCCCTTTGATACAACCCAGGATTGAATTAGCCTTTTTTGCCACCGCATCACACTGACTGCTCATATTCAGTTTACAGTCCACTCTTACCCCAAGATCCCTTTCACATATACTACTGCCCAGAAGTGTATCCCCCATCCAGTATTTGTGCTTCTCATTTTTGTGGCCCAGATGTAATTCTGTGCACTTGTCTTTGTTGAATTGCATCCTATTCACAGCTGCCCACTTCTCCAGAGTATTCAGGTCTTGTTGAATTTTAATTCTATCTTCTTGGGTGTTTGCTACCCCTCCCAATTTGGTATCATCAGCAAATTTAATGAGCAGCCCTTCCACTCCTTCATCCAGATCATTGATAAAAATATTGAAAAGTACCGGGCCCAAAACCGAGCCCTGCAGCACCCCACTGGACACCTCCCTCCAATCTGATGAAACGCCGTTGACCACCACTCTTTGAGTGCGGTCCTCCAACCAGTTCCCTATCCACCGAACTGTCCTATAGTCTACTTCACAGTCTTCCAGTTTGCCCATCAGAATGTCATGGGGGACCTTATCAAAAGCTTTACTGAAATCCAGATAAATCACATCAACAGAGTTCCCCCGATCCAGTAAGCTGGTCACTGGATCAAAGAAGGAAACCAGGTTGGTCTGGCAGGATCTGTTAGGAACAAAACCATGCTGACTTCCCCGGATCACTGAGCAGTCCTTCAGATGCTTATAGATTGATCCCTTTAAAATCTGTTCTAATATCTTCCCAGCAACAGAAGTCAGACTGACCGGCCTGTAGTTTCCCGGGTCATCCTTCTTCCCTTTCTTAAAGATTGGGATAACATTCGCTCTTCTCCAATCTTGTGGCACATCCTCAGTCCTCCAGGAGGCCTTGAAGATGATGGACAGGGGTTCTGCAAGTTCTCTGGAAAGTTCTTTCAGGGTAGGGTATGAGCTTTCGTGAGTCACAGCTCACTTCTTCAGATAACAATCTGTAGTGAGCTATCTGAAGAAGTGAGCTGTGACTCATGAAAGCTCACACCCCCTACTGCATCCCAGACAAGCCCAGTCCATGCGGGGAAGATGGAACCCACCTCTTGGGGTAGGTCAGAACTTGGAAACAGAGCACCTGCTTTGCACGCAGAAGGTCCCAGGTCTGGCTCTTGGCTTCTCCCATTAATGACTCTTCCCTGGCTGAGATCATGAAAAGCCACAGCCAGTCGAAGTGGAGACAGCACAGCAGTCAGACAAATTGACTAAGACAACTTCTTGGATTTACCTATATAGTTATGCATAAGCAATGTTCTAGCAAAGTGTGTGTGTGTGTGTGCACACTGCACATGGAGTGTCCCTCTGAATATATTGTATTTGATTCTCCTTTCTAGTGGATGACTCATTTTGGGTTCTGCCACCCCAAAATTTTCACATTAATGCTTTAGCATGCTCAAAGTAATTAAAGAAATGACTTTCATATTAATTATTTCTTTTTTGTCTGAAAATGAGAGAAGGTTGGGGATGAAGAAATCCTGCATACTTATATCTCATGCAGAGCACAAGGGGAGCTGGAAAATCTGTATCACAAGTTGCAGTATAATTAGAAATTGTAATGAGTTTTAGATTAGTTTTTATTAATATAATTAAGTTATATTCCATCATAAAAGGTGTTCATAAATATGTTAATAGCACGAGTAACATCAGTAAATTAATAAAATGAACTATATATTATATGAATAATTTTGGACTTAGGAGGTACACGATTTCCTAGTCATAATCCTGCAACATTCAGTGGTTTCGTTGGTGGCCATTAGATGTCACAATTAATCATATTTAACACAACCAATATGCACCTGCTATTTTTAGAATTTCGTAGATGGCTGAAGTGACCAGCTAAAGGAAAGCTACTCCACTTAATGGGCAAAATTGCAAATGATGTAGTGGATGTTATCCCCTGCAGTACTTTTCATTTTTATGGAAGTAACATTATTCAATGTAACTTTCCCCATTTCTATGGCTTTTTCAACTATGCCTTTCTACCTTGAGGCATCTTCTTCTTTCTATTTTCACCTGTCTTTCTTTTTCTATAATTTGCTGTCAATGACTTTAACAAGGTTGGCTTGAACCTTGTCATTCCTTTTCAACCTCTTTGAATGCTCAGATAGCTCTTCATATTTCTTATTCCAGTGGTCTTCTTTTATTTTTCTCTTTCTTTCTATTTGTTCTGTTGTGAGTGCCTTTGTTAAATGAAGAGCCACGTCCTTTTTTCCCAAAAATGACCAGTGACAAAAACTTTGGATTACCACAAATGGCACAATGAGAATGTCATCTCAAGATAGCGATAGGAGAAGTAAGCAATTTGTGGGATTTAGGCTTTGGAGTGTTCTTGGAGCACCCGTTTTTCACAGAGACGCTCACCGAGTCAGTCCTTGGCATCTTCAATTAAAGGAGGTAAGGCAGCAGGGATTTGGAAATTAGGTTATATTGGGTTAGGTCCAAAGGGGCCCTTCTGCTGGTGTAACGACACTTCTGCTGGCAGAAGAGGGGAGGGCAATTTTCTACAATTCCTCCCTCCCTCCCACTTTGTCCCCTCCATTGTCCCTAAGGATCCAAGGACCAGAATTTTAGGGGGCTCAGTAGATTGACAGGAGGTGGAGAGGCAGAGATGTTCTGGTTTGCCAGCTTTACCCTGCTGCGGGAGTTTTGGACCCAATCCCTTATTCTACTTTTTTGATAAAAGAACATGAGAGCCCTGCTGGATCCTCCCAGTGGACCACCTGGTCCAGCCTCCTATCTCACACAATGGCTAATAAGTTGCCCTGGAGGGCCAACAACAGGGCATGGAGGCCGAAGCGTTCCCTTGATGTTGCCTCCTGCCACTGGTATTCACAGGTTTGCTGCCCCTGTAGCTGGAGGCTCCCTTCAGTCACCGTTGGCAACACCTCTATTGGCAATGAATGCCACAGTTCAATTACTTGTTAAGATATATTTCCTTTTGTCTGTCCTGAACCCATTTCTCAGCAATTTCATTGGGTGCTCCTGAGTTCTAGTATTATGGGAAGTTTGTGCAGGGACCTCCATAAGAACAACCTGTTAGATACTCCCAAGTTGCAACCTATTAGATGTTCCACTGAGAAGAAAGTCTGCTCCATAATTCCTGTGGATTCATCCATATTCCTGCCTGTCTGTATTTTGGATATCCTATTTGTACAAAGTCTTCCAGAACAATACTGTTAGTCTTTATTCCATTTCATTAATCACATCCCTTCCACCTCACTGGTTTCTGAAATTGATATTGGCAGAAGTGAGAGTACGGCTATTGGAAATAAAGCATTAATATGAATGGAAGTTCTTCACTGTAAAGACTGCCACACCAGCAGATGACAATATTAATGTTTGCTTTTTGTAGCACTCTCTGGTGACTAGTGGTGTGCTGGGGGCTAAGAGGCAGGAAGGACAGCTAACATGGAGATTTTGAGGCAAGGCAGATGGGAGGGGGATCGGCTGGAGTTAACACCGTGCAGTGTGGTTGTTAGAAGCTGGTAGTGTGTGCTCCCAGCCCAGCCCCAACCAGTCTCTAGCTATGCACAATGCTAACACAAGACAATGCCTACCTTAAAGGCGCTGGATTGTCACCACCCCATCATCATTCAATGGCGGTAGCCTCTTCCTGTCTCTTACCTCTTAGCAAACCATCTCAGCAGCCACCTCTGATAGCAGCTGGATTATGTCTCGTTTGCATTCCTAGCACCCAGTAATTTGTAATATAAGGTTCATTGAATGAACAGAGCATGGGCTCCAGTTCTGAAAAACACCAGGCCAACAAAACACTCCACACCCGACAATAGCCCTGCAGAGAAGATTAGCACATCAAGCACCAATCCATATGCAAAAGAACCTCCTCAGGATACAGTGAAGCCTCCCTCCATTAGCATTCCACACCCTGGGAAACTCTTACAGAATGACTCAGCTCAACCCCACCCCTCCTGAGTAGATACAAATGACCTACATCTTTTCCACACTGTGACACTGAGAGATCTCTGTCTTTTGGTGCTACACCTCTGAAGATGCCAGCCACAGCTGCTGGCGAAACGTCAGGAACTACAATGCCAAGACCACGGCAATACAGCCCGGAAAACCCCCAACAACCATCGTTCTCCGGCCGTGAAAGCCTTCGACAATACAATATTTGTGGACATTCTTGGATCCACTGCAATGTAGGGTCCAGGATCCATTGTTGCAACGTAACAGAAGAAGGGGTGTTGTTGTCCATATAAATCAGGTTCTCATTAACAATATAGTGTTTAATTATGCTGTCTGTCATGGGCAAAGAAGATTTGTTATCCATGGGAGGGGGGGGGGCTGGATTGGCAAGGAAAGTTCCCCTGAAGGGTTGAGCTGTGGCTGCCTAAAAAAAAGCATTAGGGTATGGTGTTCCTGGCTGACAGCCTGGCTATACAAATTGTTTGTCACATTAAGAGTAGCTAAGCTTTCTTGGAGGTAGGCAGGGGATCCTGGAGAAGATGGCAACTGGAGAAGACGGCAAAGGAAGAGCTGCTGGTTTCTTTTCTCTGGCCATTTTTCCTCTGGTTTTCTCTGGTTTTATTACTGCTCCTTCATTTATTTATCTTTTGCCGTCAAGTCACAGCCGACTTATGGTGATCTCACAGGGTTTCCAAGGCAAGAGACGAGCAGAGGTGGTTTGCCGTTGCCTGCCTGGACTTCCTTAGTGGTCTCCCATCCAAGCAATCACCAGGCCTCTTAGGTTCTGATGAGTTCAGGCTAGTTTGTATTAGCTTCCAGGAGTTGAAAGGGGAAGCGACCATTTGCTACCCACCCTCCCTTCTGCCTTTGGGACAATCTGCTGATAAAGGAGAGAGAGGAAAAGCCTACAGAAACACTGGAGTGAGAAAAGCATCCAGGGGCTCCAGCTTCCTTGTGCCCGGTCTCCTCCCATCTTCTCTGCTTGTCTCTCCATAATGTTCTGCACTCAGACCCTGGTTTACATTGTGACTTCTTTTGATCCATGGGCTGTAACATGTAACTAAGCTATTGATCTGCACTCTTGCATGCCAGGATGTGCTGTGCTCCTTGTATGGGGGACTGCTGTGGTCCTCGGTCACCCTGGCTTACCTCATAGGGTTGTTGTTGTGAGATAATGGAGGAGGGGAGAACTATGTTCTAAGAAGCTTTGTGTTCCAAACTGGGGAGAAAAGCAGGACATAAATGAATAAATGCAAAAGCATGAAACTCCAGGTTGCAAAATTCCTGGAGATTTGGGAGTGGATCCTGGGGGAAGCAGAGTTTGGCGAGGGGAGGGACCACAGTGCGGTATAATGCGGTAAAGCCCATCCTCCAAAGCAGCCATTTTCTCCAGGGGAAATGATCTCTGTAGTCTGGAGATCAGTTGTAATTCCAGGAGATCTCCAGGCCTGGCCTGGAGGCTGGCAACCCTAGCAGAGTGCAACCCACAAGTTGGACTGGAAAGATGACGGAGAGGGAAGTCGCACGTATGTCTGTCTCGTCTCTTATCTCATGCTGTTCTACTGCCCCTCCTTCACTACTGCACAGGAGAAATCTTTAACCCTTTTTTACCAAGAATTGCCGCTGATTCTTGGGAGTCTGGTCAAAGTCCACCCCAAATGAGAAATCCATTTTAGCCAGATGATAATGTCACTGCAATACCCGATAGGGACTTCCGGATGAAACACACACACAAAATGAATGAAAGGAACCGTTTCTCCACAACCACTTCACGATGTATCAATTATACTAAAGTACAGGGCTTTTTTTTCTGGGAAAAGAGGTGGTGGAACTCAGTGGGCTGCCCTCGGAGAAAATGGTCACATGGCTGGTGGCCCCGCCCCCTGATCTCCAGACAGAGGGGAGTTGAGATTGCCCTCTGCACCGCCAAGTGGCGCGGAAGGCAATCTAAACTCCCCTCTGTCTGGAGATCAGGGGGCGGGGCCACCGGCCATGTGACCATTTTCAAGTGGTGCCGGAACTCCATTCCACCGCGTTCCTGCTGAAAAAAAGCCCTGCTAAAGTAGCTTCTCCACACCCCAGAAAAACAGGGATTCTGATATGGAAGTAGATTTACTTTTGTCCAATGTTCCTCTCTGTGCTGGTCATTCAGAGTTCTATGCCACGATGCCTTTTCTTCCTGCAACGAAGACTCACTGGCAGAGGCTTGCTTGGCCACTTCTTGTGCACACAGCCATTATTTTTCATAAACGTCAATTTACTTCCTGAGGGCCTCTTTAACTTGGCAGAATACGCAGCACTTTTGCCCATGACATTTATGCCCAATAGCTGAATGTGTCTCTCTTTGAAACTGATCTCCTGATAAAATTGTACATACATACCCAACATTTAGCTGCATCAAAATTCACAGTTCTTACAACAAACATACTCTCCTCAGCAGTGTTGCAATGAAAATTAGGTGCACCCACTGCCTCCTCCCTGTTTTCTGATTCCTGCAATTTATGGTGCAAAAGTGCAAGTAAATATTTGCAAGGAGGAAGTATTTATTACTATTCATTGGTATCTTGTCCTTCTCCGAAAGCTCAAGGGGCTCCCCGGCAGCCTTGTGTTAAAGATCACAGAATCACAGAGTTGGAAGGGGCCATACAGACCTTCTAGTCCAACCCCCTGCCCAGTGCAGGATCAGCCTAAAGCATCCCTGAAGTATTCATCCAGCCTCTTCTTGAAAACTGCCAGTGAGGGGGAGCTCACCACCTTCCTAGGCAGCTGATTCCACCTTTGAACTACTCTGACCATGAAAAAGTTTTTCTTAATATCCAGCCGATAGCTTTCTGCATGTAATTTAAGCCCGTTGCTTCAAGTCCTACCCTCTGCTGCCAACTGGAACAGCTCCTTGCCCTCCTCCAAATGACAGCCTTTCAAATATTTAAAGAGAGCAATCATCCCCCCCTCAATCTCCACTTCTCCAAACGAAACATTCCCAAGGCCCTCAGCCTTTCCTCGTAGGGCTCAGTCTCCAGACCCCTGATCATCCTCGTCGCTCTCCTCTGCACCCTCTCGATTTTGCCAACAAGATCTTAGTGGCCTCAAATTTGCTTAGCTCTAGAAATGAAGCATTTCCAGTTACGCCGACATAATGGGTGCTACTGGACTCTTTTCTATTTTTGCCAACATGACATTCACTCAAGAATGGGGCAACCAAAGGACCACCTTCTCCTGCACTGTCCACCTTCTCCTGCTAATTAGGTCATCTTCACTCCAAGCACCATCTGGTGCCTCTGCCCATGGAAATGAGACAGGCAGGGGAAAGGGCCTTCTCCGTGCTGGCACCTTGCCTGTGGAACACCCTCCTCCCCAAAGCTCATCTGGCACCCCAAACATTTCTGTTTACCCACACTTTTGATTAAAATTTATCCTATTTTATTACTTTGTTGACTGTAATCCAGTTTCCCCATTGTTTATGCTTCTGTTTCCTATTTTTATGGTATAATTGTTTTACCCTCCTGGTTTTATTGATTGCTGTTTCATACACTATACTGTTGACAGATTAGTTTTACTGATCGATTTTACCTTTTAAACTTGTTTTCAAAATGTGAACTATTTATGTATGCATGCCAAATGCTTCCAACCAGGAGATTATCTTAGATCCCTTGAGATCTTGAAATATTGGAGATCCTTTACCCTTGCATGCTTCAACACTTTACCGTCAGCTCTCCTGGAAGGCAGATACCATTGTGTTCCGCTCCCTCAGCAGCTCTGCCCATGCCATACAGGGCAAGTAGAGTCTATTGAAGATGTTCTGCTGCACTGCCTATTCTACAGTAACCTCCTATCTCACTATCTAGCTTCAATCTTGTCAACTTTACCAGGAAGATCTGTTCGGAGTCTTGCAAACTCTTCTCAGGGGATAACTAACAAAGTTGCCGAATTTTGCCTTGTGGAATACGCAAGCGGTTGACTGAGCCTCAATAACTTACTTCCTTGTCAGAGGAAGGTCTCATCTCTCTATTGCCCTTACAACCCACACCCGCAGTTCTGTGCTCACCGCACCGCATGTGCCCTCCCTATTCTTATTTTTATTGTTTTTCATTCTATTCTTCTTTTGCTCTCCGGAGCTGATTCTGTATTGATTGATTGATAAATTGATTGATTGATATATATCTTAAATGGTTTTCATTTGCTCCAAACCATTTACTATACCGCTTAAAATAAATAAACAAATTAGGCTACAATCCTAAGTGACATTTGAATGTATTTTGCCTTAAACTTATGAAATGTATTTTGTCACTGGAGTTTTTTTTTAAAAAAGTATATTACAACATTAAAATACCCTCCACTGACAGGGAAGTCAATGGATGTGAAAGAAATACTTTACACAGTGAATATAAAGCTATTGAACCTAATGAGGTGCCATAAAGAAGAAGCCATTGGCCAGGGGTTGGCCATTTGCTTCGGTGCAGAATGTCCCCATTCGATTCTAAGCAACACCAGTTAAAGGAACTGAAGTGTAGCGGAGTTGTGCAGATCACTGCTTAAGATGCTGGCTGGCATTCTGTGGAGACGGTACTGCCCTTGAATGCTGCACTAGATGAAAAAGTGGCCTAACCCTTGACAAGGTTAATCCAGGGAAAGTTAGCTGTGTTTGTGTTGAAAGGGAATTGGGCTATGGTCCTCGGTACACTTCCTTGGAAATAAACAGCACTGAATAAAATGAGATTTACTCATTACTTGGACTGTGCTGTGCTTTTGTTTGTACTTTTGTTTTGTTTGTTTTGTTTGTACTTATTTACATTTTGGTGCAACTAACTTTTACTGGCTTGAACAAATATTGTGGACTGATTCACTTGGATGGTATGAACACCTCAGAAAATGGTTGAATTAAAATACCAATTCTTGAAAAGGAAATTGCAACAACGAGGTCACTCTTTAGTCTTAGGTGCAGAGGAGTCAGCCGTGTTAGTCTGTAGTAGCAAAATCAAAGAGAGTCCAGGAGCACCTTTAAGACTAACCAACTTTACTGTAGCATTAGCTTTCGAGAATCACAGCTCTCTTCCTCAGATGCAACTTTAGTCTGCTTCTCTAAGTTGTTTTTGGTTAGCAAGTAGGTAGCCGAACACATTTCTTTATGGGATGCAAGAATGCTCCATGCCTCTTCTCTGAACACATCTTATACTAGGCACATTCGAAATGCAGCAAGGCTGGATATTAACGGCCTTGAAAATCTGATTCTGAAGAAATATTGTGGCTGAAAAATTAATCCAAGCAAAATGGTTTATTTTGACCACTTAATTAAAGGATGAAGCTGAACTTGCTCCCACGCCAATATATTACTCTGCCAACAAGCTGTCAAGTTGCATTCGTGATATGTGAATAACCACTGCACTTTAATTGCCATGAACTATCACACTTTGTATCATGCAGGATTTTGCCTTTAATGGGCAAACTTCAGAGGAACACTCAGCCAGCGCTAAGGACTTGTTAAGTGTTCCTTCTACTGATTACAAATCAGAGCTAAACATGTGCTATCCAATAGGATGAAAAAAGCTTAACTTTGGCTGGGTCATACTTTACCCTTTTATGTCTTTATTGAATGCTTCTGGGTTTTCATTTTTGTGTGCGTCTAAGTATCAGTAATGATACTGTGAAAAATGCAAGCTCAACAATTAAAACTGAATGGCCAGTGAAAGAAGACAAAAGTAAAAATATTGTTTTTAAAAATGTTTTCATTTGTGTTCTTTATAAGAAAGCAGTAAAATGTAGAGTGATTGAAGGCCCACAAATAGATTTATATTTTTTTAGGTTGATGTAAAATAAGAGTTGTACCTCAGGTAAGAAGTATGGCAAAGCGTGGGAGAGGTAAATGGAGAGAACATTTGTCAAGGATGAGCCAGCAGGGACAATTTGATATAGGTAGCCCCACAGAGCAGGCCTAGGGGCTGTCAGATACTTTATACTGGCAAAAGAGGTTTAATTTTTCCTATAAATCCATGCTCTTTGTACCTTGTTCTCCCAAGCCTGCTGCTGTATTGTAGCAAGGCTCATTTATTTGGAAGCTGGGCTGAATCCACACTTACCGGCACGGTGCGAAACAGTCAGGATGATGGTGCTTTCCTGGCGCGATTTCTGATGTCATCGCTCGATGACGCCAGGAAGGCGCTATCATTCCGACTGTTTCGCACTGTGCCGGTAAGTGTGGATTCAGCCCTGATCTCATGGAGTTCAGTGGGATGTGCTCTTCAGTGCTCGTGTGCAGGTACATAGTTGACACAGTGCTCATTTGAGAGGCACTTCTGCAACAAATTCTAGAGGGAGAATTGCACTATTCTGCTGCAGCCAGAGTTGCTTCAAGAGATTTGGGTGCCCCGAGCAAGGTCGACCCGTCACCTCCTCTTGCATTGCTACTAGTTGAGTCCAGGTGGAGTCTTCGTGACATTGTTACTAAGGGCCAAAATATACAACACAAACTCCCTGTGTCAGGACATGGGTTCTCAACCTGTCACGTTATCTGTGCCCTGGGATGGACACACAGTGCCAGAGGAAGAAGAGAACAGCCCCCCCCCCCAGTGCTGTTTTGCTGTTTTCAGTGGTGGGGAGGAACCCACAGGAAGGAAGTCTGAAACCTCTTCTTCCCCTGTGCCTGTTTGCAGCCAAACAGAGGAACTGAGAGTTTTTAAAAGGTGAGCCCTGCTATAACATGTAACAGAGAGTTGGGTCGGCATGGGGATTTTGCATTGTGCATTTTGGCCCTGAGTCTTGGTTCAGGCCTAGCCAGTAGTGTGACGCAGCTCCAGAAGGCCAAGAAGGAGGTGAACCACTGCTATGTGCTAGCAGCCTCCTCATTATGTGGTCTCCGGCAATCGCTTGGGTGACTTGGCCAAGGAACCAGCCCTGGTTCCAGCAAAAGCAACCCAACGTCTTGTGACGCCTTACAGACTTGCCAATTGCATTGTACTGTGGCATGTGTTTTTCTGAGGCAGAACCCCACTTCCTCAGGTGCATGAAATCTGCTTGAGTTTGAGTTTATGTCACATTAAATGTCTTAGAGACTGTTTTTTAAAGCTATATATTCATCACAGATCATATGGAAATAACTGAAATATCCAGAGGTCCAGGGCTAAAGGAGCATTGGGAAATACTGGGATTAAAGTCCAGTCTATGAAATTAACTTGTGTTTTTTGCCTTGAGAAAGACAGAATAGAAATACAGGAATAAGTTTTAAAAAACCAAGGATTTCCCTGTGCCTTATAACTTATTGAACTTGCCAGGTTTTCAACTATTGGATGAGACTGTAGCATTGAAAAAGACACCAAACAAGTTAAGATAGAAGAAAAACACTCCGTTGCAACTCAGTTTTGTAAAAGGAAAGCATAGTAGAGAACGAGAAATATACATGCAGAGTTTACACACCGTGTCTTTAGGGTGGCCCAGTAAGTAGAAATAGGGGGAGCCATGCTTGTCACTTTTCATGCACATGGAGAGGCTGGAAGGTACCATTCCTAAAGGAAGGGGAGGAACAGCCTAGGACCAATCATTAGAATTAACAGAACCAGTGACATCAAGACACATGATTAAATATTAATTATTATTATTACTATAGCCAAGAATTCTTAGATTATTAGAACAGCTGAGCAAGATTTTTATAAGCAAAAGGCAACTTTTTCTAACACAGGTCAGACAAAGACACATGCAGGCAATTAATATTAGTGAGAGAACAAAATACTCCAAATACATGTTTTAAGAAGCTGCTACTGGAAAAACGTGGGCTAAACCTTGAAGTGTAGAAAAAGTATCAGGATTGAAAACAAGGAAATGTTTCACTGCGTCGTCTGATCTGTTCATAGAAGAAGGTCTCGATTCTACCCTTTATAAAAGCAGAACAGGACAGATGCCCCGAACCTTGCTTTGCATGAGATCCTACTGTTGGCAAAATGCTTCCAATATCTGGGCATGGTTTCCTTGCCGATTGCACATGCAGACCAGCTGTCATTGGCTGGATTTCTTGTCCCACCCTCTCATGAATAAATGTGCTAGATATTACCAGAAAGGGAAGAATGAGAAACATGAGTCTAGTGACACCTTCCTAGCAAGGCTTTATTTCAGAATCAGCTTTGGTGGACGAGACTAGACAATGGAGTAGATTCTTGTGGCTGGCTCATTTTGCACTTAGTTATCCAGCCCTCCTTCGGTTCCCCAGGGCAGGAATAAGTTAAGAATCAGGAGCTTGAGGAGAAGAGGAAGAGATGAATAGGGAAGATAATAACGCACCAGCCTCTAGCCCTCTCCCCTACAATTCAGGTGCTCACATCTCACAGCATCAAGTTTCTCCCAAGGATATATTTCCCAGCAAGCTTTCACTCTTCATTCTTATGGATGTTCACATGTTCAGTGTTCAAGTGAGTCAGGGACCTTCAAAATAATAGAGCAGCGGGAAGAAAAATGTTCCAGCCCACAAAGTAACAGTGACGTTATTATGGCCTTAACCTGAACCTTTGGCAATGAGCTTATTAATAGCCTGATCCTATGCAGGATTTGGCATGATTAAAGTTACTGGCTTCAATGAACCTAGGGACACCTAATTCTGGAGAGGGCAAGCATTCAAATAAATCGTGCAATTATCTTTCCCTGGAGATTTTTAAAAGAAAGGTTATGTATTAGTGGGGAATAGATTATGCACCACGTGAAAGAAATATAGTGGGCTCCCGAATAAACATATTGCCCACATACACATGCTTAAAAGGTAAGATTGACAATGACTTCCTGATACTTATATTGGGGGGAAAACACACTCCTATGATTATTTTTATATGACGTTTTTACTTGTTTATATATTTTGAATCCCCCCCACCTAATTAGAGTCCAAGTTGGCTCTCATTTTTGTTTCCAAATTTAGAACCAACAACTAAAAATTCATTTCCTTTTAATTTGGTTTTAAATAATATTGTGACCTCCATTGACTGTCCTCCATCTAGAAATGTGCAATCCAGGTCTGGGGTTCAGGAAAAAAGCTGAGTTTTTGCTGATCCAGCTAAATCCAGCTTTCCCAAATCTGAAAATCCTGAATCTGATCCGGGAATTTGGATCCAAGACTCCTGGAAAGATCCAGATTAATCTGGATTTATCTGGAAAACGTTGCTTCAGCCTCAGACTGGCTTCTTCCTTGGCTTCTCCTGTGGTTTTTTTTCCCAAGAGGGGAGGAAGTGGAGGGAAGGTGGAGTGAGTGGCCAATCTGTGCAGGAGCGCTCTTGTCTGTGTGGCTTCTGTGAGTGACACTGCTTCAGTCGGACTAAATTATAACAGCGCCCTTTGCTTCAGCTTGGTTTGGCGGGAATTTGCTGTTTTGACATGATTCTCTGGTTTGAGGTTGGTCCCCTTGCTTCACCTTGGTTCTGGGGGGATTCCATTCGCTTGCTTCGGTTTGGTTCTGTTGGGCTTGCATTTGGGACTGTGCCTTGGGCATGGCAGCCTTGCCCCCATGTGTCCTGGTGTGAGACCAAGCTTTGATTTTTTCCCTGCCATAGGAAACAATGGAGAGTGGCTGGGCAGCTTAATTAGGGGGTACTTGGTAGTGGGGGGATTTAGTTTGGTTCTTTTGGGATTTCTGGGTGTTGAGGACGAGGTTGCATTTGGGAGTGTGCCTCGGGCATGGCAGCCTTGCCCCAATGTGTTTTTGCTGTGAGAGTCAGCTTTGGTTTTTTCCCATAGGAAACAATGGAGAGTGGCTAGGGGCACCTTGTTTAGAGGCCCATAGAACTGGACCCTTGGATCCAACCTTCCTGAAAGCTGGGTGGTCTTTAGAGGGCAGTCATAGAATCATAGGATTGGAAGGTACCTCTAGGGTCATCTAGTCCAACCCCATGAGGAGGTTCTCTGTAAATTTTGTGGAGTTTTCTTGAAAAATGTCCCCCAGAGGTTTCCCTGTAGAAAATAATGGCCACATAAACCCCGGATTCTCTGATCTTGCCAAACTTGATTAGAGAATCTTACACAGATTTCAGGGAATCCAGACTTTTTTGTTTCCCTGAAACCCCCAGATCTGGATATCCTGGATTTTGTTTTTGGGTGTCCACCACTCCCTCTCTCCCTCCATAAAAAAATGTCAGGATAAAATCAATCAAAACCCCTGCAGAAAATAAATAGATATCCATACAGAAATTGCAGAAAGCAAAAACATTCACTGAATACATGCACAACGCCCAAACAGAGAGAAGTAATTCTTGATGGAAATATTGATTTATTACTAGTAGGTATTGCTCTGATTAGTAACTTATGGTCTAATTACATGAGATGTTAAATGCGAGGTGGGCTGGGGGAATCCCCAACCCAACCCAGCTTTGTCAGGCCCTGCTTTCCACCCAGCACACTTTTGTGGACAGAAAAGGGTTGTGGGGGGCGGGCTCTTCATCTTACTGCTAGAGACCCGTGTCTGCCCAAGGGACACCCATCTCTGGGAGTAAGGCAAAGAGCTCATCCCCCAGAGCCCCTTTCTCTCCAAGGAAGCATGCTGGGTGGAAAGCAGGCCTGACAAGCTTCTCCTGCTCCATGGGCACACTTGGGAGGCCCCACCACCCCTACTTGGAAGGCGAGTGCGGTCATATCTTGAACATTAGTTAGGTTCGGGTTTCCCCCTGCCCACCTCACATTGAGCATCTTCTGCAGTGCCATCCTAAGCAGCAGGGCTTTTTTTCTGGGAAAAGAGGTGGTGGAACTCAGTGGGTTGCCCTCAGAGAAAATGGTCACATGGCTGGTGGCCCCACCCCCTGATCTCCAGACAGAGGGGAGTTGAGCTTGCCCTCCGTGCCACCGAGTGGCGTGGAGGGCCATCTCAACTCCTCTCTGTCTGGAGATCAGGGGGCGGGGCCACCAGCCATGTGACATTTTCAAGAGGTGCCGGAACTCCGTCCTACTGTGTTCCTGCTGAAAAAAAGCCCTGCTGAGCAGCGTTACCCCCTTCTAAGCCCATTAACTTCAATGGATTTAGAAGAGTGTAACTCAGCTTAGGATGGCAGTCTAAATGGCTCACTTACACTTATTTATATACTTACATGAAAAAAACACAAACTGAAAGTCAACTTTCACAAGAGGCTCCTCAGAAGCTGAGGGATGGCTTCCCTACCTCAGTTCACATATTTCAGCCTTAAGCATTGCATTTAAAGGCAAACATAGTTGGAAGTAATATAACTGCACCTATGATGCAGAGACATTGTTCTAAGTAAGTCATATGCAATTACTTAGGTAAATTCAATAGTGAGGTAGCTAGATAACAATTGGCTTTGGGACTTTAGCGCCCAATTGATGCACAGCATTCAATAAAATGAAATTTCACACCTAAAAGCATCATAGATGGATAATAACAAAGTGAAAACCCACCATATTCTGGGACTTGTCCAGTTCCACGTTTCAATAGCAGCCGTACTCTCCTCCCCCCGGATTTGATTAGCTCTATTGCTCTGGCGTGTGTCATGTCTCTTGTGCTTTCCCCATTAATTTCAATTATTTGATCCCCCACCTGCCAGAGGAAAAAAATATGTCATATTAGTCAAAGCTGAACCGAGCATTTAATGTGGAGTACGGAGCATTTGATGTTACACATAGGCTCATGCCTAATCATTTCTGATTGTTCTGGATTGCACTAGACACACCAACATAATTTTTTTCCTGCCTGGAGCACAGATAGCCGTTCCGGGGTTTTCTCTGCACCCCTTCTGAGACTTAAGCCACCCTTTCAGCTCTGCCCCCATCACGTGTACAAACACTCGCACAGGGACCAGATGGAGGCAATTTTGAAGGCACTTAACACGTTGACCTCTGCCTCTTTCCAGTGAAATTCCAATGGGCTTAGACGGGAGTAACTCTGCTTAGGGTTTCACTGTTAGTGATGCTCTTCTAAAATTGTGCAATTACATCCTGTCCAATGTCCAGTGCTAGAACTTGGCCAACTTGGTCCCAATTGTAGGGCTGCGAACAGCATTTCAATTCATACTTTAAAGCTCTTTTTTCACATCTACATAGATAAGACCATTAGGTAAGGTTTAAGGCGGTACTGAATGAGGCTGTTTCGTGACACCTGGGATAGTTTGATATACTGTACTGTTTTAATTAATTTTAATTTACCTTTTTTAAATTGTGATACTGGAAGTTAACTGTTTATTAGTTGATATGATGTTTGGAAAATTTGTGACAGCCTATGGCTATAGACTCTGCGACTGCGATAAGACCATTAAACACACACACACACACACACACACACACACACACACACACACACACACACACACAAAATAAGAATCCTTAAATCCAGGGCTTTTTTTCAGCTGGAACGCGGTGGAACGGAGTTCCGGAACCTCTTGAAAATGGTCACATGGCTGGTGGCCCCGCCCCCTGATCTCCAGACAGAGGGGAGTTGAGATTGCCCTCTGCGTGGAGGAGGGGAGGGGAGTTTAGATTGCCCACCAGCCATGTGACCATTTTCTCCTAGGGCAACCTTTACAGTGAGTTCCACCACCTCTTTTCCCAGAAAAAAAGTCCTGCTTAAATCTTCTTGTTTTCAGTGAAGGAAGTTTTCCTCTAATGAAATCAACAAGCTTCAGAAGTGCTTAACTTTACCTGGCCGGTGTCATGCCCTGATGCTTTTTATAAAGAAAAGTCCTCAGGATTTTTTTTTTTTAGGAGAGGCTTAGCTACATGTATTTTGTTCTCACTGGGAAATTACAGAACCTTGAGCCCCTCCTAACGCACATGAGAACAAACCTCTCTCATGTCCGTGCCCGTCGGCAGGAGTGAGAGATTGCATGTAGTTTGTAGTCTGAACTGAAGAGGGCGTCAGATCCCCAAACCAGTAGTTTCCTCATTGCTGGTGAAGATGCTCTCATTAGTTGCTCAAAATGATCCCAGACTTATATGAAAAATACATTCAGCATCCTGTAGGAACAGCACTGGAAGGTCAACCCATTAAGAGCCCCTCTACAGCCCCATCCCCAATAATTCAAGCTGTGATTCAAGGAAAGAGACAAACTGAGGTGGTTTGCGATTGCCTGCCTTTGCTTAGTGACCCTGGACTTCCTTGATGGTCTCCCATCCAAGTACTCGCCTGGGGCCAACACTACTTAGCTTCTGAGATCTGATGAGATCAGGCTAGCCTGGTTTTTCCAGTTTAGGTTCCAGACCTACTTAGCTCCAGCTAATTGTTTCACCATGCAGGGCTGCCGAGAGCCCTGGTACCTCCCAGACCATTCCCAAACATTATATGAAAGCAAATCATGCAATATCCCTAGCTGCATGGGCCTCTAAGGTGAGCAGGGCCCCCAGAATGTTGTTCCCGGGTCCCCTTTTTCAACGTTCCTGCTATCGTGTGCTTGCCAACCATACCCTGGAGGGTTACAAAGCAGCTATATAATCTAAGGAAGAAAGATGCCCTTTGACATGAGCCCATCCCCTTCTCTAGCTCTCCTTCTTTATGGATTGCAATGTAATTCATACACAGAAGGTCACAGAAGAGCTCTTCTTATGCTATAAGTACACCTTCTAATCCTCACTGCAAGGACAAACGTATGCGAGTTACTCTCTGAGAGCGAGCGAGTATCTTGATTTGTCAAAAACCTTCTGTACAGATAAGAACTGACAGCAGAACGCAATCCCTTCCTAAACCTCACAGCTGTCTGTATTGACGAGCCAGAGGTTATCACCCACAACTGTGACTGTATGAAGGCTCCCTCAAAGAAGCGTAGTATCAACAGAACTACAGCCTGCTTGTCAATATTTTTCAGCCCAAGAAAAATGGCAATATATTTTGGCCGGGACATTTGACTACCACAGCATAGTATGACATACAGTATAGCAGGGGTGGCCAGACTGCAGCTCAGGAGCCACGTGTGGCTCTTCTAGACATATTGTGTGGCTCCTGGTGGTCTCTGAGTATTGCCATGGCCATACATTTTATTTTATTTTAGTTTATTTCCCTCCCTCCCTTCCCTCCTTTTGTTCATGTCTTTCCCTCCCTTCCTTTACTTCTTTCCTTCTTTCTTTCCATGTCTTTCCCTCCTTTTTCCTTTTTCCCTTCCTTCCTTCTTTCTTTCCATATCTTTCATATTTTCAATAAAAAAATCTGGGGTTGCCAGATCTGACTCAGAAAATACCTGGGAACTTTGGGGGTGAAGCCTAGCAAGGATGTGACATCACTTTTGTGATTTCACTTCCAAGTCAAAGGTCAGGTGATGGTTCTTCCCAAGCTCCACCCCTTCTGATGGTGTCACTTCTGCACCAAAACCCCACCCCTTCCTGTGATGTCACCTTCAGGACACTCCCCCAAACCCACGTCTCGATCTGAAGTAACTTCACTGCATCATGTCTTGCGGCTCTCAAACATCTGACGTTTATTCTATGTGGCTCTTACATTAAGCAAGTTTGGCCACCCCTGCAATATAGGTTGGCTTCTCTGAACAAGGTATAGATGCTAGAGAGTGGGGGACACAGCTGATCAGACGAATCCAGCTACTCTCCAGCTACTCTCAGCATGAGAGTAGCACAACTTCTCTGCAACTGCACAACGTGGCAAGACTTCTCTCTGCTAGCACAGAGAGTACTGTCACCAAAGAAAACATCTGGGCCGATTCCAGACGGCCCTCCCCATCCCGAAACGTTGCGCGTTGTCGCACGGAAAATGCGAAATATCGCGTTTTCCGCACGACGACGCGCAACGTTTCGGGATGGGGAGGGCCGTCTGGAATCGGCCCTGGCTACTGATCAGAGGCACACAATTTTTATAGCAAAACATTTGATGGAGGTGAGATTGCTGAAAAGCTTACAACACAAAAGCCACATGAGTCCTTTGCTTCCATGTGCTGAACTGGTGTCTCATGCCCTCTTTCAACAGGAACAGCTTTGACACAGCCTGCTTTCTGTGGTCTTTCTGGCCAAACTGTTGGCAACCAAGCCCTAATATCTGTTTAATTTTTGAAATATTTGTATCCTGCCTTGCTCATCATACACAGTGGTTCAGTGCATAATGGTGCTAACTGTACTGTAAAAACAAATAAAACCTCATAATTCAAAGACAATCAAGCTAGCTCCCCCAAACAACACCAATAGTAACTATCCCTGCGTCATCCTTCATTGAAAGCCCTTTGAAATAAGAGGCTTTTCAGTGCCTGCAAGACAAAGTTAGTGAAAGAGCCGCCCTAAGAGGCTTGACCAACTGTAGTTTGGGGAATACGGTCAATAAGGTCAATATTCTATTGGGGGGTGTAACCTAAGGAGGCTGGAGTTTGGGGAGGGATCTCAGCAGGGGGTATTGCCATAAAGTCCACCCTCCAAAGTAGCCGTTTTCTCCAGGGGAACAGATCTCTGTCCTCCAGAGATCAGTTGTAATTCCTGGAGATCTTGGCCTCACCTGGAAGTTTGCAACCCTACCTCCTAATCTCTTCCAGAAGGCTGTTATAGATAGCTGGAGCTACCATGGGAAAACACTAGTTTCAAGCTACCACAGATTACATATTTAAGGGATCGGACAGTCAGAGGAAAGCACTGAGCAGGGAGCAACTGTCCATCAATTAAGGACCTTGGAGGATTTGTAGGTGGCTCTGAAAATTATCTGGAGGCAGGAGAAAAAGTAGTTCCCGTGAGCTCTATTGCTTGCTATGCACAAACAGGGCAATGAATAACATGCAAATTAACATAACCAACAACAATAATAACATAACCAATATAATTATCAGAACCAATAACAATAATAATATGCAACAATAATATACAAATTAAAAGAATCAAGTGTTTCTCCAGAAAAGAGGGTCCTCATCATGTACAACTGGCTATTTTCCCCGATGCAACCGTAAGTTATATTTTACTTATTCCCTTATTACACGTAGGAAAGTGGCGGAGCGTGTCTCTTCAAAAGAAATGTCGTTTCAGCTCAGATTAATTCAGGTTCTTTGTTCACGCACTTGAGCAAGTGAGCTATGAAATTGGACGGCCTACTGTGTGACAATAATTAAAAGATAATATTCCTGGGGAACAGTTAAAGGGCATTATTGTTGATAGGCTAATTACAAATAGAAGCGTAAAGCTTTTAAAACCCAGTAAAATAAGGAGACTTGGATGTATACACACACCTTTTTGAATTACTTCTATTTAGCAGGCAAATCATGAATGCCCTTCTTCTCATACTCCTCCAATGAGACAGGAAATGTCTATTGATTTCCTTTAACATATCTTGTCTTCCTGAACAGGTTCCTATTGATCCTGCAAAATGCTACATTCCTGGCTTCCCCGGTGGCGCTTCTACACACATTCCCTGGTTCCAGTGTGGTAGCACATTATCAGAAGCCCAGAAATGATTCTTAAAACAAATAAGCAAGATCTGAGTCTAGAGGCACAAGCTTTCCAGGGTATGAGCTTTCGAGAGTCAAACCTCCCTTCTTCAGAAAGCTCATACTCTGGAAATCTCGTTGGTCTCTAAGGTGCTGCTGGACTCAGATCCCGCTTATTTGCTCTAAGAATCCTTTCTGGACTTCTTGTAACATGCTACCACACTGGAACCATGGAAATCCTGTTGTTCTGTTACAAACTATGGCTGCTTTCACACTGCTTACCGGCCACGGAACATTGTGCCAAGCTCCCGTGCCGTTCTCGTGCAAAATCGCACCAGGAAGACGCTGTCGTTCTGGGAGCTTGGCACGATGTTCAGTGGCTGGTAAGCAGTGTGAAAACAGCCCAGCATGGCTACCCTCCTGAAACTTAAAACAAATAAATACAACATCTCCCTGGAAGATCCTGTCGTGGAATTGTATACTGATCATGCAACCAGCAAGCTTTGAGGTGATCTCACTATTCCCACTGAGTCATTTTGTGTCTTTGCTAATTATATAGATAAGTACAGGGCTTTTTTTCAGCAGGAACGCGGTGGAATGGAGTTTTGGCACCTCTTGAAAATGGTCACATGGCCGGTGGCCCTGCCCCCTGATCTCCAGCCCTCCAGATCTCAGACCAGCTGAGCGGCGCTGAGGGCAATCTAAACTCCCCTCTGTCTGGAGATCAGGGGGTGGGGCCACCGGCCATGTGACCATTTTCTCCAAGGGCAACCCACTGAGTTTCACCACCTCTTTCCCCAGAGAAAAAGCCCTGGATAAGTACATTACAAATCAGCACTGATGGAAGGCCTACTGGGTAGATAATGGAGAGGATGAGGCATGCATCCCTTTGCCCTTCACAAAAGATTTTTTTAGAAGTATAAATTACAGCAGAGGGCGGGGTTGCCAAGTCCCTGGTGGGCGAAAGCAGGGGATGAGGGTGTCGTGGGGGGGAGTCGTGTGGGAAGGGCACTTACTTCCAGTATCATTCCTGGCGTGACGTGGAAGGAATGGGTTGTGCCAGGGTCAACTGAGTAAAGATTGGCCCCAAACACTGAAGTGGGGGCTGATTTTTATTCAATCATTCCCTGGCGTGACCCATTACTTCCATGTTGCACCAGGAATGATGTCATTCTTGGGGCAATGAGGAAGTAGTGCGTTGTGCTACGGGCTGATTGAGTAAAAATTGGCCTCAAACACCAAATTGGGGGCTATTTTTTACTCAATAGGCTCACAACATGACCCATTTATTACTATGTTGCTCCAGAAATGACGTCATTCCTTGTGCGACCTGGGGGTACTTGGGAGTATGCTTCACCCCCACTACTGTTTTCCTGCAAGGTTGGCCAGGTGAGAGGTGGCTGGGGGTGGGGGTGGGGGTTCCCCTGGCCTCACCTGGGGGCTGGTACACCTAGCAGTGGGCCTGGGGACAGGGACTGAGATAACTAACGTTCCTCTTCAAGGCAAATAAGGTGTTACAGGAGCTGAAACAGCACAAACAAGATGGGATAGCAGCAATTCTGGGTCTGGAGCTTCTGGCACGTTTCAAATATTATTTATTTGTTTGTTTATTTGAAGAATTGACATTCTGCCTTTCTGCCCAACGAGGGCCTCAATTAAAAGCAGATTATTATAAAGCAATCATAAAATCATTTTAAAACCAAAAGTAAAAACAATATATTTAATTCTCAACATGGCCAAATCTGTGAATACTTAAATCTCAAGACTGGAGCTGTGGACAGAGAAGACAGAGCCTTCTACAAGCCTAAGCAAAGCCCTAGATTTGCAGAAAAATCTGAAATCTAAAAAAATATACACTGCGAGGTTAAAGAAACCCAAACTGATAGAATCAGCTCCTGTGGCTTTAAGAAGTGAATCCCCTTAGCGGCTATTGCTAGGTAGCCACAACATCATTGCCAATCTTCCCGCCTTGGTTTCTGTCAGTAAAAGGCAGAGGGAGGTGTTTTGGCCTTTGAGGGAGAAGGAATTGGAGCCAGGCTGGGCTGCAACCACTGCGTGACTTGCTGCTCCAAGAGTTGCATGACTCGCCTACAGTAGCCTGGACTGTTGCTATTCTTCAACAACAAAAGCCAGTGTCGCGAGTGGTTAGTGTTTCAGACAAGCATCTAGATAGGGTTGTGAGGTCTGCCAAGCTTCAAAGTAAGGGAGGGGGATTGATGTGGTGGGGGGACCCAGCACCGGATCTAGGGTTGCCCGCGCCTGGGGCAACCCTAGGCTGGCGACCTTGCGTGTGCATGCAGCGCGCACGCTCATCACACAGGGCGGAACAGAGGCAGCGTGCGGGGCTGGGAAGCCGCCCGTGCCATTCGCCTCCCGGCGAATGGCGCGAGTGGCTTCCCAGCCCTCCGCACTGCTTTCACCTGCCCCGCAGGACAGGGGGCAGCTGGTTTGCCGCGCACCCCCTGCCCTGCAGGGCAGGCAAAAGCAGCGCGGGGGGGGGGCTGCGAGGCTGCCCGCGGCATTCACCTTCCCCGCAGCACAGGGGGCGGCCGGCTTGCCACGCACCCCCTCCCCTGCAGGGCAGGCAAAAGGCAGCGTGGCGCGGGCGGCCCTGCAGCCCCCACGCTGCCTTTTGCCTGCTCTGCAGGACAGGGGGTGCGCGGTAAACCAGCTGCCCCCTGTCCTGCGGGGCAGGCGAAAGGCAGCGCAGGTGGGCTGCGAGGCTGCCTGCGCTCTCTGGCAGCTGGCAGCTGTTCCTGGCACCCCCTCCCTGGGGGCGCTGGGAGCAGACTACCCCCCTGCCCCCCTTGATCTGGCCCTGGGGGGACCCAATGGGAGGATTCTTTCTGCATGCGTGCACAGCTTGCATTCTTCAGAGCATTTCTGCATCACTATGGGAATGACGCCACTCTCGCTCGACGCAGAAGCAATGGGTCATGTGTGGGGTTGATTTGGTAAAAATTGGCACCCAATCTAGTGTTTGGGGCCAATTTTTACCAAATCAGCCCTGCATGCAACCTGTTGCTTCCTTGTCGCTCCAGGATCATTTCTGGCATGATGAGGAAGTGCTCCGGAGAGCGCAGGAGGGACCTGCAGGGGTCCTCGGCCTGTTCCTGGGCCTCCCCCCCCACCAACCAGGTGAGAGCTGGGGTGGTGGTGGAAGCTGGGAGCTGGGATCCCCCACCCCACTGGGGGGTTGGTAACCCTCTGCCTGGAAGACCTGAGTTCAAATTCCCGCTCTGCCACGGAAGCTTCCTGGGTTACACTGTCATCCTAACATACCTCACAGGGTTGTTGTGAGGATAAAATGGAGGAGGGGAAAATTACGTAAGCTGATTTGAGTTCCTATTGTGGAGAGAGGTGGTGTATAAATGAAAGAATAAATAATAAATATCGTTAAAGGGAGGGTGATAAAATGTAGGTTGGCAGATGGGAAGCAGAGAAGAAAGCAAGGGATGATGAAGAGATTGGGGCAGGCAGGAGGAAGGAAAGAGGAAACAGTGTGGGTAGGGGGATAGAAGGGAAAGTATCCAACATAGGGCTGCCAGACCCCCGGTGGGGGCGTGGGATCCCCTGCCCCACCCTCCCACCCCCGCCCCCACCTACCTGGCCAGTGGGGGGGCGCACCTTCAATGTGCGCCCCCCTGCGGTGCTGCGCGCCCCCGCACACAGCAGCAGCCAGGCATGCTTTGGCCTGGATCGGGGCCCCTGTGGAGCGCGGGAGCATTCCTGTGCTCCGCAAGGGCCCACAACGGACCCAATCCACGTCAAAACGGGCGCAGATCAGGCCCGTTTTGGTGCGGATCGGGTCCGTTGTCCTGCGGGTCCTGCGGAGCGCAGGAACGCTCCCATACTCCACAGGGGCCTTAAACGGGCCCGATCCGCACCAAAACGGACCCGATCCCTGCCAAAATGGGCGCGGATTGGGCCCGTTGTGGGCCCCTGCGGAGCGCAGGAACGCTCCTGCGCTCTGCAGGGGCCCACAACAGGCCCGATCCACACCCAAATGGGCTGCATGGTGACGTCACTAAGTGACATCATCGCGTGCGCGCGCGCACCCCCCCCCCTCAGGTAAGAGCCAAGCCCCAATCTCCCGCTGGGAGATCGAGGGGGCCTGGCAACCCTAGTCCTACGCAAGTCCCTGTGGGTTCCCTACCAAGCAGCTGGGCCCAGCGGAGCAACCAGCAGTGCACATTTTTCCCAGGAAGAAGCTGCCAAGAGAAAGGACTGAGCGGAGGCGGATGACAGGAAAGCGGGAAAAAGTGAGAGGCGATGGGGGCTTTCAGGGAAGGCCAGAGGAAAAAGTGGGAAGGAGGAAATGAGATCCCACCCACAAGGCCTTGCAGGTCCTCCACATACATAAGAACAGGGAATCAGAAATTAAAGCAAAGGCCAGGAAGGAGGGCTCATTGCAGGGACTCCAGACAAAACAAAACGAACATCTTCACCTGCTTCACTTATTAGGCGCCCAGGGACCTGAACTGAATTGGGACAATGATTTGCCCCACAACAGCACTCCACTGAGGAAAATCAGGAAAATTACCAGTGGGGAAGCTTAATGCTCCCTTACCCTCATGCCATGCTCCCAATATGAATCAGGATCCTGGATACCTGAACTGCAAAAATGGTGGGAGCTCCAGACAGAATTCATAGCACGGAAGGGAAGGATCCCTTCCTGACCCTGCCCTGATCCCAACATGCTTCTGATGCTCCATGCATGCTATTTATTGGTTTAAAACGCAGGAGATGTGCTAGATTAGAAACGAGTAGCACCAACAACATTTCCAGGGTATAAGCTTTTGAGAGTCAACGATCCATTCCTACTTGTATCTGATGAAGGGAGCTTTGACTGTCAACAGTCTATACCCTGGACATCTTACTGGTTTTTAAGGTGCTACTGGACTCAAATCTTGCTCTTCTACTGCAGACCAACGCCATGTTCAAGGAGATCTTGTCTTTGCAGATATCCTGGCATCACATCTAGTTTGACTCTCAGCTTTGATTCTGAAAAACACACTTGCACGCACACACACACCTGTACCCACAGAGATGAAGGCTTTGTTTACATGCAGCATATGTGCACATCTTCATTCGTGTGGCTTTCATGCTCATCCTAAATAGGGACAAGTGTAATCCATTATCCTAAGGGAGGACAAGATAGAAAACTGGAAACACTGATAACATCGATAAATTGGGATGAGAAGAAACGTGCAGGAAAAGAAGGCTTTAAAATGAGGTCAGCAGAAAGGGTAGATGATTAATTGGAGAATGTGATGTCTTGCAGGAAATACTAGCCGGGTTTAGTGGATTAGTAAATATTTTCCGTTTACGTGCACGGCTGGTTTATGAAGTTTCAAAGCAATTACAGTAGCCTGACTCGAAGCTGGGCTCCTGTTGTGCCATTCTTGAATGAGCATGCCTCTGTCAACAAAAAACTCATTACAGGCACACTGCTTTCCTGCTGCACTAGATATAAATGTAATCGCACGTGCAGGGCTTTCCACCTATGTTAAGTAGGGAAATTTAATGGCAAAAACAGCCCACAATGATTGAGCATAAAGGGCACCTCTGTCTGCCATCTTCTTAATGCATTTTATAATTAAACCTCTTGAAAGAGACTAATTACCCTATAGAAAGTGACATCTCTCGTTTATATAAGCATTGGTTTTCCAAATTAAATGTTTGCTATCTTCTTCCACTCACCCCCCCCCATCCTTCCTGCTGACAGGAAGAAGGTGCTGCCCTGTATGAGCTGCCTTACAGTGTGAGGCCACCTCTCCCCCGACTGACACCTCCCATCTTGAAACGCAGATGCACAGCTCTGGATAGCGATGCGCACCAAGAAAATTTCCATTTCATTTTCGGTTCTGGGGGTTCCAGAAAAATCCTGTTCCATTACTAGCTTGTTCTGGGTCAGCTGGTGCTGGATCATATCTGATAGGGTTTTTTGCATTTGCATGAGTTTGGGCTCATTGGTTGGACATGCAAAAACGCACGCTGTTCTTTTCATTTCACAGAACACAGTCCTCCCTCTAAACCATTGGCCTGCCGAGTTTTCCCTCAGTTACACACAACAACAGACTCCCATGAAGAAATCGAGTGTTGTGAGAAAGCAGGAGGCTAAGAGAAAGGGGAGGGAAGTGGCGGCATTACAATCCTTTCTGTTCACTTGTTTTTCTTTCTCTCTAGGGTGCCACGTTTCTTTGTGCTTACTCCAGGAGAAGTGTCTTTTGAATTGTAGCCTATGGTTGATGTCTCCCTTCCAAACATTTCCAAAGTTGATAGGAAGGGAGGGGAGGGGGTCGCCCCTTGTGTGGACCTGATGGGGGAGGGAGATACACTTGCTCATTTCCCCTTCCTGTAAGGTCTCTCTTCCTGTGGGATCTGATTGATGAAATGCTGTTAAGGGAAACAAGAATGTTGCCCTGCGAAGATGACCCCATTGCCTGGGGGTGCTGTAAGGTATGAACCAAATTGAAATATACAAACCTCTTAGTGGGAGGGACTTGTTTCAAATTAGTTTCCCAGTTTTGGTTTAGCATTCTGCTTTAACGAGCCGAACCAGTAAGTTCTGTATGTAATTTTGGCTCGTTTCCCCCCGTTATGCATACTCCTAGCTCTGGATGACTTTGCAGGCAATGATGCAGCAGCTGTGAGCTAGGAAGGCCCTGGCTCAAGCCTTGCCCCAGCAATGGACCTGGATTCCCGCCCCCCTCCCCAACAAATCACTCTCTTGCTCTCAGCCTCACTAGGGCAATGTAGGAGGGGAAATCAATGGGAAACTCTGCCCCTCTTCCAAAGGCTGAAGTACTATTAAAACACTGGCGCTGCCGGGTTGGGCATGTGCCAGTAAAAGTGGCCTGCCTTACAGGGTGGCTGTAAGAAGATAATGAACACAGAATCTCCGAATACTATAGCCTCCTATAAAAATGCTTCGCATTATTCATATTATCAGTAATCTCCTTCTTCTGTATAGATCTACTATGCCATCCTAAGCAAAGTTGTTAAGGCACAGCAGGTTGTGACTCTGCTTAGGATGGCACAGTTAGAGCATGGCTTTGCACGTTACTTGGGAAGTGCCACTGGCTAAACGAACTGTCACTTTCTCGTGTGTCTGTGTTCTTGTCACATTTGTAGGAAAACATGACAAGGAAGTTGATAAGCATGCAGAAAGCAGCTTCTTCGTGTATTTCTATGGCTACTCTCAGGTTAGAGGACACCCTAACTGGAAATCAGGTAGCGCATGTGCTGCTCAGTTGAAACCTGTGCATCACTCCCTCATGAGCTCCCCAAGGCTATTACAGTGGAAGTGCAAAACGAGGAAGCACAAGTTATTGGAGAGTCATTGCTAGAGCATCTAAGAATATCAAAAGTAACTTCTTAGGTAGAACTAGACAAGATGTTGTAGGTCCTTGAGCAGATCACCCATTTCTTTAACATTCTCTAACTAGCACCTGCACCTGCAAAATTCTCTAAATAGCACCAGTTTGGACTGTGCTGAACTAGGGAAGAGGGATATTGCCCCTTTCCCTACATGGCCATTTCCTGATGTAAATTGCCCCTCCCTCCATGTTTGTCCCAGGAGGAAAAACATAGAAAACTTCAATGGGGGAAATGGTTAACATTCCTTTTGCCTAGTACAGAAATCCCAACAGAAATCTCCTGGCATCATGCCCCTGATTCAAATCCTTTCTCCAGTGTGGCTTTGAGATCGGAAATATAATCATGAATCTCGTCTAGTTAGCAGGCTGTCAGCAAATAGAGACAATAGAATGGGGGCTGCTGAGCTGTCTCTCTATCATTCCTTCTAAGACTGAAGAAGATGGAGAAGGCTTCAGCTAACGGGGGCTGCTATGCTCACACCCAGGGCTTTTTTTCTGGGAAAAGAGGTGGTGGAAATCAGTGGGTTGCCCTCGGAGAAAATGGTCACATGGCTGGTGGCCCCGCCCCCAGATCTCCAGACAGAGGGGAGTTGAGATTGCCCTCCACGCCTCTTGGCGGCACAGAGGGCAATCTCAATTCCCCTCTGTCTGGAGATCAGGGGGCGGGGCCACCGGCCATGTGACCATTTTCAAGAGGTTCCGGAACTCCGTTCCTCCGCATTCCTGCTGAAAAAAAGCCCTGCTCATACCTATGCTTAGAGTGAATTAAGAGGCATCTACAATATTCACACATCTACAACGCACACAGTAGTAATCCCAGCAGTAGACAGGGATGAAGTGGGAGGTGAAAATCACTTGGGAAATGCTTCCTTAAGGAAAAACATCCAGACTTCTTGTAAAAACTGCTTGGGTGTGTACTTTTGCCCTAAAAACAACAGACTGGGAAAAGCCCTTCAAACTAAATCACTCTTCCCTGATTGATACCAACAAAGTCTCTGAAGGATAACAGCAATTCTTTTGATACAGGGAAAGCAGAGGAGCTGCCTAACATGTTCACCCCCAAGTGATGTCAGAGCACATAGTTCATCATACTGTTAATACATCATCAGAAATATCAGGAGGACGGAGCCCCACGACAACAAAACCAGGAGATTTGCCAAACCAGCCAATCCCTTTTAGTCTAAGTAGTTCTCTCCATCATATTATCATCTCTGGTATAATTGCAGAGATGTCTCATTTTCCCCTTTTTGTAAGATTATTCTGTCATGTCTGCATACCATTCATCTATGCCATTCATATGTTCTCTGTATTGATTTGATCATACTGTGTGACTATATGCTCATGTACTGTCTGTGACCATTATATTCATGCCAACTCGAGCTTGCCTAAAAACAAAAGTACTAATGCTGAGCCTGTTATCTCTGAAGCCTGCTTGCTGACCTTGTACTAAACTGTAACTCTTCGCAAGAGACAGAGGGAGTCAAATTCCTTGTAATCTTCTGGCGTTCTCTGGGCAGACAAAGCTATTGTGTTTCTCATGAGAATTGGGACTTTTGCGCCTTGTTGCTAACTGCCCTGGGGAGGGGGGGGAATACTGCTCCTTACATCAAAGTGCATACACTTGTATTCTCATTCTTGCCAATCCTATTCATCTTTGGATGTACCTGTGAACTTAATGGATCTCTAAAATAAAACCTTTTCACCCAAGCCCCTGGAGTGCTTGTTGTGAGGGGTTTGGGGATCTATCTGTCATGGACTGCCATCCCTAGAACTGACATATTCATTAAGAAAAATGGAATCAAACCCACCAGACAAAATCATAGTCCAAACAATTATCTATTTCTCAAAAGCATGCTATACCCTCTCCCTCAACATCTGAATTCTTCAATTTAAAAACTAAATTCTTTCCATCTAGAAGGGGAATCACTGCCTTATACAAATTTTCATGGACAGATCATAACTAGCCTTCCTTCTGTAGGCTATCTCTTTTTGTAGCCATCCAAACATCAAATATATAATGGCATATGGCATTATAAGCCTCAGATTTATGAAATAAGGCTAATTTTGACATTGTTTGGATCCAACCAGCTGTCCTGCTGCTGAAAAAGGGAGGGGTCTTCTTTGATTATTCAGACTGTACCGGGGAACATGGACCTACATATACAAAAGCCTTGAGGGGAGCGACTGCAGAAGGAAGGAGAACTGAAGGCGACTGAGTCGCTCCAACACACTGAATTTATTCTGAAAAACAAAGAACCAAGATAAAACTATAGCAGATGATTCATGCAGGTGCTTTGACTTGCATGTGTGAGTAAGCCATCACAGATCAAATAGTGAACGTTTCCTTCTAGAATTGATGAGACTGAAATGTGCTTAAGTTTGACTGGATTATGCCTGCAATGGTTCTCAATGGAATTGATTCAAACTGTGAGTAATCGAATGTTGAGCAATGAAGTGATAAGAAAAGAAATGATGCATGGCATGATATTTGGCCTTCTGCTTTAGCTCCAGATAACACAAATACCTGTCACCATCTGACAACTGAATGTTAAATAATATATGTAATGTGGTAAAAGGCAGTTTACCGCCAAATGGATGGAAAGAAAAATGAACACTACTTAACGAAAAACAGACATCACAACCTCAGTCTTTATTCGATTGGCTTCTCCCAAGGTTAGTCTAATACAAATTCCCTACATCCAGGGCTTTTTTTCAGGGGGAACGCGGGGGAATGGAGTTCTGGAACCTCTTGAAAATGGTCACATGGCTGGTGGCCCCGCCCCCTGATCTCCAAACAGAGGGGAGTTTGGATTGTCCTCCGCGCCGCTCAGTGGCGCGGAGGGCAATCCAAACTCCCCTCTGTCTGGAGATCCGGGGGCGGGGCCACCAGCCATGTGACCATTTTCTTTGAGGGCCACCCACTGAGTTCCACCGCCCCTTTCCCCAGAAAAAAAGCCCTGCCTACAACATAAACGAGTGCAATCAAGTAAGCAAATCAGCCATACATTATATGATGAGAAGTGAGGAACAGACATTTCAATTATATTTCATGGTTCCCTTTTTGACTGTGAACCAGTTTTATTTTCAAATTCACTGATTTAGTCAATTAATGTGAAGAGCTAAATTAGGAGTGCTTGATACTCTGCTGGTTTGATTTCTGGCCTATTACAGGTTGTGATGATCAGAGTCAGGAATGCGACAAATTCATAGAAATAGAGGGCTGAAAGGAACCTCAAGGGTCATCTAGTCCAACCCCCTCCACAATGCAGGAAATACACAGCTATCCCCCTATTTCCAGAGGAAGCCCACCCCCCAAAAAACTCTCCAGGTTCCTTGGCTAATCTGGCCAGAAGGTCCTTCCTGACCCCAAAGTGCAATCAATATTACCTGGGTGTATAAGCAAGGACCATGAGACCCTAGCACTGGCTCATCCTTTCCTGCCCTCCCTCTCACAAACTGCCTAAATTTCTTACTGAGTCATAGAATCAGCACTGCTGACAGATGGCCATCTACCCTTTTCTTAAAAACCTCCACAGGAGAGCCCACCACCTACCAAGGAAGCCTGTTCCACTGAGGAATTGCTCTGTCAGGAAATTCTTCCTAATCTTTAGTCAAAAACTCTTTTGATTTAATTTTATTCTCCTGGTTTTGTTCCAATTGTCAGCAGCAATGGAAACCAACTCAGCTCCATCCTGTATGAAATAGCCTTTCAAATACTTCAAGGTGGCTATCATATCACCCCTCAGTATTCTCCTCTCCAGGTTAAACATGTCCAGCTCCTTTTCTCATGGGGCTTGGCCTCCAGACCCCTTACCATCTTTTTTTACCTCCTTTGGACATGTTCCCCCTTGTCAACATACTTTTAAAACTGTGATGTTCAAAACTGAATACATTGCTCAAAATGTAATGTACTAAGGGAAGCCCCTTACTCATCTTTCTTTTGTCCTTGCAAGCTAACAACAGTGCTGACAGTAGAAAATGAAACTGCATTTCTAGAATCTGTGAGAGCAAAACAATTAAGATCCAGGCCTGTAGAATCTCAGTTCCCTCATTGGCAACATTGCAAGAGATAGATGGTCATCATCCTGCCATAGATTGGGGCAGTTGTATTAAAGTCTTTGTTTCAGGAATGCTGGGAAATGTTCTTTGCCCAGCACCTATATCATGTAATGGAATAAATTAACAATGGGTAGTTGTCCTGCTAGTTACATCAAGGATGGGAACAGATCCGGGCTAGTAGTGAAAATGACACACATCTGCCCAATGGATACTTGAACTGATATCAGAGTTGCCAAAGAAAGAGTGTTTGTTCTTTGAAATGATAAACAACTTTTACAAGTGTTAATTGAGTAAGGGGACAACCCCTAATTATGCTAAACCAATGGAATGATGCTAAGTCATATGTACACGTAACTAACTCAACCAATAACTTACTGAATACATAATGAACCCAAGGTGATAAAAGTTGATGTAATGTTTCTCAGACCTCTGAAGAATAGTTGGTTTTACTGGGCTTTTATTGCCCTTGTATCCACGGTCTTCCCTCTATTCCAATAAAGTAACTCAGTTTCCTCTCCTCATTGGACTCTATCTGGCTGCTTCTTCTGAATTGGACCTGAGGCAGAACAGGCCACCAATTTGCGTGGTTCACTTTCTTGTCCCTGCAGTAGGCCTACCACTTTCTTGTTCTTTTTCTTGCTCTGAATTAGGGTTGCCAGCTCCAGGTTGGAAAATTCCTGGAGGTTTTGGAGGTGGTTTCTGGAGGGAGTGGGGTTTGGGGAGAGGAAAGACCTCAGCAGGGTATCACCCTACAAAGCAGACATTTTATCCAATGGAACTGATCTCTCTGGCCTGGTGATCAGTTACAATTCTGAGAGATCTACAGCCACCACCTGAAGGATGGCAACCCTACATATAAACTAAAAACCCTTTGTTGTTGTGTTTAGCATCTCTTGCTAACCTAAGTGCATAGCAAGTTCTAGCCCTTCTAACAGTCTCTCTGCAAGCACTGGCAATTTGTTTATATTCATCCTTGGTTACGTGGCCCTCCTTCCATTTCCTAAATGTGTCTTTTTAAATACTCAGATCTTTAGAAAGCTGTTTAGGAAGCAACCCTGGTGTCTTTAGGTTCCTCCCATTTTTTCTTCTCATTGAAACTGTAATTGTGCCTTCAAGATCTTGCTCTTAAGAAACTAACACGTCTTGAACTCCATTCTCCTCGAGTATGTCTGACCATAGGATTCTACCCAACATAACTCTGAGCTTGTTAAAATTAGCTTTTCTAAAATAAAACCTGTATGTCTGCCTATGTTCACCTTTTCCCGTCCTCGAGACCTTAGATTCCAAAATTACATGGTCACTACCCACCCAGGGTGCCCACTAATTTCACCTCATCAACCAGTTCTTCCCTATTGGTGGGAATCATGTCCAAAATAGCAGACGTTTCCTTTTCCATCTTCTAGGAGATGAAGTTGTCAGCAAGACCTTACATTTTAAGCAGAGAGTGACTTCCAATAGATACCAGGTTGATTGAAAATCCCCGTGACTACTATGTCCCAATTCTTTGACAATTTTGTAATCTGGTCTAGGAGTGTCTCATCTAAGTCCTCTGCCGGGCTTGGTGGTCTACAGCAGACTCTCACCATAATATCACTATTATTTCTTTCTCCTTTTATTTTTACCTAGAGTATCTCAAAGGACTTTCTGTGCTCAGATTCATGAATTCCCTCTCAAGTATATACACCCTTGACGTATAATGCTACTCCACCCTCCATCCTTATCGGTCTATTCCTTTTAAACAACACAAAGACTCCAGCAGCTCTTTAAAATACCCACGTGACTGGTGTCACATGGGTATTTTAAAAATGGCCTATTTTGGATATTATGGCTGCAGATCGGGCTGCTATTTTGGATATTATGGCCACGGATTGGGTAGGGGAGGGTTCCGCTGCCCAGCACCAGCCTGATTGTGGCCATTTTGGGACCAAACCAGGCCATTGTAGCCCTAAATAGGCCCAAAATGGCCAAAATGGCACCGAAATGGCCCAGATTGGGGCTGAAACGGCCAGGATGAGGCTGGTGCTGGGTGGGGGAGGGTTCTGTCATGTCTGTGCCCCATCCATGCCATTATTTGATGCTGTATAACAACAACCATGTATATGCCTAACTAACAACTTCAGTAATTCATTTATTTATACATTCATTCATGCACAATACACATAATAAAAGCTATTTATACATACAAATCTTTACTTCCCACATGGAAAATCCTTTGCACAACTGCTAAAAACAGGTTACCTAAAAATATTAAAGTGCTGGTGCTACAAAATGCTATACAATTTTATTGCACATATAGTCCATAAAGTGCAAATGCATAGTAACAAGGCAGCATAAACCCTAATTACAGGTCCCAATTAGCAAAAGTTCAGCTGGTATGTGAAGACTACAATCAAAGTAGGGAAAATCCTTCTTGTATGTCAATTCCCAATGGCTGTGTAAAGTAGAGTCCAATAAAATTGGTATGGTCCTCCGACGGGTTATCTAGATCCTTATGTGGCCCGTTTCATACAATCTTTATCAAAGAGTACACAGTCAATGAATCCCTCATAAATCCTTTTCATATGTTCTCATTCCTGAATCCATACAATAATCACCATGTAGTATCGTATACTAGCAAGCTTGATATAGCTAACCCTTCCACCAAGGGTGCTGCTAACATTATTTGATGCTGACCTGTTGTTCTGAACCAATGTTTCATGCCGAATCAATGTTTCATGCTATACCTTGATGTCATATTGCCAGTGCCATAACTGCTTTGCTTTCACAGGCTTACTGAAGCTGCAGGTGTCTTATCTAATGGCTTTGGAATCTTGTACACTGCTTGCTCCCATGAATTACTGTGTTTCAGTGTCTAGACTTGATAGTAAAAATATGTGAGACATTCTCAGGATGGGTTCACGCCAAAATGGCCATAATCATGCCCCAAATGGCCAGCATTTGACCCCTGCCTGGTGGGGGAAGACTCCCCTACCTGGCAGCCGCCCGATCCTGGTCATTTGGGGCGTCTTTCAGCCATTTTGTGCCCAATTTGGGCTTAAAATGGCCAGGATCGGGCCCGAAATGAGTGAGATTGGCCCTCTGCTGTGAGGGGGAACAGTCCCCCACCCAGCAGCTGCTCGATCCTGGCCATTTTGGGCTGATCCGGACCATTTTTGTCCCATTTTGGCCCAGTTTGGCCACTGCTGGGTGGGGGAGTGCTCCCCCATGGCAGAGCAGCCCATTCCAGGCCGAACCAGACCTCGCCCCATGGAACACAGGCATGCTCTCGGGGTGGCCATGCCTGCGTGATGACATCACTTCCCAGAAGTGACATCATTGTGCAGTCCCAGGAGCGCACACACGTTGCGTGCATGCACATGTATTGAGAGGTGCACCACCTCCTCCCGGGAGTTGCCCCAGGTGAGAGTTCCCCCACCTCTTTCCCCAGAAAAAAAGCCCTGAAGACTCCTTACCAGTGGGAACTGTATAGAACATAACATTGTTGTACTGCAAACACTGCTATGGAAAAGAAACACTTCAGTGGAGTCTGAATTCTGTTTGGCAAAGAACTCTCTTCTTTACTCAAATATCTCATTATCTGAATGCTGAGATGTTCCCAAGGACAACTGGAAAATGAAATTGCGCTGCCCCTTTGCCCCTGGAACTCAGGGGACTTTAATTTGTGGCACTTGCTGAATTCAGACAACATCCTGTTTTCATCTCTTTTCAGCCAGTACTTTTGAATTATCTATCTATGTCTGCTTGAATACTTGTACCTCTTCATCTGATGAGTGCAGTTAGAAACTTCGTATGCAGGAAACACAAAATACCCATGTTTATTTTTAAACAAAGTTTATTATTCCAAAAAGTGGTGTGTGTATATTTGGTGTGTGAATCCTCAGCCTATCACAGGAACTTACAGATAGACTCTTGGCATGTTTCAACCAGTGCATTTCCACTGATGAAACAACATGTCCAGCTGTAGAAGAGAGGGCATCAATTATCCCCTCCAATTGCAGACCACTCACTTTGCTCCCTACAATGTTCCTTAGGGTCTGCTGAGCCGCCTCACAAACAAAATGTTGGGAGTTTATGGGGCAGAGAGGGGAAAGTGGGGCAGTGAGAAAATCCTGCTTTGCTAAGTCTGTGGATGGCTGGATACATGCCCTAGCTGAGAATTGTTAGTGACAATTCAAGGTTCACCATGAACGGAAACTGCAAAGCTCTCATAAATTCTAGCTTTTCAAGAACTCAAGTACAGCTATGCTATGAAAGCAATTCCCATTTCTGGCCTGGGCTAATGGGATTGATCAAGACTAAATTTTCCACTCATGGAAGGGCACAATTTCTGACAATCCCCCCTTCCTGTTCCAGACCACCAATTTGCCCTTCATGTCATTCCTGAAGATCCTTTGTCCTCCAGAAGCCGCTTTTTGGGGAAACCAACGGGCTGCAGTGGGAGCAGGGGAAGCAGGAAGCATCTGTTCCAGATGTCACTCTCTTCTGCACCCTCTCAATTTTGTCCACATCCTTTATGAAGTGGGGCCTCCAGAACTGCACACAGTACTCCAGGTGCAGCCTGACCAAGGCAGTACAGAGAGGGACTATGACCTCCTGCGGTTTCGATGAAATGGCCCTTTTGATACAACCCAAGACTGAGTTGGCCTTTTTTGCCACCGCATCACACTGACTGCTCATATTGGAAACGTTTTCCATTACTGGAAAATTTAGTCCCGATCAAACCCAATGATTGCAAGAGGGTTTCTTACGATGCTATGGATCTATGATTGGATAGCTTTCTCCTATATGCAGCCCCAACATTCAATTGTGTACAATCAGCTCATGTGAATGCAATTTTTAGTAGCAACTACAACATTGCTGCAACATATGGAAGCTCCACGATTGGTCGTTAAGTCATTGGTTTTCAAAAGGATAGGCAATGAAGCTAAGGATGCACTAGTGACTGCCAATTGGCAAAACTGTGAATGAAATCACAGAATCACAAAGTGGGAAGGGGCCATACAGACCTTCTAGTCCACCCCCTTCCCAGTGCAGGATGAGCCTAAAGCATCCCTGACAAATATTCATCCAGCCTCTTCTTGAAAACTGCCAGTGAAGGGCAGCTCACCACCTCCCTAGGCAGCTGATTCCACTTTTGAATGACTCTGACCGTGAAAAAGTTTTGCCTAATATCCAGTCGCTACCTTTCTGCATGTAATTTAAGCCCATTACTTTGGGTCCTATCCTCTGCTGCCAAATGGCAGCCTTTCACATATTTAAAGAGAGCAATCATGTCCCCCCTCAATCTCCTCTTCTTCAAACTAAACATTCCCAAGGCCCTCAGCCTTTCCTTGTAGGGCCAGTCTCCAGACCCCTGGTAATTCCCATCGCTCTCTTCTGCACCCTCTCAATTTTGTCCACATCCTTTTTGAAGTGAGGCCTCCAGAACTGCCGCCTGACCAAGGCAGTATAGAGAGGGACTATGAACTCTTGCGATTTCGATGCATCAATTATGATGCTTTTGATACAACCCAAGACTGAGTTTGCCTTTTTTGCCACCGCTTCACACTGACTGCTCATATTTAGTTTACAGTCCACTCTTACTCCAAGATGTCTTTCGCATACACTACTACCCAGAAGTGTATCCCCCATCCTGTATTTGTGCTTCACATTTTTGTGGCCCAGATGTAATACTGTGCACTTATCTATGTTGAATTGCATCCTCTTCACAACTGCCCACTTCTCCAGAGTATTCAGGTCTTGTTGAATTTTAACTCTATCTTCTTGGGTGTTTGCCACTCCCAATTTGGTATCATCAGCAAATTTAATGAGTAGCCCATTTGCCCCTTCATTCAGATCATTGATAAATATATTGAAAAGTACGGGGACCAAAACCGAGCCCTACGGCACCCCACTGGAACCTCCCTTCAATCTGATTAAACGCCATTGACCACCACTCCTTGAGTGTGGCCCTCTAACCAGTTCCCTATCCACTGAACTGTCCTATAGTCCAGTCCACAGTCTTCCAGTTATCTTATCAAAATCTTATCAAAATGAAATACATGATAGGTTTACTTCTATGCTACCACTTCTATATGTCCAGTAAGAGGCAGAAAAACATCAACACAAATCCAGGGCTATCAGTAAGCACAGACCTGATCAAGTCTATAAAGTGTAATTTTTAAAAGAAACCCTTAATAATCAATACTGCAGGTAGATGCTTAATTTTTATATACTACTCCTCTGAAGTCCATCAGTGTTACTTCATTACTTAGTTTCCCATTAAAACTCTTTGTCGTCAAGATTATCATTTCCAGTGCTCCAAATATGCTAATGTTAAAAGAAGCCATTTTTCCGTTTAAGGAAAAAGGAGCAGCTGTGGAGCACCTGGATGAGTTCCATTCACAATTCCATATGAGACATCCACTTCCTTTTCTTTGACTGTCGCTTTCCAACCTACAGGTGTTTTCTTACTGGCTTCTGAAGAAGATGCAGACAGGATAGAATTGCAAGTCTGCAGGCTTGAGTGAGTTGCATTTACTCACAGGGCTTGGAATGCGCACCCGCCAACTCTTTGAAATTCTATGGGAGCACTCCTAAGCTGGACTACTCGGAGTAAGTAATGTTTTGTTCAATGGGGCTTACTCCCAGAAAAGCATGTTTGAACTTGCATCCTATGATTCAGGGCAATCCTTAGTCCAGTTTAAGCCCAATGGGAGTAACTCTGGAGTATGTACTAGAGTAACTCTGCATAGGATTGCAGTGTGAGTTAATTCCACATTGTTCAGTTCAAGTTGTGAGCCCAGGGTCATAGTCATAGCCAGGGCTTTTTTTCTGGGGAAAGAGGTGGTGGAACTCAGTGGGTTGCCCTAGGAGAAAATGGTCACATGGCTGGTGGCCCCACCCCCTGATCTCCAGAAAGAGGGGAGTTGAGCTTGCCCTCCGTGCCACCGAGCGGCGCGGAGGGCAATCTAAACTCCCCTCTGTCTGGAGATCAGGGGGCGGGGCCACCAGCCATATGACCATTTTTGAGAGGTTCTGGAACTCCGTCCCACCACGTTCCAGCTGAAAAAAAGCCCTGGTCATAGCTGTCTCCCCTTTTGGCCCAGCTTACCTTCATCCTTCCATTTCTTATTGCTGGCCCATCTTCTGCCAGCCTCAACACATAAAGATCCATTTTGTATTCTCTTCCTCCTCGAATACTGAATCCAAATCCTTTGGCTCCCTTTTCCATGTCAACAGTAAAATAATCAAAATCCTGTACAGTTAAAGGAAATTGGAAAAATAAGTTATTTCAATGAATTTTCTTCCTCATTTACGTGGAAATACTGGGATTCAAGCAGATTTATCATTTGATATAATAGTCCAGTTCCAATCCCTGTTAGGTGCCAACAGTCTTCACATGATGGCATGCACTCCTCATGTTCAACATGCAGCTAAAACAATGGGTGTGGTGTGTCACTCCAGAGGTCCATATGCACAAAGGCCTGGTTCCCAAGATTTCTGTTCCCCTTTTTTGAGGTAGGAGAACCAAGGGAATCCGATGATCATGTATTCTGGATTCTGTGTGATAAACTATTGGCATACATTACTTTAGGTGGGTTGTGATGTGATGCTCATGAGCATAATTTTGAGTGAGCCCTCAAGAACTAGCTTCTGTTTCCCCTCATGGTCAGTACAGGATGGGTGCCTCTTGGGTCTTGTGGTGGTATTGGTTGGAGTCTCTCAATCTGTATTAGTTTTCTCCATTAAGCATTTTCTCCTAGATGGAAGCAATAAGACCTGTTGTTGAAGCTATCAGAGTCTCCTCTGTGTTGGCTCCAGAGCAGAACTGAAGGATAAACTAGAAGGATAGATGAGCTCAACGCTACCCACCATGCCTACATGGGTGATGGTAAGAAGTAGAGCATGTTACTGTTCCATCATCTGAAGACTGGTAAGTGTATGAAGTTGACTGGATCAGCATAGAAGAATGAACCACCAGCTATCACCAGTCAGTATCTCAGAGCATGACGAGAGTCAGTGTGGTGTAGTGGCAAGAGTGATGGACTAGGATCTGGGCAACCGAGGTCTGACTCCCTGCTCTGCTATGGAAGCTTGCTGGGTAACCTTGGGCCGGCCACATACTTCCAGCCTAACCTACCTCACGGGGTTGTTGTAAGGATAGAAGGGAGAGAGGGGAGTGATGGAGGCTGCTTTGAGTCCTCACTGGGGAGAAATGCAGGGTATAAATGGAGCAAAGTAAAATATATATATATATATATATATATATATATATATATATATATATATATATATATATATATATATATATCTCATATTATTCCTGATCTAAATAATAACTCCACAGGCAGATACATGCTAACAAATGTGTATTAATACAAGTAACAGAAACAATGGATATGTAAATTGAGATAGATAAATGGAACATACGTCTTATAAAACTGATACAGGATTGGAAAGTAAATTTGCTTATATCACAGTGTTTCGATTATAGATTGTGGATAAGATTTAAATAGGCTTGCCAGTCCCCTAGTGGAGGGGAGTCCCACACCCCCAGACTCTGCCCCCTGCCATCTCTCACCTGGCTGGCAAGGGGGGAAAGGAGCGACAACACAGCAGTGCGGGCAAAGGGCTCTCCTGAGTGCCCCCACGGCATGCTGGGAATGATGACGCTCTCCTGAGTGCCCCCACGGCATGCTGGGAATGATGACGCTCTCCTGAGTGCCCCCACGGCATGCTGGGAATGATGACGTTCTCAGCATGACATGGAAGTGGTGGGTCATGACGGGGGGCCTGTAGTTTCTGTTTGCATAATTCACATCACAAACAATGCATGCTCACGCAGTGCCATGGCTTCTAAGCAAATAGTACTTTCCCTTGAGTGCTTTGCTTTATGATTTCCTAATTACAAGCAGTCTCTGTCTATGACAGTGACAGAAAGGACAGTATTTATGCAGCAATTCCATCTGCTTGTATTCTGGCAGGGAGGCAGTGAGGGGTGGTGGGAGTGATGGCTGCTTACATGATGGAGATTCTGTGTTATAGAAATGGCTTTCCTAATAATGGTTTTCAAATGAATGGCTATCCCCCAATCTGCTGAGTCACTTTATGCGCCCACAAGCAATTAGGCATATGGGCCGGGACCTTGGTTTTTCCCCTTGATACATACTGAAAGCATTTTTTATAAATACAGTTTATACAGCACTTTCACAAGGCAGACACAAGTCGTTTCCAGTTAGAAATGAAAGCCCTGCCAAATGGATAAACCTTCATGCTTCCCTGGATCGATTTGCTGTCGGAGTATTATTTTATTAGCACAAATACTTATGCAAATACACTAATGCATTCAAGATTAGTTGCTGTTCAAACATTGTGCTGTTGATTTAATAACAGCACGTCATTTATTGTGAACTGCCTTGGGCACAATTTCATGGCAAAGAGGTATAATATTATATGTGGGGGGGGGGAGGCATACCTGGGGCTGCCTGTAATCTGATAAGGGGTATTGCCTGGTGTCAGGAGAATGTTGCCTGTAATCTATCAACGGGGGCTGCCTGTAGTCCAGAGGAGGTGGTTGCTGGTAATCCAGCACTGGAGGGTGCCGGTAGTCTAGCGGAGGTTGCCTGTAGTCTGTGGAAGGCTGCCGGTAGTCTGTGAAGGGAGGTTGTCGGATGTCAGGTTTCACATCCTGCCTCGCTTTCACCTCCGACCTATAACTGAGTAATAAAGAATGGTTAGATTGGAATCAGAACAATGTTTTTTTTTTTTTAAGGCAACAGGTATTAACTACTATTAAAATTATTTGAATAACTGAAAAGCATGCCATTGTGTTGTAAAAGCTGGTGATATGGGGCTCATTTTTAAAATGAATGCATGGAATTTTGTCCAAAGGCAATGGCTGTCAACCTTTTTGGCTGGCAGAGGCTGAAGCTTAGAGGCAGAGTATCTGCTTGGTCCCAGAAGGTCCCAGGTTCAATTCCTGGCTTCTCCAGTTTTTTAAAAAGGGTCTACTGGTTGTTGATGTGAAAGACCTTCATCTGAGACCCTGCAGAGCCAGTGCCAATCAGAGCTGACAATACTGACCTTGATAGACCAATTGTCTGACTCAGCATAAGGCAGCTTCATGTGCCACAAGTCAGCTCCAAGAAAACAAGACAATGATGTTTTATGACGGAGTATTATTTCGCATGTTCTACACTCCCCCCCTCCCTTCATCGGCACCCAACAGTATGGTGGACTGATGCTCATTGAGGGTGTATGGATAAGTATGTCATTGAGGGCTACCACAGGGAGGCAATGGGCTGTGCTGTGGAATTGTATGGCCACGGACTGGTTAATATATCCACCACTGAAATCAGAAGCAACTGGCTAGCGGCATGTTTGCATGGTCCTGCCTCCACTGCTGCTTAGCAGAAGTTGCCCATAAGGATGTGAATGACTGTGCTAGCTCCTGCCGGGCCCCTGTTCCTTGGTCTCCTGAGAAAGGCTGGATCCACACATCTTTGGTTATCACACTACTGTTGTGTTATTAGAATTACTCATTTCTTGATTGTTTTATCCACACAGGAAAAGTCAGGAGGTGCAACAATTAAGGTAGCATAATGGCCAACGATGTGTGGAACAGGCAACTGCTCAGTGCGGGAGAAGGCGGCAGGGACATAAAGCTGAGCTGATGCCTGCGCTCCTGCTTAGGAATGACACAGACCCCCAGAGAGCCCCCAGAGCGATTCCCCCATAGGGAATAATAGCTGAATTTTGACCGAATTTCTCTGATATTACTAACTGAATCAGAGAATCAATTCAGTATTGAGGGAATTCTGGATTTTTTTGGTTTGGTATTCTTAACCCAGATTAACGAAATTATTCTTGGTGCACACCCCTAGTATGATTTGCCCAGAGAGGGGGAGGAGGGCAGATCCCCACGATGAAGGGCCAGCGAGGAAGCGACGGCGCTGGACGGAATCTTCAGCCTTCCGGCTCTCTGTCTCTGCTTCATAGCAACGGATACCATCATACAAGTTTCACCCACACCAGGGAAATCTGAACGTGCCTTAATTTGCGGTCCTCATAGCAAACTATTGATACTGAAGATAGTTTCAAGAGTAGTTTGTGATCAGGCATGGGTGGGGCGAGGGTCTGTATTTAAAAAATATAAAAACTTGCACTGGGCATATCTACAGTAGCTCTTAGGAACCCAGCCTTATAATTTCAACAGACGTGTATGCAGGGCTGGCGCCAGAGTTTCTGGTGCCTGCGGCCACTTGTGCATGATGTCATCACACAGCGCAGGATAGCTGGGGCGGCACGCGGAAGCTGCTCCGTGCTCCGCACGCCGCCCCAGCATCAGCCTGACGGCTTCTGCACCCGGCTGGGGTGTGTGGGGGCAGAGGAGCGTGCAGCAGAGCTGGCGTGGCTGGCTGCAGCTGCTGTTGCAGCCAGCCAGCCCTGTGCCACCACCGCCACATGCCCCAGCCGGGCGCAGAAGCTGTCAGGCTGCTGCTGGGGTGGCGTGCGGAGCACAGAGCAGCCTCCGTGCGCCACCCCAGCAGTGGCTCGCGGCTTCTGCGCTCGGCTGGGGCATGTGGCGGCAGCGGCGGCACAGGGCTGGCTGGCTGCAACAGCAGCTGCAGCCCAGTCACACCAGCTCCGCTGCGTGCGCCTCCGCCCCCGACACCCCCTCCGGCGCCTCTCCAGTGCCCTCGCACCCGAGGCCACCACCTACCTGGCCTCAATGGGCGCGCCAGCCCTGCGTGTATGCTAGATAACTGGTATCTCAGTCTTCACTGCATTATGTTCAGTTAATGAATTCCCAGATAATAGTGTTTAAGACTGCAGCCTAAGTTTTGTAGATGCGGTAACCGAAGGTGTCATACAGGGCATTTTACTTGAACTATGGCTAATACGTTTTTATGACACAGCTTAGAAACTTTGAAACTGCTATTTTCTGTTGGGTTGAGGTTGCGATGAGATATATGGTTAAATCAATTATGTGGAGTCAGTACAAGGATAATGTATTCAGTCACATTTTACAAGACAAAGGTCAATCCAAGGACAAAACATAATTATCTGGAAATCACAAAATGCCCATAGAAGTTTTAACCCAATAATTTAATCTGAGACAGTATTATGCTGTTTTCACCAATATAAAACCTCAGTGGTGGTTAAAATGGAGAAACTAACAAGGACATAATGATTCATAGTAAACAAAGATGGCTGCACACACTTTAAAGTAACTGGTTTCTAATATTGTTTTGTCTGGGCAGAACAGGAAGGAAGTCTTATGGCTGGGAAATCATCGCAGCCATATCAGGCCTAACCTGAACTATCAACCTCGATGACTTTCACATGACAATAAAGTGGGAGTTCTGTGGTAAGAGGCCACCGGACTTGTTTACTTTGCTCTAACACCTAACATTCGTCAAGATTTATTCACATGAAACAGTATTTGTGAGATACTGAACCAAAGTGCCAGTTAAATTGTCCCCAAACTGTTAATTTTCAAAGTATTGTAACTTGTGAATTTACTGCAGTCCCACAACAATTCCTATTGTGAAAACAGAGAAGGTAATATGTCAAAAGGAGCCAAGAGAAAACCTTGGCATTTATTGCATAAGCTATAACTTCTCTGTCAGTTGTTTTAGTCTCATTATCTAGAGTGATTAATTTGTGAATTACAAATATTATTTGCTCAGGTAATTGAAAAATTGAATCTTTAATTGTTTTTATTAGAGGTGAAGAAATGTACTATACATTCACCATCTTTTTCAGTGTCTTCCAAGATTTTGAGTTGTGGTAACAATCCACCTTTGACCATTTTGTAAGGACCTGTATTGAGGACCTGGTCAGTGGGGTCAGGGATATATGCCTTCTCTCTGTGTGTGTGTTATGTATCATCAAGTCGCCACTGACCTACGGCAACCCTATGAATGAGAGACCTCTAAAACATCCTCTCATTAACAGACTTTCTCAGATCCTGCAAACTGGAGGACGAGGCTTCTTTTATTGAGTCAAGCCATCTCGTTTTAGGCCTTCCTCTTTTCCTACTACCTTCCACTTCTCCTAGCATTATTTACTTTCCCAGAGAATCTTGTCTTCTCATGATGTGACCTAAGTACGAATATGCAAGTACTGGAGGTTCTTTGCTTCCCTGTTTATTCTATAATGATCAAGTCGTTGTTCGGATGATTGCAAGAGATAGGGGAAGCCTTACAGATGCATTAGTAGTTTTTATTTAATGCTTATGAACTAGAGAGGGTCTAGAAAAAGCACTCAGCTCAGCAATCAAGAGGGGGCAAGTCCTTCGGCTAGTCTATTTCCCCCATTGTTACTAACCCAGCTATTCCTCGCCTGCCTTCCTTTTTCCTATTCTAGCATCTGTTATAAGGACCAAAATAGAAAAGTCTGCAAGATGCCATTTAAGCAAACTGATTAAACAATTTCTTAATTGCTTCAATAGCAGGATTTAGGCACAATGATGACAATGACTACTACTACTACTACTAGAGAAACAGAAGCAGCAATAGCTGTACACTTACTAAAATAATACTATCACATGTATCTTGCCTTTCCTACTGCATACATGGATATTACCTGAATATACCATTTTATCCTCCCAACAAACCCTCCAAGGAAGGGTAGATTAAGCACTGACCAATTCACCCAATGACCTTCAGGTCTGAGCAGGATTTGAACTTAGGTTTTCCTAGTTCAGTGACATCACTGTATCCATAATACCACACCAACAATAAAGACTAATGGGTTTAATGTGACATACAAACCCTCTTCATCCCAGTTGACAAAGTGAGCCTCAGCCCACAGAAACTTAAGCCTAATTAGTCTTCAAGATGTTACAAGTTCCTCTTTTTGTGGCAACAGACTAACATGGCTACCTGTCCAGAATTTGTGCAGCACACTGGCTCTCTGCTCAAATGTTTCCTCTCACCTTATTAAGGACATTGTTTAGTACACGGGCACTGTTGATCCTAGCCTGTGCATTTTGGTATGTTTTGACACACCAATATTGGCACCGATTTTTTGCTATCAAGTCATAGCTGACTTATGGCAACCCCTGCTGGGGCTTTCAAGGCAAGAGAACAACAGAGGTGGTTTGCCATTGCCTATCTCTGAGTAGTGACTGTGGACTTCTTTGGTGGTCTCCCATTCAAGTAATAATCATCACTGGACCTGCTTAACTTCCAAGATCAGATGAGCTTTACCCATCCAGGTCAAGGTCATTGAGTCTATCCCATGCATTTTACTATGTTCTGATACCCCAATATTGCTACTATTATAAGAACACCAAAGTATTCCCTCCTGCTTTTTTAACCACATCACCACCATCACCAAGTTGGAGAAAGGAAATGTCAAATCATATACTGTTAAACAATAAAAGAAAAAGCCAAATTGCCCTCCCTGCTCCTGACAAGGCCCCCACCCCAAACGCTCTGTTAGGGATTCATAGACTTCCATGGGGTATGGGCCCAGAAACCTGGAGCCATTATTCTTTCCTTACCTGTTTTCATGCCCTTGAGATTGGAGTGGCTGCGGAGGTGCCGGTTGTGCTACAGGACTCTGCTGTGCTACTGGGCTCTGCTGTGAGAGCGGACTTTGCTGGGCCATGGGGCTGTGCTGCTGGGCCATGGGGCTCTGTTTCTCTGAGCTGGGTGCGGAAGCTGGGCTGTTCAGCTCTGCATAAAGAAACACCAGAGACAAGACGGAGCCATTACCATGCAGCACTCAACAAAGGGCAAAGTGCGCCAGTTTAGCCGGGTCACTCTCTGCCTGAGGATTTTCGTGTTTGTTTGCTTGGTGGTAGAGGGTGCCCTCAAATCATAGCTGACTTATGGCGACCCCTGGTGGAGTTTTCATGGCAAGAGACTAACAGAGGTGGGTTACCACTTCCTGTCTCTGCAACCCTTGTCTTTCTTTGAGGTCCCCCATCCAATTACTTAACCAAGGCCGACCCTGCTTAGGTTCTGCGATCTGATGAAATCAGGTTCACATGGGCTATCAAGGTGAGGGTGTCTGTTTGCTTATCTGGGTTTATATTTAAAGTAACAGGAAACATCTGGACTTAGTAGGCTTCACTGGCCGTGCTTTGAAATTTCCTAGAATTCTGGATGATACATGCATTCTTTAAAATCTAATTGAAAGCTTCCATTTCTCACCATTGCTTTTAAAAGCAGGAAGAAGGATAGCTGGAAAGTTTCCATTTTGAGGACATTTGAGAACTTTCTTGCTACAAAGTGACAAAAGGCAGGACGTAAACTTTCAATGGTTTAGGCTTGAAATGAAGCACAACAGAGATGAAGGACAAAAGGTTGCAGATATTACCATATTCATCCAGGGGTTCAGCTCTGGACCAATTACCTTGCAGTAAGGGTGGAAGTGGTTTGTCATGGAGACAGAGGTGAGAAGGACTAATTGAGAGACCAGACGGAAATGACTCTCCCTTTCAGGCAAAATTTTTTGCCAGAGGATAATGGATATTGAAGAGCTGGTCTAAATGGGCAACAGATCAATCCTGAGCGTGCTAATTAGACATCCTCCTGGCTTCAACAGGACTTACATGTGAGTAAGAATGTATAATACTGCAGCCTCTCTTGCTGAGTGGAAAAGAATAAGTCTGCTGGAACAGAATGTGGAGAAGGAGGCTGCTTTCCTTCATAGAAATATATCCTAAATATTAGAGGTGGGCATGGAAAATGCCATGGACCACCGGCCCGTGGTCCATCAATTTTCATGGGCCATGTACCATGAACTTTTCACAGACCAGCCCATTCACGAACAGGTTTGTTGGTCCATGGTCTGTCACTTCTGGGGGGCCTAGGACTGCTCCCTTTGAACTTAGAGATGCCAAACTCACAGCAAGGCTTCGGCAGGCTCTCTTCCAGCCACTCTTCAAGTTTGGCCAAGATTGGATTTTGGAGGTCTGAGTTACAGACCCCCAAAGTGGCTGCCCCAGGAAACTTCCAAAAGAGATTGTTAGGCCGGGCTAGGGGATTCTTTCAGACTCTCCACTTCATCAAACACAGTTGTATGAGTTGAAGGTCTTTACTAGATGTTCCTAGAAGTGCACTGGTACATAGTAATTATCTGGAATGCTGAAGCAAAGTCTTCCCTGAGAGGTTATACCCCCAGTTGCAAATGCCAATTGACTTGCATTGGCTTGCAGCACCAAAAAGTTGCAATGAAGCAAATCAAACAGAAAAGGGTGAGGGAAGACACCCCCCCCCCCACTTACCACACAGACTCCCTTCCCAGCCATTGCCTAGGGAATTAATTCTTGCTCCTTGCTGGCATAGAACAGAATGGGTGCTCTCTGGTTGTCAGGCAGAGCTGCCTATCAAGGTTTTGAGGGCTAAGATTGGTGTTCCCATGGCTGCAGAACATCCACCCCTCTATTGCCTAGGGAATTAATTCTTCCTCCTTGCTTGCATAGAACAGAATAAGAGCTATCTTGTAGATCTGCCTATCAAGTTTTTAAGGGCTGCAGAAGGTCTGAGGATGCCCCCTCTGTTGCCTAGGGAATTGATAAATCGGAGCCAGGATGTCTGGACTCATGGACCATGGATCGATGGACTAGCCCAAACAGACCAAAGTTCGTGATAAAATTGAGTCCCATGAATCTGTGTTCGTGAACCACAAACTGGGCTGGATCACGTCAAATTTAGGTCCGTTTTCTGGACCATGCCCACCTCTACTAAAGACCAATTTCCAGGATCTGGGAGTGAAGATCCATCTCTCTCCTGGCCAGAATTCCAGGGACATTCCCATGCCTAGGATTGAGAGCTGGTTCTCAGATTTATGATATATTATTATTATAAATTATTTAGATTGTGAGCTCTTTCAGGACAGAACCACAGTTTGAAAAACTGCTTTAAAGCCCATCTGAGCTGTATGGATGAGCCAATGAATGGAACAGATGAAATGCTGAGAACTCCCTGATGAGATCTTCCTAGCATCTTTCTAAGCCAAATACTAGCAGTTTGGGACCCCAGTTTGTACTGGGATGGTGGAGACAGGGGAATAGCAGTTTTAACTCTTTCAATGCCAAGGTTTTGCAAAATAAAACCTTCCCCTCCTTTGTACTGTACTGGGGAGAGGGGACTGCCTTCAGTTTGAGAAACCATGGGAGGTTAACTCTCTCCCCACCCCTCTACAGTTCTGGTCTAAAACAGTTCCCTCTACTGTTATTCAGCTTAAAAAGACCCAGAGAGATCCATGATCACTGTTGTGTCTCATTCAACTGCCCTTCCTATTCTTTCCTTCTTCCATTCTCCCAGCCTAGTTATTTCAGATTGTAATTCTTTTTGGGATAAAGGTCTACATAGCTAGTGATGCTGAACTGCTGTTAACCCACTCTGAACCTGCTGCAAGCCTAGAGTGAGACAGAGAGTCAGCAAAGAGATTTAGATCGCCTGTGTCCTTTAGTTGTGCTTATTGACACCACCAGATTAGAGGAGACTTTTTAGGTGAGCCTGTTGCAGGATGATGACCAACGGAAACCACCACCTCTCTTTTTATAAAATATCTCTAAGCAGACATATGATACCAACTCCATTTAAAGAAAAAAGCAGGAGTATTTTCAGCTGGAAAAAGGAGAAGAGTTATCTTCTCAGTAATACTGATTGATAAAAACCTGCATTATTTTTGTGTTTGGCGTCTCTACATGGTTAGCCTTGTTCCAATGGGACTTAATGGTACAGCAGTCTACTTAATGCAGCAGAATTCTTCTAGAATCCTGTCGTTCTTAGACCAGATAGTTTGCAACACATATTGGACTGGATCCTGCTGATTCAATCTACTAGCAGAGGTGCTCCTCCTGATGCAAGATGCTCCTGGATCCAGTTCCACTAGTGAAAAAGATCTGCAGGATATGGGTACATGGTCAGAGAGGAGTCTATTTCTCTCCACTGCATTTATGTGCAGATCGTTGTCAATGTTATCATATCACAGCATATAGTCCATTGGCCAGACCAGATGTCAGTATCAGGTAAGGTGGCAAAAACATCATGTTTTTATGAAAGGGGTATGTCTATGTATTATGCTTTGATGTGATAACCCATACTGATTGGCAGGATTTCAGTCCAGTGACACCTTAGATACCTATAAGATTTTCAGAGTATAAACTTTCAAGAGTCAAAGCTCCCTTCTTCCTCTGAAGACTCTTGAAATCTTATACTCTCAAAATCTTGTCAGTCTCTGAGATGCTATTGGACTCAAATCCTGCTGTTCAACTGCAGATCAATACGGCTACCTCTCTGAAACTGTTCTGATTGCTATTTTAAGCCTTTTATGATGCCATCAAGATGGCTGAATTCAACTTTTCCTATCTTTTCCTCTCTTTTCTAATTTGAGCCATAACTCATGAACCAAGTCACTAATTTCAAATTTTAAAGCACTCCTGGAAAGCTAACAAATCCCTCTATAAGTAACTAATACTAATAATGCCTCTATCCATTAACTTTTAGTAGAGGGGGAGGAAAAAACCAATCCGTTTTGAAACGTCTCAATATTTAACACTCAATCAGGATTCTCTCCAAATACTGTAGGTGGAATTTTACCTCCACTCTGTATACAACTTAAAAATGAGTACCCAAAATACAAAGCCAGAGGAAAAACAAGTTTCTAATGCTGATGAGTCATTACACAAGAACTCCTGCAGTTTGGAGTCTAATCTCACTTGTGTAATTGTGGGGGGAGGGGAGCAAATTAGCTGACGTCAGCGGAGTTGCAATTAAATAAAATAGGGGTGAGGATGGATTAGGGACGACGAGTGATTATTTCCAGTTGATGTGTACAGCTCATTTTCCCACAAGGCAAGGGACGAGACCCCGCAGTGCTTCATCAAGGCCTCTTCCAGTGATTTAGATGCTTTTTTTGCCGTCTGAAGTGTTTTTGAAGGGTTTGGATTCTTGTTCGTGCAAGTTCTGCGGGGATCCAGCAGTAACATTTATATAATACCATGCATGGGCTGCCCACACAAAAATCTCCCGGTTTCCCCGGTGGTGCAGTTCATATTAATTGGCCGCTACTTCTGTTTTTCCTCATGGGCTTTCAGGGTCAATTACTTACCCTCCTGAGGAATGATGCGAAGCGTTACACTAAGGCCAGCATCTTTAATTAGCTTCACAATATCTGCATGAGGCATGTTAATTATGGACTGGCCGTTCACAGCTAAGATCCGGTCTCCGACTTTAAGTTTCGCACAGCGATCAGCAGGACTTCCATCAATTATCCGTCCTATTTTATGGGGTACAGCTGGAAAAGGAGGGGGAAGATAATTAATACAACTCTACAGTCAATGTGATGGGGTAAGTACCAGAAAGCAAACAAATATTTGTGTATACCCAGCAATGGATGCCATTAGGAATGTGTCTAGACCTTCTTGGTTTGCTCAACAAGTTGTGCATTTAGCATCTCACATACACACTCACATCTTCACCACACTCAGGTTTCTGGTCTAAAATGCAATAAATAAATGCAATAAATAAAAACATAGCCTGCTAAATCAATGTTATTGAAGGCTGATAACAAAGTGAAGCACCACTCAGGAGGCCGTGAAATTCATTATTAATTATTCTCCTCTTTAAAATGAACCTGGAAAACATCTCTTTCTCCCCCTGCATTTATATCTAGGCTGTTACTTTAGCTGACTGAAGGTGAATTGGAAGGGCAGAGATTCAAAAGAGTTTTAAGAGCTGAGTATGATACAAAGTTGGCCGTAGGAAAAAACAGAGCATTTTCTCTGCCATTTCCTTTCATGGCCCTGTGGATGATACAGGTTAGATCAAACATTAAATATAATGCCATAGAATTCACTCTCCAAAGAAACCATTTGCTCAAGGGTTACTCTGGAGATCAGTTGTAATTCCAGGACATCTCCAGGCTCCACCTGGAGGTTGGCAACCCCTTGGAGAAGCCCTGCACAGTCTCCTAGGGAAGAGGGAGTGTGCACGGGCTTCTATGTCCAGGACAAGCAACACCGGCAGGTACTTGTTTTTATTATTCTTTTCCTCACTGAAACTCCAGGAAGATTACAACATTTTAAAAACAGCTCCATCAGGCAGCAAGGACTTCCAATTATCAATTCAGTAGGACTAAAATTACAAAATTGGGAAGCGATTCAAATAACAAAAACAAAAACAACAATGAAAAAGCTCTCTTAGCATGATATGCCATAGTAAGGAAAGTGTGTTACAAAGGTAAAGGAACAAAGCAGTCAAGGGAAGATGAGACATGTACATTGTAACACACTACATCCCTTTCCATTAGAAGGCAACTTGACAAAGTAGTCATACAGTATCTTAACAAACTCTTTTCCTAAGACAGAAGTCAGTAAGAATAAGCTTGAACTTCAGAATTATGCTCCTCCAGATTTTTTTTTGATCAACAGAGTATGAAAACTGTTAATGTTAAGACGTTAACTTAAAAATGAAAGTGGTAAAGTTGGTACCATACCTGGCTTTGCAGTGTAACCCTTCTCCCCAAAAAAACAGTTCCTGAAATAATATCAAATGCAGCTTTCTTGAATTTGCTGATAAACTGTAATTTTTGAAACAAGAAAGATCTTTCATTGGATTTTCTTCGGGAAACAAGATAAGGATGCATGGCTTTTAGCACAGAATTAACTTCTCATTAATTTCTAGTGGTTTAGTATTAGAAGCATTTTTAATTAAGCTAATTGTAATTCGATTGAATATTCTGGTTTCCTATAAATCACTTCATTGTGCAGTTACAACCACAAAAGCCATATAAGGAAATGCAAGAGTCTGGCTATTTGCAAATTATTAGATTTTATTTTTTAAAAGTCTGTTAGGCTTTAAAAAAAGGAAAACTTGATCTATTTCAGGAACAGTTTTACTGGATAGCTGAAATGTCCAAAGCTGTCATTTAAATGATCTTTTGAGCTGGTTGTAACGATGCTGCTTGGGTTGCCTTTGTTTTGCACCGTCCAACATATTCTGAAACCCCAAGCAAGGTACAACCCACAAAATGAGCCCTGCTCTGGGCTGTGGAAATTGCTCAGCTGGCCAGGCAAGAGGGGACTGGGAAGTGAAAACAGCCCTGGAGTAAATCAAGCTGACTGGGCCCAGCTGTGCTACAAGGCAGTTCAGCGTGGCAGACAACGGGCGTTAACTAACCAACTTCATCCTCCCTCAGACTGGAAGCACTGCAGGAGGAGACAGTTGATGATAAACTACGATGGTTGATGAGGGTCTGAGCCAGGTAGCCCCTGAGGCTCAGGCAGAGCTGCTGGGGCTTGGCTCTGTTTTCTCCTGGCTGCCAGTGGCCTTCTACAGCAGTGGCCCTCCTGGAAATTTCCCTGTAAGTTAAATGGTCACTCCACCCCTAGATCCAGGTCTAAAGCTGCTAGACAAGGAGGAGTTTACCTCTTCAGCTTTATTCCAGAGCCTCTGAAATTAATTTTTGCTGCCACTATCAAGCCAAAATTTGGAGATGTGTCTGTCTGGTGACCTGTAATTAGACCCTCTCTTCCAGTCTCTTAAGAGACTTCTTTCCAAACTGAAATCTCTCCTGCTATCTCATAGCCAACTTGGTAGTGGGAAACTCTGGAAATCTCACCATCGAGAGGGAATCAGACCTAAGCAGGTAGGTACAGGCACCAACTGCAGAACATCAATTTCAGAAAAAAAGATAAAAATTATCTTTAGCTGAAATTGTTTACAAAAAGTAAAAGAATATAGCTGAAAAACAACAGTCTAACAACTTCGGAGCAAAATAAAATAAAAAGGGAATTTAAATGCCATCCTTTCTCTCTCTCTAGACCTAAACTTATCCTAGTTAAGAAGGTAAATAAAGGTAGTAGGCAAAATTAATGTTTCCAAGTTCATTGGCTCAGGCTCTGTTTGTATATCTTTATCTGTTCTGCCATTTTGATGGGCTCTTCTTCTTTTAGACCATGGCCATTTCCAGATGGCTTACCTTCTGCCGCTCCATGCTGCAACGTCTCGGCTCGTGCTGGGGCGAACGCGAAATATCGCGTTTTCTCACACGAGTTTTGCTCGATGTTGCGCAAAACTCGCGCAAGAAAACACGCCATTTTGCGTTTTCTCCGGCATGAGCCGCGACATTGCGGCATGGAGCGGCAGAAGGTAAGCCGTCTGGAAACGGCCCATGAATTCTCATCTCATCCTTTGAGGGTTCTCCAAAATATTTGCCTGGGTCTGTCTCAGTGGCCTGTACCCAACTACATTAAGAAAACTTAAGTTCCATTCTCAAAAGTAGTGTGGAAATTTTCACCAATTTTCTCCTTATACTGCAGAACCCCACTAGGCTGTTCTTGAGAGTCTGCTGACACCCCAGGAAAAAGATTTCAGTGGGTTCAGTAGGTATGTTTGCCAGTTCCAACATGGAACATTCCTGGAGGTTTGGGGCAGTTTTGGCATGAATCCAGAAGTGACATCATCACTTTAGGGCAACCTTCTAGGCTCTTATATACTAATAGCTAAGTGGCCCTGAACTGAGATTGCAGGATACTTTAATCCAAAGACTGGAGCCATGAACGGACAAGGCAGATATTCCTACACACCTGAAAAATGCCCCAGGTTTGCAGAAAAATCTGAAATGTAAAAAAATATATGTTGTGGCATAAAAAAAAAAAGACCCAGAATGATAAAAGGAGCACCTGGCACTATAACCAGATACCCTCAGTGGCTGTTGCTAGGCAACCATAACAGTTTATCCAGAACTCCAACCTTGGTTTCTGTCAGCAAAAAGCAGGGGGAGAGGGCAAGGCCCTTTTCAGGGCTTGTTTGGCCTTTGAGGGAGAACTAAATGGAGCAAGGCCTAGAAGCAACCACCAGATTTGTATTGTTGAAGGCTTTCACAGCTGGAGAACGATGGTTGTTGTGAGTTTTCCGGGCTGTATTGCCGTGGTTCCTGACGTTTCGCCAGCAGCTGTGGCTGGCATCTTCAGAGGTGTAGCACCAAAAGACAGAGGTCTCTCAGTGTCACAGTGTGGAAAAGATGTTGGCAGGTCATTTGTATCTACTCAGGAGGGGTGGGGTTGAGCTGAGTCATCCTGTAAGAGTTTCCCAGGGTGTGGCATGCTAATGGCGGGAGGCTTCACTGTATCCTGAGGAGGTTCTTTTGCATATGGATTGGTGCTTGATGTGCTAATCTTCTCTGCAGGGCTATTGTTGAGTATAGAGTGTTTTGTTAGCCTGGTGTTTTTCAGAACTGGAAACTATGCTCTGTTCATTCTTAAGGTTTCTTCTTTCCTGTTGAAGTTTTGCTTATGCTTGTGAATTTCAATGGCTTCCCTGTGCAGTCTGACAAAGTAGTTGGAAGTGTTGTCCAGTATTTTGGTGTCCTGGAATAAGATACTGTGCCCTGTTTGAGTTAGGCTATGTTCAGCCACTGCTGATTTTTCAGGTTGTCCAAGTCTGCAGTGTCTTTCATGTTCTTTTATTCTTGTCTGGATGCTATGCTTTGTGGTCCCGATGTACACTTGTCCACAGCTGCAGGGTATACTGTATACTCCTGCAGAGGTGAGGGGGTCTCTACTGTCTTTTGCTGATCATAGCATCTGTTGTATTTTTCGGGTGGGTCTGAATACTGCTGGAAGGTTATGCTTTTTCATAAGCTTTCCCATCTGATCAGTAATTCCTTTGATATATGGCAAAAACACTTTTCCTGTAGGAGACTGTTTTTCCTTGGTTTTTCCTGTTTTTCCAAGCTGAGTACAGATCTGGGAGAATGGAAAATTAGGTGGGTTGATAGGTGGTTGTGGGATTGTAGCAGTGTAAAAACCAATTTTGCAATCGTCTCATTCTCAGCTGAGCAAAAAAAAAAAAGACAGAGGTAGTAGAGGCCAAATGGAAATACTGTGTATTTAAAACATTCACCCTCACATTTAAAATACCAATACCGCCTGTGATTGGGATGTATGGAGATGTGGAAGTATGCATGCTTTAAATCAATGACTGCAAACCATACATTCATCTCTAAAAGCTGAATGACAGTGGGTAAGGTAAGTGTTTGACACTTGGACTTGAATAAACTTATTTAAGTCATGAAGGTCAAGGATGGGTCTGAGCCCACCATCCTTTTTTTCTACTAGGAAATACCTGGAGTGAAAATCACAAGAAGAAACACCAGTGGGAACTCTTTGGATGGCTCCCTTTGGCATTTAGTCACTAATGGCCTCCTGGAGAGAAAGAGAACAAGGATTTGTCTCCGTGAGGAACAGGTTTAGGAGAACGTTGCTGGGGCTGTACCACCCTTGGCCTGGACACCCTCTTCGCGGTGTGGCACTGAGATGAAGAGTCAGATCTTTGAGTTGTGTGTGTGGTTGGTGACGGCAATTTTCTGGAGCGATGCTGGTAAGCCTGGGGCCTCTGGTGTCGAGTTCTGAATGGTTGCAGGTGGGGAGGAACAATGACATCTATAGACTTTGCAGTCTGGTGGTTCTTTTCATTTGAGTCAAAGATTCATCTGTCTTTTCAGAAAACAGCAGCATGGCCTTGAAAGGAAAGTCCTCAGTCTTATTCCTCTTGTCTTGAGGAAGTGCCATTGAATGAAGCCAGACATGGCATCTCATGACAATGGTGAATGCAATAGACCTGGCACAGCAATCAGCAATATGCTTTCCCGCTGTCTTCTGCTGCTTTACAGGTCTGATCGCTTCTCCTTGAAGCAGTTTGACAAGGACACGTCAGTCACTGAGAAGATCCTGTATATAATTGGAGAGTCTCTCCCATAAAAATAAATTATAGGATCCTGTGATGACTTGGAAGTTGAGAATCCTAAAATTGGGGGCTGCAGAAGAACATACCTTGCAGCCAAGGGCGTCCAGTTTTCTGCCCTCCCTGAACACTGCAGATGACAAAAAGCCATGGTTGTACCGGGCTTGCACCTCTTCCACTACTAGGGAGGATGGACATGAGTGTTTGAATAGGAAGAGGCAATTGTTTGAGCTTATAATAATTCTAGAATGTCTCAGACGTTGCAGAGATGGAAGCTGGTCTTTTCCATACACTGTGGGAAACGTCCAGTAGATCTTCCACAGTTGGAAAGGCTCTTGAAGCAGGGGAGTCCAAATATAAGACCTGGAGAACTTTACTCTTTGGTTTCGGAGTAGAGATTGAGACATCTAGTGCTCTGGCCATGCGTACCATTTGCTCCAAAAATAGGCAATAGACCTCATTTGGAGAAGATGAGGCAGTGTCACCCATAGTTTCCTCCAGGGACAGATCTGACACCAGTTCTGAAGTGACATCAGTCTGTGAGACAATATCCTCTTCTTTGTCTGAATCTAAGAAGGCAGGTGAGTAAGATCAAAACTGATGATGTGGAATTCGTGGAGCTCTAGGAGTGGAGGATGTTGGAACCAAGAGTATCAGAACCAGAGGTGCAGCTGGAACTGGTGCTGTTGGAACTTATGAAGGGCCTGGAACCAAAGGGATCAGAACCGATGGAAACCCTTGGGACTGTGGGAGAACAGGAGCAGATTGCAGCCAATTTACAAAGTCCTGTCAATTGGTCATAGGTGCTGGCATTGGAACAGTGGGCCAAGGGGGGTGGTTATGTGTGAAGCCAGTGGTATGGGCACAGCCTGTGAGGGCCAAAATATGGGTAGTGGTTTCTGTAGGCTTGAGTATTGGGAAGAGCCTTGTATGGCCATGGGAACCATTGCCAGTTCCATAGTCAGACTAGGGGCTGGGAAGTCCTCAGTGGGAGTATAGTCCTCATTGTCCTCATTCAGAGATGGATTGTGAGAACGTGAAGGAGTTGGAGTTGGATTGAAAACCTCTTCCTCTATAATAACGGATGGAGTTGAAATTGGGGAGTGGCCATGCTTACTACGTGTGGTAGATATCGGTTGTTTTGAATTTTTGATTTACCCTTCACTTTCTTAGCAGGTAGTTCTGAGGTGGCGTGTTCTGGATTAGTCGAGGGTGGGGAGTGATATCTCCTGCGTTCCAGCATTCAAGACAGTGAGCGGCCAGGTAGAGGGTCACTCCACATCGAACAAGAATCCAACGGAAAGGTCGTTCGAACCGAGGAGCAATGCTTGGTCAAATTGGATGACCAAGTTCCAAGAACTGAGGAAGGTGGTTCGGACTGGGACAGTGTCTCTGTTCTGGCAGATGAATTTGCTGCTGGTTTGTCTGAGACAGAGAGCACTTTCTCCCATAAGGCTGCTTTGAGCTGAGAAGCCCTATCACTTCTGGCTTTTAGCATAAATCTCTGGCAGTGCCGACACCCCAAAACATGGTGGGCCTCTCCAAGGCAGATCTGTTCTGGGAATGAAGGCATCTCTGCATACACCAAGCTTCTGGCCTACAAAAGCAACTCCCATTCACTACATGCACAAAGTGGTACTTGTGTTGAGCTGCCCCTTTTAGAGAGGTATGGAGCACATAACAGAATTAGCTTGATGCATATATTCCTAGATTTTCATATGCTAGTCTTAACCTTCCCCTCCACTCACCCTTTCATGTTTTGACTGAATGCAACTGCAAAAAATAATTTTTTTGCTTGATTAATAAGATGACATTCTTGTTCCTTCCAACATTTACATATATAAAGCCGAACAAAACACTGGGTGCTGAGTTTAACCCAGTGCCTTTCTTTGTTTCTTGCTCTTATAAACAAAAACAAAAAATTCTCTTGATGGAAAATCACGGAGTCCCTCCAGAGCTCCAGCTAATATCACAGCATGCCCCCAAGAAAGAGGTGATTGCTACAAGCTGGTGTCACTGCCAAATAATGCTTCTCACTTTTACAAGTGCATGTCTTTTCATCTGCTCCGTATGTATTTCCCTTAACAGTTGAGATTGTATTTTGTAAAAAGCCACTTGCTTGTTTTCTCACATTTCTTCTCACGCAGTGGGTAAATGTCAGAAGTAATCAGGTGAAAGGGGAGGGGAGGGGGAATGCCAAACCTCTCTTGTATTGACAATACCCTCTGGCAGATAATAAACTTCTTGCAATCTTTTTGAAATGTAAACAAATACGGATACTAAACTAAGCAAATGAATCCTCCAGAGCAAGCTGTCCTTTTCAATATGTTACAGGGGCCGGTCACATGAATATTTATGGCACCCTTAATTCTCTATAGGTGTGAGGCTTTTAATTCAGCTTTAAATTCCAACACGCCACGATTTAATTGGGAGGACTAATACACGACCCGCTCGGATTGCTCATCCTGTTACGGTGCTGCTTGCTGTCCTACATGAACTAGCAGTTGCCCCTGCCGTCTTTTCACCACGTCCACAGGCCTGGGCAACTCCCTGAATATGGAGGCAGCCAAAAGAAGCCATATACTATCTTCTGCAACAAGGTGAAAGGAAATACAGCCTTAGGTTTCCTTCCTGTGTAATTTATGTTCCTGGTAATAAAAGTTTCCTGGCATAGTTTTGTTCAGATTTCTTAATTAAAGCCATATGAGATATGCAGGGCTGGATATGAAAAAGGAAATTCTATCTTATGCACTGATTTGTTTCAAGGCTCCCCCCGCCCCATCTACCAGTGTTATGTTTTATATATGTTGGAGCAATTGGTGTCTCCCTTCCTTAAATATACATGCATAGAACGTCAGACATGTCCCATGTCCATAAGAATTGTCTTGCTGAGTTAAGCGCAGCTTGTTGTTTCTAAAAGTGCCCAGGCTGAAGGCTCTCAGGAGTTCCCAAGCACAGCAAGAAACAGTGAGTGCGGTGCAGTGGTTAGGGTACTGAACTACGATTCGGGAGAACTACTTCCCGCTCAGCCATGGAACCAACTAACTAGGTGACTTTGGTTGAGGCATTCTCTCTCAGCCTAACCTACCTCACATGATTGTTGTGGGAACAAAACAGAGAAGGAGAGAGAATCATGTACAGTACACTAAGTTCTGCCCAAAGAAAGTGCACTATAAAAAGGTAGATTATCGCTTGGATCTGATACTTGGAGGTATACTGCCTCTGTACCCTGAGGTTTCATTTTGATATGATAGTTATCCAAAGATCTATCTCTCTATGAACTTGTCTAATCCTTTTTGAAAAACCATCGAAGTTAGTTGCCAGAGCAGCCAAAGGCAAGCTCAGCACTGATCCAGAGGGTGGCAGCTTTTGACTCTCAAGCCTGACTGCTTTTTAGTGTCTATAGAGGTGGAGCTGTCCATTGTGCTGATTCCAATGCGGGATGAGATGTTGCCCCACTACAGCTGGTTGGCAGTGGCACTGCTCTTGCTCTGCCTCACCCACCAGCCTCATAAACCGTAATGCCATTCTTTGATTGAGGGATTGGCACTGAGGGGCATCAGAGAGCACCTTCCTTTGGCGAGCAACTATGACGGCCCAGAAAACCTGGGTCCTGCTATCAGAATCCTCATTCAAGACTTGCTCAGTGAATCAGCCTGGTCCCAGGGCCTTACAAACCAATTTACTAACATAATGAAAAAGGAAAGATAAACTGAGTGCAAAAAAAAAACCTTTTTAAAGAAACAAAGCATGCTTGCTTACTTTTGCATCCTAAAGATTATGCCCTGTGGAGCCAGCTGGATTTTTTCTGTGATGGCTTTCCCAATTGTAAATTGAACTTCAAGACTATCTGAAGGCATAAGACCAGGGCAAAGTCTACCAAACACTGCAGACTAGTCTCTTTTGACAACTGAGTCTCAGTAGAGTTCTCATTCTTTCTTGGATTGCTTGCAATGAATACATTAACATTTTTACTACTCATATTTAAATATTGCCTTGGCCTTTTCTTTGTTTAATCCTATTTTGCACTATGTAGATAGCAGCGGTTCAGCTCTGTTTTCAAACTCCTGTGCAAGTGGTATCCATATGACCCATGAAAATGTCGACTATTTTGTCTGCCCCATAGGTTATAAGCAGATCAGGGGTGAGGGTGGGGGGAACCTCCAGACAAGATGCAGAACCTGAAGAGATTCAGTTGCTACCTCAAAAAAAAAACCCCTGTAACACAGCAGGGATGTACTTCTGAGAAATGCAGACAAAAATGGGTCTTCCACACTGCAGAAGGGAAATGTCACTGGGTGGAGCTTCTAAGTGGTCAATGGGCAGCAATCTCAACAAAAGGGTGGAAGAAGATGGAGGAAACCCGGCCAAGCAGGAGCAGGCACCACCAGTGTGGAAAGGTGAAGTCATCCACAGGAGCTGGAAGCTCTTGGGATAGATTATATAAAGGCCTTGTATGAATGTACAACTGTCTTTACCATAGACTAAGGCATGATTCATACGGAAATGTCCCCCATGTATCACTCACTCCAACTCCGAAATAGCAGCCATGAACAGAGCTAAAGGGCTGCTTCACCAACTCCTGTCTCAGAAACATTGTTTTCTGTAAGCAACTCTCTCTAATGGACATAAACCAGAAGTTCAGAAGAGACAGGTTGAGAAATGGAGCCCTTCCCTCTAAGGACCATTCACAACTGTTACACAGATACATGAATACTATTTTAACTATCCTTAACTCACAAACCATCACATCGCACCTGGAGAGTTTTGACCATGGCTAAATTAAATGATGCATTACACCAATGCTTGTTATAAGAGTTTTGGCCATTAGAATTCTGAGTATTCTTGGTACCATATTGCAATCTATCCCTTGGGATGCAATTTTTTTTAATGTGTTAAAATAGAGGCAGGTACATCTATGTTCCTTTCAGTCTGAATTGTTTGTTAAATAATTTGGTGCCTCTTCTGCACAAAAGAATACTTTAATCAGTCCACGATTCCTCATCAAAGGGTGGGGGGAGAAACATTCTTCTACATCAGTTGTGTAACATCATTGTGATACGTTTTAATATTTTTTTAAACTTCTACATCTTCTTGTAACACAATCTTATTTTAAATAGGCAGAGCTGACTTTAAAGGGATTTTCAGCTTGAAACAGTTTCTTTACATCCATTAATCATTTTGTTTCTCTGTCACAACAGAAACCTAGAAAGGTTTAATTTATACATGAAAAGGAAGGAGTCACCAGTGCAATTAAGCACACATACTCTTTCCCCTTCATTATTTATATACTCACACACAAACACGTGCACACATTGTCATATACAAGCATAAAAAATCCATACAAAGAAAATGATTCATGGAAATCCAAACAGCATATAGATTAATTCTATTTACTCTCCTCCAAACAAAAGCATTTCTATTAAAAAAAACCCAAACAAACATTAGTAATTTAATAATATACCTCTTATGACTGAAATACGTCTTCCCTCTCACATTAAAAATGAACTGAAACACTGAAAATTCTTATACCGAACTGGAAACCCATATTAGCCATTTGGAATCTCTGAGTGAGAGCGCCTATCAGCCTATCGGAGTTTCAGATTCCAGATCTTTATTTTTTAAAAAATTGGTAAACCCCTTCTGATTGTTCTCCAGGTGTCAGGCCCAATATTAAAAGGTTCCAAAGAGGGGAAACTGGGTACCTGCATTTCTGCAGTGTGTGACTACTCGAAAAAGACAATCACGATCTGGTCTTTAGACCCCACTGGAAAGTGGACGAGTTCAAGTTTTAAAAACAAAGTGAAGTGTCTTTGCTCAAAGATGTAATTAGCAACTGCCTGATGGAAGGATCAGGTGAATGCTGAGCTACGATGGGCACAATCCAGAGAAAGTTAACCATGAAATCAATGGGACAATAAGAGAATAACTATGTGAACTTAAGTCCCAAGGATTCCAACGGAACGTAAGCTCACTTAGCTCTCTCTTGATTGCGTCCAGTAGCATCCTCCAGCCTGGCCCTCTTGTATGCCAAGGAGTTTCTGAGGGCCAAGCTACACATGACGAATGAAACTTGAATGGCAAGTGTATTTCTCCCTGTTCACTTGCCCTCCACTCAATCCACTTGCCGTTCAAGTGTCATTCGTCATGTGTAGCTTGGCCCTCAGGCTCAGAATGGCTCTGGGTACAGTCACAGCCCCAGCGCTTCCCCTTCCCCAAACCAACTGCCTTCATCAACAGAACTGTAGAAACAAACAAAACCCAAAGCAAATGACTACAATGGAATTTCTACAATGAAAACCACACCTGCTGCCAAGAGAATGCCTGTTGTGTAACATCATGCAATAATGGCCAGAAAGAATTGGAGATTCATTTAGCAGAAACTGAATTGCACTCACTCACTCACTCACTCACTCACTCACTCACTCACTCACTCACTCACTCACTCACTCACTCACTCACTCACTCACTCACTCACTCACTCACTCACTCACTCACTCACTCACTCACTCAAGCAAAGAACAAGCAAATACCACTCCTCCAGCATTGTACATGAACCTGTCTGTAAAGTTTCAGGCATTTTAAATCTACTTTTTCTCATTGTTGAATGCATATAATGTTTATTGATCACTTTATCATTACAGTGTATCACAAACCAGAGAATGAGCTTTAAATACCAGTTATGGAGCACAGAACGTTTGAATCAAATGGAATAAACAAATGGGATGGGAAGCACTGGTGTCAGTATGAAACTCTACAGATAAGTGACAAGCAGATTTGATGGGAAAGGAAGTTTTGTAGAATGTTTGCATAGAAATAATTGATAAGAAGATTTGACTTACTTATGGTTGATCCTGATTCAGGCCTGTTTAAGGAGCTTATGATAACAAAGCCAAACCCTTCATTCTCCTTGCGATGGATAATGACATCAGTTGTTTGCAAGCTATGCGAAGCAAAGCCATCAGGGGGTGTAGCATTGCTGCTCGATCCAGCATGATTACTGTTAGCGTAGGTGGCGTAGTCGCTTCTTGGAGAACTGTGGTGAGTCGACACAGAGCCTGGACTTCTGCCATTCTCCGGACATGGTTCCCCTGGAAAAAAACACACACACAAAGATTACAACTCCTGCTTGTTTCCCAATGAAGCACTTGCTAACCATAGAGACATTCATAAGGCTTTCTAGAGACAAATGGGAATAATAAATTAACTGCAACTGAAAGGTAAGCCTAGCCAGCAAGAGAGTGGTTAGAGGTTTGGACTATGATCTGGGAGTCCCAGGTTTGAATCCCCACTTTGCCATGCAAACTTGTGAGGTGACCATGGGCCAGTCACTCTCTCTTAGCCTAACCAACCTCACAGGGCTGTTGTCATGCAGATAAAATGGAGGAAGGAAGAAGAATGTTGAAAACTGCTTTGGAAGCCCATTAGGGAAAACAGCAGGGTAGAAATATCTAAATAAAAATACAGGAATCTTATGAAGTGAAAATTATCCTTCTTAGTACTACTTTATGTATATCAAAGTATACCACAGTCCTCTGAATTGGGTTCCCTTTCCAATCCAACCTCAGGGGAACGTAGTGTCAAATGAAATCATGTCTCTCTGGCTTTATGGAAAAGTAGAACAAACTTCTTTCTCATAAATTTATTTCTCATTAATTTAATGTATTAAATTTCTTGCCCACCCTCACCACAAGTGGGCTCAGGGCGGGTCACAATATTATATATTGGTAAAATAAATTAAAACAACAATACACAATAAAAGATAAAATATACGATTTCATAATTTCAATACAAAAGTTAAAACCACAATCTAAAATGCAGCATGCAATGGTTCACCATAAGACATCCCACACCCAAGTATCATGCAGGTAGGGCAGGCAGGTCACCAGAATGGAAAGCAAGCAGAGCAGAGGCCGCAGCAGAGAGGCCAACTGGGCAGTTCACCCAATGCCTCAACCATCACCATAGGCCTGGTGGAGCATCTCTATCTTACAGGCCCAGCAAAACTGTAACAAGTCCCATAGGGCCCTAGTCTCTATGGAAAGAGAGTTCCACCAGGCTGGAGCCAGGGCAGAAAAGGCCTTGGCCAAGGCTAGGTGAATGTCCTTGGGGCCAGGGATCACCAGAAGGTGTTTGTCAGGAGAACAAAGGGCGAGAGGCAGTCCCACAGATATATTGGTCCTAGTGCATTAAGAGCTTTAAATGTCATAGTCAGTACCTTAAACTTGACTCAAAACTTGACTGGGAGCCAGTATATCTGACACAGAACAGGTCAGATATACATCCTAATCGGAGTCCCGGTAAAAATACATGCAGCTGTATTCTGGATCAGCTGTAACATCTGGATTAGTCTCAATCTGTGGATTAGTCTGTGTAGAGCGAGTTTATTTTCTTTACTTCATTTCAGCAGGGACCCAAAGCAGATTAGAATGCTGTTTTCTCCTCCATTTTATCCGCATAACAAACCTGTGAGGTAGGTTAGAGTGAGCGGCTGGTCAATCAGGAAGGTTCCATGCTAGAGTGGGGATTTGAACCTGAGCCTTTCACTTCCTAGTGTGACACTCTAATCATGACAACAGACTGGCTCCCTATAAATACATGAGTTTTGCCTTGCCTGGACCACTGTAAAGATCTTGAACTATCTTGCATCTTATGGCAGACTTCTTAAGGATCAGAGGAATGGTGGCAAAATCACTTCTAACACTGGGAAAGAAAGGGACATAAGAAAATCCGCAAAGTGCAGATGATTGTAAGAAGGAACAGAAACAGTGAAATCAGACTATACACGTTCTGCAGACTAGAGAGGCTGGGAGGAGACTATTCATTCTCACTAAGGGTAACCTACACAGTGCTCTATTTTCTGTGTCTAAGACAAGGATGTGGAAAGTAACAAAGGCTCAGAATTCAGGTTAACAGATGAAGCACAGAATATCTAGGCAATGACAGATAAACTGGATAACACCCAGATTTGTGGTTAGTGGCAACCCTCCGACAGTTGTGACACTCATAGCCCCTTCTGTACCTACCACAAAACCAAAACGATATCCTATGTTTTCTTTCTTATGGCAAAAGCCTCCACAAATATTGACAATACTGATGTATTGTCGAAGGCTTTCACGGCCGGAGAACGATGGTTGTTGGGGGTTTTCCGGGCTGTCTTGCCGTGGTCTTGGCATTGTAGTTCCTGACGTTTCGCCAGCAGCTGTGGCTGGCATCTTCAGAGGTGTAGCACCAAAAGACAGAGATCTCTCAGTGTCACAGTGTGGAAAAGATGTAGGTCATTTGTATCTACTCAGGAGGGGTGGGGTTGAGCTGAGTCATTCTGTAAGAGTTTCCCAGGGTGTGGAATGCTAATGGCGGGAGGCTTCACTGTATCCTGAGGCGGTTCTTTTGCATATGGATTGGATCTCTAGGGTCATTCCTGGATACCTTGGTCATCCGCAAAGCAAACTTTCAGTTAGGTCACAAGGTCTACAGGAAACCAACTCACACTGATCGGTACTTACACAAAAACTCCAATCACCACCCCCGACAGAAAAGAGGCATAATGAAAACATTAGTGGATCGTGCAAGACGGATATGTGAGCCGCGCTTTCTCAATGAGGAAATTAATCATCTAAACCACGCACTTCAGGCAAATGGCTACTCCAGAAATGAAATCCGAAGAGCAATCAAACCCAGGATGAATCAAACAACCAAAGAAAAACAGTCTCCCACAGGAAAAGTGTTTTTGCCATATATCAAAGGAATTACTGATCAGATGGGAAAGCTTATGAAAAAGCACAACCTTCAAGCAGTATTCAGACCCACCCGAAAAATACAACAGATGCTACGATCAGCAAAAGACAGCAGAGATCCCCTCACCTCTGCAGGAGTATACCGTATACCCTGCAGCTGTGGACAAGTTTACATCGGGACCACAAAGCGTAGCATCCAGACAAGAATAAAAGAACATGAAAGACACTGCAGACTTGGACAGCCTGAAAAATCAGCAGTGGCTGAACATAGCCTAACTCAAACAGGGCACAGTATCTTATTCCAGGACACCAAAATACTGGACAACACTTCCAACTACTTTGTCAGACTGCACAGGGAAGCCATTGAAATTCACAAGCATAAGCAAAACTTCAACAGGAAAGAAGAAACCTTAAGAATGAACAGAGCATGGGCTCCAGTTCTGAAAAACACCAGGCCAACAAAACACTCCACACCCGACAATAGCCCTGCAGAGAAGATTAGCACATCAAGCACCAATCCATATGCAAAAGAACCGCCTCAGGATACAGTGAAGCCTCCCGCCATTAGCATTCCACACCCTGGGAAACTCTTACAGAATGACTCAGCTCAACCCCACCCCTCCTGAGTAGATACAAATGACCTACATCTTTTCCACACTGTGACACTGAGAGATCTCTGTCTTTTGGTGCTACACCTCTGAAGATGCCAGCCACAGCTGCTGGCGAAACGTCAGGAACTACAATGCCAAGACCACGGCAAGACAGCCCGGAAAACCCCCAACAACCATTGACAATACTGTCAGTATAGTATCAATGACAATTATAATGATAAGCTAACAGGCCTATATAAATGTAAGTGATTACTACTGTTTGGAAAGTAACATCTCAAGAAGTTAATTGGAACAGTTTCCTTGTCTATTGGCTCTGTCACATAACTATCTCTAATCCAAAGCCTAACTCAATCTTAAAGTATTTGCCTTCAAACAGGAAGAATTTAAGTAAGCGACCAACAGGGTAATTGAGATTAGCTGCATGACTTCCATATCTTAAAAGAGAATGCTCTGTTCAAAAGATGTTTGTGGACTGGAGACACGACTCAGTTAAGACTAATCCAGAATAATTATTCTGTTGTTGCAGATAGGTTGGTTGTTAGAGGAAAAGGAAGCTGCCCTTGCATACTGAAGTCTGTCTATCTAGTATATTTTTATACCAGCCTTCTTCCAAAGTGCTCAGTACATGGTTCTCCTCTTCCCATTTTATCTTCCCAAATACCCTGTGACAGGTCTTTTTTTCTGGGAAAAGAAGTGGTGGAACTCAGTGGTGGAACTCAGGACCGCACAATGACATCACTTTGGGTCAGCTGGAACAAGGGGGGAGTTTTTTAAAGCTTAAATCACCCTTGGCAAAAATGGTTACATGGTCGGAGGCCCCGCACTCCAATCCAAGACAGAGGGGAGTTCAGATTGCCCTCCACGCAGAGGGCAATCTAAACTCCCCTCTGTCTGGAGATCAGGGGGCAGGGCCACTGGCCATGTGACCATTTTCAAGAGGTGCCGGAACTCCATTCCATTGTATTCCAGCTGATAAAAAGCCCTGCCCTGTGAGGTAGGGTAGGCTTAGAAAGAGTGATGGTCCCAGGTGACCCAGTATGCTTCAGTGCAGTGTGAGGATTTGCACTAAGGTTTTTCTCCATCTTAACCTTACACTCTATGAATTTTTGAATGAAATAAATACTATACCCATGTGGCTTTGGGAGAATAAGGAATATTTACACGGTGCATCTTTACATTTTAATATACACATGAGTCTTGAAGGAGAGCAGAGTAATTTAAGTTTGTTTAGAATTCACAAATGCAAAAAGGCATTTGCATTTCAGACAGAATACGGCCATTTTCTCTGGAAAATGCTTTACCCTGGGAGCCAAGCCTGAGAGAAAACTGTCTAGCTAGTTTCTCCCACAAGTCATAGAATCACAGAATCATAGGGTTGGAAGGGATCTCTAGGGTCATCTAGTCCTACCCCCTGCACAATGCAGGAACTTCACAACTACCCCCCCCCCCCCCCACTGCCCCAGTGACCCCTGCTCCATGCCCGAAAGATGGCGAAATACCTCCAGGATCCCTAGCCAAACTAGCCTGTGGAAAATTGCTACCTGACCCCAAGGGGCGATTGCATTACCCTGGGCATGTAAGAAGGGCCATGAAAACCAAGCACTGATGCAACCCCTTTTGCCCTTCCCCTCACGATCTGCTCAGGTTCACAGAATCAGCATTGCTGTCAGATGGCCATCTAGACTCTGCTTAAAAACCTCCAATGAAGGAGAGCCCACCACCTTCTGAGGAAGCCTCTTCCACCGAGGGACCGCTCTAACTGTCAGGAAGTTCTTCCTAATATTTAGCTTTAAGCTCTTTTGATTTAATTTCAAGCTGTTGGTTCTGGTCTGAGCTTCTGGGGCAGCAGAAAAAAATCTGTGCCATCCTCTGTACTGCAACCCTTCAAATACTTGAAGATGGTTATCATATCATATAGTCAAAAGGAACAAAGCCTGTTCTCCAGTTAAGCCACTCAAAGGAGTGCTTGGCTTGGGGAGGCATAATTAGGGGCATAATTATGGCTTCCTGCCATAAGTGCCATGGGGATTAGGGATCCCATTCCCCTAGTGGGATGGGGCATCCCCCGCTTTCACCCTCCACTCCTCGGCACCACTCACCTGGTCAATGGGGGAGAAAGGTGCGGGAACGCTCTTGGGCACGCTCCTGGGGTGGCATCACAATGTCACTCCTGGGAGTGATGTCATCTCTCCACTCCAAGAGTGCTCCCATGTTTCATAGCAGGCTGATTTGGGCCTCAAACAGGCCAAAATGGGTCTGTTTGAGGCCCAAATTGGCTTGCTGTGAAGCATGTGCACCGTCCTGTGCCTGCACATCGATGTCACCAGAAGTGACATGGCTGGCAATGACGTAATTGTGCAGCCGTGGGCCCTGCTTGCTATGTGCACAGGAGTAGACTATGAAAAAAGGCAGAAGGAGGTAAGAGCCAGGTCTCTCCCACACCTGTCCCACCAGGAGGGTAAGGGGACCTGGCGACCCTAATAGGTTTTGGCTAGTGTCTCCTCCCAGGCACTCACATATGTGGACTGAATTGGGCTGGTGGCAGCATGGGTCCAGAAAGGGACAGGTACCTCTCGCTTGTGGAAACAAAACACTTGGAAACAGCCTGGTAAGGGAAAAAGCCTCAAGGAGAGGGAGCAACGACCTTTTAGACTCAGAGCTATTACCAGCCTCAGAATTAAGAATGATAATTTCATTCCTTTGTTGCATTTTATTACATTTTCCAGCAATGTGTTTCTTGGACCTCTATCAAGACGTCAGGAAGCAAGTCTGCCTACACTGTGCCCTGTCTTCTACCAGCCCTCCTCCTACTGGTAGGTAAAAGTAAATTTGGTCTCCCGTAGAGAAAGCTGCTATCCCTGAATTACTTTTCATTGTGAACATATATTCAGTTAAAACCGAAACGCTGGATGGAGGAAAAACAAACACTCATTATGCCACTACATTAGAACTGAAAATCTTGAGAAGTTATTGAACCAGGAGCTGGAACTAAATGCCACAGTCAGTGACAAGAAAGATCTCATTTTCTGGCTGTCATGTTTTAGAAGGCTGTGTACTACTTAAGTCAGTATGGATGCAACAGAAAGAAAATGATCTTACCCCGCTGCATTACCGACTCTCCTGTAAATGGATTCTCGTGAAGTACAGGAAAGAATGATAAAGCAGGGGGAAAGGGGTTTATATTGCTGTTGGATTTCCATCTCTTCTGAAAGATCTAATCAAAAACGTTAAAGCACGGTTATGTTTTTTGCAAAGAGGAGCATTCCCATCCCTCCTTCCCTTGAAATGACCCACTCTCCAGTCTATTGAGGCTTCAGCGGTTGGCAGTTCTGATTTGCGCCGTCTTTTCTTGTTGAGGGGGAAGTTCTGAAAATGCGGTGATTCTTTCCAGACTATTAAATGCTCTCAGAGCGAGCTGGCCCAGATATCCTTTTGTCTCTGCCGTGGTTTCATGGCTGAGCTTATTCCATTTCTCCCAGTCGCAAAGTAGCCTATACTGTTCCTATTTTGCACAGGTAGAAAAAGTGGGGGAAACATATTACCTGTCCATGAAACCTTTGCATAAAAGACTGTTCTTTGATGAGAGACTGCGAGCCTCAGACAAAGATAAGACCCAGTGAGAGAGAGAGAGAGAGAGAGAGAGAGAGAGAGAGAGAGAGAGAGAGAGAGAGAGAGAGAGAGAGAGAGAGAGAGAGAGAACTCATTGTTGCCATGCACTGGACACACAGCTATTTAGGGATCACAGAAACAAGGTCAATAAGCTCTGGGGTGCCCAGCAAATGGTCTATGTGTTGTATGTGGCTTAAGATAACCACACTGCAGTCTCCCTTATGCAGCCATGAGTAACAACCTGTTCCCACTGCTGCCCTGGCACAGCTGAGTGCAGGCCTACATAACTGAGCTTTGCCAACAGCTGGCAGGGATCTGGTCACCACCACGACCTAGGGAGGACTGTCACCCTGAAAACATGCCAGAGGAAGGGTGCCTGAGAGAGCTGTAGTAGCCAGCAATGAGGCAGGCGACAGGCCAGGAGACTTTGAGCCGGTTGTCACAGGAATGAAGCTCTCATGAGCCTGGAAGACTTGAAAGGCTGTGAATTGGGGTGCAGGGATTGAGAGTTTCTCTACACAAGACCTCTTACATGAGGATGCTCAAGTGAAGGGAGACGCAATGTTGCCCATTTTCACATGTGCCCCGAGAGATTGCGCAAACTCACAGCATGAAGCACCTTCCTAGCATGATCTCCCGGCATGACCCCCTTTAATGGCCCAATGACATCAAAAAAAGTGCCATTAAACAGGATCGTGCTGGGAAATCGCAGTAGGAAGACGCTTTTATGCCGTGAATTTCGCACGATCTTCTGGGTGCCTGGCCATGTGAAAACGGCCATTATCTGGGAAGCTGAGTTTGAAAAGATTGGAAGGCTCTGTCAATTTTCCCTCTCTACAGAGCCTGCAAAGATCACTCCTCAGAGGGTTTATTTCTTCTTTGCCTCCCAGAAGGGGAGGTGAAACTGACAGAGCCTTCAGGGAGGCAAAGAGGGGCTGCCATCAAAGGGCTGCCATGGAGTATTTAAACTCTCACTGCCAAAGGCTGAGGGGGTTAGTGGTGGGCTGGCACCCTTCTCAGTAATGTAAAGCTGAGAGAGAGAGAGAGAGAGAGAGAGAGAGAGAGAGAGAGAGAACAGCCCAAAGGAAGGAGGGCAAACCCAGTGAGGCAAATCTGCCTCTTCTTCCTACTTGAGGCCTCTCAAGGAGATCCAGGGCCTGTGGTAGCCTTTCCTTTCCTTTTCAGAGCCCCTAGGATCAAATGGTCTTGAGTAATGACTAATAGAATAATAAACTGATTTCTAAAGGAAAATGCGCTAGACAGAAATTTAGCAACCAACAAGGTTATATTTGGATCACTATCTAGCATCAGATGGGGAAGAATCTCCCCAAGAAAATTATTAAGCAGAGCACTAGTTAAAAGCTCAAGTGGACCAGAGCGTCTTCTTCGTTGACGTCTTCGGGTTCGTACCGTAGATCTGAGAGGAGGCTCAGAAGGGAGATCGACTCTTTCTTCTCCTCCTTGATTTTCCTCTTCTTGGCTGTGCAGAGCCCCCAGGCTCTTGTCAATAAAATTCTCTCCTTCCTTGATCTCCTGAAGCGTGGTGATCCTCTCCTCCAGGCTCTGAACTTTTTCTTCCAAAAGTCTGACCAGCTTACACTTCTGGCAAGTGAACTCCGTCTTCTCTTCTGGGAGGAAAACAAAGAAGAGAAGACGGAGATCACTTGCCAGAAGTGTAAGCTGGTCAAACTTTTGGAAGAAAAGGTTCAGAGCCTGGAAGAGAGGATCACCACCCTTCAGGAAATCAAGGAAAGGGAGGATTATATTGACAAGTGCCTGGGGGCTCTGCACAGCCAAGAAGAGGAAAGTCAAGGAGGAGAAGAAAGAGTTGATCTCCCTTCTGAGCCTCCTCTCAGATCTACAGTACGAACCCGAAGACGTCAACAAAGAAGACGCTCTGGTCCACTTGAGCTCAAGAATCGTTTTGAAGTACTAGAGATGGTGATGGAGATGAGAGTGGAAGGAGAACTGCAAAGATCTGGAAGAGGGTGTGCAGAGGACATGGGGCCACACGGAAGTGGAAAAAAACGGAAGGTGGTAGTCATCAGGGACTCTTTGCTCAGGGGTACGGAACGCCATGTCTCTGGGCCAGATCCCCTATTTCGAGAGATGTGTTGCTTGCCGGGGGCCAGAATTCAGGATGTTACTGACCAGCTGCCAAAACTCATCAAACCCGCTGATAAGTACCCGTTTGTGCTGATTCATGTGGGAACGAACGGCATGGCTGCGAATACTGTTGCAAGAATTAAAGAGGATTATGAAGCTCTTGGAAGGCAGTTGAAGACATTGGGGGCTCAGGTGGTATTCTCTTCTATCCTTTCAGTCATAGGAAGAGGAACACACAGGGAGCAGACCATACTTGAGGTGAATTGTTGGCTGAGATGGTGGTGCCGGCAGGAGCGCTTTGGGTTCTGGGACCATGGGATAGGTTTTCTTAGAGAAGGCCTTCTAGCACATGATGGGCTTCACCTCTCAAGGGCAGGGAAGAAAACGTTTGGTAAGAACCTGGAGAACTTCATCAAGAGAGCTTTAAACTGATGCTACAAGGGGAAGGGGACGATCGATATGGCGATTTCAATGACGAAGTGAAAACAGTGGGGACCCACCTGGGTAGGACAGGTCAAACAAAGGGACAAGGCTACAAGTGTCTATATTCCAATGCCCAAAGTATGGGTAATAAGAAAGAAGAGCTTGAGCTTCTATTGCAAACAGAGGACTACGATATAGTAGGAATTACTGAGACTTGGTGGGATGATTCCCATGACTGGAATGTGCTAGTAGATGGGTATGAGTTGTTCAAGAAAAACCAGAAGGGTAGAAGAGGAGGTGGAGTGGCGTTGTATGTGGGGAGAGGGCTTGATTGTCAAGAAGTTATGGAGAATGGGGCGGACAGCCCAGTGGGTACCCATATACCCATGGGCATATGGGTAGAAATAAGGGGAGGAAGGACAAAGGGTATTATTGGAGTCTGCTACAGATCACCTGACCAGCGAGAAGAAACAGATGCTGCCCTCTTTAAACAGCTTGGTAGAGTATCCAGACATCAGAACCTTGTAATTATGGGTGACTTCAACTTCCCCGATGTGTGCTGGGAGACAGGCTCAGCAAAGCGTCATGAATCACGCAATTTCCTGACCTGCCTGGCCTATAATTTCCTTTTTCAAAAGGTGGAGGAAGCTACAAGGGGCTCGGCCATACTAGACTTGATATTAACCAGCAGGGAAGAATTGGTAGAGGAGATGAAGGTGGTGGGGACCTTAGGGGGAAGTGACCATGTCCTCCTTGAATTCCAGTTGCTGTGGGGGGCCAAGGTAGTTCGTAGCCAGATTCATAGGTTAGATTTTTATAGGGCCAACTTCGATGAACTCAGAGGCTTGATGAGAGTCATTCCGTGGGGGAGTGTGCTGGAAGAGAAAGGAGCAAGTGAAGGGTGGGCCCTTCTCAAACACGAGCTTTTGCAAGCTCAAGCCCTCACTATCCCAGCAAGACGGAAACATGGTAAGGGCTCCAAGAAACCGATGTGGATGTACAGAGAGCTCCAGAATAAGCTAGGGGGGAAAAGGGAAATGTTCAGGAAATGGAGAGAAGGACAGACCTCTAAAGAGGAGTATATGAGGGTTACTAGGTACTACAGATCAGCCATCAGAGAGGCCAAAGCTCAGTACGAGCTGGGTCTGGCCAGGAGGGCTTGCTACAATAAGAAAAACTTCTACAGATATGTGAGAAGCAAATGCAAGGTAAAAGAGGCAATTGGACCGCTGTTGGGAGTAGACGGAGAAACTCTGATGCAGGACAGAGAAAAAGCAGACAGGCTTAATGACTTTTTTGCCTCTGTTTTCTCCCTGAAGAACTCAGGCACATCTAGAGATAGTAGAAAATGTGGCAGGACACCTGAGTGGCTAATTGACATTGACAGAGAGGTTGTGGAGAGGCGTCTGGCTGCACTGGATGAATACAAATCCCCTGGGCCGGATGGGGTGCACCCAAGAGTGCTGAAAGAACTTTCTAGAGAACTTGCAGAACCCCTGTCCATCATCTTCAAGGCCTCCTGGAGGACTGGGGATGTGCCACAAGATTGGAGAAGAGCGAATGTTATCCCAATCTTTAAGAAAGGGAAGAAGGATGACCTGGGAAACTACAGGCCGGTCAGTCTGACTTCTGTTGCTGGGAAGATATTAGAACAGATTTTAAAGGGATCAATCTGTAAGCATCTGAAGGACCGCTCAGTGATCCGGGGAAGTCAGCATGGTTTTGTTCCTAACAGATCCTGCCAGACCAACCTGGTTTCCTTCTTTGATCGAGTGACCAGCTAACTGGATTGGGGAAACTCTGTTGATGTGATTTATCTGGATTTCAGTAAAGCTTTTGATAAGGTCCCCCATGACATTCCGATGGGCAAACTGGAAGACTGCGTACTGGACTATAGGACAGTTCAGTGGATAGGGAACTGGTTAGAGGACCGTACCCAAAGAGTGGTGGTCAATGGCGTTTCATCAGATTGGAGGGAGGGGTCCAGTGGGGTGCCGCAGGGCTTGGTTTTGGGCCCAGTACTTTTCAATATTTTTATCAATGATCTGGATGAAGGAGTGGAAGGGCTGCTTATTAAATTTGCTGATGATACCAAATTGGGAGGAGTAGCAAACACCCAAGAAGATAGAATTAAAATTCAACAAGACCTGAATACTCTGGAGAAGTGGGCAGCTGTGAATAGGATGCAATTCAACAAAGACGAGTGCACAGTATTACATCTGGGCCACAAAAATGGGAAGCACAAATACTGGATGGGGGATACACTTCTGGGCAGTAGTATATGTGAAAGGGATCTTGGGGTAAGAGTGGACTGTAAACTAAATATGAGCAGTCAATGTGATGTGGTGGCAAAAAAGGCTAATTCAATCCTGGGTTGTATCAAAGGGGCCATAGCATCGAAATCGCAGGAGGTTATAGTCTCTATACTGCCTTGGTCAGGCCACACCTGGAGTATTGTGTGCAGTTCTGGAGGCCTCACTTCAAAAAGGATGTGGACAAAATCGAGAGGGTGCAGAGCAGAGCGATGAGAATGATCAGGGGTCTGGAGACTGAGCCCTATGAGGTAAGGCTGAGGGGAATGTTTAGTCTGGAGAAGAGGAGATTGAGGAGGGACGTGATTGCTCTCTTTAAATATTTGAAAGGCTGTCATTTGGAGGAGGGCAGGGAGCTGTTCCAGTTGGCAGCAGAGGGTAGGACCCGAAGCAAAGGGCTAAAACTACATGCACAAAGGTACCGGCTGGATATTAGGAAAAACTTTTTCACAGTCAGAGTAGTTCAAAGGTGGAAGCAGCTGCCGAGGGAGGTGGTGAGCTCCCCTTCACTGGCAGTTTTCAAGAAGAGGCTGGATGAATACTTGTCAGAGATGCTTTAGGCTGATCCTGCACTGGGCAGGGCGTTGGACTAGATGGTCTGTATGGCCCCTTCCAACTCTATGATTCTATGATTTTGAGCTGTAAAATACAACAATTCCTAAAAACAGTAAAAGGAGGACATTCCAATATTTTATGAGTCAAAATGTCAATTCTACCCTGAGCACAAGGACAAAGGAGATCTGAATATGGAATTTGATTAAATCTGCCATTCAGTACTTCAGAGGACTCAGCATTCAATCAAACAAGGGCAAATGCCTGAACATAATGAAAAGCCATTATAAAGCTCATGTAGGAAGGACCATGGATGTAAGATATCAAGAAACTGGGCCGAACGAAGTCTGTGAGCCCGTATCACTGTATTATTGTAATCAAGGTTGATAAGATGATGCTTAATAGTAAACAGGGTCTCCGCCTACCAGCACAAGAATGTCTTTGGTGGTTGTGAGCCCCAGCTGTTGTCGTCTGGCATCAACAATCTTCATCCAAGCAGAACAGTACACATCTTGTTTAAGAAAATACAGAAACCTTCCATTTTGGTGGTGAAAATGGTCTTAACTTAAAAGCATTCAGCCATGTTCTAACTTCCAGAGACTTTTGGCCTAATTCAGCCCTGAGAGGTACATTTGATAATTATTGAGGAATGCCTATTATCCAATGTATAAATTGGCAAAGATTCTGTAATCACTGAGATCCAAACAGCAATGCCATAGAGTAGCTGTGGAGTTATTTTTGAATTAAACACTTGAATTGCACCTGGAATATGTAGTTAGATGGGTAGCTGGGCTGGTCTGCAGTAGAACAGCAGGATTTGAGTCCAGTGATACCTTAGAGACCAGCAAGTTTTTCAGAGTGGAAGCTTTCGAGAGTCAGAGCTCCCTTTCTTCAGACACGCTTCTGATGAAGGGAGCTCCGACTGTCAAATGCTTATACTCTGAACATAATGCTTATACTCTGAGACTTGTTGGTCTCTATGGTGCCACAGGACTCAACACCTGAAATATATCTTCCCTTCCTTGGAAAAAAAGAAGCAAGATATTGCTCCAACCATAGGCTTAATCTTATTCAGTGCAAACTTACGCTGGGGGAGCCAAGACAAGTTTGAGGAGAAAACAATCCCCCAAATAGCAAAAACTTTTAACTTGCTCAATATCAGAATTTGCTATAGTCCATTTAGAGAGACCCAAGTTGCTATTTTTGGAGAAAACCAAGATTTTAAATGTGTTGTAATTTATTTACAAGTACTCATCTAGACAATAATTTGAAAAATATATCAATAGAAACTTCAGGCCAATCTTTGTTTGGGATATAAGGACGACTGAATCATCACACATAGAGCAACTATGGTGATTCCTTTGATGCCAGTCTGGAGATGAAAAGCACAACATCAGATCATGGGATATAGGTTGAAAAGAAGTGGGGCAAGTTAGCAACCTTGCCTAATCCGCCCCCCCCCCCATCAAAGTTGATGCTTTCTGGAAGTTGCCCTTCTTCACTGCAGTGAACATGAATGGTGGTATTGGTATATAATGCCTTGATTAATCAAAGTAGTCTTTTATCAATTGATGAGCCCTCCAGTTTCTCCCATAGCTTCATTCTACTCACTGAGTCAAAAGTGCCCTGGAGGTCCATAAAGGAAACATACAGATTTCCCCCCGGGGGGGCTGTATACTTTTCTGTGAAATGAGCAAGAATTAAACAGTGATCAGTGGTGGAAAATCCTCTCCTAACGCCAATTTGTTCCCAACCTAATATCTTGTTGATCTCGACTCTCGATCCAGTCTAGTAATCTTTGATATAAAAAGGAAGAGTATAATTTCCTGACCGATGACTGAAGGCTAATCGGGAGATAATTAGCAAGATCAAGCCTGTCGGCTTTTTAAAAGATTGGCATAATTACAGAATGCTTCCAAACGGGCAGAATATCACCCATCTGGTTAAACTGGGAGAAGATTGATGCCTATATACAGCCCCACCAAACAGGATTTATCTTGAGTAGATCAATCGGAACCCGATCCAGGCCAGAGGCACATTTGCCAGATCTTAATACATACATTGTTCTTTGATACCGGAGTCCAATTTAGGGAGATCCTCAAGCATTATATCCTCTACTATAGTATTATAGGAGGAACAAAATAGTTCCTTACAATGTATTGTCCACCAAGCAGCAGAAATACATAAAGCCAAATTAGATAGCAAATATCTAGCAATAGCAACAGTTTTGTTGTTAACTGACTTAATCAGAAGATGCCTTCCCTTAAACTTTTCTTCCCTCTTTTTCTCCAGTTTGTATCTTTTTTTAAAACTCAAGTAATTCTCCTAAGCTATTTAGAATATTATCTTATTTAAATTCCCGCTGCAGTTGCCAAATTCAAAATCAAACCATTTATTTCTATTGGTTCACTCAGATATATATTTGTTCACTCATATAATAACTTGACAGAAGATATAGCAGGATAAGATCTTTTTTTTTTTAAAGAAATTTTATTGGATTAGAATATATAATCGTTCAATACAAACATTCCCCCTTTATATATATCTACATCTAACCCCCTCCCTTTCCTCCCCCCTTTTGTTTGACTTCCAACAGTTTTCCAACCCTTTGTCTATCTTATTACTTACTTACTTAATACCTCATATAATCTATTAAGCATTCACTTAAACTCTTTTCTAAGCTTATTATTTTTTATAACACAGAATTTCCTTTAGCCCCTCCTTTACTAAATCTTATATTCTAAATAACACATTGCTAGCATATATTAATAGTCTTTATATTATTAGTATAACATTTTATCCATTTTCTATTCCCTTACTTAATCTCTTTACTCTCCCCCATATAAGTTAATCAATTTAACTTATATTCTATATATTTCTTTAAACATTTCTTATTCTCAATCTACTTTAATTATATAAAATATCTGTTATACTAGAAACTTAATTACAATTAAAAATACCTAGCTAGCATGCTTATATATATTCATAATATATGTTCATAATAATGCATCTGTTATTTAATTCTGTGTATAGAAAAAAAAATTTTTTTATCTTAACCCTAATAATAGCTTAGAATTTAATAGTTAAATCCCCCTTTCCCGGTAAAGCCACTTCTCTCTTCTTTTATAGAGTCTCAGTAATTCTCGAACTGCCACAGTTTTCCTTCCACATATTCCCAAGTTCAGTAGCAGCAATTCTGGGTTTCTGTTAACTTGAAATTGTAAAATCTTATTAATCACTTCTATTATTCCTCCCCAGTATTGCTTAGCTACCTCGCAGGATAAGATCTTGAAACCAACTTCTGTCAAATAGAACATGCAGCTGACATTTCCCTCTGTTTGCTGAGAGAACAGCACAACAAATTTTGGCCGTTTCCAGACGGCTTACCTGCATCCGCTCCATGCCGCAACGTCGCGGATCTTGCCGGGGAAAACGCGAAATATCGCGTTTTCTCGCGCGAGTTTTGCGCGACGTCGCGCAAAACTCGCGCGAGAAAACGCGATATTTCGCGTTTTCCCCGGCAAGATCCGCGACGTTGCGGCATGGAGCGGATGCAGGTAAGCCGTCTGGAAACGGCCCATGTTACCCATGCATCTGACAAAGAGAACTGTGGCTCTCGAAAGCTTATGCTACAGTAAAGTTGGTTAGTCTTAAAGGTGCCACTGGACTCTTTGCCATTTTGCTACTACAGGCTAACATGGCTAACTCCTCTGGATCTGTTACCCTGTTGCAGCAGTTGCTCTTATTCACTAACTGGGAGGTGACCTTTGATAGGTAGCATCAGAGAAAGAGAGAAAGGTAAGTGACCACCATCCACAAAATCTTGAACAGCTAAGTTTCTTATCAAGTATAAGAAAAGCTGTCGAGAAATAATCAATGACACTTGCTCTCCGAGAACCAAAAAAAGTAAAGTGACCCTTTTGGTCAATCCCCATATACCTATTCAATATAATAAGTCCCCTTGATAAAGAAAATTCTTTTGAAGACCTAATGTGCATTAAAGGGAAATAAAGTATGATCAACATTGGATCCCAACCAAGTAGTTAATAAGGCTGCATTATCTCTGCCAGTTCTAGCATTAAAATCACCTGCTAGAATAACTATGGCATCTGGATAATTCCCCATTAAGTTATTTTATATGTTCATGAGCATGTTCCAATTTTCATACATCGTTACTATACTGGCAACAGGGGGTAAATAAACTGAAGTAAAAATAAGAGGATAATTGTCCAAAGAGACCAGAAGAGCCAAAAACAAATCATGAGAGAGCAGAACCTTAACTGAATTGATATTTAAAGCAGTAGAAATCCTAATCTGGCCCTGGATCGCCCTCCGCCACTCCCTTGGCAGGCATTCCTGGTGAATGGAATATATCCTGGGGCAGCAATTATTTTAAGGCCCAAGTTTCTTGAAGTAAAATAACATCATATTGAGATAACAATGAGCTGACATGTGGCAACTGTATTTTAGTATTTCAGTCACCTATATTCCAGTTCAGCATTTTATATCACTACGCCTCAAATAGTCATATGTTATCAGGCGGTTCAATACCAGACACTACTGGGACAGCACTTCCATTCTTGGGCCGTATCTGAATTATTGGTCCAAGGGGAATAGGAGCAGACGGCTGACTGCCTTGCAAGGGGGAACTATCTCTACGAATTTTTTCCTCTAGATGATACCACCCGTTGGTTTAGATCGGTAATGGGAATACTTTTTATTTAGGCCTACTGAAGCCTTCCCTAATTCCACAGTTCTTCTGTCACGACTCACGAGTCTTAGAAACTTCCTTAATCTCCACTGCCCTGTTTTATTTGAATAAGTTTGATTCATCCTGTTTGACATTTTGCTGTCTAAATTTAATTAATTAAGTTTGAAGTTGTTGCACATGACCAACAATATCTGACTATTCTAAAGTCAGCAGATCTCAAAATGATTTTAAGAAATTATTATTAATTGCATTAAAGTCTTCATTATTTTTAGGCATAGAAAACTGCAGCTGTTTCTTAAAAGCCAATCCATTATTTCTCCTCTCCTTATGTTGGAACGGCATATGACTGACTGGAAAAATTAGATCAATCAGCAAGTTCTCTTTCCTTTCAAGCCCACCTTAAGTGGGCAAATCCTTGAGCCTTTGGGGATGAATGAGTTTAATAGAGAGCAAAGAAATAACAGTTAAGGTTTTAAGGAAATTCTGAGGGAAAATGGCATGTGAACAAAACCACTCAGCATTATCCATAAACAAAGTTGGGGTTCTAGGTAAAAAGAAGAGGAGCATCAGTCTATCAGAGTGACTAGAGCCCGTCAATCTTTCATGGTACTTTAGGTTGATGCTATTGATCTAATAATATTGATAAGTATTCTCTAAAATGGTAAATGTTCAGAACAACCCTGCCTGAGTCAAAGGCAGTCCTTTGCTTTATATTACTCCCAGACATTCTACCTGGCTTGACAAAGCCCTTATTAACTTTCTTCTTATCTGTAGGAGGTGCCCAGCTCTGGGCAGTTGCTTTTCTAATTAGAGCGGCCAGGTTCTTTATTTTCTCATAAATCTTCTGAAAAGTCCTTGCAATCAAATAGGTCTGTCAGTCTATGGAAGACAGGATACATTGAAGTTGACTTCCAACCCTTGCAGCAAGAAATCCAAGCTCTCTTGAGTAAATGGGTCTTTATTGAGATATCATAGGCTTCGCCATACATATGTCCATAGGTTACACAGAAGCAATTAAAGGCGTCTGGCTGTACACAGGTCTCTTGTTAAGAATGACACACGGAATACACGATACATTATATCAACCCCTCTCCATGTCCCCCACCCCTCCAGTTCTCCCAGCCGAACATAATCAGTAGAGGAACGAGAAGGAGCCGTCCCAAGGCCGCTGCGGTGAGCCATCCGAGATAAGGGCTCGACCGTCCTGGAATCTGGAAAGCAACAAGGGAACAGGTGCACGAGGCTATTGCAACATATCATAAGCTGGGTAACAATATGGAGGGACAGTGGGCAACAATCCTGACAAGGTCTGTGATACTAATATATTTAAAGCAGCAATATCTCCATTAACTTCCTGAGGAGATTCAGTGGATTCATGTAATCTAAGGAGAGTCTAACTTTATTAAATTGTTGAGAGCCCAAAAGGTTACAGTCTCCCAACAGGTTATCCTCCACTTCTCTAGGCAGTGGATCCTCAATGTCACTGCTCTCCTGCAAAACATTAAATCTGTTACTCATCTTAATATTAGGTTCGCTTTTAGTCATTCCAGCAGTACAGGACAGCACACAGCACACAACACCAAGAGGCTGTAGCAGCCAGTTTCCCTGTAACTGAAGACTTCCGAAGAGAATTACAACCGCAGCTGTAGTTTTTGCGGTGGCCTTTTAAATTGTTATCTGTAGAATAAAATAGACTAACTAGACTACAAGGTTACACTATTATGCTATTCCAGCTTTGAGGGTAACCCAGTAGATTAAAAAAATCTAAAAGATAAGAATAAAAACCTTAATGCCTCGGAGCTCCAAGAAGAGTGTCCGAACAGAGCACAGCCGGAAGTTCTGCCTAATATTAGGGTTTTTTTTTAAAAAAAAAATCAAGCTTGGTTTGTTTGGGAGAAGGCAAGAAATGGTCTTCAAAAGGGCAGCCTTTTTTCCTACTCATAAGCTATCGGACAGGGAAAAATACACACACACACACATAGACTCACACACAGTTTAACAGAATCACTGTAAAATAACTGTATCTGTAGCTAATTGTTGTGTGAAAGAGTCTCCTTATCACAAGTCTTCTATCTCCTACCAACCGATTCCCTCACCGCCTTCCTTTCCCCCAAAAGAAAGACTAATTAAACTAAGTCAGCATTCTTGCAAGGACATAGTCAAAGAAACATCCCCAAACACTCAAGCCTGCCAAAAAAGCTACTTTAAGACAACAATCCACGACCGGTAAACTAGAAAGAAGACAATAATAGAAGTCAAAAGAAGAATTCAGATTAAAACAGATAATTCATGGAGCACGGAACAACGCCACCGCCCAGCTCAAAATGGAAACAGAAGCCTGTGCCTGTGATAGTGGTTGGAGTAAGTCCCACCCTCGTAGGGTTCCCAGATGCCTGCTAGTGGCAGGCCCCCTTCTGGGCCCACTGATCTGCCAGTGTGCTTCTGGGGGTGCGGTGATGTCACGTCTGGAAGTGACATCATTGCGCTGTCTGTGGGAGTTTTCCTGTGCTTTGTTTGGGGCTGATTTGGCCACACACAGTGCGTGGAAGCCCTCCTGTGGCTGGTGTGATGATGTCCCTTTTGGAAGTGACATCGTCGTGCAAGTGCTGGGGCACATGCATGTGTGACCAAGAGCCACGCAACTGACACAAAGCCCCCCTCTCCTGCCAGGAGGGACCTGGCAACCCTACTTCTTAGACCCCCCACAGTGCAACTCCCCAGCTTCAGCTGGGGAAGGCACGGGCACAGTCTTTGCCAGGCAGCAGAACTCCTTTGCACGAGTCAGTCCGGTTTTGCTTGAAATCAACCCACTGCCTCATTTAGGTTCCATTCTGAAGAGAAGCTCATTCGCTTTCAGCCTAACAACCAAACTCCACACTCTGCTCAAGCTGATTACTGATGCCTTTGTCCTCTACCATAGTTTGGGGAGAGAGACACCCCCCCAATATTTTCCTTCAAAGAAACTGTGGCTTCTCCCCCAGCACATCTGCGCCTGGGTGTCCCACTCACCAATAAAGGGATAGTTTGGTCTTGATCTAGCTAAAGTTAGTCTTTAGCTTTATGCCAGTATGGTGTAGTGGTTAGAGTGTCAGACATGAATCTGGGTGAACCAGGTTTGAATCCCCATTCTACCATGTAAGCTCGCTGGGTGACATTGGGCTAGTCACATACTCTAGCCTAATCTACCTCTCAGGGGTGTCGTGAGGATAAATGGAGGAGAGGAGAATGATGTAAGCCACTCTGGGTCCCCATTAGGGAGAAAGGCAGGGTTGAAATGGTATAAAAATAGTCTACTTGAAAGAAATAATTATAACTGCATGCCATGAAGTCACAACCGAGTCATGTTGACCGCAGGAGCATGGAGTTTTCAAGGCAAGATGACTGAGGTGGTTCACCATTGGGTGCCTTCCCCATCTTCCTTGATGATCTCCCATCCAAACACTGATCGTGGCCAACCCTCCTTATCTTCCAAGCCCTGACAAAATCAGACTATTATGGGCTATTAGGCTGCAAAATTGAAAGAAATGGAACAACTTCATTCCAAGTGGTTCCAACAGTTCCTGCTTTCCCACTGTGACAAAGCAGTATTGAGGCCATTACTTTTTTTTTTAAAGTATGCCTGTGAATAATTTTTATGATTGATATTTTATTACTGAATGCGTTTGAAAACTGTCCCAAGCTACTCTGGAAGAAACGTCTTAAAAAAAAACTAAAACAGGCAAAATAAACAAATAATCACTTTAGGGCTTGTTCCTAGACAAATTAAGTAGCTCCACTGAGGAACATGAGATTTGATTGGTTTAGGCTTGGATATGGAAACGGATACCAAAATGAGATTGCAAAATAGTAAAGAATCCAGTAGCACCTTTAAGACTAACCAACTTTATTGTAGCAGGAGCTTTTGAGAACCACAGCTCTCTTCATCAGATGTGTCCTTGAAAGCTTATGCTATAAAGTTGGTTAGTCGTAAAGGTGCTACTGGACTCTTTACTATTTTGCAACTACAGACTAACATGGCTAACTCCTCTGGATCAAAATGAGATTGTGACTTTATCATTTTATATTTGCTTCTTTGTCTTCATAAACACTGCAAAAGATCACTGCTGATCATCCATGTAGCTCCTCTGTTGCATTTTCTTGGGCTTTTTTAGCAGCAGTCCCAGTATTTATTTACTTTATTTATATCCCACCTTTCTCCCCAGTGGGGATGCAAAGCAGCTTACAGAATTCTCCTATCCTCCATTTTATCCTCACAACAACCCTGGGAAACAGGCTAGGCTGAGAGACTGTGACTGGCCCAAGGTCACCCAGCAAGCTTTCATGGCAGAGTGGAGATTCGAACCTGGGTCTTCCAGATCCTAGTCCAATGCTCTAACCACTGTGCAATACAGGTGCCTACCACAAGGAAATGACTCAGATTATGAGTGTGGCTGTGAAACAGCTGGCTCAGCAGCAGTTGAGTTCATCATTTGGCAATTATTGGCAGAATCCCTCGGGAGATGTCCTTTCTCTCATACAGTGCCTTGTACAAGAGAGAGAGAGAGAGAGATCTTGTATAGTACAGCAGTTATAGGCATTTAATTTATGACAAGCTGTGGACTGCAGTGTGTGTAAACTTAGCCCTGTAACACAGCAGTGCAACTCTAAGGGGCTGATGCTTCCTGCTTCGCTAGTCCTCCTGAATCATAGCAGTCTAACACTACAGAGTTAATTATTGAAATCTGGGTCTAGGTGAGGAGACCATTATTCTGAACTAAAACCTCAGCAAGATAACACAGAGAGGAAAGGGTTTCATCTACCCTACCTAAGCTGCATGGGAGAATGCGTGTGTGAAAACTGGGGATGAACATTTCGCACTCTCTTGATGAAATGTTCAGGGATTTCAGCAGGCCAGTCCATGCCATCTAATTTTCTCTGTTTTTTGTCCACCCTAAACTGTCTTCAGCATTTCACGTCTCCTCAAGGGCAGCAGGCATGCTCAGTTCTTTACCAAGCCATTGGGGTGGTGAGAGAAAATGCTGCTGCTTCTTTGTAAATGAAATAAAATTAATATTTTCCTCCATATCTGTGGATTTCCTGAGTATGCAGAAACCTTCTCCTTGTCTGTGGGCATATTTTGTGGTCCTACTGACAGATGCGGACTATTATGCGATGATGATGGTAACAAAAAATAAATATGATAAATCACAAGAAAATACAGTCTTCTAGTAGAGGTCCAGACAGAAAGAATCTCACAAGTAGAATCGTAATTAATTTCCGCATGGGATTCATCACCAGGTTCTATATTACCTTGGTTACTGGCCATTTTCCTAGGGTTTGGGGAGCTGCTAGGGGGCGTTGCAACAGACTGGAGAGAATTTTTCTGACTCCAGGAGTCTAAAATGGGTAACAGAAGAACATCAGTCCCCAAACTGGGAAGACTGCCATCCAGTTGACAAGAGGACATGGGGCTGTGCCAAGGAGGGAAAGGGCACTGTGAATAATGAGGTAGGATTGGGAACAGGAAGGTTTGGGCTTGTCCAGGTGTGTAGGGAGGCAAGACAAAGGCTAAGGGGTTGGACAGGGAGGGAGCTTGTTCTTGGAAAGTAGTAGACACAAGAGTTCTGAGAAGATGGTTGCTTGTTCCAGTTGTTCAGTCAAGAAAAACACTAAGCACATCTTGTTATTGTGCCTCTTCACACATCACAGGTTGGATCCCATGAATTCTGAGTGCAAGGAACTCTCCTCCACTATCTTCATCACCCAGCAACCCCCTTACAATCAATGTGATGCTGTGGGTCACGACTGAGACCCGCCTAGACACAATGGGTGACTGTAGTAAGGAGAAGAATCAGGCAAAACCACTCCTTCCCTTCCCCAGTGGAGGAAACTTAGAGGAAGAAGCTCCCCACTTGCATAAGATGGAGGGGCAATTTCTCCCCTCTACACTGAAACCTCACCTCTCATGCCACAGGCTAGTTTATCCATGAGAGGCCCTGACCCTCAATGCTGGTTTTTTGGGAGTCACAGATAACTGCTGGGGAAAGGCAAGAGAGATCTATCTCTGTGTAGTCCTTGCACTTATGGTTCATGGGATTAAACCCGATATTGTAGGTGTACACTTAAAAATAATTTAAAAAACCATTCACATGACAGTTATTTGAAAACACATGTAACATACAGCAAGTGCAATTGACTGCACCTCTCTATAGAACAGCCAAAACCTGTGCTGCTGTTTACATGCAAAATGGCCCACAGAGAGTAGGTTTTGTGATGTCAAACAAATGGCATTTTCTTCAGACAGCAAAAAAACAAAAACAAACCCTTAGTAATACAAAGAATCTCCACTATGAATTGATGCAAGATGTGCCCCTCTGATGATACCAAGAATGTATGAAATTGAAATAATTCAACATCTATGGTTTAGATGTTTAGCAGCAGGACTCTAACCTGGAGAACCGGGTTTGATTCCTCACTCCTCTTCTTGAAGCCAGCTGGGTGACCTTGGGTCAGTCACAGCTCTCTCAGAGCTCTCTCAGTCCCACCCACCTCACAGGGTAATTATCATGAGGATAATAATAACATACTTTGTAAACCACTCTGAGTGGACGTTAAGTTGTCCTGAAGGGCGGTATATAAATTGAATGTTGTTGTTGTTGTTACTACTACTACTACTACTATTATTAGTATTATTATTAGATGTTAGTATAACAAGCCAGAGGCTTTTCAGGAATCAAGGATGGTGGAAAAGAGGGAGGATTTCCCCACTCAAATATACTATGAACTTTCAGCTAATTTGCTCTCCCCTATTTTCTCAGTTGCTCTCAATGTTTTCTTGAAGCGTTTTCAGTCTTTATCATGCTGTTTTGGAAAGATGTCGTGTTTTTCTGCCTAACTGGGGATACCTCTTGAGTAGGCAGAGACCCTGCTCATGTCTGTAGGTGGCCCCATTGTGTGGCTTTCATTATCCTCATGGGACCAGCCAGTTTATTATTAGGTCTCGAAATGCTGATCTAGGTCTCCCCCATTTTGAATTGTCATTTGGGTATTGTTATAGAACACTCCTGTTGAATGGATATGAAATAACTCTGGCCCTGAAGACCTGATGACTTTGATGTTTATTTCATCTGCTGGTTATGCCATATAGAAGTTTGCAGGAGCCTCCAAGACCATATAGTGGCTGCGGTAGACCATGAAATGGAACACAAATGGAGCGACTCATGACTATGGCAGGTCTTATGTTCTTGTTTACTACACAAGTACAATACTTTCACTTCGACATCACAGACATAGTAAAGGAAAGCTGAAATACAATTTTTCCCCATGTGTTCTTTTAAAGGAACGAATTCCTTTAAATATTAGCTTTTTATGCATTATTTGTCTTGGTGGTGTATTGTAAACAATACCCCCCCCCCCACTTTCTTAAATGACATACCTGTAGGTAGCACCTTTCTTCTCACAGTTAGATTCACTTGCCCATTTCGAGCTGCATTGTGCATTAGATCAATCACATATCGGTGAGTTTTGCCAGCCACTGAAATTCCATCGACATAGACTAACTCATCACCAGGATGCAGACGGCCATCTCTGTCTGCTGAGCCCATAGCAATCACTGCTCCAATTAGAATCTGAGTAATAATAACATGAAAGGAGAGTTACAAACATATATCAAAGAAATACCAATATACTTTTTCAGATGAGGAGGCAGAACTTTCTGTACTACAGATTAATGTTTCAGTCCTTGCTACAATGCCAACCTTCAGATAAGGCAATCAGAAAAATCCCTAATTGTTTCCAGTAATTTTAGCAAACCATAATCAGTAAAACATTAATCTGGATCGTGGGAACTCTGTTGATGTGATTTACCTGGATTTCAGTAAAGCTTTTGATAAGGTCCCCCATGACATTCTAATGGGTAAACTGGAAGACTGTGGACTGGACTATAGGACAATTCAGTGGATAGGGAACTGGTTAGAGGAATGCACCCAAAGAGTGGTGGTCAATGGTGTTTCATCAGATTGGAGGGAGGTGTCCAGTGGGGTGCCACAGGGCTCGGTTTTGGGCCTGGTATTTTTCAATATTTTTATCAGTGATCTGGATGAAGGGGTTAATGGGCTACTCATTAAATTTGCTGATTATACCAAATTGGGAGGAGTGGCAAACACCCATTCAACAAAACTTCAATACTCTGGAGAAATGGGCGGTTGTGAACAGGATGCAATTCAAAATAGGTAAGTGTACAATATTACATCTGGGTCACAAAAATGTGAAGCACAAATTCAGGATGGGGGATACACTTCTGGGTAGTAGTGTATGTGAAAGAGATCTTGGAGTAAGAGTGGACTGTAAACTAAATATGAGCCGTCAGTGTGATGCGGTGGCAAAAAAGACAAACTCAGTCTTGGGTTGTATCAAAAGAGCCATTGCATCGAAATTGCAGGAGGTCATAGACTAGTCCCTCTCTATACTGCCTTGGTCAGGCTGCACTGTGTGCAGTTCTGGAGGCCTCAATTCAAAATGGATGTGGACAAAATTGAGAGGGTGCAGAGGAGAGCGACGAGAATGATCAGGGGTCTGGAGACTGAGCCCTACGAGGAAAGGCTGAGGGCCTTGGGAATGTTTAGTTTGGAGAAGAGGAGGTTGAGGGGGGACATGATTGCTCTCTTTAAATATTTGAAAGGCTGTCATTTGGAGGAGGGCAAGGAGCTGTTCCAGTTGGCAGCAGAGGATAGGACCCGAAGCAACGGGCTTAAATTACATGCAGAAAGGTACCGGCTGGATATTAGGAAAAAAATTTTCGCCCTCAGAGTAGTTCAAAGGTGAAATCAGCTGCCTAGGGAGGTGCTGAGCTCCCCTTCACTGGCAGTTTTCAAGAAGAGGCTGGATGAATATTTGTCAGGGATGCTTTAGGCTGATCCTGCACTGGGCAGGGGGTTGGACTAGAAGGTCTGAGTGGCCCCCTCCAACTCTGTGATTCTGTGAAATTATAATTTTTCCTTAAGAGTAAATATGTATAATCCAATAATCCAAATAGCAATGGAAAAAGTATAGTGTAGGTTACATTCTTCTTGGAGGACACATTCTTAATATTTTAAAATCTGAATGATCATGAAATGATGAAATCTGGGGTTATTAGACTTCATTGCATAAATTAATGTCTTTAAGATAAGGCTACCAATTATTTTTGAAGTGGATCTAAACAGAACATCTAAACCATATCCTTTCCCACCCTTGAAACAACAGCATTAATGAATGATGTAGGAGATGTAGCATTGATATAGAAACTACCAAGTGGAGTTGTATAGTCTGTGAGAAGAGACTTAACGATGGCCTGACACTGTTCACTTTATACATTCCTTGCAGTTTTAATGAAATAATAGATTTCTTGTTGTATAATGTTGATTAGAGATATGTGCTATTAAAGAAGTGGCTGCCAGCTCCTGCAAGTAGAAGTAGTTGCTTTGAAAACAGCTTTGGAATTCTTTGAAGTTTAATTTTATTTGGATTTTGAAGCTTTTCATTGCATACCCCCCACCTCTTACAACTCAGACAAGAGGCCTATTACTGGGTGATAATTATCATGTGCAAGTTGGGAAATGGAAGACATTCAAGAGCATAGTCCTCCTTTGTCGACTGCATTTATGAAATGTAAGAGCAGCATGGAAGTTGATGCAGTTTCTGGCTCACATGTTGTTCTTTTTTCCTCTCACACAAGTTGCCTACTCACAGGAACAGTACACACAGCAGAATGTAATGTAAAAATTGGCCCCGAAAGCTGATAATCACCATGTACTGAAAATCCAACCAAGAATCCTGCGACACCTTGAAGACTATTTATCTCCGTAACTGTGCTTGTTGTTTTGACTCCAGTGGCTGCCCTTTGACAATTTGTCACCATGACCTACGTGAGTGGTCTCTTGTAGAAGGTCACAGCTAGATGTGCCAACTGGCTCCACTGAAAAGCATCGTGGTTTTTTTTAGTGTGTGTGTGGGGGGGGAATGTGAGAAGTAATAGAAGTGGCGTTTATTTTACAACAGCTCATTGAAGGGATACTGAGAGTTGCTGGAAGGGAAGGGGATCCTGCCTTCTCCACAGAGGCTGTAGTGGCAGAGCTTGGCTTGATGTCGTAGCGCTGTGTAGATTTATGGCTGCTGAACAGGTAGTGGCCTCTGAAGCAGGGCCAGGCAAAGCTATGACTGGTTCAAACTGGAGACCAGACTGCAGGGAGAGAACCCGAGGGCAGCCACGGTCTGGGGGCCTCCCATGAACCCCACCACATGCTGTCAGCAGATAGCACAGGGGGTCAAGCCTAAGAAAACTTTCCTGGGAGTAACACCAATGGCATGAAATGGGACTTACCTCAGAGTAGACCTGCTTAAGATTGCTCCCATACAGTGCAGTCCTAAGAAGAATTACTCCAATCTAAGTCCATTGAAATCAATAGGCTTAGACTGGAGTAATTCTTCTTTGGATTGCATTAAAGTACATGGAGTATTGCCCTCGTAAATTATTGTGCTGTCATTTAGGATCAAAAAACCAGTATGAACTAACTGAATTATTGCACTAAAAAATATGTACATTTTCCCATCCTGCTCAGATTTCTTTATGAAGTTGGGTTCATGTGTCAGGCTATGGATGACAGGATATGGCAGACAGATCCCTGTACCATTGCAACAAGAAGTCCAGGCTCTTGGTTAAATGGTTTTATTCAGAAATCAAATCATTTCCATATATATGTCCATAGGATTACTCAGAAGCAAGGTAAGCATCTAAGCAGTAAGAGCAAGATTGACAGGAATACTGATATGTGGAAAAATCCTTCCTCTTAACACACGTTTGCTCCTTCCCCTCTCCCAACAGTAAACAGGACTTTGGGCGCAAACTTGGTATGAGAACATCTCACATATTTGTACTATCAAGATGAATCACCGAGAAAGCAATACATAGCAATACATGGGATTGAGTAGTATACAAGGTCATGAACACTGAAAGATTCTACGGTCCATTAGATAAGCACCTGCACTAACCCTGTGTGAGAAACAGTTATGGCACTGGCAATATGATACCAGTTATAGCAAGTTACAGCATGAAGCATTGGTTCAGGACAACAGGTCTGCATTAGCATTGCTGACAACAGTATTGGCATGGATGTGGCTCAGACATGACATTCTGCCTCCCTAAAGATGGTCCCTCCCTTCAAGGGCCAGGTTTGTCAAGATAACATTTGTGGAAGTTTGAAATAAGTCTAGGTGCATTCATATGGGATTGTTCTACCAACTTCCTGTAAGATTCATCAAAGTCCTTCCACCTGACTAGGTAAAAAAGTTTGTTGTGTTTTATTCTAGAATCCGGGATTTCTTCCACTTTATAATGAATATGTCCACCCACCAGCATTGGGTGTGGGGGGTCCCTGTTCTGGATGCCACTGGTCAGGTGGGGGAGCCTTTTTCGGAAGGCTGAAGTGAAATACTGGGTGGATTTGTCTAAGATTCTTGGGAAGCTCAATTTCTATAGTTACTTGGTTGATCAACTTCTTTATAGGAAAAGGTCCTAGGTACCTCTACCCCAATTTTTTGCTAAGTTGTTCTCCCTTAATGTTTTTGGTGGAAATGTATACAAAGTCTCCTGGTTGTAGTTTCCATCATTCAGAGTGTTTTCTGTCTGCAAATTTCTTACAGTCCTCTTTTGCTTTGTCCAAAGTCTTTTGTATGATTCCCAATTGGGAAGTTAAATTAGTCCATCATTCTTCTAGATCTCCTGGCTGTTGGGATCCAGGGGTTGTAGCAAAAGGTAAGGCATTTCCCTCATATCCATGTACTATTTTAAAAGGGGTGGCTCCTGTAGAGCTGTGTATTGAGTTGTTGTATGCATATTTGGCAAAATCAAGAAAATCAATCCAATCATCCTGTTGGTAGTTAATGTAGCATCTTAAAAACTGTTCCAGCACTTGATTTGTGCGTTCTGATTGTCCGTCACTCTCAGGATGGTAGGCGGAGCTAAGACCTTGTTCAATTCTAGTAATTTTGAGAAGCTCCTGCCAGAAGTTGGCAACGAACTGTGGACCTCGGTCGGATATTACTTTATTAGGAAAGGAGTGCAGTTTGACCACGTGTTTTATGAACAGGCTGGCCAGTTTCTTAGCTGCAGGGATTGTAGTACAAGGAATAAAATGAGCCTGTTTTGAAAACAGATCCACTACTAAAATGACTGTGTGTCCTTTCAAGGGGGGAAGATCAGTGATAAAGTCCATTGAAAGCCCATGGTCTAGGAGGAGTTTCTAAGGGCTGTAAGAGTCCAGGGGTTTTTCCCCTCCTAGATTTTCCCATTATACATACTAGGCAGGAGGATACATATTGAGAAATATATTTTCTCATTGCTGGCCACCAAAACTGTCTTTGTATTAAGTGTAGGGTTTTAAGATAGCCAAAATGTCCAGCTGTCTTGGCATCATGACATTGTTGTAAGATTTCTTTCCTTAAACTGGCTGGGATGTATAATTTGCCCATTCTGTACCAGTTGCAATCTTCCTCCTGTTTCAGTTTGGCTTTGAGCACATTTCCCCCCTCCTTTTTAGTTTCAGCTTTTATTCTCTCTCCCCATTCTGAAAGATCAAGTTTAGTGCGGCTTTGTGCTTTCGCATGTTGTGACCGCTCTTCCCAATTGAGCTGGTGAGAAAATTGTATCAATTACCTCCTCCTTCTGGCTGTCATGTTGGGGTATGTGGGAAAGTGTGTCTGCTAGGAAATTTGATCAGCCAGGGAGGTACTTCAACATGAAATTGAATTTGGAAAAGAATTCTGCCCATCTTAACTGTTCGGCGTTCAGTCTACGGGGAGTATGTAACGCTTCTAAGTTTTTGTGATCAGTCCATACTTCAAAAGGAATTGTGGCCCCCTCTAATCAATGTCGCCAGGTGGTGAGTGCAAATTTCACTGCGAAGGATTCCTTCTCCCACATGCTCCAGTTGCGTTCTGTCTCAGAGAATTTTTTAGAAATGTATGTGCAGGGGCACAACTTCCCTTCATTATATACTTGTAAGAAAATGCACCCCCCCCCCATGGCAGTATCGTTTGCATCTACTTGGACCACAAATTTTCGGTTCTCATCAGGGTGCTGTAGAACTGGCTCTGAAATAAACAACTTTTTTAGCTTTTCAAAAGCATCTTGGCACTCTGCAGTCCAATTCAATTTAGCTCTAGGCTTTTCCCCTTGTGCTCCCCTCCCCTTGGTTTTTAGCAAGTCTGTGTGAGAGAGAGCATTTGAGCAAAGTTCTTTATGAAGGGTCTATAAAAGTTAGCAAACCCTAGAAACTATTGCAATTGCCTTCCAGTTTTAGACGGTTCCCACCCCGCTACAACTTGGATTTTTGCCAGGTCCATTTTAAGTCCTTGATGTGAGACCAGTACCCCAAGGAATCCAGATCTTCCTTGTGGAACTCACATTTAGACAATTTTACTGGCAGCTTCTGCTTTTTTAAAGTGGTCAGCACCTTTCTGACCAATTCCACATGGGATTCTTTATCAGCAGAATAAATCAGCACATCATCTAGGTTAAACAACCACTCCTTTGTACAGGTGCTCATGTAGCACTTCATTGATTAAATTCATAAACACACCTGGGGCCCCTTGGAGGCCGAAAGGCATTACGAAGTATTCGAACTTCCCCAGGGGGGTATTAAAGGCAGTCTTCCATTCATCTCCCTCCCTTATTCTTACCCGGAAGAAAGCATCTTTTAAGTCCAACTTCGAGAAGATTTTCCCTTGTGCCATCACACTGAGCAAGTCTCTGATTAGAGGGAGGTGGTACGCATTTGACATACACACAGCACTTATTCCCTGATAATCAGTACACAGTCTCAGCCCCCCATCTTTCTTTTTGCGGAATAACACAGGTGATGCATGGGTGGAGCTGGCAGGGTGGATGAATCCCTGCTCCAGGTTTTTATCAATGAACTCTCTCAGCTCCTTTCTTTCTTCTTGGCTCATAGGGTACAGTTTTCCTTAGGCAACCGTACCCCTGGAATGAGTTCAATAGCACAATCTGTGCTTCTGTGTATGTGTGGGTGGGTGGGAAAGCTCATTAGCTTCTTTTTCATCAAACACTTGTTTTAAATCTTGATATTTGGGGGGGAATGGCTTTTTCCTCTTCAGCGGTCAATAACACAGTTTCTAATGGGGAGGGTGCCTTCTGGCCCCATACTTTAGTCCAGGCATGTTTTGCACAATGATCTCCTTTAAAGATCACCATTCCTGTGGACCATTTGATGTACGGGTCATGGTCTCACAGCCAACGACTTCCCAGTACCAAGGGATATTTGACCACATCACTGACTACATATGTTCGATTCTCCCAATGATCCCCCATGCTCGTTGGGGTAGGCTCAGTTTTATAGGGTGCGTGATTCATACTAGACCCATCCATTTGCTCAAATACTATAGGGTCTTTGAGTTTTATTAGCTCCAGTCCTAGTCCTGTGACCAGGGCTGGTGATATTAAGTCCCGGGAACATCTGGAATCTATTAATGCTTGCACCCATACACAAGTTCCCTTTTTAGGATTCAGTAACATCACAGGCATAAAACAGTATGGCCCCTCTTTCTCTGACCTCTGGTGGTTTGGGCTCCATAGAGACCTGCCATCGGGACCTTTTCACGGCAGGTCTGTCTTATTTCCTGATGGCAGGGTAAAATCCTCCTCTGCTTCTTTTTGTATGGGTTCCTCAGTATTTCCAGGACTCTCATCGGCATCCAAGCTGGTCTCTGGCCTCCCATGTTTCGGAGACAATCTCTGACTCGGTGGTTTAGGGGGGGGCATGGTTTTCAGTGTGCCTTGGCCCCTTCTCTGCGCCGGCCTTACGGGGCATTGTGCTGCGAAATGTCCAACATTCCCATATTGTAAGCATAGTCCTTGTCTCTATCGTAAGTCTCTCTCAGTTCCTGGGATGGGGGGCCTTGGCCCCTGTGGGGTACGTCCCCTGTCTGTGGTGGTTGGCCTCCTCAGCCCCAAATGTTTTTGCATTCTTATGTGTTTCACCACTTGGGTTTTGTTTTCAACCTTGCATGCTAATTGGTTCCAACCTAACAGAGTCTGTGGGTCATCCTGCATTAATGCTCTATCTAGCAGGTCAGCATTCAATCCATTTTGGAAAAGTTCAATTTTAACTCCTTCATGATAGCCCTGAACTTTGGTGGCTAATTGCTTGAATTCAGCAGCATATTCACTTATGGATCTGGACCCCTGTCTTGTGGTTCTGAGCTTTGTTCGAGCCCTTTCTCCCTCTAGTGGGTCTTCAAATTGGGCTCTTAGCACATATACAAAAGCATTTAAGTCATACAGCTCAGGTGCTCCCATGTCATGCAAAGTTACATACCATTCAGTTGCCGCCCCTTTCAGTCGAGGTCCTAAATGGCTCACCTGACTGTGCTCAATGGGAAACCAATGTCCCCAATCTTGGAAAAATTCCATTGCTTGTGCTATAAAAAATCCCAAGTTCCCAGGTTTTCCATCCAACGTGGCTTCTAATTTGAACCATCCTTGCGGCAGTCCCGCCATGGGAGCTCCTGCTCACTAATACACAGCCGGCTGCTGGATTGGGGCCGCTCTGGGGGGTGGCTGAGTATGTCCCTGTGCCAAGAAGGGTATTTGATAGGCTCCATTTGTTCTGTATACCATTGGAGCAGCTTGAGGCACCCCTCTATACTGAGGGTGAAAGGTTTGCACTTGAGCCCTCGGGGCTCCCTGAGGAGGGTATATTGTGGGTTGCAGATGGCCCATTTGTACTCCTGCCCCCATTGGGGTGATGATAGGGGTCCCCTGTGGTTGATCCAATATTCTTCAAGGGGAGTCCCTTGTAGTTGGCCTGGTTGGGGCACCCTCATCCCTGTGGTGTCAACCAATTCTCCTGTACTTGTAGCAAGCGGGACCCTCATTGGCTGAGTCCCCCCTTGTTGGGGCCCCACTCCCCCTTGGGGTGGTAAAATGGGAATCGTCATTACTGTTGGGGGAAGCTTGAGCCTGTACGTTCATTGACACTCTCATCCCCATTGTGGCAATTGGCACCTCTGAGCTGTTCATGACTGGAGTAACAATCAACAGTTGTGCTCTCCCAGATGGACCCATTCCCATTCCCTGGGAGGGTACATTTGGTGCAGTCACTATGGTGGGAGGCAGAGCGGGACTCCCCATTCCAGTAACTACTACTGGAGACTGTGTAGTCGGGGGAATTAGTTGGGCACTCATTAACTGTGTGCGGGAGTCATCAAAAGCGCTCTTCCCCTTTCCGGTGGCACTATCCCTATAGAGTTTATTGATTCTTGGCCAATTTGCAGAGCTCCCCCAGCTCCATTTTCCCTGACTGTGGCAGGGAAGATTTTCCCCCCTGATTCCCCGTGTGCCACTGTCCCTGTCCTCACCAGTCCCTCCAGTGAACTTATGCTCTCTTGCCCTTTGAGGAGGTTTCGCTCCCATTCTTGTTGTATCCTCAAGGCATGGGCTGGTTCCTCCTGGGTCAGATGCATCCCATATCTCATGGTTTGTGGCTTCTGGCCCCCATAGGGATCGCTGGCCCGGCCACAGCCTCTGAGTTACTTGATTCCATGGAGTCCGTCTTGTCCTCGACGGTGTAATCCACCAAAACGCGCTCATTACCAGGGATTAATCCACGGTCCCCATGCATTTGTAAATCCAACAACACCGATTGTGTTGCCTTATCCTGCAGCCCAGGTAGCTGCAGTGTCTGGCCCCAATCCTGGTTGCTTGTCCTGGCCACGGCTCCCAACTCACAGATGTCCAAAGGATCTATTCCTGTTTCAATTGTAACTCCACAATATTCCACGGTGTTGCTAGGGGGTAATCCAGGGTCCCCTGATATTTGTAATTCCTCCATTATTTCTCTCAAGAGGTGATACTCACTGGTCTCGGCCATCCGCAGTTTCATCACACTCCACAGTGTGTGGCCCGCTGGAGCAGCTGCTCCCCTTGCCCTTGGCTCGCCAACATACCCCTCAACCTCGACGAAACATTGAAAGTACATTGTCTCTCCACGGTGTTGCATCCTCTCCTCTGCAGTTATGGATTTGTGAGGGCCCCACCCATGCATGAGTGGTAGATTCCATTGATAGTAGGTAGACCTGGCCTTGGGGACTGCTCCCTGTTCACAATATAGCGGGAGAGTTCCCCTGGCTCCAAGCCCCTCATCTCTGCTACATTGGAGTCCATTAAGTAGTCCAATCTTGTTTCGGTCACAGGTACCAGCTCTCGAGAAGTCCCTCCAGGAGTTGCACCTGTTCCCAGTGGATTGATGGGATCCTCTGGCTCCGTTGGCCCCAGGTCCGGCTCTGACAACGTGAAGCCGGTAGCCATTCTCCAAGGGTAGCAGGTGCAGAGGAAAACGAGTGATTCCTGTCAAAATGTCAGGCTGTGGATGACAGGATATGGCAGACAGATCCCTGTACCATTGCAACGAGAAGTCCAGGCTCTTGGTTAAATGGTTTTATTCAGAAATCAAATCACTTCCATATATATGTCCATAGGATTACTCAGAAGCAAGGAAAACATCTAAGCAGTAAGAGCAAGATTGACAGGAATAGTGATATGTGGAAAAATCCTTCCTCTTAACACACACGTTTGCTCCTTCCCCCCTCCCAACAGTAAACAGGACTTTTGGCGCGAACTTGTCCTGAGAACGCCTTACATATTTGTACTATCAAGTTGAGTCACTGGGAAAGCAAGACATAGCAATACATGGGAGTGAGTATTATACAAGGTCATGAATACTGAAAGATTCTACAGTCCGTTAGATAAGCGCCTGCACTAACCCTGTGAGAGAAACAGTTATGGCTCTGGCAATATGATACCAAGTTATAGCAAGTTACAGCATGAAGCATTGGTTCAGGACAACAGGTCTACATTAGCATTAGCACTGCTGATAACAGCATTGGTATTGGCATGGATGTGGCTCATGTGTATTTCCTGAGGCAACCTCTCCTATGGTCCTATATAAAGAATCACTTAAAAAATGCTTTGCCCCATTTAAAAGAAATTCATATATTTCTTTTTTAAAGCTGCAGAATCTATATTACTTTCTAAGAAACAAAAGCACAAAAATAAAAAAGAAATGATGTTTCCCTTCAATCTTTTTTTACTGAAGGCAGAGAGGAAGACCTAAGGAACGTTTCTCCGGCATGTCTGGGCACTTACTCAGGACTCGCCTCCACGTACCCTGAGGAGAGGCAGCTGCCAGGTCCCAAGGCTTCAGGTGGGCCCCCCGGCCATGGACCCCCTCCTATGCACCAGGCAATGGAGAGGCTTGAAGATAGAAGAAGGATGCACAGGCAGGTGGGAGGGGGCATACAGGCATGGGTGGGAAGGGAAGGATCCTGGTGCTGGGCCTGGCAAGAGGGGTGCCTGGTGGCAGGTAGACATTGTCTACCCAGGGCCCCTCAAAACATGGCACTGGCCCTGCACTTTCTGAACAGGAAAGCTAAGCCATTGGCAGGATAGAAGAAGGCTGAGTCCAGACCAGAACCTTTGTAGTGTTTTCACTCTTAATCTCTCTTTTATTTCTTGCTGTGCCAGTACAAAACATTGTGTGTTTCCATTCATACACACAACTTCTCTTGGAATTCTAGCCTTGGATTCTGTACCTCTCCACCTTAACTAATGATGAATTTTGGTAATTGTACCTTAGCAAGGGGACTTTTAGGTCATCTCATAAAAGATTAGCAAAGGGAAAAGGGACTAGGGTTGCCATGTGCCTGCTGGCACAAGAAAAAAGCATTCTCATCAGCAACAGTGTGACATCACTTCTGGGTCTTCCTGGAAGTGATGTCATACTGTCACTGACAGCCACTCTCCCATGCCCCTGTCTCATGTCCCTGCCAGGCCAGGCAACCCTGCAGGAGACAGTCTGACTCACAATGAGGAGTGGGGTTAGGAGTGAAGGCACATCTTAACTCCCCACCCACCCAGCACATCTACCACCCCCTGACTCCAGGGGACAAACAGATGTTGATGTAACACCCACCTTTCATAAAATCGTACGTGTGTAGGCCTCATATGTGTCGCTGATTTCAGGATTCAAACTGGGACAACAACTACGCATTGCATTTAACCAAAGGCTGCTTTCTACAAGGGGATTCTGCCCCCAGGGAAAGTCGGAAATCCTGCATTTAAGGGGAATGAATCTATAAGAGTCATCATTCCTGCAGCCCTCATAGGAAAATGTTAGCAAGGCACACACAAAAGACGAAACTGAAGTACCAGGAACAGATTCCAGATGTCAGAAACTGCCCAGTTAAATATGTACTCCTATGTACTCATTAGAATATAAACTAATAAATACAACCTCCATGCCCAATTCATGAAACTGTTTCCTACTAACATTAATGTCACCAATCAATGACTGCTACGCTTGGCACTGTGAACGCAACAGCTTGGGTGGCATCTCCCATGAGCACTCTGATTCCCAAATTAGTGCCATCATGGCTGCTTGTTACAGTGACATAATTAGGGCAACACGTAGTTCACCGTGCATTGTCTTGAGTTGCTTTGGGGTTATGCAGCCACGTTGCAATGGCCACGGTATTCGGCAAACATAGTATGCTCTCCTCAGCCTTCTAGGCAAAAGAGCTTCTGCCACTGCATCTTTCAACCTGGGACTTGGGTACATCTAGCCAGGCGGCTCTCAGGAATGCTCTAGCTTTGCATTCCTGCACTGAGCCGTAGGCTGGGCTAGATGGTCTGCAACATCCAGGATCCCAGCTTTGGCTGAGAAAGGCAATCATGTACTTGGTTTATTTATTTCATTTATACCCAGCCTTCCTCCCTGATGGAGACTCAAAGTGGCTTACACCATTCTCTTATCCATTCTGCCCTCCCATTTTATCCTCCCTGTGAGGTATATTAGGCCGAGAGTATATGAATGGCCCAAAGCCACCCAGCAAGTGTCCATGACAAAGTGAGGATTTGAACCTGGGTCTCCCAGGCCCTGCCCTGACCTGGATAGCCCAGGTGAGCCTGATCCCGTCAGACCTCAGAAGCTAAGTAGGGTCAGCCTTGGTTAGTAATTGGATGGGAGACCTCCAAGGAAGACCAGGGTTGCAGAGGCAGGCAATGGCAAACCACCTCTCTTAGTCTCTTGCCATGAAAACCCCACCAGGGGTTGCCATAAGTCAGCTGTGACTTGTGGACACTCTCCACCACTCCCAGATCCTAGTCTGACACTTGACACTGCACCACACTGGCTCTCAATATATAATACCAGTTTTACTGATAAGTGATTGTCATTTAAAGTTTTGAGCACTTCTCTGACCAATGTCACATGGGACACATAATCTGTTGAATAAATCAACACGTCATGAAGATAAACCACCACACCTTTGTATAGGTATTTATGCAAAACTTCATTAATTAAATTCATAAAAAATCCCGAAGCCCCTTGTAATCAGAAAACTTGCAAATTGTCCCAACGGGGTGTTGAAAGCAGTTTTCCAGTCACCCCCCTCCCTTATTTGTACTTGGAAGTACGCATCAACGCTCAGTAAAGTGCGCCACAATGCTCAGTAAGTCCTTAAAGAAAGGGAGGGGGTAGGCATTAGACATCGAAACAGCATTTATTCTTCTATAATCAGTACAAAGTCACCAGTGCGGCATGGGGAGAGCTGGCGGGGTGGATGAATCCTCATGCCAAGTTTTTGTCAATGAAGTCTCTCAGCTCCTCCTGTTCCTCCCGGCTCATAGAGTACAATTTCCCTTTTGGCAGCTTCTGTCCTGGGATGAGTTCAATAGCACAGTCAGTAGCTCGGTGGGGGTGGGGGAAGCTCATTACCTTCTTCCCCCCAAAACACTTGTTTTAAGTCCCGATATTCAGGAGTAATTTGCTCTACTTGTTCTTGAGTTAGTAACACAGCTTCTAGGGGTGTGTGTGTGCTTTTTGGCCCCATTCCTGGGCCCACACATGCCCTTGGCATTTCCCTTCATCAAAATACAATTCTCCCATTTTCCATTTGATATATGGGTCATGGTCCCAAAGCCACCAGATTCCTAGCACAAGTGGGTACTTGGTAGCTGTGCTCACTACAAAAGTTCTGGATTCCCAATGATTTTCCCATGCCCAGCGGGGCTGGTTCAGTTTGATAGCTAGCGGGTTCCCCTTTCATGCGGGACCCATCCATTTGTTCGAACACAACGGGGTGTTCTAGTTCATTTACATTCACCCCCAATCTTGTGACTAGGGTTGGGGCTATCAAAGCCCAAGTGCATCCCAAATCGATTAACGCTTGCACTTGCATGTGAGTAACTAAAGTCACTGGCATGAAAAGCAAGGCCCCTTTTGGTCTCACCTTTGTTGGTGTTGGTTCTTTTTGGACCTGCCGTCGAGACCTTTTCATGGCAGGCCACTTGCGTTTCCCATTGGTGGGGCGGCTTGGTCCTCCTCTCCTTCCGAGCAGGTCTCGTTTGTTGCCTCTGGGGTTTCAATGGCTTCAAGCCCAGTTTCAGTTTTACTCCATCTCTGGAGTGTTCTCTTCGGTGCCACTTTGGCTGGCGATGCCACTTTCCTCGCGGGGCAACTTCTATCCATGAGTTCTCCCCTTCTAGGACATTTGGAAGCAAAGTGGCTGCCACAAACCCACATCCAACTCAGGCTTAGGCTGACCTTCCCCTACCCTGAGGTAAAACTTCTCCTCTTTAAGCCTATGAAGCTGTATACTGGGCTGGGAAGCCTCTGGTAGCATGGTTGATGTTAAGCTTCAACTTTCCTTCTTGTCCCACCCTTAAGAAATATTAAAAATATATTGTCGAAGGCTTTCATGGCCGGAGAACGATGGTTGTTGTAGATTTTTCGGGCTGTATAGCCATGGTCTTGGCATTGTAGTTCCTGATGTTTCGCCAGCAGCTGTGGCTGGCATCTTCAGCGGTAGAGCACCAAAAGACAGAGATCTCTCAGTGTCACAGTGTAGAGAAGATGTTGGCAGGTAATTTATATCTACTCAGGAAGGTGGGTTTGGGCTGAGTCATCCTGTAAGAATTTCCCAGGGTGTGGAATGCTAATGGAGGGAGGCTTCACTGTATCCTGAGGAGGTTCTTTTGCATGTGGATTGGTGCTTGATATGCTAATCTTCTCTGCAGGGCTATTGTGGGATGTAGAGTATTTTGTTAGCCTGGTGTTTTGCAGGACTGGAAACCATGCTCTATTCATTCTTAAAGTCTCTTCTTTCCTGTTGAAATTGTGCTTATGCTTATGAATTTCAATAGCTTTCCTGTGCAATCTGACAAAGTAGTTGGAAGTGTTGTCCAGTATTTTAGTGTCCTGGAATAGGATACTGTGTCCTGTTTGAATTAGGCTATGTTCAGCCACTGCTGATTTTTCAGGTTGTCCAAGTCTGCAGTGTCTTTCATGTTCTTTTATTCTTGTCTGGATGCTACGCTTTGTGGTCCCGATGTAAACTTGTCCAGAGCTGCAGGGAATGCGGTATACTCCTGCAGAGGTGAGGGGGTCTCTACTGTCTTTTGCTGAACATAGCATCTGTTGTATTTTTCTGGTGGGTCTGAATACTGTTTGTAGGTTGTGCTTTTTCATAAGCTTTCCCAGCTGATCAGTGATTCCTTTGATATATGGCAAAAACACTTTTCCTGTGGGAGACTGTTTATTTACAGTAGGTTAAAGTCAAAAGGCAGGTAGGCAGGTGTTTGAACTTAAGCAACAGAAAGGTTTTTATACAGCAACTTCACTGGTGTGAGGCACAAAACATTTGGTTTAACACAAGGTTGCTGGCTTCTTTCAGAGGTTGACACTGCTTCACAAATGTTTCCCTTTTAAAGCACAAACACAGTCGGACTTTCCCTCCTTTCCAGACTTAAGGGTGCTCCACTGAGACAAACCCTTGCTAGATACTGGGCAGGCGTAATAGTTATGAGCTATAATCCTGTTCCTGGCACTGAAGGGGAGACTCCTTTCTACCCACTTCTTTGGCCCACTATAATTCCCAGATCTCTCAAGTCTAAGCAGGAGTTAGTGCTGGTTTTTCCCACTTTAGTCCGAGGACTAACAGTGCTTCACAAACTTTTCTTCCTCACACAGAGGATTCTCTGGCTGACCCTCTCTGGTCAAAAGCCAGGCTCCAACTCCCTTTCACTCCCTTGTTTTCCCTCCAACTCCCAACTGACAGCTTCCCCAACATTCCGTCCCAAACTGCCATTTCCGGCTAGCCACATTGGTGTGTGTGTGTGGGGGGGGGGGGAGGAAACGTCAATCATATGCGTCACAGTGGCCAACTCCTCCGCACTGCAGGCCTAGGCCTTGTCTCCAATGTAAGGCTCTCTCCATCTCATTTTTGGTCCTTTGCTCCCGTTTCCGAGTGTGGCTTTTTGCAACCCCCCCCCCACCTTGTTGCGTTTTTAGGAGCTTCACCACTTGGTCTCAGTTCTCGACCTCACACGCAGATGGATCCATCCTAGCAGGGTTCTGGGGTCGTCTTGCACTAGGGCTTTCGCTACTAAGTCCTCATTCAGCCCAGTTTGGAAGAATTCGATTTTGATCGCTTCAGTCCAATCATGTATTTTGGCTGCATACTGTCAGACTATGGCATCCCAGTTAGCCAGAGTCTGTCTTCCTCCCTTCTGCAAGAAGCCAAGGTCTCTTGATTTCAAAAGGTTTATTTGAAAGACAGCATACAGGCCCAGATGTCCACATTCCAGGACCAAGAAGATCCTGGCTGAGCACAAGGTTTGTTAGGAATGAGTTACAAAAAGAAAGTTGTTACAGATCAAACCCTCCGTTCCCAGCCTCCCCCCAGAGTTCACATTGCTGGGCGCTCTTCTGTGGGAAAGCTGGTCCGTCAAGGTCGACTCTGAAGAAAAACAGATAAGACGCAGCATCCTCTCCCATGGAAAGTGCGGTCACGACATAGCTAGACCTGGAGGGAGAGAAAGACTAAACAACTACCCAAATTAACATGGTGTGACTTAGGTTAAGCTCTCTTAGCATGACAGATCCTGACACATAGTGGTCTGTGCCCTTGTTGGATTGCTTTTAGTTTTGTTCTAGCCCTCCTCTTTCAGAGGATCTTCAAACTGGGCTCTCAGCAGTCGCACGAACTCATCGAGGGTCCACAGCTTGGGTGCATTAACTTCATATAGTGTCACATACCATGTAGCTGCGGGTCCACCTAAGCGTGATCCTAAATGGCTCACCTGGCTATGTTCATTAGGGAAAAGGTGAAAAATCCTTAAAATTCTCTAGGGTTTGCACAATGAAGAATCCTAATTCTTCTGGGTTCCCGTCGAACCTTGCATCAAGCTTGGGCCAACTCGGGTGTAAGCCCCTTGCATGGTGTCCTCCCACTGGACCAGCTTGCATTCCGAGAATCGGGGCTGCAGGGGGAGGTGGTGGAAGAGGCCCTCCCTACCCTCCTGGGGGTGGTGGTAGCGCAGGACCTCTATATGGTAGAGGGATCACCTGTGGCTAGAGCATCGGCAGCTGCCCTCTTGGTTCTCCAATGAAAGGTTATGGGGGAGGGACCCCCTGAGGCGGCAGGCCACACGGTATTCCATATCCTGTTTGTGCCATCTGTATCCCCACTAGCGGTGCTTGGGGTGGGGGAACAGGGGGACATTGTGGTGGTTGTCCCCCCCGGGCAGAAGCAGTGGCAGGCCTACCAGTGTTCCTTGATGTGGTTGACCGACTGATGCCCTCTGAGGGGGTGGACCCATCAGTACACCTTGTCTTGGGGGGCTGACTTGCGTTCCAATCGGTACTCCCTGCAGCGGCCTCATGGATGAAGGTTGCCTTGGTGCTGTGGTGGCCTCCAGGGGTGCAAGTGTCATTGGCCGCTGCGTTTGGAGTACAGGCGCTCCCAGTCCCCTTCAGGGCTGTGGAACAACCTATGGCACCAGCGCCAGAGGTACTTGTAATCCTGTCACCTGTCTGTGTATTGGCGACCTCCCGATGATAGCCTGCTGCAAGGTAGCAGATCTTAACTGTAATCCAACTGTGAAGTAGCAGGAGCTAATTGTAATCCCATCGCCAATCTGACCTGTGGCAACATCCCTGTGCCACTCTGAGGAGTTGATCCTCTCGGGTGCGGTGCAGTGGCCTTTTGTTGGCCATGCTGGATCAGTTGTAATCCCGTTGCTAGTCCATGTTTTGGCAACACTTAGGAACAGCTCGGGGGGGGGGTCAACCCCCTGACCATCCCATCTCGCTTGGGAGCGGTTAGTTCTGATGAGGGTTGCATGGGTGCTGCTTTTTGTGGCCCTGATGCTTGTCCCTTTGCATCAGGTTGTGCTCCCGCTTGGGTCCCAACTCCAGGTGACCCACGCATCATTTCTTGCAAAACTTGCATTAATTGTCCCATGTCCCACCGGAATTCATCCATTTCAGCTCGTATAATCTTTAGCTCTCGGGACTCCATCATCTCCGGGCCTCCACCTGTGGGACTTTGTTGGGGCTCCCGCCCTACACATTCTTGGGGCTCCATCCCAACGCTTTCAGTTTCCCCTAACTGGGGATGTAGAGTGTCAGGCGAAATCTCTTCCAGTGGGGTGACCTCGCCTTGCATTAACACAGTCTTAACATAAAGTTCCAGTGTCATGCTCCATAACAGGTCTATCGGCCTAGCCACCGCTGTGCTGAGCCCATGCACTTCTGCGGGGTCTTCACGAACAAACTCTGTAGATGGTAGAGTTCCATACTCCATGGGCTCCTTTAGTTTGTTGGAGGCTCCCTGTTTATTGGCCTCCCCAAATGCAAAGTACTCTCCCAGGTCAAGGGACTGATGGGGGGGAAATGACTCCCCCCCACCATAACTCTCCCTCGCTGATCCTTTGGGTCGTTGACCATCATGGCACCCACTCTTGGGGAGTAGCAAGGGGCCAGCTTCGATGAGCAGCGCTCCTTTTTTTCTTTTCTCCACGTCCTTCATGTGTTGGGGCAGTGACCACTGCTCTGAGCCCACACATCTCTGCGGGGTCTTGATTCACCAGGTCCTCCTCTCCATTATGGACTCTGGGTATTGATTCAGCAGTAAAATCCCCAGCCATTACGTCTCCCAGCGTTGGAACCAGCTGGGGTTCAAGGACAGGGTGTGATTCTTCCAGCTCCATCGTCCCTGGGTCCACCTCGAACGGCATGATGCTGGCAGCCGAACTCCAGAGGTTTTGGGTCCAGAGGGAAAAAGCACTTTTGCCAAAATGTCAGTCCCTGGCAGTTAGGTTCCTCAAGCCCTCCACAGTTAACATGCAGGTGTTCCAGTCGAAGTAGCTTTATTGAGATCCAAACAGTATAGGTATTCACCCTATGGTGTCAATTGGCAGAAGTGACAATTCAAACAAAGGCATAACTAATTATAGGGAAACTTCCCGCCCTCCCAGGTCCATTGACTTTCTGGCGCGAAACCCCAAAGAGGTAGCATGGGAACAGATTAGTTTAGACTGCATGAAGTACAAAGCACAATATCCCAGTCCCTGGGAAAGTTACAATGTTTGCTGCCAGCAGCTCTCCTCAAGGACACTTGCTAGAAAAGTGAAAGTACATATTTCCAACAGATAAGGGAGGGGCCCACTGGCTCTCCTACAATTCATATCAGAAGTTAAGACACTCTCAGATGATCACACAGAGTTACAGCATATAATTCTGGCAAACAGTACAAAACAGCATTGACCATTATAAAATGCAAAATACAATCATGGCAGGTATGCTCGCATACATGCCACATATTCCTTTCGTGTTTGGTGACATCTGAAGTGTCCATGTTCTATCTTGGGTCCTTAAAGGACTACAAACGTTGATTATGCCATTGTGAAAATATTAATAATGTTTCCTTCTAGGTCTAATGTACCATAAGTTAGGAGTACTTATACTTTACATTTATCCTGCAGAACTATCCTGGGATGGAATGGAAAGCCTAATTCTATTTTGATACCACACTCTTTCAGTGGATGACTAATGAAAGTAATCATGTGTACATTTCATAATGAAATGCAAATCATTTTAGGATGTTTGTTGACTTCCACAAATGAATAATATTAACAGTAGTTTCAAATCACAAAACTGCTATATTTAGCCTTCAAGTAACGCTCGGTGTTGCATACCAAGTTTGCCTGCCCAAACTTTCATGTGATATCTTTTTTTTTGCCATTGCAGCTAGCCAATCATGTCATACAAGTCAATAATTGAAACATACCAGGAAAAAATTGAGCTCTGTAAAAAGTACACACTTGGAAACTTAATCCAGACTGATGCACAATGACAGCTTTGAGATGGAGAGGCTGATAGCTTGGGAGACCTGTTTTTTTCAATGTCTGAACAAGAAAAAGTGCCGTTCCAATATGACCCCGATACGAAGTGATATTTTTCTGACAGCTCAAAAGAGACTGAAATTACGAAGTGGAAAGTCATGCAGAAACAACTCACGGGCTGTCCGGGTTCATCTCCTCCAAGAATTCTGAAGCCAAAACCAGATTCCATTCTCCGAAGATGAACATCCAAATCCTTATAGTCTGGACCTGGTAAAAAAAAATAAGACCTTGTTGAGTTGCAATATGTTTGAAGATCTCAGAGGAAACAGAGCTTCATATGTAGTTTATTGACACAGAGATACTAGGCAGTTACATTCTTCTAAACCCACTGACTTCAATGGACTTAGTAACCTAGAATCACCTAAAAGAACATATAGGGTTAGATCCAGCCAGCTTTTTCACTTCATCTCCCCTAATCCCCCTCTTTACTCCAGTGCCCATCACACCATATATGTACCATGATCCCCAACGCAGCCTTTTGGGTGGCCAAAGTGGACCTCATTCCTCCCCAGTTCACTGGTGGAAAAGCTAATTGGATCCAACCCAAAGACTTTTTTCTGGCTGCAGCTTTTACATCATATTCCATCATAAGGAATGGCATTGGTTCTATAAGATAAGGACGTTTTGTGGCACATAAAACCAGTTGCAAGTATTTGATCCTGATAGATTAAAATCCAAATAAAAGCATGATGAGTTCTGGAGCCCTCCTGTCCTCATTGCCAACTCCTGAGCAATAGTCTGCAGACTTGCCTGAACTGAATACATGGAATAAACAGACTTCATAACAAATAATCAGACGTACTATGGCACAGTTGAACTAGAAAGCCTATACACTGACATCTCTGGGTGGAATTGCAAAGTTCCTCTCTACCAGTCATCTTGCTCTGCTCTGTTTTTGAAAACTTTTAAGACCTCGCAGATTCCACCCAGTTGGGGGGTGGGTGGGTGGAGGGACTAAATGCCCATAAACTACACTAGAAAAACATTTCTAACCTAATTTTGCTTGTATTTTCAACCTTCCTCTCCACAGCGATCCAAACGACTCTTTTAAAACTACAGTACCCAGGAAACATTGCGTTAACCGACACTTGAAGAACACACTCCAGATGTCTTGTATAGAGAGACTCAATGATCACAATCACAATTGTTACGTAGCCTAGATGTGAGGGCAGCAGATCCATATGTCTTAATCAGGGTCTGAACCTACCACAAAGGAAGTAGGGGTTAAGGTTGGCAACTCTGGGTTACGAAATTCCTGGAGATTTGGCTGTGGAGCCTGATGAGGACAGGGTTTGGGGAGGGACCTCAGTACGGTACAATGCCATAGAGTTCACCCTCCAAAGCAACCATTTTCTTGAGGGAAAGTGACTCTGCTGTCTGGAGATCAGTTGTTATTTGGGGAGATCTCCAGGCCCCCCTGGAAGGTGGTAACCCTAGCTCAGGGGTAAGTGAAGTATCTGATTTTAATGATCAAAGGGTGGGGGGGGGAGTTGAAGACTTGTGTCTTCATATCCTCTGCAGAATAACCTTACTGAGATTCCCCCTCAGCGTTGACTTTGACAACACAAATAAGCCTAGCTGGGGAGGGGGAACATTTGGGGACAAGCATTGCAGGTAGCAGAAGGCTTCAGCTCCCAGCTGGCTTCGTTGGATCTGAAAGCTGCCTTGGATGCATTGGAGGTGCTTGAGAACGTGAGCAGTTTTTATAAATGCTGATCGTATCATTTTATAAATGCCACTGGGGAATATTATGTGTGCTGTTGCAAGAAGACCTGCACATTTTCAATCAACTGGACTTCTAAGGAAAAAAAACTGAGAGCCACTTAACAAGCAGCTGCAGAGCTTTTTTTCCGAGAGAGTTCTTAAGATTCAGGAGTGTGTAACCTCCAGCTGACTGATGAATTACTCCTTCATCTACTTTCTGTAGTAGAGACAATATTTCATATCAGATGGGCAAGTGGAAAATTACATGCTCCCTGAAGTTAAAATAAAGCAAAACCCAACAGAGCCGTCAGACAAAAATGCCCCCTCTTGCTCCTCTCTTTGGCATGCTAGTTTTCCTCCCATAGGGAGCTTTTATTTAACATCAGGATGCCATATTATACTAAGAAACTGCTTTTGGAAGTGATTTGCTCCTTGAATAAACATACCATGGAGTATTGCCAAATGTGTTAATCAAGCCAGTGCTGGCAAAATATGTTCAGGATACTGATGTTCCACACATACTTCCATCCCACTTATGTACTCCTGTTTCCCAAGTTTCAAAACTGGTTCTTCTTGACTACCTGCATACCACATCATAGCTCACAATATAAAATGTAAAAAGCCTCATTCTTCGAACACCCTTATCCTTTAGAATGAGTGAAGAAAGCACTATGGTATTGTGGCTTAGTGTACACATGCTTTTTCCACCAGATAATTAACTATTCTTATTTGACGGTACTGTAACAAAACCGGGGCTGAGCATGGACACTGGAAATGGTCTCAAAGAAAACCCACATAGATTTTTCAGGAAGTATTTCAGTGACGGAATCTAGTATTTGAATCACCAATCTTCCCTATGTTTTATTTCATAGGAATTATTCCAAACATTCTGAAATTTTTGATCACAAACGGCTCCAAGCCTGGCTTTAGATGCTGATGTTTAAAAAGTTAAAATCTTTTAAAAGGAGATGCGTATTCCAATGCTTCCAATGTTTTGGGAAGATACTGGAATACTGGTAATAAATGCTAGCAATACCCATCCGATGTCATGAGTATGAATGAAATCTCTTTTGTTCTTCACTTTAAATTTGCACAAAGCACCTCAACTAATTTTTATCAAAAAACCTATTCTATAGAAAAATATGTTATTTTGTAGAAAAATAATGTACTCAGCAAAAAGCCTTCTCAAAGTGAATTACAGCCGTATAATAAAACCAGAAAAGTGGCTTTCAGGGGAATCACTTTTCACGCGCAAATGAAACTACAGCTAGTGCTGTTACATCTTTTAAAATTTATAACATGTCTGCATTTTAATTAAAAGAAACAGAGAGCCTCACAAAAGGCATGGCTTGTTTGTGCGGTCCCGTTCACTAAGGCAATAAATGTTCTGGGTAGGGCTGCTGGGGGCAGGGGAATGAGCCTGAGAGGCAAAATACCTCCTGGGCTAGCCCGCAGCGGATGTACCCCTGGTGGGGTGCAACGACATCACTTCCAGGAGTGACATCATTGTGCTGGCTGCTGGAATATTCCTGCATTTTCTCTTGGAGCTGATTTGGGACCCCAATACGCCAATTCTTAAAGAATCAGCCCGGCAGGACGTGTGGGAACATAACCACAGCTGGTGCGATGACATCACTCCTGGAAGTGAGGTTGTCACATTGGCACTGGGAGTGCCGAAGATTCTGAAGCTGGTAAGTACTGGGTCGTCCAGGAGGGTAAGGGGACCTGGCAATCCTACTTGGGGTACAGAGCATGCTACAGCCAGTTCACAGCACCCTGCACACATAATTGCAGTGTATATTTTTGGGAAAGCAGAACTTTAAATTCCACTAAGGCAAAAAAGGAAAAGGTATAGAAAAGCAGAAACATTTTTTCCTAGGTGTTTCTTCTACAGGAATGTTTGACAACACCCTGTAACTTCCAGTTGTCAGAGCTTGTGCGCTATTAATAAATGGAGCTGTAGGTAGAAGATTGACTCATGCAGGACACCTGAGTGGCTAATTGGCATTGGCAGAGAGGTAGTGGAGAGGCATCTGGCTGCACTGGATGAATACAAATCCCCTGGGCCGGATGGGGTGCACCCAAGAGTGCTGAAAGAACTTTCCAGAGAACTTGCAGAACCCCTGCCCATCATCTTCAAGGCCTCCTGGAGGACTGGGGATGTGCCACAAGATTGGAGAAGAGCGAATGTTATCCCAATCTTTAAGAAAGGCAAGAAGGATGACCCGAGAAACTACAGGCCAGTCAGTCTGACTTCTGTTGCTGGGAAGATATTAGAGCAGATTTTAAAGGGATCAATTTGTAAGCATCTGAAGGACCACTCAGTGATCCGGGGAAGTCAGCATGGTTTTGTTCCTAACAGATCCTGCCAGACCAACCTGGTTTCCTTCTTTGATCGAGTGACCAGCTTACTGGATCGGGGGAACTCTGTTGACGTGATTTATCTGGATTTTAGTAAAGCTTTTGAGAAGGTCCCCCATGACATTCTGATGGGCAAACTGGAAGACTGTGGAGTAGACTATAGGACAGTTCGGTGGATAGGGAACTGGTTGGAGGACCGCACTCAAAGAGTGGTGGTCAGCGGCGTTTCATCAGATTGGAGGGAGGTGTCCAGTGGGGTGCCGCAGGGCTCGGTTTTGGGCTCGGTACTTTTCAATATTTTTATCAATGATCTGGATGAAGGAGTGGAAGGGCTGCTCATTAAATTTGCTGATAATACCAAATTGGGAGCGGTAGCAAACACCCAAGAAGATAGAATTAAAATTCAACAAGACCTGAATACTCTGGAGAAGTGGGCAGCTGTGAATAGGATGCAATTCAACAAAGACAAGTGCACAGTATTACATCTGGGCCACAAAAATGAGAAGCACAAATACTGGATGGGGGATACACTTCTGGGCAGTAGAATATGTGAAAGGGATCTTGGGGTAAGAGTGGACTGTAAACTGAATATGAGCAGTCAGTGTGATGCGGTGGCAAAAAAGGCTAATTCAGTCCTGGGTTGTATCAAAGGGGCCATAGCATCGAAATCGCAGGAGGTCATAGCTCCTCTCTATACTGCCTTGGTTAGGCCACACCTAGAGTATTGTGTGCAGTTCTGGAGGCCTCACTTCAAAAAGGATGTGTACAAAATTGAGAGGGTGCAGAGGAGAGTGACAAGAATGATCAGGGGTCTGGAGACTGAGCCCTGCGAGGAAAGGCTGTGGGCCTTGGGAATGTTTAGTTTGGAGAAGAGAAGATTGAGGGGGGACATGATTGCTCTCTTTAAGTATTTGAAAGGCTGTCATTTGGAGGAGTGCAAAGAGCTGTTCCAGTTGGCAGCAGAGGGTAGGACGCGAAGCAATGGGCTAAAACTACACGCACAAAGGTACCGGCTGGATATTAGGAAAAACGTTTTCACGGTCAGAGTATTTCAAAGGTGGAATCAGCTGCCTAGGGAGGTGGTGAGCTCCCCTTCACTGGCAGTTTTCAAGAAGAGGCTGGATGAATTCTTGTCAGAGATGCTTTAGGCTGATCCTGCACTGGGCAGGGGGTTGGACTAGATGGTCTGTATGGCCCCTTCCCACTTTATGATTCTATGATTCAATGCCACTTTTTGTGGTATGGAGATACAGTGAGGGGAACATGCATTGTTGTATGCTGCCTGCCTCACAGCTGCCAAATATAACAAGAGCCCTACTGGAATAAAAGTAGCTAGTGTTCTATGTCACTGTGTTCCCTGACAACAGAGACCTACCCTGAACAAGCAGCACAATGAAGCGGTAGAATCATAAGATAGTAGAATGGGCTGTACCACTTCAGAATAGGGAGGAGTCGCAATTTTAATGCCCCCTCCTGTAAAAACTCCCTGAACTTAAATTAGCACATCAAGGAGAAAATGTCTAGCCTAACCCCTTCATACTGTGCTAGCTTTCTACTTAATAAGGAATACTTTAGGTTGGGAAACTTCAAAAAATGAAATTCTTCCCTTGCAGTCTGAAATAGTACAGTCCATTCTGTCACCTCAGCACCAAACATATTTCTTTTATCCTTGTGCAATCTGTTGCCTTAGCAGATGCAGGTTGCATCTTTTATTTTCTTATTAAACTTTTAAAACATTTAAAATGCACCGAGTCTGATCTCTGCGACCCATCTTAAGCCCGCGTTAAGCCCACACTTACCAGGAGCAGAAAGGGGAAGCGGCAGCCGTTTAACTTGACTTATCTCTGCTAAACGTGCTCAGATAACAGTGCAATCCTAAACAGAGTTACTCCAGTAACTCTGCTTAGGATTGCACTGTAAATTTGTTAATCTCCTCAGTAGTAAGTGTGGAAGGAGACAGAGAAGCAAATACAGAGCTAAACCTTTAAGTGTTAATGCGGCAGAGGTGGCCTAGCTCAAACCCTCAAGCAGTGCAAATCTCTGAAGAATTAGAGCCAAGCTACAAGTGACGCCTGACACAGGTTGGACACTTGTCAGCTTCCCTCAAGTTTTGATGGGAAATATAGGCGGCCTGGTTTTACAGCTTGGCTCTCCATTACAGCTGCAAGACCAGGATGCCTACATTTCCCATCAAAACTTGAGGGAACCTGACAAGTGTCCAACCTGTGTAAGGCATCACTTGTAGTTTGGCTCTTAGTTTGATGGTGGCGATGATCCAAAGAGAGAGCAGGAAAGAGGGAGTGGAGGAGGAGGAACATGACTGGGCAGGAGACCCAAACAGCTGAATAACTTCCTCATTCCCACACTGGGCAAAATCGAGTGCTTGTGCGAGCCATGTTTCCCCACAAGTTCGGGGCAGCATATGATTCTCCCCTTCACCATCTGATTGTCTCGACAACCTCACAGATTGTTTGTGAGGTAAGTTAGGCTGTATGTTTACACGAGGCCTTATGTTGTGGACGTTCCGTCTTATGCAGATACTTGTGCTTGCTCATATGCACATATACTTCAGGTAACTCTACGTCTCAATATTATGCCCAACATGGCTGCACCTACAATCTAAAATCACCATGTCAGGAAAGTGAAATATGGCCCCTTCCCAGCATGTAGCTACGCTGCTAAAGCTGGAGGCCATTAGTTGCCACCCTGGAAAGAGGGAGGCACCACCACCCCTTCCTTTCAATCCAGGGTTTGGCTGGGAGGGTGGAGACAACGGCCTTCGGAGGCTGCTCTGCCCTGCCCAGCTGCAGGTGGGAAATGTTGCTCGGCCTGAGCAGAGCCCATCTCAAGCTCTCTCAGCCAAGCTCCTCTGAGGCTGTTTTACCAAAGGCCCTCCTGGTTATGCAGGGAGAGCTGCCTGGGAGAAGCCGTGGTGCTATCCCCCTGCTTGCTGCCTTCAGACTCCGGGAGGAGAGCCAGGGCCCAGCGCCAGGCTCAGGGGTTTGGCAGGGGCTTTTTCTTACTTACATTTGGGGCCTGTTGTCTCTCAGTCAGGAGGACTGAAGCAGGGCGAGGCCCAGCCCTTGCAGGCCTCTGGTGTACCTAGGCTCCCCCCTCCCATTTTACTTTGTTGGGAGAGAGGACTTTGAGCAGCATCAGCAATGGGCTTTGCTGTAGGCCACAGGGGTGAGATGCAGCCATTTGAAGGGAGGATTAATTCGTACTTTATTGCTACTGGCCTAGCAGGGTGGATGCTGGTAGCCCCCCCTCCCCTCGTCTAGGTTTTTTCCCTCCCCTGCTGTTACTCTTACTTGGGAGGGAATATTACCAACAACAATAGCTCGTCCGAAGGACTTCAGGCAGCAGGGGCTACTTTGTGGGAGGGCTTGGCAGCTTATTCAGTTGGGTGCAGCCATTTTGAGAGTGGCACCCAGTGGCCTGTTTAGCCTCCTGGCAGTGGCGGCCATGTTGTGAAGGCATCTACAATATGCAGAGCGCTGGGAGGTGGCCATTTTGAGTGTGGCATTTGTGTGGCCTGATTTACCTCTTGCTTACTGACGGTAGCAGCCATTTTAGTGGGGCTTTTGCAGCTTATCATGTGGTAGGGTGGTCATTTTGAGAGTGTTGCCGCTGCTTAGCTTCCAGGCAATGGTGGCCATGTTGTGAAGGCATCTGCAATACGCACAGCACCAGTGGTGGCCATTTTGAGTGTGGGCTGTGTGTGGCCTGATTTGCCTCCTGCTTACTGGCAGTAGTGGCCATTTTTGTGGGCTTTTTGCAACTTATCCTGTGCTGGCAGTGACCATTTTGAGTGTGTCTCACGGCGGCCAGCTTAGCCTCCTTGCACTGGCGCCCATTTTATAGAGGCCTCTGCAGCCTTACACAGTGTTTGGGCTGCCATTTTGGGGGTGCTGTGTTCCTATTGGGCTTTGAAGCTCCAAAAGCAGTTATTTTACATTACATTACTGTACATTTCCATCATGCCACCCAAAAAGGGTAGTAGCCCTGCTAAGGGCAAGCAGCCAGAAAATAGGCCTCCTGCAAAGTGGCCCTGCTGACTCTTCCTTTGAGGATGATGAAGTGGCCAAGGAGAGGGGGGAAATCCTGGGCTCTCAGTGTCTCTCAGTCAGGAGGGCTGAAGTAGGGTTAGGCCCAGCCCCTGCAGGCCTCCTGCTTGTCTAGGCCTCCCTAACTGCACTTTATTTGGAGAGTGTACTTACAGCAGCAGCAGCAGCAGTGAAGGCCTGGCTGAGGCCGGGGTGGGTGGGGGGCTTGCAATCATCTGAAGAGGGGTTTGCTGCACACTTTATTTCTACTGGTGTAGCAAGGATATACAGTCCCAGAGTGGCAACTGGTTAAACCCCTCCTCCTTTTTCCCTGCTCAATTTTGCAGCCTTGGTGGGCCTAAAGAGCTGTTTTTTTGTTTTTGTTTTAGGTTTTGTCACTCAGGTCACCTAACGACATGCTGTGTTATTGCATCTGCTGAAATCTGCAATGCTGTCACGCAGGGCACTGAAGTCTAAGATGTGATATGATCTTTCTATTAGATTAGCAAAATTGACGGCCGGTACTGCATCTGGCCTGGGCTGCTGTAATCCAGTCAGGTTGAGTTGAATGGTGCAGCTTGTCCCTTGGATTTCCTCTGAGCTATGCCTCCAGGGAGGGCTATTGTTGCTTGGCAACCGGGTGGATCACCCCCCAGCATCTGGTGAACCTATGACCAAGTGGCCAGCAGTCTCTAGGCTAGGGTACCAGTTGGTCTGTAGGAGTTCTGCCTGAGCTGATAGATCTCTCCCACAGTTTCGGTGAGCCAGTTTGGTGTGAGAGCCAGTTTGGTGTAGTGGTTAGGAGTGTGTGGCTCTAATCTGGACAACCAGGTTTGATTCCCCACTCCTCCACTTGAAGCCAACTCGGTGATCTTGGATCAGTCACCGCTTTTGGGAGCTCTCTCAGCCCCACCCACCTCACAGGGTGTTTGTTGTGTGGGGATAATAATGGCATGCTTTGTAAACCACTCTGAGTGGGTGTTAAGTCATCCTGAAGGGTGGTGGAACAACAACAACAACAACATAAAAAGGTAAGGGTTGTCCCCTGTGCAAGCACCGAGTCATTGCTGACTCATGGGGGGACGTTGCGTCACGGCGTTTTCTTGGCAGACTTCATGCGGGGTGGTTTGCCATTGCCTTCCCCACGTGTCTGCGCTTTGACCCCAGGGGGCTGGGTACTCATTTTGCCAGCCTCGGAGGGATGGAGGGCTGAGTCGGCCTTCGGCCTGCTGCCTGAACCGGGATTGAACTTATTATTATGGGTGAGTGGAAAGTTAAGGGGCTTGCCTCACATCCAGTGGCTGCCATCAGACAGCTTAGGCGCCTTTTGGTTTGCCAGTAAACCTCCAAGTTTGAAGTAAGCCTGGGCAGTTTTCGGGGTCGCATGACATTAATGGTGGGCATGGGAGTTAGATCCTGAGCGTTAGTGCAATGATGACTCAAGCCCTTAAGGAAGGGTCTGGTTGACTCCACATTAGCCACGGGGGAAGTGATGGCCAAGTTGCTACTTCTGTTTGTTGGGATGTGGGGTCCTTTGCCTCACTCCTGGTCACTCCCTTCCATTACAGGCCCCACAGATGTGCATGCATAGGCAAGGTGGTCATTCACTTGGGCTGTAATGACCTTGGCTGCGTGGAATGGCCATTTTGGTATAGGCTCAGGCAAATTTGCACACATAAGCATGGTGGCCTTATGAGCTGTAGGGGAGGAGCGGCCTCCGTTTCATGTTTGGGTCATTCACTTGGGTGGTATGACCTTGTCTCACAGGGCATGGCCCTTTCCTTACAGGCTCACACAGGCTTGCAGCACCCAGGCAAGTAGTGGCCTGATGGTTGAGGGGAGGTGCGGACCTCTGCTTCACATCCTGGTCATTCGTCGCGTGGTGTTGACCTTGTCTCACAGGGCATGGCCCTTTCCTTACAGGCTCACACAGGCTTGCAGCACCCAGGCAAGTAGTGGCCTGATGGTTTGAGGGGAGGTGCGGTCCTCCGCCTCATGTCCTGGTCATTCACCGTGTGGTAATGACCCTGGCTCACTGGGCATGACCTTGGCTGCAGGGCATGGCCCTTTCGTTACAGGCTCACACAGACTTGCAATGCATAGGTAAGTAGTGGCCTGGTGTGTTGATGATTGGTCCATAATGCTTCCGTGTCACTGTGGCGGGAAGCTTGGGACTCGTTAGCCCTCGAGAGGGCTAGATGAAAGGCTAACGGAGCCATAGAGAAAGTTTTCGGGGATGGTATGGGCCTTTATTTGCCACATCTTCACGTACTAGGCTGAATTTGCCAACTTCTACTGAGGTCATGGGGGTTCATCTTCCTCAGCAGGCAATAAAAATTTTTATGGAGGATTTGTGGCAAGGGCTTTGGTTAGCTTTAGGCTACCAGTGGGGTCACTAGGGCCTAAACAGAGGCTTGGCCCTGGCATTGGCAGGTTTGAGTTTGAGATAGGGTGCGGGCCGGTGAGCACCCTTGACACTTCCCTATTGGTGCAGAAAATTAATCTTATGCTTTTATGTAATTTCTGTAGTAACACTGGCATATGAACATGCCTTATGCTGAGTCAGTTCATTGTTCTATTTAGTCACTTCATCGTATATTCTAATTGGCAACAGGTCTTTAGGATGACAAGCAGAGAAAGGCATTTCCAGTTACATTTAGGAAATGGAAATGCTTGGGATCCTATGCAAAGCATGCACACAGCAAGCTTTCTGTATGCAAAACATGCACTCTATTTCTGAATCATGGCCCAAATGCATTTGTCCAAGGATGGCTGGAATCCTGGTACAGAAGTGTGAAGGTGGGCCTAAGGGTATGCCCTTACGCTTTTAACATTACTAACGTATTGGAAATGAAAGGGAAAATGGTAGAACGTATTCAAAGATATGTTCCTGTGAAGGGTAAAGAGAAATTGAACAGCTGCTCCTTCTCCAAGCATGTAGAGAGGGAGCTTCAGCCTTCCTCCTTGCACCATTCTCCCAACCTAAAACAGTTCCTGGGAGTCCTATTTGAGGAAACCCACACAACCCTTGGAATACATGTGGGTTTCCCCAACAGGCCTAAAAGTACATCCTGGGATTAGTTCATGCTGGGAAAAAGGGGGCTCAGTGAAGGATTTGGGACCACCAGACCCTTCACTGTTACTGTGAGTTGACTTGATTAGCAATTTGGGTGGGACATCATTAAGATCCATATAAATATTTTTTAAAGTATATTGTTAATTTTTGCTTTTGAAAACATTTTCTTCACAGCATTTAATCACATTAACACAACTGACAGTACCATCCGAAGCAGACTTCCACCCTTCTAAATCTGTTCAAGTTAGTGCTTTGCTTCTTATATACTATAGTACCCAGAAATTTGTTTCATAAGATCTTGCACAAGTGGAAATGCAGTTGGGGATTCAGTAAGTTTGACTGAGCACAAGCAACTACCATGTTTTTTTCTGCTTATGCAGGAGCACTAGCGCAAGTGGAAGGCTTGCACTGAGTTCAAGCCTACGGCGACTAGTTTACATTGCTGTTGACTTAGTCTATACACTGAAAATCCCACTGCAAATGGTCTTTGGATTTTCTAAACAAATCTCTGCACACTTTTTGTAAAGTGTGACGAGTTTATGGGAAAGGAATCGCCAGGGCTTTTTTTCAGGGGGGAACGCGGGGGAACGGAGTTCTGGAACTTCTTGAAAATCTTCACATGGCTGGTGGCCCCGCCCCCTGATCTCCAGACAGAGGGGAGTTGAGATTGCCCTCTGCGCTCAGCGGCGCGGAGGGCCATCTCAACTCCCCTCTGTCTGGAGATCAGGGGGCGGGGCCACCAGCCATGTGACCATTTTCTCCAAGGGCAACCCACTGAGTTCCACCACCTCTTTCCCCAGAAAAAAAGCCCTGGGAATCGCTATTCGCCACATCTATAATGCAGCCATCAGTTGTCAAACTGACACTTCTGATGAATGCAATTCCTCTGGGGCCTCCTTGCCAGCCAGCCAGCCAACACAACCACTTTTCAGGTGCTGCACTTTCTATAGTGTTATTTTCCTAATATCATCTGAAGATGCTTCTGGATCTATTGTCAGCTCTTATAAGCAGCAAAAATATTTTGTCATGATGAGTAACTCCGGTAAGAAGAACTGAACAGGGAAAAATCTAGTCTCTGCCTCTTCTATTTTTTTCTCCATTTGATAGGAATTCTCTGAGATGCCAGGAGGGTTAATTCTTATTTTGCGTTTAGAAAACATACAAACTCTTTGCTCTCATTGTTCTGGCTGGAAAAAAATATCCTCTTGTCTGTACAGAGAAGAAAAGCACAAAGCTTATGCTTTTTTGAGGCCAGGCGTTACAGCAACCCCCATCAACATCTCGAACTTATTTTATTTATTTATTTATTTAATTCGATTTATACCCCGCCCTCCCCACAGCATCTTACTTTATATGTACGCAGGCCCTAAAAGCACTTTTAAAATATGGGCATAAAATGGACTCAATTCACAATTTTTCCAAATGGCGCCAAATGAGCCGTTTCAAGCCATAATTTCTAGCATGCTTTTTTTTTTTTTTTTTGCAGGGCCACAGACTGGAATGTCACCATTGTGGTTCACAGAAGCATTGAAATGTTAACAACAACAATCAGCCCCAAATGAAGCGACTCCTGCAGCCGTCGTGACATCAGTTCCAGAAGTGATGTCATCACACCTCCAGGGATTGTGTGTGCTGTGCGTGTCCCTGGAGTGCCTGCAGTGGTGAGTGACCTCTGGAGGCTAACCACATCCTGTTGATCTCTGGTGGATCAGCGGGCAAGGGGGCAAACCCCCAGGAGTTTGCCCGCCACCAGCAGGTACCTGGGAACCCTGGGTAACTCCTGGGAGTGATATCAACACACTTCACCAGGAGCACTCCTGCACTTCAAATTGGCCCAGTGTGAAGCATGCACATGAAGAGGGAAAGAAAGGTTAAGTGCCAGGTCCCCCTCTCACTGCAAGGGTAAGGAGACCTGGCAACCCTATGCCCAATATACTGAGAGTCAGTTGACTTCCAAACAACCATCTATACCAGCAAGTTCTGCCACCACCGTGCCTCTCCATGGATGCTGGGATGTCTATGGCTTACAATGCAATCCTAAGGAACGTTACTCCAGACTAAGCCCACTGGAGTGACTCTGCTTAGGATCGCACTTTTAGAGTTCTCACTAGACCTCACACTGCAGCCTTCCTAGCAGTTAGGATAAAAGCGTCCAAACCCTTCAGCACAGTGACGTGCATCTTGCCCTTCAGAGCCACGCTCGTCAGCCAATTTGCTTGATTGCATGTTACTTAGAGGCTTCACAAATTACTACCTGCACTTCTATAGAGGAAGGCATAAAAGTGTGAAGTATGAATTAAAAATGCACAAGTACCTCATTTATAGAAAAGGTTATTAATAAATCAAAGGACAGAAAACTTTAGCTGCCCTTTCCTGTACCAGAAAAATGATATAAGACCATGTCCAGTGGTTGTAGCCTAGTCCAATTCTGATAAAGTGGCAATTGTACTCTATTGGTATCTGCATGAGCCAATCAGATCAGAGTTACCTGGACTGAGGTATGGTAGTTGGAAAAAGTCACTTGGGATGGGGGGAGATGAAGGGAGGAGGCAGTTAGGAAGCTCAGTTTCTATTAGGCTAATGGGAAAATTATATTAATTAGGAATGGAATAGGAAGCCAAAATGGCTTCCTATTCCATATAACTCCACATATAATTTAGGAATCCATTTATCTTATTACCTAAGAAGTCCAAGGGAAACTACTCAAGAGGAATCATCTAGGCAGAAGCAACAAAGCTGGACAGGGCAATCCAATGCAGATATTTCAGTCAAAGTCCACAGATTTCAATGGACTGAGATGGGAGTAACTTTGCATAGGACAGCACTGTGAATTTTAAAACCACCCAGGAGTTGAAAAGTAATTGTTACTTTTATCAGAAAGGTTAACATTACAAGAGTTTACAATAATAAACGTATTTAGATTGTGTTTTGAATGACCTTTTCATTTTTTCCAGCTTAAAGCTGAATGTGATGCGGTCCACATTTCAATCGGTAATGAGATCTCTCTGGTTCTGATTCGGTTTCGTTTTCCCGGCCATGTCGGACATTCCTCTCCGCAGGTTCGGGGGGAACTGTCTGAGCAGCCTGACTGGGCAGTTGACCCGCGAGGGTTAACCTCCAGGACTCCCAGTGAGGGAGCCTGGATCCGGGGCGCCGCGGGAAGAACCCTCTGGAAGTAATGCATTGGGTAAATTGCCCGCATGCTCCAACGGAGGCCGACAGACTTGCGCAGCACTGCGTGTGCTGCCGGGCCATGGAGAACGGCAATAAGCAGATTTAAGGTGGAAGCCTGTAAGTAAGCGAATCCCTTCTGATTCTTAAGCGTATGCGAAGGATTGGTGGGAGCTGAAGCTAAGAAGGCGCGGATTTCTTCCCCCTTTACCGAGTTTCGGAACTCAGTTGGCGTCCCCCCCGCCCCAAGATGGCGATGAAAAAGCAGAGCCCAGCAATGAGTAAATCGGTGATGGCGACGCTACAGGGGAAGGGGGAAACTTTGGAAGAGCTGGTGAGACGAGCAGTTTTCGATGCTGTGCAGCCCTTTGTAGCGAAACTGAATGAAATGGGGCAAAAGGTTGATTCAGTGGAGAGCGAGGTGAAAGCCATTAAAGAAACAGCGACCGGAGCAGAGCAGTCTGCGCACGAGAACGCAGTACTCATGAAAGCAACAAGTAAGGAAGTGAAGCTTTTGGAGAATCAATTAATAGGATTGCAAGTGGACCGTGCCCAAACGGTATTGCGTCTTCAGAATGTAAAAGAGGAGGAAAATGAAAATTTAAAAGATGTGGTGTCTGGACTTTTGGCAACATTCGCAGAGGCAACTAAAGAAGAGTTAAAAAGCGACATCTTGGAGGTCCGGCAGACGTCTTCAAAGTATGCAACGAAGCGGCAGCTGCCTCACGAGATTATTATTGACTTTTCATCTAGGAAGACTTGGGACACCATTTTATATAATTCGTACAATGTGGACTTGGATTATTTGGGCAACAAGGTTAAAATTTTGAAGGATGTTCCATTTTTGGCTCGTAAAAGAAGATTCAAGTATAAAGGACTTGCGGCTTTCTTGAGGAAATGTGATGTGAAATATAAATGGTTGTTTCCAGAAGGCGTTTTGTTTAGTTATAAGGATCAAACTTATAAGATTACATCGGAAGCCCAGCTGACAGACTTTTTGTTCAATCATCAGGAGTTCCATCAAGACGAACGTCCAAAGTCTGAAGGGGAAGGTGGGGGGGAGGAGAGAGCGGGCACAGCTGCTCCAGCTGCGCAGAGAGAATTGAGACCGAGACGCAAGGGGGGGGGGGGAAGAAGATCTGATCCTGAATATGGCTTGTACTGTATAAGATCTACTAATCTGATCGCATGTTAGAAAGTTAACTTTTAAGAAAAATTGCAGCATGAAGGGAATACAAGAGATGTAGTGTCGTGTTTATTGTTTGTATGTTGCTCTCCCCCTCTTCCCAGCCCCCCTCCCCTTATCCCCCCTCTTTCTTTCCCTTGTATTTTTGTAGTTTTTTGTAGTTTTCCATGTTAGATATTAAAAAAAAAAATTCAAAAAAAAAAAGAGATCTCTCTGGTTCTGTGTGTTCCTACTTAACGACACTTCTGTGCTGTTCATCCACCTGCCATTCCAATACCGAGGGTCTGAGGCTTGGACTGGCAATTTGGATACATTCTAATCTCTAAAATGAAAAGCTGCTTTACGCTGGGTGCATGGTAAGAAAGCATAAATATATTCTACTGTATACTTTTGAATTTAAGAAATGTTATTTCAGCTTTACTATTCAGTGCCTGATTGATGGCTTAATAGGGAGGCTTCAGGGAAACCTTTCCTTTACATAAAGAAGACAGTTATAAAAGCATCAAAGTAACTGAGAAGAGAACGGAGAATTTGTGCAATATTTCAGGTCTTATTTACATAAAAGAGAATGAAAAATAACCCCCTTTTCTCTAAGCCTGGCTTTGCTCATTGCATTTCACATGTTTACAATTTCACTTTCTTTTGCTCCTGCTCTGGCAAGCAGAATCGCTCATTTCACAAGGAAGGTACATGGACTGCCTCCTTGGAGGCTATACTGAAGCAACAGCATGAAACAACACTGTGGCTGCATTCAAATGGACCCAACCTCAACTTGCTGTAAGGCTCCTGTTTGTGTAGGTTGCCAGGCTGAGCAGGAGGGATGGGAGTGGGCATGTTTCACTGGCAACATTGCTGATGTCACTACATCACTTCCAGGTACAAGGGGTAGCTCTAGGAATTGTCAGAAACTCTTTGGCAGGTTTCCATCAATTCCTAGAGCTACCCTTTGTCATTTCCAGGTTGCACCTGGAAGCAATGAAGCAACATCAGTGATGTCACTATTTTTTATTTTTTATTCCACCACTTCTCTGAGGAGCGATGGGAAAACAGCTTTCTGGTGGGAGGCCTCAGGAGGTCTGGCAATCCAATGTGTGTACCTCGCTCTTCCCTTCTTTTCCCTTCTACAACACAAGAAGGAAGGTGATGGAGGGATCCCAGCTAGAAATTAACTCCATGAAACCCAAATACAGGTGCATAGTTAACCAGAGTTACAGGACCATCCTGAGAAGAGTAAGGTTTCCAGCTGCTTGGGAGTGAAATTTCCTTATTCTCTAATAGAGGTTTCATGCATGGAAATAGACAGCTGACCTTTTTTTCATGGCATGGAAGCAAATAATACCACCTGTAAATAACATCTCCCTAAGTCTCCATTAAAGGTACAGGGCATTTTTTCCTCCAGACAGTTGGCAACCATACCCCTAAGGCTATTGGTTTGGATCCAGACTAAATTTTCCAGTGGCAGAGTTGAACTTTCATGCCTCCCTTTCCCCACGGATCTCTGCAAAATACTGCTCCTGGCAGTTGGGGGATCATGGCAAATTAAATGGGGGTGCTAGCATTGGGAAGGGAAAATTGGTGGAAATTGCCACTTCAGTCTGGATCAACCCATTGACTCCAAAGGATTTAGAGGAGTGTAACTTTGTTTACAATTAAACAGTTAGCCAAACATGAAAGGCATATAGAACAATTCGGGTGACTCTAAAGGAAAGGAAGAGGAGAAAGTGGAGCATGAAAAGAAAATGAAGCTGACAACAGAGACAAAAAGACAAAAGAAAGACAGGAAGCATCCCAGTGCCTGTTCCACATATGCTGTGGGATCCTGCCTGAACTATTCAGCTCTTCGGATTGCCAGGCCAGGAAGTGCGCTGCTTTCACATGCATGTTCACAAGAGGACAGCCATGACACACGTTCTTAAGCAGGCAAATCTAAGGGCTCCTGTGGCTGAGCAAGTCTGTAGATTGCGCCACCGTATGACTGTAAGCAGAAGATGCTGCTACATGGAGATGGGCACATGGCAGTGCTTGGCCCTGGGAGCTTTTTCTGATTCTCTGTATTTACTCTCGCAAATTTGCCTTTTCTTTCTGAATACAGAGGCAATCATTACTATCAGTGCAGTGATACTGATTTCACTAGACATAGACACAGGTAGGATGGGGGTGTGACAGGACTGACAGAAAGTCAAAAATGTTTTTTGGGCATAGTAAGCAAAGGGGACAATGGTTTCATTTCTAGATGAAGTAAAATTATTATGGGGGAGCACCTCTTCTAAACAACATTCAGAAGCCACTGTTAACAGAGGTCCTTCTTGTCCCCAAACACCCACAAATATCCAGGAATTTCCCAACCCAGAGCTGGCAACCCTAAATGCCAGTCACCTCCAAGTCTGCTGATGGTTGGGCATGAGCTGGGCCTCTGTGTATGTCAGTGATGAGTGGAATGTCCAGAGAACCAGCCCCAAGTCTTGCCTCTTCTGCTCTATCTATATAAATTTTACTCTGGAGACACCCTACCAAAGAACAAGTGAAAGCATTTCATTGACTACAGAGTAACTCCTGTTTGGGCAAGCAATTATTGGCAAAGGAATCTTCTGCCTTTAAAGTGTAAGATCAAATCAAGTGTCTTTTAAATAAAGATGCTGAGTTTATAGGAAAAAAGAGGCCGGCTAATTGCAGGTCCTGTCTTCACTCCTGACAGCTATCCACAGGAGAAGAATCACTGGAGAATAACCTTTCTGCGCCTCATCATTAGTCTGCCTCTAAAGCAATGAAGAAATGTTTTAAAAGAGTTAAAAGTCAATGCACGCTTGAGAGCTTTTTCTATTTCCACGGTAAGCCTTTTGGTTGACTCATAACTAGGCTCAGACGAAGGGAACTTTGAAAGCACCATGACTGAAATCCAGAGCCGTCTTCGTGCACACACATTGGGCTGAACCCAACGTGCAGTCAAATAGGCCTCTTTCATATTAGCCCACGGAGAAGACCATATTGCATGTGAAAGGGAGCCTCCCGTGGAGTCTAATCAGTACATCTTTCTATTCTTTCCAAGATCCTCTTACGCTTTTAGATGTGATGGGGAGCATTCCTTATCTCCTTCTCAAAACTTGGTCTCTTTGGTCAGCTTGGAGTCAATATGGATGGGTAAGGACTGAAAAAGCTAGGTGTAATAAGCCACAGACTTCAAGCTAAATAGGAGCAAACAGCATTTGTTTTGTTCTTGGAATTTCAACTGACAGCACATGCCCTTTAAAGGTAACATTGTGATTCATGAAAAGCAAGGAGAAAGTTTGCTACTGGGCTTCTTTCTTTCTTTATTCTCTGCTCTTATGACTACAGTCTTGAGCATCAACAATACAGAAAATCAGATAGCAATTATAATGATAACAGCAAGTAACAATAATAATGATAGATATAACCAATACCACCCTGCTGAAATACCAGGTTGTCCAGATACGGCTATTAGATTTAATCACATAGGAGAAGAATTCGGCTACTGCCAGGGACTACTGGCCTCCAGTGTTGCACTTTCAGCTATTTCTTTATGCAGCAAATGCGTGATAAAATACACACTAATATATATATGCAGACTCCAAGAATCTAAAAACCGGCTTCGGTCAGTGACTTTCTGCACACACAGGATGCCTCAAACACACTCAGAGAACTCTCTCCTGTACCAGGGGATCCCTGTAGCTTCATCTCTTTCCCTGGAGGATCCCTCCACCAAAGTGGGCAGGAAATCCTACTTGTATGGAATCTGTGGATTGGGCCCACCAGAGCATTTCCACAGATCGAAAGATTTCTGCCCAGAGAGCACAACTCCTTGCCTTCTTCTCCGGAAGCTCCAAATGCCAACTAGATGTTATTCCTGGGAGATCCCTGTCTACAAGTGGCAGCGTTGGGGTGGGGGAGGGAGAGGAGGGAAGAGAGAAAGTCATGCTCCAGAGCAGAAATCCTTCTGTCCACAGAAATGCTCCATGGGATCCAAGGCAGTGTGGACATTTGAGAAAATCTGCATCCATGAATTGCAACCTTTGTATCCTGTAGCTTGAGATGGATTAGCAGACTAAAAGCATAAACATGACACTTAGGAAACAAGACAAAAGACAAATACAAGTCAACCCATTGGTTTCATTTTTTAAACTCAGAACTGTGATGAGATTATTAAAAAACACCCAACATATACTGTACATGGAAGTTTTAATCATTGCAAGTGAAAGGTGGAGAAATGTTGCCCTGTTCCTTGTCCATTTTCTGTTTGTGGGGAGGAGGGTGCTGGGATTCAGAGATGGAGCCCTAAGCAAAATGCTTGACTTAGGCGACTCCCCTCCATTTCTGTTGAAGTTAATTTCCGTTGAATTTAATTGGTGGAAATACTTGATGGATTGCATTCTCCCATGCAACGGGATTCAAGATAAATGTACCAAGGTTTTATTTCAAATTTGATTTTTTTTCTTATCTACAATAATTGCATTCATTGTTCTGTTTAATTTGAGTTCCAATCATGCCCGATATACTGTGCAATCCTAAACAGGGCTACTCCCCATGATACCCATTCAGACAGATACGAGGCTGTTTAGGATGCACTGGTGGTACATTTAGAGGGATGTCTAAAGTCAAGGCTTGGCAGAGGGACCATTGTTTTCACTTACGCCTACTTTCATAAATAGCGCGTGACTTCTCATACAGCTCGTATGGATCGGGTTTCCTTGGGTCAAAGGCCTCTGTGGAATCAGGAAAAGAACTCCTGTGCAGGGTGGGTGGGAAGGGAATATTCTGTGGTATAACCGGTGCAGATAAACTTGTCTGAGGACTTCCTTGATTCTCCCATCGTTCCATCACCTATAATAAATAAAATAGAAATAAGGGAACATTATTTAGAGCAAAAGCCTACAGGCACAACCTGTATTGTGTGCCTAGAGGTCTTAAGCATTTAATGAATAATAAATATTAGTGTAGTTTACTGGTTAGTGTCAGAGTAGGATCAAAAGACCCAGGTTTGAATCTCCACTCTGCCATAGAAGCTGGCTGGCTGATCATGGGCCAGTCACCTTCTTAGCCTAGCCTACCTCACAGGGTTAATGTCAGGATAAAATGTAGGAGAGGAGAATGATGGAATCTACTTTGGTTCCCTGTCTGGGAGAAGAGTGGGGCATAAGTGAAGTAAATGAATACATCATCAATAGGCAAGGCATGTTTTGTATTTTAGTATTTGCCATTGTAACAGCCCCAAGTGGTGTATTTCCATCTATCTGTGTGGCAGCCGCACCAATGACGTATAAAATGAATGCATCAAATGAAGGTGTCCCCATACTCTAATGTGGAAGGACAACTGCTAAAATGAAAACAGGCTGGTTTAGAAGCACCCACTGTCTAGGCTCTGCAGCAGCCTGACTGGTGCTATGGCCTGAAACATCCTGTGTATAAGAAAAGGAGGCAAGTTCTGTCCCTTACTCAGGTTTCAGAGGAGGCCAAACCAAACAGAAAGAGAAGTCAGGGGCCTGTTTACCCTTTTGCTCTCAATTGCCCTGGCACTGTCCTTCGATGTGTAGATTGCTATTCCTCTTCATGATACCTCATCTTCTTCTCTTTGTCACACTCTCCAATCTTTCCTCTCTATCTTGCACTATGGATGCAGGACCACCCATCCCACCATCCATTCACATCCTTAGTCTAGATACTTAGATATCTGGCTCTCATTTTTCCTATCATGCATGGAGTTCCAACAATGAAGAACTCTCATTTCTTTTCTAAAGCTTAACCAAGGTTCTGGGTATAAGTTTGTTTCTCTCTTTCATACACACTCTGCAACGCAGGCTCCTGTACTCCACTTTTCTCTGCTTACTATGTGCTTTGCTAACACTTTGGTATAGTGGTTAAGAGCGGCAGGACTCTAATCTGGAGAACCGGGTTTGATTCTCCACTCCTCCATTTGTAGCCAGCTGGGTGACCTTGGGTTAGTCACAACTCAGAGCTCAATCAGCTCCACCTACCTCACAGGGTGATTGTTGTGGGGATAATAATAGCACACTTTGTAAACTGCTCTGAGTGGGAATTAAGTTGTCCTGATCATTATCATTATCATGAGGGAATAACAGCCAGCTCCTTGGATGGTGAGCAAGGAAACCCATGTGGGGCCTGCATTCAGCCCAAGACATAGGCTTGTCAGTCCCCTGCTGGGGGCTCCTACTTCCTCCCCCATCCCCACTTACCTGGCCAGCGGGAGGACATGCCCCCAGGCCCCCCCCAGATGGCACAGCACACCCCTGTGCCCCACTGTGGCACGCCCCCGTGCCTCGCAATGGGCCTGTTTCTGGCTGAATCGGGCCCGCAGGGGGGCGATTCAGCCCTTTGTTGAGCGTGGGAGCGCTCCCAGGCTGCCCTTTGACTCGCGTGATGACATCACTTCCGGGAAAACTCTGGGGAAAGCGCAGGGTAAGTTCTAGGCTCCCAGTCTCCTACCAGGGGACTCAAGGGACTTGACAACCCTACCAAGACATATGATAAGGGAAGCCAGAAAGAACAGCAGCTGCGACATGGCTGGTGGAGAAAGGAAAAACCCTGATTTTCAGGGCACCTGGAGTTGGTGCAAGCCTATAAGAAGAATGTGTTGCTAGTGTTTAGCAGCCCCAGATGTTTCAGAGGAAGGAGAAGGGCCAAAACAGTAAGTAGCTAGCTGCTGGGCATTAAAAACCCTGCTGCCTAGTGCCAATGATGATGCCTTTGTGGATGAGACATACTAAACAAGAGGAAGAGGGTTGAGGTTTGTTTTAGCCCCACTCCCTGAGAGTCTCTGTACACAATACTTTTGACATGTGTTTTTCACATGTTAGGAGACACACTGTTAGGCAGGAAGCACCGGATCTGGGCCGAAATGGCCAGGACCACATCAGTGCTGAGCAGGGGAAATGTCCCCTGCCCAGCACTGATGTGGTCCTGGCCATTTTGGCCCAGATCCGGGCCAAAACGGGCCCAAAATGGCAAAAGGGGCTTGGATTGGGTCGGTGCTGGGCAGGAGAAGTGTCCCCCACCCAGCTCCATCCTGGTTCCAACTTTTTAGGCCCCGATTCGGGCTCAAATGGGCCCAAAATGGCCATTTTGGCACTTTGGGGCCTTTTTGGGCCCAGGTCTGGGCTAAAACAGCCTTGCCCAGGTCAGTCCTGGGCGGGGGAGGGTTCCCCCACTTGGCTCCGACCAGATTCAGTAGTTTTCAGCCCTGATGCTGGCCCAAAAGGCCCCAAATGGCCACTTTCAGCCATTTGGGCCATTTTCTGCTGGGATTGGGGCCAGAACTGCCGGGATATGGTCAGTGCCAGGTGGGGGGACCCTCCCCTGCCCAGCACTGATCTGGCCCAGGCTGTTTCAGCCGTGATCCGGGCCCAAATGGCCATTTTTGGTGGGGATTGATGGGGATTGGGACCCAAACCGATTGGGTTGGTGCCTGGTGGGGGACCCCTGCCCAGCCCGGCCCCAACCCAATCCGGGCCATTTTGGGCCTGATTCAGGCCAAAACATGCTCAAAATGGCCATTTTGAGCCATTTTGTGCCTTTTGGCCTGGATTGGGGGCAAAACAGCCTTGATCAGGCCATTGCCAGGTGGGGGAACACTCCCCTGTCTGGCAGCAGCTGAATCCTGGCCATTTTGGCCCAATCAAGGGGTGTGGCATATGTTAATGAGTTATGCTAATGAGTTCCTGTAGTTCTTTTTCTACGAAATGACCCCTGCTAACAACCGTCTAGCACATCATGCCCTATAATAGGCTGAAATAGAAACACATTTAGGGTCATTTGAATGTAAGTTACTCATCTTACTTCTTGTATTATTTTTATTATTTTTAAGAAAACCAGAAGTCACATCCACCAATACAAAAACAGTCAAGCTTTGACTGCTCAGCGTTATACAGAAGATTCCTAGTTATTTGAAACTCAAGAAAACCTTGCAGGCATTTACCTTAATGTCATGCTGAGAGAAAAAGCATTTTTGCTTACCAAAGGGCTTTCATCTCACATTATCTAATTTTCCTTGCTTTACAACTGCTCAGCAAAATTAGCTATGATAACGAGAGATAAAAGCCTGTAGACCAGTAGCAGTTCTCTCTCTTTTCTGTGTCAATGACAATATTGCCAAGCTTTTCAGAGGTGAGGACGGTATGAAGGGAGATAACAGAATTTTCAGGCCATGGCTTGGCTAAGCCATGTGGTAACAAGCCTTCTCTTACGGAGAAAAAAATTTGTCATGTATGCCTGCCTGCAATACATGCTGGGGGGGGGGCGGTTGTATGCTGCCCGTTAGACCTCTGAAACGGTGAAGAGTTACTTCTGAGGGTCTTTCAACACCTGTTGTTTAGAAGCTCACCGTGTTATCTCTCCTTTGAAGTGAGACACTTTCACTTTAACAGCCGACGGCCTTGCAGCCAGATGCCGCTAAACTGAATCGTATCTGCCACGGGAACCAGGATGATTTCATTCCTCGCTTGATATTGTTGCATATCGTAGTCTAAACTTCACTACTTTTTGTCTCTGGCATTTGTGCTAGAATTTCACCCGGTTACTAACCTGGGCGGTGGGACTTTCCTCTATAACTAACCAGGCTTTTCCTCTGCACGTCACTTCTGCCAATTCCCCTGTCTGATCAACCTGAACCGATGGATCTCTAATAAATGTTACTTCAACCAAATCACCTGTGTGCTTGCTGTGGAGAACTAAAGGATCTAACTGCCAGGGACTGACAACATTCTTCCCAATGTTAATGAAAACAGAAATTAAAAATTGATCTAATAGAAGTACATATTAACAGAAGACAGAGAGAAATGTTTCTCATTAATCAGGCATGAGGAGAGGGAAGCATGTAAGCATTTAAGCTTTCCCCTTCTCTTGAGGAAGGAACAACAGTCTGATCAGGTGTACTATTTAGGTACACCCAGATTTCATTGGGTATAATTCTCCCACAAGTCTATTTTTCTTTTGTTTGTTTTCTAACTATTTAATGAATATCAGTGCTTGTGGTTTTGCCCAAGGCAATCAGGTTCTGCTATAATCCATTTACCTTTGGGTAATTCTATAGAGAAATGTTTTATGAATTATGCTGAACTGACTGCGGGACACCAGGAGGATTATATATCATGAAGAAATACTAATTATCTAACTGTTATTGTGCTGAATCTTGAAGTATATAACCCACTGCATTGCCAGACCGTGAACAAATACGGGGCCAAAGTTTTCAGCACAATTCCAAATATTTTAGCCTGGAGGTAACTTCTGCTCTGTTCTCTTCAGCAGTGAAACAACTGTCTGCTAGAAACAGGGAATTCCCCAGACATGTTTATCAGGTTCCAGCTTTAATTTTCTTTAAGTCTGTTCAATATTTTCCTTTTCATCCAAATATTTGGTGGCACCTGAATGTAATTTTGAGGACATTTTGAGGGTTCCTTTTCCACTTTACATTTATCTTGACTATTATGGATTTTAAAAAAAAAATTGTGGTTAAAAGTTGCCTTCCCAAGACCTGGATTAGGTGGAAAGACATAAATATTTTTACATAAGTAAATAAATCCTGTTGAGTTCAATAGGATTTATTTCGGGGTAAATGTTGTAATCCAGTGCATACTCTGTATTGGATTCTTGCTAATGCTATGTCTCTGTAAACCTGTATTTATTTACCCTATGGCATTTTTTTATGGAAATACCCTTAATATTGACTGTACTAATCTCACACTGTATAATCCGCTGAGTCTCAGTGAGAAAGGCGGACTATAAACGACATACATACGTACATACATGCATACATATTTGAAATGATGATGCAATGAAGAAATGAACACCCTAAAAAAGTAAGAGGTATTGTTTGATCTTACATATACTTAGAAGTAATTATGTAGAGCAAGGTTCCGTTAATTTTAAATTCTGTTAATTTCAATGGGAAAGAGGTAAGCATGTAGTTAATTCTCTCTCATTGAAACTGAGAAAACAGAAAAGTGCTTAATTTTAGCTGGATCACGCTATCGGGATGCCACTTTCCTGCTGAGGGTCGAAGATGTCCCACCCCCCAGCTCTCATTACCCACCTTCATGCCAGTAGCTGGCAAGACGGGGGGGGGGGACATCACCATTGGCATGACGGTGTTATGTTACTTCTCGGGAAAACCCAGAAATGACGTCACTCTGCTTTAGGAGTCATCAGAAACTCTATATAAGTGACATAATGCTCTTTGCCAACGGTGGCCTCCCATATCCCCACCCACTCAGACTTCTGCTGATTACCAGCCAACACTATGATCCCCTCCCATTCTAATAAGGAATTTTTTAAAAAAAACTTACAGGCTTTGGAGTCTTCCAAGGTGAAAAGAATCCTAAAACAAAAGGGAAATGGATATCAGTGCATCTGTGGTTTTTTCCCCGTGTTGGTTCAAATGGGTGTTATTTGAGATGAGGATTGCACACATAAAAGGGATAATGCACCCAGAAGGCCATTAATGCTGCTGAACAAATGTGTAACACTGTAGGTCACCAGAATATTGCTTAGTAAAGTCACAAATGCATTTGCCATTATCTGTTGAAATCGCAGGGGTCAGTCACAGATTGTCCAGTTCTTGACTCCGAAGATCATCAGATAATGGAAGTCAACAGAATGATTCCCACATATTTTCACTGGGCTCCAGATAATTGATTTAAAGGTATGTACCAAAATAGCACTTAACACAAAGAGCAACTGTAACGTATTATGAATAGCTGTATTAACTTAAGGGCACATTGACTAATTATTTCACCACACTCCAAAGGAGAGGAAGGGAGTACAAGGACAGCACCAACGGGTCTCAAGCTCCTGCCAGCCATCTTTACCTTGTACTGAACCATGATTTGGCATTGGTTAGGGATGCCAACTCCAGGTGGTGAAATTCCTGGAGATTTGGGAGTTGAGGCTGGGAGGGCAATCTGGGAAGGGGCCTCTGTCGGTTTATAAGGCCATAAACTTTACCCTCCAAAGCAGCCATTTCCTCCAGGATAACTGGTCTCTCTGGTTTAGAGATCAGCTGTAATTCCTGGAGATCTCTAGGATCCACCTTAAGGTTAGCAAGGGTTGACCTCTCTATATTTCCCCCACCCTATATTCTGTGAAATACTGCCTTGATCTTTCAGCTTTTTACTTCAAGAAGATAATGTTAAATAAAATTAAAATTGTGCAATGGAAGGGGATGTTTGATCATGTGAAAACAGTGATTTTTGATATCCACTCTTCACAATTGTTGAAGAGATCAGTTCATCAGAAAGTTAATGATTATCCAACCAACATTATTTGGTCAATGAAAGTAATTTAAACATATAATGAAAAGTTAGAAAAGAAACCAAAAGATTACGAGATCTGACCCATGGCACCTGCCTTCTTATACCTCTGCAATTATATTGCATTTCAAGGATCTGGTGTGATGTTCAAAGGATCTGATTCCTTCCAGTGACCGTTCTTTTGGAGCCAGGGAATGCTTGCATGCAAAGGAGTCAAAACCTTTATGGTTCTACTCTGCAGACGTTGCTGAAATAGTACGGGATCATATCACAAAGGTATCTCCTCTATGTATCAGACCCTAATATGCATCTCTATATTAAAGAAAAAACAAGACAAGCGTACAATTTTTCTTCTTTTCTACATTTTTAACCTGAAATATATCAAACCACTATATTTCTACTCTCATTTCCAGTTTTAAATATTCTGAGAGATGCATTTTATTTCTCAGATAATTTCCATAATGTTCAGTCGTTGACAGAAGACTGTTCACTTATTTATCAAAGTGAGTAGAATCAAAGGTATGTTGAGCAGAATCATTTGCTTAACTGCACTGCATGTTTTTATTTCATTTATGAGCTATATCCTGCCTTTATACACACATACAAAAATACCTGGCAGCTAACAAGAATTTAAATAATAATAAAAAATATTCACTTGTAAGAAAGCAAATCAATACATCAGCCACTGAAATTAATGAGCAACAACCAGCATTTTAAATAAAGATTATGCCTTCTCTTTTCTTAATGCACAAGCACACCAAATCGTATTTCCTGTCACCTGAAGCAATGAAGAGAGGAAGCTGGAAAAACTACTTTAGGGGGGAAAGCTAGCACCAATAGAGGAATGTGTTGTCTGCCAGCAGGGGATGCCCAGTGTAAGGTTACTGCTTATATTGGTGGTGTACAATTGCCCACCTCCACGTGAGGCCTGGAGATCTCCCAGAATGACAAATGTTCTCCAGGTGACAAGCAATGGGAGCTCGGGAGAAAATGGGAGCTTGGGAGGGTGGACCCTGTGGCACCCCGCTAAGATCTCTCCCCTCAGTAAACTCTTCCCTCCCCAGCCTCCACTCCCAAATCTCCAGGAATTTCCCAACCTGAAGCTGGCAATTCTCTGGTGGTGTGCCAGAAACATCTCTGCAGTGTTGCTCCTCAGAAAGAACATAAGGAGGTGTGCCTCTTTAGGAGAAGGTTCCAGTATCCACATCTGCTGACTTGACTGTCATCAGTGAGAGATGGCTTTGAGGCTGGAGACAAGGTTTGGCCTCAGGATGTGAGATGGATCACAAAGACACACCCCTTGGTTTCATTTGATTTGGGAGATCCATTGATTTCTGCCAGATCTGCCTGGTGAGTATGGCCAGCTATGTTCCCCACAGCAGGAAAAAAGAGGCCCGATATGATGGATGGTTCAGCTGAAATTGGTGATTCATGATATAAATTGGGTAGGGGCAGACGCTGCCTCTGGGAGGTTTCAATGAACATGAGCAGACTCAAAACTACAACTGACAACTTCCAAGTGAGAATGGCATAGTCCCCCAGGGGCCAGGGACCAGAGTTCAGAGGCCAGGCACGACTGGGCAGCAAAGAGTCAGGGATTCCAGAAACCTGGCAAGCTAGTTCAGCCCAAGGTCAAGAGGTCCAGATTACAAGTCCAACTCCAGGGTCAGGGGTCCCAGAAAAGCCCAAAGTCAGGTCGAGTCCAAGGGTCAGCGCTCCAGAGGCTGGGTAACAGCAAGGACAGCAGCACAGCTGTAAAGTGTACTTGTTGCATCCACAAACTGCTGCTTCTCCCAGTCTTTTTAATGCCCAAATCCTAATGAACTATAATCTCAGGCAATTACTTGGCAGTCATCCTGAAACTACTCATTCATCTTGATAGTTGACAATTGGTGATGGCTCATGAGTAGAGATGGGCACGAACCGTATTACGAACGTCAAAAACCCATGAAAATGGCGATCGCGTGATCGTGACCCGGCGGATTGTGATCAGCCACGGCCAACGAACCAGTGGTCGGGAGAGGCCTGGTTCGGGGCGTTCGGGCTTGGTTTGGGAAGCCAGACACTCAGGCACCAGCAATCTATTCCCCTGGCAACGGAGCCAGGGGAATGCCTGAGCTCTGTTTGCCCTTCTTCTGTTGCCCTGAAAACCCGAATGGAAGCCCAGCTTTCCTTGATCAGCAGGGCTTCCTTCCAACCACGGAGCAGCAAAGCAGTTACAAGTTGGGAGAAGACACCCAGGGGAGGGAGGGGGAAGGGGGTGCCGCCAGCGAGACCCCCCGCCTCCTCCCCGTGCCCGCCAGGCCCGGCGGCCGCCGGCATCACCCACTGTTCCTGTATCGCTGGGAACAGCGGGGCGCCCCTCCGCTGTGGCCTCCATGATCCATGGTTCGGTTTGGGAACGGGAGATATTCGTTGCTGTTCAGGAATTTGGGATCGTGGTCTGCACCGAACCATGATCCTCTGGTTCGGTAATTTTTTTTGGTTCATGCCCATGTCTACTCATGAGTCTTGTACTCCTACATTCTTGCAGCTCTACACGTCTGACAATGTTGGCGATGCAAGGGTGTAGGAGAGCTGGGTAGACTGGGAGTGGCTTCTGCAGCCTTGTTGACTGCTTCACAGTTCTCTGATGCTGACTCAGTCTCAGCTGTAGGCTGTGCTTTCTGATCAGCCAGTAACTTAATCTCTTGTTGCTCTTCATCTGACTTGAGGTCAGCTGCAGCTGGGTCCATTTGAAGGCTAACTGCAGGTATCTCTTTGCCTGATGAATTGTCACTGAGCACAGACAGGATGGCTTATGACACTGGTGTTCTGTACAACAGAGACTACAAAGAGAAGGTCCTCTGGAGGAAAATGCAACTTTGGAAGGTGTACTCTATGGCATCACGTTCCCTCCCTCAGTTCCCTTGACTCAACTCATTGTCTCTACAGCCAGACAGCTGATGTGAGGAATGGCTTTTTAAAAATGAAGCAGAGTCCAAACAGGCTCTGAATTCTTTCCCTGCCTTCCTCCTAAGTTCCTTTCCTGTGCGAAGACAGCTTGTGTGTGTGTGTGTGTTTGGGAAGGTAGGTAGTTTTATCTTGTTTTTGCTGTGCCACATGCACAGAATACTTCCTGTGGAGCAGCAAAAACGGCTCATAGCACCCCCCCCCCAAATTTCTTCCTCCTGCCTGCTGCAGGCCGTATCTCCTGGTGGCAGATCTTCCTCCCCCAGCAGGCATATGAAAACCCCAAGTTGGGGACTTGTGCAAAAATCTGAGGAAGTACAAAATACTTGCCACCAATCATGTTTCTGGATGAATGGGTCTGGCAGAGATTTGTTTCAGACCGAATTCCACCAAGAATGCAAAACTGTGAAGAAAGCTGAATGAAGCCGAACGAAGACTTGATGGCACATAACACGCATACAAGCCCTAAAAGCATTGCTTGCTTAATAATCTAGACAAACATAGTAGCATCACTGCATGGTAGCATCATCTACCTAAATTCTTCTTCTTGATAATAGAGACAGGAAGCTGCTAGGCCAAGAAACATCCTCATACCCCTGGGACCAGCCTGACCATGAGCGTTACCACATTATTTCCCCACAGTAATCCTTAGCAAGTACCTCTGGACAGAAGACCACAACACACTCACCCCCCCCCACACACACACAATACCTCATACAGTACAGAAACCAAGGCCTTCAATCCAATTTCCAACCATTTTCATTTCCTTAAATTTCACATCATTCCAGCCTGCAAATACTCTTGTTACCCCACGGATGCATGCCTGAACAGACATTTGCAGAAACTGGAAGAGAAAGCAAGCGGATAACAATCATGATACCATAGTTTCTAGACAGGAAGACATGACACTGGAACAGACCCCAAAGGCAGGTACAAGAAGATCGGCGTGTTAGAAGCAAGGGACACCACAGCTCCATGTACAGTGGTTGCTGATTTGGAACTGTGCTGAATTTAATGTTTTGCCCAATTTACAGAAGGAACTTTCCAAGTGCCAGTGTACGTTCACTGTTAGTTATATAATTTTTTCTGTACATTGTGTACCAAAGTTCTAAACAGCTTACAATAATAAAGGTGATAAGAACATCAAGCCAATAAAAATAGAAACACAGCGACATATCAAGTGCTAAAATATGTAAAACTTCAATTCCCTTTTGCATAATTTTGGAATGCATATACACAATGGAATTTTTAGTAAACATCCTTAAACAGTGCTATCCATTAACTTGTACTATGAGTTCCCAACCTATCTAACTTGGACATTTGTACAGTTTCTAAGAATGAGTTGTTTCCATCAGCTCCATCTGAACTGGGATTTGTTCTTTCCTTACTCCTGGGGTTTTGCTCAACAATCATCTATTGAATTTTGCCTAACTCCCAAGGCCAGAAATGAAAGAGTAAAGAGATATTGTTCCTTTTCATTCTCAGTATTCATGGAGAAAAGCCGCCCCGCCCAATCCCATGGGGACACTCCTCCATAACCTGACATTTAGGGGTCATGGAACAAGCAGACTTGTATTTTTTAATTGTTTAGTATTTTACTGCAAAATTGATACATTGTAGAGAGGTTTCTCTTTACTACTGAAAATATGAAACAAAATATAGGCCCTTTTTGCACTTATGGTTGAAATCTCCATTTATAAGCATTCAACACAATAGCAATGGCTTTGGCATGGTACCTCCACATTCCACACTGTCCAAGGCAGTTTCGATTTGGCATCTTGTTTTTAATTTTAGATGGGCGTTGAAGCCAGTGCAGTTTTGGGCTTTTGGGGCTTTGCAATTCACATCACACATTTTTTAAAAAAACTTTGAGCATGTGTAGTAATGTTGCAATGTTGGAATCCATCCTCCCATATCTGCTGATTGGGCTGTCCCATGCCCACTGCAGAGGCAATTGGTGGAGGAGTTCTGGGGGAAAACATGTACTTTTCATGCTTGTTCCACTCTCATTTATTTTTTTTAAGCCAAGCCAGGAAAGGGTTAAAATACTGCTGCTTCATCCCCTCCTGGCAGCTTCCCTGCTGCTTTGTTTCCAAAGGGCTGTGCAAAAGCCTTGGTTTTTTTCTCTTTGGCAAAGCCTGAAATATGTCTGGGAGGGAAGGAAAAGCAGCCATTTAACCTTTTCCTTGCTTTTAAAGCCAGGAGGAAAGTGAAGTAATGTTACAATGTTACGTTATAACTCATTCTTACCTTTGGGGGAAAAAGTGTGTGTGTATAACCCAAGGGAGGAAGGGAAAAGGAGCCATTTAACCCTTTCCTGGCTTTTAAAGCCAGCAAAGAATTAAGAAGCAACCTTAGGAATCATTTCTGGCTTTGAAAAAAACAATAAGAAAGTGCATGCATACCAGGGAGGAAGGAAACCAATGGAGAAGCAGCCTTATGATCCTTACTTAGCTTTACTAAAAAAAATGGTAGAAAAGGAGTTCAGAGAAATGAGGAGGGTGGGAGTGGTTAATTCTGCACAGACCAATCAGCTCTCGGGAAAAGGAGGGGGGAAGAGAAGCAGAAGGGGAGTATAGAGTTTGCACTGACATTAATCGGGCCAGACAAGACTTGACAGCAGCTTCAAAATAACAATCCAGTATGTCTGCAAGTGGAAAAATTGGGGATAACATAGACAAACATCAGTACTCCTGACTCCTGCAAACATGGGAAGCAGAACAGATACTGAAACGCTTTAAAGTCCCAGTGCAAAAAGAACCATAGTCAAAAGGAACCCCTTAAAATTAGGCTTTTGAAAAAATAATAACAAAATTTAAAGATATGCCTTTGGACATTTTTTTCTAGGTCACAATACATCAACACACTTTTCTGGGATCCCCAAAACAATTAGAGATCATGGAAGCGTGTACCTAGGAGGCAGCATTCCTGGTCCCAATGAAAACTGGAGGAAAAAATTGGGGGCTAAATGTGCAACATTCCACTCAGAATGGTCATCTGAACTTCCATAGACTTCTTTCAGTCTGAAGAACTGGGGGGTGAGAGACGACTCTAAAATTCAATAAATTTCAATATTTTTATCAATGATCTGGATGAAGGGGTAAAGGGGCTACTCATTAATTTTGCTGATGATACCAAATTGGGAGGAGTGGCAAACACCAAAGAAGATAGAGTTAAAATTCAACAAGACCTGAATACTCTGGAGAAGTAGGCAGCTGTGAACAGGATGTAATTCAACCTAGATAAGTGCACAGTATTACATCTGGGCCACAAAAATGTGAAGCACAAATACAGGCTAGGTGGTAGTGTATGTGAAAGAAATCTTGGAGTAAGAGTGGACTGTAAACTAAACATGAGCAGTCAATGTGATGCGGTGGCAAAAAAGGCAAACTCAGTCTTGGGTTGTATCAAAAGAGCCATTGCATCGAAATAGCAGGGGGTCATAGCCCCTCTCTATACTGCCTTGGTCAGGACGCACCTGGAGTACTGTGTGCAGTTCTGGAGGCCTCACTTCAAAAAGGATGTGGACAAAATTGAGAGGGTGCAGAAGAGAGCGATGAGGATGATCAGAGGTCTGGAGACTGAGCCCTACGAGGAAAGGCTGAGGGCCTTGGAAATGTTTAGTTTGGAGAAGAGAATATTGAGGGGGAACATGATTGCTCTCTTTAAATATTTAAAAGGCTGTCATTTGGAGGAGGGCAAGGAGCTGTTCCAGTTGGCAGCAGAGGACAGGACTCGAAGCAACGGGCTTAAATTACATACAGAAAGGTATCGGCTGGATATTAGGGAAAACTTTTTCACGGTCAGAGTCATTCAAAGGTGGAATCAGCTGCCTAGGGAGGTGGTGAGCTCCCCTTCACTGGCAGTTTTCAAGAAGAGGCTGGATGAATATTTGTCAGGGATGCTTTAGGCTCATCCTGCATTGGGCAGAGGGTTGGACTTGAAGGTCTGTATGGCCCCTTACAACTCTGTGATTCTGTGAATTCAATCACAAAAGCTATTGGAATATGAATTTATTGACACACCTACACATTTGTAATAAATGGCCACAATCAACAGATTGTAAGCATATCTAATAACTTTAGTTTATATTGAATTCTAATGCCTAGAGTTGTTAATTCTAAGTTCTAGTGCTTCATAATATGGGGGAAGGGGGTACAAACCAACTCTAATTATTTGACCAAAGAATTAATGCCACCAACTGTTGGAAGATATGCTAAGCCTACCATCAATTTTAGGAGGACTAACTACAAATTAAAATACATGCATTAGATGTTCATTAACATAACTAGCGCCACCCAAGAATACTAATACCTAGCATTGCCACTAGGCCTGCGCACCTCGGAAGTTTTAGGGGGTGAGAACAGGCATGACAGCATCACTCTGGCACTTGACATCACTTCTGGTGAATAACCAGATGTGACATCATGATGCTGGGAGGGGTGCTCTAGGACTTGCAAAACTCTATTGTTAAACCATAGAAATTTTGGCAATTCTTAGAGTGCCTCCAATAACATGACATCACTTCTGTTTTTTGCCCAAAGTGAAAGTGCACACCCTATTTTCCTTCATTTTTCTCCCGTTGGTGTTTGAGGCACCGGCAGGCAACAGCGAACATTGCCAGGAGGCCTCCCTCCATCTTTGGAGTCCTGGCCATGCTACAGGCCCTTCTGTTTGCAATGGCCAGTCTCCATCGGAGCATGTTCTCCTCCATCACATTATTTTGTGGCTGTTTATTCCCCAAAAGGTAACACTGTCCAGCAAACCAGGGTTCAATAATCAATCCAGAACTGTTCTAGTAAAGACATTTGTAACAGGGTGTTCAATGTACTTTGTGGCAAAGCAGCTCTCTCAGCAGGATGCATCAGCTTGACTAGCAATTTGAAAGTTATAAAAAAGGTTCTACCAAGCAGACAAATTTGCCCGAGGGCAGCAGATGAGGCACCTGATCCTTTTCATTTCTCTGTGCGTTTATCAGAAGCAAAACATAGATTGATGTAGCTTTTATTACAGACACTGTACACACTTGTTTGATGGAAAGTATGGACAAATAAATGATATGCTGTACAGCACAGTGAGTCTTCTGAGTAAGATAGCCAGAGTTGTTGTAATGCTGTGTCTCAATGGTTCTTAAACTGGCAGGCCTCTCACAGCAGCAAAAGTGCCCCGCTGCACTCTGCAAAAGCCACCTGCAGGCCAAATCTCTCGTGTTCAGTTTAGTTTTATTACAGTCTCGAGACCAGCAGAATGCCCAGTGAAAAGCCTGGGTGAAAAGGGACATTTTGGCCTGGCGCCTAAAATTGTGTAGGGGAGGCAGGCACCAGGCAGGCCTCAAGGGGGAGAGGATTCCATAGGTCACCTCTAGAAGTGCCCTCTCTCTGGTCACCCATGTCATCTCCGTAGGCAGGGGCACATACAGCACCACTGGTGAAGAGGATCTTAACCGGTGGGCTAGACAGAGTAGGAGAAGGCGGTCCTTCAGGTATCTAGGCCCCAAGGTATTCAGGGAGGCAAAGGTAAGAAACCGCATTCTGAACTGTGCCCATAAACAGATGGGCAGCTGTCTGAATTTTTCAGCCCAGAGATGATGCTATGGAAGTCATAAGAAGCATATGGAAGGTTCTGGCTACACACCTTCTGTCATGTCTGTACCCCTACATCCATGCCCTTGTTCTTTGTGTTGAACCATTGCTATTGCTGTACCTTGTTGAACCACTGCTAACGCTGTACCTTGTTTTCATTTTGCAAATGCTCTAACCAACACTTCTGTTTCTCTAACAGCCTGAGAACCCAGCTGTGTTATCTCGTTCCTTTGAAGCTCACAGAAGTGACCTTGTACTGTCTGAAATGTTACATTTTACTTTCATGCATTCCCAGACCCTTTCCCGTACAAACCTGTGGTTTAGTTGGGAGGGGGGAGTGATTGGGTATTTAGAGACGTACTTTCTTCAAGTTTCTATTCCTGTCAAGGAACGTGTACTGCTTAGATGCTTTCTTGCCTCTGAGTAATTCTATGGACATATATCTGGAAAAGATTGGATTTCTGAATAAAACCATTTAACCAAGAGTTGGGAATTCTTGTTGCAATGGTACAGGGACCTGTCCACCGTATCCTGTCATCCATAGCCTGACACCTTCTCCGCTTCCTCCCTTCTTCTTTGGCTGGTGCATTTAGGAAGAAGTTTGAGATACTCAGTTTTAGTTCTCTTCTGTTTCCAGGGTTGCATTTGTACCCCGGTTCACAGATCCTTGTACACTCAATGGGGTGCTGCATAAATCCAGCTATGTAGAAGGATTCTATGTGGGTCCCTGATAAAGATATGCTACAGATGGGTGGGGGAACTCAAAAAAGTTTAGAGGGGTGAGGTCAAGAGATTAAAATGTTTTAAAAACATTGCTGTACCCACTGATGATTTTAACATAGTCAACAGGGAGGTGGGTTTTTTTTTTGTAAAATAGACTGATTTTTAAAAAGTTGTGATGTTTATAAGTGGCACAAAGATGATCCATAAAAAAGTTGTATGCATATCAACCAGAGATCTTCACAAACATTAAAATGAAAGGAGACCTGTACCAAACTGCAACTAGAACCTTGTCTGTATGCTTAATTTAATTTTGGAGAAAACTAAATCCAGCTTAAGTTTCTTGCTGTTGACCCTTATTGCAGGGTGGCTGTACCTTCAATTAATGTCTGTCCTTATTGTGCTTTATTGTAGGACTGTGGAAATTCTTCTATCACTGTAAAGTGGAAGTTTTGGTTGTGCAATCTGATTTCTTGTTGCTGTGCTATTAGGTAAAACTCTTGTCTTTCATCTACACAGATTCAAATTAATAATAACATTCAACTTATATACCACCCTTCAGGACAACTTAACACCCACTTAGAGCAGTTTACAAAGTTTGTTATTATTATCCCCACAACAATCACCCTGTGAGGTGGGTAGAACTGAGCTTTGGAAGAGCTGTGATTGACCCAAGGTCACCTAGCTGGCTATAAGCAGAGGAGTGGGGAATCAAACTTGGTTCTCCAGATTAGAGTCCTGCTGCTCTTAACCAGTACACCAAACTGGCTCTCACACCAAATTAAAAACACAACATCTTAGTTGTCTAAAGAATGATGTTTACACACTCTGGGAGTTTTTGGAAACTTCTCAAGTATCCAAGGAGTTATTCTGGATACTGTTGGCAAAAAAGATCTTTGGAAGATTGGAAGTATCTATTAAGTAGATTCTATTGACCTCAGAACCTATAAAGTTGGAAGGACGCCATTTTGTTTACACATCAGTTGTTTGCAAGATAATGTCCATAGTCTGCTGCTCATACTGCCTTTTGTCATATAAATGCATCTCTTGTCATATCAATGCAGCCTCTTTAAGCAATCTGTCGAGGAACTGCATGGCTCTTTTACTGCAAATGAACGGATGGTTTCCCAGATCCTTCCTGAGGAATAATTGAGTCTCAGCGTGTCTTTTCAAGGTCCTTAGTGATGCCACTCAAGTTAACCTAGCGCCCCCCCCCCTCCCAAAGTCCTTTCCAGAAATGTTGTTGCTTTCCTCTTAGGTGTACACTGAATTTTTTGGAAGTTTTTATTTCAGATTATTAAAATACCTTCATCTTTGGTGTTACAAAGTTCAGATGGAGCTGCACAAATATTTGAAATCCCTGAAAGACACAATCCCACACACACTCACAGATTAAAGATTCTTTTTATATACATGGATTCAAATCCATGAGTTCAGGACTAAAATGACTACTAATTGGTGTTCAGGTTTGAAATCAGGTTAGTTAGTTATTTACTTCCTTTATACCCTGCCTTTCTTCCCAATCGGGAGCCAAAGTAGCTTGCATCCTCCATTTTATCCAGTTGGCAAAAGTCCATCAGAAGAAAATGCAGTTGTATTGCCAGACGTATGCAAAACAAAGCCAAAGGAGCTGATGAACACACAAGGCCAATTGCCTATAGATAAAAGGCTGTTTCACGTACTTAGCAGTCTTATATCCAAGTGCGTGTAGTGGAAATTCAGCTATGCACAGAACCGCAATGCAAGCAAATAACACAAGTGATATGTATATCTAATCACATGCATGTAGCACCTACTTATAACCTCTCCCTTTTTGTCATGGAAGGACAGAATGTTATGGGCCTGTTTATTTATTTATGTCATTGATAGTCCACCTTTCTCATGGAGACTCAAAGTGGATTACACAGGTGAATTACACAGTGTGAGATTAGTACAGTCAATATCAATAAACAATGCCATAGGGCACTGGGCAAAATCACGCCGTTGAACAAGATCATGCCGGGAAATCATGCTAGGAAGACGCTTCATGCTGTGAGTTTCGCATGATCTTCCGGAAGCTTTGGGCATGTGAAAACGTCCCAAAATATCCAATAGAGACGAAGAAATGCTGAAACAGAGCATAAGCAATTCTAAGACTGACATTAAACAAACATAGCTCTACCCAGTAGGATCATATTAAAAGCAATGGATAGGATATAAGGTAATAGATAGTACATAGTAGCACATAGTAGTGAAGTCTATGCTCCCTATCTCTTTAGTGAAGCATCTCTTTGAGACACCCTCCTTACCATACAGCCCTCCTGTCTGAGTAAAAAAAGGCCACTTGACCAATTCAGTTTCCATCATTTGTGGAAGCCAGGAGGAGAGTGGGGGCTTTCCTGACCTCTTCCATAAGGTGGGCGCGACCACAGAGGAAGCATGTGTATGAGCAGCTGTTGATTTTGCCCATCCGCAGGGTGGCACCTGCAGGAGACCTTGTTCAGATGAATGAAGCTGCAGTGGAGGAACATAGGGAGGAAAGCGGTCACAGAATCACAGAATCACAGAGTTGGAAGGGGCCATACAGACCTTCTAGTCCAACCCCCTGCCCAATGCAGGATGAGCCTAAAGCATCCCTGACAAATATTCATCCAGCCTGTTCTTGAAAACTGCCAGTGAAGGGGAGCTCACCACCTCCCTAGGCAGCTGATCCCACCTTTGAACTACTCTGATCGTGAAAAAGTTTTTCCTAATATCCAGCTGGTACCTTTCTGCATGTAATTTAAGCCCATTGCTTTGGGTCTTATCCTCTGCTGCCAACTGGAACAGTTCCTTGCCCTCCTCCAAATGACAGCCTTCCAAATATTTAAAGAGAACAATCATGTCCCCCCTCAATCTCCTCTTCTCCAAACTAAACATTCCCAAGGCCCTCAGCCTTTCCTCATAAGGCTCAGTCTCCAGACCCCTGATTATTCCCGTCGCTCTCTTCTGCACTCGCTCGATTTTGTGCACATCCTTTTTGAAGTGAGGCCTCCAGAACTGCACACAGTACTCCTGGTGCGACCTGACCAAGGCAATAAAGAGAGGGACTATGACCTCATGCAATTTCAATGCAATGGCTCTTTTGATACAGCCCAAGACTGGGTTTGCCTTTTTTGCCACTGCATCACACTGACTCCTCATATTTAGTTTACTGTCCACTCTTACTTCAAGATTTCTTTCGCATACACTATTACCCAGAAGTGTATCCCCCAGGTTCTTTCCAAACATTTTCTCCCCTGACCTTGAGAGGTGAAGCCCATCATGTGCTAGAAGGCCTTCTCTAAGAAAACTTATCCCATGGTCCCAGAACCCAAAGCACTCCTGCCGGCACCACCACCTCAGCCAACGATTCACCTCGAGTATGGCCTTTGCATTCCTCTTCCTTTGACAGGAAGGGTAGAAGAGAATATCACCTGTGCCCCCACTGTCTTCAAGTGCCTTCCAAGAGCTTCATAGTCCTCTTTAATTCTTGCGATGATATTTGTGGCTGTATCATTCGTTCCCACATGAACCAGCACAAACGGGTACTGATCAGTCGGTCTGATAATTTTTGGCAGTCAGTCTGTAATATCCTGAATTCTGGCTCCCGGCAAGCAACACATCTCTCGGAGTAGGGGATCTGGCCTGGACACATGACATTCCATACCCCTGAGCAGAGAGTCCCTGATGACCCCCACCTCCCGTTTTCTTCTACTTCTGTATGGCCCCATGCCTTCTTCACTCCCTCCTCCAGGTTTTTGTGGTTCTCCTTCCACTCTCGTCTCCATCACCATCTCAAGCACCTCAGAATGATTCTTGAGCTCCAGTGCACCAGCCTTAGTCCACGTCTTCGTGTTTGTATTGTAGAACTGAGAGGAGGCTCAGAAGGGCGATCGACTCTTCCTTCTTCTCTGGGACTTATTTCTTCATGCTTGCGCAGAGCCTCCAGGCTCTTCTCAATAAAATCCTCCCCTTCCTTGATTTCCTGAAGGGTGGCTCTGAGTCTTCTCCTCCAAAAGCCTGACAAGCTTACACTTCTGACTAGTGAAGTCCGTCTTTTCTTCCGGGAGGAAAACAAACATGACACACTCCATGCAGGTGACTGGAAAGGGGCCTTCTGTCGACATCATCGCCTTCCAAGTATATTCCAAGAGTACTCTTCTAGGTGCAGGTCCCTTTCCTGCTCCTTCTCAGAGCCCAAATGGCTGTGATGTGCCTCTGGTGAGGAGGAGCCTAATTCAGTTTGTTCATTTTCAGCCATTTGTCCACAACTGTCAGACAGTGACCCAAGATTTCTACTACATTCTGTGGTGATTTGGATAGGGAGATATAGAGTTGGGTGTCATCTGCATATTGATGGCATCCTACTCCATAGCTGTGAAAGAGTTCTTCTAAAGGCTTTACTTAGAGATTGAATAACACGGGAGATAAGACTACGCCCTGTGGAACTCCACAAGATAATTCATATTCTGGGGACAGCTGGTCTCTGATGGCAATCATTTTGAATCTGTTCCATGATTTAAACCAGTCTAAGGCCACATCCTTTAATGCCCACTTCTGTTTCCAGATGCCTCAGCAGGATGGCATGGTCTACTGTGTCAAAGGCTGCAGATATATTCAGGTGGAGCACATGGAGATCATCCACTAAAACTACCAGACCTGTCTCTGTCCCATGACCTGGGTTGTTTTCATGTCTTTACCGTCATGCAAAATCATGCAAAACTCATGGAGCGACAGCATCTTCATGGTGTGATTTCCCGTCATTATTCTGTTTTGTGGTGCGATGATGTCAGAAATTGCACCATGAAGATGCTATCGTTCTGTGAGGTTTGCACAATTTTGCGCAATGGTAAAGATGTGTGAAAACAGCTCTGGTCTGAATCCAGGCTGAAAAGGGTCCAGAGCACAAGAGGTATCCAAGAAGACCTGGAGTCGGTCAACTACTGCTCTCTCAATCACTTTGCCCAGAAAGGGCAGATTAGAGACTGGGCAATAATTGCCCATGCTATTTTTGTTTAGAGATGGTTTTTAAATTAGTGGATAGATAACTGTTTGTTTTAGAAGCTGGGGGAAGATGCCCCGAGTTAGCAGTTGATTTACAATAGACCTCAGTGGTTCATTTATGTTGTCCTTATTTGATTTTAATGGCCAAGATCCAGTGCACAAATAGTGGCCACAGATGTCAGTATCCTTTTAAGAGCTCTCATTGTAACTGGTTCAAAGTGGCATTTCTTCTGTCGCATCTGTATTACAGCTAGTAGTCGGATCAGAACATATTCATGCTATTTTTCCGGGAAAAAACGTATCAAAGGCCTCATAGCTAATTGTCTGTTCTTGAGACTCTAAAGGTTCAGATTTAGCGGTTAAAGATGGCGAGATACCTTGAACAATTGGGATGGCCATGAACTAGCTGACGTAAATGTTCTGTAGCATGTTCTCAGTGCAAGTTTTCCACCAGCATCTTTCTAGGCGTCTTCCAACCCTCTTTAGGTCACCCAGCTCTATGGTAAATGACAGGGCTGGCTTCCTTTCCAAGGGCCAGAGGGGTTGGCAAGGAGCAACATTGTCAATGGCTTCAAGGAGCTTTATGCTCCAAGCTCCTACTGCAGCCTCAATTGAACATGTGTCTGGAATTCTAAAATCCCCCAAGATATTTTGGAAACTAGAAGGATCCATGAGCCTTTGAGGGTGAATTATTTTAACTGGTCCCCCTTTTTGTGGGGTATTGGGGCTATATTCACTTTTGCCTTTAGCAGATGATGGTCTGACATCAGTTTAGATCGAATCTCCAGTGCTGAAGCAAGACTTTCCCTTTAGGCTTAGTACAAGAACATTAAGTCCAAGGTGTGGCCTCTTTCCATGTGTATGGCCTGTCAGTATCTGAGAGAGACCCAGGTTGCCAGAGAAGCTATAAATTCCTGGGCCAGCCCTAACGTGAAACACTCAGCATGGATGATACAATCCCTCAGATGTGGGATGTCTCCAACATCACATCCAGGAGTAGCTCTGCCAACTTGGAAAGGGTGCTTACTGGGGAGCTGGGCAGTCTGTAAACAAAAACACCTAATCTATCTTTAGTTTCCAAAACCCAGAACATACAGTCATAACAGGTCACACATTACTAAGTATACATAGTTATACAGGGTTATGTGTAATATGCTGGATGTCTGGGATCCAACGGAGAATTTCTGTGAACAGAAGAATATCTGGTTGTCTAGTTGTTTTGCATATATGATTTATGCAAGCACAGAATTGAGAAATCTGTTTTACCGTAGCTTACAGTAAGGTTTTGGCTGATCACAAACATACTTGGCTTCAGTTTCAATGTCTATCTCACCTCCTTTAGGGTCAGATAGGGAGTAAGCTCTGAGAAAAGGTTGGATGAAAAGAAGAGGTAGCGACAGGAATCTCCAACATATTATGCAGGTGTCAGACTCCAAATCCCTGCACAATCTTACCTAACAGCTGCTGGGACCTCAGGTGCAGGCTGAACAGGAATAGAACCGGTGTCAACAGAACCAACTGCCAATAAACCTCATTTGGGACCACCCTGGTAAGAAGGACCAAAGGCACTCTGGAGCATTCTCAGAAAGGTCTACCAAGAAAGTCAAGTTATCAAAAATAACTTCAAGATCTACAGCACTTGATTGCCATAGAAAAATCTAATTACATCAATGGAATGCAATTCCCTTTATTGACTTCTAGGACCAAGTAGTGATTATTTTAGTTATTTAAGGCCAAATCTTTAGGCCATAAAAGAGGAATCAAGACAGGAGTCACCTGCTCCTCACCTGATCCCGGCCTGATGAAGGGGGCAAGCATTGCTACCTGCTCTGCTCCTGATCTCTAACACACAGAAGGCAAAAATCAAGTGCAAAACAACAGCTCACCCAACAACAGCACTTGCTGCTATAAATAACAGACTAAGATACTATAATTAACAAAAGTTACTTTTTCTTTAGAGGACTCAGTGGCAATTATTTACAAAGTACAAACATGTACCCATAATTCAAAGTCCCAAATACAAACATGAATATCACAACGTCCCTTCGAGGTAGTCTCATAGAGCTATCAAAGTCCTTCTATTAGCATGTATTCTTGCTTGAAGAGCTCTGGACTCCCTCTAATTAATATGCAGTAGGTTCAAAATGCAAATCAAATGAAGCAAGGGAACCCCAAAAGCACCAAAGGGGTTCCCAAGTGGACAACTCCGGGTAAGTGTGATGTTGTAGCTGAAAGTGAAATGACTGTTAATGCCAGTCACGGCTGTTCACGGCCACCGTGAAACTCCCGTTGAAAACCTGTGACCACATATTCGGGAGAAATGCGAATGAAATGCGTCTGTTTAATGAGGTAATGTGACCGGCACTCGGGATTGCATGGGGAATGCGGGGAACATGCGACTTAGAATGAGTAATGTGGATTTGACCTATATATAAAGACAAGTGTCCGACTCCTGACTGACTCATCAACACCCAGCCCAAACCCCTGGACCTAGAAATGTGAAATTTGGTGAGAACATTCCTTTTATGATGTAGGGGCTCACTAAGAAGGGATTTTACGAAATTCACCCCTGCGGGGGTAAAAAGGGGTAAAATGTGTTTTCCCATAGGGATACAGCTTTCCTGTATGGCTGGCAGGGTGCTCATCCTCCTCCCCCCGCCAACTGCCAACTCAGCCACTCTGCCCTGAAGTCATTTGCATATGCGGCCTTGATTGGTCATCATCTCAACATTCTAAACAGTATGCAGGACACATGCAGTACTCAGGACACATTCAATGATTCCCAGTCATTGAACAAGCCTGAGATAAAAATGCACCTCCCCTCTAGAGTTGCCAGTCTCCCTGTGGGGCCTGGCTTTCCTGTGTGGCTGGTAGGCTGATGGGTCAGCTGTGGAACTCTGTGTTCTGAGGTAAAAATCAGGCAAAGGAAATTGCAGACAGTTGAAGAAAGACAGTACAAAACTCCTGAAAAGGAATTTTATATAACAGCAAGTATGGCAGCTGAGTTTTTAAATGTTCATGGGGAGATGGTGCACAACCTTTCTAGAGGCCATTTCAATCCAAATCTCTCACATGAACCTGCCAAAGTGCCCACCACATCACCCCTCCCTCAGTCCAACTCTACTTCACACCTTTTGCAGCCATCACCTCTTACTGCCCCCAAGAAGCCAGGGCCGGATCAAGGGGGAGCAGGGGGGTAGCCTGCCCCCTGCACCGCCAAAGAGGGGGGTGCCGGGTGCAGCTGCCAGCTGCCCGGGAGCACGCCGTGGCTTGCTGCGCAGGAGGCTGAGCACAGGGTTTGGAGGCCGTTGCCAGCCCCGCCGATGGGGCAGCTGGCTTGCCATGCGCGCAGGACCCCCCAGCCCTGTGGTCAGCCACCCACACAGCAAGCCAGCTGCCCCAGCGCACACCCTCGCTACCGCCGCCACTGCCAGCTCTGCGGCGCACTGTGCGCTGGGGTGGCCACAAGCAAAAAAGAAAAATGAAAAAAGGTAAAGCACCAGGCCCGGTTGGGCTAACAGCTACGTACTATAAATGTTTTGAAGAAGAACTAATGCTGCCGCTTCAAAAAGTAATGAATAAAATAAGTGAAGACAAGACTTTACTTGAAACGTTGCAGGAGGCATACATAACACTGATTTACAAAGAGGGAAATGATCCAATGTTGCAGCAATCATATAGATCTATCTCATTGTTGAATGTGGATTATAAATTATTTACCTCCATTCTGGCAGAAAGACTTAGAAGACGCATAACGAATATAATACATCCTGAACCAGATGGGCTTTGTGTCAAAGAGATATACGAAAGAGAATATCTGATTTGTAATAGACACAATGGAGTTAGTGGCGAAAAAAGGATACAAGTTGGCATTTGTTTTTCTTGACGCTGAAAAAGCATTTGATAATCTTTCATGGACCTCCTTGCAAAAAGTAATACAAAATCTAAACAGTGGCTCAAAGTTTGTAAATTGGGTAAAAAGAATTTATGCAAAGCAAAAAGCGAAGATTAACAGAAGAAATACAAATAGAAAAGAGCACTAGACAAGGATGCCCGCTGTCACCACAATTATTCTTTTTGGCAATGGAAATTCTCGCTTCTACGTTAAGGCAAGACTCCAAAATTAAAGGTATAAAAGTGGATGATGAAGAATTTAAACTGAAATGGGTGGTGGATTTGCCTGATGGGCTACATAATCACCTTTGGGTGACAAGAAGAACAAGAAGACAACAAAAAAGTCATGTTATAAGAGACAGCCTGATTCTAATCTGGGACTCAATTAGAAAGAGAATAAGCCCGTTGATATCGCCAATATTTTCACCAATTGATGCATTCTGGGATAAGAATCAGAGAAAATATGATGACTTCATAACGTATCAAGATATGATAAACTCTCAAGGAAAGATAAAATCATGGCAAGAAATCCAAGATGAAGGGGGGGGAATACAATGATTGATATATTTCCAGGCGGCCTCTATTAATAGATGCTCTTAAGGATCACGGGGGACAATTAAGAGATCTTACTGATTTTGAGAAGATAATTACGCAGAAAAAGGAACACATTTTGGGCCAAATCTATAAACTTTTACTGCAATACTACACAGAAACAGAACAAATTAAAACCTGCATGATAAATTGGATGCAAAATCTTGGAGAAGAAATAACATCCCAACAGTGGGAGAATCTTTGGACAAAGGGCATAAAATTCATGACAAGTCAAACACTAAGGGAAAATTGGTATAAGATGTTTTTCAGATGGTACATCACACTAAAAGATATTGAGAAAATGGATAAGAAATATGTAGGGTCATGTTGGAAATGTAAAGAAGCAGATGGCTCCTTTTATCACTGGATTTTTAAAAAACATATATCGCCAATCAATAATTGTACAGAAATACGGGTGAACTTTCTGATGGGTTCAATTTTATGGTATTTTGGTCCACCAGGCTTCTTTTTTATTTTTGACAAGCCCAGGTATCTATACTTTTAAAAACTAGACAAAGGGCAGCATACGGAAACAAAATAGTAACATATTGCAATAGTTGTGGCTTATTACTTAGAGCCCTAGTCATTCGTTGCAGTCACGTGGCTTCTTTTTGGAGCAGCTATTGCAGCAACTTAGCGCGCAAAGTTTCTTCAGGAGCAGGACACCTGGCAACCCCTTGTGCCAGAGTCACTCTGGGAACAGTTCTTATGAGGCCTGCCAAGTGTTTCATATTTGTTTCACATTTGTCCGCACCCTACTGTTCTTCATTGTTACATTTATGCACCATTTCCAATTCTCTCAGAATTGAGGGGTTATTTCCAGTTTGTTAGGCATATCTTTTAAATCCCAAAAGTCTGAATCAATTTTTGTCCTGAAGAGAAATGGAGCAAAGTAAAAGGAGTCACCCAGTCACAGCTAAATTTAATTCCTTTTCAATGTGTTCACTTCATATCGATACTCATCATCACTTGACAGGATGATCTATCAGCATATATATGTGGTGTTTGTTTTTTTAAACAAAACCAGAACTACACAAGATAGCCCATCAGGTGTGCCATCTATCAGATCACCACACAACCGTGACTGCTATTTATTCCCTTCATTAGCTGAGTTCCTTTTCTCCACGTAATAGCTTCCTTCTGCCTTCAGAAAATGTGAACCAATCACACTCACACACACAGAGTCTTTATTAGCCAGAGGCCATCATAATCTCAATACCAATTCAAAATTACAAATAATTAAACCTCAACAAGCTGTATAAGAACAAACATTAAACAAATGGCATAGTTCAAGTATTACTTATATTTAAAATTTACTTACTCATCAGTCTTAAAAGCATAATTATTCAATCCTAAAAACATGATTATTCAGTCAACAATATATATTTTAAAATATATCCAAAAAATCAACAAATTTGTGTTGGAAATAGCAATGTCTGGTGTACTGCAGCAGCAAGAAGGAAGAAGAGCCTTCCGTGCAGGGGGCAGCAAGGGTCACTTAGTTAGGACAGTGAGAGCAGCACCTCTCTTGCTTCCTGGGGGTCATTTCCTTGTCTTGTCTCCTATTGGGCTAAACAGGGCAAGATCCTGCTTCTTCTCTCTCCTGCCACACTTCTTCTCTCTCTCTGCAAGATGTAGTCAGATAGCAAGGATCTCTCTCTCTCCTCTTTACTATCAAGTATGTAACTTCCTCAAATAAAACTTTTTGCCTCTCTAATCAGCACAGCGTAATTCCGCTGCGTTATTTACACTCACTCCATCAATTTGTACCTTACTATAATTTATATAATATAAAGTACATAGAATTCAAATTACTTTATATTGTCCTGATATATCTCAGATTTGCCATATTTAATCAGGATTTCCTCCTATTGATGACCATCCAGCCATATTTTACCACTTCAAGAGTCATTTCCCTATTGCTGTCAGCTAACATAATTATAAGATTATCCCTTCTATATTTCCCCGATAGATTATCAATTATACTTCTCAATCTTTACATTAAAAACAAAATTATACTTCCTAAGCTTTTCATCAAAAACAAAATCTAACCTTGGTCAAAGATCCAGAGGAATTAGCCGTGTTAGTCTGTAGTAGCAAAATAGTAAAGAGTCCGGTAGCACCTTTAAGACTAACCAACTTTACTGTAGCATCAGCTTTCGAGAACCACAGTTCTCTTCATCAGATGCAAAATCTAACCTTGGCACTATCATCAATATCTTGCTTCACACTAGATTGGGGGATGATTTTTATCGAATCAGCCTCATGCAGGAGCCTTCACTTCTTTGTTGCATCTTTACGTCATTCCTGGCTCAACAAGGAAGTACTCTGGAGCACATGGGAGTGCACTGCGGGGCAGACCCCTTCCCCACACCTTCCCCCCCCCACTGGCCAGATGAGAGGTGGCGGGGGGATGGCGGCTGGGAGTGGCAAATCCCCCATCCCAATTGGGGGAATGGGATCCCTAGCAAGGGCAGGTGAGAATCATTGGCAATCACTGCTACCCCCTACCCAAGATAAACATAGTGTCCTTAAATCTTTGGAATCTGGCTGGATTCAGGCCAATGTTCTGCAGAATTTATAGTCTGTAACTGTCTGTGCAGCATAGGAAGAACCTCGACAGACCCAAATGCAACATCAGTCCTTGAAGGGCAACAATTGGGTAAGAACATCCAATATCACACTGACAGGAAAAAGTCAAGAGCAGACATGGGTTTGGGACAGGCCTGAACATTTAATAATGGGCTTTAATTTAGAATTATGCAAGCAACATTAGGGCTCAGATTCAGCTGCTGAATTAACTCAGGATTATAGCAGTGCAAAGTAAGTTCCCAGACCTCAAATAGAGTTGCCAGGTACAGCTTGGCAAATGGCTGGAAGTCAGGGGAGCAGGCATATGTGGTGGTGCCATCAGTCGGTCATGGTGTGACATCATTTCTGAGGAAAACTCAGAAGTGACATCATGCCTCTATATAGATAGCTGGTGATTCCTAGTGATTCCTATACAGATTCCTGGTGATTTCTAGAGATGACAGATGCCACTTTTGGGTTTCCTCCAGAAGGGATGTTGCACTGTTGGCCCAATAGTGAGGCTGTGGGAAGAGGGAGTTCCTGGCGACCTGGCAACCCTAACCTGAAAACATGCCACATAACAATACACCTAGGAGACGCCACTAAAGAACGTTCTGGAAACAGGACTGAGCAAGGCAAGAATGGGTGAAAGCTCATACAAGGAACAAAGTATCATCAAGAACAGATGAGTGCAAATATCTTATGTGAACCATTCAGTGCTCCCCCTGCCTTTGCTGTCATTTTCTGTTCACAGTGGCAAAAACGGAACTGCCTGTTGGAAGGCAGCTACTTTGAGGGGTTACAAACTGACCTTCCCAATGTCCAATACCCACCAAATTTGCAGGGGACATAGTCCTCACTGTCCTCCGAAGACCCCCCCAAGTTTCAAAGAGATTGCACCCCAGAAAAGGCATGATCCATGGGTCCTTCCCTTTGTTGTCATTTTCTCTTCACAGTGGCAAAAACTGGACTCTCTGGTGGAAGCTACTTTGAGGGGTTACAAACGGACTTTTCCAATGTCCAATACCCACCAAATTTGCAGGGGACATAGTCCTCACCATTCTCTGAAGATCTCCCAAGTTTCAGAGAGATTGCACCCCGAGAAAGGCATGATCCATGTGTGCCCCCCCCTTGCTGTCTTTTTCTGTTCACAGTGGCAAAAATGGGAAGTACTTTGAAGGGTTAAAGCCAGAAGGAAAGCCAGAAGGAGTTCAGACAGAGTTCAGTCCCTGTTGTTGCCAGGGGAATTGATTGAAAGGCCCCAGACTGTCTGGCTTGACTAAGGGCTGAGGAAGGCAACAAATGAGGGCCAAGCTACACATGACAAATGACACTTGAACGGCAAGTGGATTGAGTGGAGGGCAAGTGAACAGGGAGAAATACACTTGCCATTCTAGTGTCATTCGTCATGTGTAGCTTGGCCCTGAGGCTTGTGACAACCACTTGTTTGCTTAGAATGGAGCCTCATGAATGGCTTGTTCGCAAACAGACGAATGGGCTGTTCGTGGGTTTTTTCCGTTCGTAATGCTGTTTGTGCCCATGTCTAGTCATAGCATCACAAGAGTGCCCTGAGAACAGTACATTGAAAGCACAAGAAGGATGCACGTATGCTCTGTCTAGGAAAGAAGAAAACAAATTTGGGTATCTTTTGAAGTGTGAAACTTAAACTGAAGATCACATTCTGCCAAGGTGACACATACAGGTACAGAAGAACACAGAACTGCAATTGTGAAGGTGAAAACACTGAACAATCTTAGCAAAATGTGGTTTGACTAAGACTGAAAAGGAAAAGGAAACTCTTATTCAACTAATAAGGGACCGCTGTTAAAATGGCTATGCTAGCCATCATTGTCCAAAAATTTCCTGCATTGGATTCAGTTGATTTGAATAAGGACATCATCCGCATTACCTAAATGCCTGAGAAAACGTTGGTTGCACCAGCAGGGAATATTATGGGTGCAAGAATTACTCTGCTTGTGTGACACCACAATTTGCTATTGTGCATTAACATTGACACAAAATATTTTATTGCTACAATGTGTGCCAGCGTTACTGTTCAGGCTGCCACCAGAGGGTATGAAATAGTGATAGAGGATCATGGCAGAGGCACAGTCCAACGTGCCTAACTCATGATCAGTGCAACTTTACACTGCTGCAAATCTTAATCACTGGTTGCAGTGTTATTTTAGCTGATGTAAGACGCACCGGCTCCACCTCCTGTTGTTGTCTCAGTGTGAATCATTCTCTACACCTGGCACAGCTTGGCTCTACATTACAGCCACAAAAGATGCTTTTGATTCTTTTTTGCCTTTTATTAAAAAATGGAATGCCACCCAGTGTTTTATCACTACATCTATTGTCTCTATCACAATAAGGATCATACTGGGCCATTTCGCATCTTATCAGCTGCGCAAAATCGCACAAAACTCCCAGAACGACGGCGTCTTCCTGGCGTGATTTCCTGACATGACTCCGTGCCACAAACCAGAGTCATGACAGGAAATCGCTCCAAGAAGACGCTGTCGTTCTGGGAGTTTTGTGCAATTTTGCGTGGCCGGTAAGACGTGTGAAAATGGCCCTGGTTTCATAGAATATTATTTCATTTTATTTCTGTTATTTGCACAAAGCATTACAAATCATGTAATCTGTACAATGGACTTAAACAACAGTTTGGGAAGGCCAACAGTGAGGGCTTTTTCTTTACTGGTGTAGTATGTGTAATGTTCTTATTAATCTCACTGTTGGCCTTCCATGCAAAATTTTGCTCCAGTTTCCAGTCCATGCCCACCTCTATTAGGCAGTATTATCAAAGCAACCAGATTTAAAACACCAGAATATTTCCTAAACTGCATATGGAGGATTCAACATGTTATTCCCATATTTTATGTCACAGCAGTGCCAACATCTGCATACACATAAACAAATATTTCCCTTTAACAGAAAACATTCTTCCACGATGTGCTCATCTCCTCAGATAGTAGTCACTTTAATTTATTAACAAAATCACCACTAAAGTTTATTTCCTATAAATATGTTCGAAGGCTGTTCTACCAGCAATAGCAATTATAAACTGGAAAAAATTACTAATACTAAAGATCTCCATAAAATATATAAGAAAATTGCATTGTTAACGCAACAGCAATATTATAAGCAAGTACATACTCCCAGAAACATTAACAAGAAGAAGGGATTTTCATATTGCCACTTTTTGAATACAATTAACATAACTTTTATGATAATGATTTAATACCTACTAACTACTATCTATGCTTATGTTTTAACAAATTAAAAACTTCATTATGGTGGTTTCCTAACTCTAATTGGAAATATGAAGGCAATAGCACACACTACCGCTATTTGTAGACAAAATATATGGAGGCCATTAATGCAAATTTTAGGGTGCTTAGGTTTGAATATATAGGAAATACATGCACAAATATATGCGTATCTCTTCCTATATGTGTGTATTCGTTACTATGTATTGAAAGTGGTTGTCAACATAATATTTCCAAAAGAAGACTTTTCCGGAAATGTTTGAACTAACCAAACTTTTCAGATTTGTACAAATGTTGCATCAAAATCACCAAAACAAATAAATAAGAAAACAAACAAAAATTGTATAAAAGCAAAATAGTTTCATGCTGAGTTTACTGAAATTCTGATAGAATCCTGAGATGCAAAGTCTTAAAAGAAAGGAGGAATGTGAGTGTTCACTGGTGCCATCTTAAAATTTAATCCTGGAAAAGATTAATTAGAGGTTTAGGAATAAATTGAGAGGTGGCAACAAGGCATGCCTTGTTACCAAGGAGAGAGGAGAGAAATGTTCGTAGAGCTCAGGGCTTTTTTTCTGGGGAAAGAGGTGGCGGAACTCAGTGGGTTGCCCTTGGAGAAAATGGTCACATGGCTGGTGGCCTCGCCCCCTGATCTCCAGACAGAGAGGAGTTGAGATTGCCCTCCACGCCGCTCAGCAGCGTGGAGGGCAATCTCAACTCCCCTCTGTCTGGAGATCAGGGGGCGGGGCCACCAGCCATGTGACCATTTTCAAGAGGTTCCGTAACGCCGTTCTTCCGCGTTCCCCCTGAAAAAAAGCCCTGGTAGAGCTAGATATCAGAAACTAGACAGACAAACAGTCAGACAGACAGACGGAGACAGAGACAGAGACACAGACAGAGACAGAGACCGAGAGGAGGAAAAAGTAGCAAAGAAAGATAGTAAGATATGGTTTAGGCAATGTCCTCCCGGAGCCAATTCACATCTCTAAATTAGTGCGCTGAATAATATGGCTTCACTACACTTAATTTGCAACTCACCTCACGTTTATTGCATTACTGGAAATGTGCTGATGCTTATGATGGTGTAACAGTTGTGGATTAACTTGGAAACTGGGAGTGATCACACACCAATTTTACACATCTCACTCTGCAGAAATCCATTTAATCCACAAATCTTGATGTGTCATTTTTATTGTGCTAACTAAACTTCTGCTGACTAGATTCCTATGCGTCTTAAATTATTCATAGATTTATTGATTTATTTTCTTGAATTCTGCATGGTGGCTGGATCCAAAATACCCCTGTGCATAAATAAGTATTTCTATGTATGCATCTGGGTTTCCAAACTCCATTTCTAATTCCTGTTTCTTGCACTCATGAGCTGCTGTTCCAGGATTAGAAGGTCCTTTCCATTCTCACTGCTCTGTGTCTTACTGCATATTTTCAGCAGCAGTATTGCTTTATGGCACAATTAGGGTTGCCAGGCTGCAGTTGCCAAACTTGGGGAGCAATTAGGGGCGGGAACTGCGGATGTCTCTTCTGGTCGAAACCGGAAGTGATGGCATGGGACACTCTAGAATTTACAAAAACTCTATGGTAAAACCATAAGGGTTTGGGAAACCCTAGATAATCTATATGTCACTGGGGTTTTTTTTTGCCAGAAATGACACCAGTTAGTGTGACCCCATTCCACACTCCCATTTCCCCCCACTAGCACATTGCAGGTGCTAGCAGGTCATTTTGCTTGGCACACAAGGACAGTTTTCTACACAAGTATCCCATATGAGCCCCTGAAGGGCTAGTAGTGTTGCTGGGCTTGGCTTACTCCCAAATGAATCCGGCTGAGTACAGCCCTCACTTCCTCCTGGCCCCCTTTGTTTGTAGATGTACTAACATCACACTTGAGCCCGAAAGATTGCCTAGCTCTGGGTCTAGAAGACACAGCCCCGCCCTCCAGTTGGTTTCTGACGGCTTCATGAGAGGAAGATCTTCTGGACTATGCTTGTAAATAAGCCATTTCTTGTTCGGCTGAGAGTTGTCTCTGATCCGATCAGCTGTTCCAACAAGACAATATTCACTATATGCATTAGGGTGGATCCATCTAGCTTGTCTGTTAGTGAAAAAGAGGCCCCTTTAACCTCCTAAAAAGAATATGCTGGGAATCATGAGTTTTGCACAGACAAAAGCCATGTGGGACAGGGGCTGAAGTAAAGCGGGGAACTGGGCGAGACTGAATGAAAATTTGGTCAGATCCACCTAGGGCTGCCAGGTCCTCCAGTGGAGGAGGGGGATACCCCACTCTCAGCCTCTGCCCCTGCCACCACTCACCTGGCTGGTGGGTGGAGGGGAAAGGCCCAGGGAACGGGCCCGAATGCCAAAAAACCTCCTGGGCCAGAAAGCAGCGGGGGCTCTCCCACCAGGTTATGATGGCACCTCTTCCAGAAGTGACATCATCTCACCCAGCAGTGGGCATGCCCCCATACTTCACAGGGCCCCCAACTGGCCCCTGTGAAGCACAGGAGCATGCCCATCGCTGGGTGTGATGATGTCACGTCCGGAAGTGATGCCATTGTGCCTGGTGGCAGCATGCACTTCACACATGAGGAACACACCCCCAGGAAGTGCCAGGTCCCCCATCTCCCTCTGGGAGGGTAAGGGGATCTGGCAGCCATAGACTCACCCCACTAATTCTTAACAGACAGCAGAGTTAACCTTTAGGTTTGAGAAACAGACCTTCTCATCACTTTTGGCTTCATCAGGCAATCTCACCACCTACATGCAATCCAACTCCCCTCCCCGCGCCCAATTATGGTAAGGAGTGGATCCCATGCCAGACAGTACAAGACTTCCACACCACTCCCGTTAAAGCATTTTCTATGCTATCCTGCTCATGAATGCCACAGCTACAATGAGGCGGTCTTCTCTCTGTCTGAGCTGTGGACAAACCTGGTGCGATACACTCTTGCCTTAATTGTAGCAGTGAATACAGGTCAGAATACACGGGAATTCAGGATGTCAGGGACCAATACTCCATTTAATGAAAAATAAGACACAGATGATGGGAAAATGAGAAAATACTATTTGTACACTCAACTTGCTATAGTCATTCCATATTAAATGAAATAGGAAACAAAGAATCAACACAAAATAATAATGTTATGTGGCACCAGTGGTTTTACTGTTATAGAAAATATCAGTAATTAGCTTCACTCAAGGTTTGTGATGGGTTTAGCATTTTAGTAACACAGAAAGCTTAGCTAAAGTTTGCAATAGCTGGTTATCAATACCAGAGACTTCAAATATGAAATAGTCAAAACACTGGTTGGTGGAGAACCAATTTTCAGTTCAGAAAACAGCAGATGACTTCAATGAACTATGTATCTTTCTCTTTTAAGATAGTTTTCAGTATTAAAATTAAATTAAGCAATGATTTAAGCAGTTATTCATTTCTATTATCATTCTTGTTTGCAATGCTGAATACCATCCTCTCTTATAACTGAATTCAAATATATGTTTTCACACACTCAAGAGCACACATTTTTACTGTAGACTAATTTATCCAAAGGAATTACCACAGGTTGGGATCTGTATCCATTTACACACAAGTATGAAAATCATCATACTTCTCAAAAATATTGGACTTGTGCAAAAATGCTACTCTGGTTAAAATTTATTACGGGTAATTTTCCACATTAAAGTGATCTTGATCTCCATTTCGTAGGCTTGCTTGCATAAACAACCAAATATACCTTTGTAGGACACCTACTTGCTGTGTTGTATCACAACTTGTGAGCTAATTATGTTGCCTTACAATCAAAACGTGAGCCCCGTGGCGCAGAGTGGTAAGCGGCAGTATTGCAGCCCAAGCTCTGCTCACGACCTGAGTTCAATCCCAGCGGAAGCCAGGTTCATGTAGTCGGCTCAAGGTTGACTCAGCCTTCCATCCTTCCGAGGTCATTAAAATGAGTGCCCAGTTTGCTGGGGGTAAAGTGTAGATGACTGGGGAAGGCAATGGCAAACCACCCCATAACAAAACCAAGAAAATGTCGTGATGCGACGTCCCCCCATGGGTCAGTAATGACTCGGTGCTTGCACAGGGGACTACCTTTACCTTTACAATCAAAACGTAGGGTGAGATTGTGATCCACTATTGATATTATCCAGTACCTATTTACAATGGCATATTCTACTCTCCACATGAATAATAAAACCACCCCTACTTCATAGAAAATTACTTCAGAATCCACTTTTGGGCAAATTGCTACTCTTATGTCCATTGACTTTAGTACTCAGAAGCTAATAATTTGTGCTTTCTTTCTTACAAAGAAGACATACTACCCCTAAATCCCATTTAGCATCCTTGATAGCCCAGTTTAGTCCAATCTTGTTGCTGGGAACCTAAGCAGGGTTGGCCATGGTTAGTACTTGGATGGGAGACCACCAAGGAAGACAGGGGTTGCTCTTCAGAGGGAGGCAGGGCCACTGCGCCCATTGAGGCCAGGTAGGTGGTGGCCTCAGGGCATGAGGGCTCCGGAGGGGTGCCAGAGGGGGTGTTGGGGGCGGAGGCGTGTGCTGAGGAGCTGGTGTGGCTGGGTCGCAGCTGCTGCAGCCAGCCAGCCCCGTGCTGCCACCGCCGCACATCCCCAGCTGGGAGCAGCAGCTGTGTGAGCCGCTGCTGGAGCGGTGTGTGGAGCACGGAGCAGCCTCTGCCCGCCACCCCAGCCATCCGCCAGCCAATGCCCCCGGCTTGCGCTGCATGATGACGTCATCATGCAGTCTGTGGCACGTGTGCGCTATGCGCATGGGGAGTTGGCCGCAGGCGCCAGAAACCCTGGCACCGGCAGTGGAGGGAGGCAATGGCTAACCACCTCTGTTCATCTCTTGCCTTGAACACTCTGCTGATGGGGGCACTGTGAGTCAGTTCATTCACTGTGGGTTTGGTTGATCTGCCAGGTTAAGTAAGTTCTAGGCTGCAACCTCGCCTCCTTTCCTCCTCATAGAGCAGGATATTTAGCAGTTCATCAAGGAGCCACTATCTGGGATGCATCAGAGGGAAACCACGCAATCTTCCCCAACCAGGACCCTTCCTGTATTTCACCCAGGCCCACCTAGCAACCCATTCCTTCCTAGCATGCAGGGAAATCCATACATGGCCCTTCTTCCCAGTATGCACACCATTCTCAGCAGAAGCAAGACACAAGCGTACAGATATGACAAGGTGTGTCCCTGGGAACTACAGGAGGGTCACCATTTGAAGTAAAAGGTTTAGTCACAGTGGAGTGTGCCCAACATGGTATTCACTCACTTGGCCCAGTAGTAGTATAAAAAGGGGAGGGTCCTGCTTCACCCATACAAAATAATGATAACAACAACAACATTCGATTTATATGCTGCCCTTCAGGACAACTTAATGCTGCACTCAGAGTGGTTTACACATGTAAGTGGAGGGCGCTTGTTGACTAGTGTATGACTAGGATGGGGAGACCTAGATCCAGCCTGGGACCAGTAACTCCCTCCCATCTGACCTACTTCACAGGGTGGTCAGTAGGATAAAATTAGGAAGAGAGAACCAGATGTACCACCCTGAGCTCCTTAGAGGAAAGGCAGGATGAAATGCAAGAATAGACAGATGGTAGTTCTTGCCTCATAAATGAAATACAAGGCATCTTGACATTCTCTGAACTGACACTGGCCGTTTTCACACTGCTTCCCAGCCACAGAACATCGCGCCAAACTCCTGGAATGACAGTGTCTTCCTGGCGCAATTTTGCACTAGGAAGACGCTGTTGTTCTGGGAGCTTGGCGTGATGTTCCGTGGCCGGTAAGCAGTGTGAAAACGGCCACTGTTTTCTCAAGAAGTGCTGAGAAACTATCACAAAACCATTTCAGTAAACATAGGCTTTCCTCAGAGTTACATATTGCTATTTCTCTCCCTTGTCAGGAAATCGTTCAGTTAATTTTAATTCCATGGAGGTAACTTTCATCAAATCTAATCTGTAGTAATTGTTCATAAAAGCCTGGTAGATATAAGTAATCACATATTTATGCTACAGGGTAATAATCAAATCTGTAATTGAATCTCTTGACGTGGATGGGCTATCTCTGATACTGTATTTTTTCTAACCAGAGATTATTCGGAGAACCAACTACAACATCTGGATATCTGAATGTATGAATGTATCACACTAGTAACCTGAATTTTTATTAACTTGTTCTTGAATAGATTGTTAGATTTCCTTTGCCATATACGAACGTTATGCTTAAACACTGAAATACCAATAATCTTGCAACATTGGTAAGTACAAATGCAATGCAAAAATAGGACCCAAGAAAGCCAATGACACCTACTTATAGAAACGAAAAATACGTGTTAATGTTTCAAAACATAAGGGATGGGGGATTTACAGTGGAATATTATATTTTGCCTAGATGCCTTGTTATGTTTACATTTTTGTCCTTTTCAGAGTTAAGAATAGACTTCCATACAGCACACAGTGATATAGCAAGCATATTTTAGATGCTTTCAGACATATTATTGTAATGGTGTGGACTTTCTAGACTTACCTCCTCTATGGATAATCAAAGAAGTCTCACTTCCAACTGGACATTCCTTAAGTATATCCACTACTTCTGCATGGCTCATGTTCTGTACATTCTGCTGGTTGATCTCAACAATAAGGTCACCTTCACATAAACCAGGGCATCCCTGAATGTCTAGAATTTGCTTCACCCTCTGTCCTGTGGGACTGTCTGCTATAGTGAAGCCAAAGCCCTGGGCCCCTTTCACAATGGTTAAGGTCATGAGTTCAGCTTGTGTGGCTCCAGAAGAAGCCATAGATACATTATCATCATGAACGGGTGGCGGAAATGTACTATCAAGCTGACTATCTGCTGGAATGGAGTGCAAGGAATGTGGTGGCCGATCTGTTATGTCTGGAACAGACTGAGAAGTTCTAGAAATGTATTCCAAATAAGTTTCATAGTTATGTCTTCCATTGACTACTACAGGAGGCCTTTCCATGACTGCAAGTGGTGGCACCATGCTGTTGGCAGGATCTTCAGGGTCAAAGGGCAGAGGATATCCACGACATAGCACCAGGTTGACACTCTGACCAATGGGAACAGACTGGAAGAGTTTGACTACATCTGCGTGAGTATGCCCAAGGACACAAACTTCATTAATATAGACAATGACATCACCTAGAAAGAGAAAAAAATAGTGGCATGAGATAACTTCATCTATGCTTAAATTGCAAAAATGAACAAATTTAGGATCGCCAAAAGGGATCACCATTCGGCAGTGGCTACTGAGACAAATAGCTTAAAATGATTCTACTATTTGATGGCGCATGTCTGCCAGCAAAAATCATTTTGGTAGACAAACAGGCATTTTACTTTTTTTCAAAAGCTATCTATCGAAATTAAGACACGAAGCCCTTTTATCTCTTACAGATCTGCAGTTTTTGCTTCTCCGTAACCACAGTACTCCCGTCTCCCCAAGTTTTTAATGGAAAATTAAATTTAAAACTGAATTCTGCATGAAGCAGGATTTACTTTTTAAATATATGTGACCTCATATGAAGTCACAGTGAAAATCATTACAAGTTTGCATCATTTTTAGTCAGAATGTTGCATTCTCATCATGCCAATATCAGGACATATCAAATGCTTATACTTTGAATTCATAGGATATAAAAATTAGACTTCTTCTCATATCCTGTGCTGTTCTGAGAATAACTGTAGCAGTCTAGACATTTGACATTTCCACCATGTAAAATGGACATTTCCAAACTGAAATGTCCATTTTCCATCTCTGGTGACATCTTCTATCAGCCCAGACCAAATCTGGACAGAGGACTCAAGTGACCTAAAACAATTAACCATTAGAGAAAGTTAAGCACACATTTAAGTCTCCAATCATTATTTAAAACTTGGTATGAATTACTTCTGGATTAGAAACAAGCGGTTCTTATTGAAATTAGCGGGGTAGAAATGTGCTGGGGAAGACGTCTTCATTCAATGTGGGTTGAACCAAAGTTAAATTGCAATTAAATTTGCTGCTGCCAAACTTCCAAAAGTCTGATGACATCTTAAAGACTAACAAATCTATTTTGACACATGTTTTTATGAACCAGAGTCCAGTTCATCAGATACATGAAGCATTACATTTATTTGGAAGAGATACATACACCCAGTGCTACGGACAACAGAAGAACAAAGAGGTGGTGCTAATACAGAGAGAGCTCAGCACAGTTTCCCAGAACTCACATGCGTTTCATTACTTTTCTGGGCACATATGAAAACAATATCAGTCAAAAGGGTAAATGATCTACTCAGGTTGATGCAGACCACTGCCAACTGTTGATCAATTAGCAAAGCAGGATGAATTTGAATAGTGAACATAAACCTGGAAGGAAGAACAAATCACTTTTTGTCGTGAGTTAACTCCCTGAAGCTCCTACGCAGTCCAAGCATCCAATCTACTTCTGCATTGCAACTCAACAGCTTCTCTCCAGCCTCCCTTTGAAAGTCATCTGCCGAGGAACTGAAACACTCAAAAACCAGTGGAGAAGCAGGCCAAGTTCCATGGGCACTTAACAGAAGACTTGCAACTTTTGGCCCTATCTGACAAAACTAAACTCTGACTTACAAAACTTATGCCATAATGAAGTCATTAGTGTTTAAGGTGCTGTAGGACTCTCTAGGGTCCCCAATAGAGATGGGCATGAACCAAAATATGAACCAAAGTTTGTCAGAAACCAGGCTATTTTTTGGTTCATGAACCAGTGGTTTGTCAGAGCTCATTTCTGATGAATCATGACGAACTGCTTTGATTTTTACAGCGGTTCGTATGGTTCATTTTTCAGTTCGTCACTGCAGACAGCTGGAGCCGATCAATCTGTTACCTAGGCAACAGGGAGATGGGCTTTCTGCAGACCCGAAAGTGATGACCTGATGAACCAAACAAACAGGTTCGTGAACTGGGCAAGTTCATGGCTCATGAAACGCGACAAATCATGAACCGCAACAAACCGCCATTTTCCTGGTTTGTGCCTGCCTCAAGTCCCCAACCTTCAGATGGGAGCTGGAGATCTCCAGAATTACAACTGATTTCCAGGGTACAGAGATCAATTTCCCTGGAGAAACAAGTCAGCTCCTGAGGGTGGCATCACATCACTGCTGAGCTCCCCCCCCCTTTCCCAGATTTCACGCTCCCCCGGCTCTGCCCACAAATCTCCAGTAATTTCTCATACTGGAGTTGGACACCCTATCTTTGGCTCAGTTTAGGCATAATGTAAAAACATGTTTAATTTTAACTCCGTTAAAATTAGTTCAGCTCACAGTCAACCATGGAAATCCTAGCTTCCACGATCGGTTTCATTATCTTGTTGTTTCCCCTTATTTCCCATACAGACACCCGGCTGGTATGCCAGTCTACATTGTGCTTATCCCAGCAAACGTGCTAGTTGCAGGATATACATAGTCATACATCATACTTTTTTCTATGTATACAAACTTAAAGCAAACAGCAACCATTTTTGAATTGCATTAAAAATTCTTTAAAAAATTCATCCATGAGAATCACAATCAGCTTCCTCCAAAAATGCTACTTGGGAAGTCCCCAAGGGCTTAGCCTGGCAAATTGCCACCAGGAGGGAGTTTCATATGATGGAGAAGTCCCTGTTTGGTGTCATCATCCGCCTTGTTTCCAAAGGAAAGGAGGGCATGGAGCACCAGGTGTGCTCCACAAAGGGGTGCGTAGGTGTATACGTGGAACATTTTGGAACACAGGTAGGAAGCAATTGTTCTGAACGCTTCTCTTCATAAACTACTCTGGGCAGGTAGCAAACCAGTATATTTATTTGTTTTATTTATTTACTTCATTTATACTCCACCTTTCTCCCCAGTGGGGGCCCAAGGTGGCGTACATCATTCTCCTCTCAGGTTAGGCTGAAAGGATGTGATTGGCCCAAAGTCACCCAGCAAGCTTTGGGAGTCAAACCTGCTTCTCCCAGATCCTAGTCTGACACTCTAACCACTACACAACTATATGACGGAGGAGAGTTCAAGGAACTCAATCTACAGATTTTATGTTAAGATGCGCCCCCCCCCCCCAACATCCTCACGTGTCTGTTGGCCTGTTTAAAGTACCTGTCAAGAACAGGCAAATTGTTCTGTTACAGATGAAGGCTGACTCAATTGCCAAAATGTGCCACTCATAATCTCCCAAAATTTCATGCCTATATAAAATCAGCAGCTATTGAATGGGAAGGAGCTGTACATTTAACACATTAGACCTTGCTACTCCATTATTAGCTTTCAAAGAGATCTAAATAAACAATATTTTTGCAGCTATCTGTGGAATTAAACAGGCCTACTGGAAAAGAAAGGATGCTTGAGAAATCCATAAAACCATTTGCGGCTTTTTTTTGCCCACAGGATTGATATGCTATCTAAAATGTCTTGTCATCAAACTTTGCTTGTTGCCCTAAAATGAAACCCTGGTCTGTCTTAGTGGCATGGCATCGACATTTGCAATGAGGAATTCTGACATTTTGGGTTTGAACTCTTTTCAGGAGAAGCTGCAGATAAACTGAAGATGATACATCCATCTATCAAACTTTATGCTGCATCAGAAATAGTATCCCCTTGTCATTTTTCATTGGACTCGTGGCATGTATGAGCATGGGGGTTATGAGACCAGTCTAAAGCAGTAACTGAGAAGATGAACTGCCATACCGCGCTGGGCTTGGGGCCCCTCTGTTCCAGCAACTTGAGGAGTTGGACAGAGGTCCCAATAGAGATACTGACCCAGAACCTAGGAGCTGGGACACTGTGGCCTTGCCACTGGAACCCATCTCCCTCAGGCAAATCAGAACCTCCCTGAAAAACTGACATATCCTTCACTGAAAGACTTGCGATTATCTACCTCTTCTTGCTTTGGATGCCAACAAACCTCTCTGAAACAAGAAAATGATAATGGAGCCCTTTTAAGATCTCTGCTTCTCAGAGCAGCAGTGGCCCCCAGACTTACCTGGGCAGCTGGTTTGCAGCCCATGGGGTGTCCGGAGGGGCAAAAATGCAGTGGCTGCCTTATCGGTATTGGGAATATATATTTAGTTTGGTTTAGTTTAGTAACTTAGCAGAGTAACGTAGCAGAGTTATTTAGGCAGAAGAGTTTAAACCCTTAAAAACATGCATTAATTAATCTTCAGACAAAATCATAGAAAGATAGAACTTACAGTTTATTGTAGCAGATTTCTTCCATAGCAATATCTTCTAGTAGAAGGGAAAGATCCTAATCTAAAGAGTTACATTCCCTATTCTAATACCACGGTCTGAAAAGTAGGCAGCGAGGCTGGAGGTGTGGGTCTGTGGACAAAAGGGTCCATGGAGCCTCGAGGATTCACATCTTGCTCCTTGGAAGGCCATGAGGGAAGACAGCGATTTCCCAAGAGGCACAGAGGCAAGAGAGGAGGAGTCAGGAGGCGTTCCCACCTTAGACAACAGAGTGGCAGATTGCTAGACTTATACATTACATTCAAAGAGACATGCAGCACCCTCCAGTGTCCAAAGGCAGGCTGAGTCGCCTATTCCAACAGTTGGGTGTTCCCAGGCTCCCCTGCGGCTGCCCGTGTCCAATCAAATTCAAAATCCTTGGCCGGCCAATTGCAGCTGGCAGGGAGGCAGTTGGTGCAGGGGAGGGGCTTGCTGTCGGACCTGGGGAGCCTGAATTGTTCTTGTTCTGCTGTTCCTTCCAGTCCCAGTCCTTGTGAGTTCTGATGTATCAAGACTGGACAGCTAACAGAAACCGTGCCTCTTAAACATTAACAGTGCAATCCTATAAAGAGTTACTCCAGTCTATGAAAATCAATGGGCTTAGACTGGAGTAACTTTTCATGGGATTGCACTACAAGAGAACCGAGATTCAAGTCTCTGCAGGGAGATGGACACTAGGTCAGTGAAGGCGACGCGATCCACCCAACACATGATGGATCATGGGTGCACGGCCTGACTCACAATCAAATGTACATCATATAAAATATGCTCACTTGCTTGATGCTGTGAAGTAGTACTGGGGCGGGGGAGCTTTCCTCCTGCCTGGTTTTTGCCAGCAGAAATGGAGGGGAGGTGGCATTTTGCCTTTTCCCTCTGGCAACATGTGTAAGGTGTATTGTGTAGTTTTGCCCTGAGTTATTTTTTTTCAGTGGCAGCTTAACTAGGTGCAAATACATGGGGAGGCTCAGATAGCAACCTTCCAAAATCGGTAGACTCAGGGTTCTTATTATTTTGCTCCCAGAATCCATCTCTTTTAATGGCCAATTGGGTCATGAAGGAGAGGGGTGTCTAGTTTCTCTGCCTGACAAAAATGTCTGAAGAATATGGATGTGCTGTTACCACAGTATTGTGCTTTTCACTAGAAACAATGATGCAAAGAAAGAAAGCCTGATATTTTTGGAGGTGGAAAAGTGCTCTTGGGAGAAACTGAGGAGCCTGACAGCATAAATGTTTGTCTTCTTTGCGACCTAGAGTTCATTACAAGATTGATTTTCCTACGCCGTGAATCCTCCAACTTTGGAGGTGACTGTGAAAGATGACAGAGCTATTTTTAAGGCTGACACAAGTAATCAATATCCTACATGCTTGGTTATGACAACAAATGTGTGATTATTTCCAGTGTCTATCCTCATTTGTGCCTGCGGAACTCCAATAAAGCTAACGAGGTTGTACGAATGTGTCAGTGTAGGATTATTGAGTTTGAAACCACATTACAATTTCAACACATGGACGCATTTTGCAAACCATTCCTCCAAACAAAACACATTTACGGAAGAAAGATTTACACATTGGTCAGCCGGCATTCGAATATTTTTTTGAAACAAGCATATAAAGTATTTCTGTGCTATATTTTTAGATATGGTAGTGAAGTCACAAAATGTCATGGGGGAAGCAGCTTCTGGTTAAGAATAAAAACATAATCCAGGATTTAGTTCTGTGAACTGTCAGAGCTCACGTAGATTTCCAAGTCCCCAGCACAGTGACAGTAAGACAAACTGTAGATAGAATCTCTTTGCAGGCAGTATCATACTCAAGGAACAGGACTATGTTATCTCTGAGGTTCTTGTTACAGGGAAAATGTGCCTGATTTCCCTGCTCACACCCGAGACTTGAGTATATCCAGTTCATCTCCCAACAGGCAACACCCATTAAAAAGGAAACCCTCCAAGAATCTTTACTGTGAAACATCCCACCTTGTGGACTGGCTGTGATCCATTCACTTTGCACACCACCTAGCAACCATCAGACAATTTCAACAAAGCAAAAGATCAAGCCTGTAACAGGGTGAGTTGCCAGATATAGGACATTTATATATGTCCTATACACAAAGGGATGTATCTGCTCCATCTCTGCTGGCCCATAGAAGCTGTAAAGGACCCTGCCAGGACCATGCCCGTCACTCCAGACATGCGAGTGAAGGTACTTCTTGATAAGACTACCCAGGAAGTGGTCGCCTGATGCAGATAACACCTGGGCCGATTCCAGACGACTAACCTGAAGGCGCTGCATGCCACCATGTTCCGGATCGCAACGGGGAAAACGCGAAATATCGCGTTTTCTCGCGCGAGTTTGGCGCGACGTCGCGCCAAACTCGCGCAAGAAAACGCGATATTTCGCGTTTTCCCTGTCGCGATCCGGAACGTGGCGGCATGCAGCGCCTTCAGGTTAGTCGTCTGGAATCGGCCCTGCACGCATGATGTCGAATGATGGCCCAAGCGAACGGCTATGGAAAAGTGGGCAATCTTCACAAGATGACCCTTCATGAAGGAGATCAGAAGAGACTATCCCAAAGTGCTGTAGCAGCCACTGACTTCTCTGAGTTTTATTTAGTTTATTTATACCCTCTGCCTTTCTCCCTAGTAAAATAGCAGAGAGTCCAGCAGCACGTTTAAGACTAACCAACTTTATTGTAGCATAAGCTTTTGAGAGCCACAGCTCTCTTTTTCAGATGCCTCTGACGAAGAGAGCTGTGGCTCTCGAAAGCTTATGCTACAATAAAGTTGGTTAGTCTTAAAGGTGCTACTGGACTCTGCTATTTTGCTACTACAGACTAACACAGCTAACTCCTCTGGATTTTTCTCCCCAGTGGGGACTGAAAGAGGCTCACATCATTCTCCTCTCTTCTAGTTTATCCTCACAACAACCCTGTGAAGTAGGTTAGGTTAAGAGGGTGGGACTGGCCCAAATCACCTGGCAAGCTTCCAAGGCATAATGGAGAGTTGAACCCGGGTATCCCAGATCCTAGTGTAACAAGCTAACCACTTAACTACAACGGCTCTTCACCTATACATATTTCAAAATGCACTAAGAAACACAGCAGTGTTCAATTTTAATCTGTATTTTTAAAACTGTAGTGACTTTGAAAAAGTGCTATGAAGTTCATACAGGGCATTGCTGAAAATAAAACTAGTATCTATCATGAAGAAGGACCCAGGTTGTCATCCTTTGCATTCCATTGTGACAGAAGACTCAAAACGAGCAGCATATAGCCCAAAAGTTCATGCTGGTCTCTGCTGGCGGTAGGGTTGCCAACTCCAGGCTGAGAACTTCCTGGAGATTTGGGAGTGGAGCGTGGGGAGGGGAGGGACCTCAGTGGGCATAATGCCATACAGGCCACCCTCCAAAGCAACCATTTTCTCCAGGGGAACTGATCGCTCTAATCTCCAGGCCATGCCTGGAGGTTGCATTCTTAGCCAGCTGGAGACACACACCCCTTCCATTTTCCAAAAGACAGCAAACCTTTACTTCCATGTTGTGTTCTTGCGTCTCCTTTGCACACGTGCTTTGAGCCATAATCCAAGCCCAGAGAGATCAGGGTAAGCTTGTGATGAAAGAGCATTTGGGGTTCTTTCATTTTAATGATAATTGTTGATTTTTTAAAGAATAAGGAGTAGAAATAGGTTTGAATTCTGCATGTGTTGTTTATTTGAAAATATATACATTACAGTTATTATCAGGGCTTTTTTTCAGGGGGAACGCGGGGGAACGGAGTTCCGGAACCTCTTGAAAATGGTCACATGGCTGGTGGCCCCACCCCCTGATCTCCAGACAGAGGGGAGTTGAGATGGCCCTCCGTGCTGCCAAGCGGCGTGGAGGGCAATCTCAACTCCCCTCTGTCTGGAGATCAGGGGGCGGGGCCACCAGCCATGTGACCATTTTCTCCGAGGGCAACCCACTGAGTTCTACCACCTCTTTTCCCAGAAAAAAAGCCCTGGTTATTATGCTAATACTTTTAAAGGTTATGGTTTTTGTACATTGTACTTGAATAATCCTTGTAGAACACAATTTTGTATTTGTTTTTCTTGTCCCTTTCCTTTATCCCTCTTTTTTCTGTATCCCCTTTTCCTATTTTACTAAAATATATTTTTTTTAAAAAAAAGAGAATGAGCAAGAACAGGAAACTGATCTGTTCTGTAAGGATCTGCCATTTTATATAGCTTTTTTCTTTTTTTTTTTAAGAGCAGTCTGGCTTAGTTCTACTTTCATCCAGTGCACGTTTTAATTAAAAAGCTGGCTTTTCAGAATTTTTGTGCTTAACCAGCATGCATCCGGTAATTACACACAGCCAGATGTGGGTTAGCCAAAGAGGCTATTTACATTTTCTATTGTATGTTGCATACAGTGGTAAGATTTATTTAAATGAAAGCATTTAACTTTTTTTTTAAAAAAAGAAGAAATAAAATAAATTATGAGAATCGACAGACTGATTATTTGCTGACATGGTAAATATGATTCAGAATAGATGAAAACAGCAAGGAATGCACAAAAGAAGAAAGACAAAAAATGAACGAAGAGTGCAAAGAACAAGCGGGTTCCTTCCTTGGAGACTCTGCATGGAACAGAGCTTACAAAACAGCAACACTTGCCCTGCCCTGGAAAGTAATCGGTTCTAAACAAAAATAATGGATCCTTTCGAGGCAAGAGACCACATGAAAGAAGAACAGTCTGACTTGCTGTGGAAGATTTCTTACTCAGTAAGTAAATAAGGCCTGCTATTCTGGGTTTGGCTTATGAAGTCCTTTATCATCACAAAAAACCTGGAGCCGGTGAACTGCCTGACAGGGCATCAGTGGTTCTGAAGAGCACAGCAAACCCCCATCTTTTATACTGGTGTTTGGGAAAACTCTAAAATATATTACTGCATGTGGAAAAACCCTTTCTCTCTCTGCCCCCCCAAGTGTTTTTTTTAATGTAAAGGGGTCAACATTTATAACATGTTTGAGGATGCTGTATTTTATTTCTCCACATGAAGCTCCTATTTATTGAGGTAATGGCTCCCAGGAGCAGGGAAGCTGCTCGGCTCATTCCTGCGCAGCCTAAAGTCTTAGCTGGATGACTGAGCATGAGGTAACTACAAAGCAGCCACTGTAAGTGCCCAGGAAGCCTGGCAAGGAGACAAGGTATCACCCACGGATGAGTATCTGACTGCTTTCCAAGCCGTGCGGCGCAGCAACTCTGGATTCTTCTCAGAAATGGCTCAGAAAGAAGGAAAAACAAGTTGGGAGAATAGAGAAACTCAGGGCTTTTTTTTCTGGGAAAAGAGGTGGTGGAACTCGGTGGGTTGCCCTCAGAGAAAATGTCACATGGCTGGTGGCCCCGCCCCCTGATCTCCAGACAGAGGGGAGTTGAGATTGCCCTCTGCGCTGCTGAGCGGCGCGGAGGGCAATCTCAACTCCCCTCTGTCTGGAGATCAGGGGGCGGGGCCACCAGCCATGTGACCATTTTCAAGAAATTCCAGAACTCCGTTCTACTGCGTTCCCGCTGAAAAAAAGCCCTGGAGAAACTGATTTTTTAAAAACCAGGAGAAATGTTATCACATTAATGGGGACATTGATGACAAAGATTTGTATTCTTTATGAGCTGCCCTTTTAACGACTGTGTGGCAGAGCCTTTGACTGTTACAATACTGGAGATGAACTGAAATATGTCTCATCTCAATAAGCCACTGGCTGATGGCTACTAATGCGGATGAAATTGACGGACATCAGCTTCTCAAAGGCAGAGAAAGGTCTTTCTCAATGCCAAGAATTGAACATAAGCACCAATGCATATGCTCCTCCATTGAGCCACAGTCCATTCCATTAGAAGCCACTTGCTGGATTTATAAGAGTTCATATGGAAGTGTAAGTTTGTGTACGGACTGTGTAATGTGCAGTTAACTATTGAGATGCCTGTCTTCTTGAATCCATCTAATCATTTCCTATTAGCTATGGAAATAAATGAAACTTTCATGTACAGAGCCAATACACCTATAAATAACAGGAGATAAAAGGAGATATAGGAGATAAAAAGAGAAAGACCCCGTGTCATGCCACGTATGTGAACTCCCAAATGCAGCTTATTGACTTGCACAAAAAACAGGTAAGAATAATGAAATATATGCATCTCGGTCTGATCTAGCAAACCGATCAGGTCTGAGAAATTATGCAATAGTGATTCTTGTTAATGTAGAGCAAAACATGTATAAATAACTCCATACATGACTAGATATAGCAAGTGAGAACAACTGCTAATAGCCACACTTTCTTTGTGGTTTTTAGAATGTCTAGTTATTGGGTGAATTAAATCCATCCTTTAAAAAGAAAATTGTATATGTGACGTTTTAGTCACCACATCACTCCTTTTGATCTGTGAGGCAAGAACCAAGCCTTGGGATTCCCCATTGTCACCTTGCAAAAATGGGAGAGAATTTTTACGAGGTGCCGTCGGTTAATCCTCAGTTCCTTTCAAAGCTCATTTCTTGAAACACTGTGCGAGAAAAAAGCAGAAGAAAATGAGGAGCCACAAGTTCCATCTTTTTGATGGCAAACATGTCTGCCTCATGGATTTTAAGAGCCTGCTCAAAAGGCATCGAAAGGAACAAATTAAATCAGCTAAGTCAGGTGCATATGTTCTCATACATCAGCAAAACATGCAAAAAGATTAAAAGTTGTCTCCATTAAAAAAAAAGAAATTGTCTACGTGAATGTTCTATGATTTCCTCTAATCGCCCATCCTTGTAAATTAAAGAACAGAAGGGCTGCATAATTCAAACACAAAAATATATGAGGTGTGCATTTTTCTAATGGCAAATGAAAGAAATTGACTATAACTCAAGTGCTGCTGATACGCATAGGAAAATATCCAGAATTCAAATCTATACTAACTACTCCAGTAGTTAGCAGATCTATGCAGAGTCCTACCTGCACAGGTCTTTTCAGGGGGATTTACTCCCAGGAAAATGTTCTTAGGATTGCACTAATTTCCAAACTAATATGATGCCAAAACATTTAGCTCACAGTGTCAGGATCAGAATGCTCTTTTGTATACCTATGCTTAACCGACTCCATATTTAATCCTTTCAGTGTTCAGTGCTTTCTTCCCCAGGTGCAGAGGTTCCCAGGCAGCTATCTCACAGACCAGCATTGTTTTGGCTACCGACGTTCCACCAAGAACCGGCCTTGGGGAAGCTTTCGCTTTTGCAGCTTCAAAGGGAATATTTTGAGAACTGTGGGGGGAGGATGGGTCAGCTATGATATTTAATATGTACCTCTTGCTTTGCCTGGCATTGGTAACAATGCATATGTACCAACCTGGATATTGCATTCAGGCCAGTGGACTATAATAATCTTTTTCTTCATTAAATGCTTTTTGGAAACAATGGACTTTTGTCTAATTGCAGAAGGCAGACTGGAGTAAGGATTTTATCTAGCCACAGTTCTGACATTTTGTTACCAATCATCTTTCCAATGCCTCAACCGGATCAAACGGACTCCAAAGCTGTCCCGCCCCGGGACCCTTTGTTCGATCCGTATGTCTCTCCCGGTCCCCGAGGCTCGGAATCTTCTCAAGTTGTGCCAAGGAGACAAGGATCCACGGTTACAACCATTTTTACCCTCGCTCCCAGTACGGAGAGAACGAGGCCCAGCGCATCAGCCGTTCCATTGTTCAGCGTGCCGACCCCGACGCAGTGGGGCGCCCGGCCCAGAGAGACGAGGGAGCGGAGGATCAGCGCGATGTTTACCCAAATACAGTTGGATAGCCGGCGTAGCCTGGGATCTATACCGGAGCAAGCTGAGGGCCATCCATGGCTGTTCTGGAACCGGACGGCCGAGCGAACGGAAGGGGATACTTCCCAACGAAGTGCTCTGAGCTGGGACTATGCCGAAGTCACCCCGAGAGCGGGGGAACCAGATGTCGGAGAGCATCAATGGGCACAGCTCCAGAGTAGAACCATTGCCATTGATTCTGGGATTTCAGCAATCACTGGATTAACCAAAGGTGTACTTGCTGCGCGGGTCGCAGGAGGAACAAGGGGTGGAAGCACCCCTGCCGTGGCAACAGACGCTGAGCACGGACCACCCAACAACCCCTCCAACTACTGGGGATACGGGGGATCCGCAGCAGTCCACAGACAGAGTACAGAGCTTGGAGAACAGACTACAGAATATGGAAGAGAGTCTAGCCAACGCTGTACATCTGCTTTCAGTTTTAGTGGCGGGAGACAGAGACAGGGCCCTGCCAACGGGCCTGTCTGGCATTAGCCAGAGTCTGGCTAACTTGCAAGACCAGATATGGCCGCAGCAACCGTCGGAAACGGGTGAGGAGATTGGGGCCACTGGAGGGGGATCCCTCTTGACGGGAGAAGGTGGTGAACCGTGTCCGGAGGACCGGTACCCAGACCAGCCTGCAACCACTGATACCAGCAGCAGCGAGGAGACGGAGGAGGAGGAGGAAGAACCGCCACGCAGACCGGCTTCCCCTATAATTCCTCCACCAACCACCCAAGCGAGTCAGCCCACCACACCGACGGTGGTTCCAGGAACTTTGCCGGCTCAACCACGCGGGCCGACTTCCCCTATAGTTTACCCACCGACAACTCAAGCAAGTCAACCAATTAAGCCGCGGGTGGTTCAAGGAACGCAGACCTCGCCGAGGGGACCTCGCCCCACCCGACCAGCGCCAACCCGACCGACGCCGCGCCAGCCGACACCGAGGGGACCCCTGCCGTCTCCGGGGTCGATACCGCTAACGGGGCCGGTGGCCCCTCCGCCCCTACAACCTCTGCACCCGCAGCCGACGCCAAGGCAACCGGTCCCCCAACCTCAACCGTATTCCCACCCGCGCCAGCCTTCGCTGCAACTGGGGCCAATGGACGTTTATCCCATGCCAGATCAAACCCCCAGACAGGATTTACCCATGGGATGGGTCAAACTGGACGCTACTTTTGATGGAGACCCTTCCAAATTGGGATTTTTCCTGGTACAAGTGGTGCAATTTTTTAATCGTTGGGGACACCTGTTTGGAAGCAAAGCCAGCCAGATAGAGCATCTGGGATCGCGTCTCCAAGGTAAAGCTGCTGACTGGTACGTGGGACTATATAATGTGGGGGCCCCCGAGTTAGAAACTCTCCAAGGGTTAGTGGATGCTATTCGGGCGCAATATGAAGATCCCTTGGAGGAAACTCGGGCTAGAACAGAGTTGCAAGCAATTAGGCAAGGCAGCATGTCAGCTAGAGACTATGCCACACAATTCCGACAGCTCGCTGCCAAATGCCCAAGGTGCGAGGAGTCCACCAAGATCATCTTGTATAAACAAGGATTGAATCCAAAATTACTAGACCGAGCGCTCATGCAAGACAATCCACCTACACTGTTAGGATGGATACAGTTGACTTGTGAAGTTGAAAATCGACTCCTGGAAGTTCGCCTAGCGGAACAACATCAGCAACCCCCGAGCCAAAGACGCTCCTCCACACCTTTGTCTCTGAGAGGGAGCAGGGGAACTGGGTATGCCACCTGGGGAGCGCGAGATGCTAGATGGCAACAGGGATTGTGCTTACAGTGCGGCCAGGGTGGCCATTTCGCAGCGCAATGCCCATATCGGCCTGTTCAAAGACCTCCGCTCCAATTACGACGCCCAGCTCCCCTAACCAGCCCGGCGCTGCCGCGCCCTTCTCCGGTACCCAGAGCTGCCCCGAGGAGTAGGGGAGCGCCAAGACAAAGTTTCCCAGATAGAGGACTGGAGTTGGAGGAAATCACCGAAGACGATCAAACAGCCCTGATCGGGGAAGGAAATCCCGAGAGCCCGGAGTCGGGAAACAAAATGGATCTGTCGTAAAAGGACCCAAACGGCAGATCACACGTAAGTCTGGTCCGGTGTTAAACCGACCCCCGGGGTCCATACTGTTCATTCCTGTAACGTTAGTAAATGCTGACAAGAAGATGCACATCCGTGTGCAAGCCCTTATTGATTCGGGCTGCTCTAGAGACATTATTGCACCTGCCTTAGTTAATGGACTAGTACTCCCAGTGAAAGATTTGGATATACCTGTCATTTTTGAACAAATGGATGGCACTAACATGAATCCGGTTACCACAGAGACTGCTCCGATCATAACCGGCATGGGATCACATTGGGAAATCAGATCCTTTGTCATTAGTGCCACAGCTAAATATCCCCTGATACTGGGAAGCCGATGGTTGTGTGATCACAACCCCCACATCGATTGGGCAGAAGGGAGTATTACTTTCACCCATGAATCTTGCAAAAATCATCGTTGGGATCAAAACTGGGGAAGAAATCCCACTATGTCTGATTCAGCTCTACTCACCCAAGAAGAAATTAACCAAATACCTAAACAATATAGGGCATTCACTCAAGCCTTCACAGAAGAAGAGGCCAATACGCTCCCTCCGCATAGGAGGACAGACTGTGCTGTGGAAATTTTACCAGGGGCTTCACTGCCAAAGGGTCGGTTATACCCTATGAGCCCCAACGAAAGAGACAAACTTCGGAAGTTCATTGATCTCAATTTGCAAAGGGGGTTCATCCGCCCAGCTAATAGTCCCCATGCAGCCCCAGTTTTGTTCGTGAAAAAGAAGGATGGGGGCTTAAGACTGTGTACTGATTTTCGGGGACTAAACGCTGTGTCCGCTAGCAACGCCTACCCCATTCCACTCATCAAAGATCTACTCAACGTCGTGGCCCAAGGTAAGATCTTTACTAAATTGGATTTAAAAGATGCTTACTTTCATGTCCGTATCCGAGAAGGGGATGAATGGAAAACCGCGTTTAATACCCCACTCGGACAATATGAATATTTAGTAATGCCTTTCGGCTTGACTGGCGCCCCGTCGGTTTTCATGTCCATGATCAATGAAGTCCTACATGAATTTCTGTACCAGGGGGTAGTGGTGTATCTTGATGATGTGTTGATTTACTCACAAACGGAGGAGGAACATGTGGAACTTGTACAAAAGGTACTAACTACACTCATGAATAACAAACTGCCTATTAAACTTTCAAAATGTGAGTTCCACAAAACAAAACTCACTTATCTGGGCTATTGTATCTCGTCAGAGGGCTTGAAAATGGACCCAGAAAAAATACAAGCTGTATTAAATTGGCAGGTCCCCTCCACCAGAAAAGAATTGCAGTCGTTTCTAGGGTTTGCCAATTTCTATAGAGAATTCATTGCTAATTTCGCCCAGACCACGCTCCCCTTAACTGAACTGTTAAAAACGAAAGACAAGGGGGAGCAAGCAAAAAAACCTGGTGCAAAGCTCTCATGGACACCCGAATGCGAGGCAGCATTCAATCAGTTAAAAGAGCAATTTGTCTCAGAACCCGTCCTACAACACCCCGATGAAAACCGCCCCTTCATAGTACAGGTCGATGCCAGCGATATGGCAATTGGGGGTGTGTTATTGCAGCGAGGAGAGGACGGAAATCTCAAACCTTGCGCCTTCCTTTCTAGAAAGTTTTCTGAGGCAGAGAGAAATTGGAATGTGTGGGAAAAGGAAGCCTTCGCTATTAAAGCGGCGCTCACAAATTGGAGACATTGGCTAGAAGGAGCCCGACATCCGTTCGAAGTCTGGACGGATCACAAAAATTTAGAGGCCCTGCGCAGCCCTCGCAGACTAAACGCCAAGCAATTGCGGTGGGCGGAATTCTTCTCGAAGTTCAATTTTACCTTAAACTTCCTACCAGGCAAAACTAACTTCCTCGCTGACGCTCTATCACGTCATCACCCCAACATAAAAGCAAAAGGGAGGAGACAGTCGACACGGTGTTTTCGCCTACGCAATTAGGGGGTGTGATGACTACGTGCAGCCGCGCTAAGCCCTCCCCGTCACCCGATCAGGGGTGGAGAGAAAAGCTGAAAGCCGAAGTGGAGAAGGAGGGGGGGGGAGGCGCCCAAAGACAAACTGCAACAATCCGCCACGGGGGAATGGCTTTGGGGAGACCGTTTTTATGTGCCTAAATGTCTGAGAAAGGATGTTTTACAACGATGTCACGATGCCCCCATAGCGGGACACTACGGTTACTTAAAAACGCTCCACTTGGTGCAACGCCAATTTTGGTGGCCAGGCATGCGCAAGGACATTTCCCAATACGTAGCCTCTTGCCCCATCTGTCTCAGCGCCAAATCCCGAAAGGGCAAACCTCCGGGGCTTTTGCAACCCTTAGAAACGCCAAGTCGACCATGGGAGATTATTTCTATGGACTTTATTACTGATCTACCTCCCTCTAAGGGACATAATTGTATTTTGGTCGTGGTCGATTTGTTTTCCAAGCAAGCACACTTTATACCGTGCACCACCATTCCCTCCGCTAGAAAACTAGCTGATATTTTTATGAAATACATTGTGAAAATACATTCTTTTCCATCCAAGGTGATTTCGGATCGCGGCGGGCAATTCGTTGCCAACTTCTGGTTGGAGCTTTTGCAACTACTGGGAATTGAACAAGGGCTCAGTTCAAGCCATCACCCAGAAACAGACGGACAATCCGAAAAAACTAACCAGATATTAGAACAATTTCTAAGATGCTACATCAACTTCCAACAAGACAATTGGGTTGATTTGCTCCCGTTAGCAGAGTTCTCCTATAATAACAGTGTACACGCGTCTACAGGAGAAACTCCTTTCAAAGTAGTTTATGGCTTCCACTTCAAGCCGTTCCCGTTCGAAGCGCTCCCCCCTCCAACTACAGCTTCTCAGGACGTCACCGAGTGGTGGGGGGAAGCAGCTCAACAATGGACTCAAATCAAAAAACACCTCGACAAAGCCAAACAGGACTACAAGAAATACGCAGACCGCCACCGTGCGGCGGAATGGGATTTACAACCTGGCGATCTTGTCTATCTGTCTACAAAAAACCTGAAATTATCTCAAACCAGCAGGAAACTAGCTTTGAAGTTTTTAGGACCTTTCCCAGTGCGTAAAGTAATCAACAAAGTGACTGTTGCTTTAGATTTGCCAAAGAACCTACGCTACGTGCATGATACTTTCCATGTCAGCCTCCTAAAAAAGGCTCCAACAGATAACCAGTGGCACATCAAAGGCCCCCCTATTCCAACGTTAATCGATGACCAGACCCACTACGAAGTACAACAAATACTGGACTCAAAAATTAAACGAAACCAGCTGTTTTACCTAATTAGGTGGAAGGACTTTGATTCTGGGTTTGATGAGTGGGTCAGTGCTGTACATGTCCATGCCCCTAGACTGGTGAAAGCGTTCCACTCTCGCTATCCACATAAACCGGGGGGGGGGGGTTCCTTAGGGGGGGCAGAATGTCAGGATCAGAATGCTCTTTTGTATACCTATGCTTAACCGACTCCATATTTAATCCTTTCAGTGTTCAGTGCTTTCTTCCCCAGGTGCAGAGGTTCCCAGGCAGCTATCTCACAGACCAGCATTGTTTTGGCTACCGACGTTCCACCAAGAACCGGCCTTGGGGAAGCTTTCGCTTTTGCAGCTTCAAAGGGAATATTTTGAGAACTGTGGGGGGAGGATGGGTCAGCTATGATATTTAATATGTATCTCTTGCTTTGCCTGGCATTGGTAACAATGCATATGTACCAACCTGGATATTGCATTCAGGCCAGTGGACTATAATAATCTTTTTCTTCATTAAATGCTTTTTGGAAACAATGGACTTTTGTCTAATTGCAGAAGGCAGACTGGAGTAAGGATTTTATCTAGCCACAGTTCTGACATTCAGACTATAATTCTGATTGAATTGACAGTAATAAGAGATCAGGTGGGTCTAACAATTAAGGGGGTGAGGGGTACCGATACAAAAGGCAAACAAAGTTATCCCCCTGAGTTCCACATGCATTTTTTGTCTTTTGTTTTTGCTTCAAGTTTTTTTTGTCCCCACACCCTTGGCTTTTTCTGGTTTTCTTGAGACCACTTTTACCCCAGTCTTTTTCGGGAAGCTGATTTTGCGTTGACTTTTTCCTTGTGCACAATGTTTCTTTTGGTTTTGTCTGTAGGTTATTGGTCCTGAGTGACGTCAACACCCATATTTATGATGCCACCTCTGTACGGGCTTCGGACCGGGTGTTATCCATGTCAGCACTGGGACTCTCCCAAGTTGTTTCAGTTCCTATGCATCAAGCAGGCCACATGCTAGATTTGATCTTTGGGATGGGGATGGGGGTACAAGTGGGCCTTGATGCTGTTGAAGTAGTGCCATGGTCAGACCACTTTGTCCAGAAGGCCCGTCTGGGAGTGCCAGGCCCTCCCTGCATAGGCCGTGAGCTAATTTATGCTTGCCCGTGGAGACTAATGGATCCAATGGGTTTCCAGGATGCTCTGTGGGATCCAATGCCCCCTGGCAGTTCATTGGATGAGCTGGTGGGGGACTTTTATGAAGCCATCGACAAAATTGCCCCCCGTTGCCCTCTCCATTCCCGTGCTAGACTGGCTCCTTGGTATGTGGAGGAGCTACGTCAGATTAAGCGGGAACTGAGGCAGCTTGAGCAAGTATGGTGGCAGAATCGAGGTGAAAGGACAAGATCATCTTATAGAGCGCTTATGAAAGCTTATGAGGTGGCTGTGAAGGCGGCATAGAAGGATTTCTATGCTGCCTCCATAGCGTCTGCAAGCTCACACCTAGCAAAATTGTTTCAAGTGGTTTGATCCTTGGTCTCCTTTTCTCAGGGAGACCGCCAAATTAATAATTCAGCTAATAGCTGTGAGGCTTTGGGGAGCTTTTTTGCAGATAAAATTTTGTCTCTCCACCGTGATCTACCAGCAACAGTTGACACAGTAAGGGAACTGGAGGCCCCTTGGCCATCTTCCGGCCCTTATTTAGATCACTTCAGTCTGGTCTGTTAGGAGGAAGTTGACAGGATCCTGCAGCAGGTGAGGCCCACTATGTGCTCCCTAGACGTCTGCCCTTTGGGGCTGGTGAAGGCCAGCACGGACAAGTTGAGAGCTCAGTTGGAGGCAAAAATGTCTCTGGAACCAGGGATCAGTCTTCGGAACCAGGGGAAGCCAGTGAGATTCCCTACCTGCAGCATGGCAGCAGGAGGGGACAACGGATCTCCTGTAAACCCCGAGGACCTTTCTCAAGACCCCACGGAAATGCCGATGATTGAGACTAGCTCAGAGCATGGAGCCAGGGCGATTCCCAAGAGAGGAGCCAGAATCCTGCACTGGCTGGGTACAACGCCCCAAGAATGGATATCACGTCCCTCATATGGAAGGATGAAGGACCAGAGGGAATGGTGCCAAGCGCACCTGTTCCAATCCAGCTTGGAAGGAGGAATGGGAGCTCTAGAGAATCCAGGAGGGGACCTGGAGGATGAAGAGCAGCTCTTCAGATTGGCAACTCTTCAGGAGACCCAAACTGAGAACGTCAGAAAAGGAGACCTCACCATGACAGAGGACCAGGGCGTGGGTGAGGACGATGAGAATGGAGAGCCCAGAGATCTGAGTGGAGTGTATGACCTACAGCAGATGTGCAAGGAGATGGAAAGTGTTAGGCAGATGGTGCTGGAAATTATGGATGGAATGCACCTTAGGGGTGGGGGAGGGTTCTCCCCACCACTGCACTTTGTTAATTTGTTTTATTATTTGTATATTGATTTTAGTTCTTGTTTTTATCGATTTTAACTGTTCACCGCCCAGAGCCCCTGGGGATGGGCGGTATATAAATTGAAAAAATAAATAAAATAAATAAATAAACTGTACCTTGCTGCGTGGGCTTGCAGAGGTGGAGGGGAGGCACCGGTAAGGCCTCCAGACCAAGGAGTGGCCTCGGGCAGATTTCCTCCAGATCCAGTTGCACCTGCCCTCCCAGCAGGCCCAGCACCACTGGTTCTCCCAGCAGCTCCAGCTCCACCCATCTTCCCAGGGCCCCCAAGACCACGCGCTAGAGGATCAAGGGTCCCATGGGACTGGAACCGCCGCCCCTGGCTTGGCGAAAACTGGAAGCTTGTTTTGATGGAGACCTTGAGGAATTGGGCTATTTCTTGGTGTAAGTGGGGGAGTTCCTAAGAGAATGGGGCCACACTTTCCCAGATGAACTGAACCAAGTAAGCTACATAGGGTCTCGGCTGGGAGGCTCAGCAGCTAAATGGTATGGGATTTTATACTCAATGCAAGCCCCAGAACTGGGGAGTGTGGATGCATTCACCCAGGCACTTGAGGAGCAGTACGAGGACCCTCTTGAGGACGAGAGGGTGAGAACACGCTTGAGGCTGATAAGGCATGGCAACCATCTGGTATGAGAGTATGCAGCAGAGTTCCGAGAGTATGCGGCTAAACTGAGGGACTGGACGGAAGGAGTGAAGGTAGAGTTTTTCAGAGCTGGCCTGAACCCCGATCTGGTGACCAAAGTGATGGTGCAAGATGACCCTTGAACCCTCCTGGGCTGGATCCAATTGGCTTGTGAGATCAAAAATTGGGAGCAAATAGTGAAGTTGCTGAAGTTGCAGCATCAAACTGGTCAGCAGAAAGGATTGGCGGACGCCCGACACCGGGAGTGAGGGAGGCTGCGAGCCAACATTCCCTTGGGTGAGAGAGATCAGAGAATGGGACAAGGGTTATGTTTGAGATGCGGGGAAGTGGGCCACTTTTCTGCTGAGTGTCTGGGTGAAGGAAAGAGCCACCTGGAGATGGAGTCAAAGCCAAGGAGGCTACCAGAAAGGTGCTTGAAGGGGCAGCACCGGCCTATTTCCAGGAAGGAAGCCGCAGCAGCGGCTGCAGTGCCAGAGGAGGGAAGGGATACCGTGAGTGAAGAGCTTTTGTCAGACAACAAAGAGGAGCAGTAATCACCGATGAAAAATGATGGAGACCTGCTGTGAAGAGCACCAGCCAATGGGTCGCAGAAGTCCCAGTGCCACAGAGGGTGAGACCTAAGGGAGCGTTGTTTTTTATAGTGGTCACCTTGTTAAATCCCCGGAAAGGGAACATCATGATAAAGGCCTTGATTGACTCGGAGGGCAGCAGAGACTTGATTCCCCCTGCGCTTGTGACAGGGTTGGGCCTGGAGGTGATTGAGCTACCTCTGAACAAATGGATGGGACGGTGATGAGGGGGACTCCCCCTAGTTACAAAACTGAGACCACCCCAGTGGGAATGGGGGGACATTGGGAAGAAAGGACTTTTGTGGCCAGCCCAGCAACCAAGCTCCCTCTGGTTGTGGGAGTAAGATGTCTGTTGGACAGAATCACAGAGTTGGAAGGGGCCATACAGACCTTCTAGTCTAACCAGACCTTCTGCACTGGGGGCAGGGAGGCAAGGAAGGTATGCTCTACGTATGGAAATGCCTTTGGGCAGAGGGAACTTTCCTTGGGATCCATGCCGAAGCATCATTCAGGCAAGGGTTGCCAGGTCCCTTTACCCTCCCGGCAGGAGGTGGGGGGGAGACCTGGTTCTTATCTCCTCCTTCTTCCCTGGCCCCGTGGCTGCATGAAGACATCATTTCTGGTGATGCCATTTCCAGTGATATCACCGCGCAGGGGCAGGAGTGCATGCTTGCTTCATAGTGGGCAACTTAATACTCTGATGGTACAATTTTCTTTCCAGTATCTGAACCGATGTAAGTTTTGACAAATTGGAAGAGACATGTAATCTAATATGTTGATATTCACCCTTGCCATTTAATTTACTGTACAAACTGTTTAGATATCTCCTGAGAAATCAACCCCAAAATAAATTAGGAAAGGGATTGCTAATTCTATTTCCTAGTACGGTTGATAAGGCAGTACAATATATATATTGGACTTAGCTGAATTGGACGGCACATTTCATGAATAACTTTGCAGTCATCATTCTTCCTTCTCTTGGAAATACTAGAGAAGCCTCAAAAGGGAACAAAACATCTTCGCACATGACCGAGCATTCTCCTCCCCCAAAATAGCAGTTGGCTCTTCCTAGCTTCAGGACCTCTGAATTAAGCTTGTTTATAGCCGAAGATCCTATCATATCACTGACATTCTTGTTTGTTTTCTGTCATAATTTTAATTGTAGCTTTGGTAGCAAAAGACATTGGCATGCAGCCAAATCTTATTGGCTATGTGGCAGGGACACTTTTGATTGAAACGGCAAGAGGAATGAAGACTCTCAAATTCAAAATGGTGTCAGTTCATCAGGGCTGCAAACAGATAGAAAAAGTATAAAAGAAATAAAATATTGGGAGAATGAGCAGAGAACGTTTGCTCCTCTGAAACTCCAACTTGCCTGACATAAATGTTCAAGAGTGAAAATTTGGTGCAGTCCTAAAAAACATCACAACAATCACTTAAAAGACAAGCTGAGAAATAATCTGGGTGAAAACATCTTTACCTCTGTGCAGCCAAAGACGCTTGAAAAGGAAATGGAAAGTGCTTTAGGGTCAGTATAATGTACGTTCACTTTGGATGTTATCTTTTCTGACTCATATAGAGAAGCAGCCGTGTATTCATAGCAATAATTATATCGTTTTCTCCCAGAGGACCTTAACTGTTAAAGACGCTACCAATAATGAAAGTAAACAAAGATGTCTAATAGTGAAATCCTAGAAAGAGTTACTTCAGTCTATGTCCATTGTAAGTATTTGGTTGTTTTCACACGTCTTACCAGCCACGCAAAATCGCGCAAAACTCCCGGAACGATGGTGTCTTCCTGGCACAATTTCCTGTCATGACTCTGGTTTGTGGTGCGATTCGCAACACAAATAGGAGTCATGATGGGAAATCGCGCCAGGAAGATGCTGTCGTTCCAGGAGTTTCGTGCGATTTTGCATGGCCGGTAAGACGAGTGAAAAACATCTTTCATTGTAAGTAAGATAGATGGTAGTGACAAAATTATTGTGATGAGGGGAAGTATCTAGAAAATGATTGCACAGACTGTAAGTGTATCCCTCCTGCCAAGTTCATGTCACTATACATGTTAAACATGATCTTTACTTATAACATTAGATAATGGTTGCAATAATGTTACACCTTGCGTCAAACAGTGGAAAAGAGTGTATTTTAAAATCATCCCTCCCTAATATTCATTCCATATGTAGATATACAATGCTGCTATCTATCTATCTATCTATCTATCTATCTATCTATCTATCTATCTATCTATCTATCTATCTATCTATCTATCTATCTATCTATCTATCTATCTATCTATCTATCTATCTATCTATCTATCTATCTATCTATCTATCTATCTATCTATCTATCTATCTATCTATCTATCTATCTATCTATCTATCTATCTCTGGCCATTTCCACACACGTTGAATAATGCACTTTCAATGCACTTTCGTAATCCTTTAGATGTGGATTTTTTGTTCCACACATGGAAAATCAGTTTCAAATCTTCACTAAAGAGTATTGAAAGTGGATTATCCAATGTGTGTGGAAGCAGCCTCTGTGTGTGTGTATTTATTTATGTCATTTACAGTCCACCTTTCTCACTTAGACTCAAAGTGGATTACATAGTGCAAGATTATTACAATCAGTATCAAGGACATTTCCATCCAGTGTCAAGGACATTTCCATAGGCTATGCCATAGGATAAATAAATACAAATTTACAAAGACTTTAGTAAGGATCCAATACAGAGTTGAAGAATTGCTGAAACAGAACATAAGCAATTCTAGGACTGATATTAGACAACATGAAGCACAGGTAGTATATAGGAGTACAAATTTAAAGCAACAGATAATATGTAAGGCAACATAGTGGTGAAGTCTAAGGTCCCTAACTCATTAGCGAAGCATCTGAGATCCCCTCCCTACAATACCGCCCTCCTATCTGACTAAAAAAGCCTTTTTGAATAATTTGGTTTTGCATCATTTGCGGAAAGCCAGGAGAGTGGGGGCTCTCCTGACCTCCTCCGGTAGGTCGTTCCACAGGGTAGGGGCCACCACAGAGAAAACCCATGTACGGGCTGCTGTTGATTTCACCCATGTGCAAGCTGTCACCTGCAAGAGACCCTGTTCCGATGAGCAAAGATTAGATTTTTCTTGATATGCACAACATCTGAGTTGGACCCGGACTAAACTGGCAATTTCCGTTGAATCCTCCTTCCCGCTGCAGATCTTTCATACCATTCCTTAGGGTCTCCTGTCCTCTAGCAGCAGCATTTTGGGGGAATCCGCAGGCTGCCCTGGAAGGAGGAAGGCAGGAAAGTTCCATTCTGCCACTGGAAAACTTGGTCAGGATCCAACTCATTGTCCCCTGTCTCACAACCTCCATACTAATAATATTTTTAAGGCTATATAATCCATGAGCGCTAGATGACTGTTAGGGAAAATTATATCATGATAAAATGGGAAGATGAGATAAAAATGTAGTGCCATTAAAGCTGAAGACCGAGAAGAAATGCTGGAGTGATGAAATTTCAAAAGGCGGTTCTGGGTTATTAACCTTTATATAGCATTATAGAGTCTCGCTTGCACGCCATTTCTTCATGCAACACCACCAGCTCCTTTCACCATCCTGATAGCTCTTTGAGTGAAACAATGCACACAATTTGCCTTTTGTAAATGAAACACGAAATTAGCTGATGACAACTACCATTTCCAACTTAAATTTTTGTCGCTTTGTGCACACAGAAAGCCAAGGAGATTTTTGTCACACTGTTTTTTTGTACTGTGCTTTCCTCCGTGCTCAAAGGGCTGATGTCTTCTGGGCCTTCTTACAGGGAGCCTTGGGAGGACCCAAAGTTTCACATGAACTGAGAATTTGCTTTTACTTACAAAGCAACATTTCTTCTGAGGACAACACCGATACAACAACAGAACGGAGGGGATGGTGTCCCAGGGCTGCCAACCTAAGGCCCTGCCGGCAGCAGGGGAACTCCTGCTTCCACCGGCTACCTCTCAGCCCTGCTCATCTGGTCGGTGGCAGGGAGAGCTAAGGGGGGAGAAGAGCGTGTGCAAACTCCTCCATTCTGCTGAACTAGCTTCAGCACACCCTGTGGCTCTTTGTTCGTACTGGAAAAGGACATCATTTTCCAGTACAAGGGAGGAAATGCCGGAGGCACTGAAAACAGTTCAGCAGGATGGGGGGGGGGGAGTGGTAATGTTGCACGCAGAAAGTGCACACGCAGGAGGCAAGTACTTGGCTCCACGTGAAGCACGGGAACACTCCCGTGGCCAGTGCAATGATGTCACTTCCGGAGGTGATGTCGCCATGCTTGTTGTAAGTGTGCACACGGCACGCGTTCCTGAGGTGCCTGCCAGTGGTGGGCAACCTCCAGAAGCTTGCCACCTCCCAGCGACCACTGGCAGGTTGGTGGGCAAGGTGGCAAACCCTCAGAAGTTTGCTCACCACCAGCAGGCACCTGGGAGACTAGCCGCCACTCACTTGGCCAGCAGGGGGGAAAGACATGGAGAATGTCTTTGTGCCCAATGGCAGGCATGTTCCTGAGCTCCCCAACTGACTCCTGTGCAGCACAGGACCATGCCCACCACTGGCCATGATTTCTCTTCTGGGAGTGATGTCTTTTTGCCCAGTGGGAGCACCTGCATGCAAGGAAGCCACCCCGAGTAAGTGCCAAGTCCCCCCTCCCACCGGGAGAGTAAGAGGGCCTGGCAACCCCTTCTCCCTCAGTGGTTGGGGATTACAAATCCCACCAATCACGTACAAGTTCTTTTTTAATCAATAGAACATTGCCATACATTTCCACTTAACAGAACTTCGTACTCTTCACAAATACGGCTGTTAACACTTCTAGTCTCCCCCATAATTTTGTCACAGTGTCACACTACATGCCGCTATGGATTGTCTGATAATTACAAACCTCGCTTATATCACACACAGTCAAATTGTGGGTTGTCCTGCCTCTCCAGGATATACTTCTGGTCTGGGTGTTAAGACAACAAGGCAACGAAGGCAAATGGAAATGATTGTACGGAACAGGAATCCGCAGCAGGTACAAGTCAGAAGCAGAATAACTGATATCATTAGATCTTAAGTCCAAACAAAATAATTTGTACATTCATTGAAACAAAGTGAGAATGCATAAAACAGATTTAGGGTTATTCTCAGAGCTTTATGATCAATATTTGAAAAGAGTTATTTAAGATGATAAATAAAAAAGGACTTTCTTTCCAATTCTATCATTTAACAAGAAGTTATTTAAGTAAAACTATATTTATTATGAAGATTAGGATTTCTTGATATATTACACCCACAACATCATGACTATCATAATAAGGCTGTCTTTTTAGGATTATAGATACATTAAGAAATTTCCAGCCATCTTCTAGGTCAAGTCTCCCCAAAATGATACCCACTGAAATCTTCCCCCAAATCTGCTAAATGTTTTTAGAAAGTGAGTGGAGCCATGTGGGGATCTTGACCAGCAGGGCTTCTGATTGGCCACTGGAGATCTGATTGGCTGTGCAGATTTTTTTAAAAGCTGTTTCAGTGGCAGCTGCCATCACAATGCTGATTGTATACTCTCTCTCGCTCTCCTTTGTCAGTGTATTTTATTTAAAATTACCCTTCTTCTCCTGCCTGAAATGTGGAGCTTAGGCAGGTCATGGATTGGGGAAGAAAGGTGAGATACCATAATGAGGTATAACGTCAGGCTCCATCTGCAGTTTGGCACCCCTAACTCACCACCCTCTGTCAGAATTCCAAAGCTGCTGCAAGCTAAAAAAGGTTGGGGGGCCCTGTTCTAGGTCCTGGAGTCTGACAGTGCGATCAACGGGCTTAGAAGAGTGTACAAGGCATAGATGGCAAGTCTGGGCGATGCAGCAACATCCATGCACAAAGACCACTTGGGAAAGGCCAAGGAAATTTTTTGATACTTGGTGATCAGTGCATATTGGGTCTAAGAGGGAAGAAGAAGGAGCCAAAACCAAATGTATATACTTTGCCAATGTGATGGCTGTTTTCCCTATGGAGTTCCTCCCTCTTGAGTGTGAAGTAGTGGCTGCTGTGTTCCTTATGCCTGTACCCATAAACTGCCCAGTGTGTATAATGATGCCTAAAACTAGGTTACCAGAAAGAAGATCTATAGCAGTCCAGAAGGAACTGGGCTGAAAGAACTAGGGCCATATTGTACAAGGTGATGGGGATTCACACGGTCATATTCCCAGATGGGTAATCTAGCCCCTCCACAGCAGTTCAATATATTTTCCTGGCTGCATTTAACCCCACTAGGGGAGAAAAGACAGGGCTCGGTCTTGGGAGGCCCAGGTTTGAATCCCTATTTGCCAGGGAATCTTGCTAGTTGACCTTGGGCCAATCACACTCTTTCAGCCAAGCCTACCTCACAAGGTTGTTGTGAAGATCACGTGGAGTAAAGGAGAAAACCATAAGCCACTCTGGGTCCCCACTGGGGGAAAAGGCGGGGCATGAATGAAATAAGTAAAGTAAGTAAGTAAATATGTCTTCCTTTGTGGAAAAATACATTTGAAATTCCTGTATTTTTTCCCTACTGGGACTAACAGCATCCCAACAACAACAAGTAACATCAACATTTGATTTATATACCATCCTTCAGCACAGTTTAATGCTCACTCAGAGCAGTGTACAAAGTGTATTATTATTATCATCCCCACAACAATTGCTTTGTGAGGTGGGTGCAGCTGAGAGGGCTCTGAGAGAGCTGTGAGTGACCCAAGCAGGGCCAGCATGCCCATTGAGGCAGGTCTGGCGCCCGCCTCGAGTGCTGAGGCACCGAAGGGGGTGCCGGAGGGGGCGCCGGGGGGCGTGGGCGCACACTGTGGAGCTGGAGTGCCTGGCCCGTGGCTGCTGCAGCCTGTCAGCCCCGCGCCGCCACCGCCAACACATGCCCCCGGCCGGGCACAGCAGCCGTGGGTCAGGTGCAGCAGGCATACAGGGTGGCATGCAGAACCCCCCTAGCCACCTGCTGTGCATGACTGGAAGTGCGGGCAGCCTCCGCACACTGCCGTCCCAGCTGCCCACTGGCCAATGGAGCCAGCTTACTGCTTGATGATGTCACATGTAGTGATGTCATCACGCAGTCTGGGGCGTGCGTGTGCGTGTGCATGCACTCTGTGTGTGTATGCGTAGGGGCAGCTGCAGGCGCTAGAAACCCTGGCGCCACCCCTGGACCCAAGGCCACCCAGCTGGCTTCAAGTGGAGGAGTGGGGAATCAAACCCAGTTCTGCAGATTAGAGTCCTGCTGCTCTTAACCACTACGTCAAACTGGCAAATTATCCCCAGGGGAAGGGGATATTTTTTACTGGGGAAACATGATGGTGTTCCCAGGGTCATAGCCTCAATTCAGACCAGACAAACCCATGACTGATATTTGAGGGTAAATTACACGGGGAGATTCCCATAAGTGATCCTCAAAATGTTACTTGGTCCTTAGAATGTGAGACGTGAGAACATAGGAAGACACCAAGGAAGTTCATGTTCGATAACAATGAATGGCAATGCAGAAGCAGGCACGAATAAAGAGGATAAATGAGTGAAAGGAAAACCTGCAACTGTAAGGAAATATAAAACAAAAGCAATAATTTAGTGGATCTGAGTCATCCTTGATCGCAGAAACGGATGCGCTGAAGAAGCGGTGAAGGGTTCGTGTGAAGGATACGTCTTCTGTCTCCAAAACTTGATCTCTTTCAGGTCAACCCAGAAACAATGGCTATGTTATTTTACTTCTGATTCATATCCCATTATTTTTCATCATAAACCAAGGAAGTCCTGAGCTCTGCAACATTTGAAATCTTATTGGAAATTTTGGCTTATCTTAGTTTTTCAGCAGCTTACAGAAAATATAAAGATCTAACTGCTACAGAAAGGAAAGGAAAATCGAAAGAAAATGCAATAAAACTGAAGCCACAAGAGGATTTGAATTCAATAACTCTGAAATACAAGCAAAGAGTTCAGCCACAGATTTTGTTTAACATAAATGGGAATATACAGGTATTATTTTTATACTAGAGAGAGTTTATATTGAATCAAGATGATAAAATTACTGTCCACCACAAGGAAAGCTTTTTTTTAAAAAAAAAAGATGTCTATGAAGTTAGATTAAGCAGGATTTAATTAATAATTTCCTGTGAGAAACTTGACGATCTGAATTGCTCTGCAAAATATCTGCAAACATAATTTCCCCATGTTTATAATAAGATCGAACTGGCTTTCGACATTTGTTGCTTGGAGCTCTCTCTGGAAGTGCATGCATAAATTAGAAGGGCAGGAAGGGATCAGGGAAGAATGTTTATAATGCTACATCATCTAGAATGAAAGAAGAGTTCTTGCTATGAAGTTCTTGCTATGGACAATCTTCTGAATGCTAGACAAAAAAGAACTGGGCTGTTTTCACCCTGCTCACCAGCCATGGAACATCGCACCAAGCTCCCGGAATGACAGCGTCTTCCTGGCGCAATTTCGCACGAGAAGTTCTTGCGCAAAATCGCGCCAGGAAGACACTGTTGTTCCAGGAGGTTGGCGCGATGTTCCGTGGCCAGTAAGCAGTGTGAAAACGGCCCTGGAAAGACTCTTCAATCTAGTTTACGACTTAAAATGTACCAGCAAGAATATGTTGAGGGACCCCCCTTTGAACCACATGCACCAACGCTATTCAATTTGTTCTTGCAGCGTCAATGCTCTGAATTTCCAGTTAATGATGCCACAAAACTATCAGGGTTATTTTCCAGTATGCCAGAATCATATGGGCATGTACTAAGCAGCTTACAGACTAAGCAAACATTAGATTTTCAAACTGTGCCTTTGATGAAGATATACCTTGGGAGTTAAATGGAAATAAAATAATGCATGTTGAAAAAGCTCATTGTGTTTCTAGCAAGGGCTATAGTGGAAATTCTGGTTAAGGCTTTAATTTGCACAGAGAAAGAGAACGCCAGTTTACCAAGACAATGCCTTTAAGGCTAATTAAACCATCAAAGGGAAGGGCCTGGAGTATTCCCAGGAAACTCAACCCAGGTGCTTTGTTTGTGACCAAGAAGGCCATAAAACCATCCACTGCCCAAACCACAAAAGATCACTCAGCAAGAGGCCAAGCAACAATTACAAGCATCGTCTTTTCAACGTGAAGCAAACATATGGCTTACCCACCTTCATTCTCCATTCTGGATCTTCAGTTCACATTTACAATTCAAAGGACTTTTGCACCAAACTTGAAAGGATCCCGTTCAGGCTGTTTATCTCGCGAATGGGTCAACTTTTACAACTAATTTGCCAGGGTCTGGAGTACTGAACTGCAGATTACCCTAAACTGACAACATCAATGTGATCCAAATGACAGATGTATTGTATGTTCCTGAATTAGATGCAAACTTGATTCCTCTGAGTAAACGAAGTGAAAAAGGCTATGAAATAAGCATAAAAAAATGATACATGTACCATCTCACTGGATGGAGACATTTATGCAATTGGCAGAAAAAGTGAAGGAGTGTTTAATCTGCAAGAAGAAGAAAGAGAAAATGGGAACGATGATGAATGTGCAGAATCTGAAACAGGAGAATATGAATAGATTGAATAGAGACTATGAATGGTTATCTCATTATCAGAAGTAACTGACTTCCTTAACAGAAGTAAACTGATCTCCATATCAGAAGCTACTGTTTGCATCTACTCCTCCCTCCCCTCTCCACCTATATATCTGACCAGTTTCTTCTTGCCCTCCATGCGTCTGACGAAGAGAACTGTGATTCTCGATGTCATGTTCTGAATATGTTTCTTTTATGTTCAAACCAAAGAGACTCCATTTTAATCCTGTCAGTGTTTTAAGTGCTTCTTTTGCAGGTGGCAAGCAGTTCAGTAGAAGCTATCTTAGAGAAGAGGAATGTTATGACTACAACCCTTCCAACCTTGGGAAACTTTCACCTTCTCAGCTCCGAGCCGCTTGTTTTGAGAACTGTGGGGGGAGGATGGGGCCTGCAGGGGTTTGCTATTCTGTACCTTAACCTTTGCCTGTCATTCGTAACAATACTCGTGTATCAGACAAGATCTTAGGATCTTGGATAGTGGACTATAATGGTTGTTTACATTCAGTAAATCTTTTGAAATCAATGGATCCTTGTCTCATTGCAAAAGGTAGTCTGGATTGCAACTTTTAGCAAGCCACTGTCTGACACTCGAAAGCTTATGCTACAATAAAGTTGGTTAGTCTTAAAGGTACTACTGGACTCTTTTTGAGGAGAATATGTGAATCTGATAAATCCTGTGTTCATCTGTGGCATAGAAGACTAGGAAATGCAAGCTCACAGAAACTTCAGCAGTTGTATAGACAAGGTCTAGCTAATGGCATTGATTTAACTGATTGCAAGGACAACAGCCGATATGTTTGCTGTATCCAGTCTAAGGCAAGAAGACCACCTTTCCCCAAGCAGGCTGAGAGAAGAATCAATGAATGCCTGCAGCTCATTCACAGCAATATCTGAGAACTTCCAGTAAGGAGCCTAAGTAATCATAAATACTTTCTAAGTTTCACTGATGATTTCTCTCGTTATTCAGTAATCTATTTACTCAGGCACAAGTCCCAAATGCTGGAGAAGCTGAAAGAGTTCACAGGCATGGTTAACAACAAATCTGGCAGAAAACCACAGGTCCTGCACTCTGGTAATAGAGGTGAATATGTGTGCCATGCTACACAGCAGTTCCTGAGAGAGGAAGGCATCCAACACCAGACCACAACCGCGTACTCAACCCAGCAGAATGGAGTGGCAGGCAGGAAGAACAGAAGTCTTCTGGACATGGTAAGGTACATGCTGTCAGGGTCATGGCCAAGCTTCATGGTCAGCCCCTGCTGTGCTTCAGACTTAATGTTGGGGTTTGATATTCATTGACATGCTGTGTAAAATCCTGTGTGTAACAGTTCCTGTTAGCTGACACTTTCTTCTCTGCAAGCAGGCAGAAGAACTATGTTGAACTTTTACCAAGAAAAGAACCGTTGCCATAGATATATAACCTTGCATTCCAGTAGTTATCTATTGTAGCTAAATTCCTTCCCGTATTCGCTGTAGATGGAAGAGGGGAACGGGGCTGTGCTTAAATGTCTATATATGTTGGGTACTGAGAACCAGTTTTTATTCCTAACAAAGAATGTTTTGGGATGCTGAACTGGGGATCATCAATAAACCTTTAACTCATGACGTCTTGGACTCTTGCAGTGAAGTTATTGAGATTCGACTGGCAGGCTTTCTGATGCACCACTTCCACACACATTTTGGTGAGAAGCTGTGACGGCTGCCATATACCTACAGAATAGGCTACCCATAAAAATAATGCAGACTACACTGTTTGAGCTTTGGCAAGGCTACAAGCCTAGCATGAAATATCTAAGAGTCTTTGGGAGCAAAGCTTATGCCTACATCCCGAAAGAGAAAAGATCCGAACTAGAGGACAGAACAACAGAAGGAATCTGTATAGGATACTTTTCAAAGAGTGAAGGGTTCAGAATTCTAGATGCAACTACCAACCAGATCAGCGTGAGCAGAGCTGTGTACCTGGATGAGAGTGAGAAGGCTGCACCTGCAGAGGGGGCCTATGCTGACCTGAACAGCCAGCTCTAGCATCCCGATACAAACAACCTGGAAGAGGAAGCGGAAGAGGAAAGAGAAGAATAGACATTAGAGACAGAGACAGTCCTGATGGACTGCCGTGCCTCCACTACTCCACCAGAGACGCCTAATTCAGAGGGAGGAGAGGGGGAGCCAAGGCAATCAACACGTTCAACCAAAGGCATTCCTGCCAAGCGACTGTCCTACCTCGCAAGAACGGCAGAAATAATAAAGCCTTTATCATGGAACCAAATATCCCAGTTACCTCCACAAGAAGCACAGAAGTGGAGACAAGCTGCAAAAGTGGAAACTGAAGCTCTACACAAGAACAAAACATGGACTCTCACACAACTACCCCAAGGCCATAGGATGCAAGTTGGTTTTCAGGGTAAAGCATGATGAACTTGGCCAAGTAGGACCGCCTCTCCCAATACATCCCTTGCAGGGCACTGCACTCTGCAGATAAACAACTCCTGGTGGTCCCTGGCCCAAGGGACATCCGGCTGGCCTCCACCAGGGCCAGGGCTTTTTCTGCCCTGGCCCCAGCCTGGTGGAACGCTCTCCCGCTGGAGATCCAGACCCTGCAGGACCTATTACAGTTCCACAGGGCCTGTAAAACGGAGGTGTTCCACCGGGCCTTTGGCTGAGGACCAGCAGGTGTCCCCCCCTTATCCTATCTAAGTTCGCTGCCTCTTCTATGACTGCCCTCGGCTATGTGTTCTACCCACAGCTATGACTTATGCAGGTCTTTTATTAGTATCCAAAGTAGCCTATGTATAATGGCACCAGAGTATTTTAATATAAGTTTTTAAGTGTGTTTTTAAAGTTGACTATTAATTTAATGTTTTAATTATGATGTGAGCTGCCCTGAGCCCATTTGTGGGGAGGGTGGGATATAAGTCAAATAAAATAAATAAATAAGTACAAAGATACCAAGCTAGACTAGTGGCAAAAGAATACTCCCAGAAATATGGAGAAGACTTTGATGAGACTTTTGTACCTGTAGTTATGCATGCAACAGTGAGAACACTTCTACGTGTTGCTGCTAACAGAGGAACATATGTACAGATGTTAAAACTTCTTCTCTACACGGCAAACTAGAGGAAGACACCTACACACAGCAAACCCGTGGATTCATAGAGAGCAGCAAAGAGAAACGGATATATTGTGGCTAAACAGGGAATGATTACAATGTAACAGACAAGATTAACAGCCCGCTGTCTTTCTGCTGCCTCCCTTAGCAACGCCTCATACCCTCCTCTCCACCTCTCACTCTCTCCAATGGACTCCAACTGTCTCTGGCTCAGTATTTCGCCTCCTCTCATTGGCTGGTTTCTCAGGAGAGGCAGAGCTGGAGCCAGTCCTGTCCATCACACTCTGATTCTCAGAATTCTACAAAAACTATCAAAGCAAAGGGAAAGGCTAGTGCTGGTGCTCCTTACTGGCCAAAATGGCCATGTATTCCAGATCCTTTGAGGTCATCCACCCAAGAGCTGTGATGGTTTCTATTTGGGAAGGCCTGACGCTGCACTCTTAGCAAACCCTCATGCTCACAGCCTGGAGGTTGAGCTGCATATGTTTAACCTAGGCTGTATGGTAGAAAAGAGCAAGAGTCCAGTAGCACTTATAAGACTAACAAAATTTGTGGTAGAGTATGAACTTTTGTGAGTCACAGCTCACTTCTTCAGATATTGTGAGCTATGACTAAGGAAAGCTCATACCCTACCATAAATTTTGTTAGTCTTATAGGTGCTACTGGACTCTTGCTCTTTTCTACTGCTACAGAAAGACTAACATGGCTACCCAACTTGACCTAGGCTGTGTGGAGAACATTACCATATATAGCTTTCAACTACACTCTTCAAATAGCAGGATATCTGATTTCATATAGCAGGATATATGACTTCATCTGGCAAACACTGGCTGATCCCGCACTCGTTGGATAATGCACTTCCAATCCTCTTTAGAGATCATTTGGAACTGAATTTTTCGTGTGTGAAACAAAAAATCCACTTCCAAACGATTGCTAAAGTGCATTGAAAGTGCATTATCCAATGTGTGCGGAATCTTGGTGGTGCATCTTGAGCAGCAATTATCCTAACAGGCCAGACATAAGCTTGATCCTTGACATCACAGAAATTGGGATGAAGCTTTGCCCCTCTTGTTCAGTGCCTATTGAGAGGCAGTACACCCCTCCCTTGGCGGTTTTTCACTTAATGAACTTGTGTTTGGCAAAAAGTTGCCTGCAACTGTTAAAAGCAAACGGGGAGGGAGTTTATACTTCTTCTTTTTTTTGAAAATTTTTTTATTAGGTGAGAATATTAATACATACAACTTACAAATAACATCTCAATATCATTTTTCCCCACCCTTTCCCTCCCCCCTTTTTCAGGACTTCCAACAGCTTTCCAACCCTATATCTTAATCTATTCCTAATCTATCCCCTTTTTCTATAACTCATTATATCATGTTTACATTCTGCTTTGTTAAACTAAGCTCTATCTGTTAGCTTCAGATCTATTATTATTAACTTAACATCTGTTATCTATTACTATCTGTTAACTTCAGATATATTTAAATTTAAGCTAACAATTGAATAAAATATCTACTTTATTAATTTTACCAATATCTATTAACTCCAAATCCACTTAAATTTAAGCTAACAATTAGCTAATACTTCATTCCATATGGTAAAGATTCCATCTCTTCCAATAAAAAGAAACCCATTCGAATAATTTTCGAATTGCCATCGTTCCCCTTTCACGTCCCACTTCTTTTCTAAATATGTTTTCAGTCTTCCCCAATCAGTAAAGAATTCTGCCAGATTCTGATCTCTCAGCTTTCTTGTCATTTTATCCATTTCTGCCATGTACAGCAATTTATATATCCAGTCTTCAATAGTTGGTATTTCTTGCACCTTCCATTTCTGCGCATATAAAAGTCTTGCTGCCGTCGTCATGTAGAATAGTAATGTTCTGGATTGCATAGGAACATCTTCCATACTTAAATTCAGTAGCAATAGCTCGGGGTTCTTCTTTATTTGGGTCTGCAAAATCTCATTTATTACTTCTAAAATATCTCCTTAGTACTATCTAGCTACATCACATGTCCACCACATATGATACAATGATCCTTCATGCTTTTTACATTTCCAGCCTTTATCTGACATATTTGCATTTCCAAGCGCAATTTTCTTAGGCGTTAAATACCATCTATAAATCATCTTATAGACATTCTCTTTAATACTGGTACAAGTTGAAATCTTCAATGTAGTTTTCCATAAATGTTCCCATGACTCAATGTATTGTCGAAGGCTTTCACGGCCGGAGAACGATGGTTGTTGTGGGTTTTCCGGGCTGTATTGCCGTGGTCTTGGCATTGTAGTTCCTGACGTTTTGCGAGCAGCTGTGGCTGGCATCTTCAGAGGTGTAGCACCAAAAGACAGGGATCTCTCAATGTCACAGTCTGTGGATCCTCTAGAAATGTGACACTGTGGATCCTCTAGACTGTGACACCGAGAGATCCCTGTCTTTTGGTGCTACACCTCTGAAGATGCCAGTCACAGCTGCTGGCGAAACGTCAGGAACTACAATGCCAAGACCACGGCAATACAGCTCGGAAAACCCACAACAACCATCGTTCCCATGACTCCATTGTTATTTCTTTGTGACAGTTAATTGCCCACTTCACCATCTGTACTTTGACTGTCTCATCCTCTGTATACCACTTCAGAAGTATTTTATAAATTTTAGATATCTTCTTTTTACTTTCTTGTAGTATAGTCTCTTCCAACTCTGAGTTTTTCCATTTGATTCCTCCGGGAGTTTGTACTTCTGAAACCCCACAGTCTGCGACTCAATATTTTACTAATCTGCAGCAGACTTTACAAAGAATGTGTCAGATTGCCCGTGAGGCTCTGACTGATGCCAGGGAAAAGCAAAAGGTTTATTTTGATAAGACTGCAAAGCCGAGAACATTGCAAGAAGGGGAATTAGCCTTTATTGCTGAGCCCTGAGAATGTTGGAAAGTTAGACTTCCATTGGATCGGGCCCTTTAAAGTTGAAGCGTGCAGTGGGAATGGCAACGACAAAATCAGGTGCCCCAAACAAGGCCTCTTGCTTGTCCACATTAACCGCTTAAAGAAATTTGTTACTCGGGGGTGGTGGATATAAGTGGGGTGGCTGGCATGGAGCCACGAAGCCCAGTCCTTCTGGGGCATGGGAGGTATGGCGGTGGGACCTGGCTTATGAGGAGAAGGCCAGAGATATGGAATGGCTCAATGTCCTTCTAACCTGCGCCCCATCCCGAGGCATACTGGGTGTGGAACTAGGATAGGAAATAGCCCCCCTTCGACACTGATGCTGTGCAATGCCAGGCCCATAAACAATAAAACCAAAACACTGCAGGATTTATTTGCAATGAACGATAAGGACTTGGTATGCGTGACTGAGACCTGGGTGAGGAAGGGTGAAACAGTCGCCTTGGGAGAACTTAGAGCCGAAACAGACGTGACGAGTTACCTCAATTCAACCTGGGTTTCCTTGCCTCAAGGTTTGATGGGACGTGTAGGCATCCTTGCAGGTGCATTGCTGCATTTCTCCTTCCCCTGCTTGCGTGGCCCAGAGCTACATAGCCGCACGTGCTCTGCCTCTCCCCCCGTCGCACTGAGCATCACTTCATCTCCCCCCCTCCCTCGTCTGGCCCAGTCCCCGCAGTTCTGGGCTGTGTGGCTTCTGGTGGGGGCCGGGCGAGTGAGAGGGAGATGCAGCATGCTCCGGGAGCCTTTCCTCCCGCTCTCCTGGTGCAGCCCAGTGTTGCTCTGTGGGGGCTGGGCCAGGCGAGGGGGGTGGAGTTGCCTCCCCCCGTCGCACTGAGAGTCACTCAGTGTGATGGGGGGGGGAGGCAGAGCACGTGCGGCTATGTAGCTCCGGGCCACGCAAGCAGGGGAAGGAGAAATGCAGCGATGCACCTGCAAGGACGCCTACACTTCCCGTCAAACCTTGAGGCAAGGAAACCCAGGTTGAATTGAGGTAACTCGTCATGTGAGTTTCGGGTCTAAGCCTCCCCCTCCCCGGGTTTCTTGGTGCTCCATCAGTCCCGAACAGGAGGCCAGGGGGAGGGGTGCCAATTCTTACCCGATAATCTTTCTCCTTCAGGGCGCTCCCCATCCCTGAGATCTTTGGCATTGATTGTATTGGCCTGGTGTGGGGTGCCGAGGAGAGATTGGCTATCTGTTTGGTGTATCAACCACCTAGAACACCAGCAGATATCCTGCCGTGCATGTTGGAGGTGGTGGCGGGGTGGGCCTTGGAATATCTCAGACTGTTAGTGCTGGGGGACTTCAATGTCCGTGCCAATGAAGCTACTGTCATGTCTGTACCCCTAAATCTATGTCATTGTTCTAGGGGTTGAACAATCGCTGATACTGTGCTTTGATTTCATATTGCAAATTCTATACTCATCACTTTCGTTTCTCTACTTCCCAGCATGAGAACACAGCTGTGTAATCTCCTTCTTTGAAGCTCACTGAAATTACCTTGCAATGTCTGAGATATTACCATTTCTGTTATGCCTCTTTCTGTCTCGTCTAGCTGATGTATAAACTCCGGAAAAGGTTCCCAGACTTCTTCCTGCTCAAAACTTGTGGTTGAGGGAGGAGGGGAATGTTTGAGTATTTTAGAGCTGTACTTTTCTCAAGTCTCTATTCCTATCAACTTCTACTCTTGCTGCTTAGATGTCTGCCTTGCTTCTAAGTAGTCCTATGGACCTGTATATGGAAAAGGTTTGATTTCTGAATAAAAGCCATTTGACCAAGAACCTGTGCCTTGCTGCAATGGTCCAGGGATCTGCCTGCTGTATCCTGTCATCCACAGCCTGACAGCTACCTCCTCACAGGCCACAGACCTGGTGTCTTCCATGGCCATGTGGGGACTCTCCAAATTTGCATCGACCCCTACGCATCGAGCGGGCCACATGCTGGATCTGATCTTCAGGATGGGGATTCGTGTGGATCTGGAAGTAGCTGAATTGGTGCCATGGTCAGACCATGCAGTCTTGAAGGCTCGGTTGGACGCACCACCCACACCCCCTGCAGGGGCAGCCAGCTGATTTAGGCTCACCCACGGAGACTCATGGATCCAGTTGGTTTCCAGAATACTCTACGGGATCCAATGATCCCTGGAAGTTTGTTAGATGAGCTGGTGGAGGACAAAATCACCTCCTGTCACATTCTCCGTTCCCATGCCAGACTGGCTTCCTGGTATACAGAGGAGCTACGATGGAAGAAGTGGGAGCTGAGATGGCTTGAACGAGTATAGCGAAGATCTTGAGATGAAGAGGCAGGAACATCCTATAGGACGTTTATGAAAACCTATGAGGTGGCAGTAAAGGCTACAAAGAAGGAATATTATGCAGCTTCCAATGCTTCAGCAAGCTCATGTCCAGGAAAATTGTTTAATGTGGTTCGATCATTGGTCTCCCTGTCACAGGGAGACCACCAAATGTTGAATTTGAGTATTAGCTGTGAGGCTTTGGGGAGCTTTTTTACTGATAAAATCCTGTCTCTCCACCACAACTTGCTGGCCACTGTTGATACAGTACATGAACTAGAGGCCCCTTGGCCGTTGTCAGTTCTAGGGACGGCAGCCCATGGCAGATAGATCCCCAAACCCCTCACAGCAAGCACTCCAGTGCATTGGTTGAAAAGGTCTTTATTCAGAGATCCATTAAGTTCATGGGTACATCCATAGATGGGATAGGTTGGCAGGAATGAGTATACAAGCATATGCACTATTGATATAAGGAGCATTATCCCCCCCTCCCCTTGAGCAGTCAGCCTTTAGGCGCGAAAATCCTAAAAAGTTCCATGAGAACATAATAGCTTAGTCTGGACAGAGAAAGGCAGATGATTACAAGGAATCAAAACTCCCTTTTCCCCCTGTGAAGAGTTACAGTACAGCTGTAAGGTCACTGCTCATACTTTCAGAGATAACATTTGCGTGTTCTGGGAGTAAGGCACTTTCATTTTCAGCAAGCAGGTTCACACTGATACTTGATTATTTGACTACAGTACAAAGCACAATCATATGAGCAATGCATGAGATCAATTTATTGGAGCAATGGATGGCACAGGTCACAGCAGTTGTCAGGTCATCTTTTTTTCATCTTCAAAAGACCAGGCAGCTGGTCCCCTATCTTTCAACCCGCGACTTAACTACAGTGATGCAGGCAACGGTCACCTCTAGACTAGATTATTGTAACTCGCTCTACGTAGGGCTTCCTTTGAGTCTGGTCTGGAGGTTACAACTGGTCCAAAATGCACCTGCGTGTGTTATTACAGGAGTGCCAATTGAAGCACATATAACACCTATACTGCATCAGCTGCATTGGTTACCAGTGGAGTACCGGATCAGATTCAAGGTTTTGGTACTAACCTATAAAGCCCTAAGTGGATGGGAACTGGCATATCTGCAGGACCGCCTCTCCCTATATACTCCCTGGAGGAGACTTCAATCTTCAAATAAATAGCTATTAATGGTCCCTGGACCCAGGGAGGCCCACCTGGCCTCAACAAGAGGCCCTGGCTCTAGCCGGGTGGAACTCTCTGTCTAATGAAACCAGGGTCTGGCAGGATTTATTGTCCTTTTGCTGAGCCTGTAAGATGGAGATGTTCTGCCAGGCATATGGTTGAGGCTGGGCTAGGCCTCTGCCGCCATGCAGGGGGACAGGGTGGATGAATATTTTAAATTCCTCTCACCAGATGTTTTCATCACCACTATTTACCACCACTTTGCTACACCTGGAAAGTGTGGTAGTACTGCCTACGGGGTTTTATCCGAGTGAAGATATGTAAAAGCTATATTGTGGTGGCTGCCCTCTTGATATTCCTCTTAATTATTTATTATGTAATTACTTATGATTTTAAATGTTTTTAGGGTTTTTTAATGTATTTATTGAATCATGTAACATTGCTATGACTATGTTTAAAATGATGTAATCCACCCTTAGTCCATTCACAGGGAGGGCGGAATAGAAATATAATATCATTAGACAAATAATGAATCTCGAGCTTGTCCCTCCTTAGTCCCCCCCAGTTAGGTGAAGAGAAGGTACACAGTTTGTCTTCTGGGTTCAGGGTGGTGGCGGCGGATCCACAACTCACCATAACCCTAAGTAAGAGGGAGAGAGAAGAAATTTATTATGGCTGCAGCTCTGCGTATTCTGATAAGATCCGAGCAGGAGAAGCCTCTGTTGTCAAGTGTCTAGATATGGGAATCCAGGGACATAAAGAGAAGCCCTCTTGCGGTTACTCTGAGAGTCTCTCTAAACGAGACGCATTACACGAGAATGCTCAAGTGAAGGGAGACGCGATGTTAGCCAGGAACTGTAGTGTAAAAAGACAGAGGAGAAGGCTCTGTCATTTTCACCTCTCTAGAGCTGGCACGGCAAAGGTTGCTCCTCAGAGGGTTTGCTTATTTCCTTTTTCTGTACTTGAAGACTCTCCTGAATTTCCCCCCCTCTTTAGGGACACGAAGAGGAAATAATCAAACTTTCTGAGGAGCAATCTTTGCTGTGCCAGCTCTAGAGAGGTGAAAATGAACATTCCTACCTGTCTTTTAAAACTCGGCTTCCTGGCTAACATTGTGTCTCCCTTCACTTGAGCATCCTTGTGTAATGTGTCTTGTTTAGAGAAACTAGACAACCCTGTCTGCCACCAAGAAGAGGTTCCATCTTCAAGACTGCCGCATCCCAGAACCACTGAAGAATGTGAATGTGTAATGGTGACAACTAGGAATGCCATGGAAAGCCAGAAATGCCCAGATTATAGTACCCAGATGATAGTACGGATCAGGGCTTTTTTCTGGGAAAAGAGGTGGTGGAACTCAGTGGGTTGCCCTCGGAGAAAATGGTCACATGGCTGGTGGCCCTGCCCCCTGATCTCCAGACAGAGGGGAGTTGAGATTGCCCTCCGCGCCGCTGAGCGGTGCGGAGGGCAATCTCAACTCCCCTCTGTCTGGAGATCAGGGGGTGGGGCCACCAGTCATGTGACCATTTTCAAGAGGTTCCGGAACTCCGTTCCCCCGCGTTCCCCCTGAAAAAAAGCCCTGGTACAGGTTATGTTGATATATGATTTCATCACATTTCCAGGTGGCTTTAGGAAAAACACATGCCCATTAGAGCAGGATAGAGGCCAATATTGCACTCACACTAGGGCAAGAAAGAGGCTCCTGTCCTTTGCAGATGATTGTCTTTAATGTTTTCATATACTGGACCGATAGCATGTTTTTCAAAGGTCATCAGGCCTTCCAAGCTTGTTTATGTCAGCATTCCCCACCATGGCACCTGTGAGCACTGTGGCACACACAACTACTTTCTCTGGCACCTGCCAAGATTGTCAAAAGGTGGATGGGGCCACTGTTATAGGCTGCATGGCCGACGGTAATTATGAATTTGGCTCTCGATGTGCTGCGGAGTGAGCAGCACCGAACAAGACTAACCTAGTTCATATGCAAAGCAAACACTAGGGAGATATGCATCCATCAACCATAAAGCACCTATAAAATGATACATCTTACAATACAGAACTGCCAATCCAAAGCACAACTCATCCTGTAGTCACAAGGCTGCCAAAGAAAATTAGAGAACTACTTCAGCCCTCTTGAATTCAACTTGAACCAGAACAGATGGGATTCACCAACATTAGACATAATGTCCCCTGACTGCATTTCAAGTGTTTTATGTTTTAACCTTATAACTAACCAACACGCAGTCCACAGAATGAATGTTACAAGACTGACAACTGAAGCCAGAAAATGCTAATTTTGTCAACTCTTCACTTTTTGCCTTTATACCTAAATTCTGTATTTTGGGCAAGTGTCAGGCAGAGCTGATGTCTGCATGTAATGGGGCAGCTTTCAGAGCCCAGAGCTTCCAGCGGGGCCCACTGCCACTGGCCACACGCCTTCACTGCTGCCTACCTAGCTTCTCCCACCTGCTTCTTTGCAAGCACTCTGCAATCCATGCGTCCAGCCGTATGCACCGCCCAGCATCATTGGGGGGCAGGCAGTGGATGGTGCAAGCATCTGTGAGTGCAGGTGGAGAAAGAGCTTGGGAGGGGGAGGAGTAAAGATGCACAAGCAGGTGGGTCAGTGGGTGGGTAGGGAGGCATGAGGGGGGTCTGGGGTAGGGCGGCCAGCCTCAAGGTGGTGGCTGGAGATCTTCTGGAATTACAAATTCATCTCTGGGCCACAGAGCTCAGTTCCTCTGGAGAAAATGGCTGCCTTGGAATGTAGACTCTATGGCATTATATCCAGCTGAGGTCCTTTCCTTTCCCCAAACCCCACCCTCTCCAGGATCCACCCTCTAAATCTCCAGGAATTTCCCAACCAGGAGCTGGCAACCCTAGCTTCAGGGTAGACAGAGGAGAGGAGGAACACTCTTGTCCCAGGGCCCTCAAAAATCTAAGACTGGTCCTGGTGTCAGATATTAATGAAACAAGCACTTCTGCAACCTGATATGTTCCCCTTCTATTAAATCAGGGCTTTTTTCTGAGAAAAGAGATGGTGGAACTCAGTGGGTTGCCCTCAGAGAAAATGGTCACATGGCTGGTGCCCCCGCCCCCTGATCTCCAGACAGAGGGGAGTTGAGATTGCCCTCCGTGCCACTGAGCGGCGTGGAGGGCCATCTCAACTCCCCTCTGTCTGGAGATCAGGGGGCGGGGCCACCAGCCATGTGACCATTTTCAAGAGGTTCCGGAACTCCGTTCCCCCGCGTTCCCCCTGAAAAAAAAGCCCTGTATTAAATCAATACCGTCTCCTGCCATATCCTGCCGTCAGCCCAGCAAGTCTCCCCAGCAGGGTTTTTTTCTTCCCGCCATCCCCTTGTCTTGCTCTCTCCCATTCTCCTGGCTGTTATCTCTTCCTGTCAGTTGACTCCCTTTGCATCTCAAGTCTCCTTTCCCAAAGAGAGTCATTCCTGTCATGCTTGGATAGGAGGCCGCCTGGGAACCCTGTGTGTGTCACCTTGATTTCCATGACAACAGAAAGGGGGATATCAATGTAACAAATATATTAATAAATAAGGTGTCTGAGGTTGTCTAATATTAGCACAATTCCACACTGATTTGCAAATTGCTAGGACTGGCATGTTTTGAAATGACATACTTCGTGGTGTCTTATCATTTCTGGCATTTGAAAGGTTTGAATAAAGGTTGAAGTTGACCTAATTTTTCAGTTTCCTAAGTAGGTACACAGAGCTTACTATGGGATAAATTCAAAATGTTATTTAAGATTGCCATTGACCCTATTGCCTTGCATTGATGAGGAATCCGTGCTGTTGTCAACAGAAAAACAAAATGATTTCCATCAGTTCTAATACAATTACAGGCCTTCACTGCTGCAAAGTTGTTTTTTTTAACAATCTTACTAAAGTTTCATTTCAAGGGCATGACAAGGTTCCTTTAACATCAATAAGAGGCCTTGATACTGCCCGGTGAGCCAAAGGCCCTGACGGAAATAAGATACAAAGGTGGTCATCATGATCCAGTTCAAAGGTGATTGGTTCTACTTTGAATAGTGCTCAGAAGGGATAATAGGGATGAACTTGCCAGCTCTCAAGCTGTGGCACACAGGATCTGTTCAAAGCCCCTACCCAAATTCCTCTCCAGTCTCTCAACCAGGTATGGAGGAGACAATCTCTCCAGCTCTGGCACTGTGGGAGAGGGGACCAGGGAAGGAGAAATCTGACCAAGAGGTCTAAAATATATAGGAAGCTGATAATACGTGACTGAGAAATGGTGACCTTGCTCATTAAAACATTCTCTGCATCAGGGCTTTTTTTCAGGGGGAACGCAGTGGAACGGAGTTCCGGAACCTCTTGAAAATGGTCACATGGCTGGTGGCCCCGCCCCCTGATCTCCAGACAGAGGGGAGTTGAGATGGCCCTCCGTGCCACCAAGCAGCAGGGAGGGCAATCTCAACTCCCCTCTGTCTGGAGATCAGGGGGCAGGGCCACCGGCCATGTGACCATTTTCTCCGAGGACAACCCACTGAGTTCCACCACCTCTTTTCCCCGAAAAAAAGCCCTGCTCTGCATCAATGCCATTGCTTGGTTCCCTTTGACCGGGTTCCACCTTTTCCTGAAGCAAAGGTGAAGTAAAAAGGTCTCACTTACCAGTTTCCATTTTGCCATCCTGGGCTGCAGGACCGTCAGGGATAACACTCTTCACCTGCAGAAACTCATCAGGTTCGTCCCCACCAATGATGGTAAATCCAAAGCCCATATTGCTTTTTTTAAGAGTTGTGCTGAGGAAAGTCCCCTTCAGCTGAGAGGCATCCCGGGTGAAGAGCGGTTTTTCTACATCAGTCAACAGAAACAGAAAGACAAACCACGTTTGGGTCACGCAGGTAAACATTCCTGGATTCTCACAGTGCAACAGAAGCAGCAGCATTTTGGGAAACATAAAAAGCAAAATAAAAGTGCAAGCATTCTCAGAGAAATAAAAGCATTAGTGAGTTATCGTCTCTTAAGGCAAAAACCAACAGGGGAAGGGTGTGCTGATCTAGGCAAATGTTCCTGTCAGTGAATTCTCTGCTAACTTGGGAGGTGCACTTTTGGGGGGTACGAAAGCAGCCATCCAAAAACGAAACGGTAGATGTGTGGTGATGATTAATCACACTAGAAAAACCTTTTGTCCGTTGAAGAAGCGTTGGGAAATGAGAGTCATATTTACAGATTTTACTTCTCAACAAGCAGGATTTCAGAACGTAACATTCACGACACGTGAGACAGTTCAGTGGCCAGGGGGGCGTCTGCTTTTGGAGCAATTCTGTGGGAAGTGTGACAAAGACCAGCAGGCAAAAGAAAGGCCTCACCTGACATCCAGTGCCTCTGTTCTGTGCTTGATTGTGTGAGAAAAGGCATGGAGAAAGGTGAGAAGGTTGGTGTTCTTTTGTTTCCAACTTAGCTCACTACGTTTTTGCAAAAGTGCAGCCTGGGTAAGCAGCAGCACTCGGACATACCATACAGCCTGTAAACTCCAGCACTGTCCCGCCGACACTGAGACAGGTCACTCACACTGCGAGACCGCTGAGGAGCAGGGCGCGGGTGAACATGAGTGGGCCTAGGTAATGTTGACGGGGTGCTTTCTACTGTTACAAAGGAGAACAAGCCTCATTCTTTGGCCACAACCTCACGTAAAAGTTTTTAAGTCTACACTCAGCATAGATTGTTAACCATTCACTTTTGCACTTCAATAATGATTAGGGCTGCCAGGCCTCCCATTATGGCGAGAGGTTTCCTGAGGGCAGCCCACATTTCCCACCAACACTCCAAGTGGCGGCAATACAAGAAAACACATCGGCATTGTTTTCACTGTGATGTCACTTCCTGGAGAAACCTGGAAGTGCTATCAGGTAGCTTTAGAATTTACTAGAAATGAGATTCCTATAGGGTTGCCAGGTCCCCCGGAGTCCAAACTGGGGCACAGGGGGCAGTTGTGGGGGGCGCACGTGTGTGCTCCAGAGCACTTCCTTGTCATGCCGGGAATTACATCATTCCTGATGAGATAAGGAAGTGCTCCGGAGATCCTGGGCGCATTCCCCATGCTTTCCCCCACACTGACCAAGTGAGTGGAGGCGGGGGTGGAGGCTGGTAGCAGTGGTTCCCCCACTCCCACCGGGGGACTGGTAACCCTAGATTCCTAAAGCTACCCTATGTTGTGGCGCACACGCTGCCATGCCCCCCCCCCATTCCACCCCTTGAAGCTCCTGCCAGTTGCCTGGCAACTTTAATTATACTTACTTTCATAATTCCCCACAAAACAATAGTACAGAGCCATTGATTTCAAAATGAGAAAAGCAGCTCCCTACAGAGGAAATTTCAACAGGAGTTGCAGCCCAGTTTGGATGTGTGCCCAGGAGACAATCTCCAAGTGCCAGGACAACCTCCTGGGTCTAGGAGACAATCTCAAACACACAACCTATATAAGTTGTGAACAGTTGGGATAACATAGGGGAACAATGAGTTCTTGCTCTTTTGGTATCTCCCACCCTTTGAGTCTATAAAAACTTTTATAGACTCAAATCTGTTTGCCTTCAAGATGACCATGTTTATTCGATTTTTCTTCTCTATGCACAAAATGTGTTTAACTAGCCAACCTGTTATTTGTTTTGTCTTAAGCAGGCAGGAAGAAAAAAAAACTGTTTCTTGTCTCAGAGGCAAGCCAGACAAGATGCTTGAGGACTGGTAAAACATCTGTCCATTTTCCCCTTCCAGGGTGGTTTTGATCTCCCGACTGGATGAAAGGTTCAACACCATCCAATCTGGATCCAAAAGAGGGCTCTGAGCAACTGCTGTCTCCCTTCAAAAGCACAGGGAAGATCCATTCCCATCTCCCAGGGTATCATTTCATTTGGCTCATCATCACATTTCAAATAACAATCATTTCAAATAATAGATCTTTACTATATTTGTAAGGAGTAGCACCTTTAAGACTAACCAGCTTTATAGTAGCATATAGTAGCATGCTCTGACAAAGAGAGCTATGATTCTCGAAAGCTTATGCTACTATAAAGTTGGTTAGTCTTAAAGGTGTTACTGGACTCTTTACTATTTTGCAACTACAGACTAACATGGCTAACTCCTCTGGATTTATATCTGTAAGCTTAGAAATCTCTGATAATCACATGAACCCAACTCATCAAAAGTAACTCTTGTTTATATACTTATTGAGGGAAAATAATTTTCATACTGAGAAATCTTACAGAGTTATAATCAAAATAAACAGAAAACTGAATGGAATGGTTTTAGTTTTAAATATGCTGCATTGACACATTACTGTACCTCGGAAACCTTGGGCCGGCATAGGCTTTGTTCCGAGTTCTGCGTTGGGCATGGTACGCTGTTGAAGCTTTCTTTTAGCTTCCAGAACAGGATTCTCAAATTGTGTCCTTCTATTTATGTGGCTGGAAAAAGAAATAATCTGTCAATCAAAGTTAATCTTCTTCAGGACCAATAGTGTGAATGGCGGTCATTTGCACAGTTACCATCTGTTAGGAAAGCAGCAGTATGTGTTGCCTATATAGATCAGCCACTCCATTTGCTGGGATGTGCTCAGGGGGAAAAAATCTACCGATGGAAGTGGAAAAGGGGTATGTGCCTGCTAGGGTTGGGAAGTTCATGGGGTAGAACCTGGGAAGGGCAGAGACTGGGAAGAGGCGGGAGCTCAGAAAGGATCCTGAGTCCATGCTCCAAAGTAGCCATTTTCTCCAGGAGAATCAATGTGTGTTTTCTGGAAATCACTTGTAATTCCAAGAGAATTCCTTTGTGTCTGCTAGAGTCACTTTTCAAGGAAGGAAGGAAGGAAGGAAGGAAGGAAGGAAGGAAGGAAGGAAGGAAGGAAGGAAGGAAGGAAGGAAGGAAGGAAGGAAGGAAGGAAGGAAGGAAGGAAGGAAGGGAGAATCTATCATCAATGCAATGTATCGTTAACATGTAGTATAATAGGCAGAGTACTAAGACATTAAGATTAATGTTCAGATGCTAGAAAGTATTGGTTGTCAGTATCATACAGCCTAAACTGCTTCATTATGGGACTAAAATGACTCTCTGTGCTTCTTCATGGAAGGGCAGGACACATATACATAAATACATATATTTAAAAACCACACTCCGGCATGTTATTGCATTTTTAGAAGTACTATAAACATTTCTTTACACAATATACAGATTATTGACAGTATTCAATACCACAAAATGTGGTGATTGGTCATTGGCAGAGAGCTGGTCTCCACATGCAGCAGAATGAGGTGGTGGCCGGATTCTGAGGTGGTAGCACAGGTTGTACCACTTCAGGCTCTAGGTAAAGAAAACCATATCATTAATGTCCCCCAAAATAGGAGAAAAAAACTTCCTGCAAACTAAGCCACAGTATATCCGGGATAAAGGTCCTAGCCCTTGACATGCTGTGCACTTCTCCTATTTACAACAATTTAGGGGGATTTTCAAAAACGTAATCTCTCCCCTGCATTTTGTGGTGGCGCACTATTAACCTCCCATTCCATTGCATATCTAGATCAGATGACTTTAAAGGGGCCCCACTGAGGGAAAAAAAGCAGAGTATAAATAATCTAAATAAATAATTTAAAAAGAAACAGAAAATTCATGGAGGGTAGGTCTATCAATTATTATTAGTCACACAACCACTAAATAAATCTACCATGATCAGAGATGGTGTATCTTTGAATAGCCCTTGCTGATAGGGATAAATAGGGGGCACTGGGATGGGCGGCCATTTATGTCCCCGGTGGACTGTTCCGGCCCAGCCAGCAGCAGCAACGGCAGATGAAGGGTCACACATTGCCCCCTCAGATGCCACTGCTGGCAGGATCCAGGGCCTCCTGGGTTAGACCTGGCCAGTGGCTGGCATGGCAGGAGGTAATGGGACGGCCTGTGCTCAACGTCATTGCATTCTTTAATCCCAGAATAACGTGATGGTGAAGGAGATGAGGGGAGGCCTTTCAATACCGCACACACCCGCTCTTGTTGAGGGAAGTCTTTGGCCCCCAGGATCTCCCTGGAGGCTTTCAGGAGGCCTCTGATGGTTACAAACAAAGGGGGGGAGGGGACGACAAAACTCAACACAAAATATACTGAAGATGCTACAAGGGTCAAGCTATAGCAGATAAAATATATTCCAAATAAATATTATCCAGCCCCTGAGGCCAAAACGATTATGGTCTTGTGTTGGTCATTTGATATGTTCATCAACGGTGTTTGGAAAATATTATAGTTCATATAAAGCTTGCTCTGGCTCTGAATGCAGCCTGACATCCAAGCCTTATATTTTTAACTTTACTATTGTGTACACCACATCATAAATATTTATTTTGAATATACCTTATCTGCTGTAGCTTGACCATTGCAGCATCTTTGGCTTCTGATGGTTACCCGTGAAGGGAAATAGGATACCAGACGGGAGGGACTTTTGGACTGATCCAGTAGGGCTCTTTCTATGTTCTTAGTTTTTATATTAAAATAGTAACATGCGGCACTGTTGGATCATTAGGAATGGTACAGCAAGCAATGCCGCTATTAAAAAATACAGATGAATGAGAACTTCATTCGCTATACAAGTAGTGATATAATTAACATCTACAATCCCACACGCTACTTTAAAAAATCCTGTGTTCTAAGATATTTGCTAGAGACCCCTTATTTTGGAAATATGTGACGGATTTCCCCCTCTACCAGAACATCACCACTGTGTAGAACGTAATGAATGCTCCTCTGTTATAGCATCATTATTAAATATATACCTGTCATGCTCTGCTCCAGTGAGGTAGTGACTATGGTCAGACAGGTACAGGGAGAGGAAGCTAGAAGGCAATCCAATGAAAGAATCAGTTTAAGGTCTGCAGGCACAATGTAAGAAAAAAAAAGTTGTGCCTATACAAAGGCCATTGAAAACTGGGACGAGGATCCTACCTTTCCGCTCAGCCAGTCCGAGACCTTCCACCTGTCTAAGGAGCCTTCATGAAACACCTCCTCCAGTGTTCTTCTGTTGGAGGTAGGCTCCTCGGGCTGGCAGGAGGTCCAAAACTTTGCTGAGCAGAGTGCTAAGATCCTGGCCACTGTAGCCGAAGGCCTAACTGTGTTTCATTTCCACTGTTTCCAGTGTTACCATAGCACAGACACAGATGGTCAGACTGGCTGTGCAAGGTAGGGGGGCATCTTTCAGGCTAAACTGAGTTTGAAGGTGACTTATTTTTTTTGCAGCTGCATTAACTTGCTTCTCTAGCAGCAATGCTGGATCCATTATAACTTCCTAGGCTCTTAACCAGGTTTGCAAGAGTCAGCTGCACCCCTTTAATGCACTCTGCATTGGTCTTCTCTAAAAGTCAGCTTGGAGATTCCAGTTGGCACAGAATGCTGCAGTTCAGTTATCAGGAGCCGGACGGGCCATGCGCATCATCCCCATTTTGCAGCCATTCCACTAGTTTCCCAGCTACTGGGCTCGATTCAAGGTTCTGACGATCTCGTACAAAGCCCTTCATGGCCTTGGTCCCTCATATCTGTGCAACCGCCTCTCCCCCTATACTCCATCATGGCAGCTTCACTCATTTGAACAGGGCCTTCTGGAGGTGCCATCCTGCAAATGGGCAAGCTCAACAACTGCCCATACACACACGTTCTTTGTGGCGGCCTCCACAAGCCCCTCTGCAAACTATGCAAAACTGAATTATTCAAGAGGGCTTTTTTACACAGATAATAGGCCTGTGCTGTAACGAAATGGTCCAGACTCCAGAGAGAGATTTTGGGTAAAGAGATAGGGTCTATAGACTGTACTACTGTGTACTGCCTGTTGCTGTAAGGATGCTCCTAATGGATAGTTCCACATTTTTAATGTGTCATGTCAATGTTTAGTTTAGTTACAGCACTGTTTCAGCTCTGTATCAGATTTCTGCTTGATTGTACTGACTTACACTCTGTAATCCACCTTGAGTCTCAGTGAGAAAGGTGGACTGTAAATGACATAAATACATAAAATATATTTTTTTTTCTGGATCTCATCCAAAATTCATAAATGCTCAGAGTCAAAATTTAAATTCCTCCAGGAACCAGGGTCGGTCTGCCCATTAGGCAGCCCTAGGGTATCTACTAGGTGACAAGATGGCAGGAGGGCTCCAGGTGCATCAAAAGCAAGGAGACTTTGCACTCTGCTCCAGTGTTATTGCCCAGGTTGACAGGCCAGCTGGTGGCTGGGGTGTGCCTGGGCCGGCGGGGGGGGGGGGGCATGCCTGGGCCAGCTACCCTAGGATGTCAAAGCCCTTTCGTTGGCCCTGCAGGGAGCTCTGATGGGTCAGTAAAGGCAGAAAATTGGACTGAGAGGGGCGGGGGAGAGAGAGAATCCTAGTAATAAGAAACAGCACATCAAGTGATACAGCCTTCTGTTTGCAGGAACCCAATCTGAGATTACATTTTACCAGTTGGTTTTAAGGATGTCAGCTGAACCTGACTTGGAAATCTTCTCTCCTATTCAGTATTTACATTGTTCAAAAACCTTTGCTTCAGCCTTCCCAGAATGTGTCTCAGTTGCAAGAATAGTTGTAGTTACACGGCAAAGACAAAATCACCCCGTGTTTAATGGCCAGTCATGTTCTTATTCTTTCAGAGCATAAAGTATTAGCACAGAGAAGAGTATTAACAGTCAAATATTAGTAGCCACTGTGACCTCTATCTCAACTTACGCCCTGGGTTGGATTATTCTCTTCCTCTCTTTTACCATCTGATGTGGCTCTCACAGTGTTCCCTCTTGACCCCACAATGCTGATGTTATCAATGAGCAAAAGCAAATTATCCGTGGCTTCTCCTTCAACATTCAGAAAGTGCAGCTAGTGTACAATTTTTAGAAAATGTTACAGGGAGCTTGCTTAGCTAGATGAAGCTTGTGCTAGAAAATCCAACTTAGTTCTCTGAGACTTCAGTCTGACAAAACAAAGACCAATAGTTTGGTGATGTTGTTGTATCCCTCTTTCTTTGTGTCACTTGCTCTGTTTCCAGGCTCAAAACCTAACTTCCATTCCTGTCTATTTTGCAGGGGCAGAAGATCCCGCATTGGAGCTCAAGCCCTGGGCCTGATGGTTGCACATCTGGTCCCAACAGGAGTGGACTGGGAAGTAAAAACAGCACTGGAACAAGCTAAGGTGAGTGCCCCTGAGCCATTACCGTTGCCAGTGAAGGGTCTGAACCTGGTGGCTCCTGAGGTACTGACAGGCTTTTCTCGGCTAACCTCTCGCCACCAGTTGGCCACTAGGGAAGAGGCCCATGGGGAAATCTCTCTGTAAATGGCCAGTCTGCCCTGGGTATTGTCATTGCTTTATAGTCCTAAGCCTGCTAAATCTCAGCTCTGAGGTTCAGTTCACACCTGCTGCTTGCCTTCGCTGAACTACTGGTTCTTGTGGTGCTTTCCGAAACCCCTGGCCCTGGTTTTCCTTCCCCACCTGTGTGTTCAGTTGGAGTTCTTCATCTGAATCCCACTTACTGGCTTAAGATAATGGCTCCTCCTTCTGGAAAAACTCTGTTACACCTTGGCCATATTTACACGTCCTTAATTTTCCGCTTTTTTTGTGCTATGAGGGCATTAGTTGCGATCCCACTCTCATGATACACCATTCACATTGCATTGACTTGTGTGGTTTCCAGAAGTTCACATGCCACAGAAAAAGTGCTGTTCTGAGCGGTGGGTGAGCTCATGTCACAGCTGACGAAAGCACCTTCCTTCCCATTTTACCTTTTTATTTTAACAGGAACCCAGATGTGCACTTTCTCGCTGTTTCTATATGCAAGAGTGAACCTCCCCTCCCCAAAGGCAGCCAGTGATAGGCTGTATTTTTTGCCTGCCAAGTTACTTCAAAAGACATTGGTGGATCAAGGATCATCGGTGGGGAGAACCTTGGAAGTCAGCGATCTCAAAATGGCGTGTGCGTGCTCAGCAAACCACTGCCAGCGCTTATGTTCCCGCTCAAAACCCAGTTTGTATTTATTCAATAGATTTGTGCTATTGTGCTGTCACTATACAACATTTTTAAAAATCCAACAGTTTAGGCGTGTTCCATTATTTGCAAAGTGTAACTTTAACATTAAACATTTGATGTCCTTGGTTTTTAAAAGTCAGCTGTTAGTACAATCGGTTCCTTTTAAACGAGACGTCACAGTAGCACAACAAAGGTATCCTTTTAAAAAAAATTAGGCATAGCTGTTGCCAGGAGTCCACAGAGGCTTGTGGGATTCCTGGTCGTGGGCGGGAAAATCTCTTCCTAGGGAGCAGAAACTGAGAAAAGAGGAGGGGCTGAGTGGGCAGTCTCTGGAGGAGCGTTTCCAAGTGTTCTCATGCATGCAAAAAAAGCGCTAAAAATGCATTTCATAGCGGAATGAATGGGAAATCTGTGTTCTTGGAGAAAGAGCAATGATGGCGGGAGGATGACGGATTTTTCATGGATGGATTACGAGGATGTGTGTACAGCTGTGAGTATAGTGGAACAACTGCGATACTGGCACTAAAATGATGTGGGAAAATGGTCCTTGTTCAAATGCTGGCTCTGGTGCAGATGTGTAACTTTTTTTATAAGTGGTTGCTTTATGGCAGCCGTGTCTCATTTCCCCCTAGGGTTGCCATGTCCTCTTACCCTCCTGGTGGGGGGGTGGGCTGCACTCACCTAGTAGTTCTAGTAGTTTATTTTTTACAGTCATTTGACCAGCATAACTTAAAATCAAGCAATTCACATGCCAGCAGTTGGAAAAATCTACCACCAGCAGGTTAAAAACTGAAGAAAAATATTTACATATAGATGAATTAAAAACAGGTAGATGTAACAGTATAGCAGAAAAAACATTTAAAATTATTCCCACTAGTTTGTATTCCCTATGGACTACAGTGGCTTAATATAGATTAGCCACTGGTTCATTTTATATCTCAAGTATTTTGCCAGGTTTTGCAAACGGCTGCCCAGAATTTTGCAGTTACTGTTGTTACATGCTCTTTCTCACCCATAAGCAGCATTTCCACGTAAACTTGGTTTGAGCAGCCTGGAAGACTTTCAAGCAGGGGAATATGTGCTTTAAAAAGTTTATCTGGAGGAGAGGGCAGTGGAGTGCAATATGTCCTGTCATTTCCCCTCCTCCTCTTCCACAAGAGCACAGTCGCTCTTCCCACAGGATCTTCTTGCAATGCCCCTCTTCTTCCACTGTCGGGAGGGCTTGCCATCTGGCAAGAGCCAAGGATCTCCACTGTCTGGGGATCTTTAATTGCGATAAATAATCACTGGGGGTGACTCTGTATTTGGTTTGTATTGGAGCCAGAAAAGTTGCCGCGCTCCCTCTGTCTCTCTGGTGCTCTGTCAGCCACGGCTCATTTCCCCCAGGGCTGCCAGGTCCTCTTACCCTCCTGGTGAGAGGGGGGCCCTGAACCCTTCATGCAGGCACTCCCAGGCCTCAAATAGGGCCAATTTGGCCTGTTCGGGGCTGAAATCGGCCTGGTGCGAAGTGCGGGAGTGCTCATGGGGCAGCGTGATGATGTCACTGCCCGGAGCAACATTGTCGTGCCGCCCCGTGAGCACACCCTGGAGGCCTGTTACTCCACCTCCCCCCGCCAGCCAGAAGAGTTGTGGCAGGGGGCTGAGGGTGCAGGTGGGGGATTCCCTGCCCCCACTGGGGGAATGGCAACCCTATTCCCAGGGCATTTGGGATGAGGTAAATAGTATGTGAGAGATTCAAGCACTCCTTCCAGTATGGAGCCACATTCAACAACAATTATTCTTCTTGGGATAGACTGTTTGCTCACAGTTTTTGTACTGACTTCCATCTCTAGGCTTTCCTGCCCGGTCAAATTGGCTACAAATTGTGCGTGTTTGGGCTCAGCATGTTGCTTGGCATCTCTGCTTGAAATATTTGGAGCGATTTGCTTTGCAGACATCATTCTGTAGGGCACAGTTGCTGTCTGCAGCCTTCTGTGGCTTGGATCACGTAGGGCAGGCATTATGGGGACTGCTAGTCTTATGGGCAGGGGTGGCTTGGCCCTAGATGACTTTGAAGCATCCCAGCTCTATGATTAATGCAGATGAGGAAGCTACGCAGAACAGAGACGGGTAATAAAAGCAAAAGAGGCGGGAAAAATAGATAAGGATAGGGAACTGCTGAGCCAACGAAAACTCTAATTTATTGTGCTATTGTAACAGACTGGCCTGTGATGATTTCTAGTCCTTGTGGTTGCAAAAAATACCTTAGAAATGCATATTCTTTAAAGGGAAAGGGTGATTTTTGGTACAGGCTATTTTACAGCAATTATCATTCTGTATTAGTGAATGTAGAAAGTATAATCCTGGTAAAGCTGGTCATTTTAACATGATATTTTTCTGTGGAGCAGATAATAGGGTGGTCAGGTGTCATCTTTGCACCAGCAAGTGCAAAAACTGGGATGGGATAGTAACATTACATGACATCACTTCTGGTTGCACTTAGGAAAGGACATTGCAATGCTCTAGGAATTCCCTGATCTTTATGGTAAACACCATAGAGAATTGTGGAGTTCCCAAAGTGCTGCCATATCACTTCTGGGTACACTGCTAGGTACAGCACGGGGTGGAGACATTGCCGGTCACCCTCACGGATGATCTTCGCAGGCATCTGGATCGGGGTGGATCAGCTCTGCTGATATTACCTTTCAGCAGCATTCAATACAGTCGACTATGATCTTCTGACCCACTGCCTAGCCGACGTGGTAATCCAAGGGACGGCACTACAGTGGCTAGTCTCTTTTCTTCACGGTCGGGGACAGAGGGTGGCGCTGGGGGAGAAGTTATCATCCCGTAGGCCACTACTATGTGGTGTGCAACAGGGGGCGATACTCTCCCCATTACTGTTTAACATCTACATGCACCCCCTCGCCCAGTTGGTGCGACGTTTCGGGCTTGGGTGTCACCAATATGCGGATGACACCCAGCTATACCTGTTGATGGACGGCCAGCCTGAATCGGCCCCAGATGTCCTGAATCATGCTTTTGAAGCCGTGGCTGGCTGGTTGAGGCAAAGTTGGCTGAAACTAAACCCTGCAAAGACGGAGATCCTGTACTTGAGTCGCAGAAATGTGGATTCGGGTCCTTGGCTTCCTACACTTGATGGGGCAGTGCTCACACTGGCCCCGAGAGTTAGGAGCCTGTGGGTGATCCTGGATGCCTCCTTGACTATGGAGGCCCAGGTCGCTGCAGTTGCCAGGTCTTCTTTTTTCTACCTTTGACAGACCAGGCAGCTTGCCCCTTATCTTTCGTCCCACGACTTGGCTACAGTGATCCAGGCAATGGTCACCTCTAGGCTTGACTACTGTAACGCACTCTACACTGGGCTTCCCCTGAACCTGATCTGGCGGTTACAGCTGGTACAGAAAGCAGCAGCGTGGGTCATCACCAGAACATCAAGGTGGGAGCACATAATGCCGGTATTGCGTCAGCTGCACTGGTTACCAGTAGAGTACCGAATCAGGTTCAAGGTTCTGGTATTAACCTATAAAGCCCTATGCGGACTGGGACTGGCATATCTGCGGGTCTGCCTCTACCCATATTAGCCTCAGAGGACTCTTCGCTCTAATGGCAAACATCTGCTGAAGGTCCCTGGCCCCAGGGAGGCTCGCCTGGCGTTGACAGGATTTATTGTCTTTTCACTGGGCCTGTAAGACAGAGCTGTTCCGTCAGGTGCGTGGTTAATGCTAGGTGGAGCCTCCCTGTTCAGTCGAGCATGGTCTGTGCCCTCCCCACTAGCAACATCCTCCATCTCTTGAGTTTCACTGTAAATGCTCTGGTGAAGGTGAAAGGGAGGTGCCTTGTGTATGTGTATAGTGCATTTTATTATGCCACTGAGTATATGTGTATGTATATATATATGTATTTTAAATGTTAGGATGTTTATATATTTATAATTTTAAACTGTGTAAATTGTTACATGTATTTTAAATGTTTGTAAATTGTAATCCGCCCTGAGCCTGCTGGCATAGGGAGGGCGGAATATAAATCTAATAAATTAAATTAAAATTAATTTTTTAGAAGTGACATTGTAATATCACATGATGTTGCTCCCTGCCCCCCATTCTTGCTCCTGCTGGAGCAGAGCACTCTGGGGGAAGGGGGCATGGAGACTTGGGTGGCAGGTTGCCCTCTGCCCCCGAGCAAATGGCAAGCCTAGCAGGAGGAGGGACTGGGTTTAGTTTCTGAATGTGCAGGGATGATCAGAGCTGGAAGCCCACTGCCATGACATGGTTTCCTCCCTTATGCCCCTGTGCACCAATTACAGTCCTCTACCTGCCACCTTCTGGTTGTCCCCCCACTTAAGGATGCCCACTGGATATCTCCCACAGTCCAGTGTTGTCCACTAGTTGCTTCTTATGGAACTGGCTCCTTTTTAGAAGGTGCTGTTGTTTGCTAGGGCTTTTAATGGGTGTTTTTTGGCGGTGGAGTTAATTTTTAAAAAATCATATTATATATGGTTTTAATGTGGAATTGTAACCACAACAGAAAGACAGTATATATTTTTTAAAAATAAAATAAATATGTATTTATGACGTTTCAGAAAAAATATAAAATTGTATTTCATATTTATTTATTGATTTCATATTTATTTATTCATATTTCGAATGTATGGAATCGGGAGAGAATGGGCAGAGAAAAGGAATGTTAAAAATTTGTGCAGGACCTACAAGAATGATGCTTGTATCCTTGTGAAGCTACACCACATCCACAAATATCTAAGCCCATCACAGAGACAGAAGTGGTTTTCAGTGAGCCTGCCGTGAATTTCAGCCATATCAGCTTGTGCTGCGGTGTCTGATTGTGCCACCAGGTTCTGAGCTGGGTTCAAACTGGTCTTTGGCTCCTGCTGTAGAACTTCAAGAATCTCTGTCATGGTGCACCAACACCTCAGTCACACTGCTTGGGAATAGCAAGGTTCTGAATGGCTCCCTCACAGTTGGGCAGCAGAGTGGCTGTGAACTACAGCGCTGCAAGTTGAGATAGTTGTGTGAATTGGGCCCACCAAAAGATACAGGTGTCTTCAGAAGGAGAGGGTAGCCCTGTTTCCTGAAACTAAATTTGTCACGATCAAGGTGCGCCATCTAACTTTTTATGATTTATCCATTTTTATGGCATAATTAAGACACTATATTATAATGTGATATTGTCTCCTTAAAAATGAACTCATCTGTTAAACACAGGTAATAAAGGAAAGTGTAACACTGTCACTTTTTATAATGAAAAATGGGAAGCAATTTTCACTTTTAACTTATTGAGCTTAGACAGCAGATTAACGCACAGATCTTTATGCTGACTATAAAAGTTGTTAGGAACATGCTCCTACTTCACTTTTAATACCACTGGGCTTTCACCATTTTACTGCAGACTTTGATTAAGGCTTCTTTGCTATTTTTCAATCAATAAATGAGGTTTTGTGTAACAATATTTTTCTGAATATTCCAAAAATATAGTATATACGGCAGAATGGATGAAATAAAAGCATAAAACTAGGAGCTAGTTTGGTGTAGTGGTTAAGAGCGGCAGGGCTCTAATCACAGAATCACAGAGTTGGAGGAGGCCATACAGACTTTCTAGTCCAACCCTCTGCCCAATGCAGGATGAGCCTAAAGCATCTCTGACAAGTATTCATCCAGCCTCTTCTTGAAAACTGCCAGTGAAGGGGAGCTCACCACCTCCCTAGGCAGCTGATTCCACTGTTGAATGACTCTGACCGTGAAAAAGTTTTTCCTAATATCCAGCCAGTACCTTTCTGCATGTAGTTTTAGACCATTGCTTCGCATCCTACCCTCTACTGCCAACTGGAACAGCTCCTTGCCCTCCTCCAAATGACAGCCTTTCAAATATTTAAAGAGAGCAATCATGTCCCCCCTCAACCTCCTCTTCTCCAAACTAAACATTCCCAAGGCCCTCAGCCTTTCCTCGTAGGGCTCAGTCTCCAGACCCCTGATCATTCTCGTCGCTCTCTTCTGCACCCTCTCGATTTTGTCCACATCCTTTTTGAAGTGAGGCCTCCAGAACTGCACACAATACTCCAGGTGTGGCCTGACCAAGGCAGTATAGAGAGGGTCTATACCAGTTCCCTATCCACCAAACTGTCCTATAGTCCAGTCCACAGTCTTCCAGTTTACCCATTAGAATGTCTCTAGATGGGCTCAAGTTCTTCAGAGAGAAAACAGAGGCAAAAAAGTCATTGATCCTGTCTGCTTTTTCTCTGTCCTCCATCAATTTCTCCTTCCACTCCCAACTGTTGGAATATATGTTGTAAGGTCTGACATTCAGTCATTTGGGGGTTAATGTATTTACTCACTGTGCTATTGTTTTGGGTTGACCTGGAAGAGAATCTGGCACAGAGCCAATAGCCTGGAAGCCCAGGAAACTAAGATGTGTTTGTAAACTGTTATTGGTCAATAAGTCAGGTGATTTTCTTTCAGGGTCAAGAAGACAGAGGAAGAATCCCCATTGCTTTTATCTCTTTGTTTGTACTCCTGGTCAGTAAAGATGTAGCTCATAGGTTTTATTGTTTTGTAGAAATCCTGTGTACCTTTTTCCTTTAGAAGTAAATATTTTTTAAAAAGCAAACTGATGTTTTGAGTTGACTCTATTGATTCAAGATCCATTGCACCTCTGATTTTAAACTATTTTTAACCCTTCCCCCCCAACACCAACAGTGGTCCAATTGCCTCTTTTTTGTGTTTGCTTCTCGCATATCTGTAGAAGTTTTTCTTATTGTAGCGAGCCCCCCTGGCCAGACCCAGCTTATACTAAGCTTTGGCTTCTCCAAACTAAACATTCCCAAGGCCCTCAGCCTTTCCTTGTATGGCTCAGTCTCCAGACCCCTGATCATTCTCATCACTCTCTTCCAGACCCTCTCAATTTTGTCCACAACATTTTTGAAGTGAGGCCTCCAGAACTGCACACAATAGTCTAGGTGCGGCCTGACCAAGGCAGTATAGAGAGGGGCTATGATGACCTCCTGTGATTTTGAAGCAATGGCCCTTTTGATACAACCCAAGACTGAGTTTGCCTTTTTTGCCATTGCATCACACTGACTGCTCATATTCAGTTTACAGTCCACTCTTACCCCAAGATCCCTTTCGCATATACTACTGCCCAGAAGTGTATCCCCCATCCAGTATTTGTGCTTCACATTTTTGTGGCCCAGATGTAATACTGTGCACTTGTCTTTGTTGAATTGCATCCTATTCACAGCTGCCCGCTTCTCCAGAGTATTCAGGTCTTGTTGAATTTTAACTCTATCTTCTTGGATGTTTGCCACTCCTCCCAATTTGGTATCATTAGCAAATTTAATGAGTAGCCCATTAACCCCTTCCTCCAGATCATTGATAAAAATATTGAAAAGTACTGGGCCCAAACTGAGCCCTGTGGCACCCCACTGGACATCTCCCTCCCATCTGATGAAATGCCATTGACCACCACTCTTTGGCTGTATGGTGGGCAGGGGAAGGGGGAAGGGTGCCCCATCTGGAATGCTGAAATCTATGTTTGCATTGAGATGTATTTTATTGGTTTTATCTATTGTGTAATTTATTTATGATTGTAACCTGCCCTGAGCCTACTTGCGGGGAGGGAGGGCTAAAAATCTAATCAGTCAATCTCATCAGTTCCCTGTCCACCAAACTGTCCTATAGTCCAGTCTGCAGCCTTCCAGTTTACCCATTAGAATGTCATGGGGGACCTTATCAAAAGCTTTACCGAAATCCAAGTAAATCACGTTGACAGAGTTCCCATGATCCAGTAAGCTCGTCACTCGATCAAAGAAGGAAACCAGGTTGGTCTGACAAGATCTGTTGGGGACAAAACCATGTTGACTTCCCTGGATTACTAAGCAGTCCTTCAGATGCTTACAGATTGATCCCTTTAAAATCTGCTCTAATATCTTCCCAGCAACAGAAGTCAGACTGACCGGCCTGTACTTTCCCAGGTCATCCTTCTTCCCTTTCTTAAAGATTGGGATAACATTAGCTCTTCTCCAATCTTGTGGCACATCCCGTTCTCCAAGAGGCCTTGAAGATGATGGACAGGGGTTCTGCAAGTTGTCTAGAAAGTTCTTGGAGCACTCTTGGGTGCACACCATCCGGCCCAGGGGATTTGTATTCATCCAGTGCAACCAGATGCCTCTCCACAACCTCTTTGTCAATGTCAACTAGCCCCCAATTGTCCTGTCATGTCTACTACCATCTCTAGATGGGCTCAAGTTCTTCAGGGAGAAAACAGAGGCAAAAAAGTCATTAAGCCTGTCTGCTTTTTCTCTGTCCTCTATCAGAGTTTCTTCTTCCACTCCCAACAGCGGTCCAACTGCCTCTTTTACCTTGCATTTGCTTCTCACATATCTGTAGCAGTCTTTCTTATTGTAGCGAGCCCCCCTGGCCAGACTCAGCTCATACTTAGCTTTGGCTTCTCTGATGGCTGATCTGCAGTACCTAGTAACCCTCATATATTCCTCTTTTAAGGTCTGTCCTTCTCTCCATTTCCTGAACATTTCCTTTTTTCCCCTTAGCTTATTCTGGAGCTCTCTCTTCATCCACGTCGATTTCTTGGAGCCTTTACCATGGTCCCATCTTGCTGGAATAGTGAGGGCTTGAGCTTGCAAAAGCTCATGTTTGAGAAGAGCCCACCCTTCATTCGCTCCTTTCCCTTCCAGCACACTCCTCCACAGAATGATTCTCATCAAGCCTCTGAGTTAATTGAAGTCAGCCCTACAAAAATGTAACCTACAATTCTGGCTACCAACTTCCTTGCCCCCCCCCCCCAGCAACTGGAATTCAAGGAGGACATGGTCACTTCCCCCTAAGGTCCCCGACCACCTTCTCCCCGTCTACCAATTCTTCCCTATTGGTTAATATTAAGTCTAGCATGGCCGAGCCCCTTGTAGCTTCCTTCACCATTTGAAAAAGGAAGTTATCAGCCAGGGAACCAGGTCTGGGGAACTGGGTCTGATTATCCTTTCCTCCACTTAAAGCCAGCTGAGTGACTTTGGGTCAGTCACAGCGCTCTCTGAGCTCTCTGAGCCCAACCCACATCACAGGGTGATTGTTGTGAGGATAATAATAACATACTTTGTAAACCGCTGTGAGTGGGTGTTAAGTTGTTCTAAAGGGTAGTATGTAAATCAAATGTTGTTGTTATAGGTGTCACCAGCAGGAGCATAAACTATTCAGGCCAACTTTCTCTTCTAAGCTTATTCTGCTCCCTGACCATGGCAGCCATCTCTTCACCAGATGAATGGACTGAAGTCTCTCCTACTGCAGCCTGTCTGTAGCTCCCTTCTATATATGTACGCATCTGACATTAGAAGAGGGCAAGAAGTGGACAGCACAGCCTGTCTTATCAAAGTGGCAGCCAGGGAAAGCATTAGTTGTGTCTTTGCTACTAGAGCCCTAGGTAGCACATATGGTTTGGATTACCCTTCTCAGCTAGTTTGGAAGTTACACCCCTGCCTCTATTACTTTTACCTAGATTGCACTATTGTAATGTGTTCTGCAGGGAGATTGACCTTGGAGATGGACTACTACTTGATTTGGCCTTATGACGAGCCTGAAGCAACACAATCACTTTTTTTGTCTGTTCTATGACATTTACACCAATTATCAGTGCATTTCTGTACCCAATTCAAGAGAATGCTTATTTATTTATTCATTCAATTTTTATACTGCTTCTCTTCCATTAAGATCTCAAAGCTGTTAAAAATCAATACAAAAATATAATATATTCAATAAAATCACAATAAAACAACAGGCTAATACAAATAATTAAAACTACCCCATCCTATAAAACTCTGAGAAAAACATAAAATTGCAGGTAGATAAAATGCACAGCAGTTTGGTCTGGCTCACAGTAGAATATTAGATATCAAAAGCACGCTGGAATAGTTCTGCCTTGCAGAGTTTCCAAACTATCAATTGGTTCTGCTGAGTGCAAGTTCCTTCCGAGAGTGCATTCCAAAGGGAGGATGGCACAATTGTAAAGATCCTCTTCCTGGTGGAAGAAAATTGTGCCACCCTGCAACTGGGAACCACCAAGCCCTGTGAAGATGAACGAAGCAGACAGGGTGGGTGGGTGGCTGGGGAGCTGACCCTCTATAAAACTTAAATGGTCTAGGTCTGAAATCTTCCCAGATGACACCGTTCTCCCCCGCCCCCAAAGGCTATTTAAGATGTGACAATAAGTTACCATCAAGGTACCATCTTTCATGACACTATGGTTAACTACCACCAAAAGAAAGATTTTTTTGCCTTGATATTAAGCTTGCACATTCTCAGAGCTTGCATCCTTCCAGCCACAGGTGAAAACAATCTTTTTCTGCCAGGTTTTATTACTGAGACTGTGCTTTTGATTTTTTCCTGTTGATGCCCAGTCTGTTCTGTTATGCTTTACTGGCAGGATTTTGTTAGAGTGTTGTCTGCTTTTATTTATTAAAACATTTACATACTGCTTTTTAATACCAAAGTGGCTTGTAAAACCATGGCACCAAACAAACACACAGAAAACTAGAGATCAAATACAATCACAAACTAAAAACAAACCTCCCAGTATTTATAAAAATACAATTAGCCTGCAAGCAGTTAAAACTACAGGGGCGTCCATTCAAATATCTTTCACAAACATTAAAATATCTTTCTAAACATTAAAAGAGCCAGGTGAACATTCCACAATCTTATTCCTGCCAGTAGTGAATGGCAGCAGATTGGATTTTTGCACAGCAACCGCAATTTGAAATAATCTGTGGAAAGATGGCACCTAATCAGCTGTTTCTCCACTCCAAGCAGCTTCAACCCACCTACCCACCCTGGCTGCAAAACAGGGTTGGCTCAAATTATTTGCTGCAGGTCAATGGCAGCTGCAGAAAGGGTTAAGCACCCTTAACCATGTTCCCTCTGCTTCTCCACTTTAAATTTGCCCTTCTTTAAAGCTCTTTCTCCACTCCAAGCAGCTTCAACCCACCTACCCACCCTGGCTGCAAAACAGGGGTTGCACAGATTATTATTATTATTATTATTATTATTATTATTATTATTATTATTATTATTATTATTAAAACATCCTAGCCCCATTGTACATCTTTGTCGTGCAACCTGTAGTTAGTCGCAATGTCGGAAGCAATTAAGATTCATGTAATTTCTTATGACAAAATACATTTGACAGCAAAATTGAAAGCAGCTAACAGAAACCAAACTGCCCTTAATAAGTTTGATCTGCTAACAACAGCAAAGAGGATCTGTTCTGTGAGGAGTCTAGCAAGACTCACATTTCTTTCAAGGAGTAATTTATAACTTAATTAAGATGGAAGATGTATTTGTTTCATTTGTAACTTTCTGTGCTACAGGCAGATTCTGAAACTTCTAAGTTTTGCTTCCTACTTCCTAGCTAAGCAGATGCTTGCAGATTAGAGATGGGCAAGAACCAGAGAAAAAAGGAACCATGTGGTTCATGGTTCATCGCATTTCATGAACCATGAAACACGAACTTTCATGAACTTGCATGGGTCCGCGAACTGGTTCATTTGGTTCATGAAAACGTCACATCCAGGTCAGAAAATCATCACTTCTGGGTCAACAGAAGGTCACTTCTGGGCCAGCAGAAGGCCACTTCCAGGTCAGCAGAAGGTCTGCAGAAAGTCCACCCCTGTTGCCTAGGAAACTGATTGATCGGCGCCAGGCTATCTGCACTGACAAACCAAAAAATGAACCAAAAGAACCAGCCTAAAGTTCATGGTGGTTCATCAGAAATGGGCTCTGATGAACCACTGGTTTGCGAACCACGAACCGGGCCGGTTCATGTCGAACTTTGGTTCATATTTTGGTTCGTGCCCATCTCTATTGCAGATCTTATCGTTGTGTTCATGTATAACTTTTTTCTTCAGCAGATAAATCATAAAAAGAAGAGTTCAAAAATACTATTGCAGATTATAAAATAAGACATATTTCACAGAAGCTTCAATATCAAGGATCTCAAGTACTTCTGATCCTGGTCTATATAGTATTTTTGATTTGCAAAGTGCATTAGAACCTTTTGTGTGCCCTAACAATACTCTGGTAAGTCAGTATCATTCATATTTTAAAATATAAGGTTGAGTGGTGCTGATTTGTCCAAGGCCACCATGTGGACACAGACCTACAGACTCACCACATGATCAGTTGATCTACAGGTCTTGAACAGACCTAACTTGGTTAGCAGAACTATATAAGCATAAAGTGGACATGTTTTAGGAATGGTCAAATGGTATGGTTGAATAAGAGGAGGAAATTTTGCTGCAAAAGCTGTTGTGTAGACAGATTCTCATACACATCTCTTTCTCTCCTCTTCTCGCTTTTCCATGCTCTGAACTGCTCCCACCTACTGTCTGGCCTCACCTTCTTCTTCCAGCTACTATTATAAAGTTACTAGTTGCCACACAGCTTTCCCCCCCCCCCACTTTATTATTGTTAAAAAGTGTGAGGTGAGAATGAGAGAAACTGGCGAGAAAAAGTGTGCAAAGGGAGGAGCAGCCATGAGGGGGTGGGGTGGGGCTGGCCTGCAACCTACTTTCAGAGGCCTTGCGACCCGCTCTTGAGTCCTGACCCACAGGCGGGAAAACATTGCCCTAGAGAGGACATGGTGTTGCAAAGCCATCTACAGCTGAGATCTCCTTCCCAGTGTCCTCATTTCCTCATGTATTTCTGAATAACCGATTAATGTTCATCATGCATGTACATAAGTTTCCAAATTACGATGTGACTACATGAAGTGTAAAGGAGTAGAGAATCACTTTATATTTCTTCCTCATTCACCATTTGCATATTTCAAATAAAGTCCTTCATTCATTTCCTCTGTCCTTAAGTGCACAAAGCCTATGGCGGATGGCTAATGTGTGCAATGCTTTCTAAAAACATGAACTATGTTATGAAAACACTCAAAGTGGCATTTTCTATTGTAAATGGTGTGGGCATGAGTGTTACAAAAATTTCAGCTCGTGTGCATTTTCATTGATCAACAAAGTCAAACAATTCAGAACTAGAACCAGATAGCAGGAAAACATGATTTATCTTTTGCTGTTCTTATGCACAGGTAATTAACCAGATCATGAAATAGTGACACATTTTAATTTCATCAACTGAAATAAACACACAAATGAACACAATGAAGCTGCCTTATACTGGATCAGATCCTTGGCCCATCAAGGTCAGTATTGTCTACCTAGACTGGCTGCGGATCTCCATGGGTCTTTTATAACATTTCTACCTGATTTTTTAAAACTAGTGTTACCAGGTCGGCCAGGGCTCAACCTGGAGGATGGGGGGATCATGGGGGGTTGCGATGGAGGAGCACTCACCTCATGTACATGCACGGTGCATGCATGCTCCGGAACACCACTGCGTCATGATGGAAATAACGTCATTCCTGGCTCAAGGCAGAAGTGACATGTTGAGCCAGGGACCAATTTGGCAAAAATTGGCCTCCATTTTTTTGGATGCCAATTGTCATAATTCCTGGCGCATCATGCCAGGAACTCCAGGCCAATGATGCCATGCCAGGAATTACATCATTCCAGGTGTGAGGCAGAAATGTTCTGCAGCACAGGGGAGTGCACTCTGGGGACTTCTTGCTCCATTCTTGTGCCTCCCCCCCCCACTGGCCAGGGGAGAGGTGATAGGGCAAAGGGTGAGACTGGGGGATCCGCCACCCCTACCGGAAAATAGGAAACCTATTTTTAACTAGAGATACTAGAGATTGAATCTGAAACCTTCTGCATGCAAAGCATGCAGATTCTACCACTTAGGGTTCCAAGCGATAAATCTCGCACTAATTCTCCAACCCACCAAACTAACATGGCTACATAAAAGCTAATTGTTCTAATTACTGGGCAGGCTTGATTGTTTCCCCACGTGCAATATAATGTCATCCTTTGGTACAGATTGCTGACTCAGAGCTTCAACAACCCCATTTGAACGTGAGGTTCTGCCCTATTTGAAAATTGTATGTAAGGCCTTTCTCCCCCTTCCACTCACCCACTGGGTGTGGAAAAACATGCTAACATAGCCTTTCTGATAGTCAGTGACAGATTGATTCTGGTGTTTGCCTTGTGCAAGAACAAACAATTTTTAGTAACACTAGTTTGAAAATGCCTGTGTGGCTGGCTGCCTAGGAGACAGGTGGTGTTATGTTTCAATGTATCAAGACCTTTCTGCTCTAAAGATTAGGAAAAGATGATGCAGTGTCATTAGCAGATCCCTTTGTTTGCAGAAACTGAAAGTGTACAATGTTTTCAGCCCTGAGAGCTCTGTGCTGATGTCACAGGGGTTCTGAAAACCATCAGGACCTGGACTCTTCTGGCTACCACTGGCTTTTCAGTATTAATGTTAGAAGGACAGGACATTTGTAGGCCGAAATGAAATCCTAGTCAACTATGACTTGAGGGCAGGATTTCATTGGCCACCCCATAGGATTTTCAAGGCAAGAGACATTCAGGGGTGGTTTGCCATTGCTTGCCTCTGCAACCCTGGTCTTCTTTGGAGGTCTCCAGGGCTTTTTTTGAGGGGGAACCCTCTGGAATGCCGTTCTGGCAGCTCTAGAATCTGCCCATGTGATTCGTTCCTCCTTTGGCCCTGTGGGCTCTGCAGAGGAGGTTTAGCTGCTTTGAGTTCATTCTATTTTTTTCATTCATGAGTGAGAGAGAGAGAGAAAGAGTGAGCTGGGGCCCAGCAGGAGCTCTGTAGAGGAGGATTAGCTGCTTTCAGTTCATTCTGCTTTTTCATTCATGAATGTGTGTGTGTGTGTGTGTGTGTGTGAGAGAGAGAGAGAGAGAGAGAGAGCTGTGACCCGGCAGGAGCTCTGCAGAAGAGATTTAGATGTTTTGAGTTCATTCTGCTTTTCCCCCATTCCTCTGTTTGTGTGTGTGTGTGTGTGAGAGAGAGAGAGAGAGAGAGAGAGAGAGAGAGAGAGAGAGCTGGGGCCCAGCACGGGCTCTACAGAGGAGGTTTAGCTGCTTTGAGTTCATTCTGCTTTCATTTCATTCAGGGGTTTCTGTGTACGTGTGTGCTGCTTTGTTCATTCTGTTTTATTTTTATTGGGGGAGTGGGTGGGTGGGGCTGTGTGTGTATGTGTGCTGCTTTGAGTTCATTCTGCTTTCTTTTCAGGGGTGGGTGGGAGCTGTGTGTGTGTGTGTTCTGCTTTGAGTTCATTCTGCTTTCTTTTCATGGGGATGGGTGGGGCTGTGCATGTGTGTGTTGCTTTCATTCTTTTGTTGACTGAAGTTGACATTGTTATGGTTCCCACAGCTTTTGAATGCAGATTGGTTCTGTGTTAGCTAAATATATCAGTTATGGTTATTTGTATTAGTTAAAATATCAGTTATGGTTATTCCAGTTTTATGCTAGGAATGGATAGCTGTGTCCAAGTCACAGAAGGCTTTCATCAATAAGGTCACAGAAGGCTTTCATCAATAGATTCATCAGCATATAGGTGTTCTTATGTCTTAATAGCTGTAACTCAAATGGTTCTCCCCAATCTCAGCTGATTAACATCACTGAAATTGCAGTGGACATATGGGTGTTAAGGAAGTTTTTATGAATATTGTTTGTCTGGGACATTGGAAGATTTATGAACCTTTCACAATATCACAGCAGCTTAGCCATTGGTAAGGTAGAGTTGGCAGGCAACAAAAAAGGCTGTTTTAAACTAAGTATAAATCTAATGAGCATCTAATTTTGAATTGCTCCAGTAAAGCAAAACCCTTCCTGAAAATTTGAAAATTCAATATTCGTTAGATTAGGAATTTCAGACTCTTGTGGAATTTTGAGAAAGAATTTTGTATTTTTGGTTTTTACGCTGGCAGAGGGAATCTGTTAGAATTTAGATTTGTGAGATGGGTTTTAGATTTTTGAAGGCCCCCTCCTTCTTGAATATTTTAATATATGATTCCAAAGAAATGAAATGTTTGGGAAAGGGAATGAAAGATTTCACTTTTTGTAGAGGATACAGAAAGGAAACAGCCCCTTTCTCATAATAGTGCAATTTCCCAAGCTTACTAACATTTATCTCGTCGTAATGCATTGTGCTGGGTTCCGGGAAGTGGCATCACTTCCAAAAGTGATGTCACTTCTGGAGGTGATGTCATCACATATTTCCGGGAGCGATGCTTCGTGCACGCACATGTGATGAGAGAGAGTTCTACCACCTCTTTTCCCCCCAGAAAAAAAGCCCCAGAGGTCTCCCATTCAATTACTAACCAATGCTCGCCCTGCTTAGCTTCTGAGATCTGACGAGCTCAGGCTCTCTAGGGCTATCCAGATCTGTAGGCTACACAACTAAATTTCTGTAAGCTCTGGTATATCTTAGGAATGATCTTGAGTCTGATTAAGGAGTGAATGAAGAGAGTTTATTCAGGAACTACAACTTTGATAGAAAGCAGAGAAACAGAATAGATACTACCTTACTAAACTGGGAGAGAGGGACTTCTGGGAAGAAGCAGGAAGTAGCCTAAGAATACTCATCTGGAAACATGCAAGAAGGACAGAAGAGAGGAGGAAAGAAGGATCCCATCCAGCTATCTAACTGTCAGACCTGCTGCCCTCTGTAGGTATTCTGTGTCTTCTTCCTTCTCTGTACACAAGACATTGCATTTTCAACAATATCAAGCTTAGGAAACCCCAGAATTGTAATTCTAAGGTCCACAGATAACTTTCATCATATTTAACAGCATCTCTTCCTATGTCTATATGCCATGGGTTTTCAAATGACACCACTAATTCCAAAAGTTTTAGATCTTTTCACTGGAAAGCCATCAGCAAGTTACAACACAGACAATTATGGCTGCTTAAGAACATGCAGAGAGGTGGTAGTTCTTTCTCTCTGGGGAGGGGGGGCTTATAATGATTTGAAATTTAGAATACTATGTGCAGTGCTGATCACCGTATCTCAAAAGGGCATTCAATAGCTAGAAAAAGTACAGAAAAGGGCAACCAACATTATTAGGGGGTTGGAACACCTTTCCTATGAGGAAAGTCTGGGACTAGAGCATTTGCGACTTTTCAGTCCAAGAAAAAGACAGTGAAAGGGAGACACAATAGAGGTTTATAAAATTAGGCATTGGGGTAGAGAAAGTGGATGGAAGTCGTTTTTGCAGGCCCACTGTCGAAGGGGGTGAGGGTGAGGTAATAGAAGATACCAACAAATGGCTGGAATTCAAAAGGACCACAGCTTTATTGGTAACAGCTTATGGAGCCTTGGTGCCACACAGGGCATGGATCCAAGCACTGGCTGACCCGCCTGCTGGGTGATGACTCCCTCACCCCTTCAGCTGTCCTGCTGATGGGGGAAACTATGGGATGAGATGCCGTGGGATACCACATGGGTGCAAACCTCTGCGTGGATCCCCCTGCCACCTGGGAGTGAGCACGCCCTGACAGCCCTTGCCTGGGCTTGTCTCTGAAATGCCTCATCCCCAAATTCCTTTAAAGGGATCCCCAAGGATGGGGAAACTGGGCTCATGGCCTTGTTTCCCCCCAAAAGGATCCATGCCCAAAGCCAAAATCATCCCTCTCCAAGTTGCAACAGAGATAGAATAGCCAAGACCATAGAGTATTTTTAAACCCAAGAGCCATTGCAAGCTCCCAATAATCCTTACAGCGAGGGGGGGATGGGTGGGAAGCCAGATCAGGAATTAAGTGCTAGAAGCCCTGCTGGCTCTGCAGCTCCCCACCCCCCACCCCCCACCCCATTGGCAGACCAGAAGGAAGATTGCATCTTCCAGGCCTACTAGCGGGGAAGCCCTCCCAATGAAAGCCCAGCCAGCTCAATGCCAATTGGCTGGCTGGGTGCTGAACTGCAGGCTGCCACACTGCCCCACCCAGAGGCTGTTGGGAGCTGCTGGGCCCTAAATAATGGCGGAAACCATGCTCTATGCCCCTCCACTTCCTGTGGGCTGCAACCTGGAGCTTCTTCCTCTCCCATAATACTAGATCTCATGGGCATCCAATGAAGTGGTTGGGAAGTAAGTTTAGGACAGACAAAAGGAATATTCTTTAATCAATGAGCAATTAAACTGAGAAGTTCACTGCCAGTGGAGGTAATGATGACTAGAAGCACAGATTGCTTTTAAAGGAGGATGGACCGATTCATAGAGGAAAGATCCATCAGTGGCTAGTAGCCATGGTGGCTGAAGGAGCCTCCATCTACAGAAGCAGCAAAACTCTCAATACTGGCGGCGGAAGGCAACATTAAGGGGAGGCCTCTATACTCTGTTTTTTTGGCCTCCCAGGGCAACTGGTTGGCTGTTGTGTGAAACAGAATCCTGGACTAGATGGGCTTTATTGGTTACCGGGTTGCCAGCCTCCAGGTGGTAGCTGGAGATCTCCTAGAATTACAACTGATCTCCAACCGACAGGCATCAGTTCCCCTGGAGAAAATGGCTGCTTTGGAGGGTGGACTCTATGGCATTATACCCTACTGAGCTCCCTCCCCTCCCTAAACCCCACCCTCTCTAGTCTCCACCCCCAAAATCTCCAGGAATTTCCCAACCTGAAGCTGGCAACCCTAGCCAGTGGTCTGATCCCACAGGCTCTGCTTATGTTCTTATGTTCCCAAGAGTCTTCCAATATTTTTGGATCTCACACTAAGAGACTGCAGCTTCTGGTTCTACCACATTTCAAGATATAGCTGAAACAATGGGGCACAGACCTCTTCGAGCAAAGCACAGACAGGGACATCAATAACAATTTATACAATGATAATAGGAAATTAATATTGGACTCAGAAACTTACTCAACATAATAAGTGCCATAAATGGGATCATCAATCTTCTCCCAGCCATATGGTAGCTCTGCAAAACAAAGAGTAATGCTGCTCAGTAAACACAGCACAGGATGCCAAAATTTCTAATAACCATGAGAGAATATTCTCGTCAAGCGTGGTCGCTGTGTAACACAGTTAAATAAAGTGCTCAAGAGCCATGCCAAACTTCAGATGTATTCCATGGCAGTTGGAAGTACTTTCTGGCTTGAAAAATGGCATGAAAAACTGCCAAGACTACAGCCTAGTTTCTCTCTTGCCCTTTCCCCAGAAACAGGAGCACATTATCTGTGATCTTGTCTGGGGAGATTTGGGGAAATCCTCACCCTCCCAAGAAATGCCATTTACCACAGGCAGTGAAGACAAGGACAACTGAGACCATGTCCTGCATTTTAAACATGTTAAAATGTATATCACTTTGACCACTATAAGAGAAGGTTCTGTAATTCAAATAACAACTGTGTCGTATGTTGCCAAACAGGGATGTAGTACACAGCTATTTCCCGAAGGAGAACTGCAACCTCTTGGCTGTAAGTGGTTCCCAAACTTTGGATAGGGCTTTAAATATTACAATCATACAATCATAGCACGGATAGTAACCTACAACTTGCATTGCTTAATTGCTTATTGAGCTTAACTAGTCAGCACATACAGCAGAAGTGTTTTTTTTTTTTTTGAAAAATTTTTATTGGGTTAGAATCCATTATTTCCACATTTACATTCAATTTTCCCCAATTTTTTCATCTCTAACCCCCTCCCTTTCCCCCCCCTTTTTGTTGACTTCCAGCAGCTTTCCAACCCTTTGTCCCCTTTCCCTTACTTTTATTAGCTTCCTCTATCTAAAACAAATATATATTCTCCATTATTCTAAGCAGTACATCCTTAACTATTTTTAACATTATATGCCCAAACTGTAAGTCTTTGTTTCCATCTTAGATAAACAATTTATCCCAATTTTTCAATTTCAGATATTTCTATATATCATAAACCATATAGATCATACATTCGTTTATATCAAACAATTTGACTTATTCTCTATATATATTACTCATTCTATCTTTTTATAATAGTTCTATATATCTCTCCTCACGTAGTCAATCAATTTGACCCATCTATATCTTCAGACATTCAGTTTGGTACAAAACTTATCAGAAAAAAAGAAAATATTGTTAGTTAATCGCTCCTTATATTTAGTCCTTATAATTAATTATTTTCTCTATGTTCTGTTTGTTAACCTACATATATCTATATATATGTCAATCTATTAATCTGACTGCTTATTAATTCACATTTATCTCTTCTCCCCCCGGTAAAGTCTCCCCCCTCTACTTCAATACTTCAGTAGTTCTCAAACTGCCACAGTTTTCCTCCCACCTCCCATTTCTTCTCCAGGTATTGTTTCAGCACATACAGCAGAAGTGTTAATAACAACTGCAGCAAAGCTCTACAATCAGAAAAGACATACAGACAGACTCTTTTATTGTGGATGTCCACAATAAAAGTGGTGGCTGTGCATTAAAAACTGTGCTATCCCTGACAAGAGAAATTCTTCATCCAAATTAATGATATGAATTTTCTGAGAAAAAAAAAACCCAAACAAATTAGCACTGAAAACCATTGACACACTACAGTTTGCATAATCAAAGAACTATCCAGGGTGTGCTGTAGACATAGTGTCCCTCATCTACTTCAACAGGATTTAACAATTGCCACAAAGGTAGCTGGGACACCTCACCTTTATTATTACTTTCTGTAGCATAACTTGCATTTTTATTTGAATGTATTTGCAGTTTTATCTCCCCCAATTTACAAATACAGGAATTGATTCATGGACTCTGTCACACAAATGAGGCTGACCTTATATGGACACTATTTCTATCGACATTGAACGAAAATGTGTATGTGGGAAGAAATAATACGTAAATCCATACTTATAGAATATTAACACATACGCACACGTACATAAGCAGGGCCCCAGAAAGTGACCCCAAAGATGTACTCCAGGCCCCTCCCACAGTACCTAGACTTAACCCAAACATTGTGTGAAAGTGAATCACAGGACTTGTTCAGTTATATGGGCTCTGGGTTGGTCAGGGACCCCAGATTAATATTGTGAAGTTCCCCTAAGAATCTCTCTACACAAGACCTCTTACACGAGGACATGTAAGTGTAGGGAGACACAATGTTACCCGGAAAGCGCAAAGATGAGGTGAAGTTGATAGAGCCTATGGAGAGGCGAAGATGAAATTAACAAACCCTCTGGGGAACGATCTCTGCCAGTTCTTTTTAACTACCCTCCTGTAGGGAGGTGAAATTGAACTGTGCTTCCCTGCTAACATTGTGTCTCCCTACACTTCAGCGTCCTCGTGTAAGAGGTCTTCTCGTGTAGAGAGGGTCAGTTGTGCTATCTGAATTTTGTCTTTCATAGTTCCCCTTACATTTCATAACCTTAAGAGGACAGTAGTAAAAATGAACTGTCAATGTTCAATAACATAATCCAGAATTAACTTGAGTTCTTTTCAGTATTTAAAATAATAATAATAAAGCCTTCCATTAGTAAAACCTTTTTAAAAAATCATTTAAAAACACACTTCAGCTGAAATGGAAACAGTACTTCTTTCGCAAGATCTTTAAAAAGCATCGTATTTTCTATGGTTATGCAGAAGGAAAAAAATTGGAATAAAGTCATGATTTGATAGTCTGCTCCTCTGTGTTTTTCTAGTTTAATGATGCGTAATGTGAGCTGGCCAAACTGTTGAGAGTTCAGATGGCAAATCCCATTTTTGAGCGTAAAAGTCTATAAAAAATTTAATGAGTTGGGAGTTATTATGAAGGACCCCATTTCTGAAAGTCATGGGCCGAACTGCTAACTATATTACGCCCATTCAGGTTGCGCATTTGGAAATAAATCAAATTTCAGCTTTACCTTTGTAAGTCATAAAAAGCCATATAAATTTTTCATAAGTATATGTGTTAATTTTATTTTTCTATCCACAATGCACACTATGGGCTATATTTAATTAACAGTCTATGCAGACCAGTAAAACAGAATTACTAGTGCTCCTGCTCTGGGCTGCTAGTGGAAGGCCGCCAGATAAGACTTGCCGAGCACCGTTTACTATAGAGCTACTGTCTGAAGAGCTGCCTGGTACCTTTGCTTTAAGCTAGCTTGTGACTTTCCTGTATCACTAAATAATGGTACCATTTCTGTCTCTGCAATGAAATCCAGAGATTATAAAAGGGACATTGTTTTTATATTTTGAGAAAAAGCAAGCATTTTCTAAATTGGGAGTGTAGGCACGACATTTTCTCTTCTTCATAGGACATGTGCAGACCAACACATTATACGAAGACGGCAATCAGTAACAAAACAGAGCCGTTAAGTCCTCTACTGTCTCCTTGTGAGCAGTTGGGAACTCAAAATCCTTTTGATTCAAAGCCAGGAATATCTGTATTGGACAAACCAATAAACTGTGCGTCCTACAAATGAGGAATCCTGTAAGTGGATAACTTGAATTGCTGCTATAGGCCAATACAGGCTTACTTGAACTTGAAATGAGGAATCCACCCTCCAGTGGTTGGTTGGCCAGAAAATAAACCAGTGTTTGTTCTGATAAAACAACAAACTGCAGTTTGTTCCAAACCAGGAAGTCTTCCATTTCCCAGCTGCATGCAAAGCAAGGAAGGAGAAGGATTTCCTGGCTCAAATGCAACCATTGACCAAACTTACACGGTGAAAGTTATTATTTAAAAGTCAATTCAATGTAAATATCAACAATGTGAAATAGACCTAAAATTTGGTGCTAGTTTTGTTTATGTGACCTTGCTACATGAAGCTTTTGTATTATATCTGGCAATATATGTTTCCACCACTACTGAGATCCATTAACTCCAGGGAAAACTAGCATTTTAACTTTATGGGCTATTTCTTGTCTTCATCTTTAAAATGCTTATTTCAGAGATCCAACTGAGAGCCAAAACACACGAGAAGAAATACCTAGGTTCAGCACGTGTTCTCTTACCTCAAGGTTTGCCGGGATCTGTAGGCGTCCTGGAAGCTTAAAGTTTAGCATTTACAGAGCAGCAGGAAGGGAAATACAGGCGCCTGTATTTCCCTGCCCCTTCCTGCTGCTCTGTAAATGCTAAACTTTAAGCTGCCAAGACACCTACACTTCCCAACAAACCTTGAGGTAAGAGAACAAGTTTAGCATTTACAGAGCAGCAGGAAGGGGCAGGGAAATACAGGCGCCTGTATTTCCCTTCCTGCTGCTCTGTAAATGCTAAACTTTAAGCTTCCAGGACGCCTACAGATCCCGGCAAACCTTGAGGTAAGAGAACACGTGCTGAACCTAGGTATTTCTTCTCGTGTGTTTTGGCTCTGAATGTCCTCTTCCTCGGCCTCTGGCTTTGGGAGCTTATAAGTTTCTAGTAGTCTCTACAGTCCCCACTTCCAGTCACTGGACTTGTGATACTTCCTGGTCTCATGAGAGTTTGAGCCCTGTGCCAGCTAGCCTGGAGCCATCTGGCCCCAGCCATGAATTGGTCCAAGCTCATCTGCATTGCTGAGAGGCCCCCTTGCTGGCTATCTGGATGGGGTGTTGTCCCAGATCTTGCCACTTCTTCACTGATTCCAGCTTCAAGGGACAGGGACAGTTTGATGAAGTTGTCCAACCATTGTTAGATTTGGAGGATGCTGACACTGTGAACACACATGCTATGATTGTAGTGAAATGACACATTACCCACAGATATATGAGGGGGGAAATCCTACAATTTTGCACTGTGTTAATGCTCAGAGTAAGTTGCCAGGCTGCAGTCAACAACCACAGGGAGAAATTTGTGGGTGGGGCCTGGCATGCCAGGATCACATGAGTTTGCTGACGTCACTTCTGGTAATAACTGGAAGTGATCTTCAGATGCTCTGGCATTTATGGTTTTGTAAATGCTAGAGCGTCTACAGATGTCACCAGCATGCACTCCTTCCCCCTACTCCATTTCCTCCTGCTGGTGCCAGGCAAAGAGCAGGGATGTTGGGAGGTCTCCTGCTGTAGCATCCCTAGTTCAGAGGCAGGAAAACGTGGCAGATCAAGTTCTTCTAGCTAGCCTTCAGTCTGCCAGGTTAGGTGGATAGCAATTCATATGTTAAAATGAAGTAGCCAACAGAACAAAAGAGCTTCTGTGGCAACAAGCTCTGCACATAATGGGAACCTTCTGGAGCCAGCAGATTAGTAATTTCCCATCAGATGGGAATGGAAGGTCTGATGGGGCTTAAAGGGCGAGCTGTGTCCTTGGGCAGGCTTGCCAGGTCCCCTGTCAGGAGGTAAGGAGGGCGAGGGGTGTGGGTACCTACACTGATCAGCCCTCACACACGTGCAAAGCATGTGCACACTCCCACACCCTGTGTAATGACATCACTTCCAGAAGTGACATCATCATGCAGGGCCTGGGAGCACACACGTGGCTGTTTGCATGGATTGGCTGTTGATGGTGGGCTATTTCTGGGTGGCCTGCCTCCTCCCAGCGATCGTCAGCAATTGCTGGGCAGAGAGGCAAATCTCTAGGAGTTTGCCTGCCACTGGCAGGCATCTGGCAAGCGTATCCTTGGGGAGACTGGAGACAACAGACTTGAAATCAGAACTCAGACTTGTCTTTGGAATTAGAAAGCTCCATGAATAAAAGAGACTTCAATGAAATAAACAAATAATATGTGCCCCAGAGGATGCTTCAATCAGTTGATAAACAGTTGCTGGTGGTCCTCAGGAAGGCTGAGAAGCTGATAGACCTAAACATGGCTCAAAATGGAATACTGGCAGTTTAAAGATTATTCTGCCTACCTCTTAATTCGCCATCATACAGGGGTAAATTTTCAATCTAAGGGACACATGGAAGCTCACCGGTTGACCTGGGGCCAGTTACACAATCTCAGCTTAGCCTACCTTACAGGGTTGTCATGAGGGTAAAATGGAGGACAGCAGAATGATGTAACCTGCTTTGAGTCCCCATTGGGAAGAGGGTGGGGTATAAATGAAATACTACATACAGCTGAAGCGGGGGGGCAGATAACGGCCGGTTGGGTGGGTGGGAAGGAAAGAAGGAAGCAGGGCAGGGCTGCCAGGCCCGAGGTGGGGGCGGGGGGTCCTCCACTCTCAGCCTCTGCCCCTGGCCGGCAGGGGGAAAAGGCTCCAGGGAATAGGTCAGGAGGCAAAAAAATCTCCCAGGCTAATGCACAGTGGGCACGAGATGCACCGGAAGTGTATGTGCAAGGAGTCAAAAAGGGTGACTGCTCGATCTTCCACTCCCAGCAGGAGGGTAAGGGGACCTGGCAACCTATAGAGCCCTGAGCGGACCGGGACCAGCATATCTATGGGGCTGCCTCTCCCCATATGTGCCCCAGAGGATGCTTCAATCAGTTGATAAACAGTTGCTGGTGGTCCCCAGGAAGGCTCATGAGAGTCTGAGCCCTGTGCCAGCTAGCCTGGAGCCCTGGCATCAACTAGATCCAGGGCCTTCTCTGTCCTGGCACCAGCCTGGTGGAACTCTCTGTCTGCTGAGACCTGGGCCCAGGGCCGGCACCACCATTGAGGCGGTGAGGCAGGTGCCACGGGCGCTGAGGTGCTCGAGGGGGCACTGGAGGGGGCACTGGAGGGGGTGCCAGGGGTGGGGGCACACGCTACAGAGCTGGCGTGCCTGGCCTGCAGCTGCTTCAGCCAGCCAGCCCCGTGCAGCCACCGCCACCGCCACTGCCACCGCCGCCACCACCAACACACGTCCCCGGCCGGGCTCAGCAGCCGCGGGCCAGGCACGGCAGGCGTCCAGGACGGCGTGAGGAACCTCCCCAGCCACCTGCTGTGCCCGCCTGGGAGTGTGGGCAGCATCCGCGTGCTGTCCCAGCCACCCACCAGCCAATGAGGCCGGCTTGCTGCATGATGATGTCATCGCGTAGTGACGTTATCACGCAGGCCGGGGGCGCACACGTAGGGGCACCCGTGGGCACCAGAAACCCTGGCGCCGCCCCTGCCTGGGCCCAGCATGATTTATCATCCTTTCACCGGGCCTGCAAGACAGAGATGTTCTGACAGGCATATGGCTGAGGCTGAGGCAGGGACGAGCCTTCTGGCTGGTGTCCTCTGTGTGTGTGGGGGGGGGCAGTAATATAACCCCCTTGCTCTGGTTCTCAGCGCTTGGTTCATCTTGTTCATCTAGTTACCTTCCTCCACTCTGTGGGGTGTGTTAGCTGGGGTTATGAAAGTATAGCTGCCATTTAGGTTGTTATTTTATTGAACAGAACTGTCTGTTATTCATGATTTTATTGTTGGTTTTAATTATTGTTGTCATCCACCCTGAGCCCATTCGTGGGGAGGGCAGAGTATGTTAAATCAATCAATCAACCTTATAGCAGGGAAAGGTGAGGATGTGAGGGTTGCCAGGGGAAAGGTTAGAGGAAATATTGTGGGGAAGGGGATACACAGGAAAGCAGGGTGACCCCTGCAAGTCCTTGCAAGTTTGCCACTACTCAACTGGGCCCAGCCCAGCAGCTGATACTATGCAGAGTTTTCCTGGGTAGAGTCTGCCAGGGAGAAGGAAAGAGGGAAAGCTGAAAAGAGGGGCCAATAAAGGTAGGTGGGCTGGTGGATGGGAAGGAGAGAAGGGTGCAGGAGAAGGAGAGAGGCCGTGGTGGCTTTCAGGAAAGGGCAAGTGGAAATGGTGGGGAAGAGGAAAACAAAGTGCCTCACCGGCATGAACGTGTCGAGCCTTCATTTGTACTGGGTTATAGTACTGGATTGTGAAAGGATGACAACAAAATAATACAAGTGAAGCAGCTGCAACATCCCAAAGCAAAAACCTAAGTATTATTGGGCGGGCTATTAGGACCCAGGAACTGAATTAGGACTGTTGTGTTCTTTTTCCAACACAGTCTCCCTGCGACCCCTGAGAAGCTGTTGCTGAAGGCTGGGAGGGTCTTGTAAACAAACAGTTTCTTGGCATCTTGGGTGGGGAGGAGGGGGCTGCATGGAGGAAGCAATATTGCACCTTTGCACAATGGAGCTACAGTGAGGAGGGAACATTGCTTTTGCTCAAGGACTGATTCCTTCGACTGGGCTATCTTCAGCAGCATAAGAGGGAGACAGCCTAATTTAGCCCAATTCCCCCTCCTCGTCCTATGCAGTATTTTGTTCAGAAGGCACTCCTGACTGTCCTGACACCCAGTAACAAGGTTTTCAGGGGTCAACTTGCGGCTGCTGCGGGAAGAAGATTGCAGGTAATATTTGTCAGGTCCTTGTATGCCTTTGCTTAACCGACTCCATTTTTAATCCTTTCAGTGTTTAAGTGCTCTCTTCACAGGTGCCAAGGTTCCCAGGCAGCTATCTCACAGAAAAGGATTGTTTTGGCTACCGATGTTCCACCATGAACCGGCCTTGAAGAACTTTCGCTTTCCTAACTTCAAAGGGGTTGTTTTGAGAACTGTGGGGGGAGGTTGGGCCTGCTGTGATCTGTTACTTTGTACCTCATGCTTTGCCTGTCATTGGTAACAATGCATATGTGCCATCCTGAATATTGCATTCAGGCCAGTGGACTATAATGAACTAATTCTTCAGTAAAATCCTTTTGGAAACAATGGACTGTTGTCTGATTGCAGAAGGTAGTCTGGAGTAAGGATATTATCTAGCCACGGTTCTGACATTTTGTTACCAATTGCCTTTTCCAATGCCTAAGCCGGATCAGACGGACTCCAAAGCTATCCTAGCCAGGGATCCTTTGTTTGACCCGTATGCCTCTCCCGGCTCTCAAGGTTTGGAACCTCAAGGACCTGTACCGCGAGGAAACAACTCCTCGGTTACTACGCTTTATACCCTCGCTTCCAGCAGTGCAGATACCCGGCCTAGAGCTACAGCCGAACCACTGTTTTCCTTGCCCACCCCGACGCAGTGGGGCACGAGACCAAGGGAGACGAGGGAACGGAGGGCCAGTACGATGTTCACGCAAACGCAGCTGGATAGCCGGCGTAGTTTGGAGTCTATACCCGAGCACGCCAGTAGCCGACCGTGGCTTTACTGGAACAGGACGACCGAACAAACGGAATGGGAGACATCCCGCCGTGGCGCCCTGAGCTGGGATTATGCGGAAGTCACCCCGTGGTCGGGGCAACAAGAAGTAAGTGAGCATCAATGGGTGCAGCTTCAAAGCCGAACGATTGCAATCGACTCTGGAATATCGGCAATCACTGGTTTGGCGAAAGGGATCTTAGCTGCGAGATCTCAAGAAGAACAAGGAGTGGAAGAAATCATACCTGGTCTACCGAGGCCACATACTGAAAATGTGCCCACTTCGCAAGCTACTGGTTATACGGAACAAGAGGAGGAAAGTCCTGACAGAGTGCAAGTTTTGGAGACCAGACTAGCAAGCATGGAAGAAAGCTTAGCCCACGCAATCCACCTGCTATCCGTACTCGTGGCGGGGGACGGTGGTCGTGAATCGCCAGCTGGTCTACCAGACATCAGCCAAAGTCTGGCTAACCTGCAAGGTCTTTTGCCACGTCCGGAGGGCCCTATCCAACCGTGGCCGCAACAGCCACCAGAAACGGGGGATTCTGATTCTGTAACCGGGGAAGGACCCTGCCCCGAAGACCCGTGCCCAGGAGAGCCCCTTCCTGAACAACCAATCATACCAGATGCCGACGGAGCCGGCGGAGGAGGAGGAGAACCGAGTCCAGAGCCTGGACTGAAATGCAGTCTATTAGGCAAGGCAGCATGTCGGCTAGAGACTATGCCACAGAATTCCGACAGCTCGCTGCCAAATGCCCAAGGTGCGAAGAATCCACCAAAATCATTTTATTTAAACAGGGTTTAAACCCTAAATTGTTGGACAGAGCTCTCATGCAAGATAATCCTCCTACACTGTTAGGTTGGATCCAATTAACTTGCGAAGTAGAGAACCGCATGCTAGAAGTTCGTTTGGTAGAACAACACCAACAGCCCACGGGCCAAAGGCGCTCCTCCGTTCTCGTCCGAGGAAGCCGAGGGGCTGGATATGCTACTCGTGGAGCAAGAGATGCTAGATGGCAACAAGGGTTGTGTCTGCAGTGTGGCCAAAGTGGTCATTTTGCGGCGCAATGCCCATATCGGCCTGTGCAAAGACCTCTACTCCAACTAAGACGCCCAGCCCCCGCAGCCTACCCGGCGCCACCGCGCCCTACTCCAGCTCCCAGAACAGCGAGAGGTAGAGGAGCTTCTCGGAGAAACCCTCCCGAAAGAGGACTAGAATTGGAAGAAGTTATGGAATATGATCCAACAGCCCTAACGGGGGGGGGGGGAGAACCCAGAGAGTCCCTCCTCGGGAAACGAAATGGATCTGTCGTAAAAGGACCCAAACGGCAGATCAAACCTCAGTCAGTTCCGGTTTCGAACTGACCTCACGGGTCCATACTCTTCATACCAATAACTTTGGTGAATCCTGACAAGAAAATGCACATCCTTGTGCAAGCCCTAATAGACTCGGGCTGCTCCAGAGACATTATTGCACCAGCCCTAGTAAATGGGCTAGTACTTCCTGTGAAAGAATTAGAAATACCTGTCATTTTTGAGCAAATGGATGGCACTAACATGAATCCAGTCACCACTGAAACCACTCCGGTCATAACAGGCATGGGACAGCATTGGGAAGTAAGATCATTCATCATTAGTGCCACTGTGAAATACCCCTTGATCCTGGGAAGCCGGTGGTTGTGCGATCATAACTCCTACATCAACTGGGCAGAGGGAAGCATCACGTTCACCCATGAGTCTTGCAAAAATCATCGTTGGAATCAAAACTGGGGTAATAACCCTACTATAACTGAGCCTGCTCTCCTCACCCAGGAAGAAATCAACCAAATACCCAAGCAATACAGAGCGTACACCCAAGCCTTCACAGAGGAAGAAGCTAATACTTTACCTCCTCACAGGAGGACGGACTGTGCCGTGGAAATTTTACCGGGCGCCTCGCTGCCCAAGGGCCATCTATACCCCATGAGTCCTAACGAGAGGGAAGAGCTCCGCAAGTTCATTGACTTCAATCTTCAAAGAGGATTCATTCGCCCTGCTAACAGCCCCCATGCCGCGCCAGTGCTTTTTATCAAATAGAAGGACGGGGGCTTAAGACTGTGCACGGATTTTCGGGGACTTAACGCTGTCTCTTCCAGCAACGCCTACCCCATCCCGCTCATCAGAGATCTACTCAACGTCGTGGCTCAAGGTAAGGTCTTTACGAAATTAGATTTAAAAGACGCTTACTTCCATGTTCGTATCAGAGAGGGGGATGAATGGAAAACTGCTTTTAATACACCCCTCGGCCAGTATGAATACCTGGTTATGCCATTTGGCCTGGCTTGGGCCCCCTCGGTTTTCATGTCCATGATCAATGAAGTACTGCATGAATTCCTATACAAAGGTGTTGTGGTGTACCTAGATAAGAACATAAGAACATAAGCAAAGCCATGTTGGATCAGGCCAGTGGCCCATCCAGTCCAACATTCTGTCACACACAGTGGCTAGAAATCCAGTGCCATCTAAAGGACTGTCAGTGAGGCCAGGACACCAGAAGCCCTCCCACTGCCTTCCTTCCAGCACCAAGACAACAGAGCACCACCTCCCCACAAAGAGAATACCATCTATCTCCTGTGGCTAATAGCCACTGATGGACCTCTGCTCCATATATTTGTCCAGTCCCCTCTTGAAGCTGGCAATGCTTGTAGCTGCCACCACCTCCTGTGGCAACGAATTCCATGTGTTTATCACCCTTTGTGTAAAGTAGTATTTTCTTCTATCTGTTCTAACCCGACTGCTCAATAATTTCTTTTTTTTTTTAAAGAATTTTTATTGGATTAGAAACATATAATAACAATTATAATCACATTCTTTAATTTTTTCTAATTCTAACCCCCTCCCTTTCCCCCCCCTTTTTATTGACTTCCAACAGTTTTCCAACCCCCTATCCACTTTCGCTCTACTCCTTCATATTTATTTTATTTGTTTATTATAATATACTTTCAGATTCTTCTAAGCACTATTTCCACTTCCTTTCACATATAAATTGTCATATAAATTGTCATATACATAAAATCCTCTTAATCTATCTTCTTCATTAAAACTACTAATAATATTCATTTTGATAACCTGTGTTTTATCTTACTCCTTCTATTCTCTTCAATATGGGACAAACAATTTGCCCCCCTTTATACATCAATTCCAATACTTCTATACACATACTTATTATACACACTTATTGTCATTTGCTTAGGCTTCTGTTCTATATGTTGTTCTTTATCTATACATATACCATAAGTCTAACAATTAGACCTATCTTTGAATTTACGTATGTATGTATATATTCACTCTATGTTATACGGTTATCTTTCCAAAAAATATAGATTAGTTAATTTCTATCCCATTAATTCACATAGTATCAACGCTATTGCTACTTAATATAATACTTAAAAATCATATAAAGTTGCTTAGAATTTTTCCATTAACTCTCCACCCCCTCGGTATAGTCACTTCTCTCCTCCTGTGTACCTCAATAATTTTCAAACTGCCACAGTTCTCCTCCCACCTCCCATTTTTTCACCAAATATTGTTTCAGCTTTCCCCAGTCCGTGTTAAACTGCCCTGGATCAAGGTCTCTCAGTTTTCTTGTCATTTTATCCATCTCCGCCATGTACAGCAATTTGTAAATCCAGTCCTCAGTAGTTGGCACTTCTTGTACTTTCCACTTCTGCGCATACAAAAGTCTGGCTGCTGCTGTCATATAGAATATCAATGTCCTATGTTGTGCTGGGATGTCTTCCATTCCCAAGTTCAGTAGCAGGAGTTCTGGGTTCTTGTTAACTTGAAATTGTAAAATCTCACTCATTACTCTTATTATTTCCCCCCAGTACTGCCTAGCTACCTCGCAAGTCCACCACATATGATACATTGATCCCTCATGTTTTTTACATTTCCAGCATTTATTAGACATATTCGAGTTCCCTAGCACAATCTTCTTTGGCGTCAGATACCAACGGTAAATCATTTTGTAAATATTCTCTTTAATATTGGTACATGTCGTGATTTTCAATGTATGTTTCCACAAGTATTCCCACGCCTCCATTGTTATTTCTTTGTTAAAGTTTATAGCCCACTTCACCATTTGCACTTTGACTGTCTCATCTTCAGTATACCATTTTAACAACACTTTGTAGACCTTAGAAATTTCCTTTTGGTCTTCTTGTAAAATTACTTTCTCTAATTCTGAGTCTTCCATCCTTATCCCTCCCTTCGCACAGTCTGAGTAATAAAGATCTCTAACTTGTCTATATTGAAACCAGTCGTAGTTTGGAGACATCTCTTGTTGCGTTCTTATTCTTATTTTAAAGGATTCTATTTGAGTTATCTCCTTATACGTTAAACACTGTTGTTCATTATCGACCGTTCTTGGATCTATTACTTCATATGGAACCACCCAGGAGGGAATTCCTTCTTGTAGGTATTCTTTGTACTTCTTCCAAATTGTGAAGAGGCTTCTCCGAATATAGTGATGCAGGAACATAGAATCTGCTTTTACTTTATCATACCATAGGTATGCATGCCATCCAAATAATTTTTTGTATCCCTCTAAGGCCAGCAGTTTGCGATTTTTCAATGTGATCCAATCCTTCAACCATACCAGACAGATTGCATCATAATAAAGTCTCAAGTTGGGCAGTTGCATTCCCCCTCTTTCTTTTGCATCCTGTAACACTTTCATTTTCACTCGAGGCTTCCTGCCTGCCCACACAAACTCTGATATTTTCCTCTGCCATTTATCAAATTGCTTGGAGTCCCTAATGATTGGTATCGTCTGTAACAGAAACATAACTCTTGGTAACACGTTCATCTTGATTACTGCAATTCTTCCCAACCATGACAAGTTCAGCCTATTCCATTTGATCAAATCATGCTCTATTTGAGTCCATAATTTCTCATAGTTATTCTTAAATAGATCTATATTTTTTGCAGTCAATTCAATTCCCAAGTACTTCACCTTACTTGTTACCTCACAGTCTGTTATTTCCGTTAATAACTGTTGCTTTTGTTTAATCATATTCTTACATAAAATCTTTGATTTCTTTTTGTTTACATAGAAACCTGCCAAGTCTCCAAACTCTTTTATTTTTTTCTATTACCTTAGGCATGTTTTCAATTGGATCTTCCACAATTAACATTATATCATCTGCAAACGCTCTGACCTTATAGGAAAAGTCTTTTATCTTTATACCACGGATTGCATTATCTTCTCTAATCTGCATCATCAAAATTTCAAGAACCAAAATAAACAACAATGGGGATAGCGGGCAACCTTGTCTTGTACCCTTTCCAATAATCAGTTTTTTAGTCAGCTCGTCATTCACCACAATTGCTGCACTCTGGTCTCTATAAATTTCTCTCACTGCTCTTATGAACCTTTCCCCCATTTGTAGCTGTTCCATGGTGGCAAACATAAAGTCCCAGTTCAAATTGTCAAATGCTTTTTCAGCGTCTACAAAAAAGAAACCAACCTCCTTATCACATCGCCTGTCATAGTATTCTATAGCGTTTATGACTGTCCTTAGGTTGTCTCTGATTTGTCTATTTGGTAAAAAGCCTGCTTGTTCTTCTCCAATAACTTCGGCAAGCCACCCCTTTATTCTCTCCGCCAAGATCTTTGCAAAAATCTTGTAGTCATTATTAAGTAAAGAGATAGGTCTGTAGTTTTTAACATTGGTCAAGTCCTGTCCTTCTTTGGGGATCAATGATATATTTGCTTCACTCCAGGTATCTGGGATCCTTTGGTCCCTCATAACACCATTGATCACCTCTTTTAAAAACGGTACCAGTTCATTGGCCATCGCCTTGTAAAACTTAGCTGTGAGTCCATCAGGCCCTGGCGCTTTTCCCAAGTTTGTTGACTGTATTGCCTTCCTTATCTCTTCTTCTGTTACTTCACTGTTTAGTTTAACTCTCCACTCCTCGGACATTACTGGCAGCTTCATTTTCTCCAGATATGCGGCTATCGCATCTTTATTCACTTCTTTCTTATCATACAATTTAGCGTAAAATTTATAAAAGGCTCTGCTAATAGCGACCTGTTCCAGGTGTACTTTATTGTCATCACATATTTTATTTATTATCTTTTTCTCCTTTCTTTTCTTCAATTGCCATGCCAAAAATTTCCCAGGTTTGTTCGCCCCTTCAAACGACTTTTGATTCAGTCTTTTCAGATTCCATTCCAATTCTTTATTATTCATGTCCGTCAACTGCTCCTGAAGGATTTTAATGTCCTGATATATTTTCTTTTTCCCTGGTCTTTTCTTCAACTGGATTTCTTTGGCTTTTATTTTTTCCATAATCTCCTGTCTCTTCTCCTCTTTTTTCCTTCGGAGTCTTCCATTTAAGTCCATTAATACACCTCTGATTACTGCCTTGTACGTGTCCCATACCTTGTTGGTTGGTACTTCTTGATTCATGTTGTACTGTATGAAGAATTTAGTCTCCCTTCTCAACATTACATATTTTCTCCCTCTTGCAACAAATCCTCATTTATTCTCCATCCTTTTCTCTTAGTTCTTTTTCCAAATTTCCACATAATTGGGTTATGATCTGAGCCTACCATAGGCATTATTTCTACTTCCTTAGTCCAAAGTACTAAGTCCTTTGAGGCCCAGATCATATCAATACGCGATAAGGTAGAGTGTCTTGCAGAGAAAAAGGTATATTGTCTGATTGTGGGATTCTGCGTTCTCCACACATCTTCCAACGCTTCCTGTTGCATTAATCCAAAAAAAGTCTTTGGTAATAATCCTCTTTTCTTTTGTGTAGTGGCTGATTTCTTGTCTTGTTCCAAATTCGTAACTCCATTGAAGTCTCCTGCAAGTATTATCTGATCATATGAAAGTTCATCTAGTTGCTTCTTTAAATCCTCAAAAAAGCACTCTTTAGCTCCATTAGGCGCATATATTCCAATCGCCAACACTTTCTTTAAGTTCCAAATGCATTCCACTGCTATAAATCTGGCTTCCCCATCTCTAATGATCACCTTTGGTTGCAGCTCTTCTTTTATATATAGTACCACTCCCCTTTTTTTCTTTTTTGAGGCCGCTACAAATTCAATGCCCAATTTACTTACTTTAAGGTATTTTACATCCTGATTTCTAATATGAGTCTCTTGTAAGCAAACTATATCACATTTCTGTTTTAATAGCCAGTGGAAAATACTTTTTCGCTTATTAGGTGAGTTAAGTCCATTTACATTCCACGATAAAACTTTGCACTCCATATTCAAAGCCTTGTTGTTGGTAAGTCTTTTTCATTGTCCATCATGAACCTTTCCATTTCCAATTCAGATCTGATGCGCTTTCTTACCCCTCCAAATTCAAAAGATATCCCTTCCGGTAATTCCCATCTGTATCTTACTTTCATGTCTTTCAAAGTCTGGACTAACACTTTGTATTTTTTCCGGTCCAAGAGCACCGATCTGGGTAACTCCTTCATGATGATAATTGTCTTGCCATCAACTATCAATGGATCTTGAAATTGCTTAGTCACTATCATTTCCCTTACATTCCTTGTCGTAAATTGCACTATCACATCCCTTGGTACCTTTCTCTGGGTCGCAAATCTGGAATTTATTCGGTACACCACATCTAGGAAAGCCACAACCTCCTCCTCCTTTTCCAGGTATTCAGCTAACACTTCAGTCACCTGTTCTTGTGCTGTCTTTCCTTCTACTTCCAACAAACCTCGAAACCTCAGCTGCTTTTCCATATATTTACTCTCCGCAACTGCCATTCTTCCCCTCATTACTCTCATGTCCGTTCGCTGCGTCTCTGTAAGGTTGTCCATCGCCTTCTCCACATCGTTAACTTTTTGCTGCGCTGCCTGCAGGTCGGTTTGTATCGTCTCCATTCCCTTTTTTACTTCTGCCAGCTCATTTTTAACTGTCTCTTTGACATCTTTGACTTCTTTCACCAACTCCAATTTTGTTTCTTTAAGCTCCTTTAGCATTTCACAAAATTTTTTGTCCAAGTTCTCTATGGCTGCTTGCCACTCTTTCTTCGACATTGTGGGGCTTGATTTACCTCGCTCCCACGAGTCTGCACGTTTTCTTAGCTCCGTGGCGTCCAAATTGGTAGTCCTTTTAATTAATTTAAAAGTCCCGGTCCTTTAAATGAACAAAAATCGCTTCAAAAATCCAAAATGTCGGGCGTCTTTTCTCTATGGTTTCTCTGTACCCTTTTGTAATCCAAGATGTCCTACTTCCGCCCTTGCTGAAGCCAAAGCCCTTCCCTGTTCAAAAATGGCGATGCCCTTCTTCCTGTCTTCCAGTAGGGGCCGTCTCCTTCTGGTGACTCTATCACTATTACGTACTTCCTGTTTCCCGACTCTCCGCTGCAGCTCTCGCGATGGTAGAAGTTTTCCCACAGCCTGCTATCGATTCTCAACCACAGGTATGATAAACAAATGTCTCTTTTCTGAAATTACTTCTTTTTACTTAGTCCTTTTTGGAATCTATTTCTTGCCGGGTTTCCCCCTCCTTATAGTAAGTCTGTTGCAGTTTAAAAAGTCCTTTTAAAACTTCGTTACTTTTAACAATCCATCCCAAATCAGGAGATAGTGATCTTTAACTTTTCAAACGTCTTTCTGGGTTGTAATCACTGCTTCAATCTTAAGTTCTCTTTCCGTTTATTTTCCCCCTGTTGAAGCTTGGGCACGAAGGTCTTATGCCAGCCGACTGCTCAATAATTTCATAGAGTGCCCACGAGTTCTTGTATTGTGAGAAAGGGAGAAAAACACATCTTTCTCTACCTTCTCTAACCCGTGCATTATCTTGTAAACCTCTATCATGTCTCCCCTCAGTCGTCTTTTCTCCAGGCTAAAGAGCCCCAAGCGCCTCAATCTTTCCTCATAGGGAAAGTGTTCCAACCCTTTAATCATTTTAGTTGCCCTTCTCTGTACTTTTTCCAGTGCTATGATATCTTTTTTAAGGTGTGGCGACCAGAACTGTACACAGTACTCCAAATGAGGCCTCACCATCGATTTATACAGAGGCATTATGATACCGGCTGATTTGTTTTCAATCCCTTTCCTAATAACCCCTAGCATAGCATTAGCTTTTTTTATGGCAGTCGCACACTGTGCTGACGTTTTTAGTGAGTTATCTATCATGACTCCAAGATCTCTCTCTTGGTCAGTCTCCGCCAGTTCAGACCCCATCAACTTGTATTTGTATTTTGGATTTTTGGTTCCAATGTGCATTACTTTGCACTTGGCTACATTGAACCTCATTTGCCACATGGATGCCCACTCTTCTAGCCTCGACAGATCCCTTTGGAGTGCCTCACAATCCTCTCTGGCTTTCACCACCCTGAACAATTTCGTGTCATCTGCAAATTTAGCCACTTCACTGCTTAATCCCAATTCCAAATCATTAATAAACAAGTTAAAAAGCATTGGACCCAATACCGACCCCTGTGGCACCCCACTGCTCACCACCCTCCACTGTGAGAAGTGCCCGTTTATACTCACTCTCTGTTTCCTATTAATTAGCCAGTTTTCGATCCACAAGAGGACTTGGCCCTTTATCCCATAGCTACTGAGCTTACTTAGGAGCCTTTGATGAGGAACTTTGTCAAAAGCTTTCTGGAAGTCAAGATAAACAATATCTATCGGGTCTCCCTTGTCCACTTGTTTGTTCACTCCCTCAAAGAACTCTAACAGATTGGTGAGACAAGATCTTCCCTTACAGAACCCATGCTGAGTTTTCCTCATCAGCTTTTGGTCATCAATGTGCCCACTAATTTTATTTTTGATAATAGTTTCCACCAACTTACCCGGTATTGACGTCAGGCTGACTGGCCTGTAATTTCCCGGATCTCCCCTGGAACCTTTTTTAAAGATGGGGACAACATTAGCTACCTTCCAGTCCTCAGGAACAGATGCAGAGTTTAATGACAGATTACATATTTTTGTGAGGAGATCTACAAGTTCACACTTGAGTTCTTTCAGAACTCTTGGATGTATGCCATCTGGGCCCGGTGATTTATCAGTTTTTAAATTATCTAGCAGTCGCATAACCTCCTCTCTCGTCACCTCAATGTGACTCAGGTCTTTCAAAACCCCTCCCAAAGTCAGTGCTTCCGGAGTGGGCATGCACTTCTTATCTTCCACAGTGAAGACAGAAGCAAAGAACGCATTCAGCTTCTCGGCCATTTCCCTATCACCCTTTAGTAATCCTTTTACGCCTTGGTCATCCAAGGGCCCCACTGCCTCCCTAGCTGGTTTCCTACTTCTAATATATTTAAAGAATTGTTTATTGTTTTTCTTTATGTTCTTTGCAATATGCTCCTCATATATCCCTTTTTGCCTGTCTGATCACAGACTTGCACTTTTTTTGCCACAGCTTATGCTCCTTTTTATCAACCTCACTCCGACTAGTTTTCCACTGCCTAAAAGAATCCTTTTTACCTTTTACAGCTTCTATTACATTGCTTGTTAACCATGCTGGCCTTTTCCTAAACCTATTTGTGCCTTTCCTAACCAGCGGTATATATTTAATTTGAGCTTCCAGGATTGTAGTTTTAAATAGTCTCCAAGATTCCCCAAGTGTTTTGACCTTTTTTACTTTCCCTTTCAGTTTCTTCTTCACGTACCCCCTCATCTCAGAAAAGTTACCCCTTTTGAAGTTAAACATGGCTGTGTTGGTCTTATTTGGCAATTTCCTATTTATACATATGTTGTACTCAATAACATTATGGTCACTGTTCCCAAGTGGTGCAATCACATTTACATCTCTCACCAGGTCTTCAGCATTACTGAGGACCAAATCCAGGATCACCTCTCCCCTAGTAGGTTCTGTAACCATCTGTTCCATAGCACAGTCATTGAGACAGTCTAGAAACTCACTTTCTCTCCCCCGATTCGAACACCCATTGGCCCAGTCAATGTGTGGGTAGTTAAAATCACCCATTACAACACAGTTTTTTTGTTTAGCAGCCATCTTTAATCCTGTCATCATTTTATAATCCTCCTCTATTTTCTGATCTGGAGGGCGATAACAAACTCCCACAGTTAAGTTTCCATTTGGGCCCGTAATTTCAACCCATAGCATTTCCAGAAGCGAATCTAATTCAGTTACCTTCTCAATCTTACTGGAATGTATACCTTCTCTGACATATAGAGCCACCCCACCACCAACCCTTCCCTCCCTATCCTTCCGATATAATTTATATCCAGGAATCACCGTGTCTCACTGATTTTCCTCATCCCACCAAGTTTCTGATATGCCCACAATGTCTATGGATTCGCCCAACACTAAACATTCCAGCTCCCCAATTTTACCTCGGACACTTCTAGCATTTGTATATAAACACCTGTAACTTCCCCGGCACACTTTGCCTTGAGACGTAGTTAGGTCATCTGCACTGTTTGTCTCCATCTCAGTTGACAACTCTAATCTATCTCCCTGTAGAAGTGTTATACCTAGCCCTTCATCTCTCTGAGATGAACCATCCTGAACCAGAGACACTTTATCTCTTGTCGGCTTTCCCCTAGCATTTAGTTTAAAAACTGCTCTGCCACCTTTTTGATTTTAAGTGCCAGCAGCCGGGTTCCTTCTCGGGACAAGTGGAGACCGTCTCTCTTGTACAGCTCCCGCTTGTCCCAAAAAGAATCCCAGTGCCTAACAAACTTGAACCCTTCCTCCCTACACCATCGTCTCATCCACGCATTGAGACTCCTGATCTGCGTTTGTCTCTCTGGCCCTGCACGTGGAACAGGTAGCACTTCTGAGAAGGCTACCTTGGAGGTCCTGGCCTTGAGTCTCCTGCCTAACAGCCTAAATTTTTGTTCCAAGACCTCACGACTGCATTTCCCAAGATCGTTGGTTCCAACATGGACCACGACCGCTGACTCCTCCCCAGCACTATCTACCAGCCTATCTATAACACGCGTAATGTCCGCTACCTTCGCACCAGGCAGGCAAGTCACCATATGGTCAGAACGCGGTTGTGCCACCCAGCTATCTACTTGTCTAAGGATCGAATCACCAACTACCAAGAGCCTCCCTCCCGCCCCACCCAGGGATGGTTCCTTGATGCGAAAGGAAACCTGCTCACCAACTGAAGAAGAGGTCCCTTCTGAGGGCATGTTCCCCTTATCCTCAGTACGGTGCCCTGATTCCACAAGATCCTCATTCTCCTTGACAACAAGAACGCTGCCATTTTTAGAGTGGGACACATCTATCCTGTCCCTGAGAATCTTGTCCTCGTGCCTATCTAACTGTCTCCGCTTCTCCAGGTCAGCCACCTTGGCCTCAAGGGTACGTACTCGTTCCCTGAGAACCAGGAGCTCCTTGCAGCGAGCACACATCCAGGACTTCCGACCAGAAGGCAGATAGTCATACATGTGACACTCAGTGCAATACACTGGAAAGCCCCCAACCCCCTGCTGGCATTCTGACTTCATTATTCTGTTTTAGGAATAACACACTAAGAGGAAAGAAAACGGCTATGATCCCCCGGCTAAGAGCCACAGGCCAAGAGCCCTTTAGCTCTCGCCCTTCGGCTCGCGCCAAGGGCTCGCGCCCCTGCCCAGCAGTTGCCTTTTCAATGCAAAAGGTCACTTCCTGCTAAGCACAGGAGGTGAGCACAAAGGGGGTGTGTGGCTTGTACTCCAGCAACCCCCAGCAGCCTTACAAACACACTCACCCTCAAACACAATCAAGCCCAAACACACACAGCCTCAAAACTACACTCAAATCAACACAAAACTACACACAAAAAGCCCCAAAGCTAGAGAGGACCACCCTTAGCTTCTCAGCTTAACCCACCACAGCCAAGAAAGGCAAAAAGCCCTTACCTCCTCTAGCAGCTGCAGACCATGTGCTCCTGAGCCCAGGTGACTCTGCTCTGATGATGTTTTAATCTATTCGGAGACTGAAGAGGAACACGTGGACCTTGTAAAAAGAGTCTTAACCACTCTCATGAATAACAAACTGCCCATTAAGCTCTCTAAATGTGAGTTCCACAAAACAGAACTCACTTACTTAGGCTACTGCATTTCCCAAGAGGGCTTGAGAATGGATCCAGGCAAAATACAAGCAGTACTAAATTGGCAAACCCCCGCGACCCGCAAAGAATTACAATCCTTTTTGGGCTTTGCCAACTTTTACAGAGAATTCATTGTGAATTTTGCACAAATTACACTCCCCCTAACCGAACTATTAAAAACCAAAGACAAGGGGGACCAAGCCAAAAAACCAAGTGCAAGATTGTCTTGGACACCAGAATGCCAAATAGCATTCAATCACCTTAAAACGCAGTTTGTTTCGGAACCCGTTCTACAACACCCCGATGAAAACCGCCCCTTCATAGTGCAGGTCAACGCCAGCGACACTGCAATTGGGGGCGTACTGCTGCAGCGGGGGGAGGATGGGAAGCTCAAACCCTGCACCTTCCTTTCCAGAAAGTTTTCAGACGCGGAAAGGAATTGGAATGTTTGGGAAAAGGAGGCCTTTGCCATAAAAGCGGCTCTCACTACCTGGAGACATTGGTTAGAAGGAGCCCGTCATCCTTTCGAGGTCTGGACGGACCATAAAAATTTAGAGGCCCTACGCAGCCCCCGCAGGCTAAACGCCAAGCAACTGAGATGGGCGGAATACTTCTCCAAGTTCAATTTCACATTAAACTTTCTACCAGGCAAAACTAACTTTTTGGCCGACGCTCTATCACGCATGCCCCAGCACAAAAGCAAAAGGGAGGAGACAATAGACACAGTCTTTTCGCCTACGCAATTAGGGGGCGTGGTAACCACACGCAGCCGCACAACCCTATCCCCTCAACCCGATCAGGGGTGGAGACAAAAACTGAAAGCTGAAGTGGAAAAGGAGGGGGGGACGTGCCCAAGGACAAACTGCAACAATCCGATCAAGGGGAATGGCTTTGGGGAGATCACTTCTATGTACCCAAAAGTTTAAGAAAAGAAGTTTTACAACGCTGTCACGATGCTCCCACGGCAGGGCACTATGGTTACTTAAAAACGCTTCACTTAGTGCAACATCAATTTTGGTGGCCGGGCATGCGCAAGGATATTTCCCAATATGTAACGTCTTGCCCCATTTGTCTCAGCGCCAAATCCCGAAAGGGCAAACCTCCAGGACTATTACAGCCTTTAGAAACGCCAAGTCGACCGTGGGAAATAATTTCTATGGACTTTATCACTGACTTACCCCCCTCAAAGGGGCACAACTGTATTTTAGTCGTGGTTGATTTGTTCTCCAAGCAAGCTCATTTTATACCTTGCACCACAATTCCTTCTGCTAGGAAACTAGCCGACATCTTTATAAAAAACATTTTAAAACTACATTCTTTTCCATCAAAGGTGATTTCGGATCGCGGCGGACAATTCGTTGCCAACTTCTGGCGGGAGCTTTTACAACTGCTGGGCATTGAACAAGGTTTAAGTTCAAGCCATCATCCGGAAACCGACGGACCGTCCGAAAAAACTAATCAGATATTAGAACAATTTCTGCGCTGTTACATTAATTTCCAACAGGATAATTGGTTTGATTTGCTCCCCTTGGCAGAGTTCTCGTACAATAACAGCGTACACGCTTCCACGGGAGAAACTCCCTTCAAAGTCGTCTATGGCTTCCACTTCAAACCATTCCCGTTTGAAGCGCTCCCCCCTCCTACTACATTTTCCAAGGACGTCACCGAATGGTGGGGGGAAGCAGCTCAACAATGGACTCAAATTAGAAAACACCTCATCAAAGCCAAACAGGATTACAAAAAGTATGCCGACCGCCATCGTGCAGCGGAATGGGATTTACAACCTGGTGATCTTGTCTATCTTTCTACAAAGAATCTGAAAGTAACCCAAACCAGCCGCAAGCTTGCGTTAAAGTTCCTAGGACCTTTTCCTGTTCGCAAAGTAATCAACAAAGTGACTGTTGCCTTGGATTTACCAAAGAACTTACGCCACGTACATGATACCTTCCATGTCAGTTTATTGAAAAAAGCTCCCTCTGCAGACCAGTGGCACACCCGTGCCCCTCCAATCCCAACTTTAATTGATGATCAAACCCACTATGAAGTTCAACAAATATTGGACTCTAAAATAAAAAGAAATCAGCTGTTTTACCTCATCAGATGGAAGGACTTTGATTCTGGGTTTGATGAGTGGGTGAATTCTGTACATGTTCATGCTCCTAGATTAGTTAAAGCATTCCACTCTCGCTACCCACATAAACCTGGGGGGGGAGCATCTTAGAGGGGGCAGAATGTCAGGTCCTTGTATGCCTTTGCTTAACCGACTCCATTTTTAATCCTTTCAGTGTTTAAGTGCTCTCTTCACAGGTGCCAAGGTTCCCAGGCAGCTATCTCACAGAAAAGGATTGTTTTGGCTACCGATGTTCCACCATGAACCGGCCTTGAAGAACTTTCGCTTTCCTAACTTCAAAGGGGTTGTTTTGAGAACTGTGGGGGGAGGTTGGGCCTGCTGTGATCTGTTACTTTGTACCTCATGCTTTGCCTGTCATTGGTAACAATGCATATGTGCCATCCTGAATATTGCATTCAGGCCAGTGGACTATAATGAACTAATTCTTCAGTAAAATCCTTTTGGAAACAATGGACTGTTGTCTGATTGCAGAAGGTAGTCTGGAGTAAGGACATTATCTAGCCACAGTTCTGACAATATTCACTACTCTGAGTGCAGGTTGTCTGATCAAAACTATTATAACATCATCACAGGGTTGCCTTTGTAAAGATAACCCTGAGATAATCAACGTGAATGGTTTTGAAACTCCCAAAATGCTATATAAACAGTAAAGAGACAATTTTGCCAAAATCGTGTAGCCTATATTCTGCATTTCACACAGGGAAATGATAAAGGCTCCAAAGAGTTTAAAATTATGTTTGTATTTAAGCACACTTCTTCATGCTCTATGGAAAAGAAAGGAAGAAACAGAAAAGACTTGGAAGAAATGAACTGTGAATTTTGTTTTTATGTCAGCTAGAGTGTGAACACAGAAGCAGCTGGTGGAATTGTTTCCAAAAAAAAGCATTAAGGGCTCTCCTACAAAATACACTATTCAAGAAAAAAAAATTACTAACAGAGCCAGTGACAGCTTGGATTATCAGGCATAGAATCATAAGACCATGAAGTACCCAAAGAACATCATGACAAGGATGGGCACGAACAGTAATACGAACTAAAAAAAGCCACGAACAGCCCAATCAACTGTTTGCGAACAAGCTGTATGTGAGGCCCCATTCTAAATGAACAGGTGGTCGTTGCAAGCATTGTTTGTTGCTGTCCGTCAAGCCAGACAGTCTGGTACCTGCAATCAATTCCCTTGGCAACCGGAGGCAGGGACTGCCTGAACTCTGTCTGAACTCCTGCTGTTGCCCTGGAAACCCCAATCTAAGCCCAATTTAGCTTGATAGGCAGGTCTTCCTTTCAAGTGTGGAGCTCTAAATTTGTTACAAGGAAGCAAAGAGCAGGAGTGGGGGGGGCGGTCCCAGCTCTGGTTTTGCAGACAGTGAGGGAGAGACAGTTGCTGTTGGCATTTTGAGAGAGAGACAGGGAGAGTGCATTGGAGCTTGAATTTTCTTTGTGTGTGGTGGGATAGGGATCTACCTCTTCAAGTTCCAGGGCTGCTGCCAGGCTCTGGACTAAGCTATTATTTATTACTGGTACCTTTCCTGCTGCCTGCTCAGGTAAGGTTTCTGGGAGTGGTGCGGTAGGGATCTACCCCTTCAGGTTCCAGGGCTGCTGCCAGGCTCTGGGGCCAAGCTATTATTTATTATTGGTACATTTTCTGCTGCCTGCTCAGGTAGGGTTTCTGGGAGTGGTGTGGTAGGGATCTTGATGGCTGGAGGAGAGCCTGCTGGCCCACATGAACAACGAACATGTTCGTGAACAGGTCATGTTCATCAATGTTCATTGTTCGTTGTTCGTGGATGGTATCGAACAACGAACACCACGTTAGTTTGTTTTTCTGTTTGTGCCCATGTGTAATCATGACCAGCTTTCTGCTCTAATTTATGTATTTATTTAAAACATTTCTATGCCACCTTTCCATCCAAAACAGGGTCTGCCAGGTAACAAACAACAAATATTAAAACATGTAAAATATTTAAAGAAACACACACACACACGCAAACCCAGGAGGAGGCCAATAAAAGTTTACTAAGAGTGTATAACAAATACCAAATGAAACAAAAAAGTCTTCACCTGCTGGCAGAAAAGAAAATGACAGAGAGAGACTGTTGAATCTCCCTGGGGAAGGAGTTTCAACATTTCTGGAAAGTCTTCAAGAGCAGCCCCACATGGAGTGCATTGCAGTAATTAATCTAGATGTTATCAGGACATGAAACAAAGTGGCAGGATTTTTCCTGCCCAGGATGGGCTGCAACTGGTGAAAGACGCTTCAGTCACTACTGTCACTTGTTTATCCAACTTCATGTGGAACTGGAGAAACCCCAGTTCCTGGGTGAAGCCTTCCCCTCACCTGTAGCACTTTTGTTTTGTTGGGATTAAGTTTCATCTTGTTAGCTTGTCATCCATTCAAAAACTGTCTTTAGGCACCTGTTCATGGTTTCCAAACCTTCCCTGAGATCTGCTGGAAATGTGATAGAGCTGAGTGTCTTCTGCATATTGGTGACAACTCATCCTAGATCTCCAGTTGACCTCTCCCGGCAGCTTTACATATAGGTTGACAAGCATGAGGGATAAGATAGAACCTTGTTGAACCCTACAGGAAAGAGACCAAGCTGCAGTCCTCCGACACCACACTCTGAAACCGACCTTCGAGGAAGGACCGACACAACTGCAAAACTGCCTCCCAATCCCAACCCCAAAAGGCAGTCCAGAAGGATACCAGGATCAATGGTATCAAGAGCCACTGAAAGGTTAAGGATAATTAACAAGGCTGCCCCCACCTCCATCTCCAAGCAAAGGTTATCCATCAAGGCGACCAAGGCCATCTCAGTCCCATGACCAGGTCTGAAAGTAGATAGGTTATTGAAGCATCTCTTGGAATCATTTCCTTACAGCACAGCCCTGTTATCTGTGTAAGAAAGCCCTCCTGAATAATTTGGATATGCCCAGTTTTCTGAAAGTGGGAGTGGGAAGAGTGGGAGCTTTCCTGACCCCTTCAGGAAGGCCATTCTATAAGGTGGGAACCACTACAGAGAAGACAGCTGTTGATTTTGTCCAACTGCAGAAGGCCCTGTTCAGATGACTAAAGCTGCCATGGCAGAGAATGGGGAGAGAGGTGCTTCCATAGCCATTACGGCTTTGGAGGGCTTTATATGTGATAGTCAAAACCCTGAACTGAGTCTGGTAGCTGATGGGAAGCAAATGGAGTGACTGAAGAATGGAAATAATATACATGCTCTGCCTAGCTCCCGATAATCGAGCTGTGGGATTCTGCACCAACTGCAGTCTCCAAGTTGACTTTGAAGAGAGACCTGAATAGAGTGCATTGCAGTAGTCAAGTCTCAATGTTACCATGCCATGGATCCAAAAGGCCAGATTGGGCATGTCAAGTTACAGGAACATATTTCGGGCTAGACTGAATTTATTTATTTATTTGTTTGTTTGTTTAATGTCATTTATAGTCCACCTTTCTCACTGAGACTCAATGTGGATTACACAGTGTGAGATTAGTACAGTCAATTTCAAAGACATTTCCATAAACAGGGCCATAGGGTAAATAAACACAAGTTACCATTAGTAAGAATTCAATACAGAGTTAAAGAAATGCTGAAACAGAACATAAGCAATTCTAGGGCTAACATTGGACAACATGAAGTACAGGTAGACATTTTTTTCCCAGAAGCGGGAGCACAATGTCCTTCAAAAACTCTGCCTTCTCTACTGCCATCACTTCTACCTTGTCTGGGTTGAGTTTCAATTTGTTTGTTTTCAGCTAATTGACCACAGCCATCAGACAGCAATTTACAACCTTTATTGTATCACCAGGGGATTTGGATAGAGAGATATAAAGCTGGATGCCATCTGCATATTGATGACATCCAATTCCATAGCCATGAATGTCTCCTCCTAAAGGCTTCACATAAAGGTTGAATAATATGGGGGATAAGATTCTGCCCTGTGGAATACCGCATGATAACTCCCACCTGTCAGACAGGCTAGCCAGCCTACCTGCCATACCTATGAATGTGTATCTACTGGGGGGGATGGGTAGTAGTTTCTTCCTTCACTGTATTTTGGGCTGAGTTGTGTTATCAGTGCAGCTAGAACATCAGGGAACCGACCTTGGGAAACTCAGCTCTGCATCTCTTTCAGAACTTTCGCTGACTTCAACAGACTCTTGTTTGAACTGGGGGGAGGGGACTTCTAGGGAGCAATACCCATTAAAGACCTTTAACTCATACAACTGTGTTTGATGAACTGGAGAGTCTGAGGGAATCCCCTAGCCAGGCCTGACACCACCTTGAAGATAGCTTGTTTCCCAACAGCAACCTTTTGAGTCCACTACATGAAGAATGATTTGGGATGTTAGGGAATTTTTGTAACTTTTTACCCAAATATGAGCTCTATTGAAGCAGACCTTTTTACACAGAAGCTAGAATCCTTCATACAGGGAACATTCTATCTTTAGATTAGAAGTCATAAGAATTAAAAGTCATAGTAACCTTACAGTAATCACAGGAATGTTAATATTCTTTGTTTCCCTTTTCTATAATCAAGAAATAGCCTTGGAATACAGTCTCTCAGGGAGGTTCTTGCGCACACTGTAAGAAGTAAGGCGCTGTACTTTTTAACATGTTTATATCAGGAAGAATTTATTGACATGTCATCCAGACCTATTAGGTGCCATAATTCCTGAAGGCAGCATTTCCAAATAATTATTTGTATAAACCTTTCATCTTTTATTCTGTAAACAATTAGCTTTGAAAGGTATATAAGATTCTCTGCTGTGACTGATCTTTATGTATGTCGGAACATGGCATTGCATCTGGGTTTTATTGTTAATAAAGCTCATTATTCTTTATGGATCATTATTTTGGTGTCTTAGTTAATTGTGGGTGACAGTTGTTGGGAAATGTAATCTGAACACGGAGTACCTTTAAAGAAATTTTTCCTTAACACAATACCCATTAAAGACCTTTAACTCATACAACTGCGTTTGATGAAGTGGAGAGTCTGAGGGAATCCCCTAGCCAGGCCTGACACCACCTTGAAGATAGCTGGTTTCCCATCAGCAACCTTTTGAGTCCACTTCATGAAGAATAATTTGAACCAGTCCAATAATGTCTGTGACTGCTAGATTTCAGTTCTGAATGGCTACCTTCAGAGGAAGAAAATTGATTCATTTGGAATGGGGTATTGGAGGAGAGCTTCGCGGATACCATGGACAGCCAAAAAGACAAATAAGTGGGTACTCGATCAAATCAAGCCTGAATCCTCCCTAGAAGCTAAAATGACAAAACTGAGGCTATCGTACTTTGGTCACATCATGAGAAGACAAGATTGTCTGAAAAAGTCAATAATGCTTGGAAAAGAGGAAGACCTAAAACGAGATGGCTTGACTCAACAAAAGAAGCCATGTCCTCCAGTTTGCAGGTTCTGAGCAAGTCTGTTAAGGATAGGACGTTGTGGAGGTCTTTCCTTCATAGGGTCGCCATAGGTTGGAGGCGACTTGGGCCGATTCCAGACGGCCCTCCGCATCCCGAAACGTCGCGCATCGTCGCGCGGAAAACGCGAAATATCGCGTTTTCTTGCGCGAGTTTTGCGCAAGGTCGTGCAAAACTCGCGCGAGAAAACGCGATATTTTGAGTTTTCCATGCGACGACACGTGACAACGCGTGACGTTTCGGGATGCGGAGGGCCGTCTGGAATCGGCCTTGATGACACATAACATTCACACAACCTACACTGGACGGAGCCATGAGAAGCTAGGAGAAGTGGGTAGCTGTTCTCTGGAAGACCAGAAGATGTATATGGCTGGAGCATTGCTAGGGCAGCCCCCTTGACTTCTGAGCTCTCATAAGTACATGTCCTTCCCCAAAACACAAGAGTTCTGATGGAGTATGCAGAGTTTGCCACACAGTTTACTTTTAAATTCCATAAATATACCAAATAATATAGTTTTATACACTAAGATAAAATGATGCATGTTACACTATTAAAGCAAGAAAATAATTTCCATTTGCTAGGACAGTAAATATTGATACATTTCGATTTCCTTCCAAATATCAGTACCCCTCCCTTTGAGCCTCCTCAAAATATGAAATTGACAATACTGAGCTTTTCCAAGTGTAACTGAGATAAAGAAGGCAAGAAGGTCTAACCTATAGTGCTCGTTCTTGATCTTGGATATAGAAAAGGTACATTAAAAGATAAGGAAGGGTACCATGGATATTGCATAATAAGGCACCATGGGATGGATCTTAGGGAACTGTAAAGCTCATGAAAATCAACAACAACTGCAACAAAATAAAAACATTTGATTTATATATCACTCTTCAGGACAACTTAGCGCTCACTCAGAGTGGTTTAAAAATGTGTTATAATTATCCTCACGACAATTGTCCTGTGGAGTGGGTGGGGCTTAGGGAACTCTGAGAGAGCTGTGAGTGACCCAAGGTCACCCAGCTGGCTTCAAGCAGAGGAGTGAGGAATCAAACCTGGCTCTCCAAACTGGAGTCCTGCTGCTCTTAACCACTATGCCAATCTGGCTCAATGCTTTTCTAAACAACAGCTCCTGAGTGACTTTGCTCAGACAACCAAATATTCAACAATTATCTGTGCTTTTTAGGGAACTGGCATAGACTAATACTACGTCCCACATTTCAGAACTGATCAAATAGACACCTAATTCTCTCTGCAGGGTTCTGAAGTCAGAGAAAGCCTTCCAGGCCTGAAATTCATTTCATTTCATTCATATCCTCATTTCCCCTCTGTGTAACAGTAACAAAACACTTTTGAGTGAAGCTCACTTACCCTATAAATGCCTTTCAGCTTTAATAAATGCAGTGGCAATATCTGGGATTTATTTGGTTTGACAACTATGTATTACATCCAAATTAGGCTTGACTGAAAAAAATTACTATCAGTTTGAGATTTTTTTAAAAAATCTTCTGCTCAGATAAAATGGCAAAAGCATTTCCTCAGTACCCTTGTATTCCTTGCAGTTATTCTCAATGAAGCAGAGGGGCTTGAGGTTTGCATATAGCACAGTGAAGAAGTAATATTTGCAACTTTATGTTGAGCTATTGAATTTTATTCCAAAACAGCAAGTTACCAGTGATATGATAGCATATTTTACAAATATTCAAGTAACCCGCTACATAGTTAATTGCATGCTTCGCTAGTTAACGACGAGTGATTTGGGGTGGGAAGTTGAACTCCGACATATTGAAGAAGATACCAGTGGGGACTGGGAAGGTTCCCTGGCTCTCTTAGGGAAAGGACTGAGGTGGCCACTAATTTATGGCTGGGATATATTGGAACAACTATACACAAGGGAAATGTTCTTTGAGCTTGGCTTCACTGTTGAAAAAAGTGACAGTGGTGGTGGCTCCCCAACCTCCCCTCTGCGCTTTCACTGATGAAAAGTATTGTAGATTATATTAAAAATAAGGAGCATTACTTTTTTGGCAACTGCCTTAAAGCCATGAAATATGCTGTCTGCTGAGAAATGGAAATGTTCATTATTTTAGAACATCTGCAAAACCAAGCAAAGAGCAACGCTCCATACACACAAGATGTATATTTGCTCTGGAACAGAATGATGTGCCTGAATCAATCAGCTGACAGAGTAAGCTACTGGTCTTCACCCTTCCACCCTTCCTAGGGAATCCCTGAGTGGCAAGCACAGGAAGCCATGTGACATTGGAGTCATGTGCCAGAAAGAAGGAACACTGAGGGCCAAGCTACACATGACGAATGACACTTGAACAGCAAGTGTGTTCCTCCCTGTTCACTTGCCCTCCACTCAATCCACTTGCCGTTCAAGTGTCATTCGTCATGTGTAGCTTGGCCCTGTGTTATGACTAACTCACTGGAGTTAGTGCCGATAGTAAGCAGTAGCCCAGGAGATTTGGGGGCAGAAAACACAAGATGAACACCAGGAGGTATACTATAGAAGTCAAGGGTCGGTGCCGTGGAGGAATCTTCTCCACCTTCCCGCTGCTCTTCTGACTGTATATGCAAAGAGAAGTAAGAGTCCAGGCATGGTTTCTGTATATGCAACGTGGACTTACCAAAAAGGAGTACAAAAAGGCAGCTGTACCATCTCTTAGCAGGTAAGGTTTCATAATTAACTTGTGGGTCACAGAATCACAGAGTTGGAAGGGGCCCTACAGACCTTCTAGTCCAACCCCCTGCCCAATGCAGGATGAGCCTAAAGCATCTCTGACAAATATTCATCCAGCCTCTTCTTGAAAACTGCCAGTGAAGGGGAGCAGAGCAGGGGAGCAGAGGGGGTCCCAAAGTACAGGTTGTAGAACTAATGAGCTATAGGCAACTCAACCTGTTTATTCAAATGTGGCCTGTTAAAGTTGCTGCATCTTGCACCAGATAAAGCTTTTGAATGATGATCAAATGCAGACAGCACCAGCCAATGAAATGAATGAAGCAGGTTTGCTTCCATTATTTGCCACAGGTGGGATTCAAGAACTATGCATGTGATGCTACGCGACTAAGGCTTGTGTTTCTTGGGCAAGGAATAAACTACCCCACAAAGGAAACTGCTTATGAAATTCTGGGACTTTAAAAAGAAATTTGTAATATGGCCCATACAATACCTTTCTAAGGCTGCAGGAAGATTGAAAATTCATTTGTGGCTCCATTCCTTCTTTGTAACTCCCTAAGTTTGGTAACAAGCATCTTGGGTTCTTATGTCTTGAAAAGTTAAAATAGAACCAGGTGAAAAATTAATCTTCATCCCAGCTCTGGATATTTACTTTGAAACGTATTGTTTTCCAAGTTATTTCATTGTTGATGTTTAGGAATGTATCCCATTTGAGAGACCATAGTCTGTTGTTGAGTGTGTGTGCAAAGTGCCATCAAGTCGTAGCTGACTTCTGGTGACCCCTGATGGCAGGAGATTAACGGAGGTTGTTTGCCATTGCCTGCCTCTGCGTAGAGGCCCAGGACTGCTTACCCATTCAAGTACTAACCAGAGCTGACCCTGCTTAGCTTCTGAGATCTGATGAAATTGGGCTTGCCTGGGCCATCCAGGTCAGGGCATGCCCCTCTATACTGGAAGAGAAAGCATAATAAGAAGTAGAGTTGCCAAACCTAATGTTAAGAATCCTGCTGCCTTGTCTTGTCTCTGTGTCTGAATTAAACTATAAAATACATTTCTGTCTCATTGGACTCCTTGGTTAAAAACCAACTATGGTTTTCTTTAAGGGAAGAACATGTGGATGTCACTTAACACAACCTTTTTCCAGAATGAAGGGGGCTGAGCCTTAAAAGACTTCAGTTGCTCCCACCACATTTACGTGCTTCCCACAAATGACTGCAAAATCCTTTCCTTCCCTCCCAGGGACTCTGGTATCTTTGCTCCCCGCGATTTTTCACCCTGTGAAGTTTGTGTAGGAAAGAATATTTTCATCAACAGATCATTATTTTACTGCAAATAATTTTTTGGAAAAAGGAAACCCTAAGAAATGTGCTTTGTTTGTTTCACAATAGATCAGAGTCATTTCAGTTGTGTATTATCGCTTTTCAACAAGAACTAATACTTAGTCATCATCACCATTGTACAAGAGCAACAGTTCCATTTCTGAAGGCAGGCCAATGGAGTCCTTCCAAGTTTAAAAATTATGTAGAACAATCCACATGCATTGGAATGACAACAACAGAGCATGTATGCATTTGGAAGCTTATTTTCCTTCATTTGAATTGTAATGCCATCTGCCAAAACGAACTCTTTCTTCCCGTCTCTAAAAGCTTTTCTTCTGACAGCATCATCAAAAGGGAAGCCTGCATGGCGAAGAGGCATCTGGTCTTAATATAAAAGTGACACATTTTGTTTGCATTCACAGTAACACAAGAGCATTTTGCAAATTTAAGGTCCAATTAATATGCCACTTTGCAACTTTGACAAAATCTGATTCTTAACTAAATCACATTTTCTTATTCTGTAAAGCATAAAAATAAAATAGTTATAAATAGATCTTAAGTGACATTAATATATGTTCTCTCTTTGTATTAAATATTAGCATGCAGATTATGTCTGTGATGGGTATGTGGTGGAGAATGAAGAGATGAGGGAGAAAGAAGGAAAAAGATGTGCTAAAATCCTATCCATAGACAAAACTTATGCTGTATTTTGGTCTCCAGAAATTTTATGAACTAAATTTGACAATTCTGTACATTGCTTATAATATTTATGAGACCACAGTTGGTAATATTTTCCCTCTAAAACGTCCAGCATAAATAAAACTATTTCATAAGTCTAATATGGTACAACTAGCAACAAAGCTTGTTGTGGGAAAAAATACAACAGGCTCTAGAAAGGGGCAGATGGACAGGCGGGTATTGCCTCCTCCTCCGCCACTGATCCAGGCCAGGTGAAGGTGGGAGGGGGGCATTGCCACCTGTTCGTGCCTGATCCCGGCCGGGTGAAATGGGGCATGCATTGCTGCCTGCTCTGCTCCTGATCCCAGCTGGGTGAAGGCAGGTGGTGAGCATTGCCACCTGCTCCACTTCTGATCCTGGCTGCGTGAAGGGGTGGGGAGGGGAGTGCCACCTTCTCAGTGCCTGATCCCAGCTGGTGAGGGCGAGGGGCAGGCATTGCCACCTGCTCCACTCCAGATCCCAGCTGGGTGAAGGGGGGCAGCATTGCCACCTGCTCCACTCCTGATTCCAGCTGGGTGAAGGCGGGGACAGGCATTTCCACCTGCTCCGCTCCTGATCCTGGCTGTGTGAAGGTGTCATGTCTGAGCTCCATCCATGTCAATGTTAATGATCCTTCTATGCTGAACCATTGTATCCTGCTGTAACTCAGTGTCATTTTACCAGTGTCATAACTGTTTCTTTCACAGGCTTCCACAGGTGTTTATCTGATGGACTGTAACAGCTTCCAGTGTTTTTGACCTTGTACTCCCTCTCAGCCTTTGCTATGTCTTGTTTCTTAATGACTCACTTTGATATTACAAATATGTGAAACGTTTTCACACAAGAAAAGCACCAAAATCTTGTTTATGATTGGGAGCGGGGAAAGGAGCAGGCTTGAATGTTAAAAGAGAAGTCTCTTTCACATGATGTCATTCCTATCAACTTTTACTCTTGCTGCTTAAATGCTTACCTTGCTTCTGAGTAGTCCTATGGACATATCTGGGGAAATGATCTGATTTCGGAATAAAGCCATTTAACCAAGAACCTGTGTCTGGCTGCAATGGTCCAGGGATCTATCTGCCATACCCTGTCATCCATAGCCTGACAGAAGGGGGCGGGTTTTGCCTCCTGCTCTGTGCCTGATCCCAGCATGGGCTTCCCTCCACAGCAGTGCCCTCTGGAGGTGCACCAGGTTTGGTAGTGAGTGGTCTGAAACACAGTTTGCTTTTTAGGATTGTATCAGAGGTGTGTACCCTATTCGAATCGAATCAAATACCTTTATTGGCATAACAGTACATACATATGTACAGTCAGCAAGGAGACAACAACAACAAAGAATCCCTTGCCCCATCACTTAAACCATTCTTCTCCTCTTCAATGCACAACAAAGAAATTTAGCCACAGACTCAATGATCCCAGCATTATGTGTGGCCAGTAAAAGGCGTGTCTTACAGTCGTCCGACTGACCTTCATGATTTTGAAGCAAAGGTTCTAGATAAATGGCGCAGATATCACAATACAATAAGCAGTACAGGAGAACATGTTCAGTCCTTTCTATATCCCTCAAGCCACAGGCACAATACCTTGTGAAGTAAGGAATTTTCTTAAACCTCCCATGGAGTACCGCAGAAGGAAGAACATTAAAACGTGCTACCATAAATACTCTCTGAAGGTGAGGGGAAGTCAAACCAGAAAAATACTTTGCCAAAGAACCATTAGAGGAAATCCCCCATCTCATAGGGGAACATCTACCAGAGGCGAGGCTCCTAAGTTCTTGCATCTCAATGTCTACAAGTCTTTGTTTAATCAAAGCAAATGCAGACCTCTCAGAAAGAAAAACTAATTCATCAAGGCAAAGCCCAATTACAGAGATTTTTTTTTATATATCAGCTAACCATGCAGAAGACTGGGATTCAGTTAGCATGTATGCAATAAGACTATTGGGGCTGCTCCTGAAGTGCAAACACAGCCAGAATTTAATTGTTAGAATCCAGGCTTTTGTCTCTAGGGTGTACCCTATTCACCTCAAAGGAAGACGAGGTTTTTTTCTCAGGAGTGAGGTAAAGAAAAACGGGGTCTTCTTAGATTCACATACAGGTTATGTATGGTTAAAAAAAATGGAGTTTAACTTTAAAAAAGGGGGGATCATCTTATATTCAGGATCATCTTCCTTTTGCTTACATATGGTATTCCTTAACTTCCTATAAGTATCTACTATTGTGAAATCAGTGAGGGTTTTTTTGTAAAACAAGAAAAGGTGCCAATACTCATATATAAAGCTGTGCTAATTTTCACCAATCCCTCCACCCTCTGCAGATCCCTACTGGATTGTTCCTGAGGGTTCACTCTCCTTTTTGTGGCTGAGTGGGAGAACCCTAGAAAAAAGTGCCGGTACTAAGGGTTGATGCGTTCCACTGCAAAAGAAGCCCTGAGTGAAATCAAGGACTCATCATCAACAGGTCCAGAAGCCAGTAAGTTGGCTTCACCATTGCTTTTAGTTGGGAACGAAGTTTTACAAAGTAGAGCAGTAGATCTCAATGTTTCTAGCTTCAGAGAAGCCTTTCTACACAATTCTTCTGCCAATGAACCACATCACATAACCCAAGAGTTAAGGCATTTTAGGACACAGGCTCAGTTCAAGTGGGACACTTGACTGGTCTGCTGGAGCTCCTGGCTGCACTGCTCAGGCTATAAGATTGCAACATGGAACATATTGGGACTCTTCATATGTTAGGGTTGCTAGGTCTCCTTACCATCCCAGCAGGAGAGGAGGATCTGGCAGTCACCTTCTCTTTGCTCCTCAGGTGCTCTGCCTGCACAATGACATCACTTCTGTGAAGTGACATCATTGCACAGGTGTGGGAGAGCATGCATGCTTCTCAGTGGGCTGATTTGGGCCCCAAACAGGCTTTACTTGGCCTGTTTTGGGGCCCAAATTGGCCCCTTGAGATGCTCAGGAGCACTCTTAGGATGGTGCGGTAACATCACTCCTGGGAGTGATGTCATTGCATTGCGCTGCCCCCAGATAGGGTTGCCAGGAGCCTCTCACTTCTCGTTGGGAGGGTGGAGTCCCTGGCACTTATCTAGAGCGCAGCACAAGGTCCTGATTTGTGCACACTCCCTGGAGCCGATGTGATGACATCACTTCCAGAAGTGATGTCATCATGCCGGCCATGCAAGCACTCCCGTGCTCTGCGTGGGACTGATTCAGCCCATCTGGGGCCCAAATCAACCCCAAACAAAGTGTGGGAATGCTCCCATGGGCAGCGCGATGACATCACTTCCCAAAGTGACATCACTGCACTGATTGGGAGTGTTTGCATGGCACATGTTCCTGAAGTGCCTGATGGTGCCAGGCAACCTTCAGGAACTTTCCCCCTCCCGCCAATCACTGGGCGATTGGTGGACAAGGGGGCAAATCCCTGGGAGTTTGACTGCCACTGGCGGGCGACTGGGAACCCTATCTGCGGAACATGCGAGAAGGCCCTTTCCCCCACCTTTCCCCCCTGCTGTTCAGGTGAGTGGTAGTGGGCATGCAGGGTGGAAGCAGGGGATCCCCCGCCCCCTCTGGGGGCCTGGGATCCCTATCATATGTCTCTGAGCAGAACAGTAATAGAGGAAAAGCTGTCTTTCTGATAAATATATGATTCTTATTCTTATCCTTATTATGTGTTGCTTTTCTGTCTGGTCAGGGCCACTGAGGCAGCTAATAGTTAAACAATTAAAACAATTCATAAAAACAATTGAAACAAAAACTAAAATATAAATTAAAAGCACAGGAAAATGTAATGAAAACATAAGACAGAAAGGAGGCATCATTGAGGGAATGCTGGAGAAAACCAAAAAGTTTTAACCTCCTGTTGAAAGACAGTGAGAAAGGGAGACAGACGCATATCCTTGGGGAGAGTGTTCTATAGTTTTGGTGCCAGGGCCCAGAAAGCCCTCTCATGGGTGGCCACCTGCCTAATCAGAGAAGGCAGGGACACACAAAGCAGGGCTTCAGAAGATGACCTTAGCAGGCAGGTAGGTTTGCATGGGAGTAGGCAGTCTTTCAGGTATGCTGGTCCAAGGCCATACAGGGCTTTTGGCTGTGAACAATGTATCTTGATGCTGTGAAGGGACCCGTAAAGACAAGAGGCACAAAAAAATTCTAGTGTTCCTCTTTGGAACCCTTCACATTGGTCAAGGGAGGCCATCTTACTAAGCCTTTGAATGGAGGAGAACACAGCAATAGGATTTTACATACATTGCTACACTGAGGTTTTTTGCAGGCTCTCCAAACACACGGCCAGAACCATACAAACAATTATTCTCAAGTTGTGTTTAATGTGTATGTTGAGTAGAGATGGGCACAAACAGCAATACGAACAAAAAAAAGCCACGAACAGCCCAATTTGCTGCTCGCGAACAAGCTGTTCGTGAGGCCCCATTCTAAATGAACAGGTGGTCATTGCAAGCCTCGTTTGTTGCTGTTTGTTGCTGTTTGTTAAGCCAGACAATCTGGCACCTGCAATCAATTCCCTTGGCAACCGGAGGCAGGGACTGCCTGAACTCTGTCTGAACTCTTGCTGTTGCCCTGGAAACCCCAATCTAAGCCCAGTTTAGCTTGATAGGCAGGTCTTCCTTTCAAGTGTGGAGCTCCAAATTTGTTACAAGGAAGCAAAGAGCAGGGGGGAGGGGGGGCGGTCCCAGCTCTGGTTTTGCAGACAGTGAGGGAGAGACAGTTGCTGTTGGCATTTTGAGAGAGAGACATGGAGAGTGCATTGGAGCTTGAATTTTCTTTGTGTGTGGCGGGATAGGGATCTACCTCTTCAAGTTCCAGGGCTGCTGCCAGGCTCTGAACTAAGCTATTATTTATTACTGGTACCTTTCCTGCTGCCTGCTCAGGTAAGGTTTCTGGGAGTGGTGCGGTAGGGATCTTGATGGCTGGAGGAGAGCCTGCTGGTCCCCACGAGCAGCCAACCACGAACATGTTTGTGAACAGGGCCATGGTTCATGGTTGCTCATGAGTCCCTGTTTGTGGATGGCAATGAACAACGAACATCATGTTCGGGGGTTTTTCCTGTTTGTGCCCATCTCTAATGTTGAGTAGGGATGGAGCTAGAGGGCCCAAACAGACATTAGTGTGTCTGCCTCCCCATGAGGATCATGTTTAGGTCTTAGTCTTAATGTCATCAGATGAGTAGCAAAGAAAGCCATGCACCCCACCCCCCCATTCATCAGAATGTACAAGAGCTCCATTTTTGCTCCTATGATTTAGAGAGTGAAATTTATTCCAGTTGAGCTGCCCATGAGGGCTTTTTTTCTTAACATGGCAGAAGGACTGTGAAATTGAGCTGGGAAAGTGCTATTAGTCAAAATATAAATCTAGAGGAAAAAATATATTGTTTGATGCCAACATGACAGGTGCTAGGAGTACTCAATTCTGCCTATAAAAATGGCAGCTGAGGTAGGCCACAAATTGTGGCAGATGATCAATCACATGGAGGGAAGACGCAATGAAAGTTAGCACATAGGAAAAATATGGAACATATATAATAAATTCAGCACATACATTTCTCAGCTAGTGAGAGTTTCATAGGTCTCATGATACAGTTTAAACGTTTCAAGGTGTGAAGAAACTGGTGCAAAGGCAGGCTGTGATATTCAAGGACTTAGTTACGTATCAAAAAAAGAAGAAAAGAGACCAGAATACATCCACAAATCTGGCCCATAACTGTTCAAAAGCATATGCAGAAACTGCTGCTGTGTATCCTAGATGCATATATCATTTCTTCAAATGCACTGGGATCAACAGACACAATGAATAGGGGCTTGGAGGCTGCACGAGACCCCTCCCTTCTCAAACCCACGTTTGCACGGCCATGTGGATATTGCAGGACTTTTATTGCAGTGTGTAAAAATGTACAGAAATGGATGGCAATGTCGATGCTAACGCCAATGGCACCCTCCCGTCCACTGCTCCCCTCCTCAGTGCAAAACAAGCCTTTCGCAATTTGTCCCTACGAGCTACTCAATGTCTATGCCATTGCTTGGCGTGACATTCCCCTGCCTAGGGTGGGGGAATCCCTGCTCCCACCTGCCCCCCACTTACCTGGCTGGTGGAGGGGGTGCACCTCATGGGGTGCACCGCAGGCAGTGCAATGCGCTCCTGTTCCCACAGTGGCCTGATTTGGGCCAAATCGCACCCCTGCAGCAGGCCCAATTCAGGCTCACATTTGCCTGATTCAGCCCCTGGTGAGCACAGGAGCACTCCCAGGCCACCCCTTGACCTGCGTGGTGACATCACTTCCTGGAACACTGCAAGGTAGGTGCCAGGCCCCTGATCTCCCTGGGATCTGGCAACTCTAGCCATTGCCCAGGAAAGACTGAAGAAAAAGTACACTCATGTGTGCCACAGTCATACCCTTCCTGTCACTACAGTTGATAATAAGGGCTCGGTCTCTCTCCTTTGAATCCAATTGGTTGAATCATTGCTAAGTGCAGACAGGCTTGCTCTTAAGGAAAACAAGATGCTGCCAGACAGTCCCCGACTGCCTGGCCTGCCTGTGTGGCCTCTGAGCATTAAGAACTGAAACAAAATGCATAAACTTTTTGGCGGGGCATAGGTGGTGGTTACAGCCCTGTTTCCCGAATTTGTTCTGCTATTCCAGAAGTCGCTTTAATGAGCTGAACCAGCATTCTCTCTGTGTATTTTCAGCTCTTTTTCATTATGCACACACCCCTAATGGTAGGCAAAGTCCTGGCTGTTTGCCCTGGTGCCCGCAGATCACTGGTGATCAGTGGGAGGTTGCAAACTACTCCGTGATCACCTAGTGCCTGCAAGCAACCTGGGCAAGCATGTGGCGGGCCCGCTCCCAGTGAGGTGCAATGATGTCACTGCCTGAAGTGACATCATAGCACTGACTGCGGGAACGTTCCTGTTCTTTGCGGGGGCTGATTTTGGCTCTGAACAGTCTGGTTCTGAAAGAATCGCCCTGAGAGATGTGTGGGAGCACTCCTGCAGGCAGTGTGATGACGTCGGTCCAGGAAGACCAAACCTCTGATAAGTACTGCCCCCACCTCAAAGGGAGCCTATGGGGACCTGGCAACCCCACTCCTACCTCAAGCAGAACCTTTTCCAGAACTAATGGGAAAAGAGGTGGTGGAACTCAGTGGGTTGCTCTTGGAGAAAATAGTCACATGGCTGGTGGCCCCGGCCCCTGATCTCCAGACAGAGGGGAGTTTAGATTGCCCTCCGCGCCACTTGGCGGCGCGGAGGGCAATCTAAACTCCCCTCTGTCTGGAGATCAGGGGCCGGGGCCACCAGCCATGTGACCATTTTCAAGAGGTTCCAGAACTCAGTTCCACCGCGTTCCTGCTGAAAAAAAGCCCTGAATCACAACATACGTCCCTAGAGTGGGACAGTCTGCAATTCCTGTCCCTATCTGGTAAGAAGAAGGTTTAATTGTATACGGCCAAAGGCCATCACAATACAAAGTTAAAAAGTAAAAATAGAAATCTATCTTACAGGCATAAAATACAGTTATTAAAATAATAAAAATAGAATACAATTAAAATGGGACCTTAATAAATACCAGAGAGTTATGGGGAAATTAGGTGTCCCTATCTGTGTTTACACTGCAATATTACACATCCTTTTTTCTTCTTGGTCAAAATGTTTTATATTTGTTTATGTATTTATTTAACAAAGTGCTATTTTAAAAAAAATATATATTATTTTATTAAAATGGAAAATAACATTGAACAATAAACAAAATATCAAAAACAATATATGATAGAAAATAGCGTTAGACAGTGAATGTAATATTCATAAACAGAATATGTGACAAAATATTAAAGCTTTTTGGGTTTTGCCTCTCTATCCCCATGATTATTTATATCAAAAAAACAATATACTCAACATTTTATATTCAACATTTAACAAGTACGGTGCCATGTTTTTAAAGAAGGATGAACTGCTCTCTCTGTCATTCAGGCTACGCTGTTCCTATTTCATTTTGTGGAGATCTGTGAGGGTCTTGTGTTATAATTTCTTTAGTGGAGAAGAAAATCCTTCAACAAAATGTCTTTTTAATGCCTAAGCAAAAATGTACATAAAATGGCTATGCTATTACCCTGCAGCCCTGCTCCAAAAAGACATACACAAATGCTACTCTGCAGTACTTTATACCCAAAGCCAAATTCCAAATGTATCTTGGGGTTAAAAAAATCCCACAATTTTTTTGGTGAGAGAAGTCATAGTCCCAAACAGCCGGATCCAGAAAACATGCTTCTACAGAAGAAAGAATGTTTCTTTTAAATAGATTCATCCATTGCTTTTTGCATATTGAATGTCTCATACTATTTAGAATCATAAAATCTTAGAATCATAAGGTTGGAAGGTACCTCTAGGGTCATCTAGTCCTACCCCCTGCACAATGCAGGAACTTCACAACTACCCCCCCCCCAACTGCCCCAGTGACCCCCTGCTCCATGCCCAGAAGCTGGCAAAACACCTCCAGGATCCCTAGTCAAACCACCCTGTGGAAAATTGCTACTCGACTCCAAGGTGGTGATCGGTATTACCCTGGGCATGTAAGAGGGGCCACGAAAACCAAGCCCTGATGCAACCCCTTCTGCCCTTCCCTTCACGATCTGCTTGGGTTCACAGAATCAGCATTGCTGTCAGATGGCCATCTAGGCTCTGCTTAAAAACCTCCAGAGAAGGAGAGCCCACCACCTTCCGAGGAAGCCTCTTCCACTGAGGGACTGCTCTAACTGTCAGGAAGTTCTTCCTAATGTTTAGCCGAAAGTTCTTTTGATTTAATTTCAAGCTTTTGGTTCTGGTCCAAGCTTCTGGGGCAGTGGAAAACTGTGCCATCATCTATATTGCAGTCCTTCAAGTACTTGAAGATGGTTATCATATCACCTCTGTCGTCTCATCTCCAGGCTAAACAGTCATAGCTCCTTCAAACTTTCTTCATAGGACTTGGTCTCCAGACCCCTCACCATCTTCGTTGCCCTCCTCTGGACAAGTTTCAGCTTGTCTATATTCTTCTTAAATTGTGGTGCTCCAAACTGGATACTAGGTGAGGTTTAACCAGAGCAGAGTAGAGCGATACCATCACTTCTCACACTATGCTTTTGTTGATACAGCCCAAAACTGAATTTGCCTTTTTAGCTACCACATCACACTGCTGACTCATGTTCAGTGTATGGTCATGTCATGTTCAGTGTACTCCATTGCTTTATAATGCTTTCATTTTCAATTTGACATAATAAAAACTATTTTTAACCTAAGACACTAGAAACTATTTTCAACTATTTTAAACCCATTTTAACTATTGTTAACCTAAGATATGCCTATACATTCTAAAGGAAAATATCTAAAATTAATATTTACTAGCATTATTTGTTTTTGGGTTATTTTCTACCCCAGCTTTTGTTTTTAAATTTATTTACAAAATTTATACCCTGCCTTTCTGCCCTCATCAGAGTCACTAAGGCAGCTAGCAGATTAAAAACACACATAATAAAAACACGTCTTAAAAACCATTAAAACCAAAGAAAAACACCTAATTAAAAAAATTAACATCAAAGCTAAAATACACATACAAAACCATTAAAAGGTAATTGAATCATAGGGTAGGAAGGAGGGATCAGTGATGATGTGTGTATTATGTGCCATCAAGTTGCTTCTGACCTATGACAACCCTATGAATGAAAGACCTCCAAAATGTCCTACCATTAACAGACTTGCTCAGATCCTGCAAACTGAAGGACATGGCTTCTTTTATTGAGTCAAGCCATCTCGTTTTAGATCTTCCTCTTTTCCTACTGCCTTCCACTTTTTCTAGCATTATTGACTTTTCCAGAGAATCTTGTCTTCTCATGATGTGAACAAAGTACAGTAGTCTCAGTTTTGTCATTTTAGCTTCTAGGGAGAATTCAGGCTTGATTTGATCTAGAACCCACTTATTTGTCTTTTTGGCTGTCCATGGTATCCATAAAACTCTCCTCTAGCATCACATGTCAAATTAATCAATTTTCCATCAGTAATGGAATGGCAGTCAAAGTCAATTGCTGATGGAAGACAACAACAGAAGAAGACAGCCATGAGTCCTAGTGGAGAGAATTTTAGAGTTTTGGTGCTATGACTGAGAAGGCCTAGGTTGCCTAACCCCAGAATGCGGGGCAGCCGAAGCAGGGCCTTATGAGGTGACTGCAGTGGTTGGATTGGTTCATAAGGGAATAGGCAGTCATAGAATCATAGAATCATAGAGTTGGAAGGGGCCATACAGACCATCTAGTCCAACCCCCTGCCCAGTGCAGGATCAGCACTTCAGGTATGCCAGTCTCAAGCCACATAGGGCTTTAAAGGTAAATACCAGCATCTTGAATTGTGCGCGGAAACAGATTGGGAGATGGGCCAAGACTCGAGTGATACAGTCCCTACAACCAACTCCAGTCAACACCCTGGTTGTAGCATTCTATACCAATTGAAGATTCCAAACAATTTTAAGTGCTACCTCTCTAAGCTGAGTTAAACATTTCCCCATTTATCAGGAAGGGCTGTTTCTCTCCAGAGAATTTAAAAATGCCTCCCTGGATCTGTCTTTTCGGGGGGGGGGGGAGATGACTAATAACCCCCTGGGGTATTTTAGTACCCCAATACTTATCTGAACAGTGCTTTTTGCAGATACCACTCTGCAACTAGGCTAACTCAACATCTGCCCGTACATGCACATTCTCTGAGGTGGTCCACACCTGATAGAATGGTCTGACTGAAGAGGTCAGGAAAGCTCCCACTCTCTTGGCTTTCCACAAAGCACGCAAGACTGAATTATTCAGGAGGGCTTTTTATTCAGGTAACAGAGCTATGCAGTAAGAAATGGCTTGGAGAGATACTCTAGTAAAGGAACAGGGTCTGTAGACTATACTATGGGGTACAGTTTGTCAGAGTAGATATGTTCCTACTGGGAGTTTCCGTGTAATTTAATATGTCATGTCAAATTAGTTACGTTTTGTTTCAGCAGTGTTTATCTCTATATTCAAATTTATGCTCTCTCACACATTTCTGCAACCCACACCCTATTGTGGTGTTCACCAAATGTCCCAGCTGTTGATTATATTGATTTATGCTGTGTATCTACCTTGAGTCTCAGTGAGAAGGGCAGACTATAAATAACTTAAAAACAAACCAATGAAATGGACTGGGGTTAAAAGAAACCCACAATGGTAAAAGTAATAGATTTTATACCACAGATGCATTTTTGTTTACAGAAAGAAAACTGTTAGTGGTTGTACACTGCAGACATAGTTTACTAATGTGCAAGGAACAATGTCTTAATAGGAACAAGTTCCACAGTCATTTCTCCATGCCTTGTGCCCCCTCAGCCCCACCCCAGTGTAACCAAGATAGAAATCCACCTCAGAGAAGAGGTTGCAAGATTTTAATTCTATGGCTTGTTCTTGAAGCATCATGGAGGGAATATCCTTTGCAACAAACTCCTAGCCATATTGTCCAGTGGCCTGAGAAAAACCATCCCCGAATCCCGATCACCTGGGTTTTTCCAATGGTAGAAACTTAAAACAGAGTGGCAGAGAAGAACAGAGTGTATCCTGCTCATATTTAATTTAAAAAGCGCTTTTATCCTTATTACACTCCCTCGGCAGGATGTTTTTAGATAGTATTTATCTTTAGAGCTTTTTTGAGGTGGTGGTGAAAGGGTGTTAATGGACACGATGCTGTGCAGGAACATCTGGCCACTCGGGCTGCTTTTGTCACTAAATATTTCAGTCTAACTTCTGATGCATACAAATGGGCTTATTATGAGGTATTTTTGGTTTTAGAGGTGGAAAACAATGTAAGAAGAACGTTGACAGCACGCAATATGTCTTTGGGTGGCTTGCTGAAGTGAAGGATGCTTGAATTCAAAGTATATTTTATTTTTATGGCAAGAACCAGGGCTTTTTTTCTGGGAAAAGAGGTGGTGGAACTCTGTGGGTTGCCCTTGGAGAAAATGGTCACATGGCTGGTGGCCCCGCCCCCTGATCTCCAGACAGAGGGGAGTGGAGATTGCCCTCCGTGCTGCTGAGCGGTGCGGAGGGCAATCTCCACTCCCCTCTTTCTGGAGATCAGGGGGCGGGGCCACCGGCCATGTGACCATTTTCAAGAGGTTCCGGAACTCCGTTCCCCCGCATTCCCCCTGAAAAAAAGCCCTGGCAAGAACATATTTCCTTGTTTTCAGCTGCAGGATTGTTATGAGCCACACCGGTTTCCCTCCTGTGATCAAACAGCATGTTTTCAGCCAAGATAGCGCAGGACCGTGTATAAAACAATATAATCCCTCCCCAGCAGTTGTAACATGTAAGAAATATAGGTACAGGTTAGGATGAAGGAACAGATGACAGGACATTTATTGGGGAGGGGCAGAGTGAGATGGTTAATAGGTGATGAAGGAAAACTAGTGGCAGCAGATTTGGGCAAGTGTCAAACTTGGGTTCCTAAGTCTCTTGGAGCCCAAATCGAGGGATGGGGGGGGGGGTCATGGAGTGGGGGGGTCTCCTAGCAAAGCATAGGCATAGTGAAGGAAACGAAGCTATAGGAAGAAAGCCCATCCCCCCCCCGCCCCAGTAGGCATGCATTCACAGTCATGTCAGGCAGGCTGGCTTGTCTGCCTGAAAACGGGCACGGAGCTCAATATGCTTCGGGGGGGGGGGGCAGCAGCATGGGGGCGGGGATTAAATGTGATTAAACAGTAATGAATGGGACAGAAAGATAAATTTCTGCAGAATCATCTTGAAGTCACAGAAGCAGAACAATACAGTAACAGCAGGATTTCAAAATCCAGGGCATATAAAAATTAGGAAGCTCCATAAGTTGTGGCCTTTTTAAATCCAATAAGATCATAGAATCATAGAATCATAGAGTTGGAAGGGGCCATACAGACCATCTAGTTCAACCCCCTGCCCAGTGCAGGATCAGCCTAAAGCATCTATCTTCTGTGTCTGTCTTCTGTCACTTTGCCCTCACCTCTCACCCCCTTTGCTGCTGGGCCCACAAAGCATCCCACCAAACAAAGAGATTAACCAAGCAGCATCATGTAGTCTCGCATCACTTGCTATTTTAGCTCAACAACCACCAAGTGTGGTATAATGTATGAAAAAGGGGAGATGATCAAGCACGCTGTCCCATGGAATAGCAAGGAATTAAACAATTGTGAAAAAGAAAGCTCATGTTACAAAACAAAATGAAAGTGGATCGTGGATGTTATGGCTTTTAACAGAACAGGGGGGATATACGAGAGAAGTAATGAGAAAAGAAGTGGACTGGAGCAATTGCATCCCCCTCCTTCACTACAAGAATGACACAAACATCATGGGAGAAAGAGGCATAGAAAAACTTGATGCTCTGTGCTAGCGACTCCATAGTAGTGAGCCAGAACACTTGCAAATACCACCACACACCCAGAGGTCTTGTGCAATTAGTGAACATGCACACTGATTGGAAGAAAGGCAGCATGTGAATGTTAAACCACACATAAATCTGCACACTTGCGCAAACTCACAGAAGTTGTCTCGTATAGTTCACCTCTGAGTCCATTGACTTAGAAAGGTGTCTCTTTAGAATTACACTATCATTCTTTAAAGGATGGCAAGACTCTGTTGTTCTGGCTGCAGATATTGTTACCAAACCATCAGTTTTCACAACATTTATATTGGCAACTGAGACATTCTTTAACACACAGTCACAGCCAGGGTGTTAGTGAAATCTGCAAGATGTGCAGCAGAGCTTTAAAGAGCTAACCTGGAACCCAGCTGTGATGGACTGCACTTGAAAACAGGTTTCCTAAGTGCAGCATAATCAGAGAACTGGGAAGGAAAGAGTTAACTATTTCCTGGAATAAAAAGCTTGAGTGACAGGCTGCTTCCTCTTCTCTGATTGGTCAGTTAGAACCTGGCTGAAGAGGTGACAGTTGGTTTCTGACAGGATTGTTCAGGAAGAATTTGTGAGTGAGTCTGACAGGCAAGGTCAGACAGGTTTCTCTCTGGAGTGAGGGAAGAGGAAACTTTTGCCTTTACTGTAACATCACTGCCTTGAAGAAGAATTCTATTTAAGAATTCTTAGTATATCTGTCAGCAGAAGCTGAAGCCACTTGACCCAGACACCATAGAACTGGAAGTCTGTTTTGCAAGTGATCGGGTAGTAGGATAGACTCCCTTTCAAGCCAGAAGAAGAAGAGTTGTATCGTCTTAGGATAATATTAATTCCTGCCTAGTTTCTAAAGGGGGTTTGGCTCTGAGGATCTCAGGTCTGTAGTGAAGGGAAAATAGTTTTAAACTAATTCCAGGAAACCTAAGCTGTTATAAGAATTTCTGTGAAGAAACATTGTTGCTATAACTGAAGTATTAAGTAAAACCCCTTTCACTGCTAAGAACCAAGAATATAAGAAACTAAGCTTCAAGGAAACTATTTTGCTTGTTACTCAATGTATATTCTGTACCAACAATAATTTTATCTCACCACTTTCATTCCCTGACTACACTTATCCAATCCTTGCCTGTTAAATAGTTATTTCCTTTTTAATGTTATACAGTCTCCGGTGCCTTTTCCAATAAGAAGGAAGAGTGTGCCTGCTTCTCCCCATCAAGTTCCTGGGCTGGGCTAAAAAGTCAAAATCATATTTGTCAGGGTGGGACAAACAGACTTTCAAACCACAAAGATTAACACACTACTTGGGGGTTGGGGCTGCTCAGCAAAAGCAGGCAAACTGAATTTTGTCAGGAAAATCTACCTCACGGGGGGGGGGAGTGAAGGGGGGGTCTGTCATAACAGCCTTTGAAAACCACATAATCCAGGAGTGTTAACTGTAGAGTTGTCAGCTCCCCTGAAACAGCTCTGTCTATTAACATATGCAATGAATTTTTATTACAGGGGCAGCAATGGACTCAAAGGTCTAATTTAGATCTTGTCTTTCTTGCTAAGTATTATTTTCTGACCAATTTGTTATGCACTAAACAATAAATTAACTCTCTTGTCCCTTGGTTTTTGAGATTACCTTTGGCTATACATCCCATCTAGTTCAAGTCTGTATCCTATCGAACAGTTAATTGCACTCATATAGCTAGTAGGTCCCCTTCTAATTATACAGGTAACATCAAATTGACTTATTAGAGTTCCATCTCATTAAACACAGCTGTCCTCAATTATTATGGGAAAATAGGATAAAAACCAAACAGGAAGATAAATCTTATCGGACGAAATGAACTGAAGCTCAATGGAATTGCTGGTTTAAACATCAAATATTTTTCCTGACTACAGCCAAGCAGTCATTTTTTTATGATCCCATGCCCTGGTTAAGCATACCCAGCTCCCATTAGCCTAAATGTTCTAATTACAATACTCTTCTGATTTATACCTATAGCTTCAATGACATGGAATGTATTCCAAACATGTATCCGAGAAAAAACTTCGTTACATCAAGTGCATCAGGGTTTAGACAGATGGTAAATTCATCCAAACCACTGATACGTATCTACTAGGTTCCCAGGACTGCTGCAGTAAATGACGGGAGATTTTAAGGGCAGGGCCTGCGGAGGGTGGCGTTTGGTAAGATCGTGATGTCACTCCTGCATGATACCGTAGGAACTTCCCCTAATCGAAACCCAAGAGACATGGGTGAAATTCCTAGGTCATCACTATGGAGGCCATTATCTGGCCATTTTTCTCTAACTTTCTTAAAAGGCTGAGGGCGGGAGTACCTGACATAGGCAGAGAAATGGCAAGCCTGGTTTCTACACAACTCAAGCAACAGACTTCAGTTAGGGCCAAGCTACAAGTGACGAATTATACTTGAATGGCAAGTGAACAGACTCCCATGTATTCCTCCCTGTTCCGCTCCACTTGCACTCCACTCGATCACTACTGGATCACTCCACTTGATCGCGATCGAGTGGAGTACAAGTGGAGCGAAAGGGAGGAATACACGTGAGTCTGTTCACTTGCCATTCAAGTGTAATTTGTCACTTGTAGCTTGGCCCTTAGTTTATTTTGAGAGAGCAGGGGAAAGATTTAGAGATTTCCTGGTTGCCTGGATTCCCAGCAATAAGACACGGGAGTTGATCTTCAAAATGGCTTGAGTCCACCAAGCAAGAATGTGGCCAAACACTCTCTCATGCCCTGTTCTCACACACTGCCCTCCCATCTTTTTGTTCCAGTATAAAAACTGAGATGGGCTTAGTAACTGCAGTTATTAAGCCAGGAATACTGTCTCAAAGGATGGGTTTATCACAAGTTATTTCAGACTAGAGACTTAGATGGAGATGCTGGCAGACAAAGAATAACAGTGTGGTGCAGTGGATAGAGTTTCAGACTACAACAGAGAAAATGCCGGTTCAAATCCCCCGTGCAACTTGCTGGGACATCTTGGGTCAGCCGCAGTTTCACTCTGCCTCAACTACCTCACAGGGTCATTGTGATAATAAAATAGGGAAAGAGAATTATGCTAATCATCACAAGCTCTATGGAGGTAGGACAGGATTTTTTTAAAGATAGGTTTATTTATTTAAACAATAAACAGTAAATATAAAAGATAAGAAAAAACACAACACTCTAAAAACCAAACTAACAGTATATATAAACATGAAAGAACAAACAGGGAAAGCAACTAATAATAATAATAAGATACAAAAAGAGAAAAAAAAACCCTAAATTACTAGCTGGGTTCCAATTTTCTCCATGACAAATATATATTGTTTTCAAAGTCTCATTTATTCTATGTTAAAAGTAAGAGCCCTCTTTTTTCTATCATTCATGTTTCCTAATTCATAAATCCACATATCGTCAAATCATTGTTATCTATTTCACATAAAAAGTCTATAAAGAGTTTCCATTCAACAAAAAATGTAGACAATGTCCTCTCTCTGATCAGTGAAGTAAGTTTTGGACAGGATTTCAAAGATGCCCTAGATACAGCCATATCAGGGAAATCCGAAGCAATCGTTGATGTTTTAGGCTTGGGGTACGTGGCAGTAAGAACCGTATTGTATGGATCAAAGGAAAGGGGGATACAGTTTGATCCAGCAACATTTTTCAAAGGTTAGCATATATTTTCATTATAGAGGAATTAGGGATGCCAGCCTCCAGGTGGTGGCTGGAGATCTCCCGGAATTACAACTATCTCCAGGTGACAGAGATCCATTCCCCTGGAGAAAATGGCTGCTTTGGAGGGTGGGCTCTATGGCATGATACCCTGCTGAGGACCCTCCTCTCCCCAAACCCCACCCTCTCCATCCTACATCTCCAAAATCTCCAGGAATTTTCCAACCTGGATTTGGCAACCCTGGGCAGAATCATATTTACACAATATAAATAAAAATTCGGAAGCCTGGGCAGAATGTACTCCCGCTGCCAGAAACCATTATGTCCTTGACGTCTGCCAGGCAAACACCGAGCCAGTAATGAAAGGAAGAAGAAGGAGGGTGTAATAAAGATTGTTATCTGGGACTAGAAGAAGCTTTAGCTCCAGCCAACAGGAAAACAATTTAATTTTCTTATCAAGGCCAGCGTTAGTGAAGATTGAGATATCCAGGCCAAGTGCATTTCACAGACTTTTGTTTCCTAATACAAAGCTACAGAACTTATGTTGCATATTCTGTTTTCCAAGATACATTCTTGACAACTCTTTCATCCAGTTCTAGTTTGCTTAGCAATGTTCATTTCACTTAAAAAGCAGGAAATATTCAGTAATTAACATGAATCACTGCTTTGGGTGCAGAAAATTTTTACAACTGTATTGATTGGTACATACAGTGAACTTTCTGAGAATGAACCCTTGTTCATGTCCTCATGCATCAGATGAACTGTCCATCTTTTTATTTCAAATTAGACACATATGTTCATCTTTCTTGTACAAAAGTAAAAACAACTGGATTTTAAAATTCAAGAATTAGCACATTACTGGTAGCCTGCAATACCATATTTTTCTACAGGTTCATTCAAGACTAAAAATGTACAAGTGCTTGGGGTGCTCCAAATAAGCTCTCTTGCTCCTAAAACATTGTTTTCACCCTTAAAAACACAAAGTAGCATTGCTCAGTTCCGACCTAATATGGCAAATTATTTTGAGTACAATCTGACAAACATGGTTCTGCTTCTAAATTTCTTTTCCCGGATTGGTGTTATAGGTTGAGAGTGCTTATGATTTCTGGTCAGGAACACCAATTTAATTTGTTACAATACCTAAGGTTGTCCATCGATAAAATTTCTGTTTCAGTTTTGGTTCAGGGGGTTCTGGAATAATACTGTTCCATTACTGTTTGTTCCAGCTGGGGCAGTGCCAGCTTGGATCGGATCCTTTTAGTTCTTTTGTTTTCATGAGTTTCAGCCCGTTGTGTGTGCACAAGGCGAGCAGAGGCTGTACATATGCAGGTGCATTGTGTTCTGTTCAGGGGAAGTGTAGAAATGAGGCTCTGAGGCAGCTGTTTTTGCACTCATTGGCACCAGAATCGCACAGAACACAGTCCTCCCTCTAAACCATCGACCCACCTAGCATGAACCAATGGGGTTCGGTAATTATTGGCCCTGAGGAATTCTTGGTGAAGGCACATGGCAAGGCAAGTGTTAGGCAGCTGTATGCACACACTGTTCAAGGGGGAGCTGCAGAAAAGGGCTCTACTCGTGCTTAACTAAAAACTGCATCGTCCAAATACCCATTGATCCAATGAGTTTTTCCTCAAGCACATGAAAACTCACACAACAGTGGTCACACACAAGGGCAGGAAACTTACTGGCAAAGCAGCTCCAGCACTGTGCTCAAGCAGGAGAGCTCTCCATTGTCAACTAGCACAAAACAACGCAAATGTTAAAAATCTTGCTTTAGTGACAAAGCTGTTAAATTGTTACCTATGAGTCCTATTGTTTTACCCAGGGCTATTTTTCTGGGGGGAAAGGCGGTGGAACTCAGTGGGTTGCCCATGGAGAAAATGGTCACATGGCTGGTGGCCCCGCCCCCTGATCTCCAGACAGAGGGGAGTTGAGATTGCCCTCCGCGCCGCTGGAGCGGCGCGGAGGGCAATCTCAACTCCCCTCTGTCTGGAGATCAGGGGGCGGGGCCACCAGCCATGTGACCATTTTCAAGAGGTTCTGGAACTCCGTTCCCCCACGTTCCCCCTGAAAAAAAGCCCTGGTTCTACCTGTGCCTTATAGTTTCATTTCCATGAGGAGTAGACGAATTCTCCTCACCTTAATCTGCTTTGCAGCAGCCAAGGACTCCCTATTTAAACACACCAGCTGCAGGCCCCTCTTTGCACTGTACACAAAAGTGTCCAAAAAGGGAGTGCTAGATTTTGAATTTTTCTTCTCTCCCCCGCCCCCTATTTTTTTGCTAGTAAAAGTGGGAGACTGGGCAGGTTGCTGGCTGCCGGTCTCCCTTCCTGACTAAAACTAGAGTTGGATGAAAAGGAAAAAAGGAGAAATCACAAGACAAGCAACGAGAGAGTCCAGCTGAATCCTTCACAGCAGCTTCATTTGTTCATGTGTTCACAGCAGCAGTGAGAAGGGGCAAATAAGGTCAACTAAGTCCAGAAATGAGGCAAGAGGGAAGGTGTCCAGATAAGACTAATAATAAGAAAGGAGATTAAAGGCTGAGCTGGGGATCACAGCAAAGGCTGCTTGTCTGTGTGACTACAGAGGCACGAAGGACTTTCCGGTGGGAACTGCCTGGTCCTTGGGCCAGGAAAAATGTCTGTGGAGCAGTTGCCAGGCCTGCCCAACTCCAGCACCCAAAGCTGGATGAGAGATACTGTTTTAATGTTTCATCTTGTTTGAAGAACAGCTGAGGATAAAAGCAATGGCCATTAATTAGCAAGCAGATTCCCAGAGAGAAATAGCTAGCAGTTTGGTATTTTTTCCCATGGGAAACTTAGGAAACCTATTCATCGCACATTTATTTAAACACATTTGTAAGTTTTTGCAGCTCTGGTACCTATCTTAACTAATGCATGTTTCATCTAATTAAAAACTGGAGAGGAAGGAGTTTTCCAACACGCTTGAACAAGAGTTTTGGCATAACTCGGCACTGACCTGAACTGTGCCAAAATTCTGGCCAACAGACAGCATTCCTTTACTGACAAACTCATCTTTCTGTTTCATAAGTAGTTAATCTGTGCCTTCTAAAAAGAAAAATTCAAAAAGCAAGCATGTGCTTCAAATATCTGGCATTATGAACACAGCAGCATCCTGAGCTAGCTTTGCTATCATGTTGGCATTTGAACATTTCACACATCCATGAATGGTGCTTTAAAGAGTTTGCCCTTTAAAGAGTTTGCCCCATCTTGGAAACACACCTGGATGTGGTGAGGGGCGTTTGAGTGTGTCAGTGAAGCTGAGAGCAAGACCAACAGAAACACAGGCTAAAGACTCTAATCTCCTGTAAGAGTCACTCAAGGAGGAATGATCAAAGCTGAGACACCAGACGAAGATGCATCAACCCTCTTCAAGAATCAATGGTCACAGCAACAGAAGAGAACTGTTCCAAGGATGATGGGAGCAGAGGAATTCTTGAAGGTTAGCTACTGGGCAGCAGCAATAGTGGAAGGTGACATTGGCAGGGGATCTTTCACAGACAATGGCAGTGTCACTTCAACTAACCCTGGTTAGTACGGTGAAGCAGAAGAAGGCAATGGTAAACCACTTCTGCTAATCTCTTAGCTTTAAAACTATATGATGAGATAATCCAAAATGGAAGAAATATAGTGCTGGAAGACAGGACCCTCAGGATGGATGGCACTCAATTGGCTACTGAGGAAAAGGTAAAGACAAGTACGAATAGTGCTATTCTTAATGATGGGACTGGATTAACGCAGTTGCAGGTGTGAATACTTATAAAAGTAACATTCAAAGCTGTGCAAAACACATAACAGGAATATGGAATGTGAGAAGTATGAAACCAGGTAAGCTAGAAATCATAAAACAAGAAATTGAATGTTTAAAAATTGTGATTATGGGTGTGAGTGAACTAATATGAACCGACTCAGAACATTTTCAGTCAGAAAATCACCAAATATTTTACTGCAGAAATGACAAACTCAAAAGAAATAGTGTTGCTCTAATAATGAGTGAGACATAGAACAAGCAGTCAAGACCTACAATGCAAAGTCTGACCAATTTGTATCAATCAGACTTCATGGAAGGCCTGGTAACATAACCATCATTCAAGTTTATGCCTCAACTACAGATGCTGAGGAAAAAATTGAACATTTTTTCACAAGTGTTGAAGAAGAAATTGATCATGACCTAAACCTTGACCTATGATAATCAGAGGTGACTGGAATGCAGAAGTAGGACACAACACAGAATCAAACATTGTTGGAATGTTTGGACTAGAATCATGAAAAGAAGCAAAAGAGTGACTCATAGAATTTTGTGAAGCCAACACATGTTTTGGGCAACCAAATAGACGATTGTATACATGGAAATCACTGGAACAAAATACAGGAACAAAACAGATTACATAATTGGAAACAGAAGAAGGACAATATCTATTTTCTCTGCAAAAACAAGACCAGGAGCTGATTGTGATACAGATCATGAGTTGCTAATATCAAAAATTAGAATAAAGCTGAAGAAAAACACTAAAAGAATCATAGTGCCAAAACAGAATCTAAACAAATTTCCTGAAGAATTTAAAGACCATGTAAAGAACAGATTTGCAGTACTAAGTTTAATTGATTGTGAACCAAAAGAACTATGGGCTGAAACCAGAGATATTATCAAGGAAGAATGTGCAAAGACTATTTTTGTAGCTTAGAGAAAGGAGAAGCCTAAATATATGACTGAGGAAACTCTTAAAATTGCTAAAGAGAGACAAGAAGCAAAAGTAAAAGGTGAGAGAAATAGATTCAGAATTCTAAATCCAGCTTTTCAGCGACTTGCACACAGAGACAAAGAAATTTGTTATAATAACCAGTGCATAGAAATAGAAGAGAACAACAAGAAAGGAAGAACAGGAGATGTGTTCCACAAGATCCAGAAAAACAAAGGGAACTTCAAGCCACGGCTTGGGATGCTGAAAGATCAACACAGAAATACAGTTTCTAATCAGGACAAAATAAAGGAAAGGTGGAAACAATACACTGAAGAACTATACAGAAGAGATGGAAGGATGACAGATACCTTCAAAAAAATATCTTTTGACAAAGAATCAGAAATCTTAGAAAGTGAAGTAAAAGATGCACTCAAAGTGATTGGGAGAAACTAAGCACCTGGAATAGATGGAATACCAATAGAGCTATTTCAAGCTACAGAAGTTGAGTCCATCAAAATCTTAACAAGAATCTGTCAACAAATATGGAAGACAAAACAATGACCCACAGACAGGAAACGTCTACATTCCAATTCCGAAAGGGGATGCCAAAGAGTGCAGCATCCATTGAACTATTGTGTTAATTTCCCATGCAAGCAAAGCGATGCTCAAAATTCTACAGCAAAGGCTCTTACCATATATGGAAGGAAAAATGCCAGGTGTTCAGAAAAGGAAGAGGCACAAGAGATCATATTGCAAATTTATGATGGCTAATGGAACATACCAGGGAATTTCAGAAGAAAATCAACCTATGTTTTATAAATTACAACAAAGCTTTTGACTGTGTGAATCATGAAAAGCTATGGATAGTGTTAAAAGAAATGGAGGTGCCACAACATCTGGTTGTTCTTATGTGCAACCTGTATACTGGACAAGATGCCACTGTCAGGAGGACAGAATATGCCGAAACAGAATGATTTCCAATTGACAAAGGCGTCAGACAAGGATGCATATTATCTCCCTACCTGTCCAACCTCTATGCAGAGCATATCATAAGAAAAGTTGGATCAGATCTAGAAGAAGGTGGAGTGAAAATTGGGGGAAGGAATATTAAAAATTCGAGATAGGTAGATGACTCCAAATTATTGGCAGAAAATAGTGGAGACTTGAAATAACTACAGATGAAAGTTAAAAGAGAAAGCACCAAAGCAGGATTACAGCTGAAAATCAAGAAGACAAAGGTAATGACTACTGAGGAATTACATAGTTTTCAAGTTGACAATGAAGAAATTGAAATTGTTTAAGATCTTCTATTTATTGGATCAATTACCTAAAGGGAGACTGCAATGGAGAAATCAGAAGAAGATTAAGAATTGGAAGAGCAGCTGTGAAGGAACTAGAAAAGATCTTTAAAGATAAAGATGTCTTTCTGGGGACCAAGCTCAAGATAACCCAAACTATAGTATTCCCCATTACTATGTATGGATGAGAAAGTTGGAGAATGAAGAAAGCTGAAAGGAAGAAAATTGACTCATTTGAAATGTGCTGATGGAGGAGAGTTTTGTGGATACTATGAATGGCCAAAAAGACAAATAAGTGGGTTCTAGATCAAATCAAACCTGAATTCTCCCTAGAAGCTAAAGTGACAAAACTGAGACGATTGTACTTTGGTCACATCATGAGAAGGTAAGAATCTGTGGTATACTGTGCTATAGTGAAGGTAGAACTGTGTATTCTGTTATTGTAACAATACTTTGCGAAAGGAAGAAAATCCACCCAGTTATCTTGTTGATAATTGATATAGCATCTTACAAACTGTTCTAATATCTGATTTGTGCTTTCACTTTGGCCATCACTCTGTGGGTGATGACTTGAACTCAGACCATGTTCAATTCCAGTGACTTGAGCAACTCCCGGCAAAAGTTGGCAACAAACGGGGCCCCTGTCAGAGATGACCTTGGTCAGGAAAGAATGAAAACGTACCTCATGTTGCATAAAGAGGTTTGCTAAGTTTCTTACAGTGGGGATTTTTGAGCAGGGCCCGAAATGTACTTGTTTTGAAAACAAGTCCACAATCACCAGAATGACAGTTTTCCCCTTAGATGGGGGAAATCTGTGATGAAATCTATGGAAATGGTTTTCCAAGTGTTAGTCTATGGATGACAGGCTACGGCAGATAGACCCCTGTACCCTCACAACAAGAAATCCATGATCTTGGTTGAAAGACTTTATCCAGGAATCACATCAAATCCACAGATATGTCCATAGGATTGCTCAGAAGAAAAGCAGGCAGACAAGCAAGTTGGCAAGAATACAAGTTGAAACGTGTGAAAATCATTCTATTATAGAGCACAATTACACCTCCCTGCTCCCAACTTTAAACATAACTTTTGGCGCGAGACTGCCCTGAGAACTCCTTGCCTATTTTACTTATCATATATAGACACTAGGAAAGTACAAGATTAAAACTGAAACACAGCAAGTCATGAAAATGACAGGAGCCCTGGGAACTTCAAAGGAATGAGATAAGGCACCTGCAGCTTCATTAGGCCTGTGAAAGCAAAGCAGTTATGGCATTGGCAATGTGACATACAAGTACCGCATTAACAATGGTTCATAGTGACAGCTCAGCTGAGAATAATGGCATGGATGGGGTACAGACATGACATTTCTGCCTCCCCAAAGATGGCCCCTCCCTTCAAGGGCCAGGTTTGTCAGGACAGCGTTTGTGATATTTTGATATAAGTCTAGGAGCATTCACATGAGAGTTTTCTACCCATTCCCTATAAGATTAATCAAAGTCCTTCCATCTTCCTAAATAGAAAAGCTTACTGTGCTTTATTTTAGAGTCCAAGATTTCTTCTACTTCATAATGAATTTGTCCATCTATTAGTATTGCATGTGGGCCCCCCCTTTCTGGATGACATTGATCAGGTGGGGGAGCCTTTTTCAAAAGGCTGAAGTGAAATATTGGGTGGATTTGTCTGAAATTCTTGGGGAGCTCTACTTCCACAGTTACTTCGTTGATTACTTTCTTTACAAGAAAAGGTCCTAAATATCTCCACCCCAAATTTTTGCTAGGTTGCTCCCCTTTAATGTTCTTGCACAGTGTATCATTCCTGCTGTCATTGATGTTCTTGCACTGGGACACTCAGCCACAAAATGACACACACACCTGCCCCCGCACTTTAAAAAGCTCCCTTGTTCCCATTGCCTCTTTTTCTCAGTTAAGTGGAGATTGTGTCTTCTCTCTTGCTTGTAATCCTCTTCGCGCGCCATTCCAGCGCGGCTTCTCCCAGCAAGCCACGGCTGTCCTGCCTGGTGCTGAAGATGAAGCAGCTTGACCACTTGTTCTTGGTTCTCAATTTCACAGGCCAATTGGATCCATCCTAGCAAAGTTCTTGGCTCATCCTGGATTATTGCTTTGGCCACTAAATCTGGGTTTAGCCCAGCACGGAAAAATTCCACTTTTATTGATTCTGCCCACTCAGAGACTTTAGCAGAACAGGCTACGTATTCTCTTACCCGTCTCTTGCCTTGACGCAAGCATTTCATTTTAGTCCTTGCTCTCTTCCCTTCCAGGGGATCTTCATACTGCATACACAAGGCATGGAAAAAAAAAATCCCTTACACTCCTTAGCTCTGGAGCTTGTGCTGAGTAGAGGGTTATATACCACTTCACTGCCCCTCCCCCCAGCCTGGAACCCAAGTAGCTCACCCAGCTTTCTTCATCTGGGAAGGAGGTACCTCACTCATGCAGAAACTCGGTCATTTGCACCAAAAAGTACCCGAGCTCCTCTGGGTCTCTGTTAAAATGTACTTCTAATTTCCTTCTTCCCCAAACTTGCTGGGGTGGCATTCCTGGTTGCCCCAGAGGCTGCAATGGCCCGTTGGGAGGAGGAGGTGGCCGCTGCTGATCCTCCGTGACCCCTGGCTGCTCCACCAGTTGGAGGGCTGCTTGCAATAACTCCTGCACCTCACGCATGAAGGTGTGCATGTCCCTCTTCAGCTCCCCATCTCCACATGAAGCTGGTGTACTGTTTCTTCAGCCTTACCCCCCTCTCATCCCTTTTCATCCAATTGAAGGTCCTCCATCTCTTCAGTCAGATAACTTGGTCTGTGCAGCTGAGCCCTCCAACAATCTTTCCATTCCAGTCCCCTTCCGATAGATGACGATCTGGGGGCCCCTTGCACAGGAGTTCCTTCTAGTCCAAAGGCTGCCAGACCGATCCTGGTCGTGGCCTCACTACCTTTGCCAATGCCTCAGCATTGGGCCCACCCTCTGTGGCGGGGTCTTTAAGTTCCAACTCGCCCTCTGGCAGTCCCCCATTTCCAGCATCCACTCCTCTTCCAGCCATCGCTCAGGCGGCAGGGTTCAACAGGCTCTGAGGTTCATATTTGCAGAGTTGGAGAAGGAAAAGAGTGATTCCTAACAAACTGTAAGGACCCTGCCAGGGTATTTTACAAAAAACTCCACTAGTTGGTTTAATGAAGATTTATTATAAAAATCCAGTTGAAGGTATAACGAAGACTTTGTTAGGAATGACACATTATCAACAAACAGTAGTACATGTAGTTCAAAGTACTGCCCCCCCCACACACACACTTTCTGGAGGTTGGACATTCGGCCTGTGAGAACCGAGGCACTCAAGGTCGACTTGTCAGCGCTCCCGGCACTCCAGGCTAAACATCCTCTGAAAGGGAAAAAAAACTGCAGCTGTCTCATTGCCCTGGAAGGGGAGGGGGAGGATGGTAGATGCCAACCTCCTGACAGTGTTGTGGATACTATGAATGGCCAAAAAGACAAATAAGTGGGTTCTAGATCAAATCAAACCTGAATTCTCCCTACAAGCTAAAGTGCCAAAACTGACACTATTGTACTTTGGTCACATCATGAGAAGGTAAGAATCTCTGGAAAAGTCAATCATGCTAGGAAAAGTGGAAGGCAGAAGGAAAAGAGGAAGACCCAAAGCGAGATGGCTGGACTCAATAAAAGAAGCCAAGTCCTCCAGTTTGCAGGACCTGAGCAAGTCTGTTAATGATTGAATGTTTTGAAGGTCTTTCATTTGCAGCGTAAGCAGTCGGCCTGGCTGCTGCCATTTTAATAGCAGTTTTATATATGGCTGCTTGTAATATTAAAGATGTGCAGGCCTCTGGAGATAAAACGGCTGCTGTATTGCCACTAGAGAGCCTCCAACATTTGCTGAGTCCCACTCAGGAGAACGCGGCATGCATGGAATGCTACATAGGAATGAGGAGTGATTGAGAAGCGATTGGATTTACTATCCCTCCAGCCCCACCGGTGCCCAGTGCAACAAAGGTCTCGCAGAGTCATCCCCACTTAGCACATTCCTTTTCCTCCTCCCGTGATGAGATCTCCTGTCCTTGATTGAGGAGCTAATCAAATGACATTCGTAAGTATATACAGTTGTTCCTGGGACAGTGCATTCCCCACCTAAATTCATTAACTTAGCTCCAGTGGACTTCATCAGCAAACTATCCTCTTTGTGCAGTGCTAGAACTAGTTTTGCATTTGCATTCACATACCTTGGCAGCTACTACTCAAGGCAATCAAATCTTTTGTCAAACTTAAGAACTGACCATTGGAGTCTTTGTTCTAACTGCTAGGTGGGTTCTCCCCCCTCAGGGCACATTTTACCTATAAAGTTAGGTCCTGACCTCATTCAAATTGTGCTAGCTTCCAAGATGCTGCTCCCTTTGGGTCTCTTCCCTAAGCCTCTCTTTCTTCATACACACTTATTGGATCCACAAGTGCTGTTCCCTTGAGGTTTGCTCTGAGCCTCTTGCTCTCTTGGCCGAGGACGCTGGATGTTTGAAGCTACTCTCTCTCTCTCTCTCTCCACCGCGGACCAGACTACTTTTCAGGATAGGTAGATATACTTACTCCCTCTCTCTATTCCCAATCTCTGGCTAAATTTCCTAGGACTCTCTCTGTGTATATCAACCATTTTCAATTAACTGTGTGTGTGTGTGTTAGTTTTTCCTCTTTAAATAAAATTATTTTTGGACCTTAAAAACACCAGCCTCATCTGCTACCTTGGGGAGGGGACCTGATAGAAACTGGTGGAGATTTCCTGCTTGTTACTCTTCTCGTATAGCCATTCTCCTTGCTTGCTAATTCCCCCACAAATCATTTTATTGCAAGGAGGCCAGTTCCGGTAACAGCAGGGTTGCCATAGGTTGGAGGCGACTTGATGGCACATAACACACATGCACGGGTGCCTCCAAGAACTTGCCCTTTGCATGTTACTTTGCTTAACTCTAAGCGTTTCGTAAGAACTGGAGTCTATTGTTCCATCTTGTCTACCATTCAACTGGCTTGCTCCTACTCCTGGCTATCTGTGAGAACCACACAGAGCAGTTAAAAGCTTGGGTAAATAACTGGATTAATTTTTAGGCTGCGATCCACTCATCGTTTTCAGCCAGCGATGGATGACACACACTCTTTTCAGATGGCTGCACTCACTGAACTTAATTGGACTAAACTGGCTCAAAGGCAAGCATGCTGGCATTGACCATTTTGTGGACGACAGCCTAAAATTGCACTAAGCCACCTGCACAGACTTTTGTTAAAATTGGATGCATTATGTTTGATCCAGCAGTTAATGTCAGTTGTAATTTTCTGTCCTTCAGATTTGAACACAGGTATCTGTCATCCGGGGGCAGTGATTGCTCATAAATATCTGTCATAAATATGTAGGTTAACAAAGTTCAATCCTTCCACAGCAAATCCATTAGTTGAGGCTTCATCAGGGATTTCAAATGAGACCAGTAAACATCAAAGTATCTTTATCATGCAGCTGCCACACAGGAAACTGAGCAGAGCCCAAAAGACTGTTGAGAAGTGTGAGTGGTGAATATATTAAAACAACTGTGATGGACAGGACTGGCTCCAGCTCCACCTCTCCTGAGAAACCAACCAATGAGAGGGGGAAGAATACTAAGCCAAAGACAGTTGGAGTCTGTTGGAGAGAGTGAAAAGCTTAGAGAAGGCAGCAGAGATATTTGCTGGCTGATTACACACTTGTTCTGTTACACTGAAACGTTCCCATTTAAACCCAGGATATCACTCCTATGTTCCATCTTGTAAATAAAGTTTCTTTTTGTTTTGTTTAACCCTGGCTGGCTTGAAGTTGCTGGCTGAGGGAAAATATCACACAGAGACTTCAAACGCTCTGGTCACGTTAAATGGGCCAAGTTTAGGTAAATGGTGGCAGTGTATATAGGGAAATTTGACTCTACGTTTTCTTTCCCCAATAGCCTGGGCTGTAGCTGGGTGAGGGGAGGTATTCAGGGAAGGGGCTGCCTGTCTGGTAGAGAGGGGACCCTGTGAGGATTTGAGTCAGGGGTCTCTGCCTACTAAATTGGAGGCTAGACAGGTGGCAAGTGGTGACTAGTCCTTCCTTACCTGTCTGGGAAGTCCCAAACCTGTGAAGGGAGATTTAGGGTTAGCAGCAGGATGTGTGGAAGGCAGATCCAGTATGACCACACTCACACTGCCCGCAAAGCCAATAATACAATAAAAAATCCAAGTTACCATGACAACAATTTGGGAAGTCACCATGTCATTCCACACCAACTACAGCCAAACTGGTCCATTAATTCCAGACCAAATAAGTAAATGTATCCTGTGTACTCTCACAGCAAATCCACTTCAGACTTCTGTAATTTCTCACAATTAGGCCAGAAAGGCAAAGAGCATTCCACAAGGGTTGAATCCACATGTCCCGGCATAGCACTAAACTGCCGGAATGATAGTGTCTTTCTGGTGCGATTTGTGACGTCATCACACCACATGGTGCGATGATGTCAGAAATTGTGCCAGCAGTTTAGCGCTATGCCGGAATGTATGGATTCAGCCAAGGTTTCCCAAGAACAGAACTCTCCTTGGCATAGCTCTCGACTACTCAAGCAGAGCTATGTGAATCTCTTTTCCCACCAAAGGCATTGTTTGAATTTTACTGAAAAGCTTTTAACTTTCTTCAAAATCAGGAAAGTATAAAACTTCTGAGAAATTACTCTTATCAAAACTTATCAAAATTTATCAGGTTCTGCAGATAACTCAAACCTAATCCAATTTTGTTTTATGCAAAATATTACTGGCAAGTCCCACAGATGACACCGTCGAGTAGGAACCAGGCAACCATGGCCTACCAACCAATGGAAGATGGGGAGGGGGAATGGAAGGGGCACCATTAGTAATGGTGTGGCACTTCTGGGAAAAACCTGGAAATGATGTCATGCCTCTTTAGGAATTTCCAGAAACAATATGGTTTTCCTTGGATGTAACAAAATGACTTTTTTGCATTTCTCTCTTTCTCACCGTTGCTTGGTAGCTGGGGTGGGATCAGTTCCCCTGGACTCTACGGCATCTCGTTCTTGCCAAGTTCCCTCCCCTCCCCAAACTCCCCTCCCCAGGCTCTGCTGCCAACTACCCAGGAATTTACTAACCCCACCCCTAGCAACAATTATAGAAATAAAGTTTGACAGGACTGGTGCTAACCAGTAGCAAGCTCAGCTGGGAAGTTTTTGTCTCAAACTACATGAAAATCCTCTAAAAAGGTATGTATTTCCTAGAAGGGTTTGAGTCCAGTGACACCCTAGAGACCAACAAACCTTTCTAGGGATAAGATTTTGAGAGTCGACGCTTGCTTCTTCTTTTGACTCTCAAACGTTTATACCCTGAAAATCTTTTTGATCTCTAAGGTGCTACTGGACTCAAATGATGCTGTTCTACTGCAGATCAACAAGGTTCCCCACCTGGAACTACTTCCGAGCAACTGATGGGGAATCTGAAGCCTAAGTGATAACCAATGGCCTCTTACTGCTATCCTGCTTGTTTACTGAACCTTGAGATTGTATTGCCCTCTGACTACATTTTGTACAGCCCGTGAAACTCTTACAGTGAAATCCTAAACAGAGCTTTGTCTTCAACAGACTTAGAAGATTGTAACTCTGCTTAGCATGGTGCTGTTAATCATCAACTTTTTAACTAGGGTAGTCATTCCCTCCACCCCACCCCTGCCAAAGAAATCCTACTGAATTTCACCCCCCCCCCCGCCCATAGTGCATGTTTAAGAGGCAACAAAGAGGTTAAAAATGACAGAAAAAGAACAGACCGCAGCTGCACTGTGTTCTAAAAATAACAGAATATCCAGCAAGTTGTTGCCATGCTTGATGTGTGTTATACACACATCAAGTTGAATCCCCAGAAGATGGAGGTTCTGTATCTGGGTCGTGGGGAGAGGGAATTCGAAATCCAGCTCCCAGCCCTCAATGGAATGCAGCTACAGCCTTCGGCGATGGTGAGGAACCTGGCTGTGCTCCTGGATGCCACACTTTCAGTGGAGGCCCAGGTTGCAGCCGTTGCCAAATCTGCATTCTTTCATCTTTGGCAGGTCAGGCAATTGGCACCCTATCTCTCGCCCCAGGACCTAGCTTCGGTAATCCATGCAACAGTCACCTCTAGACTAGACTACTGCAACTCGCTCTACGCTGGGCTGCCTGTGAGCTTGACCCAGCAGTTACAGCTGGTCCAGAATGTAGCAGCACGCATCCTTATGTGGACACCGTTTAGGGTACATATCCACCCTGTGTTGTGCCAGCTGCACTGGCTCTCAGTTGAGTTTCGGATCCAGTTCAAGGTACTGGTCTTAGTATTTAAAGCCATCCATGGACTAGGACCTGCATACCTATGGGACCGCCCCTCCCATTATGTCCCCCACAGGGCTTTGCGCTGTGGATAAGCAGCTTCTTGTGGTCCCTGGCCCGAGGGACATTTGACTGGCTTCAACTAGGGCCAGGGCTTTTTCTGCCCTGGCCCCGGCCCGGTGGAACACTCTTCCAATGGAGATCTGGGTGACTTTGATCCAGTCACACACTCTTAGCCTAACCTATCTCTCAGGCTTGTTGTAAAGATAATACAGAGGCCGGGAGAATGATGTAAGCTGCTTTGGGTCCTCATTATGGAAAGGCAGCATATGAATGAAGTATAGATGAAGATGGGAGGCAGATAAAACGGGAGTTGTTTAGTAATTTTTTTTTTTAAAGAATTTTTATTGGATGGGTCAATATATATAAATCACCATACATACTTTTTAACAACCATCACATTATATTATTCCCACCCATTCCGCCCCCCTTTTCAGTTGACTTCCAACAGTTTCCCATTCCCTTCATTTATACTAAATCACTATCTCCTACTATATAAATTTAAGTATTTCTGCATTATAATATATACTATATAATATAACATAACCTCTAATATAATATAACCATAATATACTCATCTCTATCTATCATATTCCAGATATATCTCTAATATTTATTTCATTACTATATTCTTCTTAACATATACTTATCATATTTCCATCACTAATTGCAATCCAGTAAAGATCTATTCTTCCCTTCTAGCAATTATCCAAAGACCACATTTTTCCTTTCATGTCCCACTTTTTCCCCACATAATTCTTAAATTTCTCCCAAGAGTTGTTTAGTAAATTTGAAGGAGAGAAAGATGTAGGAAAAAGTGAGCATAAGGGGGCTGCCCGGAGGAGGGAAAGAGGAGATCGTGTGGCAAAGGGGATACATGGGAAAGTGAAGTACCACCAAGTCCTTGCAGGCTCCTTACCATGCTACTGGGCCCAGCTCAGCAGGCACCACACAACTGAGCCATAGGATGCCAAAGTGGGGGGAGGGAAGGGGAAAGGTGAAGACAGTATTACCCAAAGTTCAGGTCTCCTTGTGAGTAGGGGGAATTAGCAACAGTGCGAAGCTTGTGAGAGGGAGTAACTGGGATCTTTTGCACCAATGTATACGAGGATCCCTTCTTCTAGAGAACCCTTTCAATAAGCAGGCAAATATTCAATCAAAAAAAGAGGTTTTATTTAAAATACTACAGATCAATTGGACTCAAAACACACAGCACACACACAGGGCTGACTAGGAAAACAAGGAGGAAAGTTGGAGAGAAAGAGAGAGAGAGTTGCAGAGTTGATTTTATAGTTACCAGGTCCAGAAGACTGAGGGTGTCCGACAGACAGCCCTGAGGCAGGACTGAGTCTTAACAGTTCTTTCCAGGATGGGACAAAGGGTTGGGAAACTGTCTCCAGGGTGAGACAATAAGGCTGCTGAACAGTCTCCAAGGTGGGACAATGAACTAGGAAGGTTTCATTAGGTCTTCCTGAGAGGAACTATAGGTGTAAAAAGATTATTTGATGACTCACGATGGCTGGATGGGTGAGGCTATAATAGGAAAGTGGGTAAAGGGTAGAATTGGCAGGGTGTGTGAATGGATTCATGCAAGTACCTCTGGAGACCTCCATTGTTCTATGGTTATGCACAAACTCTGGGGTGTGGGGCTAAGTTAGTCTTACTTTACTTCTCACATTCCAGTTGTGTATTGCTGGAGCTTGAGTCTGAACGAAGGCTCCTGAGGCCTACATGGCTATCAGATCGTTTTGCACCAGTAACGGCCAATCATAACTGCTGCCTTATAATTCAATTGCTGTGCTGTAAAGAGTTACTTTATATATAGTTCATGCAAACGAAGGATTCTAACTACTGGCTTTCTATTGGTTGTTGCTAAAAAGGGGTGTGATTTTCTTAAGTATAAATTGGCTCCTGTTGAGCCTAGTTGGAGTCTGTCTGCTTCTAGTCTTCAATAAAGTTGTTGTTATGAGCTGTTAATCACAATACTTAATACTGGTGACGAGGATGGGATTAGAAGGTGGGTAGGCAGCTCCGTGATGCTGAGAGCTAAATCACTCCAGGTGAGTAGGCAGCCCCGCAATGCCAAGAGCTGAATCACACCAGTTGCTGAAGAACTGTCACCTTGGTCAACCCAGAGCTGATACACAGCCACTCTGCTGCAACTCACCAACAGTGAGACATGGTTGCCAAGGGCCCCTTTGAGCCTTTTGACTCAACCACTGAGGACTGGGAGTAATACATCGCCAGGTTCAAGTTCTACTTTGAGGCGAACAAGGTCACTGATGCAGACCTTCAGAGAGCAACCTTTTTCAGCATCTGTGGGTGGTCCACTTTCGACATAGCCCGGGCACACGTGGTGCCGGCACAGCTCCAAGCAATGGCATTCAACATCATCAAAGACTGGCTCCGAAACCGCTTCTCACCACAGCCGTCGGAGATCACAAGCTGGCATGCCTTCTACAAGTGGGAGCAAGCCCAGGGTGAGTCAGTGACCATTTTGTTACAGCTTTCTGGCAAGCAGCATGACATTGCAACTTCACTGACCTAGAGATTGTGCTCTGAGATCGACTGGTATGTAGTCTGTAGGATGAGAAGCTGCAACGTCGCCTATTCATCAAGAAGAAGCTCATATTCAAGGACGCCATTGAGGAGGCCCTTGCAGTGGAAGCAGCTGACCAGTCAACCAGAGAGGTGCACCAATCACAGAGTCCAACCCTACCAAAGAGAGTGGAACAGGTCCATCACGAGAGCATTGAGAGTGACTTGGGGGATGATGATGAGGTCCACAGGACTCAAGCGTTCTGAAAAACAAACCACTAACGGGTTGCCCTGCGCCAGCTGTGGAGGAAGCTACGACTGAAAATCCTGCAGATTCCGTGATGCTGAATGCCAGGCTTGCAGAAAGAGGGGGCACATTGCACATGCATGCAGGGCAACAAAGAGCAGAGGCTCCCTGCTGCAGACTCGGCGCTGACAGGGGCCGGAACAGATGGGTTCTTTCCGGCCCGAAGAATGCCACTCTGTGACCAAGTGTTCCAGCCATACCACAGTCCTGAACACCCGAACGCCCACCAGGGAAAAAATCAGGGTAACGGTGCACATTGCAGAAACGCCGTGCAAGATGGAGGTCGACACTGGGTTGGCGCTCTCAATCATCTCGACGGACACCTTCCACCGAGTGTGTCCCAGGGAAGTAGACCAACAGTTCGAGCCATGTGACATACACTTGACTGACTTCCAGGGTCATCGGATCCTGTTGGCGGGTGTCAGCAAATTCAAGGTCAGTTTCAAGGACTTTCACAGTCCCCTTCGCCTGGTCATCATCAAGGGGCACCGCTTAAGTTTGCTGGGACTCGATTGGTTTGAGACGTTGGGAATCCATGTCACCGGCATCCAACAAATCAGCCAATTGGACATCAGGGCCATCTGCTCTGAGTTTCCATCTGTGTTCGGCAGCTCGTTGGGACAGCACACAGGACCACCGGTCTCCTTTGTCCTGCACCCTACAGTGCTGCTGATCCGCTTGAAAGCTCGACATGTTCCCTTCTCTCTCAAGCCATGCATCGATGAGGAGCTTGAGCCTGTGTCACATGCCCATTGGGAGACTCCCATCGTCATGCCCATCAAGGCCAATGGGACAATACACATCTGCGTGGACTATAAGTGCATCCTAAATAAGGCACTGCAGCAGTACACTTATCTGGTGCCAGTAGTGAGCCACCTCCTGGCATCACTAGCCAGGGGCAAGATCTTTGTGAAGACTGACCTGGCACAAGATACCAGCAGCTTCCAGTAGATAAAGCCACCACGAAAGTGCAAACCATCGTGACTCATCGAGGCACATTCAAAGTAAAGTGGCTCCAGTTCGGGGTCAGTGTGGCACCCAGAATTTTTCAAGGACTTATGGAGGGACTACTGTGGGGCATCCCTGGTGTCGTCCCGTATTTTGATGACAGCCTGATCGTGGGAACATCCTCTACAGAACTTGCCGACTGCCTTCAACAAGTACTCTGTCGTCTCCAGGATGCTGGACTCAAGGTTAAGAAGGAAAAGTGTCAGTTCAGTGTGCCTCAAGTAGAATTCCTGGAATTCTTGATTGATGCCGACAGCATCTACCCTACAGTGAGCAAGGTGCGGACCATCCGCAGTGCACCACCAAGAAAGACCATCCGCAGTGCACCACCAAGAAAGAACTTCAATTGTTTCTTGGGCTTCTGAACTTTTACTATTCCTTCCTGCCACTCAAGGCACCAGTGGCTGAGCCATTGCATCGACTGCTAGAGAAAAACGCACCCTGGGTCTGAGGTCGGAAGCACAAACAGGCATTCTCCACAGTCAAGGAGCTCCTTTCGTCAGACAATGTGCTTACCCATTATGACAAACTCAAGCCGCTCATACTCACCTGCGATACCTCACCTTACGAAATCGGCACAGGCCTCAGCCATCGAATGCCTGATGAGCAGGAGGCCCCTATCGCTTACTTCTCCAGGACCTTATCACCGGCGGAACGGAACTATGCCCAGTTCGACAAAGAGTCTCTGGCTCTGGTTGCGGGTGTAAAAAAGTTCTATGACTATGTCTACGGATGGCACTTTGAGATTGTCACTGATCACAAGCTGCTACTAGGCATTTTCACCCCAGACTGACAAACCCTGCAGGTCATGTTTGCTGCGCTGATCAGTTTTCCTGTCCACATACGACTACGGACTTTCCTATTGTCCGAGCAAAGCCCTGGGGCATTCTGATGCCTTCAGTCATCTGCCACTGTCGGGCCCTACCATTGACCCATGTCCTGCTCATGGGGTCATGCAGCTAGAAGACCTACCCCAACCACCTCTCCTTGCTTCAGACATCGCAGCCCACTCTGCTAAGGACCTCACATTCTCCCAGGTCCTCAACTGGTTGTGGAGGGGGTGGCCTGCCGGCTGGCTGGACACTAAATTCCAGCCCTTCAGTTCACGCCAGCATGAATTATCAGTCCACAAGGGATGCCTGCTCTGGGGGAACAGTTGTCGTCCCACCCAGGCTGCGTCAGCATGTGCTGGAGGCACTTCACATGGGGCACCCAGGGATTGTAAGGATGAAGGCTCTGGCCTGCAGCTACGTGTGGTGTCCAGGGATGGACCAAGCGGTGGAAAGATGGGTCTGGACCTGTCAGCCCTGCCAGGAGTCTTGCCTCGACATGCCACAGGCCCCATGGGAGACAACGCACACACCGTGGTCACTGCTCCACATTGACTTTGCCGGGCCTTTTTAAGGGCACGTATTCCTCACTGTGGTGGACTCATTTTCAGAGTGGCTGGAAGTGATTTCCATGTCAGCCATGACATTGTCAGATAGGCTTTCAGCATATCTGTTATGCATCATATGTATTTTGTCTCAGTGCAGAGAGTACCAGAACTGTGTAAACCTGTTGCTAACTGCTTATCTTCCAGGCAAGGTGTTTTGGTTGCGAGTTCCTGCAGATGTCTGGGAATGTGACCTTGGGTCCACTACAGAGACTGAACCAAGCTCCTCTTCTTCCCCCTCCCTTCTTCCCAGGCAATGCACGCCAAAATTCCTAACTGCCCTTTCTCCTGCTCAGGGGGTGGGGGGAGGAGATACTAAGCTGTAACTGATCTAACTTTCCCACCTTTAGTCATTCCAGTTAATTCCCTTCTGACAGTATCTTGAAACTGGTATTTACTCTAAATAAACAGTTTTAACTCATACACTGGAGTGATGCAGTAAAGTGTTTGGGAGAAGTACCTGGCAAGACCTGACCTTTTGACTGGAATCTTGAACTTGCCTTCAGAATCAGAGTCCTGAACCCCATTACCTGCTCCATGGCAGATGGAGTGGAGCTCGTGAGAAACCTGAAGGATTACCAAAAGACCCCACAGAACTACGTGGACTTGGTGCTGAGGCACTGATGGGATTTGGAAAGATACCAGAATGGAGTGGTACCCCACCATTGTTGGCATTGACACGGGACCCCCACTGGACCCCGTGCAGGGTGGCAGCAAGAATCAAGTGGGGCTTGATGGAGCGCTATATCAGCTCAACCCTGTGGAAGGCCAGCTCCATACCCTGGTTGGAAGACACTCCACCTGGAGCAATCCCATACATGGCAGTGGACAGAGAGACGAGGAACCAGCGGAGAAGTCGTTGGAGGAGTATTTGCAAAAGGAGTCTATTCTTAGACAGAGGATCCCCTGGAGAGGAAGGGGAGCCAGTGCCGGCGGAAGAGAAAGCAAGCCCTATGGCAGCACTTCAAGAGGAGTTAAAGGTGATGAGGTGTGATCTACTTGCCCTGATGGGACTCACTCAAGGCTTACTATGGGCAGCAGCCCAAACCACCCAACCCTGTGGGCTGCCAGATCCACCCTCACCCGTGAACGCTCTGCAAGGACCGAGAGCACCCGGGCCATTGCCAGAGGGGGAACCATGAGAGGGAGGAGAGCTCCCGGCCTTGCCACGGCCCGGAAGGCACAACCTGGAGGCTCAGTTTGACGGTGACCTGAGAAGCTAGGATATTTCCTGGTGCAAGTGGCAGAATTTATCAGGGAGTGGGGCTACACCTTCCCGGATGAAGCCAACCTAGTAAGCTATTTAGGATCCCAGCTGGAGGGGCCCGCAGTGAAGTGGTATGAACCCTGTATGTCACTTGGGCTGCTGAGCCTGGTTGGAGTCTGTCTGCTTCCAGTCTTCAATAAAGTCATTGTTATGAGCTGTTAATCACAATACTTAATACCAGTACTTTTCCATCTCCTGCCTAGCCAGGCAGCTTGTCTATGTTTTAAACACATGTGCAGAGGGGCTTATGATATTGTCATATTCATAAGCTTTAATATCATGAGGGCAAGGATGACCACTTACAACAGGAGGGCAGACAAAGTTGGGTGGGAAGGAGAGAAGGAAGCAAGAGTAGGGGGAGCGACTATGAGGGGCAAGGAAACGAAAGGGGAAACTGTGGGAGAGGGGGAAGTGAGTTGTACCCCACAAGTCCTTGAGAGTTTCTACTTGTACTTTTCTACTTTTCCCATTCCCATTCTGAATACAAAACCCTAACCCAGCCTGAATACACCTCATTTGTTAGTGTCAGAAGAATTACTGACAACTGAATTGCCTGCAACATTCAGAAGATATATCTGGGGAGGTTCAAAACTCCTTGCTATTCGGGCACCCTGAATCCATTATTTGCCTTCAAGCAGGGCTGGGCAGAGCAGCAGGAGAAGGAGGCGGAGAGAGTGAGTCAGCACATAGGTGCCTGGCAGGTATGCTGCAACATCCAACCAGAAGAGTTAGCTCATGTTCCTGCCACTCACTGTCACCCTCATTAGCATTTATTTATTCTATTTATGTTATTTATACTCAACCATTCTCAATGGGACTCAAGGCAGATTACACAGAGTAAGTTAGCACAATCAACCATGATCTGCAAAAAGCATCTATCCAAGGAGAGAAGGGCTCAGGCAGGAGTCTGCATGTTCATTGTAAAACTGGATGGGTGCATGCATTGGGTTTTTTTTGTTTTTTTTTGTTTACAGAAATGTAGCATGCATGAGAATGGTGGAAATGCCAGTGCTCTGTCTTACAAAATGTTGAAATGAATAAAAATTGTTGTTCTTGTTTGTGTGCAATGTTCATTGCCCCTTGTGTTTCCCGTCTTAAAGTAATCTCCTATCCATGAAGGTACAAATGTACGCAATGAAGGAAAGATAGTAGGAAAGGAAGTGGCAAAACTCTGCAAATGTGTCCTGTAAAGGAAAATTTAATAGCTTCCTTTCCTCCGTTCTTCCTGCAATTGGGCACTCTAATCTGCCCTTTCTGGGCAAAGTGATTGGGAGAGCAGTAGCTGACCAACTCCAGATCTTCTTGGAAAACGCTAGTGCTCTGGACCCTTTCCAGTCTGGATTCAGACCAGGGCATGGGACAAAACTAGTAGCGTTAGTGGATGATCTCTGTCTAAATATAGTCCACACCTCCTTATTGCTCCTCCTGGATCTGTCTGCAGCCTTTGACACAGTAGATCATGCCATCCTGTTGAGGCATTTAGAAAGAGAAGTGGGCATCAAAGGATATACCTTGGACCGGTTTAAATCGTTTCTCATGGAACAGACTCAAAGGGTGGCCATCGGAGATCAGCTATCTCCAGAATGGGAATTATCTTGTGGGGTGCAATCTTATCTCCCATGTTATTCAACCTCTACGTAAAACCTTTAGGAGAACTCATTCGCAGCTATGGAGTTGGATGTCATCAATATGCAGATGACACCCAATTCTATATCTCGCTATCCAGGTCCTCACAGGATGCAGTAGAAATCTTAGATCACTGCCTGACAGCCGTAGTGAAATGGCTGAAAAATAACAAATTAAAATTGAACCCAGACAAGACTGAAGTGGTGCTTGTTGGGAAGTCAGAGATCTTGAAAAACATTGTACACCCCACCTTCAATAGAGTTTGTTTGACCCTTGCAGACTCGGTTAAGAACCTAGGGGTTATACTGGATCCAGCACTACTACTGGAAAAACAAGTTAAGGCAGCTGCAAAAAACAGTACAACCTCACTCTAGCTTGGAAGATGGCTTCTTATCTTGACACGGCTGACTTGGCCACTTGGATCCATGCTATGGTAACATAAAGGCTTGACTATTGTAATGCTCTATACATTAGTCTCCCATTAAGTTAACTAGGAGGCTCCAATTGGTGCAAAATGCTGCAGCTCAACTATTATCAGGAGCAAGCAGGAGCTTGAACATCACTCCCATCCTACAGTCACTCCATTGGCTACCTATCCGTTACCATGCTCAGTTCAAGGTAATGGTTATTACATACAAAACCCTTCACAGCCATGGTCCAGCATACCTACGGGACCGCCTCTCTCCCTATGTCCCTCCACGGCAGCTTCACTCATCTGAACAGGGTCTCTTGCAGGTGCCAGCCTGTACATGGGTGAAATCAACAGCAGCCCGTACATGGGCTTTCTCTGTGGTGGCCCCTACCCTATGGAATGGCCTGCCTGAGGAGGTCAGGAGAGCCCCCACCCTCCTGGCTTTCTGCAAACAGTGCAAACCTGAATTATTCAAAAAGGCTTTTTACTCAGCTAAGAGGGTGGTATTATAGGAAAGGGATCCCAGATGTTTCGCTAATGAGTTAGAAACCATAGATTTCACCATTATTTTATTTATTTATTTATTTATTCAATTTATATACCGCCCATCCCCAGGGGCTCTGGGCGGTGAACAGTTAAAATCGATAAAAACAAAAACTAAAATCAATATACAAATAATAAAACAAATTAACAAGTTGCAGTGGTGGGGAGAACCTTCCCCACCCCAAAGGTGGGAGGCCAACATGGCACCGCCCCCTTCAATCACCAAACGCCTGGTGGAACAGCTCTGTCTTACAGGCCCAGCGGAACGATAATATGTCCCGCTGGGCCCGGGTTTCCATTGACAGAGCGTTCCACCAGGCTGGGGCCAGGACTGAAAAGGCCCTGGCCCTGGTTGAAGCGAGGCGGGCTTCCTTAGGGCCAGGGACCACAAGTAAATATTTATTCGCTGATCAAAGCGATCTCCGGGAACGTACAGGGAGAGGCGGTCCCGAAGATATGCCGGTCCTAACCCACTCAGGGCTTTAAAGGTAAGAACCAACACTTTGAACCTGATTCGGAATTCAACCGGAAGCCAGTGCAGCTGGCGCAGGACAGGTGTGATGTGTGACTGGTAAGGTATACCAGTCAGGACCCGTGCCGCCGCATTCTGGACCAGTTGTAGTTTCCGGATCAGGCCCAGGGGTAGCCCAGCGTAGAGTGAGTTACAGTAATCTAGCCTGGAGGTGACCGTTGCATGGATCACTGTAGCCAGGTCCTGGGGCGTCAGGTAGGGGGCAAGTTGCCAGGGGTAGCCCAGCGTAGAGTGAGTTACAGTAATCTAGCCTGGAGGTGACCGTTGCATGGATCACTGTAGCCAGGTCCTGGGGCGTCAGGTAGGGGGCAAGTTGCCTGATCTGACGAAGATGGAAAAATGCAGACTTGGCAACCGTCGTGACCTGGGCCTCCATCGATAGGGAGGCATCCAGGAGCACACCCAGACTCTTTACCACTGGCAAAATTGCCAGTGGTGTCCCATCCAGGGCAGGGAGCTGGATTCCAACATCTGGCAGCCCCCATCCCAGCTGCAGGACCTCCGTCTTCACTGGGTTCAATTTCAGCCTGCTCTGTTTCAACCATGCCGTCACAGCCTCCAAAGCTCTGGCCAGATTGTCTGGGGCCGTGTCTGGCCGGCCGTCCATCAACAGAAAAAGTTGGGTGTTATCCGCGTATTGATGACAACCCAGCCCAAACCTCCGCACCAACTGGGCGAGGGGGCGCATATAGATGTTAAATAACATCGGGGAGAGTATCGCCCTTTGGGGAACCCTGCACACCAAAGGGTGACGGGGCGATAGATGTCTCCCGAGCGCCACCCTCTGTCCCCGACCCTGGAGAAAGGAGACCAGCCACTGTAAGGCTGTCCCCCTAATCCCCACGTCGGCAAGGTGGCTGGCCAACAAATCATAGTCAACCGTGTCAAACGCTGCTGTGAGATCAAGTAACACAAGCAGCGCTGACCCGCCTCGATCCAGATGCCTGCGAAGGTCGTCTGTTGTTTTAAATATCCTACCTGTTCTTTATGTTGTTCAATGTAAGTCCTAGAATTGATTATGCTCTGTTTCAGCAGTTCTTCAACCCCATATTGGATCCTTGCTAATACTATATCTTTGTAAACTTATATTATTTTACCCCATGACATTGTTTATGGAAATGTACTTGACACTGTAAGGAAATGCCTGCCCTTGTCCTTGCCATTAATTGTACTAATCTCACACTATGTAATCCGCCTTGAATCTCAGTGAGAAAGGCAGAATACAAATAAATAAACAAATCAACCAACGAACGAACGAACGAATGAATGAGAGGGAATCCCTTGGGCAAGGGTTACCATTCCTGAGAATATCTTTTAAATGGTCATGGCGGCGTCTGACGGGGAGGGCGGTCTAAAAATGTAATTAAATAAATAAATAAATATGTTTAGAGCAGGAAACATGGTGCTTTTCATGGGGATGTGTTCTATCTGACTGAGATTTCATTGCAACAGGGAATACAGGGAGAAAGGTACATGTAGAAAGAAATCTCTTTCCCATTGAAACAACGACCAAACTGATTAATCTAAACATGTCCCATTATGACATTAAAGAGCCTAAAGCAAATTATTAAGGTACCCCCCAAAACATCTGTGCAAATCTCCCTAGTTCCCACCATAGAGTCCACTAATCCTCTTAAAGGGAAAGAATAATGAAGCATGGTAGAATAATGAAAGGTTGAAAAAATAGCTACTGGCCTTAAATAGCATCATTACAGCAAAGTAGTTGAAGCAGGTTGACTGTGAAGAACATTTAGTAGTATAAGTCTCTTCAGAGATTCCAACTGATAATTAAATCAGGCACTGAAATAATAAAGTTTAACTAATTATATTATCTGAGGTCTGAATAAGCCAATTTAACCTTTACATTGAAAGGGAAAATTACATGGATATGATTTCCCTAGAATGATCTAAGTAACCAACAGTATAAATAAATACTATAAACTTGATCTTGCTGATAATTATTTTAATATTTGCTACCATTCCAGCTTCTTTGCTGGGAATAAACCATGCAGGTTTGTTCAGTTCTATAGCAGTAGTCTCATTTTCGTCTTGCTGTTGGAAACATATTTCTTGGTATTCAAAACATAAATAGTGGATTCATAACTTTCACTAGTGCTGATGGGACAGCCAGAACTCACTGAATTGGGTTAACTGCATTAAATCTCTAATGTTTGCATTGCTATTTAATTAAGACAACTTCATGCTACAGAGCTGCTATAGCATAGCGGTAAAGTGGCTGGGCTGTGAATCAGCACTCAGCAGGCGGTCTAGGGTAAGCCACTTCTTTCAGCTGCAGCTCCCCAGCTGTATTGTGGGGATAATAATAACACTGACTTTTTTCACCACTCCAAATGAAGCACTAATCTGTCTAGAAGAGTGGAATGCAAGCACAGTTATTATTATTAGTGGACATATATTCTACAGCCAGAGAGCTGCAGTTTCTACAAACCTCTCTCCAGAGAAACACAGAAAACTATAACAGACTTCCTTTGATGGTTCAGGAGGTACATACAAGAGGTACGAAAGAAAGAAAGAAAGAAAGAAAGAAAGAAAGAAAGAAAGAAAGAAAGAAAGAAAGAAAGAAAGAAAGAAAGAAAGAAAGAAAGAAAGAAAGAAAGAAAGAAAGAAAGAAAGAAAGAAAGGAAGGAAGTCCTGAATTATATATAAATGAATGATATTAATCACAGGAAGTGACTCAACATAGACAACACATTAATATGATAAATTTTTAAATATAATTTGACATGCAGAGCAATCATGCTACACTGAGCAAAGCAACGGATGGTCTGCTGCCTAATTCAGTTCTGCTTTGATATCTTCTTCAGAATTGCTTAATTATTTGCAGTCTGACCTTGTGCTGGTGTTGTAGTCAGTCTGTGAAAAACAAAAGTCAAAACATCTATCTGTGCAATTGTTGTGTACTGCCTCTTTAAGAGGCTATCCCAATAGGCCACAGGGCCAGCAGGAGTGGAGGAGGGGCACAGTTTCACTTCCCCTGCTATAACTGCAGGAGTGCAGGGCCTACCCAGAACCCTTCAGAAACAGGCCAGGACAACCCTAGGCCTAAGCGTTTGAGCTTTGTTCCTACACCTAGAATCAATGCTTTTCATACACAAGGTTGATCTTTTAAAAATAATACAGCAAATTAAATTGAGGGATTTTTTAAAAGACCACCCTCAATCTTTTGAAGAAGTGAGCTCATACCCTACCACAAATTTTGTTAGTCTTATAGGTGCTACTGGACTCTTGGTCTTTTCTACTGCTACAGACAGACTAACACGGCTACCTATCTTGCTCAGTCTTCTGTTATTACCTAATTTAGACCTCCATGGAGTTTTATTCCCTCTACTCAAAATCACGATTTTTTTTTTTAAATAAAATTTTTATTGGAATTAGAATCGTTTGATTTCACATTACAATCAATTCCTGTTTCCCAATTTCTAACCCCCTCCCTTTCCCCCCTCTTTTGTAGACTTCCAACAGTTTTCCAACCCTTTGTCCCTTTTCCCTTACTCATTTTAAATTCATCTATCTAACAAACATATACTTTCCCTTTAATCTAAGCAATAATTCTTTAACTATTTTTAACACTCTGTACCCTATCTTTAAGTCCCTTCTTCCATATTAGACAAACAATTTGTCCCTTTTTCCATAATTTCAAAATTTCCTGGTTTCAAATATTTCTATAAACCATATACCATATAAACCATATAATCCATGCGTTCATATAAGTCAACCAATTTAACTTATATTCTGTATATTACTTTTTCTACATATCTTGTCTTCATTCTACTTTAGTTATATTTAATTATATTATTAATTTCCTCTTTCTTTAATTATACATCTATATAACTATCATCAAAAGTTATCAATCAATTTGATCCATATGTTTCTTCAGGTAGACTTATTCAGTTTAACATGTTACACGTTTATACCAGAAACAGTATTAATTAGTCGGTCCTTATAGTTAATTATTTTCTATCCATATTCTATATATTTTTCCATATATAACAATCTAACAAGATAACTGCTTAGACATTTTCATTTCTCTCTCTACCCTTCGGTAAAGTCACCCCCCTCTGCATTTTATCATATTTCAATAGTTCTCAAACTGCCACAGTTCTCCTCCCACCTCCCATTTCTTCAACAAGTATTGCTTCAGCTTCTCCCAGTCTGTGTTGAACTGTCCTGGGTCCAGATTTCTCAATTTTCTTGTCATTTTGTCCATTTCGGCCATATACAGCAATTTATAAGTCCAGTCCTCAATAGTTGGCACTTCTTGTACTTTCCATTTTTGCGCATACAAAAGTCTGGCCGCTGCTGTCATGTAAAATAGCAATGTTCTATATTGGGCTGGAATGTTCTCCATTCCCAAGTTCAGTAGCAGGAGTTCTGGGTTCTTATTGATTTGAAATTGTAGAATCTCACTTATTACTTTTATTATTTCTCCCCAGTACTGCCTAGCTACCTCACATGTCCACCACATATGGTACAGAGAGCCCTCATGTTTTTTACATTTCCAGCATTTATTAGAAGTGTTCGAATTCCCTAGCGCAATCTTCTTTGGTGTCATGTACCAACGATAAATCATTTTGTAAATGTTCTCTTTAATATTAGTACACGTTGTAGTCTTCATTGTGTTTTTCCACAAGTGTTCCCGTGCCTCCATTGTTATTTCTTTGTTAAAATTTATGGCCCACTTCACCATTTGTACTTTAACTATTTCATCTTCAGTATACCATTTCAACAGTACTTGATATACCTTGGAAATTTCCTTCTTATCCTCTTTTAAAAGTGTCTGCTCTAGTTCCGAATTCTCTGTTCTTATGCCTCCCTTTGCACAGTCCGAGTTATAGAGATCTCTGATCTGCCTATACTGAAACCAGTCATAGTTGGGTGATAACTCGTCCTGTGTCTTTATTTTAAGTTGGAAGATTCTATTCGGGTTATCTCCTTATATGTTAAACACTGTTGCTCAGTATCGACAGCTCTCGGATCTATTACTTCATATGGAACCACCCACATGGGGGTTCCTTCTTGTAGAAAGTCTCTGTACTTCTTCCAAGTTGCAAATAGGCTTTTCCGTATGTAATGATGTAAGAACATAGAGTTCACTTTCACTTTATCATACCATAGGTATGCATGCCATCCAAATATTTTTTTATATCCCTCTAGGGCCAATAATTTCTTATTCTTCAGCGTCATCCAGTCTTTCAGCCACACTAGGCAGATTGCATCATAGTAAAGTCTTAGATTGGGCAGTTGCATTCCGCCTCTTTCCTTTGCATCTTGTAAAACTTTCATTTTCACTCGAGGCTTCTTGCCTGCCCAAACAAAGTCTGATATTTTCCTCTGCCATTTTTCAAACTGCTTAGAGTCTCGGATAATTGGTATTGTCTGTAACAAAAACATTACTCTTGGTAACACGTTCATCTTAACTGCTGCAATCCTTCCCAACCATGACAAATTCAATCTATTCCATTTGATCAAATCTTGCTCAATCTGAGTCCATAATTTTTCATAATTATTTTTGAATAGATCTATATTCTTTGCAGTCAGTTCAACTCCCAAATATTTCACCTTAGTTGTTACTTCACAGTCCGTTATTTCCATTAACAGTTGTTGTTTTTGCTTAGTCATATTTTTGCATAGTATCTTTGACTTCTTTTTGTTAATATAAAACCCTGCCAAATCTCCGAACTCCTTGATCTTCTCTATCACTTTTGGCATATTCTCCATTGGGTCTTCCACAATTAACATTATATCGTCCGCAAATGCTCTGACCTTATAAGAAAAGTCTTTTATTTTTATTCCGCGGATTTCTTCATCTTGTCGTATTTGTATCATCAGTATCTCCAATACCAAAATGAATAACAGCGGAGACAACGGGCAACCTTGTCTTGTTCCTTTGCTTATAGTCAATTTCTTAGTAGTCTCATCATTCACCACAATTGCTGCATTCTGGTCTCTGTAGATTTCTTTAACTGCTCTTATGAATCTTTCTCCCATTTGTAGCTTTTCCATAGTGGCAAACATAAAGTCCCAGTTCAAATTGTCAAACGCTTTTTCAGCATCAACAAAGAAGAAACCAACCTCTTTGTCACAACGCTTATCATAATACTCAATAGCATTGATCACTGTCCTTAAATTGTCTCTGATTTGTCTACCAGGTAAAAAACCTGCTTGTTCCTCCTCAATAACTTCCGAAAGCCATCCCTTCACTCTCTCTGCCAGTATCTTCGCAAAGATTTTATAGTCATTATTAAGTAAGGATATGGGTCTGTAATTTTTCACATTAGTCAGATCTTGGCCCTCTTTAGGGATCAATGAAATGTTAGCCTCCTTCCAGGTATCTGGAATCCGTTGATCCTTTAATACTCCATTGATCACTTCTTTTAGGAATGGTACCAGTTCGTTGGCCATTGTCTTATAAAATTTGGCTGTAAGTCCGTCTGGCCCTGGCGCCTTTCCCAAATTTGTTGATTGTATTGCCATTTTTATTTCCTCATCCGTTACTTCGTTGTTCAGTCTGTCTCTCCACGCTTCCGAGATTACTGGGAGCTTCATTTTCTCCAAATATGTCGCTATTGATTCTTTATTCACCTCTTTCTTATTATACAATTTAGCATAAAATTTATAGAAGGCTCTACTAATGGATATCTGTTCCAAATACGTTTTGTTATCTTCACATATTTTGTTTATTATTTTCTTCTCCTTTCTCTTTTTCAATTGCCATGCCAAATATTTCCCAGGTTTGTTTGCACCTTCAAACCCTTTTTGATTCAGTCTTTTAAGATTCCACTCCAATTCTTTATTATTCATTGCTGTCAGCTGTTCTTGTAATATTTTAATGTCCTGATAAATTTTCTTTTTCCCTGGTCTCTTCTTTAACTGTATTTCTTTGGCTTTTATTTTCTCCATGATCTCCTGTCTCTTCTCCTCTTTCTTTTTTCTGGCTCTTCCATTTAAGTCCATTAGTATGCCCCTAATTACCGCCTTATAAGTGTCCCAAACCTTATTGGTTGGTACTTCTTTATTCATGTTGTATTGTATGAAGAACTTTGTCTCTCTTCTCAGCATCTCCATATTCTCTCCCTCTTGAAGTAAGTCCTCGTTTATTCTCCATCCTCTCCTTTTGCTCCTTCTCCCCAATTTCCACATAATTGGATTATGATCCGAGCCTACCATCGGCATTATTTCCACTTCCTTAGTCCATAACGCTAAGTCTTTTGAGGCCCAGATCATATCAATTCTCGATAGTGTAAAGTTTCTTGCGGAGTAGAACGTAAATTGTCTGCTTTTCGGATTTTGTCTTCTCCATACATCTTCTAAGGTTTCCTGTTGTATCAATTCAAAAAACAACTTTGGTAGCAATCCTCTCTTCTTTTGTGCAGTTGATGATTTTTTGTCTAATTCCAAATTTGTCACTCCATTGAAGTCTCCAGCAAGTATTATCTGGTCATATGAAAGTTCATCTAGTTGCTTCCTTAAATCCTCAAAGAAGCTTTCTTTTGCTCCATTAGGTGCATAAATTCCAACTACCAGCACTCTCTTTGAATTCCATATGCATTCCACTGCTATAAATCTGGCTTCCACATCTTTCATTACAAACTTTGGCTGCAGCTCCTCTTTAATATAAAGCACTACTCCTCTTTTTTTCTTATTAGAGGCCGCTGCAAAATCATTGCCCAATTTTTTTGATTTTAGATACTTTACATCTTGTTTTCGAATATGGGTCTCTTGCAAACATACAATATCACATTTTTGTTTTAATAGCCAGTGAAAAATGCTTTTTCTCTTATTCGGTGAATTAAGTCCATTTACATTCCAAGATAAAACTTTACACTCCATAATCATAATCTTGTTGCTGGTAAGTCCTTTTCATTGTCTCTTATAAATCGCTCCATCTCTCGTTCGGATCTGATGCGTTTTTTGGCCCCTCCAAATTCAAAGGACACTCCTTCTGGTAATTCCCATCTGTACCTGATTTTCATGTCCTTCAAAATCTGAATTAGCGCCTTATATTTTTTCCGGTCCAATAACACCGATCTGGGTAATTCCTTCATAATAATAATCGTCTTGCCGTCAATCTCCAATGGATCTTGAAACTGTTTAGTCACAATCTTCTCTTTCATATTTCGGGTCGTGAATTGCACAATCACATCTCTTGGTAATTCCCTCTGGGTCGCAATTCTTGAATTTACACGGTATACCACGTCCAGGATAGCCACAACTTCCTCCTCCTCCTTCCCCAGGTATTCAGCTAACACCTCAGTCATCTGTTCTTGCGCTGTCTTTCCTTCCACTTCCGGCAAGCCGCGAAATCTTAGCTGCTTCTCCATGTGTTTACTTTCCGCAACCGCCATTCTCCCCCTCATCAGTCTCATCTCTGTTTGTTGCGTGTCAGCTAGATTCTCCACCGCGCCTTCTACTACTTTAACTCTCTGCTGTGTTCCTTGCAGTTCATTTTGCATTATTTCCATACCTTTCTTTACTTCTGACAGCTCACTTTTCACTGTCTGTTTAACCTCTTTGATCAGCTCCGGTTTCATGTCCTTAAGTTCTTTAATCACTTCTAAGAGTTTTTTGTCTAGATTCTCTATTGCCGATTGCCACTCTTTTTTTGACATCGTGGGGCTTGCCTTAGCTCGCTCCCACGAGTCCGCCCTCTTCCTTAACTCCGTGGCGTAAAATTTAGTGTCTTTTTAATTTTTAATTTAAATGTCCCGGTCTTTTTGCAAAGAAAAAACTTTTAGAGAATCCAAAATGTCAGGCGTCTTTTCTCTATGGTTCTTCTATGGTTTTTGTAATCCAAAATGGCTTACTTCCTCTTCCGCTGAAGCCGCGGCTTTTCCCCTTTCAAAGATGGCGATTCCCTTCTTCCTGCCCTCCGGCAGGGGCCGCTTCTCTCCAGCAACTCTATTGTTATTACGTACTTCCTGTCTCTCGACTTCCCGCAGTAGCTCTCGCGATGGTAAAATTTTCTCACAGCTCCATAACCGCAAGTATTCAAACAATAGTCCAAATTCTTTAATAACTTCTTTAAACTTAGTCTTTTTTCTATTTCGACTCTTGCCGAGTCTTCTCCTCCTTATAGTTAGCCTGTTGCAGTTTTAAAATCTACTTTTAATCTTCTTTACTTTTAACAATCTGTCCCGTATCAGAAGATAGTGATCTTTACCTTCCCATTCACTTTCCGTGGGTTGTAATCACTGTTTCAATCTTCGTTTCTCCTCTACTCCTCTTTCCCCTGTTGAAGCTTGGGTACGTAGGTCTTATGCCAACCACATTGGCCCCGAAACTGCCGCAGAGATCGTAGCCGACCTGTCACAGGGTGGGACCTCAAGGGTCGTGAGGGGGCCCGTCGCGTAGAGCCCCCCCTCGCCCGAGATCAACACGCCCTGAGGTCTTGAGCGTTCTTTGCCTGCTCTCCGCCTGAGAGCAGTCGGCCGCGGGCTATTTTGCCCCCGCCGGCCGCTTAAAACGGCAGTCCGGTCAGCTCCACAGTTGGAGCTGCGTCAGACCTCCATGAATCCCAAACCGGAAGACCCAAAATCACGATGTTTTAACATTTGATGAAGTTGTAATAAGGACATTGAGAAACTTGACACAGGACTTCCCCAAACCTGGAAAAATTTCTCACATAGATAACATTTTTGTTCTGCGGAAACTTTGTGAAGATACCTCTATTGTTATTAAGCCAGCTGATAAAGAAGGAGAAGTGACAATTCATGCACTGCGGATTATGTAAAGAAAGTCAGCAGGTAACATTCTAACAACACCTTTAACAAACCTATTCAACATGGTCCAAAAGGCATATTGTCTCTGTTATTAGCATTGTTGTTTATGGGCGTCTAGCTTTGGGATATATTGATAAAAATTTTTCCTCTTTTTTAATCAACAAATTTTCTAGGATTTCTATTATCTACATGCTCCCCAAGATTCATAAACCGGAACAACTCCCTCCAGGCAGGCCAATTGTGTCAGGATGTAACCCGGTACTGGAACCTGTGGCTAAATATGTGAATCATTTCTTGAGGCCTTTTGTTCCCACTATGAAATCGTACGTCCGGGACTGATGATTTGCTTTTTGATTACAATGAATGTTAATTCACTTTACACTAATATACTAAAGAGGCCCTTTCTGTATTGGGATTTTTTTTCTTCTGGAGAAGGTGGATTCGTTTCCTCCCTCCTCCTTTATGATGTAACTTTTGGAAATTGTCTTAGAGAAAAATTATTTCCATTTTCAAGAGCAGTTCTTCCAAATTCAGGGTGTTGCCATGGGCAGTTCAGCACCAAGTATAGCCAATTTATGTATATGTTATTTTGAAGAACATCGTGTTTTTCAGTCTTCTACTTTCTTGAATCACTTGAAGGTTTATTAAAGATGCATTGATGACATCTTCATGATTTTAATGGAAGGAATACATTTTGTGAATTTGTGGAGCGGTTGAATGATTTGCACCCTAACATAAAATTTTCTTATATGTCTGACTCGGCTTAATTTGCTTTCCTGTATACACTGGTTTATGTTCATGAAGGCTGTTTATATGTCATACCTTTCACGAAACCCAAAGATAAGAACTCCGTCTTACACTGTATCAGCTTTCATCCAAGAGGAATCTTCCCTTTAGTTCTTTTCTATGGATTAAATAAAATAAGGCATCTGCTTCCATTTACTTTTCTGAGGCTGAGATCTTGGCTCAGAAATTTATCCTAACAGAGTGGTGGTTACATCTGCCTGGAATCGAGCTAACATTAAAACGAGGAAGGATTGGTTTATCATTTGAAGGTGAATAAGGAAGGTACAATTTTCTCCACTTGCATTACAGATTGAGAACATGATTCTTAGACACTGGCATTTGCTAAATTCGGTTCCATCACGTGCAACCCGACATACTATTGGATTCAAGAAGTCCCAGTCCATTAAGAACTTACCCATACATGCTGATCTGAAAACAATAGCAGAGTTGCCCAGTCTCAAGGACCATTATAAGTGCAATGGATATGTTAATTGTGCCCAGACAGCTCAGATGAAATCCTACCCTCATCCAGTTAACAAAAGGGTATTCACTTTAAATCATTTTCCTAATTGCCTATCTGCCAAAGTTGTTTATGTTCTAATATGTCCTTGCAATTTTTTGTATGTGGGAGTAACTGAATATCTTTTGAAAAACAGACTATAAGAAACATAGCAGTAAAGCTAGGAATCATAACTTTGAAACTCCTTTAGTGACACATTTTGTTGAAAGACCTCATCAACCTACTGATTTTAAAATTTTCATTATTGAGAAGATTCAGGCCTCATTAATTTTGTAATATAGACAAGTTATTATTACAGAGAGAGGCTTTTTGGATTTTCACTTTGGACACATTATCTCCCAAAGGCTTTAATGATTAGTTGGATCTGCTGTCTTTGTGTAACATCTCTCTCTCTGTGTTCACAGCCTCAAAAAGATCTGAGTCATCACACGTTTGCTGGCCTTTTAAAATTTGGGCTGTGAAGTTCATATACAAGTGGCACTGAAATAATTTTATTTTACCTTGGACTCTATGCTATATATGGCTAGATGGATTTCTGTAACTTTCTGATTTCTTACAGTGAATTCTTTATCTTTGGTCACTGTAATATAAGCGGATAGATGTTTTTACTTTTGTTTTTCACAGACAGACTACTACACCAGCACAGGGCCAGACTGCAAATGATTAAGCAATTCTGAAGACATAAAAATGGAACTTAATTAGCCAGCAGACTATCCGTTCTTTCGTTCAGTGTACCACAATTGCTCTGCATGTTGAATGATATTTATAAACTTATCATATTAATCTGTTGTCTATGTTTGTATGTTTCATACTTTGAATCACTCTCTGTGATAAATATAATTCATCCTATTATATAAAAGGCTAGCTGTATTGGCAACGACTCACTTTTTATCCTCGCACAAGTGCATTGCTGATGACTCTGGCCTCGAGGCCGCTGCAAATCACCTGTTTGTCGCCAGGAGGGGGCCCAATGAAACGAAAGCCTAAACACTTCTCCCCATGCTTCCCCTCACTATCCTCCTGCTCTGGACTCCAGGCTGCTGTGAAGCACCCACTTGCCACTGGGAGGGGGTCACCAAATCAGATTTCTAGAGCCTGTTGTGTTTTTATACACAATGGCTGTTATTTCTAGTTTATACATAATTTATTTTTATTTTATTGGCTTTCTCTTCCACCCTTCCTGCAAGTGGGCTCAGGATTCAGGAGTTTTATTTATTTATTATATTACATTTCTAGACTGTCCTCCCTGTCAGACGGGCTCAGGGCGGTGTAACAACCAACAATTAACAACATACAATTTAAAACAATAAAACATCATAAATAAACAAAACATTTAAAACACTTAAAACATTTTTCCATATACAATACAATTTCTCAGTGGTGGATATAAATATTAAAATTCAGTATTTTAAATGCAGGGCCTGGGTCCTACAAAATGCCCTGCATCAGACTTTGTGAGCTCCTGCATGGGTGGTGGACGTTCTTCAATGGTCTGGACAGCCTAGCCCCCACCAAATGCCTGGTGGAACATCTCCGTCTTGCAGGCCCGGCGGAAACATAACAAATCCCACCGGGCCCTAGTCTCCTCAGACAGAGAGTTCCACCAGGTCGGAGCCAGGGCTGAAAAGGCCCTGGCTCTGGTAGAGGCCAGATGGACCTCCCTGGGGCCAGGGGCCATCAGCAGATGCTTATTAGCTGATTGAAGTGACCTCCGGGGAACATATGGGGAGAGGCGGTCCCGAAGGTATGCTGGGCCCAGTCCGCATAGGGCTTTATAGGTCAACACCCAAATCTTGAACTGGACCCGGTACTCAACTGGTAACCAGTGCAGCTGTCAGAGGATAGATGTTATATGTGCCACGGTTGGAACTCTGACCATCACTCATGCAGCTACATTCTGAACCAGCTGCAGTTTCTGGATCATGCCCAAGGGAAGCCCCACATAGAGCGAGTTACAGTAGTCTAATCTGGAGGTGACCATTGCCTGGATCACTGTTGTAAGGTCATGGGTTGATAGGTAAGGGACAAGTTGCCGAGCCTGTCTAAGATAGAAGAATGAGGATCGAACAACCTCTGTGACCTGTGCTTCCATAGATAGGGAAGCATCCAGGCTTTTGTTTCTTCTTTTCTTTGTGTCCTCTGGTACTTAGTACCTCTTGTGTTTGTTTTTTCAGAAGTGTTTCTCCCCCTTGTTTTCCTGCCAGGATTGCAAATGGCAAGGCTGGAATCTGAACTGGAAGCCAGTAATGGAGCTGTTGATGTAAGCTGGTAGGACTCCTCCAGAAGCTGAAGCTGGCCATGTGGCTTTTAAGAGATCTATCTCAACTAGATGTTGTGATTTTTTTTTTAGTTTTTTAAAATTTATATCCTGATTTTCTCCCTGAAGAAAATCTGCATGTGATCCAACTGGATCCTCTAGAATCTGTATGTGAACCAACTGGATCCTCTAGAAAGTATGACCTGAACAGAGGGACAACTGGCACTTTCCTACATCTGCTGGAATTTGGCATGAACAGCTATGGTTCAATGCAGACAGTAGACACTGGATACTAGAATGGGTGGCATTAAGGGGACATGTGAGACACCAGACCTTTTATTTAACAACACTATTAGATACATGGTTGTTGTGGATTTTCCGGGCTGTATAGCCGTGGTCTTGGTGTTGTAGTTCCTAACGTTTTGCCAGCAGCTGTGGCTGGCATCTTCAGAGGTGTAGCACCAAAAGACAGAGATCTCTCAGTGTCACAGTCTGTGGATCCTCTAGAAATGTGACACTGTGGATCCTCTAGACTGTGACACCGAGAGATCCCTGTCTTTTGGTGCTACACCTCTGAAGATGCCAGTCACAGCTGCTGGCGAAACGTCAGGAACTACAATGCCAAGACCACGGCAATACAGCCCGGAAAACCCACAACAGCCATCGTTCTCCAGCCGTGAAAGCCTTCGACAATACTATTAGATACGGTCCAACCAAAGACAGAAATTTATTATGGAATGATTAAAGCTCACACAAAAATAATTATCATGCTGCATACAACTTATTGTGACAACTAAAATGGTAACTGATTCCAGAAGGAGACAGAGAGCTGCCATATCTCGACACTGTTATGTGCACCTTCAAAGTATGTTAGCCAGAAAACTGGATGGAATTGCCATTATCAACACTAAAATATCGGAATGTGGAAAGCTTTGCTTTCAGTTGAGAATGGGGCAGTTCCACTTCCTGTGGAGTTTCCTGTATGTATAAGAGCCTCCTGTGGCTTTATATTACAGGCTCCAACACTCATAATTATTTTTATGGTACAACAGAGCTAAAACTGTAAGCTCAAAATTCATGTAAAAGTTGCCTATGGAAATCTATACCACAGTAAAAGTCTCTTGTCTGAAATTTTTGCACGACTTAATATAATAATTTTTCAAACCAAGTTAGTTTCAGTATTTCAACCAACCAAGGCCCTTTCTATTTTTGCAAGTGGTAAACAGGTACACTCATACTGTAAAATTCTCAAGACTGCAAGGGAATACTGATGGCTGGAGACTTCATTGCGTGAGCAGCAGAATGATGTCTAGCAGAGAGGGCCATCCATCACCCAATGGCCCACTTCTCTGCAAAGCAGGAAATTGTTATTAAACTTGGTGAAACCAGTTCTGGAAACCATCCACATTGATACATGAGTGCCTTCATTACATCCCCATGTGTATAATGGATTTCCAAGATTGAATAACAAAACACATCTAACTTCAGTATTTTGTTAGAATATATTTGCACCAACTAATCCCACAACAAACTCTAATTATTTAACTATTCTGAAGGGTGCCAGATAAGCTATTGGTCTTTTCTAGGGCTGCCAGTCTCCTGGTGGGAGCGGGGAATTCTGCTTCCAGTCTTTGCCCACCACCACTACTCACCTGGCCAACTGGGGAGGAGCCCTGGGGATCGGGCCCAGGAGTCAAAAATCCTCCCAGGCTAGCACTCCCCATGAGTGCAATGATGTCACTCCTGGAAGTGACGTCATCGCAGTGCACTGGGAGCATGTGCGTAGTTTGCTCATGCATGAAAATTCCCAAAAGGTAAATGCTGGGTGTCCCCCTTCTGCCGCACCAGGATGGTAAAGGGACCTGGGAACCCTAGTTTTCTCATATCCTCAAAGAGACCAGGGTGACCCTTTTAATGCTAGGAGTCCATCTGCTTCGCTGCTAAAGACAGAAAGCATATGACGGACATGAGCATCTTACAGATGAAAGTTATTAAGCAGATCTGTGATAAATATTTCTAGGTTCTTGAAGGGGTGGATGGACTAGGGCTAGAAACTGCCAGCAATACAATTGGTGTTTATATAAGTACAAGTACAAAGTTTATTAATGTAGCCCTAGGCTGTAACATCCAAACAACCATACAGAATTAATACAAGCCCTCACTGAAGACACAATAAATATCTATACATATCTCAAACGTTACATAAAAAAAACCCTCGAACGATGTATAAAATAATTATTATAATTTAGCTAGAATTCTGTTGGGAACAACCAAGGCTAATTTCTTCCTTAAATTAAATGATAAAATGATAAAACGAGCCACCTTAAAGGTAACCTCTGGAACGGCATCAGCCAATAGAAAATATATACAGTTCTCCTCTGTACCAGAAAAGTTAGTAAGAAATGGGCGCAAAAATTTCTTACGGATAGACTTGTGATGAGGGCAATGTAAGATACAGTGAACAATATCATCTACCTTTTTTAAATTGTAAGAGAAAATGTGCTTTTCCAGGGGTAGTTTTGAGAATCTACCCTGGAGATAAGCAGATGGCATGGTTTGAAAACGGGCTTGCATAAATGCCTTTCTCAAGGAGGCATTAGAGAGATCAGCCAGACAGTGGGAGAAAAATTATTTTTCTCAAACCGCAGGAACCAAGGCAAAAATTTAGATTGTCCAGCAAGGCTGATATCTCAAAGAACATCATGTCCTTATAGTACTGGAAACAGTAGTTTCCAGGTGATCATCAGAAATATAGACAAGCTTCTCATAGTATTTCAGTAACCTCAAATGTACCCTGGATGTGATAGAGGGTAAACCAACCTCAAGTCTTAGGTAAGACCACTGTGTTCCTTGGGAAACTTTCAAAGCCAGTGGGATTAACTGCCCACCCTTCAAAAAAAGAATTTAATAACAGCTCTCACAGAGCATTGCACAGATAATCATGTGTCATGGAGGTGTGCCTGCCATGACTGGGATGCCTGAAAAGTTATACCCAGTTATACCCTGAAAGTGATACCCAGATATTTGGGGGGGGGGGGGAGAGCGCATTGTTCTATTGCTTGAGCATTGACTGACCAAGGATGATTAGGGACCTTGTTGCCAAAGACTACTATTTTGGGTTTGTTGTAGTTAATTCTTAATTCCTCTCCTTCACAATAATCTGCCAGTCTCTTTAACATCCTTCTAAGTCCAGTTTGTGTGAATGGCATGATTTCCGTGTCATCAGCATATAATAGTACGGAAATTTTCCATTTGGCCAATGAAGGGAGAAAAAATTTCTGGGAACTCATAGCCAAAACAAGGTCATTAATATAGAAGTTAAACAGGAAAGGGGCCAATAGGCAACCTTGTTTAACACCCTTTCTCAAGGGAATAGGATGCACCTTGAGCATCTACTCTTATCCTCACAGAAAGATTGGAATATCCCTCAAAATTCTACGAAGTATCCTACCAATATCTGTGTTAGCCTGTTTGGACCAGAGTCTGGAGCAGACAATGGAATCAAAAACAGAGCTGAGATCCACAAAAGCAACATATTATTAGAATATTTATGAATAAGGGCCTTCAGAGTTAAACAATGATCGATGATACTGTGACCTCTTCGAAAGCCGACTTGTTGAGGGTGAAACAATTTAGTTGCACCTGCCCACTCTTCCAATTTACACAATAGGTGACGGGTATAGAGCTTAAATGAGATGTCCAATAAGCTGATAGGGCAATAATTTGCTGGGTCTTGTCTATTACTTTTTTATATATATAGGAATTACAATGCTTTGATTCCAATTTTCTGGGGTAGAACAAGTAAAATTAATTTCAGAAAAAGTCTGGCTAGAATTGGGCTCCACCACTGTGAGTTTAGCTTGAATGCCTCTGGAGGGATCATATCTTCCCCAGGGGCTTTACCTGATTCCATCATCTCTCTACATTCTGGGCCTGTTACGGGAGCCCATAAGGGAAGGGCCTCGTGTTCTGGAACATTATACTCAGCAATCAGCTCATCCTCGGTACTATTATAAAAAGTATAGAAGTGGAGGAACCACTGATCAGATGGGATGGCATGTCAGCATTAAAATGGTAACTTTACATCCCTAGGGAAATGAATTTCCACAACTTACTATCATCCTTTTGTAAAATGGAAAGGCTCAATTCTTCCCAATGGGATTTATTATAGGCAAGTTTTTTCTCACAATAGGTGTTTGGTAACAAAGAGAGAGCAGTTGTAGACCATAGACTGAGTAAGCACAAAATTCCTTCCCATTAGTCCGATGTCTTAGCAGACCACAACCTTTATGTTACATGTACCAACATAAATAATGTAAATTATACACTCATTTATTGCACTGTTAGGAAGGTTAGTTGGTTATCCTAGCAACTCATTTCTCGGGTTTATTTTTATTTTTATGCTAGTTGTGTGCCCTGCATGATTTTACTTTATAATCTAGCCAGCACATCTTTTTTGCTTCCCCCCACTTCAAATACAGAACATTCCAGCTAAATAATAAAGGTCCCTGACTATTTTGTGGTTGCATTTAAAAATGGGTCAAGCCTTAAAATCTAAGGCAAAATTATGGCCACTAAAATTATGTCATTAAATTGAGCCCTGGCAGAGAATCAAAACTAACATTAAAATTCAGTGCATTATACTATGAAATTACTTGCGTTGGTGTTTGACACTTTTGTTATGCATTTATCACATTACCCACAGGGTGCTTACTGAACCTTGAGTACAGAGACATCAACTACACCTGTGATGTAAGAAGTAACAGCAGATAGCACTTTGCTAAATCCCGGAGCCTTCAATAAAGTATCAATTTCCACTATAAATTTCTTTATATTATTGCCAGCAGGCCTTCATTTTTGTCTCAAGTGCCCAGTTTAATATTCATGGCTGTAAAGCTCTGGCAAAACAGTTTTGAAAAATAATCTACAACTTTAGGATCAATAATGATAACATCAGTTTCAGAATAAATAAAAAATAAGAAGTGGGAAAAGTCCATTTAAGCAGTTTTTATCATACTTCACAGAATAAAGTATTCTAAGGGAAATCATTATGTTCACTGATCTGGGTTGGGGAAAACCTCAATCTTGCCTGGGTGCTGGCTGGAAAACAAGGTGACGGCCATGGATACTGATCCCACAACTCATGATTGGGGACTAGGGGTGTGCAAAGGCGCAGTGGTTCGGCTTTTCCGATTCGGGTATACCTGAATTGAGAAGCCGGTTCGGGAACAGCTATATCCGAATCGGCAAGCCGATTTGGGTTATAGCGATTCGGGGATCGATTCGGGTCGATTCGGGGGTTCGGGTAAGCTTTTCAAAGGGAAAAAGCCTCCCCCAGGCTTCTCTGAAGCCTGGGGGAGGCATTTTCCCACCGAATCAAGCCAAAATTGGTGGGGGCCTTCCGCTAACTCCCCTTTAACAACCCCCCAAGTTTCAGACCAATTGGACTTTGGAAGGCCATGTTATGGCCCCCCAAACCAGGTCCCTCTATCTCGCCTAAAAAAAGAGCAGAGCTTTAGGTTGCTGCTGCTGATCTCTAGCTCCTAAGTTGTGCTTGCTGCTGCTGATCTTCATTATTTCCTATGGGGAAAAAATGAAGATGCAGCCATGCAGGCTTGTCTTGCCACTTTTAAAGTACAACAGGTCAACAAATCACGTCAAATCACACTAATTGTCCCCCACACAAAAGGACTACACAATTCACTACACATCAAAGAATCTGGCCAGCCTTCTCTGTAGGTGGTGGGGGTGTCACCCCTGGCAAGACAAGCCTCCCCCAGCTGTAAGTAGTAGAGAAAAGAGCACCTACTTGGGGAGGCCATGAAATGCCCCCCCAAGTGGGAGCAGGCTGAGCCTTGGTGGGGGGTGGGAGGAAAGGTGGGAGAAGGGCCCCTGAGGGTTGCATGCAAAATGCCACCCCTAGCAAGACAAGCCTGCATGGCTGCATCTTCATTTCCCCCCCCCATAGGAAATAATGAAGATCAGCAGCAGCAAGCACAATTTAGGAGCTAGGAGATCAGCAGCAGCAACCTAAAGCGCTGCTCTTTTTTAGGCGAGGATAGGGGGACCTGGTTTGGGGGGCCATAACATGGCCCCCCCCAAAGTCCAATAGGTCTGAAACTTGGGGGGTTGTTAGAGGGGAGTTAGAGGAAGGCCCCCACCAATTTTGGCTTGATTTGGTGGGAAAATGCCTCCCCCAGGCTTTAGAGAAGCCTGGGGAGGCTTTTTCTCATTGAAAAGTTTACCCGAACCCCCGAATCGACCTGAATTGATTCGGATAATGCTGATTCGGATTACCTGAATCGATTCGGGGGAACCCGAATTGATTCGGGAAACCCGAATCAAGCCGAATCAGGGTTGATTCAGGTTTTGTTCGGGTTTCATTAACCCGAACTGCACATCCCTACTGGGGACACATCCTGTAATGGATAAGGGGGAGGAGGGCTGGGAGTTGTGTTGCCGCTTGCTGCTGCTTCCAGCCTCTTGCAAGAGGGGAGGCACTCACGAGAGGCCAGGAACAGCCAGGGGACAGGTCCAACTGGTCATATTGCTTTTAAAGGGGCCAGAAAGCCGGCTGAGGGGGGTGCTGCCAGATTTTCTCCACTGGCTGCACTGGAGAGAGCTGGAAGAGGAGGAGGAACAAGGTGTCTGAGATCCCCCTTCCCTCTTGGTTGAGTCCCACAGGCACCCACAAAGTAGCCGGGGCCGGGTTGGCAGAGGGACCGGAAAGGATTCCCTCCAGTCCCCTCTTCAAACCTGCCATTCCATGGCTCTAACTCCAAATTTCTGGGAATTTCCTAATCCAGAGCTGGTAGCTGTATAAAGATTACATCCTTTCAGATTTGGCACTAGCTGGATATGTAACCACCAGCTTTTCTTCATTCCAGCAGGCAGGATTCGCTTGCTGTGAAACGTTTATGTATTTTATATCTGCAGTGGCTCATGTGAAAACATCACGCTCTAAACAACCACAGGGTTTACACTATTCAAAGCACGTCGAACTAACCACAATGATTTACAAGCAGAGTATTCTAAATGGCTGTTAGAAGAAATAGAAACAAAGCCTGTTGATTACAGATTTGAAAGAGTTTCACTGGCCTTAAGTATGTTTATTTAAGAAATGTATTTGCTTGCCTTTCTTCTATGTTATAAGAATGCCTCCGCTTCACAATTCATTGAACCCTGAACCCTTTGTCTTGCAGCATCCATCACCTCTCAGCAGTGATGAAGCAAATGTCTTGCAAAAGTATTTAGAGTTGCTTTTTGTTAGTTTCACCTGAAAATTCACCTGAAGATTGCTGGAGGAAAATAAGACAAATGGAAAAATATGGATGTGCTTCTATACCCAGCAGATTCTGGACCAAAATTTACAAGTTTATGCAAAACTAGCAACAACGCCTGTTGTGGTTAAGAATATAACAGGCTCTAGAAAAGAGATTCTGCAGTCCCCTTCCCAGCAGCAAGCAGGCGCTTCACAGTGGTCTGGAGGCCAGAGCAGGAGGGTGCTGAGGGGAGGCACAGGGAGGAGTGCTCAGGCTGTTGATTTACTGGCTCGCCTCATGGCAGTAAGCAGGCGCTTTGCAGCAGCCTCCAGGCCAGAGCGGGAGGGCGCTGAGGGGAGGCACAGGGAGGAGAGCTAAGGCCATCAATTTGGTGTGCCCCCTCCCGGCGGCAAGCAGGCACTTCGCAGCAGCCTCAAGGCCAGACTGGTCCTGCGCCAGGATAAAAAGTGAGTTGTCACCAATATGACTTGCCTTTTATATATAAAACAATGTTATCCCCATTACAGTTAGCAATAGGTCTATGGACAATGTGCTCTCTGTGTTGAGGAACATTTGGACAAATGAAGAAAATCATCTTAATGATCAGGCAGAGGTGGATCATCAGTGCAAATTAAATTTTGACCCATCTCACATGATGACAAGCCAGAGAGCAGCATTACATAAACTAAGGTAAAAAATACAATGTCAAACACCAACATTTAGGGATTGTGGTATGCAAAATTGGTGAACCTGGCATTTTAAAACCTGGAGGCATGATACAGACCTTCCCCTTCTGGGCAGAGTGGGATGCCATTGAGTGTGGAGAACAGAATGGTGGGAGAGAAGGAGGGGCTGGCCAGGGCAGGCTGGGAAATCTAAATGGCCCAGGGACCGGTTCAGGCGAGCAGCCTTCGCAGGCTGTGAGCTAACGCTGCAGGGACCACTCAGCTTAGCCCTCAGCTGGTGATAGGAATGAGTTCACCTGTCCTCTCTGGTCATGGAGTGGGAAGAGGCAGCCAGCGAACTGATGCTGAACACTGTCGCTGCTGACAGCCGAGCAATTCCTGCAGTGCTGGTGAAGCGGCCTGGCCTTCTTGGCTCCGCTTGTCCCAGCTGCCAGCGGCCCTTCAAGATGAGGACCATCAGGAACTTCCCTGGTAGGTTAAACGGACAGTCCACCTCTAAGTGGCTGGGGATGGAAAAAGGAAGCCAGCGCAGGAAAGATTCCCCTTTCCCTCCCCACCACTGGTCCCTCAAGGGAAAGGGGCACGGGATAGCCCAGCCTTGTCCGATCTCGGAAGCTAAGCTGGGTTGGCCCTGTTCAGTAGCTGGGTGAGAGACTGCCAGGGAGGGCTGCAGGAGAAGGCCACGGCAAACTACTGTTCCCCTTCGCTTGTCTTGAAAGCCTCTTGCTGAGGCTGCCCTACGTCCGTTGTGACTTGATGGAACATACATACGTACATGCTAGTCTGTTCCACTGGCACTCAGCCCAGAACCCCCAGTCTGCTACTGATAATGCGCCTGAACTCAGGCAGGGAGAAGGATAAAACTCTCAACGCTGGGTCTATCCATTCACTTTACCCAGTGACATCCTTGTTCTTGGCTCCCAGCCCTCGCCATCCTCCCCCTTCTGTAAGGAAACTCAGAGTCTGGATCGTGCCCATTTAAAAAGAATATCCCGATTACATTCTAGTCACATTTTAAAATGTTGTTGAGCTGTGACTAGTGATGCCAAAATCTGGTGCACCTTTATGCCAATTTATCCACAATGATCTGCCGGAAGGCAGCACCTCTATTTGCACAAACATCCAAATTACATTTGCAGGTGCTGATGCTGGATATCTGAGAAAGCCTGGGCCAAAAATGACACTAACCTATAAAGGAAAAAACTCAGCAATTGCTTTTAAGCAGGCTTTTCCCTGCCAAGCATGCTCACGGCCTTGTGAGTTTTCAAAGGGCCTGTGATCTGTAACTGGGGAGGAGGAGCGTCTGCTCTCCTCATCTGATCAAGGACACACAGAAGCAAATAAACAAATGTCCTTTGCTCAGAAAGGTTCCTTCCCTTAAGGTAAAACTCAATAGTTGTTCAGACTTAATGCCTCTCTTCTTGGTTTTTTCATCGGTTCTGGCTCCATTCTGCATGGGAAAAGGCTGCAACTGCCACAAAATCAATCTTTCTCCGACTTTTCTGCAGCTTTTCTCCCTGCACACATACCCTGATGGGTTTTTCACGGCAAAGTCAAACGGGGACTTTTTTGAAGTCCAGAATGCTTTCTTCAGTGTGAGGCCTGGCCCCAGCCCTGCCTGGCCCCAGCCCTGCCTTTTGCCCTCCATTCCTTTTATCCCGCTGCACCCTGATTGGTTGAGCAGCAACCAATCATCCAGTTTTTCCCTGATGTTTTTTAAAAATTTAAATAGCAATATTATAACGTTGGTGCATTAAAAAAAAAGAAAATCTTGCAACTGATTGGGACAAAAGGCTGCAATATGGCTAACGCAAAAACTCTGCAGGCAGCAACCCCATGTGGTATTTTGGAGTTTCCCTCTGGGCTTCCTGTAATTTTTAGTCCATTGGGGGGGGCATTTAATTTTTTTTTAAAACAGCAAGGTTGGTGCCTTTAAAAAAAACCAAATAAGCCCTGTAAGTTTCCTCAGCAGATCAACTGATGAAACTGACATGCAGAAATGGGGCAGAAAAAATAAACAGACATGGCTTCAGCTTGACCCCCTCAAGTGAGGAATTACAGAGGCCCAAAGCGGATCCGATCATTGCAGACTTAATATTCGGAAAACGTGTTGTAAGTGTGCATGCAGAAAACTCCTTCTGCTCTGCCTGCGAGGCACCCAGAGAAAAGATAAGCCGTAGCTCTAGCAGGCTGCTAAATCAAGAAAGTAAATCCTGAGAAGAGGGTTAGCCTTGGCAGCTGGCTGGTGATTCCCTTGTGGGGCTGCAGCAGTGAACCAAATAAGTTCTCACCTCCTTCTGATGGTCATTTAATTACTTTATCCATGACATGTCCCAAGGTAATTTCAGGGTCTGGGTGCTACAGCTACTCTTTGCCTCCATGCCAAGGTCTTCCAGGTAAGTAGGGTTCTCAGGTGCCCACTGGTGGTGGGCAATCTCCCAGGGATTACTCCCTTTGCCAGTGCTCAGTGGGAGAAAGCAAGTCCCTGGAGATTGCCCACCATCTGCTGGCAGATGCATACCACATGCATACTCCCACGTGTTGGCCAATGACATCACTTCCAGTGTGACTGGAAGCAACAGCATTGCACCAGGGCCAGAATTGACCACAAATGTCAAAATGCTACATTTGGGGCCAATTCTTAAAGGATGATGTCCCTTCTGGTCGCACCAGAAGGGACATCATTGGGGAGCATCATGGGAGGAAGCATGCAAGCACGGATGCCCTCTGCCCCCAACACTTCCTGTCAGTTGCCAAGGGGACCTGGCAACTTTACGGATAAGGCTAAAGCTGGTGAAACCTATGGATTACGTTAGATCGAGGCCACATTGGCTAAGACGAAACTGGGCAGTTCCACTGCAGTGCAGGGCCAGCCAGGCAGCATCATGGCACACCCCACTAAGGAAGATCAACATACAGACTGTATGTAATACTGAGATTTTTGCTGTAAGAGTGTCTTGCTACTCAGCTTTTTAATTAATGTCAACTTCAAGGTCATAATCTTCATTTAAAGGGAAGTGCTTAATGAGTATTCTGTCGAGTAGTGTAGGCTTAATTGGAGGCTCTTAAAAACAGCAGAGCACTTACTGAAGTCCCCTAACCTTCTGGTACCTGCCTTGAGTACTAATGCAGTTCTGCATTAGTTTTAAAAAATTGAAGTCTGCATCTTCAACGACACGAACAGGAATGACATTTTGGGGATGATAACAGATGAGTGGGGAATGCACTGACCATTCGGGGAAAAGCTAGAGTGTATATTTCTTGGCTCAGAAAACACTTTTCCGAAAATTAATGGTCAGATCAAAGTCAAAGAAATTTGGTAATGCATTGGACTCTGAGTAAGACATATCTCATAGGGTTGCCAACCTCCAAGTTAGGGTCTGGAAATCTTCTGGAATTACAACTGATCTCCACAAAATAGAGATCAGTTCCCCTGGAGAAAATGGCTGCTTTGGAATTTGGACTCCATGGCATTATACTCCACTGAGGTCCCCCCCCCCCCGTTCCAGATGCCACCCATCCCATGCTCCATCTCCGAATCTCCAGAGATTTCTCAACCTGGAATTGGCAACCCTACATATCAGGGATAAGGCCATTCCTAGAGGGTGCTATTTAGGGAGGGCACAGAATTTCAACACTTTTGAGCTATCATCTAGGGAGTAGGTATTCCAGGTTGGACCCTTCCATATCCATATGGCTGATCAGGTCTGGCTCACAACTAGTTTAGAGTTTTCAGTCTGCCTTGTTGGCTTCCTGACTTCCACTGGGACAATTTCCCATGGTTCAGTAAGACTAGTCCTAACTCAAGTAGAAAAATAGCATGCTCACTCACTGTCTGATTTTATCTCCCTGCCCCCCCCCCCCCCCGCCATGCTGTCAGAGCTAACTCCAGATTCTAGGGCTAGAATCTGTCAATACCTGCCAATCTATTTGACCGATCTGGGTCCCGATGCAGCCTCCAGGCTGAATCTGTTAACCCCATGAAGTAAGTCCTATCAACATCTTATTAGTTGCCAAAGGATCTGTTCAACTTTCCCTGATATTAGTTGCATTAATATTGCTTGGATGAATGAGTTTATAGAATCTGTAAGACCTCAGAATCTTTGGAAGAAATTCACACTTGGCATTTCCTCTGTCTCAGACAACTGGATTCAGGCTGGGTCAAGATGTAGAAACTATCTTGGCCACTTTGATATATGAGCGACACCAGTCAACTGATGAGGGAGAAGGTGCCTTTATTGGTTCTCCTGAACATCTCTACAGCTTTCAGAAGCATCAACTGGCTTGAATGAGCCTAAATAGCATGGTCTGCCAATAATTTTGGGCAGCTGGAAGACAGGTCCTCCCCTTCCAGTGTTGCTGTGGGTTTTTTTCCCCTTCATGTCCATTAATTTAGAGGATACCTCAAAGTTTCACTTTTTTCCTCAAGTGATTAAGTATCGAAGCTGCATGGAGCGATCGTCTGGAGATTTGGATCACAGTGTCATTAAAATGCTGAGGAAGCACAGCGCTCTCTCTCTCCTTTCCATCTAAATCCCAGGAGGGGGTAGAAATATTAAATCAGTGTTTGGAGGCAGTGAAGTGTTGGTCAATAGTGAACAGTCTGAAACTTAATCCATGCAAGATGAACTGCTTTGGGTTGGGAGTACAGCTGACAACAGCACAATCTATTCTAGATGGGGTTGAACTCCCCCTTAAAAACCAGGTTCTCAGTCTGGGAGAACTCGTGGATTCCGCCCTGGTTTTGGAATAAGTGGAGGGTAGAGGTTTCTAGGGGTGCCTTCTATCAGCTGAGGATGGTTTACCAATTCCTGGAGAAAGCTGACTCGGTTGCTGCTGTTATCTTTACAATTTTTAAAACATTCAATGGGCAGCCAAAACACTTCATTGTTTAAAAGCCATATTAGCAAGCAGATCTGAGGGTAATCTGCCTTTTTTCATTTTTTACAAAAAGATAAGGAATTAATTCTGAACATGCCCTTGCTATTATGAGAATGACAGAAACAAATCAATTATAATAATTATTTCATGACAGCCAAATGAATAAATAGCAGAACTGGAAAAATTTGTGACATTTATATCGTAAACTCCTTTGCAACAGATAAAAATCTATGAACCCCCCTCCCAACAGGAAACCCAGATGTGGGATTACATCTGATCTTTGAATGCTGGATTTCCTGGACTTCCCTAATGGTGGACACTTTTCCTCACTCAACCAAAGAAAAACTGGCTGTCCACTGCCACTCAGAATGGTGGAGGGGGGGGGGGAGGGAGGCAACACCAGCTGCATCAATATGTCCAGGGCTTTTTTCCTGGGAAAAGAGGTGGTGGAACTCAGTGGGTTGCCCTTGGAGAAAATGGTCACATGGCTGGTGGCCCCGCCCCCTGATCTCCAGGTAGAGGGGAGTTGAGATTGCCCTCCTTGCCGCTCCTTGCGGTGCAGAAGGCAATCTAAACTCCCCTCTGTCTGGAGATCAGGGGGCGGGGCCACCAGCCATGTGACCATTTTTAAGAGGTTCTGGAACTTCGTTCCACCGCATTCCCGCTGAAAAAAAACCCTGAATATGTCACTTCTGGGTTTTCCCCAGAAGTGATGTAGAAATGCAGCCAACATTGTGCCCTCAGTTCTCCTGCCAGCTTCCAGGCTTGGCCAGGCAACCCTCGCCTGGAGAGAGGAGGTGATCGTCTGCCTAAGCAGACTGCAAAACAAGCTTAATAATAATATTATAATAACAACATTCCATTTATATACCATCCCTCAGGATGACTTAACACCCACTCAGAGCGGTTTACAAAGTATGCCATTCTTATCCCCACAACAATTGCCCTGTGAGATGGGTGGGGCTGAGAGAGCTCCTAGAAGCTGTGACTGACCCAAGGTCACCCAGCTGGCTTCAAGTGGAGGAGTGGGGAATCAAACCCGGTTCTCCAGATTAGAGTCCTGCCACTCTTAACCACTACACCAAACTGGCTCTCAAACAACTGAAATATGCTAAAAAACATGGAAAATGGGTTACATCTATCTATCTATCTATCTATCTATCTATCTATCTATCTATCTATCTATCTATCTATCTATCTATCTATCTATCTATCTATCTATCTATCTATCTATCTATCTATCTATCTATTGTCCCTTTTTCACACTGAGACTCAAGGCGGATTATACCGTATGAGATTAGTATAGTCAGTATCAAGCACAATTTCATAAAGAATGCCATAGGGTAAATAAACACAAGTTTACAAAGACATACTATTAGCAAGAATCCAATACAGAGTTGAAGAAATGCTGAAACAGAACATAAGCAATTCTAGGACTGACATAGGAGCGCATATTTAAAACAACAGATAGTATGTAGGGCAACATAGTGGTGAAGTCTATGGTCCCTAACTCATTAGCAGAGCATCTGAGACCCCTCCCTACAATACAAAGTACAATACAATACAAAACTCCTAGTTTTGGATGCATCTTCTGAAGATACACCCAAAAGATGCGCACATATATATCTTACTATAAGCATTTCACAGGATGGAACCATTTATTTTCCTGCTTTTATCTTTGCCCAGTTATGTGGTTTAGGATTAGAATACAGTGGGGTGGATTCTACCCTGATCCTATTACTCCACTGAACAATGTTCGTTTGTTCTTTTGTTCATTCGTTCGTTCATTAATTCAAATATTTACATCCCATCTTATGCTATGTATGAAGTCTTCCTCCAATCTAAGCAGTTTACCTCTAACTTAAGTGGCTCTTCTATTGGAGGAGGAGTCACTTAAGTTGGACAAAGGCTACTTAGAGGATGGTTGGATCCAACCCAGTTATTTGTGCCGGAATATTACTCGCGTTACCTGGGCTTCTGCTAGCAAAAACTCGAGTGACTTGAACAGAGCTTACAAACAATCACCATTCCCTGCCGTGGAGACAAGAGTTTCTGATAAGCACGCAAAGCGAACTTTTCAGAAAACTGGAGGAGACCTTTCCATAATGGAAGCTCGAAAGACTTCAACCTTCTTATCTAACTAATTTTTCAAAGGAGTGAAGTTGCCTTGTAATACATCAGAGTGCCAAAGGCAGCGGGAAAGGGCTCAGCTAATTGATGTACATTGCCAAAAGTGAACAAATTTAAAACGAAGACAGAAGAGAAAAAGCCGCTGAGCCAGAGGAGACAAGAGATGGGAAGCACCTCTCGACAGAAGAGGGGCAAGCCGGCTGGCGGACTCTCTTGGCTGCGCTGGAAATGGACAGAGCATCCCTCCAGCAGTCCTCACTCGCCAGGCCGGAAGGTCGTTTGTGTGTCTCTGTTCGAGTTTAGGAAAAGGCTGGAAAAGACATCAAAACTGGTGCACGGTGGCTTACTCGTTGTTCAGCTTACTGCTGGTGTCAGAAAAATGTCACAGCCTGGTGTCAGCCTCTTTCCTCAGAGAGGATTCAAACTATCAGCAACTCACTCACAAGATCTCCGTCACAGAAAAGACTGTTCCTGCTACCAGTTTACCCGTGTGTGTGTGTGTGTGTGTGTGTGTGTGTCTCCCTGAACCACACTCCCCATAAAAAACCAGTTGGCTGCCACTTTCTGTGGTTCCTGAAGGCAAATCATTCTGCAGCATTCCTTTTAAAAAGCTCGCCACCCTTTTGGTCAGGCCTGCCAAGTCTTGATTGGGAATAGGGTTGCCATCTCCAAGTTGGGAAATTCCTGGAGATTTGAGGATTTGGGGGGGGAAGGATCTCAGCATGGTGTAATTCCATAGAGTTCACCCTACAAAGCAGCCATTTTCTCCAGGTGAACTGATCTCTGTGGCCTGGAGATTAGTTGTAGTTCCGGGAGACCTCCAGCCACTGCCTGGAGGCTGGCAACCCTGCCCCTGGAGCCCAAACCGGGGGGGTGGGGAGTGGGGGTGATATCATTCCCAGCGCAACAAGGAAGTGCTCCGGAGTGCACAGGAGCATGCTACAGGGCTTTGGGGGTCCATTCTCCACACTCCCCCCCTGCCAGCCAGGTAAGAGGTGTAAGCGGGGGGGGGGGGGAAGCTGGGATCCCCTGCCCCCAATGGTAACCTTACTTGGGAAATTTCTGGAGATGGAGCCTGGAGAAGGTAGGGTTTGAGGAGGGGGGGGGGCTCAGCAGGGTATAGTGCCACAGAGACCACCCTCCAGAGCCACCATTTTCTCCAGGGGAACCGATCTCTGTAGTCTGGAGATCAGCTGTAATTCCAGGAGATCTCCAGGCCCCACCTGGAGTTTGGGAAACCTAAAACTTTCCCATTGGTTCTCAGGGCCTGTGCTGGGGTTAGTTGCCTCTTATCGATGTCTGAAGGGGACCTTCCTTGTGGTTTGCAGCCCAAGGAAATTAGGCCCAGCACCAGGGAACTGGACAGCCACAGGGGTGCCAAAAAAGGCTCCTTGCCTGATCACAGCAGCTTGCAAAAGGTCACAAGAAGCAGAAAGTTGAGTAGAACAGACTTCTCATTCGCCTGGATGCACTCAATCATTTTAATGACCGGTTAATGCTTCAAGAAATTAATTGCATCAAATGAACAATTTGATGCACTGTAGGAAGGTGCTTCTGGAACTGAAGTTTCCAAAAGGCTTTCAGAAGTCAGCCAAACTGCACACTATATGCAAAGGCAGCCCTCCTCTGGGCCAGTGGCTCTTCTGACCTGTGGAAAAATTTTCTGCTTGTTTTGAAATTGTTTGAGCGTGAACAGGAATCTAATAACAATTCTAGAGCCTCCCTAAGGAGAAGACGCAGTTGACATTTTTGTTCCTGGAACTCTTGGGATTTGCACTTTCAAACGACCTCCCTTTCCCCATGTTCACAGAGACTAATTATTCATCATGCATGAGGATGTTGTTGTTGTTGTTGTTGTTGTTGTTATCAGTATCTTTAAATCTGGCTCTTCTCCCTTTCCTCTTCACATTTCCCTGCTATTATCTTTGTCTGGTTACGTGGTTTATTTTTTATTGTGAGACCTTTAAAGGACATGGGCTGATAAATACAGCTTATACCTGCAGCTTGCCATTCTGAAATCACAGGATAGGAAGAAATATATACAAAAATAAATCAAAATCAAGTTCTTAATAGACCAGAGGAGGGAGTGGGGAGAATACCCAAGATACAAACTCACTGTAGTCCCAGAGAGTGTGCCAAAACTATTGCAGTAGCTTGAAAATAATAAAGTGTCTTCCATGAACACCGTCTGGCTTAATCTACCTCTTTGCTCTGCTCTTTCTTTTTGCTACAGAAGCCGATCCTCCGGACTTACCGGACTTGTTCAAAACAAACATGAATCACTCCACTGTACCCAGCATTGTAATAGATGGCTGCTCCATACTGTTTCCGCCTTACACCAATATATTGATTTATGGTCCTACCTGCTGAAGGACTGGGAATGAGGTTCCGTTCCTTAGTTCTACTGTGCACCACCATGCACTCATTCTTGGCTTCTAGAAAGAACAAATCGTGAAGAATGGTCCCTGTCCGATCCCCTAAATTAAAGCCATCTTGATGTGCTATGAGCAGAACAAAATTAATTTATCATTCTTTAGGAAATCAGTGAAATATTCTCTGCCTGTACCCCTAACCCTTTGTCAGCAGTAAGCGTGATACTTTTATAACTGACATTGAGATCTTCTGGAGCATTTATCTTTTGGAACCACTATTCACTGCAAAAGTCTGGTATCTACAGTTCAATGGAACATGCAATATTAATTCGCTCCCTGAGCTGCAATTCTAATCCCCCAAATAACAAGTGTGGCCAACTCCATTATTGTTATGTTTACTTTAGCTTTATATTTTTAAGGAAAAGTGCCCAAATTGGACGATTTAACATAAATGGGCATTAGAAGTATTTGACTCACCAGCTAATTGTTTTAGAAGTTGAATTTGACACGGAACAAGGTTTTGATTCAGTTGCTTAAAAATTACAGAAAAGCAGGTCGCTTGCTTGCCGAAGAGCCTAATGTATGTTCCCAGTATTATTTCTGAATCAAACATACAGCATACCGGTACGCCACTTCATCTGACAGGCCCAAGCCATGTTTGAGCTTTGTTTAGTATTCAGTGGCTTAATGCTCAAATGAGCCGGCCTTCAGTTGCTGTGACAAATCCTGCCTTTCTTTTGTATCTTAACTAGGTTATTAGATAGAGCTTCTGTGAGAAAGTACATTTGCTTGATAAATCGCTGGTCATTTATGTATTGTTTGTATACATAGGCCTGAGAAGATATATTTCCCTTGCTCAATGAAGCAGCTCATCTGATTATATTTCAGTGAAAGAACAAATTCTGTGAAAAATGACTTGCACTCTTTCCCCTACTTTTTTCTAAACGAATGTGTTCGAAAGGGGGCAAAATCCCATAAACAGTTGTCTGCTAACTCAGGTAGGGCTGCCAGGCTTCCAGTCATAGTGTGTGTGTGTGGGGGGGGGGTCTCCCAGGGGGAGGGGTCTCCCACTTGCATTCCTCACTGCCTGCCACTGCTCTGAGTGGTGATGGGAGAAAAATTAAAAAGGCAATAGCATCTATGCTGTGACATCACTTCCGAGGCACACAACTAGAAATTGTTGTGTATGGTTTTACTGTATGGTTTTATCATGGGTGACCAGGTCCCTTTTGGCAACTGGTAGGAAGGGAGGTGGGGGAGGGGGGAGGGGGCATTCACCTTTGTTGTCTTTGCATGCTGGCAGCATCCACGATGACATCACTCCTGGTGTATTCTGAAAGCAACACGATTGCTTCCAGGTCACACCAGAAGTGACATCATCGGCTGGGGTGCAGGTGCATTTGTGCCCATTTTCTTGGTTTCCTTGGCAGGCTCCTGCTGATGGCAGGCAATCTTCAGGTGGCCTGCCTTCTCTTACTGATTGGCAGCAATTGACAGGCAAAGGCTGCAACTGCTGGAAGTTTGCCTGCCATCCATGGGAACCTGGCAAGCCTATTTTGCCTATTTTGCCATAGAGTTTCTGGTGATTCCTTGAGATACCCAATGTCACTTCCAGACGCTTCCAGATTTTCCTGGAAGTGATGTCATGGCACAGACGAGGCATTCCCCCATGTCCCTGCTCTACAAACTCCCTGCACAGCATGGCAATTCTAGTAAACTGCTCTGCAAGTATTTAGGAACAGGACTAAAATGAAATAGAAACAGGAAGAAAAATCTAAAGAGCACCTCCAACAAGGGAGAAGCCAGGGTAGTGAGTTTCATTTATTTATTTATTTATTTCAATGTATATTCCACCCTCCCTACATCAGCAGGCTGTGCTATACAGATGTCTGGGCTCTCTTCAATTGTGGCTCAATGGGGGGCCACTTAAGGGTACCATTCCCCCATAGGACTAGTTTACAGAGAACCTTGAGCTCATTTTCTGGCCTTCTCCCTTGGCTCTTGAACCTATAAACTGGAGCTGCATTTCCAGCTCCCTATATAAGGCAGATTATGATAAAGTCTATTTTGCAGTTCCTCCTGTGTGTGTATGTTATGTGCCGTCAAGTCACCTCTGACCTATGGCGACCCTATGAAGGAAAGACCTCCAAATGTCCTATCATTAACAGACTTGCTCAGATCCTGCAAACTGGAGGATGTGGCTTCTTTTATTGAGTCCAGCCATCTCTTTTCCTACTGTCTTCCACTTTTCCTAGCATTTTTGACTTTTCCAGAGAGTCTTGTCTTCTCATGATGTGACCAAAGTACGATAGCCTCAGTTTTGTCATTTTAGCTTCTAGGGAGAATTCAGGCTTGATTTGATCTAATACCCACTTATTTGTCTTTTTGGCGGTCCATGGTATCCACAAAACTCTCCTCCAGCACCTGCTATTGGACAAGAAGGCATTCTATCACAAAACCCCAATGTTATGGCTGCTGAAGAAAATACTAAGAACCATAATGTTACTTCTCAACATAAACATTTCCAACAATTAGAAATTTTAACCATATACGTGATGGTAAGGGAGTGCTGATAAATTACTCATCTACCAGTCATGCATCATTACAGAATCTCTGTACTGAACAGGTGAAACCTAGTGCGGTGTAGTGGTTAGAGTGTTTTATTAGGACCTGGAGCAATTGGGCTCACAGCCTCTCTCCAGAGTTGGCTGGGTGACCTTGGGCCCATCACAATCTCTCAGCCTAACCTACCTCATAAGGCTGTTGTTCTCAGGATAAGGTAGAGGAAGGGAGAATGATGTTATATACTGCTTTGAGTCCCCACAAGATTACACTTCACTCACTCATCCAGCCCCACTCCTTCTTTCCTCAGCGGTCTGCATTTAAACCTACAGTAACAAATATTTAGAAACCCCACCTTACCAAGCACAAATAAAACCCGAACTCTTCAAATGCAAAACATCAGTACCACCCGGTGTAGCTGTATTGTTCTTACTGCACACTTTTATTTCTACAATTCTGTAGTGTTGCATACGTCACTGGATGTGATGGACAGTGAAGAGACTGTAGAGATTGCTTGGTCGCTGGAGCAGGCCTGGCTATTAATCTCACTAGGACAATTGCTTGTGGGCCTCTGGCCTGGAGAGTTGGTGGCAAGGCTAACGGGGTTATAAGTCACGGCAATCAGCGAAGGCATATTTTTTTTAAAAAATTGTATTTACTTCATTTATACTCCACTTTCCTTCCTAATGGGATCCAAAATTGGCTTATAATTTCTCCCCTTCTCCATTTTATCCTCACAACAACCCTATGAGGTAGGTTTGGTTGGGATTATGCGAATGGCCCACGGTCACCCAGCACACTTCCATGGCAAAGCAGGGATTCAAAGTTGGGTTTCTCAGATCCCAGTCTGACACTCTAACCACTACACAACACTGTCTCTCATCTACAAAGAAACAGAATGCAAGAAGAGAGAAAGAGGCCAGCCAAGGGGATAGGCTGGGGAGGTAGGGAAGGGCTGCCCAGGACTGCCTTTCATGGCAGATTCTTCTTCTGTTTCTCTGGGCTTCACTGGCAGCTCCAGCCTAAGCCAGATGCTTTTTCAAAAGGCAGTCCTAAAGCTGCCTCTTCTCTAGCAAGCATGCTGTAGTTGGGACTGCAGCCAGCACCCGAAACACGTTCACTTGGAAGTAATTCCCATTGAAATAAGAACACATAAATCACCAGAACTGTCTTGATGGGTAGAGAGAGAGAGGGAGGGAGGGAGTGTTCTTTATTCCTGGTGCTGAGGCTGAATTCAGAAGTGAAAGTAAGCTGCTACCCCCCCCCCCTTTTTAACAACTCAACAAGAACAACTATTTTTAGAAACTTTAAAAGGCTATTCTTAACATGTTGTATCATATCTTAATCCTTTATTTTCAGAACACTTCTTCTTTAATTAATTGTTTACCTTACTGTATTGTACTTTTGTTTATCTTCACTGCAGGAGGGGAAGCTTGAGTCTCTGACCTCTGTCATCATCCATTATGTGTGAGCTGTTTAAGTGTCTAACGGAGAATCACACCTGATTTACGATGGCCCCAGACGTCTCTTACCTCATTTCCTCCCTTTCCCCTCTTCACCTTCTGTAATTGTCTGCATAAAAATGAGGAAAATTATTGTCTTTCTTTCATTGCCTCAAAGGAAGTAAGCCCTTGCTCGTAAAAGCTCTTTCTAGAATAAAAATTGTTAGTCTTTAAGGTGCCACTGGATTTCTGTACTGTAGGGAATAGTCTGACCTCGATGGCCTTTGTCAGATCTTGGAAGTTTAGCAAGGTTGGCCCTGGTTAGTACTTGGATGGGAGACCGCCAAGGAAGTCCAGTATCATTATGCAGAGGCAGGCCATGGCAAACCACCTCTGAACGTCTCTTGCCTTGAAAATTCTACTGCCATGACTTGATGGCACTGTCATCTACCAGTGCCACCAGGGAGAAGTTTACATAGGACAGATTCAGGAACAGAATGCCTCTGCTTTCTACTCCAAACAAAACTACATTTCTCAGCAGTACTTGTAATAGATTCGGAGCTGACTTCCCTGCTAGTTCCAGGGAAGTGATTTTGAGGGCAAGGCACTTAGGCGGCAGTGAGGGAAAGTAATTTCTCTTGGGTTGGATGAATTCCCTGGCCCTGCTAGAAGTAATTAGACAAGGCTTGAGAGTCAGATGGCAGGGTTGTGTGTGTCCAAAGTGACATACAGACTCAGCTCTAGTGGTGGTGATGGTCTTACAGCAAACTCATGTTAAAAAGGTATCAAAATGGTACATTTTCCAAATGCTATGCCCTCTGCGGTGTGCAGTTCGATTTGGAATTTAGATTAAAATATCACATTTTGGCTGAGTTGGTGAAATCTGGGTATTCTGAATCAAAACAAGGTATTTTGAATTGTTAACCTAATTTTGGGTAAAAATTTGGTAAAATCTGGCCATTGTATTGTATGGGAAAATCGGTCTAGGGGCTATGCAGTGGGGCTATGCAGTGGGGCTATGCAGTGGGGCTATGCAGTGGGCTGGCGGGGGTCGTTTTTCAACCAAGCTTCACATAATCTCCACTGACTTCCTTGTTATATAGTGTTCCCCAAATTGGTAATAATTTCAGAGAAATAGTTATGTTAGTCTGTTGCAGCACAAGCAAGCAGGAGACTTGCGGCATTTTAAAGATGACCTTTTTCTAGCATAAAGTTTCATGAAGTAGATACAGCCCAATTTGTCTCCCAAACTCCTGTCCCCAAACTGAGGTTTTGATTAGGATATAATTACAGGACTTTTAATCTGAAGTCATAATTCTGATCATTTGGCCACAGACATTGCAAAGAGTCGCCCAATACATCAGGGACCACTTCCTCTATTGTGCATCTGCTTTGAAAATGCACCAGTCTTTTTAAGGGATCCTACTATGGTCAGAATTCATTGATATGCAGCAGAATCTTTCCCTAGTACAAATGCTTTTATGGTTCAGCACCAAAGCTTCACTGATATTCTCCCTACGGAAACTCAGAACAGAGTTTATGGATCTCACTGTAAATTAATGCGTGCATCTATTTCTTTGAGAGGTTTTATTATCTCAGTGTCCCAGGATGAAAGTGTGGAAAATGTGGTTGCTCTAAATTATTGAAAAATATGTGAAAAATATCAGTGGCTGTTTTCATACTGCCATGGAACATCGTGCCGAGCTCCAGGAACAACAGTGCCTTCCTGGCGCGATTTCACACCAGGAAGATGCTGTCGTTCCAGGAGCTCAGCACAATGTTCTATGGCTGGTAAGCAGTGTGAAAACGGCCAGTGAGTACTTACCCAGAACAATGGGATCATTATTTTCAAAAGATAGCTTACAACTTTGATAAGGATTCAACTACATACGATGGTCGAGTTCTGCAGCTGAAACTCCAGAAATATTATTTGGTCTTAAACAGCAGCCATAAGGAAGGGGAGGGCCATATGGATTGTGGCCATAAGGGAACCCCCCAACAATTCTAGAAAAATAAAATGAAAAGAATAGACTACAAAGGCAATGAAATGATAGTAATGCAGCCTGTGGCTATTTCTGTGTAAAATATGGTCACCAATCATTTCTGCTGTGACTGATCAGTACATGCTTATCTTGGTTAATGTGCGGGTTTTAAATAGAAATCTCACAGGTTGTTCTTGAGTCTCATATTCTTTTGCAAGGTAGCCAGTTTTCATCTCACTGTAGTCACTTTAGGTAGCCTTGGGCAAACCATTCTCTCAGTGCCCATCTGAAATATCTAACAGGCTGTGTAATGTGGTGGTTGGAGTTTGGGGCTAGGAGCTGGGAGATGTCGGGGTATAAATCCCGTTTCGGCAATGAAGTTTTCTTTATGACCTTTAGCCAATTGCTCACTCTTTCTCTCTCAGTCAGTCTAACCTAGCTCATAAGCTTCCTGAAGTATCATTAGTGAATTTGCAGTCCTGTCTTTGATAGTATATATGTGAAGTTTCATTTGCCCTGTACAAGTTCTTTTACTATGTGACAAGTTGTGCGTGCCTTCAAGGCTTACTATTGCAAGATACGTGAGAGTTTGGAAAGCCTTATTGGGCATGCAGAGCTTGCCGAACCGTATTTTAAGGGTTAAACAAGGAGAGGCTCCTCCGGTAACAAATGGAAAACAAGATGTGGGCAGCCGGAAATATGGGTGTCACCAACCCCCCACCAAAAGTTCAAAGCATAGAGGTACAGAAATAGATTTATAAATATTCAATATAGCTCATTTCTTATGTGTAAAGTGACAAGGTACATACATAAATAACCTATTATAACTGCTCCTACAATTCATAAAATATCTGATATGCCAATAAAGTCTGTGCAAAATACATACAAACAATCAGCTGTATAACAATGTTATCTAATTCAATAAAGGATTAGTTGAAGGATGGTAAATTTCCTTTCCCTTGTAGTCAATTTCCTTTCCCTTAAGGTGTACCGTAGATAGTCTCAGATGAACGAACTCCAAATAAAGGTAAATTCCAAGTAAGTTGCAGTGCAGTCTATAAGTAATAATCTTTATTCTTCTTATCTTTCAGGGGCCGGCTATTCAAACCACATGTTTCATATACACTTCATCAGGGGCTATAAACGAGGTCTGGTGTCCTTCTTATCACACTGCCAAGGAAGTCTGCATACATTCAAACATTAGTGCACCAAGATTAATGGCTGTTCTCGAAGGATTATCATCTCTCTCACTAGCAAGGTTCCCCTGCATTATATAATTGTAGATTAAGATGGGTACTAGCCGTGTTAGTCTGGCTGTAGCACTAGAAAAGAGCAAGAGTCCAGTAGCACCTATAAGACTAACAAAATTTGTGGTAGGGTATGAACTATTGTGAGTCACAGCTAGAGATGGGCACGATCCAAAAAAAAAAAATACCGATTAAGCCATTCGTGGATCCGGGCCGCTGCCGAACGCAGGCCACTGATTCTAACCGATCAAGTCCCATTTCCAATCCAGAATCGGGAAGGCCAAAGCGGGAGGGCGCCCTGATGTTTCCAGCAATATAGGAACAGTGGTTGGTGGCAGTGGCCGCCAGGCCCAGCGGGCAGGGGGAGGCGGCGATGAGCCGCCTCCCTTCAGGGAGGGAGGGGACATTCACACACACACACACACACACACTTAGAGTAGAGGGGGGAGTTTTTAACCCAGCAACGAGCCACCTCCCCTCAGGGAGGGGACATTCCCAGGGCCAGATCTACGGTTGCCAGCGCTCAGGGCAACCGTAGTCAGGCTCTTGCACACGTGCGCACGCTCCTGGGTCATCGTCCCCCGCCCACGCAGCAAGCCGGCTGTCCCGGTGCGCTGTGGAGCTGGTGGCAGCGCGAGTGGCTCGGTGGCTGCCTGCGCCTTTCACCTGCCCCTCAAGACAAGGGGCAGCCGGCTTGCCCGTGTGCCCCTTGTCCTGGGGAAAGGTGAACAGTGCAGGCGGCCTCCCAGCCTCCCGCGCTGCCTTTTGCCTTTCCCCAGGACAAGGGGCGGCTGGCTTGCCCGCGCACCCCTTGTCCTGGGGAAAGACGAACAGTGTGGGTGGCCTCCTAGCCTCCTGCGCTGCCTTTTGCCTTTCCTTTGTGGCCATGGTTTCAGAACACCCCCTTCCCCCTTCCTCCCCTGGGTTGCTGCTCATTCCCCTGGCTCCGTTGCCCCAGGAATAAATTACTGGCGCAAGAGTGTCTGCAATTCCGAACAGAAACCGATATATCTGATCAAGTCCCGAACAAGCAACCCCCCGACTGCTGGATCGGTTGCCGTGGACGGAACCGATTAGCTGAGTCACGATGGCACAAACGCCAAAATCGGGGTTTTTTTGAAATCGTAATTCAGATCGTGCCCATGTCTAGTGACAGCTCACTTCTTCAAATACTTCTTCAGATATAATTGTAGAGAGTGCTGGATGCATTCAAGGGTGTGGTCAATTCAGTTTCATCAGAAACACACCTTGCCAATTTTACAATAGTTTCTTTGGCTGCCAGTTTATTTCCAAATTCAATACAAGCTGCTGATTGTGGCCTTTCAAGATCTTCATGGCCTGGCATCTACACATTTATTTATTTACTTTATTTATACCCCACCTTTCTCTCCAATGGAGACCCAAGATGGCTTACAGAATTCTCCTCTTCTCCATTTTATCCCCACGACAACCCTGTAAGGCAGGTTAAGTCATCTAAAGGTCTGTCTTTCTCCATACATCTGTGTGACAACTTCAGATGCTATTTCCTGATTGTTCCTTCATTAAAGGTGGCCCGGCCACAACAGACCCCATGAGGAAGTTAAGGGCCACCCAGGGAAACATCAAGGAGATCTTTCAATGGAGTGTACTCGGCAGCCTCTCATAGCATGTTATTAGATTCTATTAGGCTTTTATCAGGTTGGGGGGGTGCAATGTGGGATTTTATGTTGTTTGATGTTTTAATTAAGTTGTAAGCTACTTTGTGCCATAGGGAAAGGTGGGATATAAATATTTTTAAAACAGAAATAAATCAAAATGGGAAGTGAAGCCCCAAAGGCCTGGGAACTGATAGAGTGCCCTAAAATATACACCCAAAGTCTTTGCATCACATGCAGGTTTCTTGGCCAAAAAAATCACAGACTATTCAGAAAACTTGAAATCTCTCTTGGGTGCTGGTATCTATGTACCACATCTCCTGCAATGAAAGGTTTTTTTATGACAGAGTCTTTTGAACTAAATAAAGTGTCAGGTTCTGACTGTATTTCTTGTGTATTCAAACCAAAGAGACTCCATTTTAATCCTGTCAGTATTTTAAGTGCTTCTCTTGCAGGTGGCAAGCAGTTCAGTAGCGGTTATCTCAGAGAAGAGGAATGTTATGACTACAACCTTTCCAGCCTTGGGAAAGTTTCACTTTCCCAGCCTCAAGCCGCTTGCTTTGAGAACTGTACGGGGAGGATGGGGCCTGCAGGGGTATGCTACTCTGTACCTTAACCTTTGCCTGTCATTCGTAACAATACTCACATACCAGCCAAGATATTGCATCTTGGATAGTGGACTATAAGGGTTGTTTATATTCAGTAAAGTCTTTTGAAACCAATGGACGCATGTCTAATTGCAAGAGATAGTCTGGATTACAACTTTTAGCAAGCCACAGTCTGACACATAGTACCTGGATTGCAACTTTTAATAAACCATTGCCTGACATAGAGGAGAATTCTGTTCTATTTCAAAACAGGGGGTCCTATTTATTTTGTCAATGAAGTCCACTTTGCTTCTATTCATTTCTTTTTAATCTCCTAAGGATGGAATGTATTTCCCCACTGAAAAAAAGTCTTATGTTTCTGGGCATGACTAAAAGTCTAGAGGATTAAACTGCAAACATCTCAGTAGTTTTCTGGGAACAACATCCGAAATCTGTAATAGAAGAGCCCATAAAATTTATCCTGGTCCACAGGTCATTCTACCTCTTCCACATGCCCTGAAAGGGAACATTAGCCCCTCTTCCTCTTGATGTATTTCTAAGCAGCTGTGGCTTCCTTCCAATCTGACAATTTACCACAACTACCATATGGTCACACCATTTAAATGCTTCAAAAAAGACTGTCCAAATGGCAAGAACTACTGTTCCATCTTTTCTAGTATAATTAAATAATGCCATTTTCTAATTCCTGTCACTCTGGATAAGCTCACAGCAGAAAAACAACGACTGAAGCAATCTCTCTAGTAGTAGAATTCGTCTCCCATCTTTGGCTCCAGCATAAGCAGAACTTGCGTGTTTCACGATGCTAACACATTTGTTTTCATACCAACAGGATAAGCAAGAACTAGTGTGGTGTAGTTATTGGACCAAACATCTGAGAGGCCCAGGTTCAAAGCCCCAGTCTGTCACAGAAATTTGCTGGATGACTTGGGGTCAGCCATACGCGTGCAGTTTAACCTTCGTCACAGTGTTTTATTGAGGATAAAATGGCAGAGAGGCGAATGTAGACTGTTTGGGGTCCTTATAGAGGAGGAAAGGCGGGCATAAATGAAGTAAAATAAAATAATAACTACAAGTATGAAAAGCATATTGCTATCTGCACATTCAAACCATTGTCTAATCTCTTAATTTCAGCATGAAGTTGTTGTCCTTCAAATAAGGCTGCCAGTCCCCTGGTGGAGGAAGGGGATCCCACACGCCCAGCCTCTGCCTCCCCTCACTCACCTGGCCAGCGGGGAGAAAAGGCCCCAGGGAACTGGCCTGGGAGGGGAAAAAACCTCTCGGGCCAGCCCACCGTGGGTGTGCTCTGCCAGCCATGACAACACGACTAAGGTCAGTGCCAGATCCCCCCTCCCACCAGGAGGGTACAGGGACATCCCTACCTTCAAATGTCCATAATAAGACATTTCATTAAGACATTTGAATAAGATAATTAAGAGCTGCTGTAGCACAGTGGGTAAGTGGTTTGGCTGCCAATCAGCAGTCTACTGGTTCGAATCCCACGCCTGCCATGAGCTCAGCAGGTGGCCTTGGGTAAGCCACTCCTCTCAGCCCTAGCTCCCCAGCTGTATTGTGGGGATAATAATAAAACTGACTTGTTCACTGCTCTGGGTGAGGCACTAATCTGTCTAGAAGAGTGGTATATAAGTACAGTTATTATTATTGTCATCATCATCATTATTATAAAATAATTTTCAATCGACTGACTTTACTTTTCATTGTTAGGATAGCCTCACATATTGTGCCTGCTATCAGCAAAATCCATTCCAGTCATGTAGTGCATGAAACCCTGCAAGTCTACTTAGCTGTTATCTGGCACCATCTGCTGGTGGTCCCCGGCCCCAGGGAGGTTTGTCTCGCCTCAACCGGGGCCGGGGCCTTCTCAGCCCTGGCACTGACCTGGTAGAACTCTCTGTCTGTAGACTTGGACTGGGCAGGATTAGCTATCTTTCTGCTGGGCCTGCAAGATGGAGATGTTCTGCCAGGCATATGGTGGTTGAGGCGAGCACCCCCCTCCCCCAGTCGGCCTCCCACTGGAGGGGGATATGATCCCCCCTGGTCTGCTGAACATCAGGCAGCTTGCCACCCGCCCCATGGATCTTCGTATATAGAGGTATTGTGCAATAAGAATGCTGCAATGTTTTTATTGAAGCGTTTTAACTATTATGCTGCCGCCTGTTTTATACTTCTGCTGTGAGGTTTCAGAATGCCTCCAGTTTTTACACTAAAGTGGATTGTGGTAGATTGATTCGGGGGGGGGGGGGAGCTCACCTCATCAGCCTGCCTTCTTTTTGAGTTAGAATTCCACCCCTGACCCGGCATGGCACTGGGGGTTGGACTCTAGTCTTGAGTGCTTCCCCCCAAATCCACCCCTGCTTCTTTCACAGCAAGAAAAAAATTGCAAATGAATCAAGGAATCTCAGGTTTATTTGGGGAGCATAACGATGCACTTGTTACCTTCTTATTTATTTTTATTTGATTTGGAAAATGTATACACTATCTTTTTGTCCTCATCAGGGGAGCAAAGTAAATACAATGATCTGGTTTAAATAAATTAACTGGATTGCAGATCTGCCTCTTTCTCTGATTGCTTTTGAAAATAGGATTAGGAATATTATCAAACTACTACGTAAATTAATTGGCCTGCTCCTCCTGATTACTTGAGGATAATGGGAATATTTTACAACAATACATGACAAATGGGTGTTGAACTGACAACTTGAAAATCTTGTCCTGAGGTTTTCTGAAAAAATTGCTGGTTTACCTTACAATCATTCTTTTAAGTAATTTCATGAAGCTCTTTTTAAAGGAATTAATCAATGTGAGGTTATGTACTCTTGAGGAGAGTTCAGTTTCAGACTTCAGGTTACTACTTCATTGAATCCCTTGATCAATATGTTTTGGAAGACTAATGAACTGCTTAATATCCAGTTGTGGAAAGGGTGAACTTAATAATCTATGTCTAGGCTTGCCATGTCCTCTTGCTCTCCGAGTGGGAGGGGGGAACTGGCACTTACTGGGAGGCGATCTCCTCGCATACACAGAAAGTGCACATGCACTCCCGCCAGGCACAATGATGTCACTTCCGGAAGTGACATCATTGCATCTGGCTGTGGCCATGCCTGCCACTGGAAATGATGGCATCACTTCCAGAGGTGACGTTGTTGTGCCCAGTGACACAGACAACCAAAACTGCATGGATGGTTGAGTAATCAATGATGGTTCTCATAAAGAGCCACTTTGGCAATTACTATCAACCAAAAGAGCCACATATTCTTCTATCCGTGGCATGTGGTCTGTACTTCAAGGGGGCTCGCAGCTAGGGTTGCCAGGTCCCCTGACCCCTCCCGGGTAGGAGGTTGGAAGCCTGGCGCTTACCTTATGTCTTCCCCCTGTTGTGCGGGTGCAGAGCACCCATGCGCTCCCAGCCTACACAATGACATCACTTCTGGGAAGTGGTATCATCACGCGGAGCATGTGCTGCCCTGGGAGTGCTCCTGCACCCCACAGGGGGCCAAATGGGGCTGGATTCAGGTCTGATTCAGGCCTGTATCTGACCAAATCTGGCCTGATTCTGGCTGAATCCAGCCTGAATTGGGCTGCTGTGGCACCCAGGCTTCTGCCACGCCACCCAGGAGTGCGCCCCGAGAGGAGAGTTTCCCCTGCTGGCCAAGTAAGCGGAGGCGGGGGGAGGGGGGAGCAGGAGATTCCCCCGCCTCCGGCAGGGGACTGGCATCCCTACTTGCAACTTACCAATACTTAGTTTTTCCCACCTCCAGGTGGAACTTGGAGGCTTCCTGGAATAACAGTTGATCCCCAGACTACAGAGACTATTTCCCGTGGAGAAAATGGCTGCTTTGGAAAGTGGACTCTATGCATTACGCCCAGATGTGGCTCCTCCCTTCCATAGACCCCCACATTCCCCAAACTTTGCTCTTAAATCTCTAGGAATTTCTCAACCTGGAGTTAGCAGTCCTGCCCATTTCCCCCACAGCAGCTGTCTCAAGGGGGGGGGTCATTTGGCAACAAGCCCCACCAGGCCAGGGACCTGCCTGCTTTCCTGAAAAGTGGGGGCAGGTGCCACATAGGAGAACTGTGCTTAGAAGAGCCACCGGCAGCTCCTCCTGAGCCACTGAGTGAGAGTCACTAAATTGGGGAAGTACTTATTTTTTTAAAAAAATGGTTCGTTCCCTCATAGGCTGAAACAGATATGATGATGACGATCACCCATTGTGAACTAGTCATATAGAGCAGGGGCCATGCAAGGAAAGCAGGGGGGATTTAACCCTCAACATTAATTGGGTTTCGCTGTTGAAAATGGGGCTCCCCGTTTTATTACCATTTATTACCATATATATATATACACTTTAAAGGCCACGTCTCTGATAAATGCTAACAGTAGATCCGTGGAACTGGTTTCAAATGGCCTTTGGAGGTTGAAGGGTTAAACTCGTAGGCCTGAGGCCAATTGAAGCTCCACGAACCTGAAGTTTGCACTTCATAGACAGAATTAGATTTGCAGTTTGGGTTGGATTCCTTACAAGACTCAGTCCCTCTTATCTCTCTGAGAGGAAGGAATGCTTCTCCTCTGATTACACAGAGGAGGTATGCTTTTTAAATTAGGGTTTTTTTTAACAAATGTACGCATTCCTGTGTGTATATGGCAGATACCCACCCAGCTGCTGTTATGCATAAATCTGGAGATAAATAAAATCATAGCTTGGTATCGTGTGCATAATTTCCCATCCCTTTCCACGCAAGACATAGGAATGACTTGCAAGGTTTTTCCAACATCAGGAAACCAAAAGACGGGAACAGCTCTGGCAATATCTTTTGCTTCTTTTCTTCTGCTCTGCCATTGCACCATTAAAAAAGACTAAAAGTTAAAAATACTTTAAGGAAACGTAAATGAGAAAGTCTACATGCAAGGTGTACTGAAAGGCACCTCTCTCTCTCTCTCTCTCTCTCTCTGTCACACACACACACACACACACACACACACACACACACACCCTACCTGTATTACAAAGTGGGCTGTGATATTTCAGATCTGGCGAGGTTTACCAATCTATAGCACTTCAGAGATTCTGGCAGCATTGAGCTGGCCAGGCTCTATGTAGCAATGGTCTTAGACCTGGAAGCACTGTACATTTCAACAATATAGTCATGGGCTCTAACAATCTACATGTCTGTGACTATTCACAATGAAGAATCTAATATGAAATGGTTCCAGAGCAGATGGAGCAGATTTGTCATACCAGATAGATCTGTTGGGATGCATGTGCCATTTCGTCTTCTCTATGGTAGCTAGAGTATCATTTTTGAAAAAAAGATTTCCAATCCAGCAACTTAAGTTCATATATTAAAGGCACTACTGGGCCAGTTCTTGACTAAACCCGCTGTTTTGTCATATTCACACAACCATTTGCCAGGAGAAACTTGGAAGAACTGTCCAGCCTTCCTTCTTTCCTTTTGCAATTCCCAGGCTGGGGGGCTGGCAGCAAAGGCAGCTGGACTGTCCCGCCCAAGTCTGCTGCTCGCCCTCCTAACAATAGGAAGCGTCAAGGTCGGCTGCCCAAAAGGTTTGTCTTCATGTCAGAAGCAGCCAGCCTAGCGAGTCAGTCAGAGGGTCAAGGGCAGGGAGGGAGACCGAATGGGCCTACCTGGATTTGGAATTCTCTGTGCTTACGGAGTCAATGATTGCCCTTCAGGACACCTCACGTCCTTGAGAGATCTTCTTTGCAGAGAGTTGCCTGCTGCAGCAACGCCCCAGAATAGGGCCGCCTGCTGCTGGCAGCCTCAGCAGCAACGTCAGCTACGTCACTTCTGGGGAAAAGCCATAGGATAAATTGCTGGAGACTCTCAAGGTTTTGCCTCGGTATTTTCCAGAAGTAACACTGTGACATAGCCTTGGAAGTACTGGCGGTGAATGGGGGGAAGTGGCTATAGTGAGGACCTGGCCCCTCTATCTCTGCATGTATTTTGAATTTTCTGCTATGGATTATCTGTTTGAATTATTCTTTTTGTCATTGTTTGCTGTCTGTGGTGATGGTGGAGAGCGCCCCCAAGTCATAACTGATTTATGGCGACCTCTGGCGGGGTTTTCATGTCCGGAAACTAACAGAGGTGGTTTGCCATTGCCTGCCTCTGCAACCCTGGCCTTCTTCTCTGGAGGTCTCCCAACCAATTATGAACCAAGGCCAACCCTGCTTAGCTTCTGAGATCTGACGAGATCAGGCTCACCTGGGCTATCCAGGGCAGGTCTTGCAGTCTGTAAAATGGATGAATTATTTTTCAGAATGCTAAATTTAGCGAAATGCTAAACTCTTAATATGCTGCATATGAATAAACATGTAAACTGCAGTGTTCCCGTATTCTTGAGCTACATGTTCTTGATTTGTGTTTGTGGTAGAATAGGTTTCTGGACAGTAGTATCCTTGATGGCCTGCTGTCACGTATGGGTGTATTGCTTAATACAGCCTCTGATAACATGAGGAATCCAGCATTATCTCTAGCTATTGATCCCACTGAACCCGCTCCCAGCAGAGTGCTCTTAGAATGGGTCTCATCACGGGATGGTCCCTCCCTTGCCAAATTTGTGCCTTCCAAGAGTCGGCAACCATAATTTATATCAGATTTAAACACAACACTGACAGATACAAATCACTGACACTCAGCACCTTGTATAAAATGAGCAATCCTGCTCCGCAGGCTGCTTTAGTGTGCCAGTGCAACATCCACCCAGACTTGAGATTTTTAACATTCTAATGTTGCATATCTAACATCTGAAGCCTCAGTTTAAATGAGACGTGGAAGCATGCAACATCATACGTGGTGCATGCCCTGATAACATCTAGATTAGATTGCTGCAACACATGCTGTGTGGAGCTGCCTGTAAGGATCATGCCAAGACACGTTTCCACAAGTCTCCACAGAATTTGCAAAGCTTTATTAAATGAGTCTAATATCATAATCTTACGACGGACATCCTACCACGGTCTTTGTCCAGAATAAGGCACTACAACAGCACTGCCACATGCATCCCTCCCAGGCTAGCATCCATCCCCCCTCCCCTTACTGCTGGGAACTCTGTGTACAGGGCCTTGAAGCTTCCAAGGCCACCAAGACTTCCCCCCCAGTGCAGGTTAGTGAAAACAGTCAGCTCATGGGAACCTCCCCCCTTCCGGCACGGCAATGGCAGATGTGAGCCTCTGACACTGCCCTTGAAGACAGCCTGGAAGCATTCAGTACAGAATGCTGTTCTCCCTCTAGGTTGTCTTCGGCCAGTGGACGAAGACTGGTTTGCTTTGTTTGGCATTCTCTCACTAACCCTTATTAGCCCTTCTCCCTGGTTGTATGTTTGTATGTTTTGTTTTAAATGTTCTGTATATTTTTGCATTTTAAATGCGTTTCAAATGTTGAAATGCTTTAATGCTTTTGTGTTCAAAGCCTTGGGGACCCTGAGTTGGATGGAAAGATGACATGGAAATGTTTTAAATATAAATAAATAAATAAATAAAACGGGTGAGTTCCTCTTGGTTGTCTGTGTCACATTTAAATCAGACCCAATGGAACTAATTCCCCTCAACATTCCGTGCCTCCAAGAGGGCAACGAGCAGGATCAGTCCTGATCTATTACAGGATCTGTTTGTCTTATTTCTTTCCCTGTATCTACATACATTGTTGCTCTGGAGATGCTAAAATATCTGCTTTTTCTCTGGGTAACAATATTTCATTTCCTTCTGAAAGATTCTCAACTATCACATTGGTATAAGCTGGGGTCCTATGAGGGAGAAGTAAATTATTGGGGAAATCTTTTTTTAAAAAAAACATATTTTCCTTCAGAATACTAGAACAAAAATACCAACATAGTTTTCCATAAGTAAACATTTGTGAGTCAAAGCTGTTTACATCAGATACAAATAGAATGAAGGTCCATCTGGTCTTATAACAAGGTCAAAAGGTGGGAGAGATGCTACAAAGGAGGGTTAATTGGAGTCGGGGTACAGAGGTACAATGCACAACATGATAAGTTTTATTAGAGCTAGGAGATATGCAAAGAGGTAGGAAATGTAAACAATTAGCATCTTTGATGAGACAAGAATCCTATGTCCCTATTCAGTCCAGGGGTCTACTGCACTGAACTTGCTAATGAATTCTAATCCACAAACTCCTGTTGTAATCTTTCTTTGAAGCTTCTCTGTAGGAGAACTGCCGTTCTTAGGCCAGCAATGGAATGCCCAGATTAAAATATTCTCCCACAGGCTTCTGAGTATTGTGATATTTAATGTCAGATATATGTCCATTTATTTTTTTATGTAGGAACTAGCCATCAAGTGTCAACAATGTCCTTCTTCTCTCTGCACTGTGTTACCTGAATTGGTCTTGCAAGTAAGAGAATTGTGGGGGGAATTAGCAGCAAGGAAGACAGCTAAGCGAGAGGTGGTAACTACAGGATCTTTTCCACCAATTTCTACGGGATCCCTTCCAAGACAGCAAATGAGGCTGGTGCTTTAGGTTCAAAGGGCAATATCTTATTAAAAGAGGAAAATGCATACACACACACACACAGGAGTAAATAATAAAAATGGTTACATACACAGAGTCCTAGGAAGCTAGTCAGAAGTTGGAATAGAGTGAGGGAGGGCAAAGTATGTCTGCCTATCCTGAAACACTGGCAGTTTTCAAGAAGAGTCTGGATGAATATTTGTCAGGGATGCTTTAGGTTCGTCCTGCATTGGGCAGGGGGTTGGACTAGAAGGTCTGTATGGCCTATTCAACTCTGTGATTCTGTGATTCTGTGAAGAGTACTCCAGTCCATGAAGGAAGAGAGCAGCTTCAAGCACCAGCGTTCTCAGCCAGGAGAGCACGAGGCTTAGGGCAACCTCAAGGGAACAGCACCTTGGATCCAATAAGTATGTACACACAGAGAGTCTTAGGGAAGAGACCTTAAGGGAGCAGTATCCTGGAAGCAGGGGTCCTGGAAGCATGCACGATTTGAATGGGGCCAGGGCACTACTCTTATAGGGTAAAACGTGCCCTGAAGTAGGAGAGCCCACCCAGCCGTTGGAACAAAGACTCCAATGATCAGTTCCTGGGAATAACAAAGGTTTGATTACCTTGATTGCTAGCTGCTGGGGCATGTGAAAGGGAATACAAAGTCTCTTCTGAAACTGCACAAAAGGGGCAGCTCATTAACGGAGTCCACTGGAGCGAAGTTGATGAATTTAGTTGGGGTATGTACCTTCCCAGGAATGAATTATAAATACTTATGAATGCTAGTTGATTTTCTCTTTAATCATGGACAGGAGATCTCATCACAGAAGGAGGGAAAGGAATGTGTTATGTGGGGTGACTCTGCGAGACCTTTGTTGTGCTGGATTCCTTTAGGAGCTGCCGAGACTGTAAAACTAATTACCCACACTAGTGTCTCCGCATTTGCATGTGACATTCCATTCATGGCTTGATTTCCTGGGCGGGACTCAGCAACTGCTAGCTGGAATTCCTCTGGCTGCAATCCAAACTGCCATTTTACTCCAGGGGCCTTGTAATATTATATCACAGGTAGCCATGTTAAATGGCTATCAAAGATGGTGGAGGCCGGGCTGACTGCTTACAACTGGACAATGTAGAAAGTTGAAGGGCACTGTTGACACTTGGTGGCATATATGTTGGAAAATGAGCAAGTGCATAAACCTGAGATGGTGTTCAGGCTGGCAACTGGGTTTTTAGCATGTATATGGCTACAAAATTGGCAGCTTGCTTTAATGGATACAAAGTTAGCATCTTACTTTAATACAGGTCCTAGTTTGGAGCCTAAATCAGCTTGCTGCGAAGTGTGCATGCACTTCCACATCTTTGTGATGATGTCACTTTCTAGAGAGTACTTGCAAGCGCAAGGGAAACACCCTGAGAAACCCAAATACACTACCAGGTGTATGCTACGACCTTTGTAATTAAAGTGCAAGTGCTCCAACATACATAACACAATATACACTATTAATTTACAAAATTCATCTATCGTCAGAGAATGAATATGCAAACAATTGATCAAACCAGTCAATGTCCAATCAGTAATTTAGGTGTCCAATAAGGTCCACAGTAATAAGAACCTCATTTGGGTTTCTCAGGGTGTTTCCCTTGCGCTTGCAAGTATTGTTTTTGAAACCCCTCCTTCTGTGGTTAACTTTCTAGAGAGTGACAAGAAGGTCCCAAGGAATGACGAGAAGGTGAGTGTCACATCCCCCCTCCCACTGAGAGGATAAGGGGACCTGGCAACCCTAGTGCCACTGGACTCCAATTTTGTCCTACTACTGCAGACTAATATGGCTACCCACCTGAAACTATCCTTTTATACCCTAGTATTTTTCTGCATATCTAGTAGGGTTGCGAGCCTCCAGGTGATAACTGGAGATCTCCCGGAATTACAGCTAATCTCCAGGCAACAGAGATCAGTTCCCCTGAAGAAAATGGGTGCTTTGAAGGGTGTACTTTATGGAATTATACCCCACTGAAACCCCTCCCCAAACTCCACCGTCTCCAGGCTCCACCCTCAAAATCTCCAGGAATTTCCCAAACTGAACCTGGCAACCCTAATATCTAGGGTATCAAAAACCATTTTTAGTGATTCCGGGATAAGAGGAAACAATCACAGGCCTCAAAGTTGGGGATACCAGAGAAGCCTGCTCAGAAAAGACAGCCACTTGCTCTCTGGGTCTCTTAGTGGTATATGTCCCTCCATAATTATAAACCCAAGGCCCAAGATTCAGGGCCTTGGAGGCCTAACAGTCACTTTACCTTAAAATATGTCTTTTGAGTACTTTACAAATCTCTATTGTCTCCTAACAAATAGATTTCAAATATTTAGACTACAATTGAACATGAAACTAAATGAATATCTTTAAGACGGTGAAAAGATAAATGATGTATTCAGCAAAGGGTTGACTACAAACTTGTTATTAGAATGTGTGTGGGGGAGGGGGAGCGACTAAACTTCCCCAGGGACCCACAAGGCTGAGGGCTCACTAGATATCACTTCACATTGCCTAAGATTACTAGACAAAGAAAGTAGCACCCACCTTACCTTTCACTTTTTGACTTTTAGAGCACTAGTTTACAGAATTAAATAAGAAGACATCTTGCTCATCTAGTGAATCAGCATTAACGGTTATTAATAAATGTATCATCATTAAATATTACATACTAAACTAGATGGTGTACAGCACAATCTGAAATAGAGATATTCCAGTCTAATCCCATTGAAGTCAATGGGATTAGACTGGAGTGACTCTTTAGGATTATGCTGATAGTGGGGAAGTCCTGCCTAAGAGGACCAGGAACTGGGAGAGCCCTGAAAAAGGTACAAGTGCTCAGCACCAGTAAGTGCCATCTAAAAGCCCTGCATTTATTATATCAGTATTCCATGTAATTTAATATGCTGTGGGGACAGTGCAGAAAGAGGGCCCAGAGTTACCTTGCTATAGCCCTACGCACACTATCCATAACGAGGCCAGATCCATAGTTGACTGCTCTTTTAATTTTTCATCCATGACTCTTTTATTTCCTCTTCTTAAGAAACGTGCCTCTACTATGGGAGAACCAGTAGAAGCTCTTGATCACATTTTCTGGATGCTGCTGAGGATAGGTTTGCCAACTTGCAGGTGGAGCCTGGAGATCTTTCAGAATTACAAGTAGAGATGGGCACGGTCCGCATAATGGACCTAATTTCGTCACGAACTTACCCAGTTCGTCCTTCATGAACATGCGGGCCGTGGGCGCGTGTTTTTCTCATGAAACCGCCGAACATTGGGGCTTTCTGTCCGTGTGTCCGTTGGCCCGTCATGCCAGGATTCCCGCTCAAACAATTTCCTCGGCAGCGGTGTGGAGCCACCTTCCCCGTTTGGAACACACCAATCTTAGCCCAGGAAACCTTGATTGGCAGCTCTGTCAGCCAAACAGAGATCACCAGCCTTTCTGCATAAAAGACAAAGCGCGCGAAGCTCCGCTCCAGTTTGCTGGTGTGGGGACGCGAGTTAGCTTAGCAACTGCTTGCTGTGGGGAAGGGTTTTTTTTTTGTGAGAGCGTGGCTTGTGCCTTGGGGCTTTGGGGCTTCAGTTGCAAGAGAGCTTCCTCTTTTCTCCATTCCTGTTTAATTTTATTCTCCTCCTTTCTATTCTAGTTTTCTTGAGAGCACTTAAAAAAAAATCCTTTTACCGCACTATCAGGTTACTCTGTTTTCTTTCTGCGTTTTTCGAATCCTTGGGTTCTTCTCGGGCTTAATCCCCCCTCCCCCCCCAATCAATTCCTTTTTTCTGGGTTGCCAGTGGGTGCTATTGTGCTCTGACGCCACCCACTCACAGACCCACAGTGGGTGCAAGGCAGCTTTGGGCGTTGTCTGCCTGAGTTCTTGCCTTCTTTCCCCCACGTTCTTTCTTGGCTACTGATGAGATGCAAGCGGAGGGAGAGTGCTATTAGGCTCTGTGAAACACCCACTCTCTGATGACCGGCAGCAGGTTTTTGGGGGCTCTGTCTGCTTCACTTCTTTCAAAGCCTTTTTCACTCCCTAAATAGTGGGTGACTTGGGGGGATATTTCCAGCCTGGCTTTTGAGGTGCAGGGGGAGGACTGCTACTGGCCTCTCTGAAACACCCACCCTAGAACCACTGGCAGCAGGTTTTGGTGGGCTCTGTCTGCTTCACTTCTTTCTAAGCCTTTTTCACTCCCTAAATAGTGGATTTGTATTTGTATATTGGCGAAACAGTGTAAGGCACATGATGACTGAGCTTTACAAACATATATTATCCTCCTCCTGACGACAAGCCCTGTCCCTGGCACCTTCTAAGTACCTCCTCTTTTTCTTGATATGATTTGTATGCTGACAAAACAGTCTAAGGCACGTGATGAGCTTCCTTGATGGACTGCATCATGTTCGGTGAAGTGGGTTTTGTCGGCGACTGTCCTGCTCTTGCCAGCGCAAGGGCCCCTCTGAGGGTCAATCCCCAAAGTCCAGTGAGAAGTAGGACAGTGGCCCAGGTCAGCTTGCTTGATAGCAAGCAAGCTGACACACCACGTCACTAAGATGGGACTCGTCGTCCACTGCCCAAAGAGGCTCCCTCTGAACAGGGTAGCATAAATTTCCTTCCCTCAAGGTGTGGAAGACATCCTTTCCATCCCTCCCGTGCCTTCCATTCCAGCAAGGGGCCTTTGAATTGCTACATGATCTCCTGTTGCAGAGTTGGCTTTCACTCAAGTACATCCATTCATTTCCCATCATGGAGAGTTGGTCTCCCCACTCCTAGGGAGGGCATCTCTTGTTGATGCAGCCCCATGTAGGTGGGTTTTGTGGGCAGCCACCTCTCCTGGACAGGAGCACAAGTCTCTCTCCTTCCCCCAAGGGTGGGTAAGGGTCAGTCAGAATAGGGGAGGGGAAGTTGTTGTTTGTCTCTTTGGAAAAGTGATAATCGAGGGGCGTTACATGAGAACCTTTGGTGGGGAAAGTCGACTGAAGTGAAAATCTGTGGGAAAACCAAGGCCTTTTCTGACTCAAACTGGTTCTTGAACCGGTTCTCGAACTGGGCCTGGTCCATTAAAAGTTCATGGACCGTGGTCCGTGGAAGCCCACGAACCCCGAACCGGCGGTCTGTAGGCAAATGCCGGTCTGTGCCCATCTCTAATTACAAGTGATCTCCAGACAACAGAGATCAGTTCCCCTGGAGAAAGCAGCTGAAGGTAGGCTTTATGGCATTATACCCCACTAAGGCGCCTCTCCTCCCCAAAACCTGCCACTACCCCCAAATCTCCAGGAATTTCCCAACCCAGAGTTAGCAACCCTAGGAGAGGAACTGCTAAACTTTCCTGTTTTATTCAAACAAAAATGTAGAGCAATGCCTCTTTATTTAAGAAACATATATAGTTCAGGTAGGCACTCTTGGAATCCCACCCCCCCTGCCCCCAAGCAGTTGCCAAGGGTTTTTATAGCTGGGCTGGCCCAGCGAATGTGAAGTAACTGAAGGAGCCTTAGAAAGAGGAAATAATGAATTTTACTCTAATAAAATTACTTTAAAAACAAAACAAAACTAAAGGGTATCCATGGAAGCTACACCCTAGGTTTTCTAATTTTGCTCATGTTCTCTAATTTTTCCAGAGAGACAAAATCCAGTAACTATTTGATACATGCTGTACCCAGCTGGCTTTCACTCCAGCAGTTGCCTTTGATGCAACATCACATGATGTGCCTCATTACTTCAGATAAATTATTCAGGAACTCCCAGATGCGGTGTCCCACAGTTCACTAAACTCCTGCCTGAATTTGACAAAAATGTGAGCCTTTCACATTACAAAACAAACGTGAGTTTGTGAATGCCATACAATCCCAATTAGATAAAAGCACTCATGTACAGACTTATGGGTCACTGAGTGGTATTTAAAGAGATTAGCATCTTTGGTTAGGGTTCCCTGTAGAGGCAAAGTTCTGCTTTTTTTGTTTTACTACAAAGGTCTGTAAAGTTTGTTCTGCAGAATTACTGGCCAAAACAGCTAAAACAATGTTTTAAAAGACACAGTTCTTTCAAAGTGTAAAACAACAATACCCAACTGATGCAGCATTTGAAATTAAAATAAAGTGCTTAAACCAAACCAAATAAACTGTTAATGGGGTTGCTAAAGATTGTTTTGCTATAAATGCAGGGTTAGAAAGTGTCAATTACATTCCCAGTTTACTTGGAGTTATTTGAAAAGGATACTTAAGTCGCTTCACAGACAAATTCCTAATTGCTTACCCAGTCTCTGTGGTGAACAAACTAACGGGTGGAGTGAATTAAAATATTTATATCTCTCCTTTACCATTGATCACAATGACTCAAAGCAGTGTATGAAGACCTGCCCAACTGGCAACTGAACAATGATAACCTAAATTACAGTGCCGTAATAATAAACTTGACTTGAGCTAAGTATTATCAGTCAACTTATCCACGCTGCCAGTGCATTAAGTCCCCATCTGAGTAACACAACCTAATATTGCCTTTATAAGTCACCTTCTCTTGGAGCCAGAAGCGGACTGGGGAGTGAAACTGATCTTGGAACAAGCCCAGCTGAGCAGCCCTTGGGAAGCCACGTGCCAGCATTGCAGTGAACTCAGTGGCATTGACGATGGACATCGGGTCATGTTTTGCCTCATCACACAAAATGGCAGCAGTGCAGGGAGAGACAATTGGTGAGCTCACACCCATTATTCATAAAGGGTCTGAGCCAAGTGACCCCTAAAGCTCAGGCAGACTTACTAGAGCTCAGCCACCAGCATCCCTCTAAGTCAGTGGCTCATTGGGAAACTTTTCTGTAAGTCAAAGGGCCAATCTACCCGATAGGGTCCTTTTTACATCTTCTGGGAGAGCATTTCAAAGGGGGCCACTACTGTCAAATAACAAGCTCATGTTACATTGTTTGTATAGAATTTTTTTAAAAAACTGAATCAAATGCTTATTTTTTTTAAAAAAAATAACAAGTTCAGGTAGTGACTGATTAACAACTTTGAGCAAAGGCTCTACTCGCAGGAAAATCTGTCAGTGTCTGCGCCAGGATTTTGTTATGAAGCCAGACTCACTAAAGTTTGTGAACAAGAAACCTGATCCCATCCAAATATTCAGGTCAGTCAACCATGAACACAAACGAATAAATTTTAATGACGCTAAGTTCGGAATGGACTAAAAATAAGCCAATACAGGCCTAGGGTTGCCAGGTACCTATACCTGCTGGTGGAAGTAGAGAGACCTAGCACTTACCTTGGGGCTTAATCTCAGTGGTGGCACAATGATGTCACTTCTGGGAAGTGACATCATTGCACCTACACTTTGCTCCTGCACTTTGCATCAGTTCAGCCCATTGTGGGCCAAAACTGGCCCCTGTAAAGTGCCTGCCACCAGGCGCAATAACATCACTTGAGGAAATGATGTCATCATTCCTGTTGTGGAGCAGCCCACTGTGCACTTGCCTGCGAGGTTCCTTGCCTCCTGGATCTGTTCCCTGCACCTTTCCCTCCACTAGTCAGGTAAGTGGTGGGGGGGACAAAGGCTGGGCATGGGGGGGGGCATGGAGCCATTCATCCCAGGTGGGGAAAAGAGAGACTCAATTTAAAGAAATATGTACTGGCATCAAGGATAGATGAAAGGATCCTATTCAATTCTATTAATTTCCAAAGGAGCAATTAACGTTGCTTCTTCTAGTTTGCTGTAGGAAGGGAAACCAAAACAATAAAGGATAATGCCAGTCAATTCACATCTCTTATTTTTATGCACTTCACAAAAATGCATATTAATTTATTATAAAACCAGATGTCTTAAACCACAAGGCAAAAAATTATGTTAAAAACAAGTGCAAATCAAACATTGTTTAGTGCAGAAGCTGGGCTTTTGGAAGAGCAAAGCTGAACTTCTGGAACATTAAAGGTCCCCCAATAACCAAAAATTTGCAGGTTCATGTAGGTCTATTTTTCAGGTATTATATTCAGATACCATAAATGCATGCCTTGACCTGGATAGCAGGCAATGGCAAACCACTTCTGTCAGTCTCTTGCCATGAAAACTCCACCAGGGGTCATCATAAGTCAGGTATGACTGGAAGGCATTCTCCACTCCACCATAAATGCATAGGTGAGGGAGGAGGATCACAGTGGCAAGCGCTACCCGCAATTTAACATGTTTATTGGGCTATATGCTAATGATCGTCCATGCTCATTCTGGATTGCTGAATATCTGGGAGACAGCCCTATAAGTCCCCCTCTTGGATACACATCTTAATGCAGTGAGGGGGGTTGAGTGTGTCAGTGAAGGTGAGAGTGATATTATCACTCAAAGAGGAATGATCAAAGGTGAGACACAGACAATGATGCGTCCATCCCCTTCAAGAATCAACGGTCACATCAGCAGACGAGAACTGAATGTTCCAATGGGGATGGAAGTGGAGGAATTCCTCCCACCACCGGGCAGCAGCAGTAGTGGAAGATGACGCTGGTGGAGGATGGTTCACAGACAACAGCAGTGTCACTTCAACTAACCCTGGTTAGTACTGCGAAGCAGAAGAAGGCAATGGTAATCCACTTCTCTGAGTCCTAATCTCTTACCTTGAAAACCCTATGATGAGACAATCCAAAATGAAAAAAGATATAGTGCTGGAAGACAGGACCCCCAGGTCGGATGGCACGCAATTGGCTACTGGGGAAGAGCCGAAGACAAGTATGAATAGCAATGTTCTTAATGATGGGACCGAATTAAAGCCGAAAGGACATCCAGTTGCATATGTGAATAGATGAAAAAGGAACATCCAAAGCTGTGCGACACACATAACAGGAACATGGAATGTGAGAAGTATGAAAACAGGTAAGTTAGCAATTGTAAAACAAGAAATGGAAAGTTTAAACGTTGCAGTACCTGGGTGTGAGTGAACTAATGTGGACTGACTCTGGACATTTTCAGTCAGAAAATCACACAGTGTTTTACTGTGTAAATGAACTCAAAAGAAACAGTGTTGCTCTAATAGTGGGGCAAGACACAGCTACAAGGCAATATCAATCAGACTTCAGGGAAAGCCTGTTAACATAACCATCATTCTAGTTTTTGCTCCAACTACAGTTGCTGAGGAGGAAGAAATGGAAAACTTTTACACAAGTGTCCCAGAAGAAATCGGTTGTACACCTAAACAAGATATGCTGATAATCATAGGTGACTGGAATGCAAAAATAGGAGATAAAGCAGAATCAAACATAGTTGGAAAATTTGGACTAGGATCACGAAATGAAGCAGGAGAGCAGCTCATAGAATTTTGGGAAGCCAACAACCTGTTCATTGCTAATACATGCTTCAGGCAACCAAAAGGATTATTGTATATGTGGAAATCACTAGGAGACCAATGCAGGAACCAAATAGATTACATACTTGGAAGCAGAAGATGGAGAAGATCTATTCTTTCAGCTAAAACAAGACCAGGAGCTGACTGTGATACAGATTATGAGTTGCTAATATTAAAAATTAGAATAAAGCTGAAGAGAAACACTAAAAGAATCATAGTGCCAAAATACAATCTAAATAATATTCCTGAAGAATTTAAAGACCAGGTAAGGAAGAGATTTGCAATACTAAGTTTAATTGATCGTGTGTCATGTCTGAGCCCCATCCATGCCAATGTGAATGATCCTTCTGTGCTGAACCACTGTATCCTGCTGTAACTCAATGTCATTTTACCAGTGTCATAACTATTTCTCTTACAGGCTTCTACAGGTGTTTATCTGATGGACTGTAACAGTGTCCAGTGTTTATGACCTTGTACTCTCAGCCTTTGCTATGTCTTGCTTCTTAGTGACTCACTGATATTACAAATATGTGGAACGTTCTCACACCAGGAGGAGAGCGCCAAAACCTTGTTTATGATTGGGAGGGGGGAAAGAGCAGATTTGAATGTTAAAAGAGAAGTCTCTCGCACATGATGTCATTCCTATCAACTTTCACTCTTGCTGCTTAGATGCTTACCTTGCTTCTGAGTAGTCCTATGGATTTCTGAATAAAAACCATTTGACCAAGAACCTGTATCTTTCTGTAATGGTCCGGGGATCTGTCTACCATGTCCTGTCATCCATAGCCTGGCATCGTGAGCCAGAAGAACTATGGGCTGAAACCAGAGATATTATCAAGGAAGAATGTGCAAAGACTATTCCTGTAGCCAAAAGAAAGGAGAAGCCTAAATGGATGACTGAGGAAACTCTTAAAATTGCTAAAGACAGATGAGAAGCAAAAGCAAAAGGCAGCAGAAATAGGGTCAAAACTCTGAATTCAGCTTTTCAGCAGCTTGCACACAGAGACAAAGAAATCTATTATAATAACCAGTGCAAAGAAGTAAAAGAGAGCAACAAAAAAGGAAGAACAAGAGATCTGTTCCAAAAGATTTGAGAAATCAAAGGGAAATTCAAGCCACGGCTTGGGATACTGAAAGATCAACATGGAAATATAGTATCTGATCTGGAAACAATACACTGAAGAACTATACAAGAGAGATGGAAGGATGACAGATACTTTCAACAAAGAATCTTTTGATGAAGAACCAGAAATCCTAGAAAGTGAAATAAAAGCTGCACTCACAGCAACTGGGAGAAACAAAGTACCTGAAGTAGATGGAATACCAATAGAGCTATTTCAAACTATAGAAATGAAGTCCATCAGAATCTTAACGAGAATCTGTCAACAAATATGGAAAACAAAACAATGGCCCACAGACTGGAAACGGTCAGTCTATGTTCCAGTCCCCAAAAAAGGGGATGCCAAGGAGTGCAGTAACTATCAGACAATCGTGTTAACTTCCCATGCAAGCAAAGTCATGTTCAAAATTTATAGCAAAGACTCTTACCATATATGAGATGAAAAATACCAGATGTTCAAGCTGGATTCAGAAAAGGAAGAGGCACCAGAAATCACATTGCAAATTTACGATGGCTAATGGAACATACCAGGGCATTTCCAAAGAAAATCAGCCTGTGTTGTATAGATTTCAGCAAAGCTTTTGACTGTGTAGATCATGAAAAGCTATTGAGAATCTTAAAAGAAATGAGGGTGCCTCAACATCTGATTGTTTTAATGTGCAACCTTGTACTCTGGGCAAGAGGCTACTGTCAGGACAGAATATGGGAAAACAGAATGGTTTTCAGTTGACAAAGATGTCAGACAAGGATGCATATTATCTCCCTACCTGTTCAACCTCTATGCAGAGTATATCATAAGGAAAGCTGGATTAGATCTAGAAGAAGGTGGAGTGAAAATAGATGGAATGAACATTAACAATTCAAGATATGTAGATGATACCATGTTACTAGCAGAAAATAGTGAAGACTTGAAACAACTACTGATGAAGGTTAAAGAAGAAAGTGCCAAAGCAGGATTACAGCTGAACATCAAGAAGACAAAAGTAATAACTACTGAGGAATTACAAAATTTTAAAGTTGACAATAAGGAAATTGAAATTGTTCAAGATTTTTCTATTCCTTGGCTCAATCATTGACCAAAAAGGAGATTACAATGAAGAAATCAGATTGAGGCTTGGAAGAGCAAGCTATGAGGGAGCTATATAAGATCCATAAAGATAAAGCTGTCTCTCTGGGAACCAAGATCAAGATAATCCAAACTATGGTATTCCCCATTGATGTGGAAGCTGGACAATGAAGAAAGCTGACAGGAAGAAAATTGATTCATTTGAAATGTAGTGATGGAGGAGAGTTTTGTGGATACGATGGACAGCCAAAAAGACAAATAAGTAGGTACAAGATCAAATCAAGTCTGAATTCTCCTTAGAAGCTAAAATGACAAGACTAAGGATATCGTACTTTGGTCACATCATGAAAAGACAAGATTCTCTGGAAAATTCAATAATGCTAGGAAAAGCGGAAGGCAGTAGGAAAAGAGGAAGACCTAAAACAAGATGGCTTGATTCAATAAAAGAAGCAATGCCCTCCAGTTTGCAGGATCTGAGCAAGTCTGTTAATGATCGACTGTTTTGGAGGTCTTTCATTCATAGGGTCGCCATAGGTCGGAGGCAGCTTGACGGCACATAACACACACACACAACCTGTAAGTTGTATACTTGTGTATCTGTAGGCTCAATACATGATTTTAACTCTATGCATACATACTAATATCCACGTACAGGCTAAGTGTAAAGCTTGCCATACATACACCACTGTCCTCTTATATGTTTCTTGTACAAAATTATTTTTGACAACATCGTAAGTGAATATGCATGCACAGATGGAAATCTCTAATAAAAGGACACATATAGACAAGTGTTATTGCCTGCACAGAAAACTTCAAAAATGGGGAAAAACTGAAAAGAAGCAAAAATATAACAAAGCAAAAACCTTATATCTAAGTCAGTGCCCTAAACCTCTAGGAATTGACTAATCTACCACTACAAAAGGAAGGGTCAGATATAAGCTGCTTTCTATATTATTACTGACTGATTGAACACATTTTGACCTGCTTCTCCACATTTACGATAAAACAACCTAAAAGACCAACAACCAACAAGAAAATTAATCATAAACGATTGTCAGCAAAATTCAAACTTCTTTGTATGGTTGCCAACTTCAGGTTGAGAACTTCCTAAACATTTTGGGGTAGAACTCGAGCAGGTGGAGTTTGGGGGCAAGATAGACCTCAGTGGGTAATAAAGGTTTTAAATAAATTAATAAATACTGCCATAAAGCCCAACCCCCCAAAGCACCCATTTTCTCCAGAAGAACTGTTCTCTGTTGTCTGGAGATGATTTGTGATTTTGAGACATCATCAAGATAGAACCATCAGAGATTGACAACCTTACTTTCTCACTCGCAACACCTTCAGGGCATGAAGCCTATTTAGTAATCTAGTGAATCAGCATTAATGATTATTGATACATTTATCACAACCTAATACTATTATAACACATTATTATGCTGATATTCCATGCAGTTAAATGCATTATGTAAGGGGACAGGAAGAGGTAAGACTATTTTTGCCCCAGGACCCCAATTACCTTTTTGCAATCCTGAGAGCCGGACTTTACCCACCATTCTGCTGAACTGGTGTGGGGGGGACTGATATTAATTTTTTAAAAAAACGTACTTAGTTTTTCAAGGGACAACGTTCACTTTGCTAGGTCTCTCTAGCTATAGCAGACACTCGGATTTACCACAACGTTTTTGTAAATCTTGAGTCTTCTATGCCGTCACTTCCATTTTTTACTGGGAGTGACATCAGTGCGCTGGACCAATGCCAGCACACCAAGCCCCATTCCCTTATTGCTCCTGGGGGTTGCTGACTTTGGCCTGGCAACACTAGACAAAGGTCATTGCATTACAAACTGAGATCCAGTTTGGTGTAGTGGTTAAGAGCACAGGACTCTAATCTGGAGAGCCGGGTTTGATTCCCCTCTCCTCTGCTTGAAGCCAGCTGGGTGACCTTGGATCAGTCACTCACAGCTCTCACAGCTCTCTCAGCCCCACCCACCTTACAGGGTGATTGTTGTGGGGATAATAATAACAAACTTTGTAAACCATTCTGAGTGAGTGTTAAATCATCCTGAAGGGCAGTATATAAATCGAATGTTACATGATATTTTTTTAATATTATAAAGTAGTGATGGACTAGCCCAATCTGATCCAGAAATGGCAAAAATACATTAATTTGCTTCATATCATAGAATCATAGAATCATAGAGTTGGAAGGGGCCATACAGACCATCTCATATTCAGTTTACAGTCCACTCTTACCCCAAGATCCCTTTCACATATATTACTGCCCAGAAGTGTATCCCCCATCCAGTATTTGTGCTTCTCATTTTTGTGGCCCCGATGTAATACTGTGCACTTGTCTTTGTTGAATTGCATCCTATTCACAGCTGCCCACTTCTCCAGAGTATTCAGGTCTTGTTGAATTTTAATTCTATCTTCTTGGGTGTTTGCTACCCCTCCCAATTTGGTATCATCAGCAAATTTAGTGAGCAGCCCTTCCACTCCTTCATCCAGATCATTGATAAAAATATTGAAAAGTACCGGGCTCAAAACCGAGCCCTGCGGCACCCCACTGGATAACTCCCTCCAATCTGATGAAACGCCGTTAACCACCACTCTTTGAGTGCGGTCCTCCAACCAGTTCCCTATCCACCGAACTGTCCTATAGTCTACTCCACAGTCTTCCAGTTTGCGCATCAGAATGTCATGGGGGACCTTATCAAAAGCTTTACTGAAATCCAGATAAATCACGTCAACAGAGTTCCCCCGATCCAGTAAGCTGGTCACTCGATCAAAGAAGGAAACCAGGTTGGTCTGGCAAGATCTGTTAGGAACAAAACCATGCTGACTTCCCCGGATCACTGAGCGGTCCTTCAGATGCTTACTGATTGATCCCTTTAAAATCTGCTCTAATATCTTCCCAGCAACAGAACTCAGACTGACCGGCCTGTAGTTTCCCGGGTCATCCTTCCTCCCTTTCTTAAAGATTGGGATAACATTCGCTCTTCTCCAATCCTGTAGCACATCCCCAGTCCTCCAGGAGGCCTTGAAGATGATGGACAGGGGTTCTGCAAGTTCTCTGGAAAGTTCTTTCAGCACTCTTGGGTGCACCCCATCCGGCCCAGGGGATTTGTATTCATCCAGTGCAGCCAGATGCCTCTCCACTACCTCTCTGTCAATGTCAATTAGCCACTCAGGTGTCCTGCCACATTTTCTACTATCTCTAGATGTGCCTGAGTTCTTCAAGGAGAAAACAGAGGCAAAAAAGTCATTAAGCCTGTCTGCTTTTTCTCTGTCTTGTATCAGGGTTTCTCCATCTACTCCCAACAGTGGTCCAATTGCCTCTTTTACCTTGCGTTTGCTTCTCACATATCTGTAGAAGTTTTTCTTATTGTAGCGAGCCCTCCTGGCCAGACCCAGCTCGTACTGAGCTTTGGCCTCTCTGATGGCTGATCTGCAGTGCCTAGTAACCCTCATATACTCCTCTTTAGAGGTCTGTCCTTCTCTCCATTTCCTGAACATTTCCTTTTTCTCCCTTAGCTTATTCTGGAGCTCTCTGTGCATCCACATCGGTTTCTTGGAGCCCTTACCATGTTTCCATCTTGCTGGGATAGTGAGGGCTTGAGCTTGCAAAAGCTCGTGTTTGAGAATGGCCCACCCTTCACTCGCTCCTTTCCCTTCCAGCACCCCCCCCCCCCACGGAATGACTCTCATCAAGCCTCTGAGTTCATCGAAGTTGGCCCTACGAACATCTAACCTAGGAGTCTGGCTATGAACTTCCTTGGCTCCCTACAGCAACTGGAATTCAAGAAGGACATAGTCACTTCCCCCTAAGGTCCCCACCACCTTCATCTCATCTACCAATTCTTCCCTGTTGGTTAATATCAAGTCTAGTATGGCTGAACCCCTTGTAGCTTCCTCCACCTTTTGAAAAAGGAAGTTATCGGCCAGGCAGGTCAGGAAATTGCATGATTCATGACGCTTTGCTGAGCCTGTCTCCCAGCACACATCGGGGAAGTTGAAGTCACCCGTAATTACAAGGTTCTGATGTCTGGATACTCTGCCAATCTGTTCAAAGAGGGCAGCATCCGTTTCTTCTCGCTTGTCAGGTGGTCTGTAGCAGACTCCAGCAATAATACCCTTTGTCCTTCCTCCCCTTATTTCTACCCATATACTTTCCACCAGGCTGTCCGCCCCATTCTCCATAACTTCTTGACAATCAAGCCCTCTCCTCACATACAAAGCCACTCCACCTCCTCTTCTACACTTCCGTTTTTTCTTGAACAACTCATACCCATCCACTAGCACATTCCAGTCATGGGAATCATCCCACCAAGTCTCAGTAATTCCTACTATATCATAGCCCTCTGTTTGCAATAGAAGCTCAAGCTCTTCTTTCTTATTGCCCATACTTTGGGCATTGGTATATAGACACTTGTAGCCTTGTACCTTTGTTTGACCTTTCCTACCCAGGTGGGTCCCCACTGTGTTCACTTCATCATTGAAGTCGCCATGTCGATCGTCCCCTGCCCCTTGCGGCATCAGTTTAAAGCTCTCCTGATGAAGTTCTCCAGGTTCGTTCCAAACGTTTTCTTCCCTGCCCTTGAGAGATGAAGCCCATCATGTGCTAGAAGGCCTTCTCTAAGAAAACCTATCCCATGGTCCCAGAAACCAAAGCGCTCCTGCCGGCACCACCATCTCAGCCAGCGATTCATCTCAAGTATGGTCCGCTCCCTGCGTGCTCCTCTTCCTGTGACTGGAAGGATAGAAGAGAATACCACATGAGCCCCCAATGTCTTCAACTGCCTTCCAAGGGCTTCATAATCCTTTTTAATTCTTGCAACAGTATTCGAAGCCGTGTTGTTCGTTCCCACATGAATCAGCACAAACGGGTACTTATCAGCAGGCTTGATGAGTTTTGGCAGCCGGTTGGTAATATCCTGAATTCTGGCTCCCGGCAAGCAACACATCTCTCGGAATAGGGGATCTGGCCCAGAGACATGGCGTTCCATACCCCTGAGCAAGGAGTCCCCGACGACTACCACCTTCCATTTTTTTCCACTTCCATGTGGCCCCATGTCTTCTGCATTCCCTCTTCCAGATCTTTGCGTTTCTCCTTCCACTGTCACCTCTGTCACCATCTCTAGCACTTCAAAGCGATTCTTGAGCTCAAGTGGACCAGAGCATCTTCTTCGTTGACGCCTTCGGGTTTGTACTGTAGATCTGAGAGGAGGCTCAGAAGGGAGATCGACTCTTTCTCCTCCTCCTTGACTTTCCTCTTCTTGGCTGTGCAGAGCCCCCAGGCTGTTGTCAATATAATCCTCCCCTTCCTTGATCTCCTGAAGGGTGGTGATCCTCTCCTCCAGGCTCTGAACCTTTTCTTCCAAAACTCTGACCAGCTTACACTTCCGGCAAGTGAACAAGTATCCTTTGAATACTTGAAAAATTTACACATAGACTGCATTTTGTCTGGGCTAGATCAAGCCCCCAGGTCTTTCCAGCACATTCTCAAGGGTCCTAACCTACGACCTCCCATTTTTTGAACCTTGTTGTACATAGGGGGTCAATGGGGCAGAATCTTTAATAATCAAAAGGAGGGAAATGATGCATGTTTCACTTTCGACTTTTCACGGCATGTATTATGGCTTTAATTCTACTCCTTAGCATGTGAATGGCTTACTCAGTGATTAAACTGCTCTAGGATTGCCAGGAGGACCCCCCCTTAACCTCCTGGTAGGGGTGGGGGAGGGGAGGAACCTGGCACTTGCATGAGGCAGTTATGATGACATCACTTCTGGAAATGATGTCATCGCCCCTGTAGGGAGGGCACCTGCTGTGTGCTGGCCTGAGAGGTTTCTCGCCTTCCAGCTTGTTCCCTGGGGTCCTTCCCCACCCGCCACCAACCAGGTGAGAGGTTGGGGGGGGGGCAGAGACTGGGAGTGGAGGATCCTCCGTCCCATCAGGGCACTGGCAGCCCTAAATTGTTCTGTATAATTTATCCTAATCTTGCAACAAATCTGGAAGACAGGTCAGTATTGTCCTTATGTTGCAATTGGGAAAAATAAAGCGGCTTGGCTAAAGTGAACCAACGATTTTGCAGCTGAGATGATTTTTGAATTAGAAGTTTCTGAGATCACAGCTCATTCTGTTAGCTTCTGTGCTATACACCCGTTTCCCCAAGCCTCATATTAATTAATTAATGTTTTAGCGCTTCACTTTGGGGTATTTTTGATGGGATAGAGGAGGAAAAGAAACCATCAGAGCTTTTATTTCCCTTTCTCTATAAAGAAGGCAGATATTCTCAATTAATTTTGTGCTGCTCCACTGCCTTCAAAGAATGACCTCTATCACTTGCAGCTACACTCATGATGCAAGCTAATATAAAAATATGTCAGCACTTAAAACATATTTTAGCATAAAAGCAGAAAGATAACTAGTTCTAGATCTTATCAAGGTTACATAAAATGCTGGGGGAGTTTTTAACCATAAGTTTCTTCTGTACCCAAAGGTAGCCACTTGGGTGACTGCCCTGTAAGCGGGGTTGCTATCTCTGCATTGGGAAAGTCCTGGAGATTTGGGGGCAGAGCCTGGGGAGGGTGGGATTTGGGGAGGGGAGGGACCTCAGCAGGGTACAACATCGTGAAACCCATCCAGGGGAAATGACCTCTGTTGGCGGCAGATCAGTTGTAATTCCAGAAGCTCTCCCAGCCCAACCTGGAGTTTGGCAAACCTACTTGTTAGTGGTTATTAGCAGGATGCTGTTTAACAAGGATATTACATGAACATCACTCCCTGTAAAGTAAAAATTGTATTTCATGATAGCAAAATCTTCGTTGCCTCAGTCCTATTGTTCTTAGTAGGGGGAAAAGGTGGAAAATTAGCTCAAACAATTGTAAATATGTGTGATACACTTTATAGGATTACTGCTCTGTCCAATGAAAATTCCCTGGTACCATTCTCTACTAGAGGTGTGCAGTCAAAATTTAGCACTGAAGCTGTACATGGCAAATCATGTCCCATTAGAAAAATCAGAAAATATTCTTATATCCCTTTGTGATGAGTAACGGAAAGGTTCGGGCGGGGTAGATTTAGCACCCCTTATCTGACCAATTTGTTTTCACAAGAAACATCTCTCCTACCTGTTTCTTGAAGCCCCTCAGAAGGGAAGGAAGAGTGCCTGTGTAATCTCTATTGCGTGGGATTTATGGGGCTACTTTAGGAAGCGCACATTCACACAATGCAAGTTAAGAATTATTTTCTCACCAAACCTTTTAACAATTAGAACAGGGCCTTCTTTTCTAGGGAAGGAGGTAAGGGAACTCTCACCCGGGGCAACTTTTGGCAGGAGGTGGCACCCCGTCACTAAATGCGCATGCGCAAAGCATGCGTGCACTCCTGGGACCGCGCAGTGACAGAGGGAGCAGCATGGCAGGCAGGAAGCAGGCCCACTCATCATCACCATAGAACAGGCAGCCCAGGGGCCAGTGCCGCTTGCAGGCCAGGCCTACAGCACCCCTACCTCTCCGCTCCCCATTGAAGGGCACCCTGGGAGGGCTATGCAGCCTCACCACTGGAAGACTTGGGGGCTGGGGCCGTCTGGAAGTGACGTCATTGCTCCAGGATCAGGAGCTCGTACATGTGAAAATCCTTCCTAAAGTGAGTACGGGAGGACACCTGTCACCAGAGTCCAGTATTTTATTGGAGACAATCTGGCAACCTTATTTGTTTGTGCGACCTATATATTGCTGCCTCTCTGACTCCCTCAAAAGACTTTTGCTGCCACCAAAGGCTTTTCCCTTAGATATCTTTGGTCTAGCAGGCAATATAGGAAGGTTTATTATAGATGGTAGTTTCACAGAATGATCAGCACATGAGGTAAAAAAGGATCTTTTTTTCTTAAACAAAAGTAGAAGTTTTAACGTAAGTGTGATGGTTGCAAAGTAATGATATGCATATTGGTTTCAGAATAATTCTTAAGTTTGGTGGTTTCACAAATAATTATCTCTTAATGGTATATTCACAGACTCAGCCACACAGATTGTCACTACTAGCAGACGAAACTCTCTTCTCATCCACACAGACATAGGTTCCTTCTGGCCTTTCCACACAGTTTGCCTGACCTAGATAGAATAATCTATCCCTCAGATATACGCAGGCTGACCCAGGTGCATTCACAGTTTGCCTAACTGAGGGCCAAGCTACACATGACGAATGACACTTGAATGGCAAGTGGATTGAGTGGAGGGCAAGTGAACAGGGAGAAATACACTTGCTGTTCAAGTGTCATTCGTCATGTGTAGCTTGGCCCTGTGACAGAATTAGGCTCTCAGGGTTCCACACAGCTTGTCCGATTTAGCCAGAATCCTTTCTCTGAGATACCCAAAGATAACCAGAGTCTCCTGGCTGGAGACAAGACACAGATGCTCAGGCTCCACACAATTTGCCTGACTCGACTAAAATGAATACTTTCTCTCAGCTCACTGACTAAAAACTGCAGTTCTCTCCTACCCCTTGGGTTTAGCTACCAGCGAATCACTCTATTCACTCATCCAGCCCCCTTCCCTCTATCCTCAGAGGCATGCATTTAAACCCTCAGCAACAAATATCAAAAAACCCACATTAACAAGCAGGAATAAAATCCAAACTATTCAGATACAAAACGTTACAGTAACATTTGCATAATAACAATATTAATTTAATAGCAAAGATTCCTAGTAAAACTACATCATGCAGTGGGGCTGGGACTGAAGCAGTGGAAGAAAAAACATATTCTCAGGTCACCTCCTGAGCCGATAAATTATACCACAACTCTTCTTCCTCCACAAGAATGCTCTCCTGAACAACTCTGTTTTGCACATTTTGCAAAATGCTGTCTGATATACCAGGGATTGAGCAAGGGCCCTTCTCCATGCAAAGTATGTGCTCTGTCAACAAGCCATGGCCCTTCTCCATAGACAGACAGAAAAGACTAAACTGGTCTATCCCTTTCCTATACCAATGAAAAAAAATTCCACTGGTACAATCATGAGATGATGGCCTCCATCTCCCGGCGAAGTGAAAGCAAACACAAAATAACAACAGCAGGCTTCTCTTGGAGCAGCACCCGGCGTTATGTTATTGTTGAACTGAATGGGAGTCTATAAATATTGAAAATCATGCCGGATTATCTTCCATCTTTGAAAAAGACTCTGGAAATGGGACCCCAACCGGTCACCCCGTCAGATGGTTGTTTTCATCTGCATGCCACTGGGCCTATCTTGAATCCACAACCATATGACCAACCAACTGTATATTGTGGAGTTGTACTGAGTAGTATTGGTTGTGGACACTGTTTACATCTTTGCGCTGCACCAGCACTTTATGGGTCTATGAGAAGAGGACTGTATAAAATAATATATGCATTTAAATAGAAGCTACAATTAATTGAATGGCAATTGATACAATAAAATACTTTTGAAGTGGTGATTTCATTAGACAGTCTTGTAATCTTTCCTTGTTAATTATTATTGCCACAACAAAACATCCTGTGAGGTGGGTGGGGCTGAGAGAGCTCCGAGAGAGCTGTGGCTGATCCAAGGTCACCCAGCTGGCCTCAAGTGGAGGAGTGGGGAATCAAACCCGGCTCTCCAGATTAGAGTCCTGCCCTCTTAACCACTACACCAAACCAAGGCTGAAGACTTATTTTCACAATACTTTAGAACTGATGTCTAAATGCATATGTACTACATCAGTTATGTAAGGCAGCTTGCACAGTCTGCACGTTTTCCCAATGAAATATTTGGCAATGATGAAATGGCTACACAGTATTAAAGACACAATATATATGAGATTTACTGGGTGCTACAAATTTCAGTGAAAGGTTTTGGGGCTGTATTCTCAACACTATTTACAAAGAATAGGGTTGCCAACCTCCAGGTGGGGGTTTGTGGCCTTCCAGAATTACAGCTCATCTCCGGACGACAGAGATCAGTTCCCCTGTAGAAAATGGCTTCTTTGAAGGGTGGAGTCTGTGGTGTTATACTCCATAGGTGTGATAGGTGTGTTAGCCTTTTTACTCTGTATGTGTGTGTGTGTGTGTGTGTGTGTGTGTGTGTGTGTGTGTTTGCAGGAGTGTTTACATTCTTGTATGCCTCTCGCTTTTCCCATGTTCTATCTGTTTAATAACATACATTTTTAATTCTGTCTTCCACTTGCTTGTTTCTGGGAATCTTCCCACTCTGATAGAAAGCACTGCCCAGATCTGAGACCATTGGCAGGATCCCATAATTTGCCCAGCTACATGTGTCTGTAGTGAAGAGTACCCTCAAGTCATAGCTGCAAACCTGGTCTTTGTTGGAGGTCTCCCATCCAATTACTAACCAAGGCCAACCCCGCTTAGCTTCTGAGATCTGACAAGATAGGCCAGGTGATCTGATCTTGTCAGATTTCAGAAGCTAAGCAGGGTTGGCTTTGGTTAGTTATTGGATGGGAGACCTCCAACGAAGACCAGGGTTGCAGAGGCAGGCAATGGCAAACCACCTCTGTTAGTCGCTTGCCATGAAAACTCCACAAGGGGTCACCATAAGTCAACTCTGACTCGAAGGCACTCTCCACCACCATGTTTCTGTACTTGACACACGGGAAGGGGGATGCTCCAGTAACCAATGAGCAGACACGTCTAAGCTATTTGGGTAACAATACAGTCGTACGCATGAACAGCAAAATGTGTCTATTATAAATTTGAAAAAATTGCACGAAAGACCCTCCCACTTCCTCGAAAAAATGTTATGAGCTTGATCTCTCTTTATTCCTTTGTGAAGCTTGCCAATCTTGTTCCATTAGTGAGTTTTCAAGAAACATCCCAGGGAGAAAAGGAGTAATAAAGCTTAAGATCACTGGAAACACCGTCGGAAACATCATCATAAAAGTCTCCTTTGTGAAACCTTTCAGGCACCCCTGGCACTTAGAAGCCAAGTGATTGAGGATTACGGATCGCAAGAATGGAATTCGAGAGTACCTACTTTGTGCTGTCCCTCTGATTAAGAAAAGTATTGCTTCAGGGATTCAAAACATATCCCATCTTTATTCAGAAGTGTAGCCTGAAGTATACTGCAGAAGGTCATACTTTGCAAATCATTCTTCACACTGTATGTGCCATCACACCACATTAATTATGCCAGCACTTCCCCACAGGACATTAAGGAGACTGGAAAATATATTTCTCAGAGTGGATAGCCAATGAGCCAATGCTTTCCAGGCTGCACATAACCGTACAATCTGCTCCAACCAGGGCTTTTTTTCTGGGAAAAGAGGTGGTGGAACTCAGTAGGTTGCCCTCGGAGAAAATGGTCACATGGCCGGTGGCCCTGCCCCCTGATCTCCAGACAGAGGGGAGTTGAGATTGCCCTGTGCGCCGCTCAGCGGCACGCAGGGCAATCTCAACTCCCCTCTGTCTGGAGATTAGGGGGCGGGGCCACCGGCCATGTGACCATTTTCAAGAGGTTCTGGAACTCCATTCCACCACGTTCCTGCTGAAAGAAAGCCCTGGCTCCAACCATTTGGGCGGAAGATTTGCACATTCACAGAGTGAAATCAGCATAGCCAGAGAGTGTGTGACAGTGACCATACTTTGTCACTTCCAGGTTGTATGGTGATGTTGCTAGCCAGCATGAGGCCTCTCACCAGAGAAGGAAGACTGGCAAGCCCTGTGGCAAATCACCTCTCCAGACAAGGAACGTCACTGGCACATCCTGGGCCAAAACGTCCGTTTGTTAGCTTATGAAGCCAGAGCCATTCTTAAAAGAAAGAGGGCCTTTGTTTTACCTCTCACTTTACCTTTGTACAACCTATGCTGAAAAGCTAATTTTTTTGATGCAATTGTTTACCAAACAATGGCCACAACATTACGTTTCTCTCCTTTAGCAGCACAAAATAAACAAGGACTTCTTGGTGTTCTTTAATGGTAAAGAAAAATTCAAAATGTTCTCATGTTCCTGAGAAGAGTCTAGGAGTTATGGCGGATCACGATACGTCTGTTACATGACTCAGCTGTAGAAAAGCCCTTCCCCTGTTGACTTATTACAAGCTCTGCCTGCAAGGCATTGGTGGTTATGGCAACGCTCTGCTCAGCACCAGTTGTTCCTTAGGCTGCAGTGTCAGATGCAAATTTGTTCCCTAAATTTTAAAGAGACATCTAAATATAATCCAAAAGGGGGGGGGGGGGAGGAACATATTTAGAGCAAATGATCTATGATGAAAAGCTGAAGGAAGGAAGTTGAAATACTTTTCTGAAATTAGAACAAATTCATACAATCTTTTAAAATATCAAACAAACATCTACAACATCAGTATTAATCTTCCTCCTCATGTGACTACTGCCACACAAAAATGAAATTCTGACTTAAGGAACAAAAAATGCTCAGGAGAGTCTGTCATAAACAAGAGAAAGAGAGAGCAGATGTAAAATAACAGCTACTGATGGCATGGCCACATGCAACTTATTCAAGGTAAAGCCAAAAAGATATCCCCAGTGCTGGACAGTGAAATACATGTGTCCAAGAAAACGTCCTTCCCCAGAGTTACTTAAGTAGAGACTGAATGGATGAATGAATGAATGAGTCGCTTCTGGGAATTCTTCCAGCCTAGAGTCATTGCTGAGTGGGGGATGTTACACTACATCTTCAGGTTCCTACTGATTGTATAATTCTGAGGTCACAGTCCACTCACTTTGCAGCAAAACCACTGATTTTTTTTTTAAAAAAACACTACTCAGGAAAAATGCTGTTTACATTAGCCTAAACAATAGAAGACAGCTGCAGAAGTATCTCGGTAACCATGTGTGACAGTTTTAAAAAGGGTCTGGTCCATCCTCATTTGCAAGCATGTATCTTTGATTGCAAACTCTAAAAATAAAGACTGCCTCTGAATATCTTATACAGAGCTGTGTATTGTTAACAGTGGCAATACCAACATACTGATCTTCAATAGTTAGCTGATCAAACTAGAAAGAGGATAAATATTTTAAAAGATGCTCAGTGTTGTAAATTACCCTACAATGAAACAAATGTCCTTTTACCAAGCAAGCAACTATTCTGCCATCTCTTCTATCCTCTTTTTTGCTCAGACACTGATTTGTCTAAACTGCCTACCGCTTCATTGACACAGCAGCTCTGTCCTTTTACAAAACAAAATTACTTTGGAATATCCGTACTCCAGTCCCCTGGGCACTGCATTTTATAGAGACTGGCCAGCTTAGAAGCTTAGCAGACATCGCAGACCAAGGTGGGGGGAAAGGATCATCCCAGAATCAAGCACACTGCAAATGAGCTCCATCCACATGCTGGACACACACTTCTTATTCTCAACTTTGAATATGACATGAAAAGATACAGCAGATGGTGAAACAAAGATAGGTGCCAAGGACCAAGTAACACAGTACAATAGCAATTAAACACAATAGCAATTAATACTCTCTTTCTATCAATCACCAAAGGAAACTTCTTTTTAGTTTTTTTAGCAATAGTAATGAAAACGTAACAGCCTACCATTTTCTTTGCACTCTTCGGGTGGCTTAGCCTTTTTCGCAAGTCGTGGATCAAGCCATGATGTTGTCTTTGTGTTATGGCTGAAAGAAAAAGAGATCACCCCCATCAGACACATTACTGCACGGAATCAAGTTTATTCCTCCAGAGGAGGAGGAGGGAGGGGGAGGTTAGCAAACAAAATTGCAATCGATACACTTAATTTGCTTACTGGTTCTAAGTAGACCTGAAGGAGGTGTAAGAAGGATTGTGTGCAGCCGCTCTAAATTTGGCAGCCTCTGTTCCTTGTCCTCAAAGCAGCTATTTTTATTAAAATCAACACGAAGGTTGCCAAGTTAACCTCATTGCAAATGCAGAACTCATCCAGAGCAAAAGGAATTTACAGCGTTCTCTAACTGAACGGGTGCAGCTGACAGCCTTCCCATGCCCATTTGCTGGCGTTTCAGAGCAGAATTATTTTTAATCCTAAATGATACACAAATATAGGAATAGTATTCCTGAACAGCCAGACTGGCAAGATATTATAGAAAAGTGATGCAAATTGTGGTGTGCCTCAGTGCAGCGTGCACTTTCTAACAGGATGATTAATGGCACTTAGATTAACCAACTATTATCTATTGCATATCTAATGCAGCTCCCGTGATAAAAGTAGATTTTCCGGGAGCTGGATGAGTCACGTGGCCGTTCTGCTAAGCACAGAAGAGCTTTTTTAGGCATCGGCAATGAAACAGCATCTGAACTGGTGCAAAAGTGTTCAGCAGGATGGCAGTTTCCTAAATAAAAGGATACTTAGCCACCGTATATCAAACTTCCTAAAAATACATGTCCCACAGCCAGGGACATATATATATATATACACACAAGTATATAATATGTGTGTGTATGAAGTATATACGTCTATGCACATATACACATTGTATGTGTGTGTGTGTATACATGTGCGTGTGTGTGCACATATGCATGAATGACAATTTTCTAACACATACTTTGTCTCTCCCCGCTCCCACGCAGAATGACAAGTCTTATAAGGCATGTTTTATTTATTAAACACATCCAGTGAGGCTACTCTCTTTGTACTGTTTACAAATCACTGAATTATTACGTTTTTTATTTATGTAACAGGTGCTGAGTAATGTAAAAATGCATGCCCGCCATTTGTTATTGACGGCAGCCTGGATGATCAAGGTCCAAGAGAGAGTTCTCCAAAAGGCGTTCTTGCTCCTATTGCTCTGTAGCTATGCTGGGGTGGGGGTGGGGGGGCAAGCTTGTCCTGGGGGGCGGGGAGAACAGGGTTCTGTACCGTCTCAAAGTCTTTCATTCCTCAGAAGTGGAGTGGTTCATGTATGTATTACCTACCACTTCCCTGTCCCAATATTTCCATGATTCTGGTTATTTTGTTTCCTTCTGCCACTTGCCTGTTGGAAAATGGCAAATAATACATAAATGGGCCATTTGTATTTAAAACAATTTGGATGCATTTTGCATTTGTGTTTTCTCCCTGAAGAATTCAGGCACATCTAGAGATAGTAGAAAATGTGGCAGGACACCTGAGTGGCTAATTGACATTGACAGAGAGGTTGTGGAGAGGCATCTGGCTGCATTGGATGAACACAAATCCCCTGGGCCGGATGGGGTGCACCCAAGAGTGCTGAAAGAACTTTCCAGAGAACTTGCAGAACCCCTGTCCATCATCTTCAAGGCCTCCTGGAGGACTGGGGATGTGCTACAGGATTGGAGAAGAGCGAATGTTATCCCAATCTTTAAGAAAGGGAAGAAGGATGACCCGGGAAAGTACAGGCTGGTCAGTCTGACTTCTGTTGCTGGGAAGATATTAGAACAGATTTTAAAGGGATCAATCTGTAAGCATCTGAAGGACCGCTCAGTGATCTGGGGAAGTCAGCATGGTTTTGTTCCTAACAGATCCTGCCAGACCAACCTGGTTTCCTTCTTTGATCGAGTGACCAGCTTACTGGATCGGGGTAACTCTGTTGACGTGATTTATCTGGATCTCAGTAAAGCTTTTGATAAGGTCCCCCATGACATTCTGATGGGCAAACTGGAAGACTGTGAAGTAGACTATAGGACAGTTCGGTGGATAGGGAACTGGTTGGAGGACCGCAGTCAAAGAGTGGTGGTCAACGGCGTTTCATCAGATTGGAGGGAGGTGTCCAGTGGGGTGCCGCAGGGCTCTGTTTTGGGCCCGGTACTTTTCAATATTTTTATCAATGATCTGGATGAAGGAGTGGAAGGGCTGCTCATTAAATTTGCTGATGATACCAAATTGGGAGGGGTAGCAAACACCCAAGAAGATAGAATTAAAATTCAACAAGACCTGAATACTCTGGAGAAGTGGGCAGCTGTGAATAGGATGCAATTCAACAAAGACAAGTGCACAGTATTACATCTGGGCCACAAAAATGAGAAGCACAAATACTGGATGGGGGATACACTTCTGGGCAGTAGTAGATGTGAAAGGGATCTTGGGGTAAGAGTGGACTGTAAACTGAATATGAGCAGTCAGTGAGATGCGGTGGCAAAAAAGGCTAATTCAATCCTGGGTTGTATCAAAGGGGCCATAGCATCGAAATCGCAGGAGGTCATAGCCCCTCTCTATACTGCCTTGGTCAGGCCACACCTGGAGTATTGTGTGCAGTTCTGGAGGCCTCACTTCAAAAAGGATGTGGACAAAATCGAGAGGGTGCAGAGGAGAGCGACGAGGATGATCAGGGGTCTGGAGACTGAGCCCTACGAGGAAAGGCTGAGGCCCTTGGGAATGTTTACTTTGGAGAAGAGGAGGTTGAGGGGGGACATGATTGCTCACTTTAAATATTTGAAAGGCTGTCATTTGGAGGAGGGCAGGGAGCTGTTCCAGTTGGCAGCAGAGGGTAGGACGCGAAGCAATGGGCTAAAACTACATGCACAAAGGTACCGACTGGATATTAGGAAAAACGTTTTCACCGTCAGAGTAGTTCAAAAGTGGAATCAGCTGCCTAGGGAGGTGGTGAGCTCCCCCTCACTGGCAGTTTTCAAGAAGAGGCTGGATGAATACTTGTCAGAGATGCTTTAGGCTGATCCTGCACTGGGCAGGGGGTTGGACTAGATGGTCTGTATGGCCCCTTCCAACTCTGTGATTCTATGATCTATGATCTATGTGTAGCCGAACATAAAGAATAAAACAAGAAATGGTTACATCTATTTTTGGGGCTCGGAAAGAACTGTTGCTCTAGAGCCAGCTTGACTACTGTCCTTCAGATTATTTTCCTCCAGTAGCACACAATGCGGCTTGCGTACATCATTTGTGTAGTGCTATTTTTGTGCTGTTTCCAGTCTTGGACTGGGGCATCCTGTTGAATGAACTACATGGTCTGATGGGAGAGAAGCTCATCTGTCGATGGATCTTTCTCGCTTCAAGGACTTGGTTAGGCCAGTGACCTTCTGGCTCCTGTAATTATCTGGGCACTTTATAAACCCTTGAGAGTTCCACTTATGGCCAGCAGTGAACTTACATTATCATCTGCCATGCCCAGGGCTTTTTTTCAGGGGGAACGCGGGGGAACGGCGTTCTGGAACCTCTTGAAAATGGTCACATGGCTGGTGGCCCCGCCCCCTGATCTCCAGACAGAGGGGAGTTTGGATTGCCCTCTGCGCCGCTCAGCCATGTGACCATTTTCTCTGAGGGAAACCCACTGAGTTCTGCCACCTCTTTCCCCAGAAAAAAAGCCCTGGCCATGCCTATAGATGGACACAGAGACATGCAACTACTGCTAGCATTTACTAATATCCGGCTGGTTTGTTTCAGGTTTATTGGTGTTTTAGATATTGCAGCTTCATTGGGATTTTGCGTTTAGTGTCTACATCCATAAAAGAACCGTTTGGCTTACAAACTGCTCCAAAATATTTTATATCCAGAGTTCTAGTCTGAGCAGAAGCTCAGCTATTTCGGGCACGTAATGCGGGCCAACTCACTAGAAACATCAATGATGCTAGGAATGGTGAGGAAGACCAAAAACCCGTTGGCTGGATACCATCATGAAAGACACTGGACTGAACATGAAGGAATTGAAAGAAGCAGTCAGAGACAGAAAGGCCTGGAGGGATACGATCTACAGAGTAGCCAAGGATCGGACACGATTAAATGGCTAGGATTGGGATTGGGGTTCTAGTCCCACCTTATTGTCCTGTCTTTGTGCTTTACAGAGGCCTTAAAGTAAATGGAATTTTCAATAAAAATTAAAGACAGTTAAAATAGTTCCATCTTTTAGCCTTGACTAAAGACAAGCAAGTCTGCAGTAAGGAGCTGCGTGAGCAATTATAACATTCGAGCCCACCAGCCTCCTTGATCTCACTGCACCCACTTTCTAGATAGCACTTTTTAAACTTTAACAAGCTTAAATTACAGCAACCGTCTAAATAGGAAAACCAATAATTGTTTTCTGAATTTCACCTTCTACTCAACCCCCACTCATTCCGGGCATTTGTGCCATTCATTCACTCATTCAAGGCATTCAGGGAAGGTGAACGATCACTGGCAGAGAGGATGGAGTGGAAGCGTAAGAAAAGAGGACCCAGAAAAAGGATTATTATTTCGGTGCCATTAACTTGTTATTTCCTCGCTGACTACTCTTCGGTCAGCCAAGAATCCAGCTGACCTCAACATTAGGAAAACATTCAGTGGGACTCAATGTCATCTCTAAGAGCTTGTTACTCAATTGCACTCATTAGTTTGTGAAAGTGATTCCTGTAGAGCAAAAGAGAGCTTCAGTCTGAAGTCAGAAGCAGTTTCCCCCAGGCTGGCCACCACGAGCGTCAAAGGCCCTGTCTGCTTTCCTCACTTATATTAGATGGATATCATTTTAACTGTCTTCTCTCCCCCCTGCCCTACGCTCCCCAAGATTGGTCCACTGCAGTGCTGGGTTAGTAAAAAAATATTGTGCATTTTGGAGCCATTTAAAAGTTATGTCATTACTATAAAGGAGGCATTTTGCTGAGTCCACTTGTGGGGAGAGTGGTGTACAAATTGAACAAAATAAAAATATATGATTACAATAGTGAGACTACTATATGCTCAAAATTGGAAGAATTTGATTTTGCCTGCAATGGAGGAATAGTTGACAAAGATGATGCATCAGGCCTGGCTAGGGGTTTTTCTCAGACTCTCCACTCCATCAGACACAGCTGTATGAACCCCAAGGGTTCCCCTTGGGGAACCCTTTGGTGTGCGGGGTTCCCCAAGGGGCGATACTCTCCCTGATGTTATTTAACATCTATATGCGCCCCCTCACCCAGTTGGTGTGGAGGTTTGGGCTGGGTTGTCATCAATACGCGGATGACACCCAACTTTTTCTGTTGATGGACGGCCAGCCAGACACGGCCCCAGACAATCTGGCCAGAGCTTTGGAGGCTGTGACGGCATGGTTGAAACAGAGCAGGCTGAAATTGAACCCAGTGAAGACGGAGGTCCTGCAGCTGGGACGGGGGCTGCCAGATGTTGGGATCCAGCTCCCTGCCCTGGATGGGACACCACTGGCAATTTTGCCAGTGGTAAAGAGTCTGGGTGTGCTCCTGGATGCCTCCCTATCGATGGAGGCCCAGGTCATGGCGGTTGCCAAGTCTGCATTTTTCCATCTTCGTCAGATCAGGCAACTTGCTCCCTACCTGACGCCCCAGGACCTGGCTACAGTGATCCATGCAATGGTCACCTCCAGGCTAGATTACTGTAACAAACTCTATGCTGGGCTACCCCTGGGCCTGATCCGGAAACTACAACTGGTCCAGAATGCGGCAGCATGGGTCCTGACTGGTATACCTTACCAGTCACACATCACACCTGTCCTGCGCCAGCTGCACTGGCTTCCGGCTGAATTCCGAATCAGGTTCAAAGTGTTGGTTCTTACCTTTAAAGCCCTGAGCGGGTTGGGACCAGCATATCTTCGGGACCGCCTCTCCCTGTACGTTCCCCGGAGATCGCTTCAATCAGCGAATAAATATTTACTTGTGGTCCCCGGCCCTAAGGAAGCCCGCCTCGCTTCAACCAGGGCCAGGGCCTTTTCAGTCCTGGCCCCAGCCTGGTGGAACGCTCTGTCAACGGAAACCCAGGCCCAGCAGGACATATTATCGTTCTGCCGGGCCTGTAAGATAGAGCTGTTCCGCCAGGCATTCGGTGATTGAAGGGGGCGGTGCCATGTCAGCCTCCCACCTTTGGGGTGGGGGAGGGTTCTCCCCACCACTGTACTTTGTTAATTTGTTTTATTGTTTGTATATTGATTTTAGTTCTTGTTTTTATCGATTTTAACTGTTCACCGCCCAGAGCCCCTGGGGATGGGCGGTATACAAATTGAAATATAAAATAAAAAATAAATATAAAGGTCTTTATTGGAGATTTGCTCCCTAGAAGTGCACTGTACGTAGTAATTGCCTGGAATGCCAAAGCAAAGTTATCTCAAAAAAGTTATACCCTCAGTCTGCTCCCCCCAGTTCAAACGACAGTCAGTTGAAGTTGGTGTGGAGTTAAGAAGCGTGAAAGTCCTGGAAAAGATACAGAGTCAAATTTCTCAAGGTTGGTCAGTTCCCAAAATTTTAAAGAGTCCAGTATCATCTTTAAGACTAACCAGCTTTACTGTAGCATTAGCTTTCGAGAACCACAGTTCTCTTCGTCAGATGTTCTCTTTGTCAGAGAGCTGTGGTTCTTGAAAGCTTATGCTACAGTAAAGTTGGTTAGTCTTAAAGGTGCTACTGGACTCTTTTCTATTTTGCTACTACAGACTAACACGGCTAACTCCTCTGGGTCAGCTCCCAGACGCTCAGTCTCAGCTGTACTGACAACACCGCTCAGCCCAAACGAAGTGTAGCAAAGACACAGTGAAGCAAGAAAGCAGCTGCACTACTAGCCGTCCCTGCCCAGCACAGATACATTCACAGGCAGGCTGGCTTGCCTGTCTGACATGATGGAACTGGCTGAGATAGAAAAGCTTACTTCACGGATAAGAAAAAAGTCAGTAAGTTCATTTGTTGATGAACAGAGACCCTTCATAGACTATTTATATGAAACAGATAACAGTGATGTGATGATTTCTGGATTTGTGGATTATGAGATTCTAATTTCTGACATTAGAAAAAAGAGAGCCTGTTAATCACTACTTAGAGAAAGTGTAGATTTGACATGACACAAATATTTGTTTTGGAGAAAATCTGAAACCTTTTTGGGTTTTTCCCCCCCTGTACTCTATATGTTTTTATATGTTGATTAGTTTCTTTTGCTTCTGTTTGTTTTATTAGTATATGCGTAATTGTAGTTTTTTAGGTTTATTTTTAATTATATAAAACTTTTAATAAAAATGGAAAACAATAAAATTTTGCTATAATGAGTATTTAAAAAGCAAGGAGAGTAGTGAAAGTACATCCCCTGCACAGGGTCCCAACTTCAGTCTGGGAAATTCCTGGAGATTTGGGGGTGGTGCCTGTGGAAGAAGGAATTTGGGGGGGGGGATTTCAACTAAAATCTACGCCATGCCATAAAGCCTGCTCTCTGAAGGTGCCGTTTTCTCCAGACCAAGCTGGGCAAACAAAGTGAGAGTGGAGGGCAGTAGAAAAAAACAAATACAAATAAGATTCCAGCCTCTCTATGTGTGTGTATGTGCGCGCTGTCAAGTCTCAATTGACTTATGGCAAGGGGCTTCCAAGGCAAGTGAGAAACAGGTGGTTTGCGGACTTCCGGTTTGGGATTTATGGAGGTCTGACGCAGCTCCACTTGCGGAGCTGACCGGACTGCCGTTTTAAGCGGCCGGCGGGGGCAATTTAGCCTGCGGCCGACTGCTCTCAGGCGGAGAGCAGGCAAAGAATGCTCAAGACCTCAGGGCGTGTCGATCTCGGGCGAGGGGGGGTTCTGCGTAACGGACCCTCTCCTGACCCTTGAGGTCCCACCCTGTGACAGGTCGGCTACGATCTCTGCGGCAGTTTCGGGGCCAATGCAGTTGGCATAAGACCTACGTACCCAAGCTTCAATAGGGGAAAGAAGAGTAGAGGAGAAACTAAGATTGAAACAGTGATTACAACCCAAGGAAAGTGAATGAGAAGGTAAAGATCACTATCTTCTGATACGCGACAGATTGTTAAAAGTAAAGAAGAATAAAAGTAGATTTTCAAACTGCAACAGGCTAATTACAAGGAGGGGAAGACTCGGCAAGAGTTGTATTAGAAAAAAGACTAAGTTTAAAGAAGTTATTAAAGAAATTGGACTATTGTTTTGAATACTTGCGGTTATGGAGCTGTGAGAAAATTTTACCATCGCGAGAGCTACAGTGGGAAGTCGGGAAACAGGAAGTACGTAACAACAATAGAGTTGCTGGAGAGAAGCGGCCCCTGCCGGAGGGCAGGAAGGGGGGAATCGCCATCTTTGAAAGGGGAAGAGTCGCGGCTTCAGCGGAAGAGGAAGTAAGCCATTTTGGATTACAAAAATCATAGAAGAACCATAGAGAAAAGACGCCCGACATTTTGGATTTTTTAAAAAAGTTTTTTTTTGCAAGAAGACCGGGACATTTAAATTAAAAGGACATTAAATTTACGCCACGGAGTTAAGGAAGAGAGCGGACTCGTGGGAGCGAGCTAAGGCAAGCCCCACGATGTCGAAAAAAGAGTGGCAATTGGCAATAGAAAATCTAGACAAAAAACTCTTAGAAGTGATTAAAGAACTTAAGGACATGAAACCGGAGCTGATCAAAGAGGTTAAACAGACAGTGAAAAGTGAGCTGTCAGAAGTGAAGAAAGGTATGGAAACAATGCAAAATGAATTGCAAGGAACACAGCAGAGAGTCAAAGTAGTGGAAGGCGCGGTGGAGAATTTAGCTGAGACGCAACAAACAGAGATGAGATTGATGAGGGGAAGAATGGCGGTTGCGGAAAGTAAACATATGGAGAAGCAGCTGAGATTTCGCGGCTTGCCGGAAGTGGAAGGAAAGACAGCACAAGAACAGATTACTGAGGTGTTAGTTGAATACCTAGGAAAGGAGGAGGAGGAAGTTGTGGCTATCCTGGACGTGGTATATCGTGTAAATTCAAGAATTGCGACCCAGAGGAAATTACCAAGAGACGTGATTGTGCAGTTCACGACTCGAAATATGAAAGAGAAGATCGTGACTAAACAGTTTCAAGATCCATTGGAGATTGATGGCAAGATGATTATCATTATGAAGGAATTACCCAGATCGGTGTTACTAGATCGGAAAAAATATAAAGCGCTAATTCAGATTCTGAAGGACATGAAAATCAGGTATAGATGGGAATTACCGGAAGGAGTGTCCTTTGAATTTTGAGGGGCCAAAAGGCGTATCAGATCTGAACAAGAGATGGAGCGATTTTTAAGGGACAATGAAAAGGACTTACCAGCAACAAGATTATGATTATGGAGTGTAAAGTCTTATCTTGGAATGTAAATGGACTTAATTCACCGAACAAGAGAAAAAGCATTTTCCACTGGCTATTAAAACAAAAATGTGATATTGTATGTTTGCAAGAGACCCATATTCGAAAACAGGACGTAAAATATTTAAAATCGAAAAAATTGGGTAACGATTTTGCAGCGGCCTCTAATAAGAAAAAAAGAGGAGTGGTGCTGTATATAAAAGAGGAGCTGCAGCCAAAGTTTGTAATGAAGGATGGGGAAGCCAGATATATAGCAGTGGAATGTATATGGAATTTAAAGAGAGTGCTGGTAGTCGGAATTTATGCACCTAATGGAGCAAAAGAAAGCTTCTTTGAGGATTTGAGGAAGCAACTAGATGAACTTTCATATGACCAGATAATTCTTGCTGGAGATTTCAATGGAGTGACAAATTTGGAATTATATAAAAAATCACCAACTGCACAAAAGAAAAGAGGACTGTTACCAAAGTTGTTTTTTGAATTGACACAACAGGAAACCTTAGAAGATGTATGGAGAAGACAAAACCCTAAAAGTAGACAATTCACGTTCTTCTCCGCAAGACATTCTACATTATCGAGAATTGACATGATCTGGGCCTCAAAAGACTTAGCGTTATGGACTAAGGAGGTGGAAATAATGCCGATGGTAGGCTCGGATCACAATCCAATTATGTGGAAATTGGGGAGAAGGAGCAAAAGGAAAGGATGGAGAATAAATGAGGACTTGTTACAAGAGGGAGAGAACATGGAGATGCTGAGAAGAGAGACAAAGTTCTTCATACAATATAACATGAATAAAGAAGTACCAACCAACAAGGTTTGGGACACCTACAAGGCGGTAATTAGGGGCATACTAATGGATTTAAATGGAAGAGCCAGAAAAAAGAAAGAGGAGAAGAGACAGGAGATTATGGAGAAAATAAAAGCCAAAGAAATACAGTTAAAGAAGAGACCAGGGAAAAAGAAAATTTATCAGGACATTAAAATACTTCAAGAACAGCTGACAGCAATGAATAACAAAGAATTGGAGTGGAATCTTAAAAGATTGAACCAAAAAGTGTTTGAAGGTGCAAACAAACCTGGGAAATATTTGGCATGGCAACTGAAAAAGAGAAAGGAAAAGAAAACAATAAATAAAATTTGTGAAGATAACAAAACCTATTTGGAACAGACAGCCATTAGTAGAGCCTTCTATAAATTTTACGCTAAATTGTATAATAAGAAAGCGGTGAACAAAGAATCAATAGCGACATATTTGGAGAAAATGAAGCTTCCAGTAATTTCGGAAGCTTGGAGAGATAGATTGAATAATGAAGTAACGGATGAGGAAATAAGAAAGGCAATACAGTCAACAAATCTGGGAAAGGCGCCAGGGCCAGATGGACTTACGGCTAAATTTTATAAGGTAATGGCCAACGAACTGGCACCATTCCTAAAAGAGGTGATCAATGGAGTCTTAAAGGATCAACGGATTCCAGACACCTGGAATGAAGCTAACATATCATTGATCCCCAAAGAGGGCCAAGATCTGACTAATGTGAAAAACTACAGACCTATATCGTTACTTAATAATGATTATAAAATCTTTGCGAAGATACTGGCAGAGAGAGTCAAGGGATGGCTTTCGGAAGTCATTGAGGAGGAACAAGCAGGCTTTTTGCCAGATAGACAAATTAGAGATAACCTAAGGACAGTGATCAATGCTATTGAATATTATGATAAGCGTTGTGATAAAGAGGTTGGTTTCTTCTTTGTTGATGCTGAAAAAGCGTTTGACAACCTGAACTGGGACTTTATGTTTGCCACTATGGAAAAGCTACAAATGGGAGAAAGATTCATAAGAGCAATTAAAGAAATCTATAGAGACCAGAATGCAGCAATTGTGGTGAATGATGAGGCTACTAAGAAACTGACTATAAGCAAAGGAACAAGACAAGGTTGCCCGTTGTCTCCGCTGTTATTTATTCTGGTATTGGAGATTCTGATGACACAAATACGACAAGATGAAGAAATTCGTGGAATAAAAATAAAGGACTTTTCTTATAAGGTCAGAGCATTTGCGGACGATATAATGTTAATTGTAGAGGCCCCAACGGAGAATATGCCAAAAGTGATAGAGAAGATCAAGGAGTTTGGAGATTTGGCAGGGTTTTATATTAACAAAAAGAAGTCAAAGATATTATGTAAAAATATGACTAAGCAAAAACAACAATTGTTAATGGAAATAACAGACTGTGAAGTAACAAGCAAGGTGAAATATTTGGGAATTGAACTGACTGCAAAGAACATAGATCTATTCAAAAATAATTATGAAAAATTATGGACTCAGATAGAGCAAGATTTGATTAAATGGAATAGACTGAATTTGTCATGGCTGGGAAGGATTGCAGCAGTTAAGATGAATGTGTTACCAAGAGTAATGTTTTTGCTACAGACAATACCAATTATTCGAGACTCTAAGCAGTTTGAAAAATGGCAGAGGAAAATATCAGATTTTGTTTGGGCAGGCAAGAAGCCTCGAGTGAAAATGAAAGTTTTACAAGATGCAAAAGAAAGAGGCGGAATGCAACTGCGCAATCTAAGACTTTACTATGATGCAATCTGCCTAGTGTGGTTGAAAGACTGGATGATGTTGAAGAATAAGAAATTATTGGCCCTAGAGGGATATAAAAAAATATTTGGATGGCATGCATACCTATGGTATGATAAAGCAAAAGTGAACTCTATGTTCTTGCATCATTATATACGGAGAAGTCTATATGCAACTTGGAAGAAGTACAGAGACTATTTACAAGAAGGAACCCCCCTATGGGTGGTTCCATATGAGGTAATAGATCCAAGAGCTGTCGATACTGAGCAACAGTGTTTAACGTATAAGGAGATAACCCAAATAGAATCTTCTAAACTTAAAATAAAGACACAGGACGAGTTATCACCAAACTATGATTGGTTTCAGTATAGACAGATCAGAGATCTCTACAATTCGGACTGTGCAAAGGGAGGCATAAGAACAGAGAATTCGGAACTAGAGCAGACACTTTTAAAAGAGGACAAGAAGGAAATTTCCAAGGTATACCAAGTACTGCTGAAATGGTATACTGAAGACGAAATAGTTAAAGTACAAATGGTGAAGTGGGCCATAAACTTCAACAAAGAAATAACAATGGAGGCATGGGAATACTTGTGGAAGAATACAATGAAGACTACGACGTGTACTAATATTAAAGAGAACATTTACAAAATGATTTACCGTTGGTACATGACACCAAAGAAGATTGCGCTAGGGAATCTGAACACTTCTAACAAATGCTGGAAATGTAAAAAACATGAGGGTTCCCTGTATCATATGTGGTGGACGTGTGAGGTAGCTAGGCAGTACTGGGGGGAAATAATAAGAGTAATAAGTGAGATTTTACAATTTCAAATTAATAAGAACCCAGAACTCCTGCTACTGAACTTGGGAATGAAGGACATTCCAGCTCAACACAGGACATTGTTATTTTACATGACAGCAGCGGCTAGACTTTTGTATGCGCAAAAATGGAAAGTACAAGAAGTGCCAACTATTGAGGATTGGATTTACAAATTGCTGTATATGGCGGAAATGGACAAAATGACAAGAAAACTGAGGAACCTTGACCCAGGACAGTTCAACACAGACTGGGAGAAGCTGAAACAATATTTGGTGAAGAAATGGGAGGTGGGAGGAGAACTGTGGCAGTTTGAGAACTATTGAAACATAATAAAATGCAGAGGGGGGTGACTATACTGGGGGGTGGAGAGGTAAATGAGAATCTCTAAGCAGTTATTGTTAGATTATTATATATAAAATAATACATAGAATATTGATAGAAAATAACCAACTATAAGGACTGACTAATTAATATTACTCTTGGTAAAAATTGTATAATGTACTAAATTGAATAAGTATACCTGAAGATATATATGGGTCAAATGGATTGATAATTTTTGATGATAGTTATATAGATGTATAAGTAGAATAAAAATAATAATGTAATTAAATATAACTAAAGTAGAATGAAGATAAGATATGCAGAAAAAGTAACATATAGAGTATAAATTAAATTGGTTGACTTATATGAATGTATGGTTTATATGGTTTAAGGTTCATAGAAATATCTGAAATTATGAAAAATGGGACAAATTGTTTGTCTAATATAGAAGAAGGGATTTAAAGATAGGGTATAGAGTATTAAAAATAGTTAAAGAATTATTGCTTAGAATAAAGGGAAAGTATATGTTCGTTAGATAGATGAATTTAAAATGAGTAAGGGAAAAGGGACAAAGGGTTGGAAAACTGTTGGAAGTCTATAAAAAGGGGGGAAAGGGAGGGGGTTAGAAAATGGGAAATGGGGGATTTGATTGTAATGTGAAATTAAATGATTCTAATCCAATAAAAATTTTATTAAAAAAAAAAGAGAAACAGGTGGTTTGCTAGTGCCTTCTTCTGCAGAGTCTTCCCTGGTGGTCGCCCATCCAAGTTTAGCTCCGGAAATCTGATGAGAGCAGGCTATATCATGTCTCCTTCCCTCCCAAGACTCCAGCCTAGTTGCTGGCATGTCATTTCTGGGGTACAACCCAGAAGTGAAAATGGGTAACTCTAGGAATCACTGAACTCTATCGTAAAACTCTATGGTTCTATCATAGAGTTTCCAGCAATTCCTAGAGATATGCATTGTCACTTCTAAGTTGTACCCCAGAAGTGAAGTGCCAGTGTCCAGACTGGAGCCTTATTTTTATTTATTTTTCTTCTGCTGCTGTGGGCAGAAGACAAAATTATCTGAAGATTACCCACTGTAAGCAGGCAAATGGTAAACCTACAAGTAACTGTTTTCACAGAATCACAGAATCACAGAGTTGAAAGGGGCCATACAGACCTTCTAGTCCAACCCCCTGCCCAATGCAGGATGAGCCTAAAGCATCCCTGACAAATACTCATCCAGGCTCTTCTTAAAAACTGTCAATGAAAGGGAGCTCACCACCTCCCTAGGCAGCTGATTCCACCTTTGAACTACTCTGACCATGAAGAAGTTTTTCCTAATATCCAGCCGGTACCTTTGTGCATGTTGCTTTGTGCCCATTGCTTCAGGTCCTACCCTCTGCTGCCAACTGGAACAGCTCCTTGCCCTCCTCCAAATGACAGCATTTCAGATATTGAAAGAGCAATCATGTCCCCTCTCAATCTCCTTTTCTCCAAACTAAAAATTCCCAAGGCCCTCAGCCTTTCCTCATAGGGCTGTCTCCAGACTCCTGATCATTCTCGTTGCTCTCTTCTGCACCCTCTCGATTTTGTCCACATCCTTTTGTACTGAAGCCTCCAGAACTGCACACAGTACTCCAGGTGTGGCCTGACTAAGGCAGTATAGAGAGGGAGTATGACTTTCTGAGATTTTGATACCTTTTGATACAACCCTTTTGATACAACCTAAGACTGAGTTTGCCTTTTTTGCCACCACATCACACTGACTGCTCATATTTAGTTTACAGTCCACTCTTACCCCCAAGATCTCTTTCTCACACACTACTACCCAGAAGTGTATCCTCCATCTTGTATTTGTGCTTCACATTTTTGTGGCCCAGATGTAATACTGTGCACTTATCTATGTTGAATTGTATCCTGTTCACAACCACCCACTTCTCCAGAGTATTCAGGTCTTGTTGAATCTTCTTGGGTGTTTGCCATCATCAGCAAACTTAATGAGTAGCCCGTTTACCCCTTCCTCCAGATTACTGTCAGTTCTTGCCAGGTAGATCCCTCTGTCCCTCTCCAGTGAACACATATTTCTTCCAATAGAAAAGGCTTTATTCAGGATTTTACAGTTCAAATCTGAACTCCATCACTGAGCTTGGTAGAAGCGACAATTCAAAACAACAGGTCTATGTTATACTTGAGTTTTCCTGCGTTCCAGCAACAGTTATGTTTTGATGCACAGGGTTACACTGGTTCTGTGAGAACTCATTATAGTTATGGCTAAGTAATGACTACACAATACTAGATTCCCAGCATCTGGGCAAAGTAACAAATGCAGGTGCCTGGAGTCTCCAAGGTTGTCGCTAGCTTGGAGAGGCATAGTTCTGTGAGACAACACGAGGCCCAGTCTGAATCTTGAAAAGTAACAATTACAATATGGAAACAATCTGGCTAAGGAGAGAATACATTGGATTAGAATTAAGGCAGTGTAACTGCAGTATACTGTGACATCAGTGACAGAACAAACAAACAAACATGGCATGGATATACATAGACATGACAATCATTGATAAAAATATTGAAAGTACTGGGCCCAAAACCGAGCCCTGTGTCATCCCACTGGACACCTCTCTCCAATCTGATGAAACACCATTGACCACCACTATTTGGGTGCGGTCCTCTAACCAGTTCCCTATCCACTGAACTATCCTATACTCCAGTCCGCAGTCTTCCAGTTAACCCATTAGAATGTCATGGGGAACCTTATCAAAAGCTTTACTGAGATCTAGATAAATCACGTCGACAGAGTTCCAGTAAGCTCGTCACTCGATCAAAGAAGGAAACCAGGTTGGTCTGACAAGATCTGTTGGGGACAAAACCATGTTGACCTCCCTAGATTACTAAGCAGTCCTTCAGATGCTAACAGATCAATCCCTTTAAAATCTGCTCTAATATCTTCCCAGCAACAGAAGTCAGACTGACCGGCCTGTAGTTTCCTGGGTCATCCCTCTTCCCTTTCTTAAAGACTGGGATAACACTTGCTGTTCTCCAATCTTGTACCTAACAAAAGCACCCGCAAATGAATACACACTTCCAATAATATTATCACAATATCTTAAGATCTTTAAAGTGCTTCATGCTACAAATGTACAAAGAATCAATACACAAATAAACAACGTTCCTGCAAGGAAGTCCCTAGGGTATCATGAGTCCTTCACTGCCATGTTTTCTTGCTTGAAGAGCTCAAGCCCAAGGTCGGGATCCCAGGAGGACGTGGTACAACAGCCAAATGGAAAAAACCTGTTGAATCTTTTTCACTTTTTCTTTTTCTTTTATATTCCAGGTGAAAATCAAGAAAATAGGAAAAAAGGGGAGCAGGGCTCCCCTCACTCGACTCACAAGTAAACGTGGCACAGCTGCTGACTTGAAATTAACATTCTTAAATCTGCTCTCTTTTTTCTTTACAGGTTGAGTAAAGAAGACAAAAGGGAAAGGCCCAGCCGGGGCTCCCCTGGCTCGGCTCTACAAGCTGCCGGCTTTATAACTCAGCTTGTTTCAGGATGCACAATCTTCATCAGGAGCCGCTCTTGTATCGCCACAGCAGTCTTGAAACTCTATGACTGAACCACAAGCATTCATGTGCAGAAATTCAATGCACAAACCGAATGGTCCATCGGTTTGTCCATCGAACGTTGTTTATTTGAGTATTGATTCTTTGTACATTTGTAGCATGAAGCACTTTAAAGATCTTAAGATATTGTGATAATATTATTGGAAGTGTGTATATTTATTCATTTGCGAGTGCTTGAAGCCAGCGGGGTCACGCAGCTGGCTTCAAGTGGAGGAGTGGGTAATCAAACCCGGTTCTCCACTACACCAAGCTGGCTAATTGGATTTTAGTCTAAAGTATCCATACTGAATTGGGTGTTCTGCAAGGGAAAAATGGATCGGGAGAGTTGGGAAAATATAACAAAGCCTTTGTGGTGGCCAATCGGAATTATGCTATTGCTGATTTTTAAACTCTCTACATTGTTAAGACTAGTGGATCTAGAACAACCTCTGAGGAATTTCTAGTTGACATTGCTGGCGGCCACATTGACTCTTTCATCAGTATCTGAAATGCGGAGATGCCTCAGGTAGGAGACACAATTGCTCATAAGCATCATCTTATTGATTAGAGTCTCATTGACTCTTTGGTGCACTACAGAGCTGTCTGAGACTTCAGCTACAACATACGTGAGAAAGAACTCAGAACAGATCAAACAGAGCACAACCTAGAGATTATTTGAAGGACTATTCTGTGTGTGTGGGGGGGGGGGATGGCAAAGCAAAAGTACTTGTGGGCCATAACCTGTCTGCTGAACACTTTAAAGGTAAAATTACTTGCGGGACAATATTCCTTAAGTATCTTCTTGCCAAAAAAGATGCCATTCTTGCAGCTGGAGGATGCTGACAAGACGAGTGGCAAAGTGCAGCCTTCCACCTGTGTGCACAACTGCTGTCTGTTTTAGCTAATGCTGTCTAGCCAGAAGTGGCGCTTCAGGAACATTGTGAATTTCTTGCAGAGAAAGGAAAAGTTCCTCATGGCCTTGATGGTGGCAGTTGCAAGACAAATTTGTCTTCTTCTTTTTCTTCTTCGTCTTAAAAAAAAAATACCCGTATGATATTTCCAGCATTCAGCTGGTTGCTAATACTACTTTTTTGGACAAGGTGCTTGATGGATGGTGGTGGCCTAGCTTCATTTGCAGATTATTTACACCCATTTAAATCTGTCCTTTCATCTGGTTTTCAAACTGAGCTACTTCAGTTGCCCTAGTGAACTAACATGTTTGAATAATGAACGGGGGAGTGCATCCTTGTTTATTCCCCCAGATTTTTCATTGGCTTGCAATATACTCAACAATGGCATCCTGCTGCAGGGTTGAGAATTGGGGGCATTCTGCTCTGCTCCATGGTTCTAACCCTATTGACCGAGGCAATTCCAGACCATTGCTGTGCAGCATGGCATTTACAGCTTTCCATATAATGTAACTATAAATTCCCCCATTAGCTGGTAGCCAGTATTCTGACTAGGGATGTGTACCTGAAAATAACTGGTATTTTTCAGATACCAATCTAAAAGGCATTAATATTGATATTCTAGGACACTGAGGTTTGCAATACCAGTTTGGTATTAAGATTTGGATTTTTTTCAGAATTCCAAAATTATTTGGGTCCATTATTCCCTACAGGGAATCTTTCGATGGGAGGAATGGTGGAGTGACTGTTTTTTAAGCAAATAACACCAAAATTGCAGCTGTCAGTCCCTGGCAGCTAGGTCCCTCAAGCCCTCCACGGTTAACACAAAGGTGTTCCAGTTGAAGTAGCTTTATTGAGATCCATACAGTTCAGGATGTTCACACAAAGGTGGCAATTGGCAGAAGTGACAATTCAAATAAAAGACTTACTAATTATAGAGAAACTTCCCGCCCTCCTGGGTCCATTGACATTTTGGTGCGAAACCCCAAAGAAGTTGCATGGGAACAGATTAGTTTAGACTACATGAAGTACAAAGGAAAATACCCAAGTCCCTGGGAAAGTTACAGTGTTCACTGCTAGCAGCTCTCCTCAAGGACACTTGCTGGAAAACTGAAAGTACGTATTTTCAACAGATAATGGAGGGGCCCACTGGCTCTCCTGCAATTAATATCAGAAGTTAATAGATGCAGAGGAGTTAGCTGTGTTAGTCTGTAGTAGCAAAATCAAAAAGAGTCCAGTAGCACCTTTAAGACTAACCAACTTTATTGTAGCATAAGCTTTCAAGAATCACAGTTCTCTTCGTCAGATGCATCTGACAAAGAGAACTGTGATTCTCGAAAGCTTATGCTACAATAAAGTTGGTTAGTCTTAAATGTGCTACTGGACTCTTTTTGATTTTATCAGAAGTTAAGACACTCTCAGATGATTCACACAGATCTACACAGAATACAGCATATAATTCTGGCAAGCAGTATTGACCAGTATAAAATGCAGAACACAATCGTGGCAGTTATGCTGGCATACATGACATACTGCCCACCACCCCGAAGATTTGCCCCTTTCACATCGGGCCAGGTTTGTCAGGGTAGAGCTTATGGAATTTTCTTATAAGTCTTGGAGCATTCATGTTAGAGCTCTCAATCCACTCCCTGTGACTCTCAGCAGAATATTTCCAAAGAACCAGATAAAAAAGTTTTCCATGTTTCATTTTAGAGTCTAGGATGCCCTCTATTTCATGATGCAGTTGTCCATTCACTAGGATGGGGTGGGGAACTCCACTCTCCGGATGCCATTTATCGGGGGGGGGGAGCTTTTTTCAGGAGGCTGAAGTGGAATACAGGATGGATTTTTCTTAAGTTCTTTGGTGATTCCACCTCTACATTTACTTCATTTATTATTTTCTTGACTGGAAAGAGTCCCAAAAATTTCCATCCAAGTTTTTTACTAGGCTGCTCCCCCCACAAGTGTTTGGTAGAGATGTATACATAATCTCCTGTTTGTAGTTTCCACTGGTCAGATTGTTTTCTGTCAGCAAACTTTTTATAATCCCTTTTGGCTTTTTCCAAAGTCTTTTTATGACCTCCCATTGGGTCGTTACGTTAGTCCACCACTCCCCCAGATCTCCTGGTTGCTGAGATTTGGGGGTTTGAGCAAAAGGCATTGCTGTTCCCTCACAGCCTTGTGCTATCATAAAGGTGGAGGCACCTGTGGAACTGTGTATTGAGTTATTATAAGGATATTCGGCAAAAGCCAAGAACTCAGTCCAGTTATCCTGCTGATAATTGATGTAGCATCTTAGGAACTGTTCTAACACCTGGTCAGTTCTCTCTGTTTGCCCATCGGTCTCAGGATGATGAGTGGAGCTAAGTCCTTCTTCCTGCCTCCTTCAATCCCTGCTACTTTGAGTAGCTCCCACCAGAAGTTGGCAACAAACTGGACTCCCCTGTCGGAGATCACCTTGTTTGGAAATGAGTGCAGCCTGACCACATGTTGCACAAAGAGGGTGGCCAATTTCTTTGCTGTGGGAATAGTAGCACAGGGAGCAAAGTGGGCTTCTTTAGAATATAAATCAACCACCACTAGAATTACGGTTTTCCCCTTCGAGGGGGGGAGTCCAGTGATAAAGTCCATCGAGACCACAGCCCATGGTCTGGGGGGGGGGCGTTTCTAGTGGTTGTAACAGTCTGGGGGGTTTCCCTCCTCTGGGTTTCCCATGATACACACCTGACAAGAAGATACATACTGAGAGACATCTTTTCTCATATTTGGCCACCAAAATTGCCTTTGCCCTGAATGCAACGTCTTTAAGTATCCAAAATGACCAGCCAATTTGGAATCATGACATTGTTTCAACACTTCCCCTCTTAGGCTGGCTGGAACATATAATTTATCATTTCTGTACCAGTTACTATGCTAGTCTAAGACAAAAACATCTCCTGTTCCTCTGATGGCATTTTGAGTTATGAAATATGTCATCTGGCCTGGCTCTAAGCTGGGATAGCTAAAAAAAAGGAACTTTTTGTAGGGTTGCATTGCACATTGTGCTAGCAATGGGCAAATAATGTAAGTGAATAGCATACTTTCAGAAAGAATACTCTGGTTAGCAATAGGCTTTTGGTGGGCATATATTTTCTGTGATCTTAGTAAAGCCACATAAGAGTTGTCGGATGCTATAATGAATTTGCACTAGGAAGAATAACATGCATGCACCCAAGTGCGGGATGATGGCCAGATGGCCAAATAAAAGTTCCAGCAAATTCCGTGGTTTTATTGACGTTTTTAATGTAAATTATGTTTTACTGTTGTAACCCATCCTGAGCCTGCTTGTGGGGAGGGCGGGATAGAAGTTAAATAAACAAATAAATGAAAGGAAGTTCAATGACAACATGAAATTGGCTGTTTCCACACGTTCTTAAAGGGACAGCCCACTCACCGAAGCTGGTGGCTTTTCCCCTTCACTCAGACGTCTGTGTTTTCAAAACGGTTGCAGGCTGTTTGGCTTCTGTTTTTTTGGCTCCTTTTCCAGGAACGCATTTTCCTGCAGTCCCTGAAAAACAGAAGCAAAACGGCCTGCAACCGTTTTGAAAATGGAGACATCTGGAGTGAAGGGGAAAAGCTGCCCACGTTCGATGAATGGGCTGTCCCTTTGAGGACATGTGGAAATGGCCATTGTCAGATCTCTGTAAACCAAAAGGCACCTATTATAAAGTATAAAGAAACAACATAGAGAAGCCTAAATGGTGTAGCAATATGAACCTGGCAGGCAAGGCATTTTGTTTATATTCCAGTGTCATTTACATGTTACAGTATCAGTTTTTCATCTATTATTTAAGAATCTGATAGACTTATTATGGCTTTCTTCAGGGAGATGGTGTTGAACAAATAGCCTTCTGTTTCTCTCCACCCCTAAAACAAATGGGATCTTTTTCTGACATTACCCAAATTGACTCATAAACAAAGCAATTTAATGGAAACTTTATAGCACAAAATACTCCTTAACCCTCTGGAATCCAAATAATGTGCACCCCCATTAGAAAATTAGCAAAGACTAAGCATTGGCAAGTCTGTAAGCCAGTGCTTAATGACAGGTGAAAACAGAAGATATTTTGAAAACGTATTTGTAGAAAAGGGCTTTTGCTACGTGTTTTCTTTCCAGGTGGTACTTCAGACTAGTCCCTACAGGAATGGAACAAAAAACATTACATCTGCACTGTAAACAGTGGACACAACCTAGTGAGAATTTCTTTAGAGAAAGCCCCATTGCCTAGAAGAGCTCCTTCTGCCTTCCTGTTCATTTGAATAAGACTTATGAAGGACAGCTCCTACTTCAGTTGTGTCCAGTAATGTTTTGAGATTGCTGTAATAGGCGGTTCATGCCACCAGCCATTTCCCAATAATTCATGATTTCACCAAACTGGTTCAGAATCCATATTCTGAACAGACACCTGTTATTTCAAATGTGTGGTACTTACTCAATAAAGTAGACTTCCCCTTTCTCTGTGTAGGCCATTTCCCAATTTTCAGGCAAAGGACCTAATTCATCATTTTCTTCTGGTTTTGGAGGCTTTGTTATATCCATATCTTCCTTTACCTCTTCTGGTTGGCTGTATATAGGTGCAGGATAAGGCTGAGATGAAGGTTCACCTGAGGTACCTGCATTTTTCTCTTCATGTTCACTTGATTCTGTACAAGAGAAGACAAGTGTGTCAGGACATGGTATTGATCAGGGCTTTTTTTCTGGGAAAAGAGGTGGTGGAACTCAGTAGGTTGCCCTCGGAGAAAATGGTCACATAGCCAGTGGCCCCGCCCCCTGATCTCCAGGCAGAGGGGAGTTTAGATTGCCCTCGTGGAGGGCAATCTAAACTCCCCTCTGTCTGGAGATCAGGGGGCAGGGCTGCCAGCCATGTGACCATTCCACTGCATTCCAGCTGAAAAAAAGCCCTGGTATTGATAGAGTAAATGTTGACAAATCTGGAAGCTTTATGACCAGAAAAGCATTCTGTTATGTTGGAAACACCCCAGGAACACGCCAGTGACTTTTAGCCACATGATAGTTCTTCTGTTGGCAAAGGCATATAATACACTGCTTCTGACTGCGTGCTACAAGCCATATGATCAAATGTAAGGAAGGCACCCTGTGCCCTGGGTCTGATCCAATACAGCCTATTCTAACTGGTAGCTGCTTTTTGGTTCCTACTCAGTCTTAGCCAATCTTAGTAGACACAAGACCCAACACAGATCTGGGCCACCTGCGTGAAATGGAGCTGAGGATCACTAACAGCGCAATCCTCAGGATGCTTTTCTGGGAGTAAGCCCCCCTGAGTACACGTTAGCAGGATTGTGAGTAGTCCTTCTCAGGATGCTACCATAAGACTAGTTGCTGCTAATCAGCCACCTTTAAGGTTGGGTTGTGGAGAAGATAAACCTGTAAGAGAAAACCCAAGTGCACTGGGGTACAAATCAGATCCCTTGATAAAAGAGAATCATTGTTTGTGTGCTTCATGAAAGGCATGTCTTTTTAAATAACAATGAAAATTTCCCAGACTTTTGGAAAAAGCAGCACTTTTGTTTTCTTTCCTTTTCACTTTCAACGGAAGAAAACCCTGGAGAAAAGTAAGGAGAGAAATAAGCCAGGAGCTCTCGAGCCTTTTCATTGGATTGGAATCCACTTGGGGGTACTGTCACGTTTCTCCCTACACATCACGACTCTTCTAAAATCCTGAGGGATTTCTCTTGGATGTTAGCCTAGTCAGTAGCTATCGTGAAGCGATGGCAGCTTTTGATCCCTTCCTACCTCAAGCTATGTGCCATGAAGGAGACAACCTATACTTTTGTTAAAGCAAACAGAACCAAAAGAATAGAGCCTTTTTCTGATTTCACAAAACATTGGGTTCTTTTAATCATACTTCAAAACAAAACCTCCTCCCATTTAGATTCTGGATAGTTTAGGCTAATAAATGATGACAAATGGGTTTCTAATTAAGTTACTCTGGTCTAAAGGCTCTGATTTCAATCGCCTCAGATTGGAGACACTCTATATAGGACTGCACTGTAGGTGGCCTAGTTTCCAAAATTGTACTGCTTCAAAAAAGTAGACAAAGGAAATACAAATCTGACCTTCAGTCACACATGCACACACACACAGATTCATAATGGGAGAAGGCCAGCAGGTGATAAATTCTGGCCCTGCACCAAGACTAACCTAAGAAGGTAGAGCTAGTCCTCATATTGGTTATCACAAGTAAAGTTCTTCATGGCCTTGGTCTCTCTCCCTATGTTCCTCTACAGCAGCTTTGCTCATCTGAACAGGGTCTCCTGCAGGTGCTACCCTGCACATGGATGAAATCAACAGTAGCCCGTACATGAGCTTTCTCTGTGGTGGCCCCTACCCTGTGGAACGGCCTGCCTGAGGAGGTCAGGAGAGCCCCCACTCTCTTGGTTTTTGGCAAACTATGCAAACCAAATTATTCAAAAAGGCTTTTTACTCAGATAGGAGCCCATTGGTGCAGAGTGGTAAGCGGCAGTACTGCAGCCCAAGCTCTGCTCATGACCTGAGTTCAATCCTGGCAGAAGCCGGGTTCAGGTAGCTGGCTCAAGGTTGACTCAGCCGTCCATCCTTCCGAGGTCGGTAAAATGAGCACCCAGTTTCCCGGGGGTAAAGTGTAGATGACTGGGGAAGGCAATGGCAAACCACTTCATAACAAAAGTCTGCCAAGAAAACGTTATGATGTGACGTCCCCCATGGGTCAGTAATGACTCGGTGCTTGCACCTTTACTTTAGAAGGGCTGTATTGTAGGGAGGGGGTCTCAGATGCTTCGTTAATGAGTTAGGGACCTCAAACTTCACCACTATGTTGCTTTACATATGCTTTAAATATGGGCTACTGTGAACTACCTGTGCTTCATGTTGTCTAATGTCAGTCCTAAAATTGCTTATATTCTGTTCCAGCATTTCTTCAACTTTGTATTGGATTCTTGCTAATGCTAAGTCTTGTAAACTTGTATTTATGAACCTTATGGCATTGTTTATGGAAATGTCCTTGATACTGACTGTACTAATCTCACACTGTTTAATCCACCTTGAGTCTCAGCGAGAAAGGCAAGCTATAAATAAATAAATGTTCAAGAATTAGTTAGCTTTGTACACTGTTAGGCCACAGTTTACTTATCCAAGGTTTTATAGAGTGATCCCTGATAAAAAATATTATTTTAAAAAATCTCTTTTAGAAGGATAGGAGAAATGGTTTTAAAGGCAGCTTTTGAAATATTGTTTCATTGCTTTTTATTCCTTTGTAGAGCTTTCTAATAACCATGTAAAATAATCTAATGTTTTAAACAATAACAATTCCTCTACGCTGCATCAATATAGATAATTCTCAATGTGGCCAAATCTGCGGACACTTAAATCTGGAGTCTGCGGTCATGAATAGAGAGACAAGTATTTCTACAAACCTGAAAAAGCCCCAGGTTTGAAGAAAAATCTGAAATATAAAAGAAAAAAAAATCATTGGAGGTCATGCCCCCCCCCCACATACACAAATTATTGAAGCAGAGCCTATCAATTTAAGAAACAAATGCTAGCCAACCACAACAATATTTCTGGCCTTAAAGCCTTGTTTTTTGTCAGTAAAAGGCAGGGAGAGGGGCAAGAACCTTTCCAGGGCTATTTTGGCCTTTGAAGGGGTGGGGGGAATCGTTAGGACCAGGACCAGCAGCAGCCATTGGGCAATTTGATACAACATGACTTGCATGACTCACCCAAACCCAGCTGCTTACTACTGCTCAACAGCAGCCATGCCACCACAGCCAGTGTAATGTAGTGGTTAGAGGTCCAGACTAGGATCTGGGAGACCCAGGTTGGAATCCCCAGTCTGCCATGGAAGCTCACTAGGTAACCTTGGGATAGTTACACATTTTCATCCTAATCTACTTCACAGGGTCGTTGTCAGGGCTTTTTTTCAGCTGGAACGCAGTGGAACGGAGTTCCGGAACCTCTTGAAAATGGTCACATGGCTGGTGGCCCCGCCCCCTGATCTCCAGACAGAGGGGAGGTCAGATTGCCCTCCATGCTGTCTAGTGGCGTGGAGGGCAGTCTACACTCCCCTCTGTCTGGAGATCAGGGGGTGGGACCACCAGCCATGTGACCATTTTCTCCAAGGGCAACCCACTGAGTTCCACCACCTCTTTTCCCAGAAAAAAAGCCCTGGTCATTGTGAATATAAAATGGAAGAGAATGATGTAAGCTGGTTTTGGTCCCCAGTATGGGAGAATGGCAGGGTATAAATGTAGTATAAAATAATACATACAGCTGGTAGGACAAAAAATATAGATGGGTGGATGGGTGGGAGGGAAAGAAGGAAGCAGGGAAAGGTGAAGATATGGGGGTTGCCAGGAGGACAGAAAAAGGAAATAGTGTGGGGAGAAGGATATAGGGGAAACTGAGGTGCCCCTCATGAGTCCTTGCAGGTTTCCCACTGCGTAACTGGGCCTGGCCAGGCAGTCGACTTTGCACAATTCATCCAGACTTTTCCCAAGGAGAGGCTACCCTGGGAAGGCGGGGAACCAAAGACAGAGGGTGCAATAAAGGTAAGTTGACATATTGTCGAAGGATTTCATGGCTGGAGAACATGTATGGCCATGGTCTTGGCATTGTAGTTCCTGACGTTGGCATTGTAGTTCCAAAGGTAAGTTGGCTGGTGGGTGGGAAGAAGAGAAGGAGGCAGGAAAAGGGGAGAGACTATGAAAACTTTCAGGGAAGGAAAAGAGGAAATGGTGGCAGAGGGGATGAGCTACCCCTACAAGACCTTGTGGGTCTGCCACTCATACATATCTAAATCTCAAATCCTCTCTTCTTCAGGTTCCTTTTATCTTGTACAATGTATGCCTGATCTCCTCCATCTCCTAACGCATCTGCTGTAGGTCATACACTCCACTCAGATCTCTGGGCTCTCCGTTCTCATCGTCCTCATCGTCCTCACCCACGCCCTGGTCCTCCATCATGGTGAGGTCTCCTTTTTGGACGTTCTCAGTTTGGGTCTCCTGAAGAGTTGCCAATCTGAAGAGCTGCTCCTCATCCTCCAGGTCCCCTCCTGGATTCTCTAGAGCTCCCATTCCTCCTTCCAAGCTGGATTGGAACAGGTGCACTTAGCACCATTCCCTCTGGTCCTTCATCCTTCCATATGAGGGACGTGATATCCATTCTTGGGGCGTTGCACCCAGCCAGTGCAGGATTCTGGCTCCTCTCTTGGGAATCGCCCTGGCTCCATGCTCTGAGCTAGTCCCAATCATTGGCATTTCCGTGGGGTCTTGAGAAAGGTCCTCGGGGTTCACAGGAGATCTGTTGTCCCCTCCTGCTGCCATGCTGCAGGTAGGGACCTGGTTCTGAAGACTGAAGTGATTCCAGTGATTCCAGGCAAAATGTCAGGCCTGCCTAGGGGATTCTCTTAGACTCTCCACTTCATCAAACACAGTTGTATGAGTTAAAGGTCTTTATTAGATAATGCTCCCTAGTAGTGCACGAGCACAGAGCCTGGAATGCCAAAGCCAAGTCTTCCTCGAGATGTCATACCTCCGGACCCCTCCCCCCAGTCCAAACAAGAGTCAGTTGAAGAGGCATGAAAGTCCTGAAAGAGATGCCGAGCTGAATTTCCCAAGGTCTGTTCCCAGACATGCCTCTCCAGCTGCACTGATCACACCACTCGGCCCAAGCAAAGCGTAGCCAAGATACAGTGAAGGAGGAAAGCTACCCTTCTACCCATCCCCCTAGTAGAAATACATTCACAGGTATGGCAGGCAGGGTAGCTTGCCTGCCTGACATAAAGAGGTCCAGGATAATAAACAGGAGTACACAGCTCCTTTCATGCTCCTGGCAAACATCATCAGTGAGGGTGACAAAGGTAGTTTTCATCCCAAAAGAAGGTCTGAGTCTGGATTGTATCAGACAGGTTAGCACGCTAGCCTGCCTGTCATACATAAGGATATTCAGCCATTGAGGGGGATGGGTAGAATAGAAGTAGACTAGCCGCTTTGCTGTTTTGCTGTCTCATTGTTTTCTTTTCTGAGTTCCTGTGGAACAGAGTGTCTGGGAGCTGGCCGTAGGAAACTTCGCTCTACATCTCCTAGCAACTTGCTTACATTCAGCTAAGGTGGGAGGAGGCAGGGGTATAACTTGTCTGAAACGGTTTCATTTTGGCATTCTGGGCAATTTACCATTTACAGAATTCTTCTAGAGGAATTCTTATAATAAAAACCTTTAACTAAAAAATCTGTGTCTGATGGAGAGTCTGAGATAGTCCTCTAGCCAGGCCTGACATTTTGCCCAGAATCCTCTTCATTCCCTTGGAACCAGGGGAAACCAGTGAGATTCCCTACCTGCAGCATGGCAGAAGGAGGGGAAAGTGGATCTCCTGTGGAACCCGAGAGCCTACCTAAAGACCTTGCCGAAGCCTGGGACAGGCAAGGAGAATGGGGCTGGTGAGATTCCCAAGTCAGGAGCCAGTTTCCTGCACTGGCTGGGTACAGCACCCCGAGGATGGATACCACATCCTTTGTATGGATGGCTGAAGGACTGGAAAGAGTGGCGAAAGGCGCACCAGTTCCAACCAAGCCTCAGAGGGGAGATGGGGAACTCAGAGAATGGGGACTCCACCATGGCCAAGGACAGGAATGAGAAGGATGAGGAAGGGAGTAATGGAACTCCAGCAATCCTCGAGGATTTACATAAAGACCCCGTGGTCCCATGTGGGCCCGATGTGGATGCATTGGTGGAGGATGGGGTACCAACCCCTCTAATGTTCTCCAAAGGGGATATCAGCTTCCTCAATTGGTTGGAAGCAATGCCACCTGACTGGACATCTTCAGAGGGCTCGTCTATGAAAGCGAGGGAACTGAGGAACTGGCGATAGAGAAACTTAAGCAGACAGAGTCTGTTCCTGGGGAAGAGATCCTGCAAAAAAGACACAGGGGGCCAAGAGACAGCAACAGCAACAGGGAGCTCAGTGGCTGCACTTCGGGAAGAGCTGCAGCTGCTGAGGTGTGACCTCCTGGCTCTCACCAGATGGACTTATGGAGTGATGTGGGCAATGAGCTGACCGGTGTCATCCAGAGAGCCGACATTATCACCACCACTACTTACTGTCCCCAGAGGAGGAGTGCCACCACCAAGAGGGGCGCCGGGCTGACTGGGGGAAGGAGTGCCACCTCCACAGCCATTCAAACTTCGTAGACTGGAAGCTCATTTTGAAGGGAACTCTAATGAGTTGGGATATTTCCTTGTACAAGTGGCAGAATTCCTGAGGGAATGGGGGCACACCTTCCCAAATGAAACCAGCCAAATAAGTTACATAGGCTCTCAGCTGGGAGGCCAGGTGGCTAAGTGGAATGTGACTCTGTACTCCATGCAAGTGCCAGAAATGGGGAGCATGGAAATGTTCATCCAGGCTCACAAGGAGCAGTATGAGGACCCTCTTGAGGAGGAGAGGGTGAGGACCCACCTGAGGCAAGGCAATCTGCTGGTCCGGGAATATATTGCCAAGTTCTGGGACATGCGGCTGAGGGACTGGATGGAGGGGGCGAAGATAGAGTTCTTCAGAGCTAGCATGGTGGCTAAAACAATGGTGCTGGATGACCCTGAACCCTTTAGGGTTGAATGCAACTGGCTTGTGAAATCAAGAATTGAGAACAAATAGTGAAGTTGTTGAAGTTACAACATAAAGTGGGCCAGCAGAGAGGCTTGGCGGATGCACGGCCTTGGGAGTGAGAGAGATCCCGAGCCAGCGTTGCCCTGAGTGAGAAAGACCGGAGGATGAAACAGGGTCTGTACTTGAGGTGTGGGGGAGCAGGCCACTTTTCCACAGAATGTCCGGGTGAGGTGAAGAGCCAGCCGGGGGCAAAGTCAAAGCCAAGGAGGCTGCCAGAGGGGCGCTTGAAGGGGAAGCCCCGATCTACTTCCAGGAAGGAAGCAGTGGCGACAGCCGCTGTGCCAGAGAGTGACACCATGAGTGAAGAACCCTTGTTGGGCAGCGAGGGGAAGCCGGGATCACCAATGGGAAATGGTGGAGACCTGCTGTGAAGGGCACCAGCTGGTGGGTTGCGGATGTTCAGGTGCCGCAAAGGGTGTCATGTATGCCAGCATACCTACCATTATTGATCAGCATTATGTGCTGATCATTATTGTTTTGCTAAAGTTTTATTCTGTTATAGCATCTGAGAGTGTGTAAACTGCTAACATAAAATGCAGGAGAGTCAGTGGGGCCTCTCCATTATTTATTGAAAATATGTACTTTCACTTTTCCAGCAAGTGTCCTTGAAGGCGAGCTGCTAGTAGCGAACGTTGTATCTTTTCCCCAGAGACTGGGATATTTTCGCTTTGTACTTCATTTAGTCTAAACTAATCAGTTCCCATGTAATTTCTTTGGGGTTTCACGCCAGAATGTCAACCCCAAAGGGCAGGAAGTTCCCCTATAGTTAGTAATGCCTTTGTTTGAATTGTCACTTCTGCCAATTGCCACTTTTCTGTGAACCCCCTGAACTGTATGGATCTCAATAAAATTGCTTCAACTGAAACACCTGTGTGTTAACTGTGAAGAGCTTGAGGGACCTAGCTGCCAGGGACTGACATTGGGTGAGACCTAAGGGAGCATTGTTTTTCATAGTGGTCACCTTGTTAAACCCTTGGAGAGGGACAAATATCAGAGTAAGGGCCTTGATTGACTCAGGGTGCAGCAGAGACTTGATTGCCCTTGATCTAGTGACAGGGTTGGGTCTGGATGTCGTGAAACTACCTGAGCCCCTTATGTTTGAACAGATGGACAGAACAGTCATGAAGGGGACCCTCCAGTTATGAGACTGAGCCCACCCCAATGGGAATGGGGGACATTGGGAGGAAAGAACTGTTGTGATCAGTCCAGGTACTAAGTTCCCCCTGTTGTTGGGAGTAAGATAGTTATGGGACCATGACCCCTATATGAGGTGAAAGGCCAGTGAGCTGTGCTTCCCTTCCGAAGGTTATCAAAAACATGTGTGGGAAGCCAACTGGGGCCAAGACCCTCCCCCCCTTCCTGAGAAGGTGTATTTGATGATGGAGGAAAGGGCAAGCATTCCCCTGGAATACTAGGACCTAAGTCAGGTATTCAAGGACGAGGAAGCCGATGAGCTACCCCACACAGGGCTATGGATTGTGCAATAGAGCTGATCCCAGGGACTAAGTGACCGAAGGGGAAGATTTATTCCATGAGCCTGGGAGAGAGGGGGGGAGCTATGTAAGTTCATTGACAAAAACCTGGCATGAGGCTTTATTTGACCAGTGAGTTCTCCTCATGCGACTCCAGTGTTATTTCAGAAGAAGATAGATGGGGGCCTGCACTTGTGCATGGATTATAGGGGTATCAATTTGGTCTCGATGTTGAACGCCTACCGAATCCCATTAATTAGAGACTTACTGGAGGTAGCGGTGAAGGGGAAGATCTTCACTAAGTTGGCCCTCCGAGACATATATTTCAGAGTAAAGATCAAGGAGGGAGATGAGTGGAAGACAGCATTCAACACCCCCCTCGGGCAATTTGAGTATAGGGTCATGCTATTTGGATTACAAGGGGCCCCCGGTGTGTTCATGAACCTAATAAATGAGGCTGTACATAAATACCTTTACAAGGGGGTGATTGTTTACCTGGATGATGTGATGGAGTACACAGAGGACTACAAGTCCCATGTGAAACTGGTGCAGGAGGTGCTGAAAACCCTGTACCATCACAAACTGTATGTGACGTTGTCCAAGTGTGAATTCTACAAAGAGGAACTAGATTTCTTGGGATACCGAGTCTCCAGGAGGGGCTTGGGAATGGATCCAGCCAAAGTCGAAGCAGTACTCGAATGAGAAGCTTCCAAGACTCGGCAGCAGCTACAGTCATTCCTGGGGTTCACCAATTTCTACTATCCCTTCATTAAAAACTTTGCTCAAGCTGCCTTACCCCTTACTGACTTGTCGAAAACCAAAGGGAATGGTGCAGGGAGGGCAAAACCGAGTGCCAAACTGGCCTGGTCTACAGAGTGCCAAGCCGCTGTTGAGGAGTTGAAAGCTCAGTTTACCTCTGAACCAGTTTTGCGCCATCCCGATGAGAGGTGCCCATTTGTGATCCAGGTGGATGCGAGCGATGTTGCTATGGGAGGGGTCCTCCTACAGGAAGGGGAGGATGGGAAAATGCACCCTTGTGCTTATGTGTCTAAGAAATTTCCTGAGGCCAAGAGAAACTGGGCCATTCTAGATAAGGAGGCAGCCATAGTCAAACTGGCATTAAGTATGTGGAGGCACTTGCTGGAGGGAACCAAGGTACCCTTTGAAGTGTGGACTGATCTAGAAGCTTTACGAGAGTCACGCAGGCTAGAAGCCAAACAGTTGTGATGGGCGGAGTTTTTCCTCACGATTTAACTTTGTAATCAAACACTTCCCTGGGAAGTACAATATTCTGGCTGATGCGCTACCCCACCTTCCCCAGCATGAAAGCCAACAGGAGCAAGTGGTGGACATGATGTTTTCCCCAACCCAGTTGGGAGGGGTCACAGTCACCAGAAGCCAAGCGGCGAAAGCGGATCACCTTCCCTCTCCCTCCCCTCCTGAACGGGAAGAGAAAATTAAGGCAGAACTAGAAAAGAAAGGGGGGGATAGGGCTTCCTGAAAATTTAGAGAAGAGAGAGGATGGCTGCTGGTACAGGAACAACAAAATGTACATCCCGCCAGGGTTGCGGGGAGCGATATTGAAGGCCTGTCATGATGCCAAGTTGGCCGGCCATTTTGGATACATAAAAACACTGCACTGAATTCAGCACCAATTTTGGTGGCCAGGGATGCAGAAGGATGTATCACAATATGTGTCCACATGTCAAGTCTGTGTGATGGGGAAAAGAAGAGGGGGAATCTCCGGGACTGTTGAAAGCAACCCCTGGAAACCCCGCTCCAGCCCTGGTCTTTAATATCCATGGACTTTGTTACTGATCTCCCTCCGAGCAAGGGGAAAATGGTGATTTTAGTAGTGGTGGATCTGTTTTCAAAGCAAGCCCATTTCATCCCCTGCTCTAAATTGCCCACAGCCCAAAAGTTGGCCACATTGTTCATGCAGCACATAGTAAAGCTCCGTTCATTTCCTGACAAAGTAATCTCGGATCGGGGCCCACAATTCATTGCCAAGTTTGGAGGGAGCAAGTTGTTTTATCGGCAAAATTTATCGCAAAGGCATCACACTGGGCCCGTATGTAAATGAAGTAAATAAATACATAAAAATAAAATGTTCTTTTTTTTTCTAGAAAAAATAAACCCTATCCTTCCTTAGGCTTTAAAATTTCTGGAAATTTTATACTAGGTACAACTGTGTAAATGTCAAGTGTTGGGGATGGAGAACAAAACCCTAGCAACCAAGCAGTGGACAGAAATCCTTCCCTAACTAAGCATTCTATCAAAGCCTAGTCTGAACATAACTTATGGAAAAATTGATGTTCTTCAACAGAAAGGACACCGTTTACAAAGCACTGTAGGAATAATAACAACAATAATAATAATATTTGATTTATATACTGGCCTTTAGGACAACTTAATGTCACACTCAGAGCAGTTTACAAAGTGTGTTATTATTATCATCCCAACAATCACCCTGTGAAGTGGGTGGGGCTGAGAGAGCTCTGAGAGAGCTGAGACTGACCCAGCTGGCTTCAAGCTGAGGAGTGGGGCACCAAACTCAGTTCTCTAGATGAGAGTCCTGCCGCTCTTAACCACTACACCAAAATGGAAATAAGTTAAAACCTGTAAGGCCTATCCAGGCCCAGCCACAGAAGGGGATGCAAAAAGGGAGGATCCCCCTCCCCCAGACTCCACAGAGGCAGTCAGGGATGCAGTCAGGAACTCCAGCAGCCAGGCTCCTCAAAACCGCCCAAGAAGAATTTCCATCCGGAGCGGCAGAAGAATCCAGGAATCCCCATTCTTGATTTATCTGCTTCTGGACCCCAATGATTGGCCGAGACCTCTTGACCAGCAAAAGCAACAAACTTGTGTGAAAGCCTGGACAAGATACATATCACTTGCTGAACACCAGCCTTTGGCAGGATCAGGGTCCAATATCTACAACAGTCCATACTGTAAAATGGTTCAGAGGGATGCACTGGAATGGGATAGGGACTGTAGACTAGAGTACCATGTACTGTTTGTTGCTGTAAATATGATCCCACTGGATGATTCTGCATCACGCAATACGTCATGCCAACCCACTTTTGTTCTTGTTGTCAGCCTTGTATCAGATTTCTTCGTTTTCAAATTTCTGCAGTCCTTACACTACTGTTTTCTTTATTAAATGTTCATTGAATGTCCCAGTCGTTGATTGTTTTTGACCTACACTGTGTAATCTGCTTTCAGCTTCAGTGAGAAAGGCAGACGATGAACAGCATAAACAAACAGAAAGAGAGGGGGCATCCAAGCGATGGATCCTTAGTTTAGTCCTGGCCATTACTGACGCCAGAGTTCCTCCGTAACCAGAGACAGAAAACCAGTGAACGCTAGTGGCAGAAGGCAGCGGCAGGGGAAGGCCAGAGCAACTGGTTGGCCCGGATGTGAAACAGGCTCCAGGACTGGATGGATCACTGGTCTGATACTGCAAGGCTCCTCTGATGTTCTGATGTTCTTTAGACGAGCTCTGGTGACCTCAGACACCTCCTCTCCTATTCTGTAACCTATTCCGCAAGATCCTGGCTGCTATCCAGCCTTCAGGCAATGTTGGACAGTTTCTGTACTGCTTGACACTAAGGGTGGCGTTCCTCAGCTCTTCTTATCCTAAGTCACTACGACTGGCTGGACAGGGAATGACTTGAGCCTCAGTAGGGGCTGGTCTAGCCACTATCAACAGAAGAGGAGCCTGTTGTTCTTTTAATCCTGGGAAATGAAATTATTAATACCAAGACCAGTAATCTTCCCTTACCTGTTCCTAAAACAGTTCTTACAACATTTGTATTGTAAAATGAATCATACTTTTTTAGATAACCAAAAAATCTGACTCCTTTTTTTACGACATACCACATTTCTGAAATGTCATTTATGTATAATGCAGCATTGTTTCAAATAAAGTACAACACACAGCTGCCTAATAAATCTATAATAAATAGGAATAGCTATTCCCTTCCCTCCTTTTGGAGGATCAGTTAAAATAAACTTCTGCTGCAGTGAATCAAAAGGCATCAATGTGATGCATTTCAATTCAGTCCCGCTGGTGGCACAAAGACAGATTAATAAAACATTTCCTTTAAAAACTGGAAAGTGCTTTTTTGCTTCAGGCTGATGAGATTACAGTTAACCATCCGACTTTGTAGAAGCCTAAACCTAAAGCATTCCGTCACTCCACTGCTTTTCACATTAAACATCACAGCACTCTGTGCAAAGAGTGCTGTGAAGTTCTCAGTGATTGTGGAGTGGAGTATGTCTATTTCTATTTTTATATGTATATAAAAAGGATTGAAATGATACAGACAACCAGGGGTTTTTTTCAGGGGGAACGTGGTGGAACGGAGTTCTGGAACCTCTTGAAAATGGTCACATGGCTGGTGGCCCCGCCCCCTGATCTCCAGACAGAGGGGAGTTGAGATTGACCTCCGCGCCGCTTGGTGGCGCGGAGGGCAATCTCAACTCCCCTCTGTCTGGAGATCAGGGGGCGGGGCCACCAGCCATGTGACTATTTTCTCTGAGGGCAACCAACTGAGTGCCACCACCTCTTTTCCCAGAAAAAAAACCCTGCAGACAACTGAGGACAGAAGGGCATCTCACTGGACTCCTTTTGCATTCTCCAGTGATTCCTGAGGTAAAGGTGGAGATTCCTGTGGTATGAGATTGTATATGAACACCACATCACGAGGGTGGGGTTTACATCTTTTCCACTCAGGTACTACTTTTTGAATCACTCTTTTTCCCAAGCCTGCTTCTCCAGAGGCAAATGCATTTAACACATGAAACCGCCTTATACAGAATCAGACCCTTGGTACATCAAAGCTATTATTGTCTATTCAGACTGGCAGCAGCTCTCCAGGGTCTTACGTAGGTGTAATGTTTTGCCCTGTGGATTTATCCTTTTCTTAAACTTTTGCCTTTGGACCTTTTGTTCAGCTCCTTCTTACTTTGCCTTAAACTTATACCTCAGGAGGGCTCTGGTCACAGTCAACACACTTTTTAATTCCCCTCACACAATCCTCATTACTATGTATGGATGTGAAAGTTGGACAGTGAAGAAAGCTGACAGGAAGAAAATTGATTCATTTGAAATGTGGTGCTGGAGGAGAGTTTTGTGGATACTATGGGCAACCAAAAAGACAAATAAGTGGGTACTAAATCAAATCAAGCCTGAATTTTCCCTAGAAGCTAAAATGACAAAACTTTAGTCACATCATGAGTAGACAAGATTCTCTTGGGAAAGTCAATAATGCTAGGAAAAGTGGAAGGCAGTAGGAAAAGAGGAAAACCTAAAACAAGATGGCTTGACTCAATAAAAGAAGCCATGTCCTCCAGTTTGCAGGATCTGAGCAAGTCTGATTGATTGATTGATTAGATTTTTAGCCTGCCCTCCCCACAAGCAGGCTTAAGGCGGGTTACAATCATAAATTAGGTATAGTAGATAAAATCAATAAAATAACATCTCAGTGCAAACATGTATATCAGCATTCCAGATGGGGCACCCTTCCCCCTTCCCCTGCCCACCATACACAAGGGAAGAAAAGGGTGGAGGTGTGAGTTGGTGAAACTCCTCAGGCATGGGGGGGGCAGATGGACCATATGCTCCCCACCCCCCACTGGCAGGAGACCAGCAGGGAGGCTAATTAGATGGCTCCAGGGCTGGCCTCAACCATATTCCTGGTGGAACATCTCTGTCTTACAGGCCTGCCAAAAAGATACAAGATCTTGCCGGGCCCGAGTGTCTTCTGACAGAGAGTTCCACCAGTTTGGGTCCCAGGACAGAAAATGCCCTGGCCCTGGTCAAGGCCAGCCGAGCCTCCCTGGGACCAGGGACCACCAGTAGGTGTTTACCTGCAGATCTAAGAGCTCTCTGAGGTACATAAAGGGAGAGGCGGTCTCTCAGGTATGCTGGTCCCAGTCCATTTAGGGTTTAAAGGTCAGAACCAGAACCTTGAACCTGATCCAAAACTCCACGGGAAGCCAATGCAACTGCTGCAGAGTTGGAGTCACACGTGTCTTGAATGAAATTCCTGTCAGGACACGAGCAGCAGCATTTTGGAGCCGCTGCAGTTTCCGGGTCAGACCCAAGGGAAGCCCTGCATAGAGCGAGTTACAGTAGTCTAATTTGGAGGTGACCGTTGCATGGATCACTGTCGTTAGATCATAGGTTGAGAGATAGGGGGCAAGCTGCCTGGCCTGCCGGAGATGGGAAAAGGCAGTTCTGGCAGCTGCCTTGACCTGGGCCTCCACTGACAAGGAGGAGTCCAGCGTCACACCAAGGCCCCTGACTGATGAAACGAGCACAAGTGGTACCCCCTTGAAGGCCGGGAGCTGAATCCCCAAATCTACCCCGCATGGCCCAAGTACAGGACCTCTGTCTTTGTGGGGTTCAACTTCAGTCTGCTCTGCTTCACTCGTCCAGACATGGCCCCCAATGCTCTAATTAGGGCCTCGGGAGCAGAGCCAGACCGGCTGTCCATCAACTGGTACAACTGGGTGTCATCTGCATATTGATGGCAACCCAGTCCAAAACTCCGTGCCAGCTGGGCAAGAGGGCACATGTAGAGATTAAACAAAAATGGGGAGAGTAACGCCCCCTGCGGGACGCCACACACCAAGGATTGGTGCGCTGATAACCTCTCCCCCAACGCCACTCTCTGTCCCCGACCATGGAGAAAAGAGACAAGAGATAAGGCAGTCCCTCGGATCCCCACATTGGCAAGGCAGTGGGTCAACAATTCATGGTCAACTGTGTTGAATGCTGCTGAGAGGTCTAGCAACACCAGCAGCGCTGACCCGCCTTGATCCAGATGCCTACAGAGATTGTCTGTGAGAGTAACAACACTGTCTCAGTCCTGTGACCCGGGTGGAAACCAGACTGGAATGGGTCCAGGACTGATGCCTCTTCCAGGAAACCCTGCAACTGCTCCACCACCACTCACTCAATCACCTTACCCAGAAACAGGAGGTTCAAGACTGGTTGGTAACTGGAGGGGTTGGTGGGGTCCAAGGTTGGCTTTTTCAGGAGGGGCCTCACTACGGCTTCCTTTAATACCCTGGGGGAAACCCTGGAGCTCAGTGATAGATTAATAATGTCCTCCAACGGGGCCTTCAGCCCACTGATACTGGCCTTAACCAGCCATGAGGGGCAGAGGTCCAAGGGGCCTGTAGTGGGCCTCACCAGCCATAAGATCCTGTCAACATCTTCCTGGGAGACCAGAATGAAGTGATCTAAAATCAGACTAGAAGACAGCCAAGGGATTTCTAGTTCCTTTACTGTATCAACCGTGGCCAGCAGGTTGCAGTGGAGGGGCAAGACTTTATCCGCAAAAAAGCTCCCCAAAGCCTCACAGCTAATGGCTGAATTCCTAATTTGGCAGTCTCCCTGCAAGAGGGAGACCAAAGACCGAACCACCTGAAATAATTTCGCTGGGCGTGAGCTTGCAGACACTATGGAGGTGGCATAATAATCCTCCTTTGCCGCCTTCACAGCCACCCCATAGGCCTTCATAAACGCTCTATAAGATGATCTTGCCTCTTCGCTCTGATTCCACCACCACACTTGCTCCAGCCATCTCAGTTCCTGTTTCAGCTGCTGTAGCTCCTCTGTGTACCAGGGGGCTAGTCTGGCACGGGAATGGAGAAGGCAACGGGGGTGATTTCATCGATGGCTTCGGAGAGACGGCCATGTCAGTCCTCCACCAGCTCATTTAACAACTGCCAGGGGGCATCGGATCCCGCAGAGCATTCTGGCAACCAATTGGATCCATTAGTCTCTGCTGGCGAGCACAAATCAGCTCACTGCCTATGCAGGGAGGGGCTGGCACTCCCAGACGAGCCTTCAGGACAAAGTGGTCTGACCATGGCACTGCCTCAATGGCATCAAGGTCCACCTGAATCCCCATCCCAAAGATCAAATCTAGCGTGTGGCCCGCTTGATGTGTGGGAGCCAAAACAAATTGGGAGAACCCTAGTGCTTCCATGGATGACAACAGGTCCGCAGCCTGTGAGGAGGTGGCATCATCAACATGGACATTGAAGTCACCCAAGACTCAGCATCTCACATCAGGCCAACACAATCAATGACAGTGATGTTTGGTGCGGGGAGTGGCCTGAAGGAGAAAGACTCCCGAATGAGAATAGCCACTCCCCCCCCCAACCATCTGTCCAGGACTGGTGAAGGACCGAGAAACCTGGGGGGGGGGCAGTTCTTTCAAGGCAACTATTTTGCCATCCCTCACCCAGGTCTCAGTCATGCACACCAGGTCCACATTTTCCACTGCAAAGAAATCTTGCAGTGTCTTGGTCTTGTTATTGATGGACCTGGCATTACACAACATCAGTGCCGGAGAGAGGTAATTCATACTCCTAGCCCCACAACCAGCATGCCTTGGGATGGGACGAAGGTTGGAAGGACACCAAGCCTTACCACGTCTCCATGGCCTTCCCTTCCAAACCCTTGCCCCATCGCCATACCTCCCTCGACCCCAGAGCACTGGGATCCCTAGCTCCATCCCAGTCTCCTTTCTCACCACCCCCCAGCCTCCATCTCCTAACATACCCTGCAACAATACAACACAGCAACAGAACTCAGTTCCCCTCAATTACATGAATTTGAGTCTCAATATACTCATATTGTCAGTCCTTGGCAAGTAAATCCCTAAGTTCTCCACAGCGATCACACAGGTGAATCGGTTGAAGTAACTTTTATTAGAGATCTATCAGGTTCAAGGTGCTCAGATAGTAGAATTGGCAGAAGTGACGTATTGAGGGAAAGCATGGTTAGTTATAGATTAATGTCCTGTCCCCAGGTTAGCAGCCTGTTGGAATTCTGGCGCAAATGCTAAAGACAAAAGTATCAGAGTTTAGACTACGACAAGCAACATTAGCAAATTGGGAATGAAATCATCCATGTTCTCAGGGAAGATACATTTCAGACTGGCTGCATGTGGTCTCAAGGCCGTTGGCCTCAGAAGTAAAAGTGTTTAACTTCAAAGCAGAGATAACATACTGAACTTCCAAATAACAGGCATTGAATGGTACTCAGAACTCTGCATAGTGTCAGAGGACCAAAAGATTGCATATAACATACACATGGCATGTACTGCAGGCAGGCACACATGACACATATTTCCCCACACCCCCAATCACATTTACCAGGCACAGAATTCATTTCTATCCCAATTTAATTACATTACCCTTTCAACTAATTCCAACCTGCATATAATTAATTAAATTGTCACTAATTAAGTGGGAATTATTCCTTCTTCATCCTCTAAGGGCTAATAGATCTCCCAATACAAGTTCCAATTGTCAGGTCCAGTGTATATCTAAACTGTACTGACTCCATTTTCTAATGCTTCTAGTGTTTGAGTATCCTCTTCCCAGGTGCACCAGTTCCCAGGCAGCATTCCCACCGGAGGAGACTGTTTTGTCTAACACCGTTCCACCAAGCATTGGCCTTGAAGGAGAGCAGCTTCCCAGGACTGAGAGATGTTGTTTTGAGAACTGTGGGGGGAGGCTGATCCAGATGGGTATTGTTACTCTGTATCTTATGCTTGCTCTTCATTGGTAACAATGATCATGTACCATCCTGATTCTCCTATTCAGGACAGTGGACTATAATGGACCTTTTCTGCAGTAAAGTTTCCTTTTCCAAACAATGGACTTGTGTTTGCTTCTAAAGGGAACCCTGTAGTGAGTGCCTTATTTAGCCACAGTCTGACATTTTGTTACCAATCATGTCTGAGTCGGGCCCAGCGGAATCCAAGGTTGTCCCGGACAGGGATCCTTTGTTTGATCCGTATGCGTCTCCCGACAATCAACCTGTGCAACCCGTGCAAGCCCAAGACTCCCAGGAGCTGGGAGCAGCCGGGAACGGAACCGGAGCCTCCACTTCCACCCCGCCTCTCATCGACCTCAGTACTCGGGACGAGACCGAAGCCAACCTCGGGGCAAGGCCGAAAGCGACCGCTCTCCCTTTGATTTCGGTACCCACCCCGTCGGAGTGGGGAGCCAGGCCCCGAGAAACCAGAGAGCGTCGGGCAGGTGGACTCCATCCACTAGTTTCGATGGAAGGGCGCCGAAGCCTAGGAACCGTCCCGGAGCTAGACAGCAGCCAACCATGGCGATATTGGAACAGGACGTCCGAGCAGGCGGAGGGGGACACGTCTCGCCGCGGCGCCCTGAGTTGGGATTACTCCGAACTTGTTCCGTGGAAAGAGCCAACGGAGGTCCCTGAACAAAGTTGGGAGCAGATACAAGGTCGCACCTATGCGGTGGATACCAGCATCTCGGCCGTGACGGGTATGGCCAAGGGAATCCTAGCTGCGAGATCGAGAGTCGTCCAAGGGGACCCTCCTCCTTGGGGCCCCTTGTCCCCGGTGAGTGCAACGAATGAAGCTTCCATAAGCGAGCAACCGGGGGCAAGTCGAATGCAACAGTTAGAAGCTAAACTGATGGATATGGAAGAAAGTTTGGCTCATGCCATCCATTTAATTTCGGCAATGGGAGCAGGGGAAAGACTGTCCCCTGAAGAGATGGCGATACAGATAGCTACCCTTCAAAGTGTTATCTCCTATCCGATGGAGGATGTCCAGCAGCGGCCGTCACCTACCGGCGAAGGGGACACCCATCCGGGCGAAACGGGAGAGCAACCCAAGGAACTTCCAGCACAGCAGGAAATTCCACCGAGCAAGGGAGACCCGGTTGAGCCACCCGGAGAGACCCCCACCGAACTTCCTAACCAGGCAGGGGATGCGCCGCCAGACGGGACTCCCGTTGAGAGGCCTACGGAAGGGGAAGAAAAGCCCAGTGATACACCGGTGAGACCCCCTCTTACTTCTTCTATAACGGTCCGGCCGGACCAAGCGGGAGCACACGCGGCTCCATCCGAGGAGGGAGCCCCTCGTCAACCGCGAGACATTGTCCCCGCCGGGCAACCTACGGGGGACGGTCTAACAGCGCCAAGAGGCCAGCCGCTGCTTCCCAGATTAACAACACCCGGAGGGGCAAGCCCGCGCGGCCTTCCACCGGTTCAACCCTCGCCGCTGCGGCCTCTCTCACCTCGACCGCAGCTCATACTGTTGCAGCAGCCCCAGGACCAGCCCGTTTTACCACCCCCGAACCAACCGGGACGGCCTGCACCACTACGACACCTTCAACCCCCTCCTCAGTGGCCGATTTCCACTCTCCCACACCAACCTCCTCCACCTCGACAGCTGCCACTAACGCCTCCCGTGTTACCGGCCAGACCGAGACTGCCGCCTCCTGCTCGCCTGCCACTACAGCCTCCGGCCCAACCAAGACCAACCCCGACACAGCAACCATGGCAACCTCCGCCCGCACAACCAGCCCAACCCCAGCCGGCACCGCCGGTTCAACCGCCACCCGTACAGCCGGCACCGTTGCCCCGACCGAGACTCCAGTTACCTCCTCCTGTGCCTCAGGCGCAACTAAGACTGCCGATGGACTTTTACCCAGCGCCTGCTCCGAGACAGGAACTCCCGATGGGTTGGGTGAAGCTGGAAGCCACCTTCGATGGGGATCCATCCAAATTGGGATTTTTCCTAGTCCAAGTGGTACAGTTTTTCAACCGGTGGGGGCACCTCTTCGGCAGTGAGGCCAGTCAAATCGAACATCTTGGATCTCGTTTACAGGGCAAAGCAGCAGACTGGTATGTAGGACTATACAATGTCGGGGCCCCAGAACTCGATACTCTTCAGGGGTTAGTGGATGCTATCCGAGCGCAATATGAAGACCCCTTAGAAGAAACCCGGGCCCGAACAGAATTGCAAGCCATCAAACAAGGCAGCATGTCAGCAAGAGACTATGTCACAAAATTCCGGCAATTAGCAGCCAAGTGCCCTAGGTGTGAGGAGTCCACCAAGATTATTCTGTTCAAACAAGGCCTTAACCCGAGACTTTTGGACAGAGCTCTCATGCAAGACAATCCCCCCACGTTGTTAGGGTGGATCCAACTTGTTTGCGAAGTAGAAAATCGCATTTTGGAAGTCCGTTTGGTTGAACAACAACAACAAACGGGACAAAGAAGATCATTGACCTTACAGAGGGGAACACGGGGAGCTAGCTACGCCACCCGTGGAGCGAGAGATGCTAGATGGCAACAAGGGCTGTGTTTGCAATGCGGACAGGCTGGTCACTTTGCAGCACAATGCCCTTACCGGCCTGTGCAAAGACCTCCGCTCCAATTACGGCGTCCAACCCTTGCTCCGTTTCCTACGCTCCAACGCCCGACTCCAGCACCACGAGCAAATAGAGGCCGCGGCGCTTCCCAAAGGCCAGCCTCGGAGAGAGGGCTGGAAGCGGAAGAAGTCATGGAATACGATCCCGCTTCCCCAACCGCAGAAGCTAATCCAGAAAGTCCCCAGTCGGGAAACGAAATGGATCTGTCGTGAAAGGACCCAAACGACAGATCCGCCCTAAGCCCGTCCCTGCACGGAACCGGCCGCCTGGGTCCATCTTATTCATGCCAGTGACTCTAATCAACCCAGAGAGGAAGATGCATATTCGGGTGCAAGCTCTTATTGACTCGGGCTGCTCAAGAGACATCATTGCCCCTGCTCTAGTCAATGGACTAGTCCTACCAACTCGGGATCTACAAAATCCAGTAATCTTTGAGCAAATGGATGGTACCAACATGAATCCTGTAACAACTGAAACCATCCCAGTGATCACAGGCATGGGACAACATTGGGAGAAGAGGTCCTTTGTCATCAGCTCGACTGCCAAGTACCCGTTAATTTTAGGCAGCAAATGGCTATGTGATCACAATCCCTACATAGACTGGGCACAAGGATGTATTACCTTCAGTCATACCAACTGCAAAAATCACCGTTGGAATCAAAACTGGGGCGAAGATCCGACTCATAAAGAAAAGGCCCTTCTCACCCAAGAAGAAGTCAACCAAATACCCGAACCGTACTGGCCTTTTCTAAATGCTTTCTCTGAAGAGGAAGCAGATACTCTACCCCCGCACCGACGAACGGACTGTGCGGTAGAAATTTTACCCGGAGCCTCACTGCCCAAAGGACGACTTTATCCCATGAGTCTCCATGAACGCGAAGAGCTCCGGAAATTCATCGACACCAACCTCCAACGAGGGTTCATCCGCCCAGCCGCTAGCCCCCACGCCGCTCCAGTCCTCTTCGTGAAAAAGAAGGATGGGGGACTTCGACTGTGCACAGATTTCCGAGGCTTGAATGCAGTGTCCACCAACAACGCCTATCCTATACCGCTCATCCGAGACCTTCTCAACGTCGTGGCCCAAGGTAAGATCTTTACGAAATTAGATCTAAAAGATGCTTACTTCCACGTTCGTATCAAGGCAGGGGATGAGTGGAAAACCGCTTTCAATACGCCCCTCGGACAATATGAATACTTAGTTATGCCTTTTGGTTTGACGGGAGCCCCGTCCGTATTCATGTCCATGATAAACGAAGTTCTACACGAATTTCTGTACAAAGGGGTGGTAGTGTACCTTGATGATGTGTTAATTTACTCGGACACCGAGGAAGAACATATTCAAACGGTACGAAAAGTTTTAGCCACCCTGATGAAGAATAAGCTGCCCATCAAACTGTCTAAATGTGAATTCCATAAAACCGAACTCACTTACCTCGGGTATTGTATCTCCCAAGAAGGTCTGAAAATGGATCCAGCCAAAATACAGGCGATCCAGGACTGGCAGAAACCCACCACCCGTAAAGAACTGCAATCCTTCCTGGGTTTTGCCAACTTCTATAGAGACTTCATAGCAAATTTCGCCCAAATCACGCTCCCTTTAACAGACTTGCTGAAAACCAAAGATAAAGGGGACCAAGCTAAAAAACCCTCTGCCAAACTGCAATGGACCCCCGATTGCCAAACGGCCTTCGATTGTCTAAAAAAGCAATTTGTAACAGAACCCATCCTCTCCCACCCCAACGAACAATCCCCTTTCATAGTACAGGTTGACGCCAGCGATACGGCGATAGGGGGGGGTTTACTGCAGAAGGGGGAGGATGGTAGGCTGCGGCCGTGTGCTTTCTTGTCTAGAAAATTTTCGGAGGCGGAAAGGAATTGGAATGTGTGGGAAAAGGAGGCCTTTGCAGTAAAAGCGGCCCTTACTAACTGGAGACATTGGCTGGAGGGGGCGCGATACCCTTTCGAGGTCTGGACGGATCATAAAAATCTGGAGGCCCTCCGAAGCCCACGCAGACTGAATGCCAAGCAATTGCGATGGGCGGAATTCTTTTCCAAATTCAACTTCACTCTAAATTATCTCCCGGGCAGGAAAAAAATTTCCTGCCAGGAAAAAAATTCAACTTGCAGCCATTAATAAATCCATGATCCCTCAACCGATTTGAAGAGCAGCCCACATTTTGGACTCTAATGCAATGGAGCAGCCTGGTTTCCCAGGTCTGCTTCCAACAGTCTTTCAAGTGCAATCCAGGGTATACTTTCCCAGCTTCCCAAACAGGTGTAGGCAGGCAGGACAGTGTACCATGCCCACCAACCAGGCCCAGTTGTGGTCTCATGCCACGCTCCTTAAGCCTTCTCCTCTGCAGCCCAATTTCACTGGCCCAAGCAGTCTGTTCTCGCTTCTCCACTCCACTCCCCCCATCAGTTGGCCAGGTGCCTCTTCTAGATGCCACCCTCTGACTCCAACTCCCCAGCATGCCAGCTCCTGACCCTCCAGAGCCACCTAGGGGGCCTCAAGCCTCCTGGCGTCCAGGCAATTTCTTGCCCCTAGAAATAGAAAAACTAAGGACTCTTTTGTGGATGGGCTTCAGGCAAAATGAAGGTAAGATTATTTCCTCTGCTCTATCAGTTATTGAGATGATATTGGGAATAAAGAGAAACATGCATGAAATATGCAGCACTCCTTATTTACGGACAACGTGTTGAGTTCTGATACTCTGTGTGCTATGAAGAATGCCATCTTGATGAACATCTTCACCAGCGAACAAGTGGCTACTAAGGAGCAGCTTTATGAGCCCAATGGAGACAGAATCAAGCTTCCCAGTTGCATTGTACAAGGGCTGACCAAGGATGACCTCTTGGGAATGTCACAGACTCTGGTCTGAAATATATATTTGTTGAACAAAGAAGGTGGGCTCGATGAATTGCTTTAGTTTTCACATTTGCAAGACGTTTTTTCTGTGCTAAGTTCTCACTGTACATCTTTGAATAAGATAATGTACAGGGTCTGTTTGCATAGTGTCAGGTTCTGACTATGTTTTATGTATCTTCAAACCAAAGAGACTCCATTTTAATCTTGTCAGTATTGTAAGTGCTTCTGTTGCAGGTGGCAAGCAGTTCACTGGAACTTCACAGAGAGAAGAAGAATGTTATGTCTACAACTTTTCCAGCCTTGGGAAGCTTTCACTTTCTCACCCTCGGGCCGTTTGTTTTGAGAACTGTGGGGGAGGATGGGGCCTACAGGGAACTTCCTTTGCTTTTGCCTGTCATTCGTAACAATACTTCTGTATCAGCCAAGATCCTAGCATCTTGGATTGTGGACTATAATGGTTGTTTATATTCAGTAAATCTTTTGAAACCAATGGACTCATGTCTCATTGCAAGAGGTAGTCTGGATTACAACTTTTAGCAAGCCACAGTCTGACACATAGTACCTGAAAGGAAGCAACCTAAGTAACGCCATGTTTAATTCTGTAGTTGTTTAGTCTTTTTTTCCCTCTAGGCCCCACCACGTGCGAGGAGCCGATTCCATGGGAGAGGATACTGTCTTATCTATTCTTCGAGCCGATTCGACCTTGGCTGGTGTTCCCACAGAGAACTTTCCTGCTATGTGAACTCTGGGGGGAGGCTGGGTTCTGAGAGTGTGAAATGTAACAACTTTCGTTCTGTGTCTCATTCCTAACAATGCCTTGTTCAGCCAGGATCTCAAATCCTGGAATATGGACGTCTGGGCCTGAATGCTGTCTTTCAAAATAAAACCTTTTGAAATCAAAAGACCTTGTCTTCTTGCAGAAGGGAGTAAGACAGACTCTCGTGTCTGGAATGCCATAGTCTGACACAATTGTCGGAGTCAGAGGGGTACCCAAACTAATCTCAGCATCCTGTTCTGAACATTTATTGCATGAAAAAGATCTTCAGAAAAGAAGTCATGACATACCAAAAGGAAACTGGAGGATTGCGAGCAGGAGCGTGAACATCACTCCCATTCTGCAGTCACTCCACTGGCTACCTATCAGCTACCGTGCTCAGTTCAAGGTATTGGTTATCATGTACACAGCTCTTCATGGCCGTGGCCCAGCATACCTATGGGACCACCTCCCTCTCTATGTTCCTCTATGTTCCTCCATGGCAGCTTCGCTCATCTGAACAGGGTCTCCTGCCTGTGCCACCCTGCACTTGAGCAAAATCAGCAGCCCCGTACATGGGCTTTTCAGCCTGTGGAACAGCCTGTCCGAGGAGGTCAGGAAAGTCCCCACGCTCCTAGCCTCTGCAAACAATGAAAAACTGAATTATTCAAAAAGGATTTTGTATTGTAGGGAGGGGTTCTAATGAGTTAAGGACCATAGTCAATTTAATGAGTTAAAGACCACTATGTTGCCTTATGACTGACCCAAGGTCACCTAGGTGGCTTCAAGTGGAGGAGTGGGGAATCAAACCTGGATCTCTCCTAAATTAAATCCGATTTTCCTTCTGAACACACTACTTTTCTCCTCAGCTTTCTTCCTGTAATTAAAACTACTATTTATGCAGAGGAAAGAGCATAAACAGCATGTGACAAAGAAAACTAGATGGCTGCTGAAAATGACCTTTTTCATGCAATAAATGTAACAAACATCATTATTGTTCAGAACAAGCTGTTGAGATTAGTCTGGGCTCGCATCTAGGGGTGGGAGAAATGGCAAAAAGTATTGGTCTACCTAAGGTGAAGAAGACCAAGAGAAGAAAGGAGGGAGCTAACCAGAACTCTAAGAAGACTGGAGCAAATACCTTGGTGGATGCTACCTAGGCAGAGCCAGTCTGGGACTCGAGGGAAAGTCCTTCTTCTGACTGCTTTCATGCGAGAAGACACTGCCAATAAATGATGGGGAGAAAAAAAAAATCTGTATATAGCAATACAGCTCCACCCTCCAGAACCACTGGAGAAACTTAGCACTTATTCAGTATTTATCACTCAGATAGTTTTGATCTAAGGAAAAAATAGCTTTAAAATCTTTAATTTTAAATGTGTAAGGTGTAAATAAGACATTTTGGGAGTCCGTCTGGCTGAAAAGTAGGGAATAGTTACATCTAGAGATGGGTACGATCCGCATTACGATCCAAAAAACCCCACGATAATGGCGATTGCGCGATCGTGACTCAGCGGACCGTGATCGGCCACGGCCAACGATCCAGTGATCGGGAGGGGGCTGGATTGGGGCTGGATCATGCTTGGATCGGGAAGCCAGACACTCAGGCGCCACTCTATTCCCGGGGCAACGGAGTCAGGGGAATGCCTGAGCTGTATTTGCCTTCCTTCTGTCGCCCTGGAAACCCAAATGGAAGCCCAGCTTTCCTTGATCAGCAGGGCTTCCTTCCAACCACGGAGCAGCAAAGCAGTCACCAGCTGGGAGAAGACACCCAGGGGAGGGAGGGGGAAGGGGGTGTTCTGTAGCCCTGGGCACTCCAATCTCATCCCTGCAAACCCTGATAGGCAGCTCTGATGGCCAAACACAGACGGCCAAACACAAACACAGATGCCGCAGGCATCACCCACCGTTCTTCTCTCGCCAGCGCGCTCCTTTTTGGCCTGGCAGGCGGGCACATGGGGGGTGTCGCCGGCAAGCAGCCAGACCCCCTGCCCCCTGAGGGGAGGTGGCTCGTCGCCGTCTCCCCATGCTCGCCGGGCCTGGTGGCCGCCGCCAACACCCACTTTCCCACATAGCTGGGAATAGCAGCGCCCCCCGCTTTGGCCTCCACACTCCACGGATTGGGAATGGGAGATGATCGGTGTGGATCATTTAGTTGGGATCGTCACCGGCGCCGATCCACGATCAGCTGGATTGGCAATTTTTTTTTGGATCGTGCCCATCTCTAGTTACATCACAAACAAATAAAAAATAAAAGAGGGGATGAGGAAAGATGAGAATAAGTTGAAACAGACATTATAGAGGGGGAGAAGGAAATCAAAACAGCTGTCATTTTCAGCAGCCACCCCATTTTCTTTGTCACATGCTGTTTCTGCCCTTCCCTCTGCATAAATAAGCTCATTATTGTAGTTTTAATTACAGGAAGAAAGCTGCGGAGAAAAGTGGTGCGTTCAGAAGGAAAATCAGTTTTAACATAGGAGAGAACGCACCAAAACTGCTCTACAAATCTTAACTCAAATAGTAGCTATTTGGGAAAAGCACCTTCCTACTCACTTTCACAGAAATAAGGTTCGTATCCATAGGCATATTGATGAAAATGCTCTTTGCATATTTCCTGGAAATAAATGTTTTCTACTGTGACTAACATAGGTTATCTTTTCCCTCTGGAAGTTCAAATACTCAATTAAAGTAAGAAGGGCATGAGCCTGGAGGAGAGGATCACCACCCTTCGGGAAATCAAGGAAGGGGAGGATTTTATTGAGAAGAGCCTGGGGGCTCTGCACAAGCATGAAGAAGTAAGTCCCAGAGAAGAAGGAAGAGCCGATCGCCCGTCTGAGCCTCCTTTCAGTTCTGCAATACAAACCGGAACACGTGGACTAAGGCGACGCTCTGGTCCACTGGAGCTCAAGAATCGTTTTGAGGTGATTGAGATGGTGACAGAGATAAAAGTGGAAGAAGAACCACAAAAACCTGGAGGAGGGAGTGAAGAGGGCATGGGGCCACACGTAAGTGGAAGAAAACGGAAGGTGGGGGTCATCGGGGACTCTCTGCTCAGGGGTATGGAACGTCATGTGTCCAGGCCAGATCTCCTACTCCGAGAGATGTGTTGTTTGCCAGGAATAGCTCCTTGGCCTCCTCCAAATGACAGCCTTTCAAATACTTAAAGAGAGCAATCATGTCCCCCCTCAACCTCCTCTTCTCCAAACTAAACATTCCCAAGGCCCTCAGCCTTTCCTCGTAGGGCTCAGTCTCCAGACCCCTGATCATCCTCGTCGCTCTCCTCTGCACCCTCTCGATCTTGTCCACATCCTTTTTGAAGTGAGGCCTCCAGAACTGCACACAGTACTCCAGGTACAGCCTGTCCAAGGCAGTACAGAGAGGGACTATGACCTCGTGCGATTTCAATGCAATGGCCCTTTTGATATAACCCAAGACTGAGTTTGCCTTTTTGCCACCGCATAACACTGACTGCTCATATTTAGTTTACAGTCCACTCTTACTCCAAGATGTCTTTCGCATACACTACTGCCCAGAAGTGTATCCCCCATCCTGTATTTGTGCGTCACATTTTTGTGGCCCAGATGTAATACTGTGTTGAATTGCATCCTATTCGCATCTGCCCACTTCTCCAGAGTATTCAGGTCTTGTTGAATTTTAACTCTATCTTCTTGGGTGTTTGCCACTCCTCCCAATTTGGTATCATCAGCAAATTTAATGAGTAGCCCATTTGCCCCTTCATCCAGATCATTGATAAAAATATTGAAAAGTACCAAGCCCAAAACCGAGCCCTGCGGCACCCCATTGGATGCCTCCCTCCAATCAGATGAAATGCCATTGACCACCGCTCTTTGAGTGTGGTCCTCTAACCAGTTCCCTATCCACCAAACTGTCCTATTGGCAGCAGAGGATAGGATTCGAAGCAACGGAATTAAATTACACACAGAAAGGTAGCGGCTGGATATTAGGAAAAACTTTTTCACGGTCAGAGTAGTTCAAAGGTGGAATCAGCTGCCTAGGGAGGTGGTGAGCTGCCCTTCACTGGCAGTTTTCAAGAAGAGGCTGGATGAATATTTGTCAGGGGTGCTTTAGGCTCATCTTGCATTGGGCAGAGGGTTGGACTAGAAGGTCTGAGTGGCCCCTTCCCGTTCTGTGATTCTGTGATTCTGTGATTCTGCTTTGGGCACTTTAGAGTGTTTCTTTACAAGTTTATTACTACATGAATAACCTGCTGTGTTTGAAGCAGTGAAGAGTCACAGAATCAAAGAATCACAGAAGTAACATCATGACGGCACGGGATGCTCTTGGCATTACCGAAAACTCTGCAGTTTTCACCTGAAGTGACACTGCACACCAGCACACTGCTGATGCGCACTCGCCGCTTTCTCCTCGCACCCCAAAACCTCCTGGGAGATTGTCAGCCAGAGCAGAAGTTGCAGACCTGTGCCTCCGTGCAAGCGAATACTCTGAAATAGCAATCCTATGCAGAACTACTTTGACCGAGGCGTACTGAGAGGCTGCAGTCATTCTGTACAGGCTTGCACAAGTTCTCTCCCAATCTACTGAAAATGATATTGGAAAACAGCCTTCCGTGCGTTTGAAAAAACATAATGCTGAGTTCTTCGAACTACTTATCAAAATTCCCAAGAACTGTGATTCAATCCAATGAGTTGTCTGAAAGAAGTGCAAATCTGATTTAATCATGATCATATCAGACTTCAAAATCATCCCTACCAAAAACAGTGAGCTCATGTTGGGTGACTCCACTTCTCCCCTCAATGTGGTGTAGCAGTTAGAGTGTCAGAGTAGGATCTTGGAGATTGAGGTTCGAATCCCTCCTGTGCCATGGAAGCTTGCTGTGTGACCTTGGACCGATCACATACACTCTACCTAATCTACCTCATAGGGTTGTTGTGAGTAGACATGGGCACGATCGGAATTACGGTCTGAAAATTGCCCCGATTTTGGCGTTTGCGCCATCGGGACCGGGCTGATCGGTTCCGTCCACGGCTCCCGGTTCAGTGCTCGGGTGGGGCGCTCTATCGGGTCTCGATCGGATCGATCGGTTTCCGTTCGGGATTGCAGTCTGCAGACAGTCTGGTACCAGCCATCTGTTCCCAAGGGAACAGAGCCCCGTGGAAACGGAGCCTGGAGAATGCCGGAGCTGTTTGCCCTCCTTCTGTCGCCCTGGAAACGCAAATGGAAGCCCAGCTTTCCTTGATCAGCAGGGCTTCCTTCCAACCACGGAGCAGCCAGAAAAGCGCGCGCCCGTCTCGTCTTTTTGGGAGAAGAGAGGGGAGGGCGGGGGAAGGGGGTGTTCTTCTGTAGCCATGGACACTCGAATCTCATCCCTGCAAAGCCTGAGAGGCAGCTCTTACGGCCAAACACAGCCCTCCTGCGTAGCAGACCCAGGCTTTATAAATAGCCATGTGCTGCGCAACAAAATTTCACTTTCCGCTTGCGGGTGGAGTGGGACAGAGGCGAGCTCTTGCTTGCCGCTTTTGGAGAGAGAAAGCGCAAGAGAGAGGGGGGGGAGCTTTAGCTTTGGGCTTCAGCGGGTAGGGAATTAGGGAATAGGGAGCTATCTCCTCTGGTTCCAGGGCTGCCGCCTAGCTCTGGGGCCAAGCTCGGTGGGCACCTCAGCTGAGGGCTCAGGTCTGGGGGGGGGAGTGTTGCAGCTGGGGTTGGGCTCTATTCCTATTCTCTCTCTCTGCTTCCAGGGCTGCTGTCTAGCTCTGGGGCCAAGCTCAGTGGGCACCTCCTTGGCTGAGGGCTCACACAGTATTACACACTCTAGTGCCTGGTCACTCTGGTCTGGGGGAGTGTTGGTGGTGGGGTGCCCTCCCGCGTCAGCCTTCCCAATTCCCGATTCTGTATCGGAAACAGGACTTGATCGGTGAGGTTCAGGTACCTGGGTTCGGCACTGCTGCGGAATCACGATCAGCTAAATCGGGATTATTTTTTGGATCGTGCCCATGTCTAGTTGTGAGAATACAATGAAGGTGAGACAAATGGTGTAAGCAATTTTAGGGTCCCCATTGGCAGGGAAAGCGGGTACAAATATCTAAATAAATAGATATTTGGCATACTCCTCAATACAAATGTAATGGTTGGGAGGGGGATTTCCCCTATACTCTAACACTCTGAAGTGAGAAACTGCAAACATATACATTCTGCATTCATATAAAAAGGTTCCATTTTGTACTGAATATTGCAAACTTAATACTATAGTTTTAACCATTTCTAGATTATTTTTTTTTCTATTGGGCTGTAAATTGAGAGCCTGTTTGGTGTAGTGGTTAAGACAGCGGGACTCTAATCTGGAGAGCCGGGTTTGATTCCCCACTCCTCCACTTGAAGCCAGCTGGGTGACCTTGGGTCAGTCACAGCTCTCTCCGAGCTCTCTCAGCCCCACCCACCTCACGGGGTGTTTTGTTGTGGGGATAATAACATACTTTGTAAACCACTCTGAGTGGGTATTAAGTCATCCTGAAGGGCGGTATATAAATTGAATGTTGTTGTTGTTGTTGTTGTTGATAAATTCAAAACGCTTTTTGTGATTTTTTTCTATGAATCTATACTTAGGCATTTACATTCAATCTTTTTCTTTGGATCTTCTAATTTTCAATAGGATTATTAGGCCCTAATAATGTGCCTTTTGTACATCAACTGTTCCTAGAGAAGCCAGATGGAACAGGTATATTGAACCCTCTACATATACATTAAAGACATTTTAGTTTCTATGCTTAATGCGTACTTCTGAAGTTCTCCAAGTTATAGATAATTTTTTGAATTAAAAAGTGACTTGTGAAAAACAACTGGATTGTTTCCTTTCAGACGTGTTGGAGGAAAAAATCACTCTGTGGGGAGGAAGGCCGGAATATTTCCACAAAGAACAACCACAAGCAAAGATGTGAAAGACCAGAAAGCAAATTTTATTCTCCTCCCTTTTTTTCCTGAGGTCTCCCCCCCATTTTTTTCCGAATGGGGAATTGGGTGATCACTGAAAAAGCAACTCCTATGGAATATTTACCTTTTTGCAATGAGTGAAATTCTTCTTAAGACAAGGTTTTGCACTCTTATAACATGCTAGCAACAAAGCCTGTGGTGGGAAAAATACAATGGGCTGTAGAAAGGGGAGGGCGGGTAGGCAGGCATTACCTCCTCCTCCCCCCCATCTACTCATGGCTGAGTGAAGGTGGGGGGGGGGGAGCAGGCATTGCCACCTACTCTTTGCCTGATCCTGGCCAAGTGAAGGGGAGGGGCTGGCATTGCCAGCTGCTCCAGACCTGATCATAGCTGGGTGAAGGGAGGGGGGCGCGGCATTACCATCTGCTGTACGCCGGATTCCCACTGGGTTAAGGCAGGAGCGGGCATTTCCTCCTGCTCCATGCCTGATCCTGGCCGGGTGAAAGCAGAGGCAGGTATTGCCACCTGCTTCACTCCTGATTGCAGCTGGGTGAAGGGAGATGGACATTACCACCTGCTCTGCTCCTGATCCCAGCCGGGTGATGGCAAGGGGAGGGCATTGCCTCATGCTCCGCTCCTGATTCCAGCTGGGTGAAGATGGGGGGCAGGCATTGCCCCCTGCTCTGCACTTGATCCCACCTGGGTGAAGGCAGGGGGCAGGCATCACCGTCTGCTGTCCACCTGATCCCAGCTGTGTGAAGGCGGGAGGCAGGTATTGCCACCTGCTCCACTCCTGATCTCAGCTGTGTGAAGGCGGGAGGCAGACATTGCCACCTGCTCCCCGCCTGCTCCCTGCCTGGGCTTTCCACCACAGCACACTCTCTGGAGGGACAGGCTGCCTCACCCGGGCTTCCCTCCGCAGCAGTGCCCTCGGGAGGTGCAGCAGGATAAGATGTGAGCTGTCAGGAATACAGCTAGCCTTTTACATAACAGAACAGCATGAAAAAGTCTGAGGAATTTTTCCAATGGAAAAATTGAGAAATTTGGGAGATCCCTCCCCTTTGGTCTGAATTAAATGCTTCTTAAGACAAAGTTTTACTCAAAATGTATAGACAGAACATTTTTATGTGAGATAATCTACAGCATTATTTGTTGCAAACTGTCAGGCAGGCCTGTGACCTCCCGCCATACTCAGTGATTTCTTTTACTGTGGGGGATGGGGGGAATAGATAGATTGTAGTTCTGCTGTTCTCTTACTATTTTCTCTGCTTTTGCTGTCCTGTACTCAGCTGCCTTATCTCGAGGCACTTCGGAACCAGCTGAATGATCTTGGTGTCTGCATCTCTTTCCCCTTCCAGCTTTCCCATGAGAAACCGCGTGCCAAGACTTCTACTCAAAAAAGGAGGAGGAGAGAGGAGGGTATAACCAGGCCGCTGGGTCTTTCCCCTGGTTTTCCTGGCAATTGCTTTGTACTGTGCTCTAATGGTGGCAATCTCTTAATAAAGACTTTTAACTCATCCAGCCTGGTCTAATGAAGTGAAGCAGTGTAGGAGAATTCCCTGGCAGAGCCTGACAGTTTGCCAGGAATCCTTTATACCTTGGACCCCAGAGGACTGAAGAGAGCCCGCTACCTGCCATGGCAGAAGGAGTGGGCGCCAGCCCTCCAGTGAAATCTGAGGAGCTACAAAAAGACCCCATGACCCCAAGTGGGTCCAACGCAATTGCGTTGGTGGAGAAGGGAGTGCAAACCCCTATATGGTCTCTCCGATGGAATGTCAGTTTTATTAACTGGTTGGAGGCGACACCGCCGGACATGACAAAGGCGAGAAAACTGAGGAACTGGCGGTGGAGGAGCCTAAGTTGATGGAGTCTGTTCCTGGGATAAGGCTTCCTCGAGACAGATGAAGAGAAATGAGGGGAACTGGAAGAAAGCCCCGTGGCCGCACTTCGAGAAGAGCTACATGTGCTGAGATGTGACTTTCTCGTCCTGATGGGACTGACCCACGGGGTGGTGTGAGCAGTATCCCAACCGCAGGTGCTAGAAGACCCAACAGATAATTTTTTTTAAAACCTCCTATAAACCCTGAACATAAAATTTATAATAAAAAGAACATTAAAATCCAGATTTCCTTCTCATAAAACAAATGTAAAACTACCAAAAAACCAGTGCGATGTACTACCTACTCAAACGTAACTTTAGCTTGAGGTTTCTTAGCTGCCAGTGCATAGAGAGAAATCATATAAGTTAAAAAGTTATAAGTTAAATCATATAAGGGTCTGTATCAGATAGCAAGTTACTTTCTCCACAACTTAGCTTCAATTTAAGATAACCTAAATCTTCATGATAAGGATTTTCCATACATTCACTGGCCCTTTAAAATTTCGGCTGACAAGCTCTTGTATTTTCTGAATTCTAACAGTATTTTATCTTCTGTCATATTTTCTCTTTTCTCTTAGCACATTTTATTTAACGAATATGTTTGTATTTTGTTACAGATGTATGTTTCACATGTTCTCTTTTCTTCCATGATTGGCCGATATAATCAGTAACGGATATTTCTTTGTTGTAATGGGTTTACATAGATATTTTATTGTTTTATTTTATAGCTGTTTTGACTTTTGTTTTTCACAAACTGACCACAACATCTGCACAAGGTCGGAGTGCAAATGATAAAGCAATTCTGAAGAAGATGTCAAATCGGAACTTAATTAGTTGGTCAATTATTTATGTTATTTTATATCTCCAACTTTGCTGTCTGTTATCATTATGTTCTTATATTAACTGTTGTGTTTATTTGAGCTGTAACTGTACTGCACGCTGATTGATGTTTATATGGTCATCATATCACTGTGTCATCTATTTTTGAATTTTTCACATTTTGAGTCACTCACTGTGATTAATACATAATTCAGGACTACTGCTTCTTTTATTCTTCATGGTCTCTGGTATTAAGTACTTTTCTCGGTGTGCTTCTTCAGAGGAGTTTTGCACCCCCACCACTTTTTCTTTCAATTTTAGTTGCCAGTTCTGGCTTGCAAAATTTTGGCTTGGAGATATGTGGACAAGATTAGGGAAGGGGCTTCCATTTCTCTTAGTCTCTGTGGTATACCACAGAGTCTTTATTCTGAAGTCACCATTTTCTATAGCAGTACTGACCTCTGTAGCCTGAAGCTGGAGGTTGGTAGCCCTGCTTCTATTGCAAGCAAGACTTCTCATGGATTATTAAAGAGAGCCAGTGTGGTGCAGCGGTTAAGAGCGCGGGACTCTAATCTGGAGAACCGGGTTTGATTCCTCACTCCTGCACTCGAAGCCAGCTGGGTGACCTTGGGTCAGTCACAGCTTCTAGCTCTCTCAGCCCCACCCACCTCACAGGGTGTTTTGTTGTGGGGATAATGATAACATACTTTGTAAACTGCTCTGAGTGGGTGTTAAGTCATCCTGAAGGGCGGTATATAAACCGAATGTTGTTGTTGTTGTTGTTGTTATTATTATAAGTGCACTGACCTGGTGTGATTGCCATGCCATTCCCATTGACCAACGGCCTTTCCTCCTCCTCTTCCTCAGGCGGCTCGATTCCTGTCTTCTCCATATTGCTCACCGACTTATTTCTTTTACGTTTGCCTTCAGCACTGGGAGTTGCACCTGGGAGGATTTGGTCTGTCACATTTAACAATACCGGGGCAGGCTCTGCTGGAGGCTTTGGAGTACCGTAGTAGTTGTCTAGGTGAAGGGGGAAAAAACCAGACATGAGAGCCAGGGACGTTCAAAATCTGTACCTTTGTTTTCATGGAGCCTTTGCTCCTCCACACATGGAAAATCTGCACATTGCCAGACGTATCCTTCCCTTTCCAAACAATTTTTGAACACGCAGAGCTCTTGACTGATAACACCAAGTGCACAAACTCTTGCACATTGTAGCAGCAAGATGGTGCATGCCAGTTGGCTATTAACTCTGGATTTGCTCTAGCTTTGGGTGAAAATATACATCTGGATGTGCATTCCCTTGAGAGAAAAACTGTGCCATTAAACATTTGCACTGAGATGCACATTCCAAAATTTATACCTTGGCACAGTCAGCTTGTTTCTACCTGTCTCTACCAAACTCACAAAACAGTTTTAATATTCAGCCCCTGTTTTTTCCCCCTTCTTTAGCAAAAACTAAACCATCAGATAATATTAGACAGAACAAAAGTCTGCTCCATGGGCATGACAATATCTGTGCTGGAAATTATACCTTGACAACTATTGTGGTATACCCACAACTAGTACTATATTTTAGTTCTTCAAACCCATCTGCTCCTTTGCCTTTTCCTTTGGTCCCTGAGGAGCTGAGGATAATGCTTGTAAATATGGAGTTGTTCCACTGCTGCTTTTCCAAGTCACTGTAAAATCTTTGCGCGGACATAAAAAATAATTTTTAATTGAAATTATAATTGATTTTGTTGGCGAGATAGTTCAAATTAATTCAAACAGATTGTGTCATGAAATCCACAGTCTTTGGGGATTTTGAGGCTGCACAGCCTCATGAATTCATAGTTAAATTCTTGGAACATTTGCACACTGAAAGGTCACGAAACCCATGGCTGCTTTGAGGATACTCAACCAGCTTACTTGGATATACAAGAGGGAATGTAATTATCTTTCTGGGGAGGTATGGGATATGAAAGGTTTTGGCTTTTGGTCATCAACCAACTCAGGTTGCCAGCCTCCAGGTACAGCCTGGAGATCTCCTGGAATTGCGTTTGATCGCCAGATGATAGAGATTTGTTCAACTGGAGAAAATGGCTGCTTTGGAGTGTGGAGGGTACCATTATAACCAGCCCAAACCCCACACTCTCTAGGCTCCATCCCCCAAATCTTTAGGTATTTCCCAAACTGGAGCTGGCAACGCGACAACCAACACTGGAAGCTAATGGAATAAGTGTATCTATTATCTATACCCTGAGGGCTATCTCAGGGCTCTGGGAATCAATGGAAGACAAAAGACCATGGATGGCCAAAAAGACAAATAAGTGGGTTCCAGATCAAATCAAGCCTGAATTCTCCCAAGAAGCTAAAATGAAAAAACTGAGGCTATCATACTTTGGTCACATGATGAGAAGACAAAGATTCTCTGGGAAAGCCAATAATGCTGGGAAAAGTGGAGGGCAGTAGGAAAAGAGGAAGACCTAAAACAAGATGGCTTGACTCAATAAAAGAAGCCACGTCCTCAAGTTTGCAGGATCTCAGCAAGTCTGTTAATGATAGGACATTTTGGAGGTCTCTCATTCATAGGAGGCAACTTGACAGCACATAGCCCACACACACTCTGAGGGCTATCTCAAGGCTCTGGGAATCAAGGATAGACAAAAGCCCATCAGCCCAAACTATCTGGGTAAGGCATCTGGAAGGCCTTACCCAGGTACTACCTCCCATTTTCAACAGGTTACCAAAAAACACTTCATCCAAGATGCAGAATAGAAGGCAGCACCAGCATAAACCAAAGGAAGCACATGCCATATCAGTCCTCATATAACAACAACAACAACAACAACAACAACAACAACAACAACAACAACAACAACAAATGCACTTATATACCACTCTTTTAGACAAGATTATTGCCTCACCCAGACTGGTGAACAAGTTAATGTTCTTACTATCCCCACAATGCAGCTGAGGAGCTGGGGCTGAGTGGTTTACCCAAGGCCACCTACTGACCTCATAGCAGTGGTGGGATTCGAACCAGTAGCATGCTGATTTGTAGCTGAACCATTTAACCACTGTGCTACAGCAGTTCTCTACAAGCACTAACCTTCATATATGTCATCCTTTTATCCTATCCTTTCTCCAAATTGCCCAGAGCAGCACAAGTGGTTCTCCCTTCCCTTCCGAAATCCTAAGGTACAGGAAGCTTCCAATTTGTTCTCTTTAAATTAGTCAGTGTTTCAAGGGTTCATGAAAACAAATAGAGGCATCATCAGGCTTATGCTCAGATGCTAAAGACCCTTGCTTGTGGCCATCTTGAGAATTGATGCAGGTTGGATCCAATCTCCCTTTGCTTGAGCAAAAGATACTTCCAATGGCATTTTGAGACATCTGAGGTTTCTGTTGCTTCCCCCTTCAACTGTAGCCCAACTTGACACATCACACGCTATTCACAAGGGTCTCTTGGCCTCAAGAACATCTGTTTGGTCAAGTCAGGGGTCTGGCAGAGGAAAGAGCCAGTTTGGTATAGTGGTTAAAAGCGACAGGACTCTAATCTGGAGAACCAGGTTTGATTCCCCACTCCTCCGCTTGAAGCCAGCTGGGTGACCTTGGGTCAGTCACAGCTCTCTCTCGGAGCTCTCTCAGCCCTATCCACCTCACAGGGTGATTGTTGTGGGGATAATAACACATTTTGTAAACCTCTCTGAGTTGCCCTGAGGGTAAACTGTGGCCTTCCAGATATAAATCAAATATTATTATTTGAATGTATGGCAAATACAAGTGAGAATTGACTTTTTTTTCAGAATAAAGAGGGGTACAGAAAGAAGCAGGGGGATAACAGGGTCAAGGGAACAGTAAGATGTTGCACTACAAGAGTTATTAAAATACAGAGTACACAAAACATCTCTTAATCAGAGTTTCGCTACAGGAGTTCTTAGAATACCGAGTGCACAAAAACTTAAATCTTTTTCAATATTTATCCACATAGCAATAGGAATTGCAACTATTAAGTCCCATTAGTATATACTATGCATACTTAGCGCCTCCCACCTCCTTCCCCATACTTAGTAATAAAAAATTAATAATCAAAAAGGAAAAACTCCTCATTCCATTATTACTGCACTATTTCATCTTATCTCTTTATGTAACTGATTAATATAGCAATCCTCTCTACTTATCCTTAGCTTTATCAATGTTTCTATATCTACAAACTGTTTTAGCAATTATATATTTAATTATATATTCATACATTTCCCCCTTTGTCAGACTGTAACCTCTTATAAGCTATATACAATAAGCCAGTATGTGATCTTATTCCTCTTTATAAAACTGCGACATCCTATTTATTCTATTCTTTATAAGCAATGTAATTCCCCCATTTCTCTTCAGATTCACTTATTGGTCTTCTATTTATATAACTCGTCAGTTTTGCCATCACTGCATATTCTGACATCTTGTCTTTCCAGAGAATTGACTTATTGGCTGATTCCACACAACTTACCGTCCTCCGGAACGTTGTGCAAAACACGCGGAAGATAGCGTCTTCTCACGCGAAATCGCACCAGGAAGATGCTATCATCTGGGAGTTTTGCATGACATCATGTCTTCCTGGTGCGATTTTGTGCGAGAAGACGCTATCTTCCGCATGTTTTGCGCAACGTTCCAGAGGTCAGTAAGTCATGTGGAAACAGCCATTTTTAGATATTTGGAAACCTTTTATGGATGTTTATGTAGGGTTGTGAGGAGCCCCAGGTGCCAAGGTGGGGGTGCAAGGGGCTGGAGGGGCAGTGGGATACTTACCTCCCATGTAAGTGCAAAGCACACACGTGCTCCTTCAGTCCCCTGATCCACTTTCCAGTGTCACGGAGGAGCTGCGGGATTGCAATGAAGCGCAGCTGAGTAAAAATGGCCTCCAAATGGGTAATTCTTACTGAACTGGGTTTCAGCATGACCTATGGCTCCCCTGTTGCACCAGAAAATGAGCATAATAGAGGAGCTGTGGGGCATGCGTGAAGCCCAGCTCAATAACAATCGCCTCCAAAATCCACCTCGAGCAGGGGGCTCTGTTTACAGCAAGCTTGCTGTAGAAGGGCTGTTTTTAATACCCATTAAAACTCCACTCCTTCCAGCCTGTTACATGCCATTTTTTTTTAAGTTACACATTGCTCCGGAGTGGCCAACCCCCCCTCAGTTTAAATAAACATTTTGAGTGTTTTAGAAATATGGGGAAAGCGAAGAAAAATAAGTTACAGCTCTGTGCTCCACCTTATACCTGTATTTGTTTCCCCCCCCCCTGATCTTAAACCCTATATTCTCACTATTTCTCTGTGGAACATCCAAATCTATGGCTCTGCATCACCTCCCTTGGCTTAAACTACAACAGAAATTGTTTGGTTGAAACCGACCATTCAAACTATTCAATTGGTGGAAAAACTATTGTAAGTGGATTAAAAACAAATATATTCCTGGCAAAATGAAGCAAAAGTGAAATAGTAAACAGAGGAAAAAAAACACAGTGGTTTTATCTGCTGTGCAAAGCGTTAGGAATGCATTTATTTTGACTTTTTAAACCAGCCTTTCTGTGATTAAAGATCCAGTCTGTCTTGTGCTTTATCATAGCCAGATATTGTGGAAGAATCTCAGGAATTAAGAATCTGAATGGTTCCATATTTAGCCAGGAGCTTGAGAAAAACTGTATCATGAATCATGTGGTATAATAAAGCCTTCATAAGGACAGAAATTATTGCTTGTGGAGCAACAGAAATCAAGATAAAAAAATATCCAAGGCACTTACATTTACTTACTCCCAAAGTCCTGCTTCCATCATTGAGACGGCCAGCTACACATTTCTCCTTTCAGATCTCAAACCTTCTTTACATCTGACAATGCAGCAGACTATTCTTTTGCTTATGCTAGGAGTGGAAGGAGATGGCACTGAAAGGGAGTCCTCCAAGCATGTTGGGGTTTTGCAGCATAAACCAGCTTTCTATACAGTCTGGCGAGCCCTGATAAACAAGAGCTTAGTGCAGCTTCAGGCACATGCCTTTCTCCAGCTGACCTGGACACAATTTTGTGGCTGAGCGTTTCAGATATGCTTCCTGTCCCCAGATCCCCTCAGAAACCAAGTGCCAGCCTTTCTGGGAGTGCAAATGGTATTGGGCTTCTTTAAAAATACAATAAACTTTGTTTTCTTGGGGGACAGAACGTAACTTATTTTTTAACAAACTCATTCACCAACTGCATTCCCTAGGGCAGTGTTTCACAGCCTGGCTGTGAGTAAGACCCAAAAGTGTGTTGTGAAGCCTCAAAGTGGGTCACAGGCAGGCCAGCCATCCCCAATGGTGACTCCAGCCCTTTGCACCCTTCTCTCTCTCTCTCTCTCCTCTGCTTTGCCCTGCCCCTTTGTGACAATAATGAGGGTAGTAAAGCTGTCTAGTGACTAGTAATTTTACAATAATAGTTGGGAGAAGGTGAGGGAGGATGGGGTGTTGGTGGGAGCTGTTCAGTGCATAGAAATGCAAGAGGAGAGAAAGAGGTGCGTGTGCAAGCGTCGGCTCTGTCTTGGTGCTGCTCCTTCAACCTCCCGGCCTCTTATTCAGCCCCCTGCAGTGCTTCACTGTCCTCTGCCAACTGTGGGAGATGTATTGCACTGAGCTACTTGCCACCCACCTCTTTGCCAACTTCTGCCAACTTCTGCCATCTTCCCATATCTCCTCAGTCTGGTGCCCTTCCCTCATGCCTTCTCAATCTCTTGGGCCAGCCCTTGGATGGATCACTGTACAAACTAAGTTTGGACTTGTTGGTCATCATACCAAAAAGTTTGGGAACCATTGTCCTAGAAAGTCTGGGATCTGGTTGCTGAGGGTATTTGGGGACAGGAAGCATATCTGAAATGCTTCCTGTGTGATTATATACACGTATTTCTGGCACATTCAAGGAGAAGTTTTCTGAGTGCAAGCAAAAGTTGTCATGGCAGCAGAAGGAAGAGCAATTGTGGAACTGGACAAAACTCTTCCTTATTTGCTGGCAAATTAATAGAAAAGCAGAAAAACCTGGTCTGAAAAATAGATTGTGGTTATTAGCTGGCCAAAATAGTAACTTGCAATAATAACTTCATTGAAGTAACATTTCATGCTACCTTTAAATCCTCCCCCACTTCACCCCTGGTATTTAAATAAGCTCTGAGTATGATTGGGGATTTTCTTTCTTAAAATAAAAGAAGCACAAATTTAAAAAGTAAAAAATTAGAGATAAAAAAGCAGGACAAAATTTATTTCAAAGATGAGAAAATTCAGGACATGGTTGCTCTAGAATCAAGTTGGTGGCAAAAGCAGCAAACATTCTGTTGCTTTAACTTTTTTTTAAAAAAAGGCTGTGAAGATGTGAAGAAAGTCTCCATGTGCTCAAATGGAGGTTGCACTACTGCAAGGAGCAATTTAAAATGGTCTTTATGTGTTCCATATGTACTGACCCTAAAACCCCTGAGAACAAAATACAGGGTCAAAGTCTAAGCCGTGGACTGTGCAAAATGTCAAATCTGGTGTGCTGGAGGGAAATAACCACTGGACAGTCAGGTGAACTGGGAAGTTCTAGGGTTTCCAACAAGCTTGGAGAAAATAAGGCCCTGTCCCTTTAAAAAAGTCTTAATGTATGGACCTGGGCAGATGAAGCATTTCATGGCATGGAGGTCAATAACATCATCTGGTAAATAACACATCTTTACTAAACAGACAGGACATTTTTTTCCCGCCAGCCTTTTTGGTAGGAAGCACATAGAGATCAGGTAGCTTATCAAAATGGCAACCAGGAATGGGCAATCTGAAGTCCACTTAGCAAGTACCTGGCCAACAAGTTGATCATACCAATGAGTTAGGCCAGAGTCATGAGGTACCAGAGCAGGCAGAATCCTTTTGGCCCCTTACATCAGCTGAACACTTTGGACCTTTGACTCAAAATTGGGGATATTTGCAATAAAATGTTCTGAATAGCCTGAATAGTCCACAATGGACGGACTCTTATTCTTTAGTGCCTCCATTGGTCTGTTATTTTTGCCCTTCTGTTTCCATAGTTTTAATAGATTTTATTCTGTTTTTTCACAGCTGTCAAAATATTTGTGAATTTAGCAGGTCACATAGGCAGCCCTAGGGTTTTTTTTGATGGCTAGCTATAAACAGTTCCTACATTCTAGATACTAAACCACATCTACTGCAGAGGCCATTTTCATAAAGTGCTAAGCATGCAATTTCATAAAATATGGTAGCTCAAATTGTGCTTTTGCACTTACTGAAACGATCCTATTACTCCAATATGATTCATCAGGAATAAAGAGCTCTGAATTGCTGTCAAAAAATTCTCAAAATGAGTGCGTGCCAATCAATAGTCATATTTGAAAACGTGTGGTACTATTTTGGTATTCATTGCCTTTTTCCCCCTGGAGTTGGAAAGACAGGATTGTTGAAAATTACAGTTGCTTGTCAACAATAAAAGTACTATTTTTTCTTTCAAAGTTTTCAATCATTGTGATACTGATTTCCACCCATTTAAAGTTTCAAAAGGTAAATAATGTCTGCCACTCTTCAAGTCTGCAGTATGTAGTGGGGTTGCCAGGGACCTGGAGTCCCTCAATGGGGGATTCCCAGATCCCTGGACTCTCCCGGTGGGGGGAGTACTTACCCCCCCCCTTTCCCTCCTTGCGTGATGACATCACTTCTGGGAGTGATGTCATCATGCGAGCTCAAAGTGTGCCCCGGGTCAAAGGGGGCCCTTGTCCTCACCACTGCCACCCAGTCTCGCCGCCACCGCCACCTGATCTCACTGCGACTGCAGGCCACTCTCATTTAGTGCAAAAGGGCCGCAGTTGAGAGAGCGGGTGGCGCTGGTGGTGGCAAGAGCAGGCAGGAGCAGCAGTGGCAGCGAGAGCAGGCTGCGGTGGTGGCGGCAAGAGTGGGCGGCGGTAAGAGTGGGCGGCAGCGGCAGCAGTGAGAGCAGCCTGCTCTTGGCATTGCTGCCCGCTCTCACTGCTGCCACCCGCTCTCACAGCATGGGAGTGGTCCCCCCCACCCAGGGGTGTGCTGCTATGCCCGGGGAGGGGTGCCCCAGGGAACATGCCCCCTGCTGGCCAGGTAAGTGGGCGCAGAGGGGAAAGGGTGAGGTCGGGGGATCACTTTCAGATGTTGCCAGGTACTTCTCCAAAACACTTTACTGCATTACTCCTGTGTATGAGTTAAATATGTTTATTTAGAGTAAATACCAGTTTCAAGATAAGGTAACAAGGGAATTGATTGGAATGCCTAAAGGTGGGAAAGTCAGATCAGTTATAGGTCAATGTCTCCTCCCCCTTCCAGTAGGAAGAAGAGGCAGTTAGTAGTTTTGGAGCTCATCACCTGGGAAGAAGGGAGGGGGGAAGATGAGATCAGTTCAGTCTCTGTCACAGAAGCTCAAAGGTCACAGAAGCTCAAAGAATTACAGAATCACAGAATCACAGAGTTGGAGGGGGCCATACAGACCTTCTAGTCCAACCCCCTGCCCAATGCAGGATCAGCCTAAAGCATCTCTGACAAAGATTCATCCAGCCTCTTCTTGAAAACTGCCAGTGAGGGGGAGCTCACCACCTCCCTAGGTAGCTGATTCCACCTTTGAACTACTCTGACCGTGAAAAAGTTTTTCCTAATATCCAGCCGGTACCTTTGTGCATGTAGTTTTAGCCCATTGCTTCGCGTCCTACCCTCTGCTGCCAACTGGAACAGCTCTTTGCCCTCCTCCAAATGACAGCCTTTCAGATATTTAAAGAGAGCAATCATGTCCCCCCTCAACCTCCTCTTCTCCAAACTAAATATTCCCAAGGCCCTCAGCCTTTCCTCGTAGGGCTCAGTCTCCAGACCCCTGATCATTCTCGTCGCTCTCTTCTGCACCCTCTCGATTTTGGCCACATCTTTTTTGTATTGAGGCCTCCAGAACTGCACACAGTACTCCAGGTGCAGCCTGTCCAAGGCAGTACAGAGAGGGGCTATGACCTCCTGCGATTTCAATGCAATGGCCCTTTTGATACAACCCAAGACTGAGCTTGCCTTTTTTGGCACCGCATCACACTGCCTGCTCATATTTAGTTTACAGTCCACTCTTACTCCAAAATCTCTTTCGCATACACTACTGCCCAGAAGTGTTTCCCCCATCCTGTATTTGTGCTTCACATTTTTGTGGCCCAGATGTAATACTGTGCACTTATCTATGTTGAATTACATCCTGTTCACAACTGCCCATTTCTCCAGAGTATTCAGGTCTTGTTGAATTTTAACTCTTGGATGTTTGCCAGTCCTCCCAATTTGGTATCATCAGCAAATTTAATGAGTAGCCCATTTACCCTTTCCTCCAGATCATTGATAAAAATATTGAAAAGTACCTGGCCCAAAACCGAGCCCTGTGGCACCCCACTGGACACCTCCCTCCAATCGGATGAAACACCATTGACCACCACTCTTTGGGTGTGGTCCTCTAACCAGTTCCCTATCCACTGAACTGTCCTATAGTCCAGTCAGCACTTTTCCAGTTTACCCATTAGAACGTCATGGGGAACCTTATCAAAAGCTTTACTGAAATCCAGGTAAATCACATTGACAGAGTTCCCACGATCCAGTAAGCTCGTCACTTGATCAAAGAAGGAAACCAGGTTGGATTCCCCAGATCACTAAGTGGTCCTTCAGATGCTTACAGCTCAATCCCCTTTATAAAATCTGCTCTAATATCTTCCCAGCAAGAGAAGTCAGACTGACTGGCCTGTAGTTTCCCGGGTCGTCCTTCTTGCCTTTCTTAAAGTTTGGGATAACATTTGCTCTTCTCCAATCTTGTGGCACATCCCCAGTCCTCTGGGAGGCCTTGAAGATGATGGACAGAGGCTCTGCAAGTTCTTTAGCCAGTTCTTGGAGCACTCTTGGGTGCACACCATCCGGCCTAGGAGATGTGTATTCATCCAGTGCAGCCAGGTGCCTCTCCACAACCTCTCTCTCAATGTCAACTAGCCCCCCCCAGGTGTCCTGCTGTGTCTACTACCATCTCTAGATGGGCTCAAGTTCTTCAGGGAGAAAACAGAGGCAAAAAAGTCATTAAGCTCCGGCAGGAACTGGTAACCAAAACACCTTGCCTGGAAGATAAATAGTTAGCAACAGGTCTGCACAACTTTGGCTCTACTCTGCACGCACTCAGAGACACTGAAGTAATATATGCATCCAAAATACACACAATGCACGAAGCATGGCAGATATGCTGACAATATCTGACAATCCCCTACCCCGGGAATGGCAACCGTAATTTGTAGTCAATAGTGAGAGACACTTAAGAGAAAACTAGTCTGTATTAGGTATGAGCCAAAAATACACACAGAAATTGCTGATTTGGCTTGTTAAAGCAACTTCCAGAGCAGTGAAACAAAATTGGGAAATGAGACTGTAACAACTGTGCCGGACCAAAAAGTTTGTGTGTTTCATTTCGGTTCTTACCACACAGAGGCCACACAGGCAGAACAGGCAGTAGTGGACCATCCAGCAGCATTTTGTTTTCCTTAACCAGTTGGACACAGCGGGGAAAGACTGAGCCCTGAAAGCTGACTCTGTTGACAGAAAGGGGATGTGCACGGCGAGCACGAGAGCATTTTTTTCTTCAGCACTTCCTGGGCAATGGCATTGAGTGGCTCATAGGGATCAAATCACAAAAGGTTTGCTTTGCGCTAGGGAGGGGAGCAGCAGGTGGAATGGTGCCATGAGGGCCAGCGTCTCTATCACTATCCTTTTCACACAGTGCAAGGAAAGACTGGCGATATCCATGCAGGCGTGAGGTGGGAGGGGGTCTCCTTGATTCTGAGATTCTGGTTATGTCTCGTATTGCAAGGGACATGCTCAGGGGAAAGCAGGGGGGGTGAATGAAGAGGCTGTGCCTAAATTATCCATCAACTGAAAAAGTTCCTTCTATTATCAATCTAGTGTAAATTGCAGTAGCAAAACATCAAAGTATCGTGGCCTGCTCAAGCGCCACCTGAGAGCTCTTCTCTTCTTGACTCCCAATGGGCATCCATGTAGCCAGACGGAGAAGAGGCAGCAGTCAGGCATCTTTCCATTGTGCCCAGAGGAAACCATGCTGTAATCATATTTCATTTAATATTTGTAGTTTCTTTTTAATTTCAGAAATCTGCTTTGGGTGTCAACTGCCCAGGCTCTAGTGATGGTTTCATGTGTGGGAAGCTTTTACAAGGGATTAGACACATGCCTGGAAGAAATCCACAGGAGTTAGCTATGTTAGCCTGTAGTTGCAAAACAGTAAAGAGTCCAGTAGCACCTTTAAGACTACCCAATTTTATTATAGCAAAAGCTTTCAAGAACCACAGCTCTCTTCATCAGATGCATCCTGCATCTCATCTGACGAAGAGAGCTTTAGTTTCCCAAAGCTCATGCTTTCTCTGACAAAGAGAGCTGTGGTTCTTGAAAGCTTATGCTTTCTCTGACAAAGAGAGCTGTGGCTCTCGAAACCTTATGCTTTCTGACGAAGAGAGTTGTGGTTCTTGAAAGCTTATGCTTTCTCTGACAAAGAGAGCTGTGGTTCTCAAAAGCTTATGCTTTCTCTGATGAAGAGAGCTGTGGTTCTCAAAACCTTATGCTTTCTCTGATGAAGAGAGTTGTGGTTCTTGAAAGCTTATGCTTTCTCTGACGAAGAGAGCGGTGGCTCTCAAAAGCTTATGCTTTCTCTGACAAAGAGAGCGGTGGCTCTCAAAAGCTTATGCTACAATAAAGTTGGTTAGTCTTAAAGGTGCTACTGGACTCTATTATTCCTGGAAGAGAGGTTCATCAATGGCTGTTACGTAGGACAGCTCAACAGAGCCTCCATGTTCAGGTTTCCAGGATGAGCCTAGCAGCCAGCTGGAGGTTTGGGGGCAGGGAAAAGGGGGGGGGGGTCACAAAGGTGACATCACATCTGCAGAAAAGCCAGAAGTGGCAGATGGTGATTCCTAGAGCTACCCATTGCCATTTCCCGATTTTCCCCAGAAGTGACATCATCACGCTCTTGATGTGGCCAGCCTTTAAAGAATACGGCCCTCCCAGCCAGCAGCTTCCACTGATAAGGCTGGGGGGGGGGGCGCTCTTGGGCAGTATCTGGGTTGGGGGGGGGGGAGAAGGAGTCTTATGAGGCAGCTCCGCCCAGCCGGCTGAGTGCTCGGCCTGAGCAGGGCCCATCTCAAGCTCTCTCAGCCCAGCTCCTCTGAGGCTGTTTTGCCGAAGGCCCTCCTGGTTATGCAGGGAGAGCTGCCTGGGAGAAGCCGTGGTGCTATTCCCCTGCTTGCTGCCTTCAGACTCCGGGAGGAGAGCCGGGCCCAGCGCCAGGCTCAGGGGTTTGGCAGGGGCTTTTTCTTACTTACATTTGGGGCCTGTTGTCTATCAGTCAGGAGGACTGAAGCAGGGCGAGGCCCAGCCCTTGCAGGCCTCTGGCCTACCTAGGCTCCCCCCCCCCCCATTTTACTTTGTTCGGAGAGAGGACTTTGAGCAACATCAGCAATGGGCTTTGCTGTAGGCCACAGGGCTGAGATGCAGCCATCTGAAGGGAGGATTAATTCGTACTTTATTGCTACTGGCCTAGCAGGGTGGATGCTGGTAGCCCCGCCCCCTCGTCTAGGTTTTTTCCCTCCCCTGCTGTTACTCTTACTTGGGAGGGAATATTACCAACAACAAGAGCTCGGCCTAAGGCCTTCAGGCAGCAGGGGCCATTTTGTGGGAGGGCTTGGCAGCTTATTCAGTCAGGTGTGGCCATTTTGAGAGTGGCACCCGGGGGCCTGCTTAGCTTTCTGGCAGTAGTGGCCATGTTGTGAAGGCATCTACGATATGCACAACTCTGGGAGGTGGCCATTTTGAGTGTGGCATTTGTGTGGCCTGATTTACCTCCTGCTTACTGGCAGTAGCAGCCATTTTAGTGGGGCTTTTGCAGCATGTCCTGTGCTGTGGTGGCCATTTTGAGAGTGGCACCTCTGCTTAGTTTCCTGGCAATGGCAGCCATGTTCTGAAGGCATCTGCCATATGCATAGCACCAGGGATGGCCATTTTGAGTGTGACTGTGTGTGGCCAGATTCGCCGCCTGCTTACTGGCAGTAGCCGCCATTTTAGTGGGCCTTTTGCAGCTTATTCTGTGCTAGGGTGGCCATTTTGAGAGTGGCACCCAGTGGTCTGCTTTGCTTCCTGGCAATGGTGGCCATGTTGTGAAGGCATCTGCAATACGCACAGCACCAGTGGTGGCCATTTTGAGTGTGGGCTGTGTGTGGCCTTTTTAGCCTCCTGCTTACTGGCAGTAGTGGCCATTTTTGTGGGCTTTTTGCAACTTATCCTGTGCTGGGAGTGACCATTTTGAGTGTGTCTCACGGCGGCCAGCTTAGCCTCCTTGCACTGGCACCCATTTTATAGAGGCCTCTGCAGCCTTACACAGTGTTTGGGCTGCCATTTTGGGGGTGCTGTGTTCCTATTGGGGTTTGAAGTTCTAAAAGCAGTCATTTTACCGTACATTACATTACATTACTGTACATTTCCGTCATGCCACCCAAAAAGGGTAGTAGCCCTGCTAAGAGCAAGCAGCCAGCAAATAGGCCTCCTGCAAAGTGGCCCTGCTGACTCTTCCTTTGAGGATGATGAAGTGGCCAAAGGGAGGAGGGAAATACTGCTATCAGTGTCTCTCAGTCAGGAGGGCTGAAGCAGGGTTAGGCCCAGCCTCTGCAGGCCTCCAGTCTATAGGCTCCCTCGCTGTTTTCACTTTATTTGGATACTTACCGCAGCAGCAGTACATACAGCACCAGCACTTACAGCAGTGAAGGCCTGGCTGAAGCTCGGGGGGTGGGGCTTGCAGTCATCTGAAGGGTGGTTTGCTGCACACTTTATTTCTACTGGCTTAGCAAGGATCTACAGTCCCAGGGTGGTGGCTGGTTAAACCCCTCCCCCTTTTCCCTGCCCAGTTTGCAGCCTTTGTGGGCCTAAAGAGCTGTTTTTGTTTTTTAGGTTTTCTCACTCAGGCCACCTAATGGCATGCTGTGTTGTTGCATCTGCTGAAATAGGCAAAGCTGTCACGCAGGGCACCGAAGTCTAAGATGTGATCTGATCTTTCTACTAGATTAGCACAATTGACGTCTGGTAGCGCATCTGGCCTGGGCTGCTGTAATCCAGTCAGGTTGAAGTGACAGTGGAACTCACTGACAAGGTAGGTAAGTCCACTGGCCTCTAGTGCCTGGCTGTGGGGGCTCCAAGGGGTCAGGCGACGTCTCTTGACTCCCATGTTTAGGATCCTGGGTTGTATCGCCTTGGGTCTTGCCTTTGGGTTTCACAGTTCGGCCACTGGGTTGTTACTTGACTCAGTCCTAAAGGGACAGTCATACAGGGAGCAGCATGTTGGGGGTTAACTTTCCTCTTCAGGAAGCGGAGGAGAAGGAGGAGGTGGACCTGAGGAGGGGACAAGTAAATGAGACTTAAGAAAGTTTACTGCACCTGGGCGCATATCACTTGGGTGGTATGACCTTGGCTCACAGGGCATGGCCCTTTCCTTACAGGCTCACACAGCTGCTAGCCGGCCTTTCTTGATGGGAGCTCCAGCAGCAGGCGGGGTACCGAGCCCTATCTCCAGGGTGTTGGCACCTAGAAGTGTCCTTGGAGTTTCCACTGCCTTGGGGCCCAGTGGCTGCTTCTGGGTTTAATGCAGGGGCACTGGTGGGCAGTGGTGCCCATACCTAACCCTCTTTCATCCAAGTGGCATCGGATTTTGAGGAGGGTTCTGGAGACTGGTCCCGGCGTTTAGGTTTTAAGGCAGTGCCCAGTGTTGCCTGCAGATGGAATGGTGCAGCTTGTCCCTCGGATTTCCTCTGAGCTTTGCCTCCAGGGAGGGCTATTGATTCTTGGCAACCGGGTGTGGCCGGCAGTCTCTAGGCTGGGGTACCAGTTGGTCTGTAGGAGTTATGGCTGAGCTGGTGGATCTCTCCCAGTTATGAGGGAGTGGACTGTTAGGGGCCTTGCCTCATATCCAGTGGCAGCCATCAGGAAGTTTAGGTGCATTTAGGTTCACCAGTAAACCTCCCGGTTTGATGTAAGCCCGAGCAGCTTCCAGAGTCGCACAACATTAATGGCGGGCATGAGAGTTAGATCCTGAGCATTAGCGCAGTGATGACCCAAGCCCTTAAGGAAGGGTCTGGTTGACTCCGCATTAGCCATGGGGAAAGTGATGGCTGAGCTGCTACTTCTGTTTGATGGGATGTGGGGTCCTTTGCCTCACTCCTGGTCATTCACCTGGGGTGAATGACCCTTCCATTACAGGCCCCGCAGATGTGCACGCATAGGCAAGGTGGCCCAGTGTGCTCAAGGGGAGGAGCAGTCCTCCGCCTCATGTAAGGGTTATTCACTTGGGCAGTAATGACCTTGGCTGTGGGGCATGGCTGTTCCTGTATAGGCTCATGCAGATTTGCACACATAAGCATGGTGGCCTTATGAGCTGGAGGGGGGAGGGGTCTCCATTTCATGTTCGGGTCATTCACTTGGGTGGTATGACCTTGGCTCACAGGGCATGGCCCTTTCCTTACAGGCTCACACAGGCTTGCAGCACCCAGGCAAGTAGTGGCCTGATGGCTGAGGGGAGGTGCGGTCCTCCGCCTCACATCTGGTCATTCACCGTGTGGTGTTGGCCTTGTCTCACAGGGCATGGCCCTTTCCTTACAGGCTCACGCAGGCTTGCAGAGCTGAGGCAAGTAGTGGCCTGATGGTTTGAGGGGAGGTGCGGTCCTCCGCCTTACGTCCCGGTCATTCACTGTGTGGTAATGACCTTGGCTCACTGGGCATGACCTTGGCTGCAGGGCATGGCCCTTTCGTTACAGGCTCACACAGGCTTGCAGCGCATAGGCAAGTAGTGGCCTGGTGTGTTGATGATTGGTCCATAATGCTTCTGTGTCAGTGTGGCGGGAAGCTTGGGACTCATTAGCCCGAGAGGGCTAGGTGAAAGGCTAACAGAGCCATAGAGAAAGCTTTGGGGAAGGGTCTGGGCATTTATTTGCCACACCCCTACATACTAGGCTGAATTTGCCAACTTCTACCGAGGTAATGGGGGTTCACCTGGCCACTGAAGGCAAGGACATCTTCCTCAATGACCTACGGCAAGGGCTGAGGTTGGCACTAGGCCACCTGTGGGGCGCTAGGGCCTAAGCAGAGGCTTCGCCCTGGCGGTGGCAGGATAGAGTTTGGGAATAGGGAGCGGGCCGGTGAGTACCCTCAGCGCTTCTCCACTGATGGGGAAGAGCAGTCTGCCAGGAGCAGATGGTACTGCTGGTGACGGCTGCCGTGCTGCGTGGGCAGACTGCCTTGGGGAACCCCATGTGCAAGTCCTTCCCTCACTGCTGTACGGCTGAGGCTTAGGAGCTTGAGCTGGGGGGATCCATTTTGCCGGCTGGCCGGGTCTTAGCCATCCATTAGGATGGCTCGCACCTGGGGCTTTGGGGCTTGCCCAGACAGGTCAAGGTGGAGGTTCAGGGGTGACCCCGTGGCTTGACCTGTACCACTAGTTGGCCTTTGCCGTATTAATGGTTGATGTTATGTTTAATAAAGTGTCCCTTTAGTTCCAAGCCTTGTGTCTGTCTCATTATTCCGACTAGGGTGGCAAAGTTTTCCCTGTCATTGTTTGGAGTGGCAGCAGGCAATGGGAGCTTGGTGTAAGGCATTGCCTGCCCTCGCTGGAGGCCTGGCATCCTAGTCCAGAGGGATTTTGTCTCTGAATGTCAGTTGCTTGAGTGGAGCGTGCTGGAGTAGCTCTAGCCTCTGCAACTGATACAGCATGGCTGCTCTTACGGTCTTTTCTGTTTTGACTAAAAATAGGGTAAAAATACAATCAGTCAATCAATCTAGCTGGACATTATTTCCATCACCCTCTCTTGGTCTAACCCTTAATTTTATTGGGCCACAAAACATTATAAAAACATTCATTCTGACTCTGAGCCATTCTTTAGCAGCATTTCTAAGTAATAGAATTTTCAAGCATTAAAAGAACAGAACGCTGAAAAAAACAGAGTCCCATAACTCAAGCCGTTATTCCTGCATTAAGGAACAGCAGAAGGATTTCTTTATTACAGCAAACAGTTCTTCAGCTCCTAATTCAGCCAATGTGATCTTTAATCCTGTTTAATTTGCTTCAGCCAATGTCATTCAGAATTCAAACGGGGTTTTGAAGTTCAAGGTGGAAATCCCAGATGGCTGCACTCAGACTAAGTCCAGATGCACTCAGTGGAGGTTTCACAGGCATAACTGGGCACAGATTGCAGTCTCCAGGCTCAAACTACTGAGAATTTTCCTCACAATTGTTCTCCTAGGCAGCAGGCATTCAGTTCAGTAGGCCTTAATGCCTCACTTGTTCCCAGTGGTTCCTGCCTTAAATAAATAGCATCATAGACTATAGCCTGCCAAGCCAAATTACAAAAGTCTTATTACTTTGATGCAGGTCTTATTCAGGGGATTGGAAAAGACTCTGCTTATGGGTTTTTCCCATGTAACACAAAAGTAGATTTTTTTTAATCATTTCCCAATGGCTTGGCATGTTATCTGACTAATCATTGGAGATGCTGGTATGCATTGCCCTTCTTCCTTGCAAGTGTGGGTCAGTCCTTGTGGGCTATGGCACTCCATCAGCTACCTATCAGCTACTGGGCTCAATTCAAGGTATTGGCTATCGCATACAAAGTTCATCAAGGCCTCGGTCCATCTTATCTATGGGATTGCTTCTCTGATCAGAACAGGGCCTTCTGCCGGTGCCACCTTGCACATGAGCAAGTAGTCTTGCTATTTACCCACCCAGGGTGGGGGATCCCCTGCTCCCTCCTCCCTCTCCTTCCCACTTACCTGGCCAGTGGTAGGGTACACCCCCCGGGGGCACACCCCCGACAGCACAGTGCACCCTGGGTGGCACAACACACTCCCATGCCCTGCAGTGGCACGCTCATGCGTCCCACAGCAGGCCTGTTTTGGGCCGAATCAGGCCCTGTGGGGGGCAATTCAGCCCTTTGGCGAGTGTGAGAGTGCTCCTGGGCCGCCCTTTGACCCACGTGATGATGTCACTTCCCAGAAGTGACGTCAGCACACCAGCTAGGAACTTGCGCATGCGCGAAGGGAAAGAGAGGAGGTAAGAGCCAGCGTCTCAGTCTCCTGCCAGGAGAGTGAAAGGCCCTGGCAACCCTATGACCAAGATTGACAGCACCCATATATGGTGAGTTCTCTGTGGTGGCTCCCACCTTAGGAACGGCCTACCTGAAGAGGTCAGGAAAGCTCTCACTGTCCTGGCTTTCCACAAAAAATGCAAAGCAGGGTTTTTACTCAGATAGGAGGGCTATATTGTAAGTAAGTGGTCTCAAAGAGATTCAGAAGTATTAGGGACTATAGACTTTACTACTATGTACTGTCTGTTGCTGTATGATCCTACTGGGTAGTTTCTATGTTGTTTAATATGTAAGTCTCAGTATTGCTTGTGGCCTGTTTTAATATTTCTTCAAAACTGTATTGGATTCTTGCTAGTTTAAATCTCTGCAAATTTGCATTTGTATGCCCTATTATACTGCTTATTGAAATGTGTTTGAAATTGATTGTACTGACTCACATTGTGTAATCTGCCTTGAGTCTCAGGGTGAAAGCCCAATTACAAATCTATATATATAAAGACAAGTGTCCTGATCAACACCCAGCCCAAACCCCTGGACCTAGAACATGAAATTTGGGGAGAACATTCCCTTCATGATGTGAACACCCACTAAGAAGGTATTTTAAGAAATTCACCCCCTAAGGGTGTAAAAAGGGGTCAAATGTGTTTTCCCAAAGGGATGCAGCTTCTCTGTGTGGCTGGCAGGCTGCTCCCTGCTTGTGCCCCCACCCACTGCCAGCTTGACCACTCTTCCCTGATTGGGCCAGCCTTCAAGGTTATTTGCATATGTGACCTGCTTGGTCCTTGTCCCCAACATTCTAAACTGTATGCAGTTGCTATTGGGAGTCATTGAATGTGTCCTGAGGTAAAATGCACCTCCCAGTCTTCCCCTAAAAGTTCACTAGGGTTGCCCATCTCCTTGTGGGTCTGGCTTTCCTGTGTGGCTGGCAGGCTCCTGCCTGCTTGCACCCCTCTCTCTCTAATTGGTCAGCTGTGGAACTCTGTGTTCTGAGGTAAAAATCAGGTCAAGGAAACTGCAGTCAGTTGAAGAAAGGCGGTAACTGGATTTAAAGTACTTTAATTCCATAGCGAAGCATGGGTATCAAGCTGGTAACATAAATAAAATAACACTGTACTATTAATTTCTTAGGTGTTTTTTGAAGCAAACTATCTTCACCAAAGTTGGAAACAGAGCCAATTTTAGGTTTTAGTGGGCCCTGGGTAGAGTGTGCATGGAGCCTGCTCACCTCCTCTGCCTGCCCGTTCCCTTTTCTTTCCCAAATACCTGCATGCCCTGTTCCACTGCCCTCCCATAGATCCTTTCTCCATCCACATGTACATTTGCCAGCCCTTCCAGGGTTTGCATGCCCTTTAATGACTAAGGGTGATAGGCCTCCGCCCCCCAGGTGTTGTTTGGGGCGGTGCCTGGGTAGAGAGAGCATTACTGATGTTTCAATGTCACTTCTGGGCAAAGACTGGAAGTGACGTTGCTAGACTTTGTCCAGAAGTGACATTTAAACTATTAAAATAGACTGGTCCTCCATAATCTAGTAGGAGGGTTGCAGAGTTGCATTGTTTGCAGGGAAGAATGTGATGGGTGCAGGAGCTTTGCTGGCTAGTATGCGTGAGAGAGAAAACAACAAACTTACACTCAGAGGCTTAGCTTAGGTTTAGAAAAGAAATGAGAATTCTTTATTATAGGAACTCCATACCCCAATAGGAAAGAGGAGAGATAGATTCGATTCCTATCTATATATCTAGTCTAAGGATGGCACTAGATTAGAGTTACCAGTCCTCTGCTGGGGGCGGGGGATCCCTCACTCCCACTTCCCTGTTCCCACTTCCCTGGCTGGTGGAGGAAAAGGTGGGGGAACATGCCTCCCGGAGCGCACTCCTGGGTGGCGCAGCACACTCCCATGCACTGCAGTGACCTGATTCAGGCCCAAATCGGGCTGAATCAGGCCAAATTGGGCCAGATTTGGACTGAATCAGGACACTCCAGAGTGCAGGAGCCCTCCAGGGCTCGTTGTGCTGCCCCAGCAGAGCTGCCCAGATTTGTCCCCCTCCGAAATATGGGAGTGCTCCCAGGGGTGGCACATGACCTGTGCAGTGACATCACTTCCTGCATGAGGGTGGCAAGAGGGCGGCAAAAAGTTAAATGCCAGGTCTCCTATCTCCTGCCCAGGGGTAAGGAAACCTGGTAACCCTATTCTGGATGGCATCCATGGTGCAAGATGGCATGGAGAGAGCAGCAGAGACTGTGACAAAGAGAGGAAGAAGAAGGTGTCATGAGGAAGAAGTCCTGAGACTAGCAATCTGCACATCAAAGGATAGTTCACAGCAGTAAAGAGTAGAAAGTAAATAGATCTCCTATACTAAAAGCGACACACCAAAGAAAAGCTGAGAAGGGGCTGTGTCTCAGTGGAAGAACCTCTGCTTTGCATGCAGAAGGTCCCAGGTTCAATTCTCAGCATCTCCAGTTAAAGGATCTGGGAGGAGGTGACATGAAAGACCTTGACTGCTGCCAGTCTGAGTAGACCGGGAGTTTCCAACCTTTTTGAGCCTATGGGCACCTTTGGGATTCTGACACAGAGTAGTGGGTGCAGCCACCAAATGGCTGCTGCTGAAAGCAGAGCCAGCTACCAAATGACTGCTGAATCTCACCTTCAGTCTCATAGTGAAGTTCCTTGTGCCAAAGCAACATTTATAAAATCTGCACAGCCATTCAAATCTCCAATGACCAATAAGAAGCCTTGTGGGCAAAATTCCCACCTGGGCCTACCCACTTCCTAAAAAGACTTGATGGGCACCAGAAACGTGTCCATGGGCACCACTGGGGGGAGACCCTGGAGAAGACAATGCTGACCTTGATGGTCCAATGGTCTGATTCAGTATAAGGCAATTTCGTGTGTGTGTGCATGTGTGCGTCTCTGTCTCAAGCCAACATTGTACAGTGGGTTCTCATTCTTAGATTCCAAAAACCACTTAGCATCCCACAGGGATTGGAGGAGTAGGAAAGTTGTAACCAAGTAAACCACATATTTTACTTGCTTGAAAACACGCCTCTAAAAGAAAACAGTTTCTTGATTTTCAGTGGCATAAGAGACCGAAGTAGGGCTTCTGCTTTCACCTTTAGATTTTTAACAAATGTTTCATTTGTTATGGTTTATTTCTGATCTTGAGCAGGACACAAAGAACCACATAACCTGAAGTTGCCTTACACTGAAGCATATCCTCAAGCTGAGCGCCTCCTGCCCAAGGCTTTCATTTCTCAATAGCAGACCCTCCCCCGCCAATGCTGGACAGCAACTGGGATTTAGCAAATACAGAAAAAGGCAAACATCCCTCTAGCCACAGCCAAGCCCAGTGGCTCATGTAACCTTCTCTGAGTCTTGGCCACCATCTCAAAGAGAACAACTGGAGTGAAAGCCTCTGAACCTCACTGCACGAGAAGGATAAAACCCCAAAAACAAAACGTGGAGCTTCAAAAAGATAAAGTGCCTATAAGGCGATTAGTAATAGAAAGAGGATTCATTTAATGAATAAATTGGGATTAAATGCATAGTAGACTTGACTAATGGACTAGAAGCACTTAGATCTCTAAACAAGGCTGATTGACAGACAACAGTTTGCTAACAAAGAGACCAAAAGAGATCTCTTCCATCAAGGGCGACCAAATGTTTTTGACATTGTGCACAATGTGCACATTGAAATCAGCGTTCCAGTAGATCCGTGCTTCTTTTTTCCCTCTCATTGAGGAGCTCTTTTTTCTGGGGCTGATGGAATTGCTTTGGTCTCCTCTTCTACCTTGCATGCTTGGCCACTGCTTTGTCAACCTGCAGTGGAATCCTAAGCACAGTTAAGCCCTTCAAAACCCATTGACTTCAATGAATTTAAAAGGGTATAATTCTGCTTAGGATTGCACTTGGTTATGGACATCTCTGTCTAGCAGTTGGAAACCAGTGAACAAAACAAAACCAAATCAATCGTCAAAGCTGCTTAGATTTGTAGGCCTGCACCAGCAAATTTTTCAGTTATGTGCAAGCATGCATTGTGTCTAAGCTGGCAGACTGAAAGGCCACCCTCTGGCAAATGTTGCTTTGCGCAAACATCTGAACAGGGTAAGTTAACTGCTAGTGAAAATAACAGCTGAAGAGTAATTATCAGAGCAAACCAAATACTGATTAACTATCACTTTATGATAATAAGCATCTTTGGCAATGGTGGTCTTAGGGTTGGCTAACATAGTGAAACAACTGCTTGTTTTTCAGCACAATCTTGTCCCAGCAAACACCATTACAGTGGTTCTAGGGTTGCAAAGTCCAGCTTGGAAAATTCCTGGAGATTTGGGGATGGTGCCTGGGACAGGAGGAGACTGGGAAGGGGGAAGCAGCTCAGTGAAAACATAACACCGTACAGCCTGCCCACTGAACTTGCCATTTTTTCAAGGGAATTGCAAGTCTGGAGATCAGTTGTAATTCTGGGTGAACTCCAGGTCTCACCTGGAGGTTTGGCAACCCTAACATGTATGCTCCACAGTAATATCCACAATCATAGTGGCTCAGGGGAGAGAGTTCCAGAGCTTCCCCCTGATGCTCTGAACTTTCTGGGTTACTCCTCTCTTGTTTGAATGTGGACATTTCTCATAACGTGAGACCTGAAATTTCTAAAGAAAAAGAAAATAGGGGCAAAATTTCCTGATAATATTCAGAGGATGTTGCTAAGAGGGAATGCCCCTGCTTTCAGAACCCTGGAGAAAGAAGGGAGGATATATATATGGGTTGATGATTCCTAGGGCCAGCTATCAGTGGCAACAGGAATGAAAATGGCACACATGGTATACACATGAAGGGGGGGGGGAATTCCCTCACATCCAGCATTGATATAACATTTTGGGAGTTCTAGTATCAGTACTTAACAAGGGGCAGCAGAACAGCTCTTCCAGATCTCACCCAGGAAGGAAGGAGCAGTATGTGCCTGACAGATCACCCCAGAAAACCAAGATACACACAATAAATCAAGTCAAATGTCACAGTGATACTATTAAAGATATCTGTCAGTTCTAGGGATGGCAGTCCATGGCAGATAGATCCCCAAACTCCTCACAGCAAGTACTCCAGGGTCTTGGATGAAAAGGTTTTATTATAGAGATCCATTAAGTTCACAGGTACATTCATAGATGAATAAGTTGGCAGGAATGACAATACAAGCATATGCACTTTGATATAAGGAGCAGGATTCCCCCTTCCCCTTGGGAGATGAGAAATTAGATGCAAAAATCCCACAGTCTCATGTGAACATAAAAGCTTTGTCTGGGCAGAGAAAGGTAAAAGATTACAAGGAATCCAACTCCCTCTGTCTCTTGGGAAAAGAGACAGGACAGCTGCAAGCTCAACCAGCAGGCTCCAGAGATAACAGGATTATCTTTCATTTATTATTACTTTCATTTTCAGGCAGGCCAAATATGACATGAATATAATGGGTACAGTAATATGAGCATAATATGAGAACATACAGTTACACAGTGTGATCAAATCATTACAAAAAGCAGAGAACATACAAATGGCATGGATGACTGGTAGGCAGCCATGACAGTATCTTGCAAGGAAGTCAATATGTTTTGAGACCTCTCCTTTAAAAGAAAATATTATCACTATATTTCAGGAGTGGTTTACTTCTTTATTTAATATGCTTTTATCCTGCCTGTCAGGGGGCAGTGGAGATAGCACCATGGCCCCTCTTTCCCAGCCCTCCACAGGGTCAAGCCTAGCAGCCAGCAGGCCCTGTGGGGTAACTGAGTTGATCAATTGCAGCTGGCCCTTTAAGAGTCAGGAAGCCACTGACACATGGACCAGTGATAATCAGCTGTTGGGAAGCTTCACCTTTAGGACAAGGTAGGGGAGTAAAATGGTGGAAATTGCATAGGAGGCACTATTGGTCCCTCCTAGACGGGGCAACACCCACCTAAAGCTTCTGGGTAGGAGGCTACTGAGCATGCCCAGGCCTGGCTAGGGCATTTAAAAGGCTTGAGGGAGGAGGCCAAGGAGGACTGACTAGCTCTGTCTCCCTGATTAGAAAGGAATAGAGCTAGGAGAGAGGAGATGGATTAGGGTGGAAACCTGCCCCTCTCTGTCTGAGGCCATGGAAGGGAACTTCAGCTAAATTAGGCCCTGGTGCATGACAGCTTGAGATGGGATTCCTACACTGCCTTTCCCCCAAGCATCTAATGTCTGTGCAAATAATTCTCCCCTCCTCCATTTTATCTTTACCAGCAACCCTGGGAGGTGTTAGGTTGAGAAAAAGCAACTGGCCCATGGTCACCCAGCAAGCTTCATGGCAGAGTGAGGACTGGAACATGGGTTGTAAGCAGTCGGCCCGGCCTCTGCCATTTTAATAAGCAGTTCTAGATATGGCTGCTTGTGATATTAAAGGTGTCCAGGCCCTGGAGTTAAAACGGCTGCTGTATTGCCACTAGAGAGCCTCTAACAGTTGCTGAGTCCCGCCCGGGAGAACCTGGCATGCATGGAATGCCACACTGGAATGTGGAGTGCTTAAGAGACGATTGGATTTACTATCCTTCCAGCCCCAAAGGTGCCCAGTGCAACAAAGGTCTCGCAGAGTCATCCCCACTTAACATACTCCTTTCCCTTCTTCCATGATGAGATCTATCCTTTACTGAGGAGCTAATCAAATTACATTCATAAGTATTTGCAGTTGTTCCTGGGAAAGTACAGTCCCCACCTAAAAACCATCAACTCAGCTCCGGTGGTATCCCTTTTGTACAGCGCTAGAACATGTTTTGCATTTGCTTTCACACACCCTGGCAGCTACCAATCAAGGTACTCAAACCTTTTGTCAAACCCAGGAACCAACCGTTGGAGCCTTTGTTCTAATGGCTAGGTGGGCTCTTCCACCTCAGGGCACATTTTACCTATAAAGGTAGGGCCCTGGCCTCATTCAAATTGTGCATGCTTCCTGAGTCCAAGCGCTGCTCCGTTAGGGTCACTTCCTTAAGCCTCTCTCTCATCATACATGTTTCCGGATCCACAAGCGCTGTTCCCTTGAGGTTTGCCCAAGCCTCTTGCTCTCTTGGCCGAGGGCTCTGGCCATTAGAAGCTACTCTCTTCTCCCGTGGACTGGACCCTCTCTTCAGGATAGGTCCCTCAGGATATTTGCTCCCTCTCTATTCCCAATTTCTGACTAAGCTTCCTAACACTCTGTGTGTATGTGTAATTATTTTTACCCTGTAATTCTGCATGTATGTGCATGTCATTTTGTTCTTAATAAAAGTTATTGTTGGACCTTAAGAACCAGCCTCGTTTGCTATCTTGGGGAGGGACCTGGTAGAAACTGGTGACAGATCCCTGCGGTTACCAGCCTCTTGCATAGCCATTCTCCTTGCTAGCTGATTCCCCCACAAATCATTTTATTGCAAGGAGACCAGTTCCGGTAACAGGGTCTCCCAAATCCTTGTCCAACACCCTAAGTGTTACACCATACCACCTATACTACATTGTGACCAAGAGAAATATTTGATTGCAGTCACTTATTTGAACTGGCCATAATTCAGTGACGGAGCACATGCTTTGCAAATGGAGTATCCGCCTAAATCTATGGCATCTGCACTCAGAATATCTCAGGAGCAGTGCTGGGAAATCTCATGAAGAGCCAGAGCTTGAACAGTCACTATACAAGGGCTTTTTGCCTGGCTAAGTATAATGCTAATCCTTCTCAGGTTTGCCAGGGGAGATTTTTTAATATTCCATACTCTGATCATCTTTGCCCCTTGCCTGTTAGGTAGAATTGGTACTTCTTTCATTATTTTTTAGTGTCTGTTTATGGAGCTTCTTAGAGCATATTTATTTATTTATTTATTTATCTATTTATTTATTTATAGTCCGCCTTTCTCACTGAGACTCAAGATGGATTACACAGTGTGAAACCAGTACAGTCAATTTTAAGGACATTTCCATAAACAATGCCATAGGGTAAATAAACACAATTTTACAAAGACCTAGCATTAGTAAGAATCCAATAACGAGTTGATGCCTCCTTCAGCTTGTTAGTCTGAATTTTCAGTCTCAGATCGTCATGGATGTAGCTAGAACATTAAGAGAACAGTTGCTGGATATGACCAAGAAAGTTATTCAAAATAACTTTGCACACACAAAAAGGCTAGCCCTGTCCCATAACTAGACAAACCACAAAGGGAGTCTAGAGGCCTTGAATGGAGAGGGGCATATCTAAAACAATAGAGTTACAGTTACAGTTACACAGTTGTATTACCATGTGTAAATTAGAAGAACAATCAAACTCACACTGATAGATGCAATGTACCAAGGCCCAGGTGCAGGGAGTATCTGAGGATGGCAGGAATATCTAACTACATAGAGGCTGGCGACGTTATTCAAGGATAGATGTACTGCTGGAGGCCAAAAGATATTCAGATGTATGAGAAACTTATAATCACTAAGATAAGTAGCAGCAAAAATGAACTAAATATTGTTATGTTAAATATTTGTAACCTTGTTTGGTGTATGACCTTAGTATTTTTGGTAAGATTTGTGGGGGGGGGGGGAGGGTTATGTAATTGCTCTCCTTTAAAGATCTATGTAGTTATAATGGATGATACGATTTTTCTGTTGATGGAATAGATATTAAGAATACTGAATAATTATTTTGTAACAATAAAGTCTTAAAATGGAACAGAGTCTCCATAATTGCATTACTTGTGTACAATACCTGGTAATGAACCTAGGACATTATTTGTGGTGTACGTCTAGCCAGGAGTAAAATGATTTGATATAGGAAAGGTAACTGGACACTCGGGGCTTCTTAAGTGCACTAAACTAAACTAAATCAGGCCTGACCAAAATTAATCCAGAACAAGATGCTTTCTAATTTTTATTTTGTGATAAAATTACTTTAGCAGTAGCCATTTTTCCAGTCCTTTCATCCTTTAAGTCATAGTTATTGCTCAAGAACGTTTTCTCGTGGAACTTCCATGGGAGAAAGTAAAAGAAGAGCCAGAGCCACTGAAATTACACAGGACTAGCTTTGATTCTAGATAAGGCTAATTCATGAGTTGTTATGTTTCAAAGAATAGCAGGTTTAATGTCTTCTTGGATAAAATTATATATTATGTTGATGGAAACAAAAAGGAATCAGTTTAGCTAAAAAGCTAAGTGGAAAATGATTATGAATATTTCTAAAAGATGCACATAATTAGGCTTGTATTTGCAAACATGTGCTATTATATTTTATGTGTAATCAGGAGAGAAAACATTGATAAAATGCTGTGTTTCTTGTATCTTGAACCTGTAAAGTTTTAAAAAATGTACTCTAATTTTTGGTAGTATTTTGCAGATGTTATTTTCCATTAGCAGATACCATTCATAGTTGGTAGCACTGTGCAAAAAAAAATTAAGTAATGTTGGATTGCAGTAAATGGTATTTTAAATGAGACACTGAGCTTTAATATTAACTTCACACCGCTGATGGTTTTACTTGTATTAATTAAAGGTGTCGTTCTTCGTATTTAAAAATAAAAAATAACCTTCTGATTTGTGAGCAGACTAATTTATTGAGAAATTGGAAATGTAAATCTAACTGCTGATGTTTCACAGAATAGCATTAATGTTGTTAAATGTTATTATTTAAACAAAACAGAGCTAGAGTTCCTAAAGTTTAACACAATGATGGAGAAAACCTGGGATTTGCTCATATGGAACAAACTATCACTCAAGAAGGCTGTTATTTCCTGGAATTGACTGTTTTTGATAATGCCACATGGATGCCTTGACTTGGTTACCTTTCATTACATTTACAGAACGTAATAATTACCAGACTTGCAAATTAAATTTTAATTGATTCAAACGTCTTTAATGGATAGAAAGCCCTCTTTTTTAGTATTCAAAGAAATCAATGGCATTGATTTCATCATGTATGTATGTGCCGTCAAGTCGCAACTAACTTTTGGCTACCCCAACAAGGGGCTTTCAAGGCAAGTGAGAAGCAGAGGGGGCTTGCCAGGGCCTTCCTCTGCAGAGCCTTCCTTGGTGGTCGCCCATCCAAGGACCCACGCAGCTTCCCAAGGTGTGGATTTTTCTGTCTTTGGCAGGGGGTAGGGGGGTAGGCCTGGTGTCTAGGAGGGATAGGGTTGGGGGAAAGAAAATTATTTTTTAGTTTGGCTTTTAAAAGCTGGTTTTTTTGCTGTGTGTGTGGGGGGGAGAGTTGATTTGGTTTGGCTTTTACTTATATTTAGTGTTTATTTTGCTGTTTGTTCTTCTGGTGGGGGTCTTCTGTTATATCCTAACAGGATGCTTGTTTGGTGTTTTATAGTTCCTGTTAATTAAATCCACTTGTTCTTCGGGGTGTATGTGTGTGTTCTGTTTCCCTCTGTTGTGGATACTTTCTTTTCCTACTTGGCATTAGTTGCAGGGGGGGGGCTGTTTTCCCGTTATTGGGGCTTGGGGTGCTGCTTTCTTTATAGAAGTTTGGTTGGTGTTTGGAGGGGCATCAGTTTGGTTCTATTGGGCTTTCCCAGGGATGACCTTGCATTTGGGAGTGTGCCTTGGCCACTGGCCTGCTTGCCCTTGTGCGTATATGCCCTGAGAACTAGATGGGAAAATTTCCCATCATGGGGAATAATGGAGTGGCTGTGGGCACCTTGTTTAGGGGCCTATAGAATTGGACCCTGAGGACCAATATTCCTAAAACTTGAGATGTACTTAGAGGACAGTGAGGAGTAGGTCTCCTGAAAATTTGGTGGATTTTGCTTGCAAAATGCCACTTCCATACCCTTGGATAGCCCCCAGATAGTTTTCCCCATAGGGAATAATGTAGAGTGTCTGAGGGCATCTTCTTTGGTGGTTCACAAATTTGGCCCCAGGGGTCCAAAATTTATCAGACTTGGGAAGTATTTACAGGACAGTTAGGAGTAGATTCCCTGAAAATATGATGAAGTTTGGTCAAAAAATGGCGCACACACCCCAGCCACCAGGTAGTCCTGGACTGAGTTTCCCACAGGAAAAATGGTTGAATTTTACTGAATTTGCAGTATATTGCCAAACTGAACTAGAGAATCAATTCGGTCATCAGGGATTAGCAATTTTTTCCCCTAGTTCGGTATTACTGAACCAAATTCACCCCCCCCCATTTTTTTTGGCACAACCCTATTTCAGCAATCATTTTCTATGTGAAACAGGAAAATCGAATTGCAAATGATGGCTAAAGTGCATGTGTGAAAGCAGCCAGTCAAATGAATAAGCACCATCAGCTGTGAATTACATACTCAAAACTGTGTCTCTGTTTGCTACAAAATGACAAGGGGAAATCTGAGTTATGACAAATGCCCCACTTCCCTGAAGTTGTGGTTTTCATAGCACCCTTCCCTTTCTCTCAACGTACACATACACTGCGTACAGCACCTTCTTTTATCTGTCCTACATCTACTGTCCAGGGATGGCTGTTTATACAGTAAGTAGTGTTGCCAACTCTGGTTTGGGACATTCCTGGGGATTTGGAGGTGGAGCCTGAGGAAGATGGGGCCTGGGGGGAGGGGAGTGACAGTGAGGTAACTACAACAACAACAACATTACATTTACATACTGCCCTTCTGGACAACTTAATGCCCAATTAGAGCGGTTTACAAACTATGTTATTATCCCCACAACAATCACCCTATGAGGTAAGTGGGGCTGAGAGAGCTGTAGAAGAGCTGTGACTGAACCAAGGTCACCCAGCTGGCTTCAAATGGAGGAGTGGGGAATCAAACCTGGCTCTCCAGATTAGAGTCCTGCCTCTCTTAACCACTACACTAAACTGGGTATGATGTAAGAGAGACCACCCTCTGAAGCAGTCACTTCCCCCAAGGAAACTGATCTTTGTCATCTGGAGAGCAGTTGCAATTTGGGAGACCACCAGGCCCCACCTAGAGGCTGGTAAGCCTAATATTGATAACAGCTGTATCTGGGGTTGACAGTAGCCTTTGATCAAGTAACTGTAGTTTCACAGCATCCATCCTTTATTCCAGGGTGCACTTGGAGCAGCCAGAAACATGTATTTAAAGTTCAGTGAGGTGAGCATATATAAACAAAAGGTTTCATGAAGGCAAAATAAAAGTCATTAAAGAAATGAATCCTAATTTATCAGTTTTTACAGTATTGAAAAAGATAAAGATGAAAATTGTTCAGATTATTAAACAGCCTGATAATGTTTTAGACTTATTGATTAATAATGCTAGAGTTCATTCACGTGGAAGCAATCTGCAACCTAAATTAAAAAATATTTTTAAAATTATTCCAATGGATTTGGCTATTACTCAAGTAAAGAAAATGTGTTCTGAGTGTATTCTTTGCCCTCTTATCATCCCTAGCAACCATTCTTAATTCTGTGCATGGAAAAGACTGATGTTTCAGACCAATGCCTCTAAAGCAGTCTCACGTTAGTCCCTTAATACCCACCCCCTCAATCTCTGCACAGCACATGCCATGGGTCTTCCATGCACCTTTTCTTTGCCAGTATTCCAACCATCTCCTCGTACAGAGGATGTATGTGCGGGGAAGGGGGAGGGGGAGTCATTTGCTTCTACCATAATATAAGATACAGAGTTTCAATGTCAGGTGCTTTGTCTGCTCTGATTGCAGGGCTCCATGTGTTCTCATTCGGAAGTCTTGGTCATATCTGCTCCAAAAGAACTCTTGACTAGAATTGTTGGGAGCTGAACAGAAATCTTAAGCATGCAAAATGCGTGCTTTGTTACTAAGCTCTAGAGTGCTCCTTAAAAAGCCAATAACTTGCCAATTGCTTTGCCAGTTCATTGATCTCCCAGCTGTCACAGAGACTGATCTGAAAGCAGATGTACAACACCAAAATCTGTTCAGCTAGTTTCAAAAGGAGATTGTTAGGTCTTCTTCCCCCTCCATTTGTTTGCTATTTAGCTTCCTTTTGATTTTAACACTATTTACAGTGCCACCCTAAGCAGAGTTACACCTTTCGAAGTTCACTGAAGTGAGGGGCCTTGCAAAGGTGTAACTCTGCTTAGGGTGGCACTCTTACTTTGTTAGCATCTCAAATACACCTACTAAACTGCTTTCCAGATCATAAACTGCTGATGTTCTGTACAGTACAACTCACAGTAAATCTGTATGATTTAAAAGGGTATTTCACTTTGTGTATAATGTTGCTTTTCTGTTTCACATTTGTGTGTTATGCCCTCAAAAGGTACCAAATTCCTTTATGCATTTTCTGACAAACTATATATCCTGTTAACAAAGTCAAGTACATCCGGATTCGGTTTCGTTTTCTCGGCCATGTCGGACGCTCCTCTCCGCAGGTCCGGGAGGAAGCACCCGAGCAGCCTGACCGGGCGGCTGACCTGCAAAGGTTAGCCCCCAAGACTCCCAGTGAGGGTGTCAGGGTCCAGAGCACGACGGGAAGAACCCCCCAAAATCGATGCGGGGGGTAAATTGCCCGTTTGCTCCTATGGAGGCCGGCAGACTTGCGCAGCACTTCGTGTGCTGCCGGGCCATGGAGAACGGCAAAAAGCAGATCTAAGGTGAAAACCTGTAAGTAGCGAATCCCTTCTGTTACTACAAGCATATGCGAAGGATTGGTGGGATTTGAAGCTAAGAAGGCTCGGATTTCTTCCCCCTCACAGAGTATTGAAACTTGGCTGGCGGATTCCCCCCCCCCTAAGATGGCAACGAAAAAGCAGAGCCCCGCTATGGGCAAATCTATCTCGGCTGCTTTGCAGGGGAAATGAGAGTCTCTGGAGGAGCTAGTAAAGCGGTCGGTCATTGAAGCAATAAAGCCCTTTGTTGACAAGTTAAATGAAACTAATCAAAGGGTTGGCTTAATTGAGAGTGAAGTGAAAACCATTAAGGAAGCAGCGGGGGGGGGGGGCGGAAAAGTCTGCTGCGGAAAACGCAGCACTCATGAGGGCAACAAACAATGACCTAAAGCTGTTGGAGAACCAACTGATCGGGTTGCAAGTGGATCATGCTCAGACAATATTGGGTCTCCAGAATGTGAAGGAGGAGGAAAATGGGAATTTAAAGGAGCTGGTGTCGGAACTTTTGGCGATACCCGCGAAGGCAACTAAAGAAGAGTTAAAAAGCGCCATTTTGGAAGTCCGTCGGGCTTCTTCAAAATATGCAACAAAGCGTCAGCTGCCGCGCAAGATTATTATTGACTTTTCATCTAAGAAGATCTGGGACACCATCCTATATAATTCATACAATGCGGACTTGGACTTTCTGGGCAATAAGGTCAAGATATTGAAGGACATTCCATTTTTAGCTCGGAAAAGAAGATTTAAATATAAAAGGTTTGCAGCTCTTCTGAGGAAACGTGAAATAAAGTACAAATGGTTATTTCCGGAAGGTATTTGGTTTAGCTACAAAGATCAAGCTCACAAGATAACATCAGAAGACCAGCTAAGGGACTTTGTGTGTAAACACCAAGATTTTCAGCAAGAAGAAGAGGATTTCAAGCCTGAAGGGGGAGGGGAGGAGGGAATGAGCACAGTGACTGTAGCTGTTCAGAGAGAATTGCGACCGAGACCCAGAGGGGGGAAGAAGACCTAATCCTGATTGTAGTTTGTATTTTATAAGATCTACCAATCTAACAGCATTTTACAAAGTTCTAATGTTAAATAATTGCGGTATGAAGGGAATGCATTACTTGTAGATGTAGTGTTTGTGTTGTTATGTGTTGTTTCTTCCCCTTCTCCCTGTTTCCACTTTTTCCCTTTTGTAGTACTAGTAATTAAAAAATAAAAAAAACTTCCAAAAAAACCCCAAACAAACAAAGTCAAGTACATCCCTCTCACTAGATGGTACACAGGAGTTATTTCTTGCTTAACCGCCTCTCCCCCCCCGCCCACACACACACACACACACACACACACACACACACACACACAGTGACAATATGAATCTAGATATAGTTTGTTTTAAGGCAAGCCAACAACATCTAGGAAGTTTAGAGAATTAATCACTGACAACTGGATTAATCAGTTCTTCAGGAGATGCAACATATAGTATGGAATCTTTTTTCAGTTTAATTTCCCCTGATACTTATTTAATATAGTGTACTACTTACTTAATGTGTAGTTTAAATACATTCCTGTAATTCTTTTATACAGTTTAAGAGACTTATCTAGTACACTGTTTATTTTTATTTTTCTATTGTTCCCCAGAGCGTCAAGCATGCAAGATACAGACTTGGAACCTTTGTCCTTAGTTGGGGCAACAACGTCTAACAACTACAGGCATTTAAGCAATTCAGAGCTGTATGGAAGATAATGTTGACGTTTGATTGGGGAGATATCGGTTTAGATCTTACTGGGTGATCTTGGGCCAGTCATTACTACTCTCCACCTGATTAGTCTTGTTAAGATAACCAATCAAGGGTGAAAGTAGACACAGGAAAGTAGCAGAGGGTAGAGAGAGTAGACAAGGGTTAAAGGAGGAGAGGAACCTACACAGGTTCAGGGGCTGGAGCCAGTCTGGTGTAGTCGTTAAGAGTGGTAGGACTCTAATCTGGAGAGCCAGGTTTGGTTCCCCACTCCTCTGCTTGAAGCCAGCTGAGTGACCTTGGGTCAGTCACAGCTCTCTCAGAGCTCTCTCAGTCCCACCCACCTCACAGGGTGATGGCCATGAGGATAACAATAACACACTTTGTAAACCACTCTGAGTGGATGTTAAGTTGTCCTGAAGGGCAGTATATAAATAAAAATGTTGTTGTTGTTAATTTTCCAATGTCTTTTCCCAGACAGTCTGAAGTCAGGCCAATAGTGTGAGTGGAGAGGCTGAAGCCAGTTTGGTGCAGTGGTTAAGAGCTGCAGGACTCTAATCTGAAGAACTGGGTTTGATTCCCCACTCCTCCACTTGAAGCCAGCTGGGTGACCTTGGGTCAGTCACAGCTCTTCCAGAGCTCTCTCAGCCCCACCCACCTCACAGGGTGATTGTTGTGAGGATAATAATAACACACTTTGTAAGCCACTTGTCGTGTCTGAGCCCCATCCATGCCAATGCTAATGCTGGTTCATACTGTATCTTGATGTCTTATTGCCAGTGCCATAAACATTTCTTCTGTTTAATTCGTTCACAGAATGATTGCAGATGTTTATCTAACAAACTGTAGAAGCTTTCAGTCCTCATGACCTTGCATACTACCCTCCCCTGTTCCTTGCTATGTCTTGCTTTCCAGTGACTCAACTTGATAGTGCAAATATGCGAGATGTTCTCACACAAAGTGCCGGCCAAAATCATGTTTATTGTTGGGAGGAGGAAGGAGCAAATGTATGTGTTAAAAGAAAGGGTTTTCCCACATCTTCCCATTCCTATCAATTTCTTGCTTTTACTGCTTAGATGCTTACCTTGCTTCTGAGTAGTCCTATGGACATATATATATGGAAATGATTTGATTTCTGAATAAAACCATTTAACCAAGAGCTTGGACTTCTTGTTGCAATGGTACAGGGATCTGTCTACCGTATCCTGTCATCCATAGCCTGACACCACTCTGAGTGGGTGTTAAGTTGTTCTGAAGGGCAATATATAAATCAAATGTTGTTGTTGTTGTTGTTACTATTAATGTCTGCATGGAGCATTTGTGCATACAAGTACACAGATGTGAAGCACTCTGCACAGTACACATGTGAAGCTCTCTGTGTGGACACAGAACTCTATGTGAGCAGTTGTATGTGTTCACTCTCATTGTGAGCATTTCTCCCATAGGTGCAGCCCATCTCCCTGGATACGTTGTCTGAACAGGGCTGTTGTTGTGAGGATAACACGGGGAGCACTGCAGCCTTATTCTGAGTGACTTGGAGGAAGGGCATGTCCAAAGTGCAATACGTTATAAACAAAAGCAGCTCCTTCCCTGCTGCTGCTTCCTCTTTCGTTGTTTGCTTCAGGTTCCTCCACAGGTGCCTTTTCCTCGAGGCCTCCCGTCCTTCCCCTTCCCCCTATGGGTGTCCGAGTCGTCACCTGCTGTGAGGAAGATGGGAGCTCTCTTTCCATTTCTCAGGGTATTACTGACACATTATTACTTAAAGGGGAAGTATAGCTCAGTCTGTGATGCAATGACTTCTGGTAATATTTTGCTTTAAAATAGGCATTTTGCATTTCCAGACCTAACAGTCAGTTTGTACCCTCTGGGGACTTGCATGTTGCTAAGCAGCCAGGCCTCTGTTTCTATGGACCCTCTACATTTATGCATGTTTTCTTGTGTCCAAAAGCACATATCAGGCACAGGTTGATGGGAATTTCTAGACTTCTAAGTAACTAAGATGCTGTCAACATGTGAAACTCTGTCCACAGTTCCATACCTATCTGGTAATAGCTCAACAGCCATGCAATATGTCATAGGCTTACAATTTAGGCCACACAAAGAGAGGAAGGAAGAAAATGGCAAAATATTTGCCTACCTTCTCAGAGTTCACTATGTGTCTTTCTGCATGTGCCTACGCTCTGAAAATACTAGTCTCACAGCAAAATTATATTTTCTTTTTAAAAGGCCAGTAAACATTTTTTTTAACCTGATCATCATAAACTTGGAGTCTGCCATTTACAATTCAAATGAGCTGTCAAGCTAGGCAATGAATCCTGCATATTAAAATCAGAGTTATGGAGCTGCTGAAATGGCAAGGGTATGTCTGCTCTAAGGTTTTGGATTTCTTCTTTTAAAAAGACACTTCTAAAGACCTTGTTTAAATTAATAAGCTAAGGGAAAATATTAGCTATTTCACAATGTTCCATAAATCAGAAAATGTAAAGCATGAAAAGAAAAATGCTTTACAACTATGGCATCATTTATTAGATAATATACACTATACAATTTATGCATAGCATACCATATAGTGTAGATGACTCGGGAAGGCAATGGCAAACCACCCTGTAAAAAGTCTGCCAAGAAAACGTTGTGATGCGATGTCCCCCCATGGGTCGGTAATGACTCGGTGCTTGCACAGGGGACTACCTACCTTTTTTTAACCTACACCATATTTTAGAACTGTATAGTTTTATTGTAATTTTGGTCAGCATGTATCTTAGGATAGTTAGCTTTGGCCCATGCCAGGCCTGTCCACAAGGCACACCAGGGCCATTGCCTAGGGCAGGAAAGGTGGCGACCAGCCCTATTGCCCCTACCCACCAACAGCATTGGGTAGGGGCAATAGGGTTGGTTGCCACCTTTCCACCTGCTGTGGCAAGTGGCAGCCCCAGGAGGCCCCCACAGCAGTTCGGGGCCTGCAGAGAGCTCATTCATTGGGCAGGATGGGCCCAGCCCTCTTCCTCCTTCCCTCACCACCTTGCTGTGGTAAGGAGCAGCACCCTCCTGCCACATTGGGGTGAAGAGGGCAGGTGCCACTTTGCCTCACTTTGCTGTCCAGTGTGTGGGGCAGGGGAGGGGAGAAGAGCAGGCACAATCTTCGCACCTCCATGTGGTGGGGCAGGAGGGAAGGGGACAGGGTGGCTACTCTACCCTATAGGACCCAAAAGCCTGGGGCCGTCTCTGCTTGGGCGCGCTGTCCTGAAGTAACACTTGTAGTTAATCATACAATTAGCAAGTCACTTCCCTTCTTTCCAAGTCAGCCTCCTCCTTTTGAACTAGCCAAATGGACCCTGCGTTACACAAACTAATGTAAAACTGAAGGAAGTTTAGAATCTTTATTTAGAGAATGTTTAACAGGTAAATAAACCTACCTTCTGCCTTTTTTAATTAAAAAATATTGGCGGACTGAGTTTCATTTTTACAAGAACAATTTTTTCATTTTTTCTTTTTGAGAACCTTTGATGAGATCTCTTAGGAAAGGCTTTCTGGAAGACCCCTGTTGCTAGGATGATCCCTTCACCCATTTGCTGATCGTAATTTTTAAGTAGATTTTTTTAAAGTCAGTTTTTAATCCTTGTAGTTCTTTCAATGTTACCTGTAATTAAGGGGCCATGAATGAGATGGGGTTAGGGTTGCCAGGCCCCCTTACTCTCTGAGTGGGAAGCAGGAGACGTGGCACTCACCTTTTTAGTTGTCTTCTGAGCTGCACAATGACATCACTTCCAGGAAGTGCTCTCATCATGCAGACCTTCTGTTGTCCCTGGGAGGGCTCCTGCTCTCGACAGCGGGCTAATTTCAGCCCATTTGGGGCCAAAACCAGCCCACTGTGGAGCACGGGGTGGCATGCCAGGCCCTGGAGTGCTCCTGTGCTCTACAACAGGCCATTTTGGCCCCAAACAGGCCCAATTGAGCCTGCTGGGGAGCTCTGGAGTGATGCCAGGAGGACCCTGATGAGCTCTTTCGCTTTACAGAGGGTCAGGCAATCCTACCTTTCAAAGCCACTGACCTCAATAGGATTACAGAGGTAGAACTCTACTTAGGATTTCATTTGTTTCCCTATCTCAATATCCTGTAATGAAATCTTTGGAAATTAAAGCATTTGTCACAACAATCAAAATTCTTTAGAGCAGTACAGGATTTTCATACCTAGGAAATTATGACCCACAGACTTTGGATAAAGTGGGGCCCCCACTTTGGTTGCTCCCTGCATGAACCCTGCTTCAGAGTTCACATCCAATGTGAATGTGCAGGGCTAGGTAAGCCTGCACCAGTTGAGGTTTGGAGCACCACAATTTGGGTCTTTCTTCAGCTCAACTCCCTGTCCGGCACCCTTTCTGAAAATTCTCTGGACCCATCTCCCAGTTCAGGAAGCCAGTCACAGCCACTGGTGATCTGCTTTATTTACTGTTCAGTGTTTCAGCTTTTCCCTCTCAAGGTGGTTTATACAAAATATACATAGCATAGTTCTAAATTCTCTTAGGTCTATGGCTGTTTGCGTGGATCTTTGTTAAAGAACTCTTCTTGCTAGTTCTCCTTCACCTTGTTCAGGATGTCTGTCTGCTGACAAATGTGAGAGACAGCTGGGACAGAAGGAAAGGCCCTTATTCTCTTTCCCGCTCTACAGAGTGGCTGGCCATTCATGGAGGGACGAGGTGACATTGGGCTAGGAAAGCCAGTCAGAGGACTCTTGTTGCAGCCTGTTTAAACCCATTTACTTAGGGCAGCCTCTGAATTCCTTTGTACTCTGTAAAACTACAACTCTATCTTGGAGGGCCCATTTGGCAATATCCAAATCTACAATAGACACCATTCTGAAACTCTGCTACGTGAAAGGAGGTTTTCTAATTGACCTGGCACTGAAAATACATCTGAGCAAGGCCATTCCTCAGCTCCGTTATGGCATAGAGGTCTGGAATTGGAAAGATTGTTTAATTACAGCTTTGGACTCTATCCAAAACTATTTCTTAAGGAGAATTTTAGCTTTACCAAAAGGTACTCCTGCAGCTCTTATGCAAGCTGAGCTTGGTCTGCCCTCAATCAGGGCTCATGTACATTTAACCTTACTCAGATTCTGGAGGAAGCAATGCAATGATGATACCAACCCATTACGCAGGTTATGCTATGAAGTTATGCTGTAAAACTACAGTCTTTGATGCTGTCCTAGAAGCATTTCACATGGGACAAACTGGAATTTGCAAATCAGCAACTCAGGATCTAGTTAGATGATAGATTGACAGATGAGTGAGTGGATCCTACCAGTGTTTCTTAAAGGTCCATAACAATTGTGCAAGGCCCCAGTTTGGATCAGCGTAGGTTTAAGCCTCCCACACAGTTTTATGAATCAAAACCACGGCCTTTACCCCTCCCTGGGAAGCCCTAGAAAGGAAAAATCTAAGACAGTCAAGGGAGGATGCTTGTCTTCCTGTTTGTAAAAGAGAAGTAAACGATGGGCAAGTCCCAAGAGAAGCAGAAGGAATAAACCCCTTCCCTAGCCCTGTGGTCCCAGCCTGAACAGGGGCCCTGCACTGCTGCTATTTGCCTTTAAAAACAGTGGGGAAGATTTGGTTAAGAGCTCTCCCTGTACCTTCTCCCGATCACTGCTTGTGCTCATAACCTCAGGCAATGAGAAAAGAACAGCAAGCAAAGAAACAGAGGAGATGCATTACTCTGACCTCAAAATATCAAGTTGGTCAGTAACAACAGAGAGAGCTATCCTTCCCCAAGATGACTGTGTTGAGCTCCAAAAACTTTCCTATCCATGTCTTTAATGAAGATAGCTATGTGCATTTCAAGGATGTTCAATATCCTGAAGAGACCAGTTATGGGTCAGCAGATAATTTTGGAAATACTTTACATGAGCCTGTTTTTACTTACAATAAGCATCAAGATTTTATTAATTTCACTGCCCCCCCCCACCCAAGGCCCTGCTGCAAAGTTATCTTTCCCCAAAACCAGTCTGCAAGTAGCACAGCTGTCCCATGGACGGGAAGAAAAAGGGAAATGGTTTCCCTGGCAACAATAATGGCACAAAAGCTCTCAGAATTTTCTCTCCCGTTCATGCAGGGCTTGAGTAATCCAAACAGTACAGAAGAATAATAATAAGCATCTGATCTAAATGTGATGCAGTGGAGAGAGGCAGTGAGAAAAGGAAGGGAGGTATCGTGCGCGTGTGTGAGCACATGGGAGTGTGATTCCTAAACCAAGATTTCTAAACCAAGATGCCTTCAGTTCATGTTTGACTCTCAAGGAGTCATTTAAGTTGGCATTTTATCACCAGCGTGCAAACACTGTTTTCACATTGCCCTTCGGCCTATGCCAAGGTCAATAACCAAGTTATTAGAGAATATTGTCTTGGAAAAATACAGAGAAAGGGAACAATTCTTAGAGAAATAATATGTAACATACTGGCTAATTTAACTTTCCAAAGGCTTTGTAGCTCTCAGGAGGATTTTGCCTCTCAATTTGCATATGGCCTGCAGGTTTGATCAATATGCTTTCCAATTCCATTTTATTATTATTTTTAAATACATCACTTTATAGCAATGTTTACAAGAGTCTTGATCTGTAGAACCTGGCAACACAGTGTTTTTTTTTAAAAAAAATTTTATTGGTGAGTTTTAATTTCCGAATTTGATACATACATTCCCTTCATATCTAATTAGCTCTGCTCCCCACCCTTTTCCTCCCCCCTCCCTATTGACTTCCAACAGCTTTCCAACCCTTACCCCCTTTATTGCTTAATTCTATTTCACTTATATTTCCCTGCAACACACAGATCATAATATCTCTTGTTCTAAGCATATTCTAATTCTTTTATGCATATACTCTATCAAATATACTATCAATATAGTATTTGTTATATACTATACCATCCAATATAGCATAGCATGCATTGTAATATAACATAACATATATTTATCTGCAACACATAGATCATAATATCTCTTACTCTAAACATGTTCTAGTTCTTTTATGCATATTCTCTATCCAATATACTATCAATATAGTATTTGTTATATACTCTTCCTTACAATATGGCATAGCATGCATTATAATATAACATATCATAACATCCCAATATAGTATGCAGTGTGATATACATATTGTATATAGTATATAGTATAAATTTTCTAATTATCAATTTTACTTTTCCTTTGTTAAACTATATATTCTAAATCAAATTTTCTTAATCATAAAGTTAGCTTAGATTGTTATAGTTAAATTTCCCCCTTAATGGTAAAGTCACTTCTCTCCTCCATTTACAACACCAGCCTTTAGACATTCTCAAACTGCCACAGTTCTCCTTTCACATCCCATTTTTTCTCTAAATATTGTTTCAATTTCCCCCAATCAGCAATATATTGTCCTAGGTCAAGATCTTTTAAGCTTCCTCGTCATTTTGTCCATTTCTGCCATGTACAGAAATTTATAAATCCAGTCTTCTATAGTTGGTATTTCTTGTACTTTCCACTTCTGCGCGTACAAAAGTCTTGCCGCTGTAGTCATGTAAAATAGCAATGTTCTATACTGCATTGGAACAGCTTCCATCCCCAAGTTCAGTAGCAACAATTCTGGGTTCTTATTTATTTGAATTTGTAAAATCTCATTAATTACTTCAGTTATATCTCCCCAATATTGCTTAGCTACTTCACAAGTCCACCACATATGGTACAATGATCCTTCATGCTTTTTGCATTTCCAGCATTTGTCTGACATATTCGTATTCCCTAGCGCAATTTTCTTTGTGTTAAGTACCATCTATAGATCATTTTGCATACATTCTCTTTAATATTCGTACAAGTTGAAATCGTCAATGTATTTTTCCACAGGTGTTCCCATGCCTCCATTGTTATTTCTTTATGAAAATTTATTGCCCACTTCACCATCTGGATTTTAACTGTTTCATCCTCCGTATGCCATTTCAGAAGTAGTTTATAAATCTTAGATATTTCTTTCTTGCCTTCTTGTAGCATCACTTCTTCTAGTTCAGAATTTTCCATTCTTATACCTCCTTTTAAGCAGTCCGAGTTATAAAGATCTCTGATCTGTCTATATTGAAACCATCCATAACAAGGAGACAACTCTTGTGTTTTTATTCTTAGCATTGAATGTTGTACTTGTGTTATCTCCTTGTAGGTTAGACGTTGCTGCTCATTGTCGACAGTTCTCGGATCTATTACTTCATACGGAACCACCCATGAAGGAATTCCATCTTCCATGTAAACCTTATATTTTTTCCAGACTGTGAAGAGGCTTCTCCGAATATAATGGTGCAAAAACATCGAGTCCGATTTTACTTTATCATACCACATGTATGCATGCCATCCAAATATTTGTTTATGTCCCCGAACCTGGCAACACAGTGTTGATATTCTGGGAATCAAAGACAAGGACTAGAAAAGAAAACCATCAGCCAATGATTAGCCCTGATATGGTGTTCTGCATTTCAATTAAAGTCAATTGGCAATTCCTTCATAATGTCTTTATTTAATATAAGTTTTGAGCATCCTGGATGAGCAATAATACTGGTGTGTTTTTGTTTCATTTGTATGGAAATTTCAGTTATTATTGGTATTGGATATACAGAATTACAAGATGAATTAAAATAAACAACAATAACACAATGGGTTAATTTTACCACCTGGTTAAGAATATCTGAAACACAGCTAAATACTTTCCTGTGACACTGGTTCAAGTGATGCCTTCTGTTTCGAACATGCTTGGTGCTTTGCTTTAAAATGTTTTGGATCCAATGTCCTGCTCGATGAGGGAAAGGAGCCCCACTAACGCCTGCATGGGTGCTAGGGCTGCTAGTCCCCTGGTGGGGGCGGGAGATCCCCCACTCTCAGTCTCCCCCCCCCACTCACTTGGCTGGTGGGCAGAAAAGGCACAAGGAAAGGGCCCAGGTTATTCCGGGTGCAACAATGGAAGCCTCCAGAGAGTGCTCGGTAACAACTCATGGAGCACGCCCCCTGAAACTCCTCCATCCCTCGATTTTAAGGCTGGGGGACCTGGAAACCTTAATGGGTGCATTATTTTTGTGGACTTATTCTTCTAGTGGCAGGTCTCAAATTGCATCTTATGCTGTGTCCAAAAGTCCCTAAAGAATACTTTCTTGGGGGACACAAGGAGGGCTGTACCCAGAGGGAGAACTTGCTTCTAGTTCTCTGGTTCAAACCCATTTAGAGTTGCCAACATTGGAGATTTGGGGATGCCTGGGGAAGGTTGGGAGGGGGGGATGAAGCTCAGTGGGGATTCCCTGTCCCCTCTCTGAAACTGCCATTTCTTTTAGGGGAAATGATCTCTGCAGTCCGGAGACCGGTTTTAATTCCTGGAGCTCTCCAGGCCACACAATGAGATTAGGAATTCTGAACTCACAACCTTTAAACACAGTTGTCAGTTCCTGGCAGGTAGATCCCTCACCCCACTCCAGTGAACACACATTGGTTCCAGTAGAAAAGCTTTATTTAGGATTTGACAGTTCAGGTCTGCACTCCATCATGGAGCTTGGTAGAAGTGATAAGGCAAGGCAAGCAATTCTATGTTATACTTGATTTTCCCACGCTCAAATAACTGTTAAGGTTTTGGCGCGCAGTCTACACGGGTCCTGTGAGAACCCTTTTTAGTTATGGCTAGACATTCAGTATACAGTCATACATTCCCAGCATCTGGGCGAAGTAGCAAGAGCTGGCATCTGGACGCTCCAAGGTCAGCGCTAGCTTAGAGGAGCATATTCTTATAAGACAACAGGAGAGGCCCACTCTGGGTCTCAAAAAGTAACACTTGTACTAAGGAGAGAATAAATCAGGTCAATAATTAGCATTGTGGTTACAACATACAGACAATCATGGCATGACTGAACGCAGACATGATACAGTTACTAATTTGATAGAGGGCCTAGAGCATGACTGTATATCACGGGATCCACATACTGATCTCAGCCAACCAGCTATGTCTGGTGACTCAATACAACTGATTTTGTTTCATGCCTGAGACTGAAAAATCCAGGGAAGTTGCCAAGTACCTGGAGTGCTGAGGTCTATAGATTTACAGGAACAGAAAAATAATGTTGTCCTTGAAACTCCTGTGAATGCTCTAAAACAGTAAGAAGTTTACAAACTCTTTGTGAAAATTACAGTTTTTAGCTTTTATTTTTGTGGTGCAATTTATCAAACTTTTTTTTATAATTAATATATCTGATTTTTAAAAAGACGTTGGGGCTCTAAACCCTTCTCTGTCTCTTCTTAATTTCTCCGTTATATGCCTATCTTTCTCCTATACAGATGCAAAGAAGTTTCCAGTACTTGGCACAAAAATGACAGTGATACACCACCACAATTTAAGGCCAATATTCTAAAATTAAGTAGCTTTGGCAAAGCTTATTTACAAGGATGATGCCTATACATGGCAAATGAATTGTACTTTAAATAAAATGCTTACCATTTGGCTGAAAGAGGAATGCAGGAAAAGGGGACTCTCACAGCTGTTTGCAAACATGTGAAAAGTCCAGATAAGGAGACAGGAGAAGATCTAACAGCAGGGTTGGCTCAGCCATTGTAATTTGTAGACGGTTGTGATTATGAGAACACTTCTGAGTGTATTGTACTCTAGTATTCCTTTAAAATTTCTTGGAACATGGCAACTATTTATGCATAATGTGTAAAGCAGTAAACACGCATACCTTTGGAAAATATATAACAGGATTTTTTTTTAAGGAACATGTAGAACTGCCCAGTGGTATGGGATTGGATTGTAGTTCATATATGTCATTGCAGCACATGCCTTAGATGTGTGCAGATGCTTTGTTGCTTAGAGTCACATTCAATGACATATAGAAGCACATGTAGACTTCAAGATAATCTTCAGAATGGGTAGTTGAAGCACTCATGCAGGACAGAATTCTATTCAAATTTCTCACAAGGGGCAAAATGTAGTCCAACAGAACTTTATTTGCAGTGGGAGATACAAGACATGGAAAACAAGGAAAAAACAGATGCACAAACTCAGGGGCTGCTGCTCACTCCCTTTTTTGGTACCCGGACTATCTCAGATCTTGCTGGAACAACCAGGAAGTAAACTCTTAAGAAGTTGTAATCCTTCTGTCACATATTCCATATGCCACAACTAGGCCTGCCAGTCCCCAGGTGGGAGTGAGGGATTCCCAGCCCCCAGCCTCCACCCCTTCTCACCTGGCTAGTGGTGGGGAGCTCAGGAATGTGGTGGTGTATGTTCTGGAGCGCTTCCATGTCACAGAATTGATGGGTTGCACTAGGGCTGATTGAGTAAAAACTGGCTTCCAATTTAGTGTTTGAGGCCTATTTTTACTCAATCGTCCCCTGGAACAACCCATTACATCATTCCCAGTGCAACACAGGACTCTCCAGAGCACATGCATGCTGCGCTTGCACATGAGGTAAGTGTCCCCTGCATGACTCCCTCTGCAACCTCCCCAGCCCCCGCTTTTGCCCCTAGGGACCGGGCATTCCTAGCCACAACAAACAGAGTAAAGTAGTAATGTCTTAAGCATGCGGAGAGCTAACTAGACACAATTTTATATGATCTTAATTTCTGAACTGCTGAAATGTTCATTTTTTTCCTGGAACCGTACTTATTCTGTATGGTTGCTCATTGTTTTAAAATGCCCTGTTTCATAATACTGCTAGTTGACTGAATATTATACCAAAATTTACCCAAATCCCTACTACATGTGCAGAGCTCTCCTCATTTCGCAAACATATATGACGAGAGAAAATTTATTTCAACAGTCTTCATTGGTAGCCAACCTAATATTAATATTATAACACAAAGCATAATGGTACCCTCTATTGACATCAATATTTGTAAACAATTTAAAGGCATCAGATATGCTTAACAGATGGTTTAACATTCACAAACTTAGCACAAATTAAAATATCAGAAATATCAGAAAGGGGGTGAGTGGGCATTGCCTCTTACTCCGCGCGTGATTCCAGCCAGGTGAATAGGGGTGGGCATTGCTGCCTGCTTCACACCAACTGTTCCTCTTTTGATCCCAGCTGGGTGAAGGATAGGTAGGAATTGCCACCTGCTCCACTCCTGATCCCAGCTAAGTGAAGGACAGATGGGCATTGCCAACTGCTTTGCTCCTGATCCCAGCTGAGTGAAGACAGGCAGCAAGCATTGCCACCTACTCCATTCTGATTCCCAGCTGGGTGAAGGTGTGTGTGTGTGGGGGGGGGGGGGCGGGCACTGTCACCTGCTTCACTCCTGATCCCAGATGGGTGAACTTGGGGAGCAGGCATTGCCACCTGCTCCACCCCTGATCCCAGCTAGATGAAGGCAGGCAATGTGTGTTGCCATCTTCTCCACTCCTGATCCCAGCTGGGTGAAGGCGGGGGCGGGCATTGCCAACTGCTCCACTCTGGCTCCCAGCTGGGTGAAGAAGGGGCAGGCATTGCCACCTGCTTCGCACCTGATTTCAACCTGGGCTTCTTGCCGTGGCATGCTCTCTGGAGGTCTACCTGCCTCATCTGGGCTTCCCTCCACAGCAGTGCCCTCTGGATGCACACCAGGGTAGGAAGTGAGTTGTCTTGAATACGCTTAAGCTTTTATATAGTAAGATCAACTGACCCTCTTGCATATACACCTTAAGGTGGTGAAGAGGTCTGAGTGTGTCAGTGCAGCTGAGAGCAAGACCGTCAGGAGCCCAGGCTTGGTCAAGAACTCCTGGAAGAGTCACTCAAGGTAGAATGGTCAAAACTGAGACACCAGATGATGATGATGAATCAATGGTCACAACAGCAGAAGAGGATTGAATGTTCCAGTGGTGATGGGAGCAGAGGAATTCTTGAAGGCTAGCTACTGGGCAGCAGCAGTAGTGGAAGGTGACACTGGCGGAGGATCTTTCACAGACAACGGCAGTGTCACTTCAGCTAACCCTGGTTAGTACTGCACAGAAGATGGCAATGGTAAACCACTTTTGCTAATCTCTTACCTTGAAAACCCTATGATGAGACAATCCACAATGAAGGAAGATAGAGGACAGGACCCCCAGGCCAGATAGAACTCAATTGGCTACTGGGGAAGAGCCGGGGACAAGTACGAATAGTGCTATTCTTAATGATGGGACTGGATTAAAGCTGAAAGGACGTCCAGTTTCTGATGTGAATAGATACAAAATGAGATAGAACTGGTTCAAGGATATTCAAGGGGAAAATGTTGCTTCAGTTGCTGTTTTTGACCAGGGATGGTGGAGTAAAGCTTTCAGCTGAGAGACAAGGAAGATGTTAATGTAGTATCTGTGTCCCAGTCATTTTGCTGAACATTTGATTAGTAAGGAGGTGATGTGTTTAAGCAAGAGAATTTCTTGGGTGAGCAACATAAGAATCAAACTAAAAAGAAATCTATATTAAGTGCTTCTCTTTTCATCCTACGTCAAGCGTTGTCCCCTTGTCTAAATTAACGATCATGTAACAACTGTGCTTGCTTCTGTTTTCACAGCTTGGCTTTTCCTGGGGCTTGCATTTCCATCTGCAAGGAATCCATCTCTGCTCATGTTCTAGATATCATGGACCACAGCAGGACTTTGGCGAGGCTATAAATGTGTTGACTGATCACAGGCTCTTTGCTTCTACAGAAGCACAGCTCCTTTTGGTGTGGAAGATGAAATATAGCCTATAAACATAACTCCTAATCTTTGCCCATTTAGGACCTGCACACAAAGAACACTGACCATGCCTGAGGAAAATCTTCATTGTCTATAAAATATTCCATTGGCCCTTGTTCTCATGGCACTAATCTTGCCCCCAAAGTATGCCAAAGATCATAACTTCAGCAGACCAAAATGGGTGTGTAAATAACCACTTTCTAGCTTTCTAACAACAAGTAAAAGCAATTTCAATGTGGGTAGTCAGGAATGCCCCCCTCCACCAATTTGACATGCCATAAATGGCCCTGTATGAGCAAGTGGACTAATACAATTTTGCATGAGCTAGTTATTCATATAGCTTATTTACAGGCCAGGCAGAAAGCAAAAATGAACCCATAGAGAAATTAAGCTAATGCATAACGGAAAATACAATTGATTCTTTCACTCTAAATACTACTACGGTTATTAAAACCAGCATTATTGACATTTAAACAAATATTCCTGCAAATAAAACAGTAACAGATGTGGTAAACTGAAATGAATGTAATACGTACATACAGGTCTTTTTTTTCTGGGAAAAGAGGTGGTGGAACTCAGTGGGTTGGCAGCACAGGGGGCAACTCCTGGCGGGAGGTGGTCCCCCTGGTACCACATGTGCGCGTGCAAAGTGCATGCACACTCCCAGGACCGCACAATGACATCACTTTGGGTCAGCTGGAACAAGGGGGGAGTTTTTTTAAAGTTTAAATCACCCTTGGCAAAAATAGCCACATGGCCAGTGGCCCCGCACCCTGATCTCCAGACAGAGGGGAGTTTAGATTGCCCTACACGCGAGTTTAGATTGCCCTACGTTCACTCCCCTCTGTCTGGAGATCAGGGGGTGGGGCCACCGGCCATGTGACCATTTTCAAGAGGTGCCAGAACTCCATTCCACCGCGTTCCAGCTGAAAAAAAGTCCTGCATACATATTTTTTTTTACATTGTACAAGCTTAACAAGGCAACCACTTTAAAAACAAGGCTGCTCTGAATAACAGAACAGTGTCTGCAAAATGCAATGCTGATATAGCATCATTGGCTTGCGTGACGTGCCTTATCTAATCACAGGGCTACACTTCAAAAGTGATGTCTCTTGAGCAGTTATAAGCTGTCACACCAGTAAACACTACAGTTTTAAAAAAGACTGTACAAGCACTACTCTGTTAAAGTCAACACCACTAACAAAGATTCTGTGTGTGTAAGATAAAGCTTTGAAACATGAATGATTCCCCTAAGATATTAGCTTTTAAGCTTTTCATGCCAGGAGTCATTTTTTGCCCCATAAGAGACTCACTGACAAAAATCGATGCCATGGGGATTGACAGCACTCCTTGCAAGAAACATTTCCAAGAAAAAAAGAACACACCAAGTTACCAGATAGCAGGAGCTCTTCGTAGAAGACCTCACAGAGAGTGCCTCCTTTGCAAACTGGCCCATTCTCAATGAAGACTATGGCAGAACACAAGACTACAAAAATTTTTTTACCTCTACAGTCACTTCATTATTTTCTTGACCTGAATTGGACCTAAGAATTCCCACCCCAGTTTTTTCCTTGGTTGCTCCCTTCTGAGATGTTTAGTGGAGATGTACACATGATCTCCCACTTGTAATTTCCAGGGGATGGACCTATTTTTGACTGCATATTTTTTGTAATTCTCCTTGGCTTTTTCCAGAGTCTTTTTAATTATCCCCCGTTGGGCTGTTAAGTTAGACCACCATTCTCCCAGATCCCCTTGCTTGTGGTTAGCTGGGGTTTTCAGAGATGGCATTGCTGTGCCCTCATATCTATGGGCGATCATGAAGGGGGAGGCCTCCGTGGAGCTATGCACTGAGTTATAACAATATTCTGCAAAAACTAGAAAATCAGCCCAGTTGTCCTGCTGGTAATTTATGTAACATCTTTAGAATTGTTCCAGCACTTGATTAACTCTTTCTGTTTGCCCGTCAGTCTCAGGATGATGGACAGAACTATTGCCCTTTTCAATCCCCACTACTTGCATTAGCTCCCGCCAGAAGTTGGCAACGAACTGGACTCCCCTATCGGATATTACTTTATCTGGAAATGAGTGCAGTCTGACCACGTGTTGCATAAAGAGGGAGGCTAGTCTCTTTGCGGTTGGAATTTTGGAGCATGAAATGAAATGAGCTTGCTTAGGGAACAAATCAACCACCACTAAAACTAGCTTTTCCCTTCGAAAGGGGGAGGTCGGTAATAAAGTCCACTAAGATCACAGCCCATGGGCAGGAGGGGGTTTCTAAGGGCTGTAGAAGACCAGGAGGTTTCCCCCATCTGCTTTTCCCCATCAAACACACGTGGCAAGTAGATAGTTACTGAGAAATGTCCCTTCTCATGTTTGGCCACCAAAATTGTCACTGTTCCAGATGCAATGTTTTCAAATACCCAAAGGGGCCAGCCAACTTGGAAGCATGACACTGTTTCAACACCTCCCTTCGTAAACTGGCTGGAATATACAATTTACCTTGTTGGTACCAGCCTCCCCTCTCTCCCCTCTGTAGTTTTTCTTTGGGTAGGGCGTCTCCCTCTTTCTCTGCTTTTTCTTTGACCCTTTCCTCCCAGTTCGTGGAGGGAGCATTTTGTTTTAATTGTTTGGCTTGGCTCCAGGTTGTTACTGCCCCTCCCCCACCAATTGAGCTGGCAAAAACATTGTGTATATCACTTCTTCTCTCTGGCTCTCATATTGGGGCATACATGAGAGGGTGTCTGCCAGGAAGTTAGATTTGCCAGGGAGGTGCTTTAGTGTAAAATTAAACTTGGAGAAGAACTCCGCCCAACGTAGGTGTTTGGCACCAAGTTTGCATGGGGTGTGCAGTGCTTCTAAATTTTTATGATCAGTCCAGACTTCAAATGGCACTTTAGCCCCCTCCAACCAATGTCTCCAGGTACGCAAAACCAGCTTGATTGCTGAAGCTTCTTTATCCCATACTGCCCAATGGCGTTCAGCTTCAGAAAATTTTTTGACACACAGGCACAGGGGTGCAATTTCCCACCATCATCTGCTTGCAAAATCCCCCCCCCCCCGCCCCGCATTGCCACGTCACTTGCATCCACCTGCACAACAAATTTCTGGTTCTTATCTGGGTGCCGCAGGACTCAGCCTTGCAGCTGAGTCAATATATTTTGTTGGCTGGTCTCTCGAAAACTTCAAAGATGGGCATACTTATCACAACTTGAAACTTGTGACACTTTTGGAACAAGCCTATTGTTTTGTCTTTACTGGACCTTATGCTAAAATTTCCCCAAGGGAAACTCTAACTTTTCTGATAGAAAATGTAACAATAATGGCAGTGTAGATGTCATATTTCTCTTTCTCATTCACTTCTGATATGAGAGGTTATTATTCCAAAGGCTGAATATTTTGTCTTTCCTCTTGTTTACAACTCAACATTTTCATAGGAAACGTCCAATAGCCTTTCCTTAATCAGGCACAAAGCCTACTGCTCTAATACTAGCCGGCAAAATGCTCACTAAACATATTGGCATCATACCCTTCTGAAGAAACACTATTCCTGTAATTCCATGCAGCAGCATGTGAAACTACCACATCCTCACAGGTCACAGTTATGATCATTATCAAATATTAATACATTCACATACGTTATCTCCAATATTCCATGCATTTTAAATCATACTCTTGATATTATAATATAACAATATTTCAGAATGCAACCTATCACAGATGCAATATTACGAAGTGGTCTTATAAAAGCAATTCCTATATATAACATGAGAGATCCAAGTTAATATTGAGGGGGAGGAACCTCCAGGACTACTACAACCTTTGGAAATCCCACCTCAACCCTGGTCTGTAGTATCCATGGACTTCATCACTGACCTCCCACCGAGAAAGGGGAAAACGGTGATTTGGGTGGTGGTGGATTTGTTTTCCAAGCAAGCCCATTTCATTCCATGCTCTAAGTTGCCAACAGCCAAAAAGTTGGCCACATTGTTCATGCAGCATGTAGTATGACTCCATTCATTCCTGGACAAAGAAAGATCAGATCGGGGTCCACAATTCGTTGCCAAGTTTTAGCAGAAGCTGATGGAAGTAACAGGCGTGACTCAAGGGTTGAGTTCAGCATATCATCCTGAGACCAACGAGCAATCCAAAAGGGTTAATCAAGTCCTGGAGCAATTTTTAAGGTGTTACATCAATCATCAACAAGACAATTGGACTGATTTCCTGGCGTTTGCATAATATTGTTACAACAATAGCATCCACAGCTCTATGGGAGCAACCCCCTTCAAGATCACACAGGGCTTTGAAGGCAAACCCTTGCTGTTTGTGAAAGACCCCCGCCCAGGAGTGGGGGGTGGATCTCAGTACTTGGTGAAACTCTATCGTAGAACAGTGGGATCTAATAATGAAAACCCTGGAAAGAGCCAAACATGATTACAAAAAACATGCCGACCATAAATGCAACCCCCCTCCCTGGATCTGAAACCTGGAGATGAGGTTTATGTGTCCACAAAAAAATCTCAAGGGTGAACAACCGAGCAAAAATTTAGGATGGAAATACATTGGACCTTATAAAATCCTCGACATAATAAATGGGGTAGCTGTGAAACTAGACCTGCCAAAGAATTTAAGACATATACACCCATTATTCCAATGCAGCTTGTTGAAGAAATCCCCAAAAGCAAACACTTGGCACCTGAAATCTGGAGTCCTCCCCTCATAGTGAATGGACAACCTCATCATGAAATGGAAGAGGTGTGGGACTCAAAATGGAGAAGAGGAAAATTATTTTACTTGATAAAATGGAAATACTTTGACCAGGGTCAAAGTCAAGCTAAAGATGTAAAAGCTAAAAGGCTCATCAAAGCCTTCCACAAATGTTATACAGAGAAACTGAGGGAGGGGTGATCCTGTTATAGATGTAATTTTTTTGGGGGGGGATAATGTCATACCATAACTGTGAATGCATGTCTACTGCGGGGGTGGGGGGATGGGCTTTGTAGTGTAGCTTCCTTCACTGTGCTCAGCTATGCTTTGCTAAGAGACCTTATCGGTACAGCTAGTAGTGTGTGGGAAGCAGGCGTCGGAATTTCAGCTGGGCATCTGTGCTATACTCTATGCTACCTTAGCATGGGTATATTGAGTATATTCTCAATTTTTCTGTTATATGTCAGCAATGCAGAAACATTTAATGACTCAAAGATATTACAAAAGTCTGGTAAGGTTAGGTTGTAATGATTCCTTGGAAAAACAGACAGTTTCAGAACTTACAGAATTCATGTCTAAAGATGTGCAAAATTTACGTAGGGCATTTAAATAATCTTACAGAAATTTTAAAAATTTCCCTCAGAAATCCTTGAGAGATTTGAGCTCAGAAGAACCTTCCACATTTGTCATGAAACTCAACTGTAAAATCTAGAGATGGGCCCATAACCTCATCCAAGAAATAGCATAAACTTTGGCCATCTGGAAACGGCCTTTGTTTTTAAATGAGATTCCTTAGAATTTGTACTGAATGTTTCACCTAGGCAGTCCTCTCCAAATTTTCCTCTGATTTCAGATGAGACAAAATGTTCTAATCGTGCTATATTCTTATGCTACAAGATTCTCTGGAATAGTCAATAATACTAAGAAAAGTAGCAGTAGGAAAAGAGGAAGGCCTAAAACGAGATGGCTGGACTCAGTACAAGAAGCCACGTTCTCCAGTTTGCAGGGTCTGAGCAAGTCTGTAAATGAGAGGACGGTTTGGAAGTCTTTCACTAATAGGGTTGCCGTAGGTCAGAGGCAATTTGATGGCACATAAAACACACACACACACACTCTTCAGAGGGCTCTAAGTGCAGGACCCTGGAGCAAATCTGTCCTGCAAAAGGAAACAAAGATATGAAAGATTGCCAGGGGAAGCCTGATAATGCTTTCTCTCTTGATAGGCTGGTGGGAGTTGGGAGGAAACAGAGGGAAGAATAATGAAATTTTAATTTTGGATTTTCAGTTCTGTATATGAGTACGTAGACTTAGGTTAGACATAACACCTGGGCCGATTCCAGACGACTAACCTGAAGGCGCTGCATGCCGCCATGTTCCGGATCGCGACAGGGAAAACGCGATATTTCGCGTTTTCCCCGTTACGATCCGGAACATGGCGGCATGCAGCGCCTTCAGGTTAGTCGTCTGGAATCGGCCCTGATGAAAAGAGCTGTGGTTCGTGAAAATTTATGCTACAATTAAGTTAGTTAGTCTTAGCAGTGTTACTGGACTTTTTACTATTTTGCAACTACAGACTAACATGGCTAACTCCTCTGGATCAATGACCCTGGAGAAAATGGCTTCTTTGGAGGGTGGCCACTGTGGCATTACACCTCCCTGAGGCCCCTCCCCCCTCCAAATCACTTCCTAGGTTCCACCTCCAAATGTTCAAGAATTTCCAACCCAGAGTTGGCAACCCTCATCCCAGTGTACACCAGAGTGCCTCACTGGAGGAAAGCTCCACCATGGTTAACAGCTTGCTTTCCACTTGTGGCTACTACTGCAAGGCCATGAATCCATGCCCCTCTCTGCTGATATTAGCTCCTTCTGCACACCAAATCAGAAGAAATCTTAATTCAACAACACAGACACACAACCAGCTTCCAAGAGAAAAGGAGAACCCATCATGTCACTAATTTCTTTTTGGTAACCTTATTCTTCTTCTGCTGCTGGAGCCTACTTTGCACCCAGGCAGCAGCAAAGCAGATCTGAAGGGTTGATTTGCTTTGCAGACCTCGCTGGTGGTGACTAGACATGAGCATGAACGGGGAAAAAAACCCGAACAGGCTGTTCGGTGTTCATTCCTGATGACAAACACGAACAGTCGAACGGGACCGAACATGTCCTGTTAACTAACATGTTCGGTGTTCGTTGGTGCCAGAGCAACCCCCTTAGCACTTAGAGAGCCCATATTCACAGGGAATGTGCAGCAGGCTCTTCTCCAGCCATCACCCAAGTTTGGTCAAGATTGCAGTATGGATCTCGGAGTTATACGTTCCCAAATTTGATGCCCGCAGGAAACTCCCATTCAATACAAATGGAGCCAACCTCTCCAGTCCAGTTCACTTTGGCCCCGTGCAGTGGACCTGAAGGCGGGCCGCCTCCCCTCTTGGGGCAGGGAGTCTGGCCACTGGCTGGTGGCACCCCCCTTATGCCCGCCCGCCAGACCTACATGCAGGCGTTATCCGCTTACGCAGCAAGGTGGTTGATGATTATGGCCACCGGGCCTGGCGGATGCAGCGAGGTGGTGGTGTGCTGCCTCCCCTCAGGGGGCAGGGGGTCTGGCAGCTCACTGGTGGCACCCCCCATGTGTTCATCCGCCAGGCCTCCGGGTCGGAGGCAGACAGACTATCCCCTTATGCAGCAAGGTGGGTGATACCTGCGGCTGCCGGGCCTCACAGGACCAGGGAGGCGGTGGCATGCCGCCTCCCCTCAGGGGGTGGAGAGTATGGCTGCTTGCCGGTGGCACCCCCCATGTGCCTGCCTGGCAGGCCTCCGGGTCAGAGGCAGACATTTATCTGGCACTAATAATACTGTGTGAGCCCTCAGCTGAGGTGCCCACTGAGCTTGGCCCCAGGGCCTGGCAGCAGCCCTGGAACCAGAGGGAGGGGGTAGAGGCCTAGCCCAGCACTCCCAGAGACCTGACCAGATCAGGCGCTAATAATCAGAGTGAGCCCTCAGCTGAGGTGCCCATTGAGTTGTCCCCAGGGCCTGGCAGCAGCCCTGGAACCAGTGGACAGATTCCTATCTAACTGCACAAAAAAAATCCCAGCTCTAATGCACTCTCCCTGTCTCTCTTCCAAACCCTATTAAGAGCTCTGTCCCACTCCACTGCTTGCTGAAAGTGAAACTGGAACTGGGAGCGCAGTGCCCTTTTATAAGCAGAGGTCTCATGGAGAAACACAGGAGGCCTGTGGTTGGCTGTCAGAACTGCCTAACAGAGTTTGCAGGGATGAGATTGGCATTCCCATGGCCACAGAACACCCCCTCCTCCCTCCCTCCCCCCTGGTGTCTGCTCCCACGTTACCAATTGTAACCGATTTTGCAGCTCCACGCTTGGAAGGAAGACCTGCCCATCAAGCTAAGTTGGGCTTTGATTGGGGTGTCCGGGGCAACAGAGGGAGTGCAGACAGAGTTCAGGCACTTCCCCCCTCTGTTGCCGAGGCAATTGGTTGAAGGTTCCTGAGTGTCTAGTTTCCTGAACGGCAGCCAAGCGCAACGAACAAGGCTTGCGCCAACCACCTATTCGGCTGGAATGGCGCATCATGAACAACCTGTTTGCGAGCAGCCGAGCGGCCTGTTCATTGTTTTTTCCCGTTTGTAACGCTGTTTGTGCCCATGTCTAGTGGTGACACACATGTTTAGGAAGAGGCTGTGGCTCTGTGGAAGAACCTCTGCTTTGCATGCAGAAGCTCTCAAGTTTAATCCCCGCCAACTTCGGTTAAAAGGGTCAGGTAGCAGATGATGGGAAAGACCTTGGCTTGAGATCCTGGCAAGCTGCTGCCAATCTCAGTAGACAAGACTGACCTCGACGGAGCAAGAGTCTAATGCAGCACAACGCAGCTTCATATGTGCGTGCCCCTTCCAGGTCTGTGCCTGTGCCACTCCATCAGCTGATGGGGTCTGGGGCAGCTCAAGGCATCTCACCACCTGTGTTGCCTCTGCCAGGTCTTGCGGGCTGCAGAAGCACATTGGAGGGCAGCCTTCTCCAGGGCACATTCAGGTTCACTGTATAATCAGGAAAAACACTTTAGGCTACTTGTCTCTACTCCTGCCTACTATCCTAGAGTGTGTGAGTCTGGTGTGTGTGTGCGTGCATGCACACACATATATGCTCATGCAAGAAAAAGCATCCCTCTCTACATTTTGGAGGGGGAGGGATAACGGAGACAGCTCTCCCCAGCTTGAGAATTCAGCTGGAATGTTAATAGAAATCTAATAAGAAAGATACTTAAACATAGCAGATCTGCAGCTGGGCGGGGGGGGGGGGTCGGGCAGGGGGAGAAGAAACAGCTCTACAGTAACATTCCCCAGCGGTTGTCAATAGTGTTAGACTCTGCAAGATGGAACAACACATCTCCCAGTTATTTAAGTGCACGTCAGCATGGATGCTATATTAGGGCTGCCTTCTGCAAAGTGCGAAGTTGACTGCACTACAAAATGAAATGCAGCCGGTGTAGCACCCTAAAAAGGATCCAAGATGCAGGTCAGCAAGGTTTAGAGATCACCTCCTCAACAGCAGAGCCTTCTGGCAAACAAAACGGGACAGGTGCCAGGTTTTTGACAGATTTCAATAGCACAACTACAAAAGTGATTGCGGCTGTTGCAAGAGCAAAATGTGAAGGGAGGAGGAACTTTGCAATACGTCTGGAGAATAAATGGGCATCTAGTGCCAAGCTGCCAGCTGTAACTGGGGCAGCCTTCTGATACTAACTGTTTCTTCAAGGATTTGACGTGTCAGTTGCTACATAGCTGAAGGTCTATTTGCTCCCAGAGAAACAGGCAAAAGGTTCTTTGTTAGGTATATTTAAGCTCAAAGTCAGACTACTCATTCAACTCCAACTGCCTGTAGTACTGTTAGACCAGCTGCTGCTAGAAATAGGATTGCCAGCCCCCAGGCGGTAGCTGGAGATCTCCTGGAATTATAAGTGATCTCCAGGCAACAGAGATTGGTTGCCCTGGAGATAATGGCTGCTTTGGAGGGTGGAATCTATGCAATTATATTCTGCTAAGGTCTCTCCCCAAGCAGCAATCTCCCCAGGCTTCACCCCCAAATCTCCATGAATTTCTCAACCCAGAGTTGGCAACCCTAACTTGAAACCATCCTCCAGAGTGGACAACATGCAGCAGGGATGAGTGTGTGCACATGTGTGACCCTTTTCACTTGTCCTCCACTCTTCCCAGCCATTTTCTCCCCACGGGGTTCCAGAAATACAGCTGAGGGGGAAGCCTTGATCTGGCAATAAAAGCCGCTGTAATTGGGAGCATCTGGAGAAAAGCAGTAGCGCAGCAGAGGTCATGCACCACTGCCTTCTGCTTCCCTTCTGCAAACTTTTCCTTGCTACAGATACTTTGGAGAGGAGCAGAGAAACCACGAGGCGACTGATACATACAGCAGCATTGCAAGATGTCAGCGAAAGCCGACTACATCACATTCCTAGGTGGCTTCCCATCCAAGTACTGCTCATGCCCGACTTCTTTTGCCTTCAAAACCATTTTATCAGGCTATGAATGACAGGCTACAGCAGATAAATCCCTGTACCATTGTAGCAAGAAATCCAGGCTCTTGGTTAAATGGCTTTATTCAGAAATCAGATCATTTCCACAGATATGTCCATAGAATTACTCAGAAGCAAGGTAAGCATCTAAGCAGTAAGAACAGGCTGACAGGAATGGTAACCTGTGGGAAAATCCTTCCTCTTAACACACACATTTGCTCCTTCCCCCTCCCAACAGTAAGACAGGACTTTTGGCGTGAACTCATCCTGAGAACATCTCACATATTTGTACTATCAAGTCGAGACACTGAGAAAGCAAGAGATCAAAGCTGAGACATAGCAGTGCATGGGAGTGAGCAGTATACAAGGTCAGAAGCACTGAAAGTTTCTACAGTCCATTAGATAAGGCACCTGCAGCTTCAATAAGCCAGTGAAAGGAAACAGTTACGGCATTGGCAATATGACATCAAGTTATAGCATGAAACATTGGTTCAGAAACAACAGCATTGGTTCAGGAACAACAGGTCAGCCTCAAGTAGTGGCATGGATGGGGCACAGACATGACATTTTTCTGGAAAATGCTACACGCTGCAGTTTCAATCGTAGGTTGGTTGGCAGGACAGAAATTATGTCTAGCATTGTGTCATTCAGACCCCTGATTTTCACTTTTGCATCTGCATATATTTGCAAATGTATGATGTTAGTACAGTAAAATATTGTAATCTGTTTGCTGGGTTATTGCTTGTGCACTTTCATTGTGTGGCTGCCGCTGCAACCCCTCTTGTCCACTCTCCAGTATACCGGCAACCTCACAGGGCATCGGCTGGCAAATTCAGTCACATCTGTTCTGTTGCCATCTTAACCCAGAAAAGCTATTAATAAAACACTCTCCTCTCTACACCCCTAGAGGACAGCAAAAGCAACCAGACAGAAAGCAAACCCTTCTGAGACATAAAGTGCCCCTCCCAACAGAAACAACTCATCCAACTGGCATGTTGGATTTGTGCAAAATATCCCTCGCTTTAATGTACAGCTCACAGACCTATAACAACACATGAAGGCCTTTATGACTCTATTCCTCTGATCTCTCTCTAAGATACAATCACAAAGAGACAATAAGAAAATAGTAAAACAGTAAAATAGAATTTTATTTCTTCATTATCAGGCACACCTTAACAAGACCATGTTTCTACAGTTTGTGAGTTGACATGAAAAGCTATTTATTTTCCAATGCACATTGTGTGCTGATGATGGAATGAAGTAGAACTTTTACATAGTGGCTATTTATAACATAAGTGATAAAAATTTTGGCAAGCATGCTTCTAATTTACTTTTGGATTTTTCTTTTCCTTAAAAGAAAGGGAAAAAATCCTCCCAACAGACATCTATTCTAGATCCTGCTAACATGTTTCTTAAAAGGTATCTGTACTGAAAAATGATCTTCCATTTATTGTATTCACATTTCCAAATGTTAACTTCTAAACTTGTTGAATAAGCATCTCCTATGACCTCTCCGCCGTACTAGGATTCTAATCCAGTTCTTCTGGAATACAACAGATTTCCATTCCGTACTCTTTTTTAATGATCTTGAACAAGTCTGATATCAGGTGAATCGACAGCAACCCTTGGGGGCATCATTAGTTGCCAGCGCTTTGCCCGTTCCAGAAGATATTTTTAAATCAACATACCACTCAAATTCCCCATCTACTTGCCAGGCCGTTAAAGGTGCTGCATTTCCTTTTCAAATATTTCTGCCCCCACCCCCAAAAAACATACGTGACATTGCAAAGCTTCCTCTTCTCTCTTTAAAAGTGCCAATTCGGCTTCCTGAGCACCCTCCCTCCCACGCCCCAGACATCTGCAGGACTATTAATAATTTGTAAGAAGGTGCAGAGGGAACCGAGTGAGGGGGAAAGAGAAGACTGTCTAGCCCAGTGCAGTGTCACCATTCATGAGCTCTGTCCTAGAAGGTGCTGAATGAGCAATTCTTTGGTTTGAAAAATACATAAATTGGCTCAGGTGTTTGGCGCAATAAAGTAAAACTTCTCTCAAGCAAATTATGGGAGATTAGGCTGTTCAGCTTCGTGACAACTTAACTTTGCAGCCCAGTGACTGGTTTACCTTTCACTTGTCATTCTCTTTTCCCCTCAGCTGGTGTGGTGATATATCCCAAAAATAATGGACTCATTTGCACATTGGTTTTTACATGTGGGGAAAAAAACACTTCCAAAACTGCCATATGTCTCCATGTCAATTTAAGTTAATGGCTACCACAACACATTTCTAATGGGATATACTAATGCAATCCAAGAAAATGGGGGAGGGAAGAACATAATGAAAACCTAAAGCAGATTTAGCGGTAAAAACCTCATTTACCTTCATATGTTCCACTTTCCAAAAGAGCCCCACTTTTCTCCAGTTCCATAAAGTCTTCAACAGTGATGAAAATATAATCCACACCAGGGACTTCCCCCTCCTTATGAGGCCTTGTAGTGCCTAATTTGAAAGAAAGAACACGTATCATTATTAAGCGCTTTAACGGGCAATGGATAGCTGGAAATACCTTGTGCCAGATTAGCTCTATTGTGCAGTTTCATGACAACTAGAGGTTGCTAAGTGAAACCTATGAATGGCATCGCTTCTCATCCAGTGAGATTTCAGAACTCTGAACCTTTTACAGCTGCCTGGATTTTCAATGTGGGCATACAATTTTTAGGAGGTATGGTACAAAAGCTTTAACTGTGCTTGTGGATCACAGTGTTATAAAATGATGCAGATTAAACAGGACAATTAGGGGCTAGGACTGTACCAGTTGAAGCAATCCCTCATATATATTTAAATGAAGATTGTCTTTCTTGGAAAATGAGACCTTTATCGCTGCTGTTGATAGAAATCATGAGTACAGCAGGCACTTATCATGATGGGAGGTCATGACAGGTGGAGACAACTGCAGGGTTTTGTATTTTCTCCTCTTCTATCAAGAAAATACATATGCAATGAGGAGTTGGTGGCATCACTGGAAGGTGGCGCCACTGCTGCATGTGGTTCCCTCATGTGGTGTGCCCCCTCCATCGCCAAGATTTTCCCAGTTGCTGCAAATGCCACATGATTCCATTTCCCACTCTATCACATAACCCACTTAGAGTCTCTCCACACGAGACATCTCACACGAGAACACCCAAGTGTAGGGAGATGCTATGCTAACTGGGAAGCGTAGTTTAAAAAGACAGAGCAGAAGGCTCTGGCAATTTCACCTCTCTACAGAGCTGGCAAAGATTGCTCCTCAGAGGGTTTGTTAATTTCTTCTTCGCCTCCCCAAAGGCTCTGTCAATTTCACCTCCCCTTCAGGGAGGCGAAAAAGAAATTAACAAACCCTCTGAGGAGCGATCTTTGCAGGCTCTGTAGAGAGGTGAAATTGCCAGAGCCTTCTGCTCTGTCTTTTTAAACTACGCTTCCTGGCTTGCATGGCGTCTCTCTATATTTGAGCATTCTCATGTAAGATGTCTCGTGTGGAGAGACTCTTAGTCCTATATTAATATTATTTATAATAACCTCAACATCACTACAGTCCATGTGGCTTTAGTGAGTAACATGCAAAAACAAGTTCCTTGCTTCCTGGAGTCTCTGACATGCTGGCTGAAGCTTGCTGTCTTGCTTCCCCCGCCCCACGGATGTCTGCCTTCCACTGATGGCTTCAGCCACTTGCAACTCTCCTTCTGCTGGCCTTTTCTGGGTCTTACGGCCATCTCCTATTAGCAGGATGTCCAGAGAACCGGACTTGCCTTCCAGGAGTCGCAGGAAGCGTCTCCTTGCCTTTCAAAGCCAGTGCTGATTTGTAGCTATTGCCACAGCAACTTCTCTAAGTGTTCTGCACAGCCTAGTTGAAGCCCCGTTCATCCGAGCAGAGCCTGTACAGTCAGATATCTAGATTAGGTTTACAGATGATCCTCGTGTGGCTGCAACACCTTCCCTACTTTCCTTTCTAACTGTGACCAATGACACAATTTTCTTTCATTATACTAATGAGCATTTTAGGGCTGCTCAAACTGTCTGCTGTTTGTGACGTGATTGGCCAAGGAACTCCACTGCTTGATAATCTGATGCCACTTCTCAGAAAACGTACAAATCCTGACAAATAATGCAGCATGCTCTCCTTATTATTCTGTCCTAAACAACATTGTACTATTCCTAATGCTGCCACTTTTGATGCTGAAAGCACCTAGTATTCAAAATTAAAGAGATCTCACTCTGTAATTTGCATCTTTTGACAAAGCACTTTGTAATCTTAATGCTACGGCAGCTACTCAAAGCAATTAAAGGGCACTCTATTTCTGGGTAGGCCACCTTACAATAAAAAATTGCTGTGAATTGCTAGGACTAGTTACACAAAAGGCTCTTAAATTCTGTCGTGTCCTCACCAGTTCTCCAAGCAGTGACAAGTTACAAAGGCAGCACTGCTCAGTTTATTTTCTTGTGGATGAAGGAGCACCAAACATGTATTCTGTCTTTGTAATACATGCAGTATTTTGCTTATGTACAAACAGTACCTATTGGAAGGAAGCAGAGTACTAACAGTGAAATCCTAAGCAGAGTTACTCCAGTCCAAGCCCATTGAATTCAATTGGGCTTAGACTGGAGTAACTTTGCTTAGGATTTCAATATAAGAACAGGCAACACATTTACTGAGTAGCCAGGTCCCCACAGGGCAAACCAGAGGATTGGGGGGGGGATAGTGAGGGGGTGGTGGGTACTCAACTCACTTGCTCCCACATCACCTACAAATAATGTTATTTTTGGCATAGATGCATGTATGCTTCATGCACTTGTCTCAGGGCTGCCTCCCCCATTGCCCTGTGCCTCCCGCCCAGCCAGGTAAGCAGTGGGGGGGGGGCGGCACTGGCTGGTGGGGCTTGGGGGGGGGGACCTGGCAGCCCTGGCACTGAGGCACATCCAGACACCTGTGTTGGTCCCAAGGAAAAAACCCTAAATGAAAGCCACATCACACCTTTTATTAAAATGACATAAAACATTGAGTAAGCTTTCAGGTTCTCAAGAACCGTTTGTTAGGCAGGATTTAAAAACAAACACACACACACAAGGGGAGGGGAGAAGAGAAGTTTCCAATTAATAATCTTTCGGTCCTTTTCTGCATCTTGTGTAGGAAGGCTCTCCTTTAAAGAGAGCTTAAACATTGTTTTGAAATGCCTTGTTCTTTTTCTCTCCTTCTTGGTGTGTGTGTCATTTGCCCTGCTTGAGGGGGGGGGGAGGGCTGCATGTGTACCAGTTCTGAATGCTGCCCATGCGGTTTCCCAGTGGGACAAACAACACTCCTGGAGGCACGTTGTATTGGGGAAATGAAATGGGGGGAGACAGAAGCACCTCCCCCACACCATAGTCCCCATTTGAATTGGCCCCCGAGGCCCTTTGGAACAGATTTCCCATACGGAACTCATGGCTGTAATGTGACTGCCAGTTCCCCTGGTGGTCATATGTTAGAACTCATTTCTACTTTGGACCTCAATGTCCTGACCCAACAGGTCCTGTGTGGTCAGCTGCCACCAGGAGTTCCCAAGCCCAAGGAATGCCCTGAGGTTAGCCAACACTTTAAGTCACTTGGAGGATTTACTTGTTTTGGGATGAGCTCCTAACTGGCTTCAATTATACATTCAGTTTGCTGACAGCATGCAATCTGTGAAGCATATGGGGAGTGGACAGCCATCCACATGGATTGGCTGTTTGTGTGTGTGTGTGTGTGTGTGTATTAATACTGGCTGTTTCTTAGTGATTTCCAAGGCACTTGGAATACAGGAGCGGAATGAAGCCTTTACAAGAAAGTCTTTTGCCACTATAAGATTTATTTTTGAATATTTTTCCCTGGAAAGATACCTCTTTCATTTTGTTCAAGTTACAGTTAGGAGGTTTGTACAAAAACTCCAATAACACCTCCCAAGTATATGATGCTGTTAGGTTTTGCTGGACAAGTATATACAGTGAGAGTGTGTTGTATAGTTGAAACAGCATGTTATTGAAAGACACATGCAAGGCTTATCACACTTTAGCATAGCCACTCTCGCAAAATTGGACTGATAATCTTTGATAAACAACTCCTCTTGAAATATTTAACAAGCTCTTTTTGCTTTTTGTGCTTTCAGCATAAGGATAATATTGCCAAAAAGAAAAGAACCAGTTGAAAAATTCTGCCTTCTTCTATAAAACAGAGAAATTCTACATGCATTTCATTCTCCTGAATTCCCAAATGGCAAAAAGCAGTTACATGTATTACAAGGTGTGAAGTGCAGAGTGTTGAGGATATTTGTTCAGAGCTGCAGAACAGAACAAAACATCATAAACAAAAATGAGGAAATCTTCTCTTAAAATGAGAAGGGGAAGGTTACATTGCTGCCATTGCTGTCTTCCCAGTCCAAATCATGTGATGGCTACGGATACACAACCAGGTTTCATAGAGAAGTGTGGATCCAGACACAATCATGAAGGGGATCGTGTCAAGGATCCTACTGTATAAATGAACTGGTCTTGAAGAATTATATCGTGGAAAGATACTGTGTTATCACCTAAATATATGCTTAGACTATTCAATTTGATTTTTCTGTGTCACTTTATTCTTAAGTATGCAAAAAGAAACCCGCAATTACTTACTAAAGATCCCTTCAGTTGAATAAAATAAAGACAAGTCATATAACAATTGCTGGGTATTTTACTAGTAACATTATACAACTTAGACCCTTCTGTTACAGCTAATGCAAGTGTAATTGTACTTCCAAAGTAACTGTACTAATAAGAAGGCCAGTTCTTAAAGTGCTTCATATTGAACAAATCATTTCATAGATGATACATATCAATGAACCGACAAAGTGCTAGTTCTAAAGTGCTGATCCCAAATGGGAGAAAATATTGCACAAATAATTCATAAAGTGCACATGCATAAACAGCACCCTTCAACTGTAGGTATCCTCAAGCCAATTTTTGTCACTATTCATAGTTCATAAGCACTATATCCTAATAGTAACAGAGAGTCCATAAATGATTCTTGACTTGAAGATTCTCTTGGGGTGGCTGTGATTAATTCTGTATCTTCTAACAGGTCGTCTAGATCCTAAATATCCCGTTTCAAAGTAATTTTTTTTCAAAGAATCACAGACAAAAAATCCTCCAGGTCTTTCAGGCTTATAGAAGTGGTTATTTCCTTATTCAGTAGCACATTGTGTATTCTTAAGGGCATAAGAAAGTACCCGTAGAAACAGGATTCTGAAGAGTGCCCTTCGTTTGGATGGCTTTTATTGTTCTTTGATAAATTATTTTTCTTCCAACTACAGCTGATGCCAACTAGCTTGGTCCTGTCTCCCTCCAATACAAAAGCACAACCCTCATATATGTTGACTTCTACGAACTATAATACTAGGAACTGATTTACTGGGGCTTTTCATACCTAACTAGTAAGAGTATTTATTTAAAAATGTATATATCCTGCTTTTCTCCAAAGTGGACTCAAGGAGACTTACAGTAGCGAAGACCAATGGACTCCATAAAAGACGTCAATAGTAGGCAATCATCAGTAAAGGCAACAATAATACCGGAAAGCTACATTCAGATTAATATGCATAGTAATGTAGCATAACAAAATTCATACGTCAGGGAAAACCCTCTCACATAAGGCTGTTTCATATTAGATTCTTGCTTCACACAATGGCCATTTCCACACTACTCACCTTCTTCTGGAACAGGGCGCAACGTCATGAAAAAACTGCGGAAGATAGCACCTTCTTGCGCAAGTTTTGCGTGACGTTGCGCAAAACTCGCGCGAGAAGACGCTATCTTCTGCAGTTTTTTTGTGACGTTGTGCCCTGTTCCAGAAGAAGGTGAGTAGTGTGGAAATGGCCAATATCATTAGTCATTGTTGGTCCTGCCTGAGGAAATCAGAAGAGCCCCCACTCTCCTGGCTTCCTGCAAATGATGCAAAACTGAATTATTCAAAAGGGCTTTTTACACAGACAGGAGGGCTGTATTGTAGGGAGATCCTCAAAGAGATCCTTCACTAACGAATAAGGGGAGGGTTGCAACACTGCTGTTTTGGTCTCTCCCTCCCTCCTCAGCTATTCACACACATCTTTATTTTTTTCACTTTGGCATTAGGAGAAGCCTGAAACAAGCCCCAAGTAACTGAGCATCCATTCCCCTCCTCCCCTTTTTAATTAACGAAGAGTCACAACGCTGTGACTCTTTTAACTACAATGTCCATTCCATTCCCTAGTGGCAATCCACATTCTCCACTGATCATTTATTGGGTTTACTTAGTGGAACAAGCACGAAAAGTATGTTTTCCCCTATATCTCTACCACCAATTGCCTCTCCAGAATACCAAAACAATTGATCAGCATGAGACAGCCTAATCAGCAAGTACAGGGACAGAGAGAGATGGGTGGGGGAATAAGCTCCAACACTGCAAAGGTATGATGCATGCATAAGATTTTTTTTAAAAAGTGATGTCAGCTCCAGACCCCCAAAAGGCAGCTTCAAACTGATACATCTCAACTTGTCAGCAGACACCAAAAATTGCCTTGAGGCTGGGCAGTGCAGAATGTCAGGAGCCCAAGCCAATTCAGCGCTGATTGGCGTGAATACGCAGAGGCACCGGCTTAAAGTGTGCCGTGCAGAAGGGGCCTAAATCCAAAGTCATTGTTTTACTGGTAAAGAACCTACTTATTAAATGATTAGCTCTTAAGCTAATGGTGTCCCAAATATTTGGGGAACCGAGGTAGTGATGACTTTCTTTCTACCACTGATGGATTTTAGACTAGCAGCAATTGAAGAGTGAATTAAGCCATCTTTGTCATGTTGGCAAACTCCCAGTTCTATCCACAATGCATCTATTTTTGAGACGGGCTCTGACCGAAGATTAAACCTTGCTACAAAGGAGCTCATTCTTAGTACTATTCCTAACCCATAAAACATCTCTTTTTTTCATTACCTTTTCCAAAAGTGCCTTTCAAAATGCTGATAATAATATTCACAGGATTAAAAAAAAAGTCTTAATAGCAGAGTTGTGAATACCTTGAGTTAAATCAAGCGTAAAAGGTTGCTATCACTGTTGTAAAAAAATGTATGAATGCTGTGGTGAGAACAGTTTTTGTGTTAAGGGAGAACAGTAAAAAGTGTGTTCTACATAACAGTAGGGAAATCACGGCCATTGCAGTATTAAGAGTAATAGAAAGGTTAGACGTTCAACAGCTTAAGGAACTTCTCAGTGAAAGATAAAAGAGAAGAAATTACCTTTGAATTTTACTAAACTCCAAATTGTTTCTCAAAAGGATCTGTAATTGATGTGATTTAGAAAGCTTAAGTAGGAACCCCCTGATTCTGAACTTCCTTTCAAGAAGCTCACTGGTGCTCTGGAAAATCTTTTCAAAAAATCCCAACTCCAGGGTCCTTTTCTCAGCTGTATTCTTTTTAAAGAAAACCCTCAAGTATCCTGGTGTGTCTCTTTATAAGGGAAGGGAGGTGAAAATGCAACGCAAGACATTGCAAATCAAAATGGGCATCCAGGCAGGGGGTTTCTTTGTTCTCTCTAATAAAAGGAAAAGGGGAAGGAAGACAGACAGACAGACAGACAGACAGACTACTGAGTGGTGAACAGTTACCAGCACTGCAGGGTGTTGAGGAAAGAAAAGGGGGCCTCAGGTCACAGCTTCCTGTTAGGGTTCCTAACAGGCCTGGAGAAAAATATCTTGTCCCTTTAATGGAGACTTGGTGTGGAAAAAGGCAGCAGAAATGTTTCATTGCATGAAGGTAAATAACATCCCATTAACCTTTTATTAAAGGGAAGGGATTTTTTCCAGGCAGTTGGCAATGCTACTGCCTGTTTTTAAATGTTTTGTACCTGATACTTTCCCTGTATTTTCTCCCTCTGGCTGGGAGTATTTTTATGACACGCTTTTAGAAATGCCAAGGGCTTGATCCAGTCAAGATGGAACACTTTTATGTTCCAGTGAATTTAATAGAAATGCTAAACTACATGTTTAAATCTCCCAATCTGAAGTCAATGGACTCAAAGAACCCTACGTATTTCTAGCTTGACTGCTGCTTTTATCACTAGAGGCGCCTTTCTATATGCTGTATGTGCCCTTCGGTGGAATGGCTGTGGATAACAATTAAAAAATTGTTTGGGGAGATCTAGTGGCCATGATAGTCACTAGCAAAGCAGTCCTAAGCAGATATACTGAGAGCCTCGCTACAAGTGACATCTTCCACGCGAACGGCACTTGATCATTTTCGCAAGTCTTTCTGGGTACTGAAGTCCCTCTCCCACACCCCTTTTCCTTCTGTTCCTTCCCCTCTCCGTTAGCACGGCTGCCTGAAGAGACGGAGAAAGCCTACGACAGCAGCTTTTGCAAATCGTCTTGCTGGGGGGTGAGGAATGCTCTAGAGAAAGCTGACATGTCGGTGAAGTCCTCCCCTCTCTGTTAGAACTGTTAGGATCGCTGCCTTAAAAGTCAGAGAAAGCCTGCGTTTGCAAATCGTTTCTCTAGTCACAAGCCTGTTCTCAATTATCTTTGGGGGTGGGCAGCTGCAACTTTCTTAGCTTTCTCTAGAGTATTTCCCCCCCTCCCAGAGCAAGACGATTAGCAAAGTTGCAGCGGGCAGCTCGGGGAGGGGGGGAATACTCTAGAGAAAGCTAAGAAAGTTGCAGCTGCCCGCCCCCAAAGATCATTGAGAGCAGGCTTGCGACTAGAGAAACGATTTGCAAACGCAAATTGCACTTATTAATCAGATTTTCCCAGAGGATGTAACAGCCTTATTCCACCATTGTCTGACAACCAGTTACTTCCAATGGGACAACGAATTCTATGAACAGATGGATGGGGTGGCCATGGGGAGCCCACTCAGCCCAGTTATAGCAAACTTCTACATGGAACATTTTGAAAAAACAGCTCTAGAATCAGCACCCCACAAACCTAGTGTATGGTTCCGGTTTGTGGATGATACATTTATCATTTGGAGCCATGGGGAGGAAGAATTGATGGGTTTTTTGAATCATCTCAACAACATCCACCTGAACATACAATTCACAATGGAGAAAGAAATCGAGGGAAAACTCCCATTCCTGGATACCTTGGTCATCCGCAAAGCAAACTTTCAGTTAGGTCACAAGGTCTACAGGAAACCAACTCACACTGATCGGTACTTACACAAAAACTCCAATCACCACCCCCCGACAGAAAAGAGGCATAATGAAAACATTAGTGGATCGTGCAAGACGGATATGTGAGCCGCACTTTCTCAATGAGGAAATTAATCATCTAAACCATGCACTTCAGGCAAATGGCTACTCCAGAAATGAAATCCGAAGAGCAATCAAACCCAGGATGAATCAAACAACCAAGGAAAAACAGTCTCCTACAGGAAAAGTGTTTTTGCCATATATCGAAGGAATTACTGATCAGATGGGAAAGCTTATGAAAAAGCATAACCTTCAAGCAGTATTCAGACCCACCCGAAAAATACAACAGATGCTACGATCAGCAAAAGACAGTAGAGACCCCCTCACCTCTGCAGGAGTATACCGTATACCCTGCAGCTGTGGACAAGTTTACATCGGGACCACAAAGCGTAGCATCCAGACAAGAATAAAAGAACATGAAAGACACTGCAGACTTGGACAACCTGAAAAATCAGCAGTGGCTGAACATAGCCTAACTCAAACAGGGCACAGTATCTTATTCCAGGACACCAAAATACTGGACAACACTTCCAACTACTTTGTCAGACTGCACAGGGAAGCCATTGAAATTCACAAGCATAAGCAAAACTTCAACAGGAAAGAAGAAACCTTAAGAAAGAACAGAGCATGGTTTCCAGTTCTGAAAAACACCAGGCTAACAAAACACTCTATCCCCGACAATAGCCCTGCAGAGAAGATTAGCACATCAAGCACCAATCCATATGCAAAAGAACCTCCTCAGGATACAGTGAAGCCTCCCGCCATTAGCATTCCACACCCTGGGAAACTCTTACAGGATGACTCAGCTCAACCCCACCCCTCCTGAGTAGATACAAATGACCTACATCTTTTCCACACTGTGACACTGAGAGATCTCTGTCTTTTGGTGCTACACCTCTGAAGATGCCAGCCACAGCTGCTGGCGAAACGTCAGGAACTACAATGCCAAGACCACGGCAATACAGCCCGGAAAACCCACAACAACCACAATAAGAGCTATTCATATTTTAAGCTCTTCCTTTGTTTAAGGTTTTTGGTATCTCACCCTGCCAGCATATACGGCCCTTAAAACAACATACAACATTCACCCAACCCTCCCCCCACACCAAGACACAAACACATAGATTATTAGTGGACTGTCATTTGTGAGCAGGTTCCACTGGGAACAACAGAAAATCCACGGTTGGTGCATTAGGAAAATATCAAAAGAAAAAGGGATTTAGTTAAACTATCACAACAAAACTGATATCGGCTGTGCCTGTGTTCAAAAGTCCATACGCTACAGAGGGTAGCAGAATCTCACTAACTGGTACCCTCTTCCCAATTTCTGTGCATTCTGCCACATGTCTGCAGAGAACACTGTGCAATGTTCATAAATTCTCTATGCATTGTCCGGGGCCCTGATCTTTGCAGCATTCCTGTTCACATCTACAGGCATTCTGCTGAACACACATTAGTACTGAGGAGGAGGGGAAACAAAAAAAACTTTCTGGGTCACATGAAAATATCAGATTGCGTTTGAAACACGCAGCTTAATTGCTTAAATATGGCAGGAATCTGTAATCCCCAGCGACTATTTTGTTCCGTAATACCAGGAAACAATTGTTTGGGATTCTGTCAGACATCAGCAGCCTGCTGGATACTTGAAAGTGGCACCTAGAAATTAAATGCAGCTTAAAAACCACTTTAATAAATGCATACAGTCTTAGCTGTACGGAAATGGTAGATGAAATGCAGCTTTGCTTAAAAACCGCTTTCTAACTTCTCTGAATTGCTTTGCTTCTAAATGTCTCAAACTAGAGTTAAAGAAGCTTGATTCATTTTAAGCCTCATGTTAAACTTAGTGTTGAAAAAAATCAAAGTAGTTTGTAGTAAGAGAGGTTTGGAGATACAAAGAAATTCAATCGTGCTTATTCCGTCCCATTCCTTTTACACCACGTCCCATTTTCTTCACAAGAGTTCTCATGGAATTAAAAGGTCTCTCTTATTCAGATTAATCAGAACTTTATCTCAGATTCTAAACTAAGTACATGTTTATGACTTTGCATTCTCTAAATATACGAGTCCCTGATTTCAATAGGTGGATTCTACAGCAACCCTGTAAAAGCCAATTTGCTACAAAGAATCTACATTTTGTAAATATTCATTTTGTTAAACTGAATGCTTGTTTAGCAGAGAATAACTCTTTAACAGAAAAATGCTGATTTAAAAAAAAAAAACAATACTAAAAGCAAAAGGAACATTGCCCATCAAAGAAGAACAATGTTGCAGACTTCAGCCTCTGTATCAACTGACATGTAAACATTTACAGTGATGAAGGGGGCATTGGTCTTTTATTTTGAAAAGTTCATGTATGTATGTATGTGAGTATATAATATACATATGAACTAGAACCCATTGCATAGCATTTTCAAGAATGTGATTGACTGCTGTATCGGAGATAATTTAATTTAATTAGATAATTGACAAATAGCATTTACCTCTTTCAGTGCAATAGAAGACGGAGTTACACTCTTCTAAGCCCATGCACTTCAATGGACTTCGAACTCTGATTAGGGCTGTGCAGTAAACATAATGCCGTTGGTGGTGATGGTGGTGGGGGGTTTACATGTGATGCTACTCCCAGTGGCTACCTCAGAAGTTCGTGTTTCTTGGCATTTTTGGTAATATATTTACGGGGTAAACAAAAAGTCACGAGGTCTTTCAAATTCAAAGGGTTTGTGGAACTCTCAAGGGGCTATACTTTCCACTCTGTTTGAGGAGAACGGAAACCTGGCAGACAACTCATTTTTTAAAGACAGATCAAGATGGGTAGCCATTTCTATCTGTAGCAGTAGAAAAGAGCAAGAATCCAGTAGCACCTATGAGAGTAACAAAATTTGTGGTAGGGAATGAGCTTTTGTGAGTCACTGCTCTAAAGAAGTGAACAATGACTCACGAAAGCTCATAACTACCACAAATTTTGTTTACTTTTTTAAAAGGAGAGAACATGAAGCCACGACATGTACAGTGTTCTGAATTATGGCCTGTAATATGCATTTCCCTTCATGAGTAAGTAGAATGGTATTGTAACGGTTATACCAGTGTGAGGTGCCATCGCACACCTGAGAGTCTGAGTTATTGTTCTGGGGGGACAGTTAAACAGTGTTTAACTGTTGAAACCATTTTAAGGTCTGTGCTGGAGACTACTTGAAAACCTTTATTAAAATTGGTTTCCTCAAACAAGGGTTTGACGGTAACTAGTAACATTTTCTAGGATACTTACAAAGACAGAGAGTGAGAGGAAGGGAGGGAGAGAATGAGCGCACGTGCATAGATACGCTGTAATGTTTCACGCTAGATGCCAACATGCATAAGGCCAACAATGTGTCAAGCAGATGATTATACTTATCTTTCTGAAACCAGAACAAGCTCAGGTGCAAGAGTTCACTCTAAATGACATAGGTTGCAAATCTGGCTCCATATTTCCTGTGCTCACTCCAACTTACCTGGCTGAACACATTTCAAGCAAGTCCTGTCGGTTATTATCTAGCGTGACAGTCAAGCAGAAACCCAATCAGTCTTTGGAGAATCACTAAGCCTCCATGCATGAATCTTGGCATGGTCTCTCCCCAACCCTCCTGGCTTTGGCAAGCAGTGAGGAATGGGGGCACTCTGAGGGCCAGCAGCCAAGGGGAAGAGTGACTTTGCTTTAAGCATAAATAGATCTACTTTAGCTAAAGCTCGGGTGCTTTCAGTTAGATAAAGGTAGCAGAGGTTCTTCAGGCAAAATTTCTGCTGTCCTTGTTTTCTCACATCCCTTTCCAAAAACAGAATCAGGGAATCAGCTTCCCCAATTATTTCAACACCACCACCCCCCGCCCCGACAAGCTGCTTATCTGAAGCCATGGCCACAGCTAAATAAGCAACACATCATTGGGCTAACACTGTTTTGGATCAATTAGGTTCTAATCAACAGCAATCAGATGTAGTTGAATCATTAGGGCTAATTTTAGCCCAAGAGCTCCGTCTTAAAACCAGTTACTATGCTACTTTGGAGTAAGGAAGCAAGAAATATTGCAATGCTTCTGATGAGGTTGTTTTTGTTTACCATTGTATTAAAGAATATTGGGGGGGGGCAAGAGAGAGATGCTAGGCATGGCTGAAATGACCCGAATTACTCATACGTGAGAGGCAGAGAATATCTGATTGCCTATTTGGCAGTTTCCAGGGTTCCATCACACTCTAGAGATATACTAAGAAACAGGGTCCAGGGAGGAAATATGCAGATCAGTAACTGGAATTATGTAGAGGGGCTGCCACTGACTTCTAAGGTACACGAGGAAATTGCCTACCGCCAAAGTAGAAATCTTACCCTCATCCTGCTCAGGACAGTTCGGTGGGTAGGGAACTGGTTAGAAGACCGCACCCCAAGAGTGGTGGTCAACGGTGTTTCATCAGATTGGAGGGAGGTGTCCAGTGGGGTGCCACAGGGCTCAGTTTTGGGCCCAGTACTTTTCAAAATTTTTATCAGTGATCTGAATGAAGGGGCAAATGGGCTACTCATTAAATTTGCTGATGATACCAAATTGGGTGGCAAACACCCAAGAAGATAGAGTTAAAATTCAACAAGACCTGAATACTCTGGAGAAGTGGGCAGTTGTGAAGAGGATGCAATTCAACATAGATAAGTGCACAGTATTACATCTGGGTCACAAAAATGTGAAGCACAAATACAGGATGGGGGATACACTTCTGGGTAGTAGTGTATGCGAAAGAGATCTTGGGGTAAGAGTGGACTGTAAACTAAATATGAGCAGTCAGTGTGGTGTGGTGGCAAAAAAGGCAAACTCAGTCTTGGGTTGTATCAAAAGGGCCATTGCATTGAAACCGCAGGAGATCATAGTCCCTCTCTGTCTCTTGCTTTGCACAAGTAAATAAATTTTAAAAAGCTTGAAGGCTCAGCAAGATTTGAGATCAAGGTCTTAAATAACAACAGATACTTTTAATCTTGAGAGTTGTCAGTCTCGGCAGTCTTCACAAAGTTGAGATTTTGTTTGTGAAATTCAAGCTTGGTGTGAAACGTACGAGATTTTTTTAAGAACTGCTGACCCATAGTGTTAGGAATTTCACTGCTGACCATCCACCTACTTTGGTACTGTAAACAGTAGTGTTCAAAAATTGAGTTTGTAAACTGAAGGCACATTGAACTGTGCGGAAGGCAAAGGTCTTCTTCTCATAAATTGGTTAATAAGTAGTTTTTACTGGTGCAATTTTCACAACATCAGCAGCCAGTTTCAAATCCTGAATACATTTTGTTGTTTATCCTGCTACATTCTGCGATGATATAATAGTAAATCTGAATCCTCCAGGGTGAAATTGCTTTTTGTATGACACAAATATACAAGATTGCATTGCAAGCAGTGTAGACAATTTATACAAATAGGTTTTCTTTTGATGCCAAGAGAAGTTGAGAGGTGTGCTTGTGTATGCTGTTCAAGGTGTGGAGAGAGCATGTCAGGAAAGAGCATCTTCATATCTGACGCACAGTCTAGTATGCTAGGCAAAACTGAATGTCTCTTAAAATGCTTCATGCATAAATAGGGAGTGGGACACTTACTCTGTTCACCTTTAAAGATTGAAAATGCTTCCTCATATCTTAACCAACTTCTCATGAATACTAGAACAGATTTTTAGATGAATTATATATTAAGTTCGATGGGGAGTATTCAATTTTGCGATAGCAAATGTGACACGCCTAAGCAAGAAATTACCATGGCAATACTGTACATGCACCCCATATAAATGAGTGTTTTCATTCTGTGTCTTCTGTAGTCTGTTCCCCCCCCTTTCTGCTCTTTCCCCCCTGCATTTCTGTATTTTGTTAGGCTTCTACTTAGCTTTGTAATTGGCATGTGTGTGTTTTAGGGATCCCAGGTCCCCCAGTAGGGGCAGGGGATCCTCTGCTCCCACCCTCCATGTCCCCCCCCCACAACCACTCACCTGGCTGGGAGTGATGTCATCGCGCTGCCCTAGGAGCACTCCCGCACTTCACAGCAGGCCAATTTGGGCCCCAAACAGAGCACAAGGCCCCTGCATGATGACGTCACTTCCCAGAAGTGACATCTAAAAAGGTGGGTGCTGCCCCACCTCTGCAACCCTAGTGTGCTTTGTATTTCTATTCCATCTGTCTGGATGAGGCTCTTTTTAAACGGCAAAGAACAGGCTTTCATGACTGGACCGGTTCTCAGCCCACTTCATAAATGCCATTTTCCATGCACAGAAATTATATCACTGTTTTGTGAAGATTTAGTCAAGCACTTCAGCTTCTAGATCCATGTATTGGGAAGGAAATAAACTCTTCTGCTGTCATTGATACATTACAATGTTAATGGTGTTTCCTACCAAGATACCATCTGCATTTAGAAAACATGCAGCGCTTATTGGTTTTCAGTGGTTTTGACTCACTGGGAAAGGGAAGGGCAGAGAAAGATTTAAAGGCCCACAGTTTAAGCTTGCACATATACAACATGAAATGGTTGTTCTGAAGTTAGTGAAAAACCATTGCAACGAGAGAGAAGTGTATCACATATGGTCTCTCATTCCTTCCATGAAGCTCTCACAAACCTTTCTCTAACCTGGCAGTGTTGCTGCCGTTACCAGTGCAACAGAAATAGATATAACTTGTTTATTTGGAACCTGCTTCCAAATAAACATGTTTAGCAAAGGCCTGCCAACTTGTAAGTCATCAAGCTTTGCACCAACACCATGTATGGCAATCTGCCAGGTACTGATCAACTCCCTGTTTTTGCAATCCTTGTAAACAGATAAATCTGAAGGTGCATCTCTCCACTTGATAGTCTTTGTTTTGGCTTGGGTGCAGGTAGGGTTGTCAGGTCCTCTTACCCTCCTAGCACGAGGGGGGGGGTACCTGGCACTCATGCTCCCAGGGCAACACAACGACATAACTCCCAGGGCTGACATCCTCGCACTGCCCCAGGAGCAAGCCCGGGGGGCCTGTCCCCTCATCTTTCCCTCCCACCAGCCGGGTGAGTGGTGATGGGGGGTGAAAGGTGAGACCAGGGGATCCCCGCACTGGGGGGCCTAGGTGCCGATACGATTTAAAATCACAATGGATTTCTAGAAATTGCAGGCACCTAAGTACCCCTAGACTGATTGGACAGGAGTAGAATGGAAATTATGGGATATACTGCATTGTGTTATTAAATCATCATCACTGCTGGAATACGAGATTGGATTCTCCATTTCATTCTCTTTTTTTGCTGTGGCAATTTAATAAGCTTATAAAACAACATGTATATTCTAATTTTGGGTTTTCATCATTTTCCAAGTGATCAACCTTACCATGAAAAATACAATAGAGCTTTATAAAATAAGGTTATAACAATTTTAATACCTTCTATAGCAATATAATGCTTTTCAGTTTTCCTTTCGGGTAGCAGTGCAGAGGAAATGACTGGCAGCTGATTAAATATATACCTGATATTTTAAGATACTCTAATTGCTTGGTGCTGTTCCTGAATTCTCAAAGCATAATCCTTACAACAACCCTGTAAATTGAGTCAATACAGTCTGAAAATGTAGGTCCTTGAAATTCAGGAAATATTGGCTAGCCCAAAATGAAAAGTGAATTTGTGGCTCAGATGAAATTATAATAATTTACATTGCAATTCTAGGGATGTTTACTTAGAAGGAAGTCCTACTTTATTCGATGGCGATTATAAGCATGGATAGGATTTCAGCCGTAGTATCTTACACCTACTCCTAGTAAGGTTTTTGAAAACAATCCCCAGTTCAGATGAGAGCGCAAGATTTGGAGACTTAACTGTGCAGAAATTGCTCAAAGGGCATCAGCCCCAAGCTCCTAATCTAAGAGATTCGGCTTTAATAGTGTGGTGTTTTTATGGGTGAAACCAGAGCGCTCATGTCCTCTGACTCGTTTAATAAAGAGGTCAACGGCTCAATTGGAGGGGCAAATTCAGGTCAAAAGAGGTTATTAAAACAAGCCCATAATTCCAGGAAGTTTATTACTCTTAATAACAGCCTGAGCATCAATGCGCCTAATCAAACGAGACTTGATTCAGCCATGACAATGCCCACAATAGACTTGCTGATGTGAAATGTACAATCCTGCTACAAAAGTCTTTGTTTGGTTTCCCTCCCTCCCTCCCCATGTCTTATTCCCAGCTAGATTTCTCACATTCCAAAAAAATCTAGCTTTTAATGCCTCTTCAGCACTTTACAAAACTGAAAACCTTTGCAATTCTAGCCAACATCTCTATATGCACCATAATTTACTGATAGAATTAGCAGACACTGAACCATTTCTATTAGCATTCTGCAGTGCCAGAAGGTTAGAAACATTCATGGCACCTCTGCAATTTCTTCCCCTCTCTTTTCCCTAAGTTTATTAAGAAAGATTCATCTCATGTTGGTTATCTGTGCCATGGCTTGTTCTTTTCCTTTGGGTGCTCTACAGATATTCCAGTCTGGAGTCTCCTAATGTCATCAACTGACTTATTATCTTCTATAGAGAGAAGCAGGCTAATGCTAGCCTAAGAGTTAAGCCTCCATAGCAGAGAATCTGGAACAAATGTTCTCCTTTCTGTGCCACAGGCCAATGGCATGGACACAGACCAGAACTCTCCTGGTCCAGGGAACTGCATGATTCCCTACAGCCAGTCCCATCTCACTGCCTGCTGTCATGTCTGTCACCCATTCATGCCATTATTTTCATCTAATGTTTTGCTGTGAACCAGCGTTTGCTAATGTATTGCTATGAACCACTGTTCTGTGCTGTGCTTTGATATCATATTACAGATGCCATAGCTTGCCTTGTATTCACACACCTGCTGTATCCAGAGTGTCTTATCTCTTGTGCTTTGAAGCTCAGTGTATCTGACCTTGCAAACTTACTAGTTCTCAGGGGGAAGAAGAATACCGTGTTTCATCCTTAATCTATTGCCTCTTTTATGTCTAGATTAAGCATGTAAACTATTTAGGGAGTTCTCAGGACTGCTTCGCGCTAAAAGTTATGTTTTCCTGTTGGGAGTGGGGAAGAGGACTTGAGACCTACATGAACCATAGTTTTACAGATCTTGTTATTCTTGTCAACTTCTGATCAACCTGTGGACATATCTATGAACATGATTTAATTCCTGAATAAAGCCTTTTCAACCAAGACGGAGTGCTTGCTGTGAGGGTACAGGGGTCTATCTTCCATAGCCTGTCATCCATAGACCTGATGTCTGCTATATAGATCTGAAATTCTCTTAGTCTGAGCAACTCTGTGAGAAGGAACGGGGTGTGGTATCCTTTGACAGCCCCTTGTTCCCTCTCTCCAGCCCCTTGCTGTGCATCTCTGCACGTGCACAGATTGGATCTGTCAAGTCTTGCCAGGTATTTCCCCCCAAGCACTTCACTGCATTACTTAGGTGTATGAGTTAAAGTTACTTTATTAAAGAAGAATACTAGTATCAAGATGGTCAGAAAGGATAATAATAACAACAACAACATTCAATTTATATACCGCCCTTCAGGACAACTTAACGCCCACTCAGAGCGGTTTACAAAGTATGTTATTATTATCCCCACAACAAAACACCCTGTGAGGCTGAGAGAGCTCCAGAGAGCCATGACTAGCCCAAGGTCACCCAGCTGGCTTCAAGTGGAGGAGTGGGGAATCAAACCCGGCTCTCCAGATTAGAGTCCCGTGCTCTTAACCACTACACCAAACTGGCTCTCACTACTCACCAAACTGGAACTTTGGCTGAAGTGACTCAAGGTAGCAAAGCAAGGTTAAGTATAGAACGCCCCCCCCCCCCAGTGGGAAAGAAAGTCCATTAGGATTTTGGCACTCTGAGCCTGGGAAGAGAGGAGGAGGGAAAGGATGAGCTCTGCTCAGTCTCTTAGGAGGTTGGTGCAGTCTCTGCTGGAACTTCAAGGCCACGTTCTCAGGCTTGCCAGGAAATTGTAACCAAAACACCTGCTAGATAAGCAGCTAACAACCATTCAGCAAAACAGGTTTCCCTCTGCATGTTCTCAGAGGTACAGTACGCACTGCAGCAAGGAATCCATAACCCATGGCAGATACACTGGAGGCACATCTGACAGCATCTCACCTGTACGCTGCATGGACATCTGGCAAAAGTTTATCTTGTAACAGAAGAAGGCACGCTTCCAAGCTACACTGGTTATTTATGCTGTACCACCCCCCAAAAGTATCCACATACCAATTTTATGTTGCTTATTCCCTGATGCCACTAATATCCCATCAGTTACTTTGGCCACTATTTTTGCCAGTTGATGTTTATCAGTGGCTCACAACCTTGAGCTTTCCTATTTCCATGTGGCTTTTTATGCTGTTTAGCTAAAGGTAATATTAAGTTGGGGCCTATGACTCCATTCTGCTAATGATGGACAATGAATTGTCCATCACCATGTTCCACCAGAGTGAGACTCTTTGTGCCAAAGGAAGAGACTTTGTACCAGGGAACAGCTCCTCCATTAATGGTCTGGCACCTTGTGATCTGCCACAGGCATCTGTGCAGCCAATGGGTAACAAAACTGATAGTGCCATGATGAACACTAGATAGAGAGGGTGTGACGTAGCAGTTAAAGTGTCAGACTAGGATCTGGGAGCAAAGTGGTGAGGAGTGCCCTTGAGTCATAGAAGACTGATGGTGACCCTATCGCGGAGTTTTCATGACAAGAGACTAACAGAGGTGGTTTGCCATTGCCTGCCTCTGCAACCCTGGTCTTCATTGGAGGTCTCCCATCCAATTACTAACCAAGGCTGACCCTGCTTAGCTTCTGAGATCTGAGAAGGTCAAGCTAACCTGAGCTACCCAGGTCAGGGCAGAATCTGGGAGACCCAGATTCAAATCCTGACTTGGCTATGGAAGCTTGTCAGGTGACAGTGGACCAGTCACACTCTCTCAGCCTAATCCATCTCACAGAGTTATTGTGAAGATAAAATGAAGAAGGGGATACTGCTGTAAGCCACTTTGGGTCCCCAATGGGGACCAAAGTGGAATATAAATGAGGTAAATAAAATAAATGGATCCTTGGCCTGATCTAGCAAGCCTTTATTAAACAGGTGGCAGCAGTGGCCAGGGAGTTTCTCAACAGCCTTGGCCATTTCTGGGCAGGAAAGATCTTGCCACTGTTGTATATGCTCTGGTAACATCTAGATGAGATTACTGCAATGTGTTCTATGTGGGTCTGTCCTTGAAGACTGTCTGGAAGCTACAGTTGGTATAGAACGTTGTGGCCAGAGAATGCTGGCTGGAGTAAGTCATAGGAACAATGTCAGTCCGGTCCTGTTCTACCTACACTGGCTTCCAATTTGCTTCCAGGACCAATTCAAGAGGTTGGAATTGACCTTTAAAGCCTGTTTATTTACTTGTGTTCCACCTTTCTCCCCAGTGAGGGCCCACAGTGGCTCACATCACTCTCCTCTTCTGGACTCTTGGCTCGATTTAGCAAGACTTCTTATGTGGAGAAAAATCCCAGGGGTAAAAAAATATCTTAAAATACAGGGAATTCCCCCCTAAGGTTTTCCAACAACTGCAGGCCACATAATTTAATTTAGTTAACAAAGTTATACGTGGAGAAGCTGTACTGAGTGTGTATATTTCAGTATCCTGACAACTGTCCTTATTACTTCAGCCATTAGCCCTGTTACTTCTGCCCAGATAGATTTAGGCTCGTTGGATATAATCCACACTTAAAGCAGACCAAACGCTTTCATTGTATTTTTGTGCCAGAACTGACAATTCTTGCTGGGTGCAAATTGGTCTGAAATGCAAAAAAAAAAAAAAGTACAAGAAGATCGAAGAAGATTTAACACATGATTGAACAGAGCCTTGGGATGTTTGAGGCATTCTGCACACACTTGCTTGTTTTAGTGGATTAGACACTAGATGATCCAACAGCAAGTTAAAATCTGGCTGCCTTTGTTTTGTACTCTCACATGCTTCAAGAAAGTTATTACAATTTGTAATAATGTAATTGGTGCGAATCTGCGAACCTGAGAGAGTATACTCACCCCTTTTCTTATACAGGGTCTTACAAATTCTAACTAAAAATGCCTTTCTGTGAATTTTACTGTTAATTCAATTCTTGTTGGCTGTCCTAGCCCAGAAGGAGGGGTCACCCTCAGAGAAATTGCTTGGGAGGGTTGTTGCATTTATTTCCCTCTAGGGCCTCAGACACTGCACTCCAGCTTAATCTGTTCACAGAAACTCGCTGTAGGCTGTTTTCTCTCTCTAGGGAGCAGAGAATGTTGCCTCTCACCTGTCTCTGCTCTGGCATAGCTGCAAGGTCAAACTAGGGTTACCAGTCCTCTGGGTGGGTGCAAGGGATCCCCCGCTCCCAGTCTCTGCTCCCTGCCACTACTCACCTGGCCGGCAGGGGGGAAAGCATGGGAAATGGGCCCAGGAGCCCCGGAGCACGCACAGGTTTCGCATGAGATAAGCTCTCCACAACCCCCACAACCTCCTCATTCCCCAGCCTCCTGGGTTGGGCTACAGGGGACCTGGCAACCCTTGGTCAGACCCCTATTTGATTTGCTTCTTTGTCCACATTCCCATTCACTGTGGCTGGGAAGGTGCTTGGAAGGGCTCTGCCACTCTCTGTTGAGGCCAGGATGGCCAGCTGGTTCCCACACCAGTCCCTGACTGGCTCTTGGACCTTTCGGTGCCTTTCTTAACTAGGTGCCTGTCTTTGGGGCTTTGAGGCCTCACAGTCACTGCCAGTTGCTGTCGGAGTGGTTCTCATGCACCAGGTGAGGCTCCTAATTGTGGTGTGCCACCAGGGTATTTACCTTACACTCAGGTGTACAATCCTCACTTCCTGTGTACACAGTCTTTTCTACTCAAGTCCACTTCAGAGCAATAACATGATTTGAGACTGCTGGTGGTATTAAACTTGTAAAGCTACACTGGAGTGTTTACACAAGAATGAGAGAGATTTTATTCTAAAGGCAGACAAAAAGCATCAATTGATATGGGCAATTGAGAAAAGAAACCCAAAGATGTTGATTTACTTATTAAAACATTAATATCCTGCTTTATCACAGAAACTGAGATCCCCAGTTTTAAATACATCCACTCCCTGAGACTGCACAGGGAGCAAACCCTTTGCTTTCTTTGGAAATATAAAGACCATTTCTTCTCCAGGAGGGCCTTCTACCCAGATTACAGGACTGTGTCATAAGAAATAGCTCAGAGAGATGCCTTGGTAGGAACGAGGAGGACTAAACACGACACTATTGAGCGCTGTCGGCTGATGTATAAATATGTCTACTAGTGAGTTTCCACACTGTTAAACATGCCATGGAAATTAGTTAAACTTTGTTTCACATAGCGTTCATCTCTGTGCTCGGCTTTATGCCCTATTGTGTGTTTCCCTGAATGTCCCAACTATTGTTCATTATTGTACTTTGCTCAGTACATGTCCTAGCTGTACTGAGCTACTGCTCAGTACAGTGCTCACTCGCACTGTTATAATCCACCCTGGATCTCAGTGAGAAAGGCAGACTATAAGTAAGTAAGTAAGTAAGTAAGTAAGTAAGTAAGTAAGTAAGTAAGTAAGTAAGTAAGTAAGTAAGTAAGTAAGTAAGTAAGTAAGTAAGTAAGTAAGTAAGTAAGTAAGTAAGTAAGTAAGTTGCTTTGTTAACTGCCTTGATCCCTAGGCCAAGGTTCCCCATATTTTGGAGCCAGCAGGTGCTTTGGGAATTTTGACACTGTGTAGTGTAAGCCACCCAAAATGGCTGTCAAAGGAATCGGAGCCAAGCACAAAATACAGAGAATAGTTCATCATGTGTAGTGATTTATTTATAAACTCAGGCATGTGATCTGCAGTCTGTAGTGGTTCACTCCAGGATCTGAAAAGGCAACTTGAAATGAAAAAGGGGTGAGGGCAGATCGTCTCACAAGGCCAAGGGGATATATTGGCTAATGGATTGGATGCATCTCTTCTGGTTCTCTCTCTCTGTTGGAAATGCATCATCAAGCCTATTTTTCTGGGTAGTTGTGGCAGAGATGTTTAATCTATTGACTTGCTATAAAACTAGCCTTATGTATGGTTTATTGCAACAGCCTTTTCTTTGAGCGCCTGGTTAGCTGAAAGGAAGAAAAGGATGCAGAAAACTAACAACAGAAGGTTTTGTGTATGCATCTTTGTTAGTACATGATGTGCTCTCGGATGCCACTGTTAACCGAAAGCTCATTCAGACTGTCAATAACGTCAAGTGCAATTTCACTGTAGGGTATTGGCCATCCATCTAATGCTTTCTCTCTGTCTGGATTAAAAAAGCAGTGCAAGAGATGCTCGTTGTAGATGATAGCAGCTGATGTCTCTAGGCCTTGGTCCTGGGCAATGGACTCTCAGGGGCCACAATTCAGCCTGGGATCAACCAAGACACTGAGGAAGGTTGTTTTAACTGCTGGGAAAGAGACAAATAGAAGAATATTGCAGTCTTCCAGTTTACTCAGATCATGTGCATCAGACAGGATCTAAGGGACTGCACATAACATTTCATCAGCACACTGGAGCTTTTCTGCTCCGTCTTCCCACTTCAGTTTCTTGACCCAGAAAGTAATGGGAAGAGACCTCTGCAGCTGATTGCAGCGCAAAATTAGCAAGATCTGGGAAATACAAGAAGACAACAAAGTTGGAAATGATGAGTGAATTAAACTGAAAGAGCTTTTAGAAATCAGATGGGTTGGGGGAAGGGGGGGGTCACAATAGCACCACAAAGATTGATGGAGGGACAAAGGAACAGAATGAGAATGAGGAGCTCTAACATCCTAAGAATGGGGCTAAGCTGAAGCTTGGGGCACAATGGGCTCCCAAGGAGAAGACAGGCAGTAGGAAGTCAAGTATGTGCCCAAGGGTTGCAAGGTCCCTGTATCTCCCATGTCCTTGCTCCCAGCTCCATGGGAAGTGACATCATCACACCAGCAGCAATTGTGCTGCCACACTTTGCAAGGGGCCAGTTCAGCACATTGGGGCAAAAATTAGCCCTGTGAAACGTGAGAGCATGCCTGCTACCAGCGCGATGTCATCACTTGAGGAAGTGATGTAGTCGCACCTTGGTGAGAACCCACCTGCTGTACACTTGCCCTAGTTGGCTGCCAGAGGTTGGTGATCACCGGGTGGTTTGCCACCTCCCACTGATTGCCAGTGATTGGCAAGCAACAGGGCAAACCCCTGGGAGATTGCTTGCCACTGGTGGGCAACTGGGAACTCTAATGTGCTCTTAATGGCTGGCATCATGGAACTTTATTACCAACTTATCCATCTACCAGAGCAATCCTAAGAACCCTTTCTCAATTGGATAGATCTGAATAGGATTCTGAGTAGACATGCTTGGGAGTGCTCTCTTGACAATCCCAAGTTCATCAGAGAAGACGAACCTCAGTATGAGCTGAGTCTGGCCAGGGGGACTCGCTACAATAAGAAAGACTGCTACAGATATGTGAGAAGCAAACGCAAGGTAAAAGAGGCCGTTGGACCGCTGTTGGGAGTGAAAGGAGAAACTCTGATAGAGGATAGAGAAAAAGCAGACAGGCTTAATGACTTTTTTGCCTCTGTTTTCTCCCTGAAGAACTTGAGCCCATCTAGAGATGGTAGTAGACATGACAGGACAACTGGGGGGCTAGTTCACATTGACAGAGAGGTTGTGGAGAGGCATCTGGCTGCACTGGATGAATACAAATCCCCTGGGCCAGATGGTGTGCACCCAAGAGTGCTCCAAGAACTTTCTAGAGAACTTGCAGAGCCTCTGTCCATCATCTTCAAAGCCTCTTGGAGGACTGGGGATGTGCCGCAAGATTGGAGAAGAGTGAATGTTGTTCCAGTCTTTAAGAAAGGGAAGAAGGATGACCTGGGAAACTACAGAGTGGTCAGTCTGACTTCTGTTGCTGGGAAGATATTAGAGCAGATTTTAAAGGGATTGATCAGTAAGTATCTGAAGGACCACTTAGAGCCAAGCTACAAGTGACGCCTTACACAGGTGGGACACTTGTCAGCTTCCCTCAAGTTTTGATGGGAAATGTAGGTGTCCTGGTTTTACAGCTTGGCTCTCCATTACAGCTGCAAGACCAGGATGCCTACATTTCCCATCAGAACTTGAGGGAAGCTGACATGTGTCCAACCTGTGTAAGGCGTCACTTGTAGCTTGACTCTTAGTGATCTGGGGAAGTCAACATGATTTTGTCCCCAACAGATCTTGCCAGACCAACCTGGTTTCCTTCTTTGATCGAGTGATGAGCTTACTGGATAGTGGGAACTCTGTTGATGTGATTTACCTGGATTTCAGTAAAGCTTTTGATAAGGTTCCCTATGACATTCTAATGGGTAAATGGGAAGACTGCGGACTGGACTAGAGGACAGTTCAGTGGATAGGGAACTGGACAGAGGACCACACCGAAAGAGTGGTGGTCAATGGTGTTTCATCAGATTGGAGGTAGGTGTCCAGTGGGGTGCCACAGGGCTTGGTTTTGGGCCCAGTACTTTTCAATATTTTTATCAATGATCTGGATGAAGGGGTAACTGGGCTACTCATTAAATTTGCTGATGATACCAAATTGGGAGGAGTGGCAAACAACTAAGAAGATAGAGTTAAAATTCAACAAGACCTGAATACTCAGGAGAAATGGGTGGTTGTGAACAGGATGCAATTCAAGATAGATAAGTGCACAGTATTACATCTGGGACACAAAAATGTGAAGCACAAATACAAGATGGGGGATACACTTCTGGGTAGTAGTGTATGCAAAAGAGATCTTGGGGTAAGAGTGGACTTTAAACTAAGTATGAGGAGTCAGTGTGATGTGGTGGCAAAAAAGGCAAACTCAGTCTTGGGCCGTATCAAAAGGGCCATTGCATTAAATAGCAGGAGGTCATAGTCCCTCTCTATACTGCCTTGGACAAGCCGCACCTGGAGTAGTGTGTGCAGTTCTGGAGGCCTCAGTTCAAAAAGGATGTGGACAAAATTGAGAGGGTGCAGAAGAGAGCGACGAGGATGATCAGGGTTCTGGAGACTGAGCCCTGCGAGGAAAGGCTGAGGGCCTTGGGAAAGTTTAGTTTGGAGAAAAGGAGATTGAGGGGGGACATGATTGCTCTCTTTAAATATTTGAAAGGCTGTCATTTGGAGGAGGGCAAGGAGCTGTTCCAGTTGGCAGCAGAGGATAGGACTCGAAGCAATGGGCTTAAATTACATGCAGAAAAGAAGCGGCTGGATATTAGGAAAAACTTTTTCACAGTCAGAATAGTTCAAAAGTGGAATCAGCTGCCTAGGGAGGTGGTGAGCTCCCCTTCACTGGCAGTTTTCAAGAAGAGGCTGGATGAATATTTGTCAGGGATACTTTAGGCTCATCCTCCACTGGGCAGGAGGTTGGACTAGAAGGTCTGTATGGCCCCTTCCAACTCTGTGATTCTATGATTCTCCAGACTTCACTCCACAAATCTCCAGGAATTTCCCAACCTGGTGCTGGCAACCCTATTTATGAGATATGCTGTGGATGGGGTGGATGTGCTGTGAGGTAGATCAGTTCTACCATTACAGCAGCCTCCTCCATGCAAAGGTGCAAAGCAAAGCGGTTATGCTGTATAGTTGAAGCTATACAAATCTTTACATTTGGAATGCTGAGGTTTCACATGCTTCACATTCCATGGCACACTCTTGTAAAACAGATTGGTATTTGTCCAATTTTGGTGCTGGTGATGGGAAAGTGAAAAAACAAAACCACACGGATTCATTCACTACTAATTCATCTACTGCACTTCTGCTCAGTCACCTATTTGATTTAGAGAAGCACCTTTCGAGGTCTAGGAAGTGACTTGGTGAGATTTTACTTGTCTCCTCAAAACTTTTCTAGCTTCCCTTGAAATTCTTTAGATGTTTTAGCAAGCAGACCACTCCAGATATGCCTTGAATTTCACTTTAGGCAAAACAGGATGAAAATTCTACTTTACATGGAAGGCCTAGTATGCATACTTCCTTTCTGAAGAGACTTTGACCAACTGAAGCAACAACTGAAGCTCAGTTACGTCTTTGTACACGACCTTTTCAGTTGACACTGTCAAAAGAAGAATGCCGTTTAGAGCAATTTTGGAGGGTGAATTTGTAATCTACAAGAAGCAAGACAGGCACTTCTAGACTAATTTCAAGCTATTACATTTATCAGGTCACTAGCTAAGGTCACGTAGAACAGGTCTGTGGCTGAGTCACACTTACAGGGTGTATTGATAACTCATCTTTATTAATAGAATTCAAGGTTAAAAGTATAATTTGCTGACATATTACAAGAGATCTTGGCCAAGGACCAACTACAAAAAAAACTTCAAGTCACAATTTCTTTGCAACTTATAAATACCCTTTCAGCTTGTTAGGTTTCCTGCTAGCTAATCTGGCTAGCCTACCTAAAAATTATCCTCTTTCATAAATGCAACTTTTTCTTCAAGTGAGTCAATTTGAGAATTTTTGCAGAAGTGATTATATGGCAATATGCAGTAATATGCATTGCTAATTATCACATCTTAAACACAAGGATTTCCCTTATTTAATGAGGAAGGGGAAAATATCACATATGCGTGTTACTTGAACTTTTCATCCATACAACAAGCTATTTTTTTCTCCCATCAAAGTGAATAATTTCTATTGACTCTTATGAGGGAAAGCACAGGGGGTCCAAAGAAAAAGAAAAGGGGATTAAAAGAGAAAGCAATTGTTGGCCACTAGAGGTGGGCATGAACTGAAATACAAACCAAAGTTCGTCATGAACCGGACAGTTTTTTGGCTCGTGAACTTGTGGTTCGTTGGAGGGCATTTCTGACAAACCACAATGAACCACAACCGTTTTTAGGCCAGTTGATTTTGTTCGTTTTTCAGTTCATCACTGCAGACAGTCTGTCACCAATTAATCAGTTTCCTAGGCAACGGGGGCTTTCTGCAGACTTTCTGCTACCCCGGAAGTGACATATTCATGAACCAAACGAACTGGTTTGTGAACCGGGCAATTTCATGCTGGTTCATGGTTCGTGGTTGGTGAAACATGAAGAACCACAAACCACAACGAACCGCCATTTTCCCGGTTCGTGCCCCTCTCTATTGACCATCTTTTCAGGCACTGGTGACATGAGGGTCTAAAGAGGGTGACATCTTTCACCCTGACCCATGATAGCCTTCCCAATTATATCCTGGCATATCTTTTAAACTATCAGTCATGCTTTTATCCTACTCTTCTTCCAAGGAACTCACAGATGCATAGGGTTGCCAACCTGGGTTGGAAAACTCTTGGAGATTTGGGGGTGGAACCTGGGATTTGGGGAGGGGAGAGACCTCTGGGGAAAATTATGCCACAGAATCCACCCTCCAAACCAGTGAAATGCATCTTCTCCAGTGAAATGCATCTCTGTCCTCTGGAGATCAACTGTAATTCCAGGAGACCTCCAGGCCTGACCTGGAGGCTGACCATCCTATACATACATCGTTCCCGTCTCCTCTGTTTTATCTTTACAACAACACCATGAAGTAGGTTAGGCTGAGAAGAAAGTTGCTGGCCCCAAGTTTACAGCAAGCTTCAAGGTAGAGCAGGGCTTCCATCTCAAGCCAATTGAGATCTTAGTCTAACCATTGTAACCAGAACATCACACTGGCTCTCAATGTAAGTGACTTTTAATTTAAAAGGGTCATAAAAAAAAGTAATTTCGCTGTTGAAAAATATGGGGGCTCAGCTGGAAAAACAATCTGAGCAACTAAAACAACAATCCGAGCAACTAAAACAACTTTCTGCTGACAATAAGGCAATTGATAAGTTGATTCAACAACTTTGGGAGTCAACTGAGGCTCTCAGTATACAAGTTCAACAGATGGAGACTAACAGCTCAGTCCTAAGAGGGGGTGGTGGTGGAAAGCACTCAGGAAGCGAACTAAGGCTTACACCAGCGGAACTGGCTCTTACATCGACATAAACCCCTCTCTGCTGGTGCCCACTTGAGGCGCACTACTGCAGAAGAGTTGCTGCCGGCGGGCATGCTTGGCGGCTGGGCGGAGGTGTAAGTGCAGCGCAAGGTCCCATGTGAGTGCTAGAGGGGGCGGGGGGCAGGCCACAAGTTAGTCTACTTCCAAAGCCACTCCGGGCCCAGGAACACCCCCTGCAGTAGCAGAAAGTTACGCCCACCCCAAAAGGAGGCGTAGCCCATAGGCACCCATTGAACGGGTCAAGCCCCTCTCCCGGTACCCAGCCTTGCCCCCGTGGCCTGAAGGAGCATAGGATGGGAACTACTACAAGGGCCAATCCATGTGCGCTTCTGGGGTGGGCATGCCCCTTCCCTGTACCCAATCACCTGCTCACACACCCTTCAAAACCTCCAGCTGCACTGCTCATGACCTCAGGTAGATAAGCACACAGCCGGAGGCTCTGCCTGTCAGACAGAGTGGCTGTCTTGCCAGAGGGTCATGCGTCATGTTGTTGCGAGCTGCACCACAGCTCTTATCCAATGGACATCTTCCCAGACATTGCAGATTGGGCTTGGCCTCAGCTGTGCACTGGCCTGGATCACTTCCAACATGTGTCTGTTTCCCTTGCAGGCAGATCGCCACTCATCTGGGAGACCAAGGAGCATGGCTGTCTGAGGTCCCCATAAGCCTCCGCAAGTGCCATTCAGGTCCTGCCCAAGGAGCAGTTTACCAAGGCAGCCCCCAGCTCGGCCACATTGGCAGGAAATACTTCTGGAGAACCTCTGCACCTTTTCCAGTTTAATAAAATGTGTTGAAAAACAAGAAACTGCTCATTCTCCTGACATTGACAGTAGCTGCCGCAGCCCCAAACTCCCCATTGGGATATCTTCTCACACATCCCTACAATTTTTTCCTGGCTTGGGGCTGGGATTGATGGTGTGGGCTCTGCTGCCAGGAGGAGCATGTGTCGAGTGGTGCCCTGTCCAGCTTCCCTGCCCCCTCCCCTCCCCTCAACGTAAGTTCAGGCAGTGGGGTGGGAATTGAAGTGTGGCCTATGAACGTTTGGCAGCGCAGGAGGGAGGCTCCACTGAGGATGTTCATTCTCTGACAGACTGAGCTGCTGGTGTCTGATAAGCCAGGCAGAGAGGAAGGCAGAAGTTACTGCAGGGAGGTGGGAGATGTGGAGCGACATCTTCAGATCTCCTCCTCCTCCAGGACGATGGACCACCCTCCATTTCACTGTTTGTGAAAGCAGGGATGGACTTGAGAAATCTGGCACGGGGAGGGGGTGAATGGTGACCCCCCCCCCGGAGCAGTTTCTCTGCTCCCGTGGGCTGTCAGTCCACAAGGAGAGTGTCACCCCTGGACTGGGGCGTGGCTCTCAAGGTCCAACCCACATTCTCACATCATTGTGATGCAGTGATTGGTCAAATGGTGCCACCGCAAGTCTGTGGGCGCTTTGCACAACCTTCTGGTCTCTCGCATGGTTTCCAATGGGCATTCCTGTCACTCATTGTAGAACCGGCCTCCACCTGCCTCTCAGGATCCCGGGGGCTGCTACCAAGTGCTGCAGTCTTTCTAGTCCCACTTTTCAGGGAGGGGGGACCTGTTTCTCATGGTAGTGGCAGCGGCAGTGGGGATTTGCAGCTGCACCGAGCTGCGGCAACCAGCTTGGCCCTCATCAGAAACAGGAGCTGGATGGGCGAGAGGGTGGGTGTTCAATCTGGACCTTCACCTCTGTCCCCCTCCCTGGCAGGGATGCCTGCTCTCTGAGGGGGGTCTATTGGCGGCAGTGGGGATTGAGGCCTCCCCATTGGCTGTGCTGCTGCTTGCCCCTTGCCTGCCAGTCAGGGGAGCAGTGTGGCCATTGGCTGGTGTGAGCAGGATTGTCAGGGGAATGGCGGGCGGGTGCTCCTGGTGGCAGCTGTGCCTCGCCTTGCCACAATTGGGCACTGGCGGGAATCTCCTGCAAAAATCCATAGGGAGCTGTGGAGTGGTGCCCCATGTACGTCGATGCATGAGCGACGATGCTGCCTCGGGGTTTAGGATTGAGCTGCCCAATTGCTGCCTTCAATGACCAAACCATCGCTCATGAGATGGCTTTCACAGCTTCACATAATGTTCCCTCTAATCAATCTCTCATGCAGAGACTTATATCTGGCTAACTGAACTCCCCTACCTCTTTGACCCACCTTCACCTGACATTTAAATATCTGTGTTCCTGGACTCTCAGAACAATCTGAAAAGACTGGACAGAAGAGACCGGTTGACTTTATAGTGACACTACTTTGTGAGGTTCTGCAGCTTCCTGCTGATTATCAGTTGCAGATTTAAAGAGTTTACAGGATATTTCGATCACCAAGCAGTGCAAACAAACCAGCTCCAGTAATTGCCCCATTTCTACAAGTGAGGTGAGGGAATCACTTTTTACATCTGGCAAGAGAGGAGTAGGACTTGTACTGGCGTCCTAATAAAGAGTGGATTATGCTTTACCCAGATTATACTGAAGTGTTAATATTTCATCATCAATTCACAAAGTTCTTGCAAGATCAAATTTAAGACTTCTACAACCCTTGGTTGGCAGAAGCTTACCTCAGTTTAAAAAAATAATGTGTTTGTGCTGACCATCTGAAAAAAATATTAAAGCATTTATGAATCTGGAAACAAGCAGTCTGCCCTCAACTCTCCTTTCTTTCTTTTTTAAAGTTTCCTTTCTGTATTTTGATTGTGGGATCTGGGCATAATGCCCGCTGGAGATAAGAACTTGACTTTTTGCTGTGTTTGTGCGTGCGTGTGCACATACAAGTCTATCTGTTTTTTTTCTTTTTTCTCTAAGTATCTCTAAGCTTTAGACAGATACGTGGTCCATAAATAGGGGAGTGGCTAGTATTGTAGAGATCTTTGGCATCTTGGCTGGAAGCAAAAATATTTTTCTTTGTTCCTCCCCCGCCCTTTTTCCCCTCCACTTTTGGTATGGGGTGAGAATTGTTGTGTGGGGAACTTGCTGGTTGATTTACAGAATTATAGTTCTACTTTAGGATTGCCAGTACCTTGCTGGAGGTGGGGGAGCCCCCACTCCCACCCTCCCCTCCCCCACCCCTGATTACCTGACTGGCAGGGGGGAAAGGCAAGAGAACGTGCCTCTGGAGTGCACTCCTGGGTGACGTGGCAAACTCCTGCGCACTGCAACTGTTGGGATCAGGCCCGAATCAGGCCTGATTTGGCCTGGATTGGGCCTGAATTGGGCCCAAATTAGCCTGGATCAGGCCCGAATTGGGCTGCTGTAGAGTGCAGCAATGCTCCCACACTCTGCAGTGGCCCGAGCTGGGTGGAAAAGGCCCAAATTGGGGCAAAATCAACCAGGATCGGGCCTGAATCGGGCTGCTGCAGAGTGCAGCACTGCTCCCACATTTTGCAGCAGCCTGATTCGGACCGAATCATCCTGAATTGGGGCCTGAATCAGGACCAAATTGGGCTGCTGCAGAGTGCAGCAGCACTCCCATGCTCTACAGCAGCCGAAATGGTTGGAATCAGGGCCGAATTAGCCCAGATCAGCCCCAAATTGGGCCGCTGTAGAGCGCAGCAGTGGAAAGGCAAAAGCCTGTAAATCACTGGATTGAAGACCTTATAAACTTATCAATATTTTAACATATCACATAAAAACGGCTTATGGAATTAATTTTGGATATTTGGAAATCTTTTATAGATTTCTATTTATAGATTTGCCAATAGTGTTTTTGTAACCAGCACTGTTTTTTTTCCTACTGTTTGCTTATACTCAGCAAGGTATAATAAATAATTGTTCTTGTCAAACAAGACAAATACATAGAAGGGCACTCGTGCTTATGGTATGCCTTATCTTCCAGTTTTTGGATGGGGAGGGGGTGGGGCATAGTTTCTATGCACTCAAGGCTCTTCTCAGTTGAACATAGGAAAATGAGAAGAGAAAATAATTACACTGCCCAGTTGCAGTAACCTCCTGCATAAAGAATGCTTAGTAAAATAATATAAAGTAAAACTGATGTTGATAAAATGAATGCTACTTCAGAAGATGACCAGAAATGTTCTCTAATACAGTGGGGTCGTCCACTCATGGGTGGATGATGGGTCTTCCACATTCAGGAAGGGTTTCCAGATGGTCCCCACACAAAAAGCGGACATGGGGGAGGGCTGGTGCTCACAGCAGGAAGGACCTTCGTGTGTACTCACTCCTGGGCCTGGTGCAATGACTTCACTACCAGAAGTGATGTCATCACACTGCCAGGCAGCCAGCTCCCAGCAAGCCCAGTATGTTGATGTCACTGACCAGGGCTTTTTTTCAGGGGGAACGCGGTGGAACGGAGTTCCGGAACCTCTTGAAAATGGTCACATGGCTGGTGGCCCCGCCCCCTGATCTCCAGACAGAGGGGAGTTGAGATGGCCCTCCGTGCTGCCAAGCAGCGGGGAGGGCAATCTAAACTCCCCTCTGTCTGGAGATCAGGGGGCGGGGCCACCAGCCATGTGACCATTTTCTCTGAGGGCAACCCACTGAGTTCCTCCACCTCTTTTCCCAGAAAAAAAGCCCTGTCACTGACAATGGGCACAGCCTTGTTGGGAGCGGGCAGCCCAGGGCCATAAGACTGGAGATGGTTGGGTGGCGAGAGGTCCTCAGGGACAGCAGGAGGCCAAGCAAGACCAGGTGGGCAGTCATGCCCACTCTGGATTCTTGACATAAGTAGTGTGTGTGAGTGTGTGCAAGATTACTCAGTAGAGAAGAAAATGTCCTTAGAACACAATCAAGTTCCTGTGTCATCACCACAGGACTGTGATGACATATGACTTCCTGCTATGTGGTTTCAGCTCAGTAGGTCCCATGCTGTTGCCTGAGGTTGAAGATAAGGCCTGGCCAGGGTCCAGAAAGGATGAAAACCACTCTTCTAATTTGCAACAGAAGAAATTCTAATATATAGAGATAGAAATAGAACAGATGGAATCCCATAACAGAAGTGTAACAGGCTTGCTGAGCCTCCCACTATGGCCAGAGCCCTCCTGCTGGCAAGCCCCATTATTTACTGCTACATAGAGCAGTGGCAGGAGAAAAACAAAATAAAGGACAGTGATGTGGCTCACATTGCAACATTACGTCTGCTTACAACCTGGAAGTGACAAAGTGCACATGTGCTCCTGTCTCTGCATAATGATGATGATGATGATGATAGTACTAACAGTAATAACTGTGCTTATACACTGCTCTTCTAGGCAGATTAGTGCCTCACCCAGGACGGTAAACAAATTAGTGTTATTATATTACAGCTGGGAAGCTGGGGCTGAGAGGAGTGGCTCACCCAAGGCCACCTACTGAGCTCATGGCAGTAGTGGGATTCGAACCAGTAGAGTGCTGATTCGCAGCTGAAGCACTTAACCACTGTGCTACAGCAGCTCTCAGTTAGACCGGAAGCGACATCATTGCACAAGGGGCAGGAGCAGTCTTGTGCTTTGCACACGGGCCGCTTCTTTAAAAATTGTCCTAAAACATAGCATTTGAGGCTGATTCTTAAAGAACTGCCCCTTGCGCAATGCTGTTGCTTCTGAAGTAGCAGGAAGTGACAGCGTCACACAGGGGGCTGAGCATGAGTGCAGCCATTAGTCTGGGCTGCGTGCTGATGGCAGTCGATCCCCAGGTGACCTGCCTCCTTCCACCAATCGCCAGCAAGCATCAGACAGAGAGGCAAATCACCAGAGGTGTGCCTACCACTGGCAAAAAACACACAACCCCCCCTTTGTCACTTCCAGGTTGTACACAGAAGTGAGTAGCAATGTCAGTGGCATCACTGGCGCCATGCACATGTCCCCTTTTCTCTTGCCACTTGCCACAGGCTTGGCTTGGTAACCCTCTCTGAATTTTCCCCCTTGAAATCCCTTACTGGCTTTCACCCAAGGAAAAACCTCCTGATTCACTTTGAAGCCGTTCCCTTTACGTAGAATCCAGTTATAATTCCAGAAGATCTCCTGGTCTCACCTGGAGGTTAGCAACTTCAGCCAAACTACATGTTATATACTCAGGGTTTTTTTCTGGAGAAAGAGGTGGTGGAACTCAGTGGGTTGCTCTCAGTGAAAATGGTCACATGGCCGGTGGCCCCGCCCCCTGATCTCCAGACAGAGGGGAGTTGAGATTGCGCTCTGTGCCGCTGAGCGGCGCGGAGGGCAATCTAAACTCCCCTCTGTCTGGAGATCAGGGGGCGGGGGCACTGGCCATGTGACCATTTTCAAGAGGTGCCGGAACTCCATTCCCCTGCGTTCCCCCTGAAAAAAAGCCCTGTATATACTCCATGTGCGGCTCCAAACATGGGCAAATTATGCCCCCCCCCCCATTTTGGCTCAGGAAAGTGTTGTGTGACAGGGGAGACTGGAACCCCTCTTCTTCCCATAGCACCTTTAAGACTAACCAACTTTATTGTAGCATAAGCTTTTGAGAACCACAGTTCTCTTCGTCAGCTGATGAAGAGAACTGTGGTTCTAGAAAGCTTATGTTACAGTAAAGTTGGTTAGTCTTAAAGGAACTGCTGGGCTCGTTACTCTTTTCCGACTACAGACTAACACGGCTAATTCCTCTGGATCTTCTTCCTATGTCATCTTCCCAAGCCCAGTTGGGTTCCTGGAGACTTTAAAAATGCTGTTCACTGCAGCAGCGGTGTGACTGTGGGTAAAGTGAACATGGACTAAGCTCATCAAAAAACATAACACGAACACGTAGTACATTTATTGTGTTAGCTATATTTTTGCAACTTGAATGCTGCTTTACTTTGCATTTTCATAGCATGTTATTGTTTTAAATTATTATAACCTGCCTTGAGGATACACTTTTTGATAGACAGGCAAACTCTTTCTATATATAAAGTCACGAATGTGCAGTATTTCATGAATTCATATATTTAAATAAATTTATGGATGTAAAATTATTCTTCAATATATCTCGAGAAACTATTTTGTTTTTACTATATTATATCAAAAAGCAAAGCAGGATACCACCGAAAGGAATAAAAAGCCCTTCATTTACTTGTATTCAATATAAGCACATTCCGACCCATGTAAATTAAGTGAAAACAGTTATACAAGGAAGTCATTACAGAAAGTTTGTTCTTGGACCTATTACCATCATCCATTACCCTTCTTGTACTTCTGAAGGTTATAATTTTTCTCCTGTATTCTAAATTCCTTTCCCCCGTTCCTGTTTTAAAATCATATCAATGATTTATCAGGCTCATTTTGAGAGAGTTTTAAGTACAAGCAGAGTAAAAGCAGGTATCTTTCCACCCAAGACAGAACTAAATCAGAGAAAAATGAATTTCATAATTAACACAAAATACAGATAACTTCAGCTCCTGTACACCAATGATATATGGCTTTACTGGGTTAGCTATCATTAGACTCTAATAAGATAATTTTCTTGTGCAGTCAGATACCTTGAATATTTCAAGGAACAGGAGACAAGACTGTAAAACAAGAGAGATCATTGTGAGCTAAGCGTCATTTTCTCAAATGAGAACGAAAAATCAGTTTCCTGTCGGTTCTCTCTTTAGTGTGGGAAGGAAGCTATTGATCACCAACACGAGTCAGATGATCAAGTGATCAGGATGATCAGGGTAGCCTCTGAAGTGATATTATGTTGCATCTGGGACACCTGGGTTCGAATCCCCACTCTACCATAGACGCTCACAGGGAGACCTTGGGCCAGTCGCATCCTCTCAGTCTACCCTACCTCTTAGGGTTGTGGTGAAAATAAAATGGAGGAGAGCAGAACGATGCGAGCAGCTTTGGGTCCCCACTGAGAAGGAAGGCAGAGTATAAATGAAGTAAATAAATAAATCAGTGTAAGGGAACTGAGACAGGCATAGGCAAGAGAGGGGCTCTGGAGCAGTAGAAGAACCCCTGCTTTGTACCCAGAAGGTCCCAGGACTCATCCCTGGTGTCAGTCCCTGGCAGCTCGGTCCCTCAAGCCCTCCACAATTAACACGCAGGAGTTCCAGTTGAAGTAGCTTTATTGAGATCCATACAGTTCAGGATGTTCACACAAAGGTGGCAATTGGCAGAAGTGACAATTCAAACAAAGGCGATCAATTGAACAATGACTTCCCTTTTATTCTTCCATGCTAATTCATTTATATGGACAACATCTGCCTTTATTCTTAGAATGGACCCATCCTTTTTCCCTCTTGAAGCTCAACCTTCTGCCTATGAAAGATGCTGTGAACTTCTCCATTTTGTTCCTTTCCCGCCACATTAGGGTCAGGTCACTTTCAGTCAAACAGTAGGATTGGCTTTGCTGTTGCATAAAGTATCTGCAGTCTAATTTGGTCACAAAAGTGCTGATCTGAATATTAATAGCACAGTAAATGAAACCATAACCTTTCTGACAGGTACTGTATCCTCGTTGATGACTGTCACATTACTCTACTAAACTATCCTTGGGTCCTTCAAGTAACTTTGGAAACTTCCCTCCTCCCACGACTCTTTCCCCTTAACCATCTTCAAACATTAAAATTAACCGTCCAGGTTGTATCTCTCTTAAGGAGATGACTTAAGAGGGCTTTTTTTCTGGGGAAAAAGGTGGGGGAACTCTCACCCAGGGCAACTCCTGGGAGGAGGACGTATGCCTCTCACTACATGTGCTGATGATGTAACTATGATGACATCACTTCCGGGAAGTGATGTCATCACACAGGCTGTGGCCTCCCTGGGAGCGCTCCTGTGCTCTATGCAGGGGAGGGGTCCAATTTGGCCTGGATAATGCTAAATTCAGCCCAGATTGGGCCTGAATCGACTGGAACGGGTGGCTCTGATGTGGGGGAGCACTCCCCCACCTGGCAGTGGCCAGAGCTGGGCGATTTGGGGACAAAATTAGACCAAAATGGGCCAAAATTGGCCTGGATTGGCCTGGATCAGCCTAGAACAGGCTGCAGCCACATGGGAGAGCACTCCCCTGCCTGGCAGCAGCCCGAACCTGACAAATTGGGCCAAAACAGGCCTGAAATGACCCGGATTGGCCTGGAATGGGCTGCTGCCACATGGGAGAGCACTCCTCCACCAGGCAGCTGTTACCTGAACTGGTCTCCTTGTGAGTAAGAGAATTGGGGGGAATTAGCAGCAAGGAAGATGGCAATGCAAGAGGCAATAACTATGGGATCTTTTTCATCAATATTTACGGGGTCCCTTCTAATATAGCAGATGAGACTGATGCTTTAAATTCAAAGAGCAAACTTTTCTTGAAGAGGAAAAACACATGCACACACAGGAGTAATGAATAAAAATGGTTATACACACACAGAGTCCTAGGAAGATAGAAGTTGAAATAGAGTGAGGGAGGGCAAAGTATATCTACCTATCCTGAAGAGTAGTCCAGCCAATAGGGAAGAAGGCAGCTTTAAACACCAGCGTTCTCGGCCAGGAGAGCAAGAGGCTTGGTGTAACCTCAAGGGAGCAGCACTTAGGATCCAATAAGTGTACAGAGAGAGACAGAAGCTTAAGGAAGCGACCCTAAAGGAGCAGCCAGGAAGCATGCACAATTTGAATGGGGCAACGACACTACTCTTATAGGGTAAAACATGCCCTGAGGTGGGCTAGCCCACCTAGCCATTGGAACAAAGACTCCAATGGTCAGTTCCTGGGAGTAACAAAAGGTTTGATTACCTTGATTGATAGCTGCTGGGGTGTGTGAAAGACAATGCAAAACTTGTTCTGGCTCTGCACAAAGGGGCAATTTGCTAATGATGTCCACTGGAGCTAAGTTAATGAATTTAGTTGGGGAATGTACCTTGCCAGGAATGAATTATAAATACTTATGAATGCTAGTTGATTTTCTCCTCAGTTATGGACAGGAGATCTCATCACGGAAGGAGGAAAAGGAATGTGTTAAGTGAGGGTGACTCTGTGAGACCTCTGTTGTGATGAATTCCTTTAGGGACTGGGGAGACTGCAAAACTAATCACTGCTAGTCTGTCCACATTTACATGTGGGGGTCTCCCGAGTGGGACTCACTGTTAGCTGGAATTCCCCTGGCTGCAATCTAAACTGCCATTTTAATCCAGGGGCCTGATGGCATTTAATATCACAGGTAGCCATATTAAATATCTATTAAAGATGGCAGAGGTCGGGCTCACTGCTTACACAGTGGCCCAATCCTGACAATTTTGGGCTCGATCCTGGCCATTTTGGGCCTGATCATGGCCATTTGGGGCCTGCATTGAGCCCAAAATAGCTTAAAGTGGACCAAAATGGCCAGGATCAGGCCACTGCCTGTTGGGGAAGTGTTCTCCCACCTGGCAGAGGCCTGATTCTGGAAGTTTGGGGCCCAATCCTGGCCATTTTGGGCCTCAATTGTGGTAGTGTTCCCCTGCCCGGCAGAGACCCTATCCTGGCCATTTTGGACCAGATAATGGTAATTTTGGGCCAGAATTGGGCCCAAAAGGGCTCAAAGGGCCCCAAAATGACCAAGTTGGGCTGGAAATGGCCAAAAGGGGCCCAAAATGGCCAGGATCGAGCCACTGCCAGGTGGCGGTTCCCTCCCTCACCCAGCAGAGGCCCAATCCTGGCCGATTCGGGCCCAATCATGGACATTTTGAGCCTGAAATGGGCCCTAAATGGCCAAAATGACCCGGCAACAGCCCAGATCAGGGGCAAAACTGCCTGAAACAGGCTGTTGCTGGGCGGGGGAACCCTTCTCCACCTGGCACCGGTCTGATCTTGGCTGTTTCGGGCCTTAAATGGGCCCCAAATGGCCAAAACAGCCCTGAAACTTCCAAGATCGGGGCCAAAACTGTGTGGAACAGGTCGCAGACGGGTGGGGAAACCCTCCTCCACCTGGAACCTGCCCAGTCCTTGCCATTTTGTCCCTGATCCGGGCTGTTTCAGCGCTGATCCTGGCCATTTCATACCCGAAATGGGCCCAAAATAGCCAAAACGCCTTGGATCAGGCCCGAAATGGCCTGAAATGAGCTGCTGCTGGGTGGGGGAACCATCCCCGGTCCGTCAGCAGCCCAATATGGGCCTTTTGGGGCCCAGTCTGGGCCCCAATGCTCCCAAAATGGCCATAACAGGCCATTTAAAAAAATACCCACATGATACCAGTCACATGAGTATTTTAAAGAGGTGCCAGAACACTGTTCCAGGGCTTTCCGGCTCAAAAAAAGCCCTGACTGTTATCATACTAACTGAGGCACTGTGCCTCCTTAATATTTTTATCCCTGGATAATCTCTGTATGCTAGAAACAGAAAGTTATTCTCATTTAGCAAGAAACTTTGTCTTGGATGTGAAAGGTAGGAGAGCATAAGCTAGGAAGTCTTGAGTTCACATCTTACTTTGAGCATGAGTTTATGGGTTGCTTTAGGCAAGACACAGCCTTTCCACATCATACCCTCCCTTCTGTAATACAAAGCTAATAATGAGATAATATGTGGCCATTTTCACACTTCTTACTGGCCATGCAAAATTGCGCAAAACTCCTGGAACAACGGCATCTTCCTGGTGCAATTTCCCATCATGACTCCAGTTTGTGGCGTGAATTGTGCCACAAACTGAAGTCATGATGGGAAATCGTGCCAGGAATATGCCATCGTTCTGGGAGTTTTGCACAATTTTGCGCAGCTGGTAAGACGTGTGAAAATGGCCCATGCGTCACACAGTTTTTGCTCTTGCAATTCTGTTTCTCAAAACAAAATCTTCAAAGCCCTGAAAAAATCTCTGTAGACTATCATCATCCTTCCTGTTCTACAGACCAGTAGAGAATGCCTTAGAAATCCCCTTAAAAACCCTCCGTATCCCAGGCATCAGTCCATGCACTCTAGCAGTGGCAAGAAGTCAACATAAAAGACTGAATTTCTAAATCTGATAATGGTAGAAAAAGTAGGTACATACCTCAGCCAAATGCAAGGTGTTTGGTCAGACAATGACCCTAAAAACTTACATGGTTCTAAGAATTCCTTGTTGACAAACCATTTCAAAAAGTTTCCAAAGTGGAGTCAATTAGACCTAACCTGAGCTCCCCCAAAGAGAATCTTCCTCAATCCTATGGATCCCTCCTTTGGTTTCAGTGCCATCCAGATTGGTAGGAAGGGATCCTTAGCCATGAAGGGTAATATTGAGAGCTATCTAAGCTTTAAAGTGTAAGGAAATACAGTTTTCAAGGCTCAAGAAGTTTTCAAAGCTCAAGAAGATGGAGAAGCCACACTTGATTTTTGCACAGGACAAAATTCCAACTTGAGAAATTCACAACAGAGAAATAAAAGCAGACAGGTTGCACGGTGGCTTGCATCCTGCACTCAACTCAGCAAATCTGAAGCCTTCAGGCTAAGATGATGTCCTTCAACAGAGTTGCTTTACCTGAAACCAGTATCTGACAAAGCGAGCTTTGACTCTTGAAAGCTTATACTTGGGAAAGGGTCTTTAAGGTGCTATGGACTCGAATTTTGATCTTGACCACTTCTATCAAGGGAAGAACTCTCTTCCCACCAAAGGAACACTCAGTCTTGGTTGGGGCTGCGGGTCAGTAATAGAACGTCTGCTTTGCATGAGGAAAATCTCTGGCTTCTCTAAAAAGATAGTGCACTGGGTGTAATATTCAGAAATTTGTTTCATGATTTATTATAGTTCCAGAGGACCAGAATGTGGAGCAGTTCCAGACCAGGTTTTACTTAAGGCTTCAGGGTGAGCTGGGGAGGTAAGCTGCTATAAAAGACTCTGTAAGGCCTTGTGTTCTTTTCGGCATTTATTATGAATAAAGGTTTACAAATGAGGGACCTCCAAGGACTTGAGGGGGGCATCTCATTTCCCCCCCTTCAAGGATTTGAGGGGGGCATCTCATTTCCCCATCATGTCTTCTTTCTCTTTTCGGGCAGCCCCTCTGGCAGACTTCTGCCAACCCTGTCAAGGAGCTTTCAAGGCAAGTGAGAAGCAGAGGTGGTTTGTTATCGCCTTCTTCTGCAGAGTCCTCCTTAGAGGTACTCCATCCAAGTGTTGATCCTGCTTAACTTCTGAGATCTGACCAGATTGGGCTATACCAGACCGTCCCACGTGCCATTACAAATGTACCAGATAGAAATGTACTAGACACTTCATCTCCAAAAGCTGCCAACCAGATGCCAAAGGACATTTACAAGCAGGACAAGATATCCTGTGGTTAATCCCAGGTATCTGATAATGTGAGTGATACTCAGAGCAGGCACGGTTAAACTAAGCTCTTTCTTGAACCCCGTCCCGAAGCATTTATGCAAATTGCCATCACAACATTCTCAGCAAATGGTTCCACAGGTTAATTATTATACCTTCTGCATTCTATGGTGCAATATGCCCTTTTGTTTATATGAACCTGATTGCAGTAACCAGGGCAAAACATGCTATGTGCTGCCTGTCAGGTTTTCTCCGGGGTGCTGCTGCGGTGTCAGATGCTGAGGTGCCTGACTTTGACACCAGGATGCTGCTAGGGATTATGCAGGGTCCCACTTCATGGAAGGAGGACACCCATGCGCCCTCTCAAGCCACCAGCAAGCCCACTCAACCTAGCCCTGCTCCTGTGTCCATCTTCCTCCTCCAACTCCTTCACCACCTTCCTTCCTCGCTCACTCATTCTCTCTCTTTCTTCAAACTTCAGCTCCTCCTCCACTCTCCCACTCCTCCTATACAACCACCACAAACTCTCTCCTGAGCTAGCTTTTATGGGGTTTTCTCCCTCTTTCCCCACCCTTCCTTCCAGGCTCTTTCCCTCGTCTAACATTGCCCAGCTGTGTGTGACTTCAGGTATGTCTTCCCTTTCGTTAGCCTCTCTTTGTTCTCCCTGCCTCTCTTGCAGGGTGGGGCTGAAGCTGAATGTATCCCAGCTGGGACTTCCCTCAGGTGTGCTTTCCCTATCGTTAGTCTCTCCTTGCTCTCCCTGTCTTTCTTGCCAGGTGGGGCTGAATGTATCCCAGCTGGGGCTTCCCTCAGGCGTGCCTTCCTTCCCCCTCCCCTTCTCTGTCACTCTTTCCTGCAGGACCGGGCTGGCAGGGCCCCCCCCAGGTGATACGGCGTCGCCTCCTCTGTCTTGGCTTCTGAAGAATGTGGCTGTTTTCTCCTAGGGGCGAGGCCGGGCCTTCCAGTGCCTTTACTCCCTTGTTGGAATTCTGGACATGCACTAGTCCTTTGGGGTGGGGTTGGGCAATGTGCCCCTGGCTGGGCTCGACATGTGTGGGTGCCTCTAGTCCTTTGGGGTGAGATTGGGCAGCGTGCCCCTGGCTGGGCTCCCTCTCTGGCTCCCTTTTCCCTTCCCTTGCCTCCCTGTTTGGCCAGTTCTGGACTTGACTGTCTGTTGAGGCAGCTGGGTAGTTGTCCCCTGAGAGTTTCCCGCCCTCTTCTCCAGGTAAGTCCGGGGGCTGGGCTGTGGACCCCGGACACCGCCTTGGAATTCCATGTCATCTGGACAGGAGACCTGGAGTAAATTTGAATGGTGAAAGCAAATATAGGCACCGTGAATAACTTAGGTTTTATCTTAGGCATTAAAAGTCAATGTAAAGTAGAGTGTGAGTATGAAAAGCTTATTGGGTCAAAGAAAACTGCCCCTGGATTCATGACACAGATACTAAAATTCCATATTCGCAGAGGAAGAAAAGATCTGCCAACACATGGGGTTTCCTCAGCAGTCAAAAAAGAAAGCACTCTGCCATGTCTCCTGAATCTCAGCCAAGTCTCTAATTAAAGGAAGGCTAAGGTTTCATGCTTTTGAGTGTGGGTGTTAATCTCTAAAAAAATTCAATGCTATGTATCATAATCGTTAAGACTTTATTTTGAGCCTATATAAATATCTCCATATAAAATTCCCTGCAAAGATATTCAAAATGAAAACGCTAGTTCTTACATCAAATTAACACCGACTCTTAATTTTGAATTCTTACAGAAAATGAAGCAAACACATAAATATTCATGGCTGCTTAGCACATCCCAAGTCCCTAAATTTGGAAAATGTTGTGGCTCCAATATGCAAATGAACTTGAAGTTTATAGTTTTCATGATATGAGACTTCCTACACCTGGAATTTTTTTCCTCTGAGTAATCTGCATTGTTGTAACCCATGACAGATTTTCTTATTTGTATTTCAATATGATCCCCTCGCCCCCCCCCCCCGCCACACTTGCATTCATCTCCATTTGGAATATTTGCTCTTTCATTACTATTTTCAAATTAGCAGCACCTTTGAGTTTAGTGACATAGCCTACAGCGCTGACTTGGACACAGACTGAATCCACAGATCATTGCATACTGCACTATAAATATTCACCTGTCCACACAGGAAAAATTCAGGATGTGAATGATTATAGTGCAATATTCAACAACATATGGATTCTACAACAGATAAGTAGTTTATTGGGCAATCCAAAGCACAGCAACACCCATCTAACCCCATCGACTTCAACGGATTTAAGCGTAACTCTGCCTATGATTCCACTGTTGAGTTCCTTTTAATTCAATATATACCATGACTCAGGTGAAGGACAAATGGATGGACCATTCAGGGAGTTGAGTGCTGGACCGGAGCAGTGCAGGTCGTGTTCCCAGAGTGTGAAGGGCTCAGGCAAGGGGCTAGTTCCAGTAGAGTAGCCAAGGTCCAGTCCTAGGTCCAAAGCACAGTGTCCAAAAGCCGATGGTAGCCTGGCCCAGGGGGAAGTCCAAAATGCAGAGTCAGGGGGGTTCTAAAGGTCAGTTATCGGCAAGTTCAAGGGCTAGACAAAGGCAGAGTCAGGGCATGGTTCGAAGGTCACAGGAGCAAGGCAGGATCCAATGCATGAGTCAGGGGATGGCGACTTGTTGCATTCACACTTGATGGTCTCTGTTGGCTAGGTTTTATGGCCAAGCACCAGAGGGCTGAACTTGCAGCCAGCTGCTTGGGAGGGAACCTGGGGCTGCTCCTCATTGCTATCAGTCAGCAGCTGGTGTCTGGCTAGGAGGCGTGCGCTTTGCAGTCTCTCCTGCAGGCTTGCTCTTTGCCTTTGTCTCTGTGCTCCAAGGGTGTGGGTGATGCTGGAGGAATGACCAACTGGGATTCACCTGTTGCCTCAGGGCTGGAAGGTGTTGGTGGCTCTGCCTTAGATGCTGGCTGTTGGTCTGATAAGCCTGTAGCTCGTCACCTTGCTTGCTGGTTCCTGGTTTAAGGCTAGCTACCCAGGGCTCCTCTTCTCTTGAGGAGTCCTCAACACTGCTGGCCCACAACACAGGGCTTCACACAAACATCTCCCTCCCCTGCTTTATTCTCATAGGCACACGTGAAGCTGCCATCTATTGAATTACACCCCTGGTCCACTGAGGTCAGTGCTGTCTTCGACTGGCAGTGGCTCTCCAGGGTCTCTTTCACCTCACCTACAACCTCATCTTTTTTACTGGAAGACCCAGGAGTTGAATGTGGGACATGATGAGTGCCAAGCAGAAGCTCTCTCACTAAAGCCTAACCCTGGAACTTAGGAAAATGCAATCAACCATTATCCCAAATTCATATATTTAAGGTGCTTAAAGTGCTCAGTGCGAATAAGTCCATCATATGAATTGTTCCATCATACAAATTGTCTTATAACAAATATCAGCGATGGTATGAAATCACAAATTTCCTTTAGACATCAACGATGGTATACAAGTAGGGATGTGCGTTTCGGCATTCAGAATGCCGAAAGAATGCCGAAATAAAAGTGTTTCGGCTTCTTTCGGGGAATGCCGAAACGTTTCGGGGAATGCCGAAACGTTTCGGGTAGCCGAAAGAAAAAAGCCGAAACGTTTCGGGATTCTTTCGGCTTTCTTTCGGCTTTTCAATGGGAAAATGCCTCCGTCTTCCCGGACGTCTGGGGGAGGCATTTTCCCACCGAATAAGCCCAAAATTGGTGGGGACCTTCCTCTAACCCTTCTCTAACAACCACCCAAGTTTCAGACAGATTGGACTTTGGGGGGCCATGTTATGGCCCCCCAAAGCAGGTCCCCCCATCCTCCCATAAGAAAGCGAAGGAGCAGCATATTGTTAGCATGCTGCTGCTAATCTTTCTTCATTATTTCCTATGGGGAAAAAATGAAGAGGCAGGCTTCCTTTGCCAGGGGTGGCATTTTGCATGCAAAATGCCCCCTCACCCTCAGGGGCCCTTCTCCCACCCCTCCTCCCACCCCCCACCAAGGCTCAGCCTGCTCCCACTTGGGGGGGCCATTTCATGGCCTCCCCAAGTAGGTGCTCTAATCTCTACCACTGACAGCTGGGGGAGGCTTGTGTTGCCAGGGGTGGCATTTTGCATGCAAAATGCCCCCAAGCCCTCAGGGGCCCTTCTTCCACCCTTCCCCCCACCCCCCACCCAGGCTCAGACTGCTCCCACTTGGGGGGGCCATTTCATGGCCTCCCCAAGTAGGTGCTCTTTTCTCTACCACTGACAGCTGGGGAAGGCTTGTCTTGCCAGGGGTGGCATTTTGCATACAAAATGCCCCCCAGCCCTCTGGGGCCCTTCTCTCACCCTTCCTCCCACCCCCCACCAAGGCTCAGACTGCTCCTACTTGGGGGGGGCATTTCATGGGGGGGAACACCAAAGGGCATGGCAGCACTATCTTACACAAAAATAACACAACTCACTTAACATCAGAGAATCACAAAAACACAATTCCTGGCAAAAACACTTTATTTCTTGAACAGCTTTAGGTTACACAGTAGGAGGGCACAACAGGGCATGATAGCAATGTACTACAAAAAATGATACAACCCACTTCACTGTTTTTGACAGCAATTGTGTTTGTGTGATTCTCTGATGTGAAGTGAGTTGTGTTATTTTTGTGTAGTACACTGCTTTTCTGCTCTGTGGTGCCTTCCTACTGTGTAACCTAAAGCAGTTACAGAAATAAAGTGCTTTTGACAGCAATTTTTTGGGGTGATTCTTTAATGTGAAGTGAGTTGTGTTATTTTTGTGTAAGATACTGCTTCCATGCCCTTTGGTGTTCCCCCCCTGCTGTGTAGCCTAAAGCTGTTCAAGAAATAAAGTGTTTTTGACAGGAATTGTGCTTTTGTGATTCTCTGATGTTAAGTGAGTTGTGTTATTTTTGTATAAGATAGTGCTGCCATGCCCTTTGGTGTTCCCCCCTGCTGTGTAACCTAAAGCTGTTCAAGATATAAAGTGTTTTTGACAGGAATCGTGTTTTGTGATTCTCTGATGTTAAGTGAGTTGTGTTATTTTTGTGTAAGATAGTGCTGCCATGCCCTTTGGTGTTCCCCCCTGCTGTGTAACCTAAAGCTGTTCAAGAAATAAAGTGTTTTTGACAGGAATCGTGTTTTGTGATTCTCTGATGTTAAGTGAGTTTTGTTTTAATTTTTCTGTGTGGGGGACTGCTGGTGTAATGTGTCATAATGCTTTGCCTACTTGTACTTTGGAAGGGAGAAAATAATTTTTTTAAAACTTTATTTTGTGTTGTTCTTGTTTTATTCTTTGTTGTGCAGTTGGTTCCCATCATAGGGAACAATGGGGCTGGCTGGCCAGCCATCTCTGTAGGTGGTGGGGGAATTTGAGGGAGGGTGTCTGTGGTTCAGGTGCTCTTTCACAGGGACCAGCTGGCACTCAGAAGTGTGCCCACCATTGTGGCACCCCTGGGCTGTGCAGAATTGCCCAGGGAAGGAGAGTTTAGAAGTTCCCAGCATAGGGAACAAAGTGAGAGGGCTGGCCTTTGCCAGCCTGTTCCTGGGGTTATGGGTGTGGGGCAGGTGGGGGTGGATTTGGGTCTGTGAGGGGCTAATGTGGGGATTTGGGTCTGTGTGTGGCAGCTGGGGGGGAATTGGGTTTGTGTGGGGCTGTAAGGGGTGGACTTTAGGGGCTGAGAGGACCTACTTGGGGAGGCCATGAAATGGCCCCCCCAAGTGGGAGCAGTCTGAGCCTTGGTGGGGGGTGGGAGGAAGGGTGGGAGAAGGGCCCCAGAGGGCTGGGGGGCATTTTGTATGCAAAATGCCACCCCTGGCAAGACAAGCCTCTCCCAGCTGTCAGTGGTAGAGATGAGAGCAGAGCACCTACTTGGGGAGGCCATGAAATGCCCCCCCCAAGTGGGAGCAGGCTGAGCCTTGGTGGGGGGTGGGAGGAGGGGTGAGAGAAGGGCCCCAGAGGGTTGGGGGGCATTTTGCATGCAAAATGCCACCCCTGGCAACACAAGCCTCCCCCAGCTGTCAGTGGTAGAGATTAGAGCACCTATTTGGGGAGGCCATGAAATGCCCCCCCCAAGTGGGAGCAGGCTGAGCCTTGGTGGGGGGTGGGAGGAGGGGTGGGAGAAGGGCCCCTGAGGGTAGGGGGGCATTTTGCATGCAAAATGCCACCCCTGGCAAAGGAAGCCTGCCTCTTCATTTTTTCCCCATAGGAAATAATGAAGAAAGATTAGCAGCAGCATGCTAACAATATGCTGCTCCTTTGCTTTCTTATGGGGAGGATGGGGGGACCTGCTTTGGGGGGCCATAACATGGCCCCCCAAAGTCCAATCTGTCTGAAACTTGGGTGGTTGTTAGAGAAGGGTTAGAGGAAGGTCCCCACCAATTTTGGGCTTATTAGGTGGGAAAATGCCTCCTCCAGGCGTCCTGAAAGACGGAGGCATTTTCCCAAAAAAAAACCCCGAAAGAATGCCGAAAGAATGCCGAAAGAATCCCGAATCCCGAATCCCGAAAGAGATTCTTGTTTCGGCTTTCGGCTTTAACGGTAGAGAATCTTGTTTCGGGTAATCCCGAAACAAGAAAGCCGAAAGTTTTTTCCTTGCACACCCCTATATACAAGTCACAAAATTTCTACAAGCAGTACATGTAAACAGTACATAAGATGCTTGGAATCCCTATTAGTCCCATATAAAGCCAGAATTCTCCACAAGAATGTAGTGTCCAGGTTATAGAAGTCTTCTCTTGAGTAATGTATGCTGCCTACGGGGTTTGCCAGCATGCAAAAAGTCCAGTCCCATTTCGCCCCAAAGGCTTCTTCATAGGCAAGATATCTGTTATCCAATTGTTTCATGCCCTTGGGACAGCTCTTTTGTTACCTTTAACCCTGGAACTTGACTATGGATGACTTCTGGCATGCCTGACTTTGCTTTTCAGACTGACCCTTGGACTGGACTCTGTGCCTTCAATCTATGACTGGACTTTGACGACACTGCGGGAACTCGTCTTCCTGTCGGCCCCCTCCACACTCTGGCAACGTGGTTCATGCCGCCCCTTCCTGGAACCCAACAGCGGGGGATTCCCTCGCCCTCACTGGGGGAGTGGCAACCCTATCTGTGATCTTTGTATCTTTGGGTAAGATACTTTTGTGGATTCATGTAATTGCTTTCCTTTAAACAAATGATGACTTCTGAAAGAGCAGCTTATCAGCCAAGTCAGATTTATGCCTGGGAATATTCAGTTTAAGAGAGTTAAGCAAGCACACTAAGGCCATGCATCAGTGAAAGTGGTAAAACCAAAACTTAAATGGTTTTGGAAATCAGGGTGACACTTCTTAACTGATGGCCATATATGTTAGGATCAATCTCTGTTCTGAATGTAAACATTATTCATAAAACAACACAAGCATGGACAACGGCATTGCGAAAAAAATTAAATATCAATGAGACACACACAGTGGGAATGTTTTGGTCTCTACAACCCACATTTTAAAAAAGATACCATGCATATTCTACAGCCATTATAATTATTGAATGTGGCTTGCAAAATAATTATACATTCTCTGCACAGACAACAAACCTGGGTCTTCAAGAAGGGTCAACGCCTAATGAGGAGCTTGGGTGCACATAGGTCTTACCTACTGGGGCAATCTAGGAAATTGCCTGAGGCCCCTTTCCAAGCGGGCTCCTACGGCAAGCAGGAGGGATAGAAAATGGTGGAAAACAGAGCAAAGTTAAAATGTAAACTGTGGTGCATTTGTGAAGGTAATTGCATCACAAAAATGGGGTCCTTTATTCTTGTTCAGAGTGGGTTAGGCAGGAATAAAGAGGGCCTAGGGGCTATCCTGGACTTCCACCCAGTGCCCCAGAATCTCTAAGACTGTCCTTGAGCACATGTCAGTCCCAGGGCCCCTTTCATCCTAGGAAAGGGAAGAGGGTGGTGAACAGTTTGTCCCTTGATTTGACAGGTCATTTGAAACCATTAGATCAACTAGACCAGGCAGACATACTAGGAGGGGTTTGAGTGATGCTGCATTCCTGTAACTGAACGATGGGACCCTGGGGTGGAGAAGTGGAAAGCTCTAGGCCTTTCCACTGCAGATCTCCTAGCCCCTTCGGTCTACCCTGCCCCTCTCTAGGCTCAGAGCCACTCTATTGGTGGCAGAGGCCTTCTGCCTGCTTACCATCCTTTTACACCCAGACAGATAAGTCAACCACTGCCAGAAGCTTCAGTAACACCAAATCCTGTAGTTATTTCAATATGGAAGGAAAACAGGCCTGCTTAAATTAATAACTATTACGATTAACTAATACTGGAAAATAGACATGGTTGCCATAGAGCAGTTGTCCAAATCCCAGCAATCTAATTTGCATGGCACGCAAATTGTCAGTTATGCAAATCAAGTACATTGGTTACTGCATCCTCTAAGGATAGCTTTGTGTCTGGCTCCTGGCAATTGCCATTTGCCAGTTTCTTTTCAGACAACATCAGAAGCTTGACATGGGGAGATGTAGCAAACATGTCAGTCATCATCAGGGCTTTTTTTCTGGGAAAAGAGGTGGTGGAATTCAGTGGGTTGCCCTTGGGGAAAATGGTCACATGGCTGGTGGCTCCACCCCCTGATCTCCAGACAGAGGGGAGTTGAGATTGCCCTCTGCGCCGCTCGGCGGCGCTCGGCACCGCCGAGCGGCGCAGAGGGCAATCTCAACTCCCCTCTGTCTGGAGATCAGGGGGTGGAGCCACCAGCCATGTGACCATTTTCAAGAGGTTCCGGAACTCCGTTCCCCCACGTTCCTGCTGAAAAAAAGCCCTGGTCATCATAGCTGTGACTAATCTCATTGGCTAGAACAATGGAGGTGAGTTAGGCAGAATACCACAGCTACATTTTGCCTTGCATCTCTGGATCTACAAAGGCAGAGACCTGATTGTTTAACAGAAGAGCTTGGATTCTGGGCCAGTAAACAGCCTTACAAGTACCAACTCTAGTACTGGAACAAAATATAGACACCTGGCTGACCTGGCAAGCCAACTGAAGTGCAACTTTTTCAGTTGGAAAGCAACGTGATCAGACCCGCAGCTCTGAACAGATAAAAGAAAAACCTTTAAAATGGACAGAGACTGCAAGGATTCTGAAGAGAAAAGGGACTGAATGAGAGAAATTCAAGAGTGATTCACATATTCTTCGAAGTGAATGCGTGGGGATGTAGTTGCTCATCGATTAGATGAATGAGACATACCTTTCCTGAGGCTGCCCTAGTAAGCAAAATTTAGTTACTACTATTTCATTTAGGGAAACAAAATTGTTGACAGCATAAGTTATTTTTCCCGTACCAGCAGAGCAGAAAAGAACGGCTCCCAGGAAGAAAAAGAAATATTTCAAAGAAATAGAATGACTCACTGCTTGGATTAGATTAAAAAGAGAGAGGGTCAGGGAAAGACGGATGAAATGTGACAAACAGGCTAAAATTAAATCATAGATGCAGTTTTTATGGCAGCAGGAGAGATACCTGCCCCGTACTTTACTATTTATACTTTCATCCTCTACATAACTTTTGTTGTCTTCTTTCTCCCATTTGAACACATTAGCCAGTTGATAGCACGCAGCCTTTACTTAGGGGGGAAACCCCCCCAAAAACAAACACAGACACTAGAGATTACTATGTGATTGGCTACAAGGATTCTGGGAACTACAAAAGTCTGCTTCTAGCAGAAAATCCAGAAAGCCCTAAGACTTCCCTCCGCCCTCCAAATAATCCCCTCTGATCTGAAAACAAAACACGCCCCTTTTCCCAGCTCTCTCAGGTGCAGATAAAAACAGTCATCATGAATAAATGTGTGTCTCCTACAGGCTCTGAAAGGATGGATAAGAGCTTCTGAATGCTGGAACTCCGAATGTATGAACAGTCATCCTTCCATGTGATGAATACCTATTAGACTATTAGGGAATGGCAACGCTGTTATAATACCAAGGGAAATACAAAAGTACTGGATTTAACCATTTCTTCTAACCCTGAGAACTGCTGTTCTCTGAGGAAAGACAGGGATTTTAAAGAAACGACTCACTGTACCATTTCCAAGATTTATCTAAGGAAGTAATTTTACTTCTATAAAAGAGATCTGCATTTGAAGTATACCTATAATTTTGCAGAGGCTTCATGGCTCAGTATGGCTCAGTATGTAGGAGTGTGTTCTTATATGAATTGATCCTAGAGGTCACTGAAGACAGGTACACCCTTTCTTTTCTGGTGCAATTGGGCAATTTCCCTCCTCACACCCTGCTATGACACATATTCTGATCCAGTGGCCATCACGGGTGACTGTTCCATTGCTCTTTCCATGGGCAGACCAGGACAAAATGCTGCATCAGCAGGGCTTTTTTTCAGCGGGAACGCGGGGGAACGGAGTTCCGGAACCTCTTGAAAATGGTCACATGTCTGGTGGCCCCGCCCCCTGATCTCCAGACAGAGGGGAGTTTAGATTGCCTTCCGCGCCGCTCAGCGGAACTCCCCTAAACTCCCCTCTGTCTGGAGATCAGGGGGCGGGGCCACCAGCCATGTGACCGTTTTCTCTGAGGGCAACCCACTGAGTTCCGCCACCTCTTTTCCCAGAAAAAAAGCCCTGTGCATCAGCAATGCTTAATTGCAAGAAGTCAGGGGGATTTACGTGATACAGGGTAGAAAGCAGTTAGAGTTCAATCACCACGCTGCGGCAAAAACTTCTCTTTGCACTGATGCCGCTGAAGTGACACTATCAGATAGAGCTGCCTATTATTTCCTTCCTATGATAAAGGTGCAAAGTGTTCTATAATGTTTATCTGCTATCTGAGTGTATTTCTACTTAATACATGGAGAGCTGAAACTGAGAGATAGTGCCTTCCCTCAGGGCACCTGTAGCTTATCGAGAATTCAATACTACTCTGTGAAATCCAAGAAGAATTGCCTGCTCACAGTGCAAGAGACACAAACAGGTCTGCTGTATATATTCCTCTTTACCAATGGTTCAAAAAGATTTTTTTTTAAAAAAAATAATCTTAACATTTAAAGGAGCCTTGATGTATATACATGCTCAGTTTATTAGAAAGGTCAAAAGAGGTACAAAAGACAAAGGGCTAGATCTTGATGAACTTGTAATGGACCAGATCTCTCCCCCTTCTGTCTTCCTACTGCAGCTCCTCTCCCCCATAGCTGCTCCTGAGTGTTGAGAGCTCTCGGGAATAAAACGGGATGCACATGACACGCACACGCACACGCACACGCACACATTAAGTTGCCTTCTGCTGCATCAGGTCCTTGGGCTATCCCAGTCAGTACTGCCTACTCAGACTTATGCTGGTTCTCCAGAGTCTCAGGCAGAGGTCTTTCACAGCACCTCTTACCCGGTCCTTTTAGCCAGAGATGCCAGGGATCGAGGGGCTAGGGCGTGCTAAGCAGATGCTGTAGCCCCTCCCCAACTCTACGGAGCATCTAATTCTGCACGCAGGAGCAGCTTCTTAGGAAGCTGCCGGGGGCTGCAGGTTCCGCAGAGGGAGGGGTAGGGCCTATTCTGCAAACACGTCCCATGCTTGTAGGATCAGCCCATTACACATAAGGGAAAATGCTGGAAGACAGGCCTGGCGAACTGAGAACCTTTCAGCATAACGTTATGCACCACAACTTCCATAGGAACATTTGGCCCCAAATTCCAAAGGGGACATCATGTTAGTTTGTTGCCATCCAAATAAAGAGTCTCATGGCAGAGCTTTGATGAGCAAGGGGCCACTCTCAAGGCAGACCACTGTCCCGTCTAGCTCAGGAGGGTCTATTTTGCCCAGCTTCTGCTCTCCTTTGTGTCAGACAGTCTCTCTCGACACCGTCTGCCCGAGCCTCTTCTACCAGAAGTTCCAAGGATTGAACCTGGGACCATTTGCATGCAAAACGGCCGAACCACTGAGCCACAGCCTTTCTCTCAAAGCCATAAAAAGCCCATCTGGTTAAAAAACCAAACAGTGTGTAAACAAACATCAACAATATTAAGACAACTTTGCTAGCAGCACTCATCTACAATGTCTGTAGATAGTTCAATGGAAAGGAGGCAGAATCCACAGACGTGGACCAATTTTTGAACATGCTCCCCAGCCTGAAATCCAGTTCAGGGCAAATTGCCCAGAAATGAGCTCTCTCACTCTGTGTTTGCTATATTACACTGCGGTTTGACTAACTAGATTCCCAGGGTATGAGCGTTTCAGAGTAGAGATGGGCACGATCCGCATTATGAATGAAAAACCCCTACAATAATGGCGATCACGCGATCGTGACCTGGCAGATCGTGATCGTCCACGGCCAATGATCCAGCGATCGGGAGGGGCCTGGATCAGGGCGATTGGGCTCGGATCGGGGATCCAGACACTCAGGCGCCAGCATTCTATTCCCCTGGCAATGGAGCTAGGGGAATGCCTGAGCTGTATTTGCCTTCCTTCTGTTGCCCTGGAAACCCGAATGGAAGCCCAGCTTTCCTTGATCAGCAGGGCTTCCTTCCAACCACAGAGCAGCAAAGCAGTCACCAGCTGGGAGAAGACACCCAGGGGAGGGAGGGGGAAGGGGGTGTTCTGTAGCCATGGGCACTCCAATCTCATCCCTGCAAACCCTGATAGGCAGCTCTGACGGCCAAACACAAACACAGATGCCGCCGGCATCCCCCATCGTTCCTGTATTGTTGGGAACAGTGGGGCGCCCCTCTGCTTTTGCCTCCACGATCCATGATCCACGGATCGGGAACGGGAGATGATTGGTGTGGATCATTTATTTGGGATAGTTGCAGGCCCTGATCCACGATCAGCTGGATCGTTAATTTTTTTTGGATTGTGCCCATCTCTATTTCAGAGTCAGAGCTCCCTTTGTTGGATACAATAAGAGAGCTCTGACACTCAAAATCTCATACCCTGGAAATCTAGTTGGTCTTCATGGTGCTACTGGACCTGAATCTTGCTCTTCTACTACAGACCAACATGGCTACCCACCTGAAACTATATTACACTGCTAACTGTAAGGAGAATCCTCACATTTCATGAGAATCTGTAGAGTGGTTGTATGTATGGGCCCTTGCACTGAATGAGACAGGAAAAGCAAACACTGGAAGTAGCAGCTGGGACTGCCCCACCTCCTGCAAACAGCTCCTTACCTGGGGGTAGCCTGAAGAACTCTGGAAAAAAGAGGAACAGCTGGGAGAAAGCAAATAGGAGAAAGGGACATGCCAAGAGGAAGGGGAGGAGTCACATAAGAGGAGGAGACAGGACAAGAGGAGGACCTAAATGGGGGATAAAAGACTGTCTTCTTCGTTCCATGCGTCTGATGAAGAGAGCTCTGGGTGACTCATGAAAGCTTATAATGGAATTTTTTAATAGGTTTCAAGTTCCTGCTAGATGCCTGCTCTATTTTCCTTGTTACAGGATTGGAAGGCAGAAGTGGAGGTTAAGCACAACTACTGAGATTAGGAAGAGCCCAGAAGCCAAGACTCTGGACTTGTAGGAGGGATAAAACTGTATAGGGTTGCTGGTAAATTAGACTAGGTCCCTGTTAAGTAATTTGGGACCAGACCTTCTGTTCAGACATGAAACAAGGCCCTGGGAGACTTCTGAATCATAACTACAGGGCCTGCCTAAGGCATAAAACCACCACCAGGAGGGGCACCATTGAAGCTTCTGGCCACCCAACATCCACCAGGCAGTCTGCCAGGACTGCTCCTACCCTGGGGATGTGCAGTGGCATCCCCAAGAGTAACAGCTTTACACAGTAACAGTGTGGAGTCTTTGTGGGGAAGAATCACATGACTAGTTAATTTGCAGCCTCTGAAAACACTGCATTTTCCCATTACAACTAAATTGCTTAATTAATATTAAGAATATTAGTTGGGAAGTAGATTCTGAGGTGTCCGGAAGTCCTGATGGGAGTCTGGGGTAAACTCTCCATAGGACTGCACTGCAAGTCTACTTAATTCCAAGTCAGAAAACAGCTCAGCCTGAAATGAAGAGGTGGCTGTTATTTCAAGAGGAAGGTTACTTAAACAAACCCTAACAAGAATCTACAATAGAATTCTAGGAGGCTTCAAGTCATATAGCATGCATTTCAAAGGCTTACTCCAGACGGCCACTCTCCTTAAAATATTAACAGCATGAGCTCTTTTTCCTTCTTTCTATATGACTTTTCACAAACTAAGGTGAGATAAAAGAGGATCTACATTAAAGAGTCATAAAATAAGAAATTTCAAGTTCATACTGTCAATACATTAGTTATATATCAAGAGAATCAGCATCAAAAAAGACTATTGAAGACTGACAGAAGGAGAGAAGGGGGCTTGGATATTTTAATGTCCCTCCCATGGGTTTTTTTCTAAGTATTTTTTTTCCTAGTTTGTTTTTTCCCTGACAAAAAAAACCCCCTACATCGAGATTAGTGCTGTGACTCCGATTGATCCAGCTTCTCGGAACATGCCCAGACAACAAGAAAATGGTTTCTCGGGCAACAGCAATTATGTGAGATCCGTTTGTGCCCTCCCCCCTTCCTATTCCTCTGCACTTTTAGCTGTTCACAAATAAGCAACAATGAGGCGCTGGACCTCTAGCATGTAATTAAAATTTATCAAGATAAATCATGGCAGGACAGATTGCTTTAAATGGCTATAATGCTTGTAAACAATTAAGCATTGTATGCTAAAGCAGCAGCTTTGTGCAAACACAAAAAGGTTAAAAAGAAGGATTTATTTGCAAAATTCAAGGTCTAAATTTACTTTTTCTGTGTAGAATAGACACTTAATACTTGCAGTGCACTGCAATTATGGAAAGAGAGTTAATGACTTCCACAAGTGACGTTTAAAACATCTTTTGTCTAAAGACACATTTGTAAATCTGGTAGAATAATCTGCTATGATGCAGTTTAAGGGTATGCAACCTTTTTGGACCAGAGAGAGAGAGAGAGGAAAAAAAGAGGGGCAGAGGTAAGCTTGCCATCCCCTCAGCTGAGGTGGGGAATTCCCTGCCCCCACCTGCCACCCCGGCCCCACTCACCTGGCCAGCGGGGGAGGAGCACAGGGCGAGGAGAAGAGCATGCACATGCTCCCCCTCTGTCCTGTATGCCAGCATACCTGCCATGATGGTATTGTGCATTTTGCATTGGTCAATGCTGTTTGCCAGAATTATATGCTCTATTCTGTACCTGAGAACTCAGATCATCTGAGAGTGTCTTAACTGCTAATATTAATTGCAGGAGGGCCAGTGGGCATCTCTGTTATCTGTTGAAAATATGTACTTTCACTTCTTCCAGCAAGTGTCCTTGGAAGAGAGCTGCTAGCAGTGCACACTGTATCTTTTCCCAGAGACTGGGATATTTTGCTTTGTACTTCATGTAGTCTAAACTAATCTGTTCCCATGCAACCTCTTTGGGGTTTCGCACCAGAATGTTAACGGACCCCGGAGGGTGGGAAGTTTCCCTATAATTAGTTATGCCTTTGTTTGAATTGTCAGTTCTGCCAATTGCTACCTTCAGGTGAACACCTGTACTGTATGGATCTCAATAAAGCTACTTCAACTGGAATGCCTGCGTGTTAACTGTGGAGGGCTTGAGGGACCTAGCTGCCAGGGACTGACACCCTCTTCAGAGGAATTCCAGGGTGCTCTGAGTTGAAAACTGCCTTTTTGGAGGCAGTTTCCACTTTCAGCACACACTAGGATCCTATTTCCCCAGTGGGGCGGGGGATACCCTGCTTTCATCCTCTGCCCCCCCCCCCGCCTCCATTTACCTGGCCAGCGGGGGAGGAAGGCATGGGAATGGGCCTCCCAGGCACACTCCCAGGGTGGCGTGAAAATGTCATTGATATTGTTGCACTGCCCCAGGAGCACTTCTGTGCTTTGCCGCGGGCCAATTTGGGCCCCAAATTGACTCGCTGTGAAGTGTGTGTTCACCCCTGCGCCCATGCAGTGACTTCACTGGAAGTAAAGAATAAAGAGGGAAAGAAGGAAGTAAGAGCCAGGTCTCCTCTCCTCCCACTGGTAAGGTAAGGGGACCTGGCAATCCTCACTCACGTGCACCACGGCTCCTTCCTTCGTCCTGTTGGAAAATGAATGTGACAGAGGGGGAAGAAGCAGTGAAAACCTCCTCCCAAGGGGTGGTTTTTACTCAGCGCATACCAGGATTCCTCTGTGGAGGGGGAGTGCACACGTAGCATGTAAATGGGAGGTAAATACCTCACTGTGCCCCACCCACCAGCCCCCTGCACCTCCTCTTGGGCCCCTGGAACCTCTACCAACCCTAGTCGAGGGGGTACAGAAAAGTCATACTTGGCAAGAAATGCTGCAGGCAAGCAGTGAGAGGCTCCAGCCCTATGGCAGTGATGCAGAGCTGGGGAGCAGTGGTGGGCCCATCATCTCCCCCCCATGCAGCCATTTCCGGAAGGAGTTCATCCCTAGCCCCGTTCCCATGTTAGATTGAATGCATGTACATCACGCGTATATATGTGTTCATCTTTTATTAAGAAAGGCAAACAGGCATTCTCTGGAGTCCTAGTGGGCAGTGAGAGACGGAGGGGCAAGGGATCCCCTCCCTAACCGGCGGGCTGGTGGTAACCCTGATACGAGAGCGCCTGCTTCTCCAGAGCACACGTGCCATCTCCCTGAATACTGTGTCAGCCAGTATACACCCAGCCGGCAACACTATGAACTATTGGTTGCTCGGGCTTCTCTTTTCTTCTCTTAGGGAACTGTGTGTCATCTTGACCGACTGGATTCCACTTGTCTGTTCATCAGATTTATGTGCCAGTCACACTTTCCAACAAGCAATCATAAGCACAGCGGTCACCATGCTTTTGATTTTTTTTTAATAAAAAAAACACTCTTTGAAATTATGTTGTTCCTAAGAATTCTATCAATTCAGACCAGTGGTTAATTGGTTGGACTGCAAATCAGCACTCTGATTCCCGAGGCAGTCATGAGTAAGTCACTCCTCTCAGCTCCCCACCTATATCGTGGGGATAATAATAACACTGACTTTGTTCTCCTCTCTGAATGAGGAACTAATCTGTCTACAAGAGTGGGATATAAGAGTGGTTGTTGTTGTTATTATGCAGAATAAGGGCCTGTCCCTTACATGACTCTATCATTTAGAGAACACCTGAGATAAATCTACAAACAAAATCTACAGCCATGCTACACATGTATGTGGCAGGGTTGATAGCAGGTAAAGAAAGTATATTTAGAACCAGGGCTTTTTTCTGGGAAAAGAGGTGGCAGAACTCAGTGGGTTGCCCTCGGAGAAAATGGTCACATGGCCAGTGGCCCTGCCCCCTGATCTCCAGACAGAGGGGAATTCAGCGGCATGGAGGGCAATCTCAATTCCCCTCTGTCTGGAGATCAGGGGGCGGGGCCACCGGCCATGTGACCATTTTCAAGAGGTTCTGGAACTCCGTTCCTCCGCATTCCTGCTGAAAAAAAAGCCCTGTTTAGAACTATATTTAGAAGTCTGACATCATAGATTGTTTTATTTGTGTGAAAATACCATAGTAGGGACAAATTGACCATTTGATTGCATGGAGTCCTTTTCTTTAAGCATATCTGTCACACAGAGTTAGGAATATATTTTATTAAGTTGCATAAGTTGCACTTCATCCTCTGCCTGTGTCTATATTAGCCAACATTGCTTTCATTTCTCACTTAGCCACTGCATGGAAGCAACTGGCCTTTGTTTCTGGTAACCCTCAACTGTATTCACAACATTCACAGAGGTTTATTGGCCAGGATATTATGCTGGAATTCTGCCCTGAGTTGGGGTCTACTGTGGAGGTGGTCAGACTAGGGTTGCCAGGTCCCTCTGTCTTCCAGCCCAGAAGTTTGGGACCTGACACCTACCTTCTCCCGGGCTGGTTCAACTCTTTGCATGCAAAGCACATGTGTGTTCCGGCAGTGACGTGATGATGTCACTTCCATAAGTGACACCATCATGCCGCCTCCCCTCAGGGGGCGGGGGTCTGGCCACTCGCCGGCAGCACCCCCCATGTGCCCGCTGGCCAGGCCTCACAGGAGTGCACATTTTTTCCCGGCACAGGCCAGAAGGTGAGTGATGATGGCGGCCACCGGGCCTGGCGGGCACGGGGAGGTGGTGGCGTGCTGCCTCCCCTCAGGCGGCAGGGGGTCTGGCCGCTCGCTGCCGGCACCCCCCCATGTGCCCACCCACCAGGCCTCAGAGGAGTGCACACTTATTCCCGGCACAGGCCAGAAGGTGGGTAATGATGGTGGCCACTGGAAAAAGTGCAGAAAAGGGCAACTAGAATGATTAAAGGGATGGAACACTTCGCCTATGAAGAAAGGTTAAAGTATTGTCGAAGGCTTTCACGGCCGGAGAACGATGGTTGTTGGGGGTTTTCCGGGCTGTATTGCCGTGGTCTTGGCATTGTAGTTCCTGACGTTTCGCCAGCAGCTGTGGCTGGCATCTTCAGAGGTGTAGCACCAAAAGACAGAGATCTCTCAGTGTCTGAGAGATCTCTGAGACACTGAGAGATCTCTGTCTTTTGGTGCTACACCTCTGAAGATGCCAGCCACAGCTGCTGGCGAAACGTCAGGAACTACAATGCCAAGACCACGGCAATACAGCCCGGAAAACCCCCAACAACCAAAGGTTAAAGTGCTTGGGGCTCTTTAGTCTGGAGAAACGATGACTGAGGGCTGACACGATAGAGGTTTACAAGATTATGCATGGGATAGAGAAGGTAGAGAAAGAACTATTTTTCTCCCTTTCTCACAATACAAGAAATCATGGGCTCTCAATGAAATTGCTGAGCAGTCAGGTTACAAGGAAGTACTTCTTCACCCAAAGAGTGATTAACACATGGAATTCAGCTTCAAGCATAGACAGCTTCAAGAGGGGATTGGCTAAACATATGGAGCAGAGGTCCATCAGTGGCTATTAGCCACAAAGTACACACTCTGTCTAGGGCAGTGATGCTTTGTATTCTTGGTGTTTGGGGGGCCCAATCAGTGGGAGGGCTTCTAGTGTCCCTTCCCCATGGCAGACCTCCTGATGACACCTGGTTTTTTGGCCACTGTGTGACACAGAGTGTTGGACTGGATGGGCCATTGGCCTGATCCAAAATGGCTTCTCTTATGTTCTTATGTTCCTATTTAATATGATTCTCCTCTTTCCTTCAAGAAGGGCTATGTGGTCCGATGGTTTCTCTGTAACAGAGGGGGTACCCTTGTGTCTCTGATCCTCCTTCTGCAGATACAGACTATGGGTAATCAGTGATGGCGGACAATGGCAGTCGTTCAAGGAAGAATTATTGCATGGAATAACTTGCCCCTGACAAGTTTCCAAGAAACCCCACTGTCTCAGAGCACTTTTGACAGACCCCCACCTGAAGATAAGTGAAGTTTTCAGTTTTGCTGTTCTCTGATTCTGTGAAAGTTCTCAGGAAAAGGCTTTTAATGGGAATTATCAAAGCCTTTCTTTGGAACTGAAGCCTTCCATTCGCATTAAATACCTAGAGCACAGGATGTGATGAGCCACTTTCCCCGTTATAGCAGCCCTCAAAGCACATTAGAAACCAATGGAGCTTAGAAGGCCTACCAAGCTCCTTTCTAAGGAGAGAATGTCATTGTAGCCATTAAAAGATGTGTTTGCGTATGTTGCTTCTTTGATCTCTTTCCTCTCCTCTTACCCTTCTCTCTTTCTCTTCCTTTCTCTTCCTCAGTAGTACAATTAGATAAAATGGATGTCTCATCTCTTTATCAGACTGTGAATTAAAAAATGCATTTGCAGCACATAAATAACTATTGCATTTACCTTAAAGGAAGATGATTTTGAAGGAAAAACAGCCCCCTTAAAATATGTTAAATACACACACAAAATGTATTGGACATAGCTGTAATTTGCATGTGAACATAAGACAGACCCCCTTTTTTCTTTTAAGGGCATACATGTGAACATGTCTAGCCTTGCATGTGAGAATATTCTGTAAAAATCAACTATATATCTGTTGCTAAAAATACTGAAAAATTTAGAGATTAGGCACAGAATATTTCAAGTCTCCAAATAGTTTAGTTTTAACATTTGACATTTCCTTCCTTGGAAGACTGTGGCAGTCCCAACACGCCTACCCACACCTTTCTGCTGGTCAAGATTTCTTAACTGCATGTGTGTATGCTGTGCTTGCTGGAGTCAAGAAATTTCTGCTATTGATTACTAGTGGTGCCAGCACAGTGACCAATACAAAATGGGTTGCTTGCAATAATTTCATTTCCATCATACATGCTCAATCTACAGTGTTATCTTATACACTAATAGCCGAGTGTCCATGATTTGTGGATACTTAAATCTGAAGACTGGAGCCATGAATGGACAAGATAAACCTTCCTGCACACCTGGAAAATTCCTCAGATTTCAGAAAAATCTGACGTCTATATATATAAAAATAGACAGGTTAAAAAAACCCAAAAGGATAAAAGGAGCACCTGTAGCTTTAACCAGATGTCCTCAGTGGCTGTTGCTAGGAAACCATTATAGTTTAGCCAGTATTCCAGGCTTCATTTCTGTCAGGAAAGGCAGGGGGAGGGTGGAGGGCCCTTTCCAGGGCTGTTTTGGCTTTTGAGGGAGGCCTCATTGGGGCCAGGTCCAGTAGCAACTTTTATAGATCCACCTAGGCATCCAGAGCCACCTGTGAAATTGTCTAAGCACTTCCAGCCATGGACACACAAGCACATTGAATAATAAGGGGGACTATATCCCTGGCAGCATATGACTTGGATCTATTACAGTGTCAACGACTTATGAATTGGATGTGAACCTTTTTTGTACTTTGCAATTCCGTTAAAAAAGTGATCTCATATTGATTATTGCAGTTATATTTATAACTTATTGAATACAGTATTTATTGATGAGCTAGCACTTGGCACTTTTCCTCTGATTCAAGTTGGTGAGGGACATTGTATTGACTTTTGTATGTATATTTATATCTTTTTGACTATTGTTTTTATTGATGAATTTGCACTTTGCCTTTGACTGAATGAAAACATTGTAATCGAAATTAACATTGAAGCACGATGCATTTTAACATCATCGATGCTCGTAACTGTTTTTTTCCTCCATGGAAGGTCTTTGATCTTCCTTTTTGCTAGTTTTTCTACTGTGCCCTTTGTGTTTGCTTGCTACTGTTCAACAGTAGAACACACACACACCCTCACCCACCAGTACAGTATAGCAGAGTTTCAAGGTAGGATATGGGAGACCTAGGATCAAATCACCACCACTCTGTGGAATCTCACTGAATGATTCAGTCACACACACTCAGTAGGGTTGCCATGTCCCTTTCCCCTTCTAGTGGGAAGACGAGTTCCTGGTACTCACTTTCTCTATGTTCCTCATGCCCATGTGCCTGAGTGATGTCATCACTTCCAGTGACATCAGTTCTGGGTGATGTCATTGTAGGAGCACTCTCAGGGCGGTGCAATGACATCACTCCTGGGAAATGACGCAGGAGCACCGCCCTTGAAACGTGCTTAGGAGGCCCGTTCCCATGCCTTTCTCCCCTGCCATGCAGATGCGTGATGGTGGGGGGTGGAGGGTGGGATAGCCCCACTATCACCAGGGACTGGTAACCCTAACACTCAGCCACCTCTCTGGAAGAAAACAGGAAAGGGGCTATGAGGGACAGGGAAGGGAAAGAGGGCATGGTGCGGGAGGGGGAAATGAGATGCCCCTTGCAAGTCCTCCACTTGCGTATTATTGTTATCACCTCTCAGGTGGCATCTGAATGGAGTTGCAGAAGCCTGATGTTCTCGGAAGGAAAGCCATTCTGTTCACCTTTAAATACTGAAGCACGAGGAACAAAACCCAGATTAAAACCCGGAGGGTACTTGGATCCTGGGAAAGTGGAAGATAAGGCCTGTCAAACTGATTTTCAGAAAGATAACACATCTGCAACCACTTGTGTAATATTCATTGCTTCTCTAAGTTTTGCTTTGTGTGTGTGTGTGTGTGTGTGTGTGTGTGTGTGTGTGTGTGTGCACGCACACAAGATATGCCTCTTTAGGCTGAAGGAGAAGAAGAAAATACACTTTCGTCTTCTCTCATCTAGATCATTCTTAACATTTCAGTCTGCAGTATTATGTTTAATGTGAACCACTTAATTACATTAATCCATTATCACTTGAATTCTGTCAAAGATTGTGATCCTTTGCTTGCTTACCTGGAAGCAAAGGCCAGGCTTGATGTCAGATCCAGTAAACAACATCATTGTTAATTTACTTAAATGAACATTCTGCCTGCATAGTGTGTGGCTACTACCAGTTTGGAATTAAAAAGCCTGACATGAAGATTACAAACCTCAGTCGTGGTGAGAACCATGACTGTTAGCCCAAGTCCACCAGAAAGCAGGAGTACAACTCAAATCCTCCTCTGTTCCTTATGATGCTATGTTTGAACTGGCTGGCTACGGACCTCCGGATTCCATTTGTCTGCTGTTACTGACCCCCTGTGGTATGTATCTGCAGAGGGAGTGGAAAACTATCCACACAAACTCTGGGAAGGTGCCCCTGAAGCTCAATGTTACTGCGCTCCACTGGCCCCAGACTGGAACCGCACCCTTAATTCCACAACATGAGACCTATATTTCCTCCTTGGTCTCTTCCCCCTCCTCTTATCTTATTCCTGTCAGCTCTTCTGACGCTGGGAAGGTTCCTTACACCAATGTTTCCTCTCCCCCTGTGTGGTCCTCTCTGTCCAGCAGCCTGGACCACCTGGCAGTGTGGGAGCCTCTCCTGTGCTCTCCTCCCTTGGGCATGAAAAGATTGCCACCTTCCCTGGGGCTTCCCCCTCTCCTGCGGCAGTGTCCACCCATGCGCTCAGAGCCTGGGAACCCTCTTCTGGCCGACTCTGGCAGCGGATTCAGGGATGGCCTCAGAATCTCCTGCTGCCCTGGGAAAGGTGTTTGTCAGGCTGCTGATCCCTTCTCCCAGCTCGGGCAGCTGCCTCGTCCTCCCCCATTGCACAACCATGGCTGTCCTATTGACAGCCCGCCTGGCCATGCAGGCCCTGCCCCCACCCCCGGCGGCATCCTGACCCCCCCCCCTTCCAGCCTGGCCACGATTACTTCTGGCACTGTGTGGGCAGTCGGGTACTGACGGGTACTGCCAGCTTGTTATTCTGTTTTGGCAAATTCTTTATCAAAGGCTCTTAATTATACATACTGTAATTAAATTATGGTGAAATAAAGTTATTAACAAAATAAACAAAATGTTAAATCACCAAAAACATGTTGTCATTTCCTGACATCAATAATAAAATTACAGTCACTCCAAACTATTTAAAGCTCTGAAATGTACATATTGTGAAAAATTTATAATGAATTATAAATATTAAATCACCATAGGCTTATCATCATTTCTTATCATGAATGAACTTACGATCACTCCAACACCAAGATTTTCATCTTCAGGAAAGAATCCGTTGCTGTAAGGTGTTACTTCCCATTACAGCTTTTAACCCATGTTCTGCAGCCACAAAGTCCAAATTTAAAGACACAGTGTCACGTTTTAGGTAACAAGAGTACTCAACTTCATTATTTAAACCATGAGGGGTCAAAGGCAGCAGCTCCCCAAGGTCTCGGGCTGGCGTCTTTCACATCCTGCGCTTCCTGATTCTTTTAAACTGGAGATGCTGAGCAGACCCTCTTCCCCTGAGCCCCTCCCTGTTCTGTGACAACTTGAGATCTTTTGCTACCTGAAGCAGTGGCAGCCATAGTCACTGCCTCTCCATCTCACAGCTGCTGTCAGTACTGCACCTGCCGCCCACCTGTCTTACCACTACAGCAGTAACTGCTGTCACTCACCACCCACCTTTGCTGTTCCTTGAACTTGTTCTACTAATGAAACCTTGTGAAGGAATACACTTCTGGGCAGTAGTATATGTGGAAGGGATCTTGGGGTAAGAGTGGACTGTAAACTAAATATGAGCAGTCAGTGTGATGTGGTGGCAAAAAAGGCTAATTCAATCCTGGGTTGTATCAAAGAGGCCATAGCATCGAAATCGCAGGAGGTCATAGCCCCTCTCTATACTGCCTTGGTCAGGCCACACCTGGAGTATTGTGTGCAGTTCTGGAGGCCTCACTTCAAAAAGGATGTGGACAAAATTGAGAGGGTGCAGAGGAGAGCGACGAGGATGATCAGGGGTCTGGAGACTGAGCCCTACGAGGAAAGGCTGAGGGCCTTGGAAATGTTTAGTTTGGAGAAGAGGAGGTTGAGGGGGGACATGATTGCTCTCTTGAAATATTTGAAAGGCTGTCATTTGGAGGAGGGCAAGGAGCTGTTCCAGTTGGCAGCAGAGGGTAGGACGTGAAGCAATGGGCTTAAATTACATGCACAAAGGTACCGGCTGGATATTAGGAAGAACTTTTTCATGGTCAGAGTAGTTCAAAAGTGGAATCAGCTGCCTAGGGAGGTGGTGAGCTCCCCTTCACTGGCAGTTTTCAAGAAGAGTCTGGATGAATACTTGTAAGAGATGCTTTAGGCTGATCCTGCACTGGGCAGGGGGTTGGACTAGATGGTCTGTATGGCCCCTTCCAACTCTGTGATTCCATGATTCTATGAATGTTCTTGAAAAAGGAAGGAGTTTTGTGAGAGTTCAAGCACAGGGTGGCACGACCAACCTTGTTTCCGTTAAAGAAGCAAGGAGAAAAGCCTCCTCTAGGCGTCAGGCGTCAGGTGGCTGGCAAAGGGAAGGCTGTGGGGTGTGCCTTGGGAGGCAGTCCCCTCTCAAAGTGTGCCCCTTGAGGCAATGCCTTATTATTGTGCCTCAAGAGAAACTCAGGCATATTTGCATTGCCGTGATTGAAAGTGCCTTTGGTTGCTTTTTCAGACCTCCTCTAAACACAAACAAAAGGGTGTTGGAGTACTGGTTGAAAAGATCGCACCATTCTTAATAAACATCCACACTATCAGGCAAAGATTCATGCTGCACTTTAAGGGCTTTAAATGGATTTTAAAAAAACCCAACAGCAACAAAATAATCCACTATTAATTAAAAGCCTATCAGGGAGAAAAGTGAGCGCTGGCCTCAAGTTTGTGGAAACATCCCAAGACTTTATTGGTAGAAATTATACTCAAGCTCTTAACTGCAACTCCAACATGGAGTCAATAAAAGGATGCTGCTGGGTAGGGTTGCCAGCTCCAGGTTGGGAAATTCCTGGAGATTTGAGGGGGGGGGTGGCACCTGGAGAGGGTGAGGTTTGGGGAGGCAGGGACTTCATGGTATAATGCCCATCTTGTGTCCATCTTCCAAAGTAGCCTTTCTCTCCAGGGGAACTGATCTCTGTGGCCTGGAGATCAGTTTGATTGATTCATTGAATTTCATGGTCTCCCTGTGAACAGGCTCAGAGCAGATAACATCAATATTAAAATTTACAATAAAATTTGCTAAACTTTTGTGATTGGAGTGAGATTCTTTTGTAATTATTATTGGTAATAGTAGTAGTAGTATTTTGGTTTTTGTCTGTTAATGCAGGATCAGGCTCAAGGCTATGGCCAAAAGAGCTGTACCGGGAAAAGAAAGGAAAGGAAGACAATAAGATTTGCTTTAAAAATCATAAAAATACAACTCCAACCAAACATTCTATGGGGTGGAAGACTGAGGAGTGGCAGTGGTCCAGAGGATGGAAAAAATCAGACTGGGAACTGTACTACCTCCGCCCCCCCCCCAGGAGACCGGCAGGAACAGGGGCGGCGCCAGAGTTTTTGGCACTTGCGGCCAGCCAGCCAGCCGGCCACCCCCCCCACATGTGCACCGGCCTGCGTGATGACGTCACATGTGATGCGCGCACGCACACACATGCACACACACTGCCTGCCCAATCACTGCAGCAGGTGGCTGGGATGGTGCGCGGGTGGCCTCCAAGCTCTCCCGCTCAGTTGCCTTTGCCGCCGCAAATGCCTGCCTGCGGCTGCTGCATCCAGCTGGGGGCGTGTGCTGGCGGCGGCGGTGGCGGTGCAGGGCAGGAGGGATAGGAGGCTGCAGCTGTGTGGCGCGTGCTCTCGCCCCCCGTGCCTCCTCCGGCACTCCCTCTAGCACCCAGCGCCTGAGGCCACCACCTACCTGGCCTCAATGGGCGCGCTGGCCCTGGGTAGGAAGGCTTGCCCATAGCCCTGCCTCAACCCGTTGTAATTACAGGAGCTCTCCAGCCACCACCAGGAGGATGGCAACCCTACTGCTGGGGACAATGGCAGAAGAGAAAATAAGGAGTGAAACATCATTGCCTTACTGTATTCCGCAGAACTGAAGGCCCACAGATCCCATCAGATGGCAGTAAGACCGGAACAGCAAGGGTTATTCACAGGCGAACTGCAATGGTTACACCCAAGAGCATGTAGCTGAATGTGACTTCAGTGGGCTTAAACTATACTCCATTCAAGCCAGCATTTGACATACTTGCTTCTTGCACTTGGCTTCTTTAAATAATTCACAGGGGAGGATCACTAGCATCCATTTAGATTTGCCCATCTCCACATTTATTTATTTATTTTATTTATTTATATTCAATTTATATTCCACCCTCCCCACATCAGCAGGCCCGGCAAAAAGCTAACAAATCTTGCCGGGCCCTGGTCTCATTAGACAGAGCATTCCACCAGGCTGGGGCCAGGACTGAAAAAGCCCTGGCCCTGTTCGATGCCAGGCGGGCCTCCCTAGGGCCAGAGATCTTTAATAGATGTTTATTGTTTGAGCAAAGAGTCCTCTGGGGTTCATATGGGGAGAGGCGGTCCCACAGATACACCAGTCCTAGTCTGCATAGGGCTTTGTAGTTTAGTACCAAAACCTTGAACCTGATTCGGTACTCCACCAGCAACCAGAGCAGCTGGCGCAATACTGGCATTATATGCACACATATCGGCGTTCTGGTGATGACCCGCATTGCCGCATTCTGTACCAGCTTTAACCTCTAGATCAGGTTCAGGGAAAGCCCAGCAAAGAGTGGTAGTCCAGCCTAGACAGTAGTCCAGCCTAGAGGTGACCACTGTAGTCAAGTCACAGGACGGAAGACAAGGGGCAAGTTGCCTGACACGGAAGCCAGAGTCCTCCCAGAATTACAACTGTTCAGTCATCTCTCTTTTGTCTAGGGCCTTCGAACCACAGTGTCAGACAAAGGAATATAAATGGTCCATGGGGCTGTATGACCCTGCAGCAGATTAGATTAAACTGATGTCTAATTTCTGTTCTGAAATCTAATATGCTCTGATGCCTTTTCACAAAAGTGAACATAATTTGTACAGAAAACATAACATCTTTTGATTGGACAGGGACACAAAGAATTGCTTGCATTATCTCTCTGTGTGTGGTTAATGCAGGAGAGAAAAAGGAGCAATTTTTTTTTAAAAAACTGGAATGTATATTTTAGACAGCTTTGATCTTTACATTTAAATTACAAATGTGGGAAAGGCAAAAAAAAAAAACTTGAAGGTTGAAATGAAAATCTTTTTCTTCTTGCTATGAATAAGGCACCAACCAATTCAAGAAGATGTGAAGTGGTGACCTCTGTTAATACATTTGCCCTAAGGAGAGAACTTCAGGGTCATCATTAGTCTGACTCCTTATAAATTGCAGAGATTGGCCATCATGATGAGTCACACGGTATGTCACAAGATCACATAAACTTTCAATCCAAAGTGTGAATGAAAAGGGGCAGCCAAAGTGGACTCTCTTTCCACAAGTTGCACGTGCCACTTCCGTCACAGTTTTTATTTGCAGGATTAAGGCTTGGGCCGTTCCGTTCGTTAGGGGGCTGTGTAATAGGATGCTGGGGAACTTACAGTTTCCTGATTTCACAATGTTATGATTAAGGCTGAATACACAGTATATATCTGGTACACCGATGATTGTTGCTTTTGCATATTTGTGCTGTTAATTGGGTTAAATTGTTCAGGCAGCACACTGCTGAAGTTTGCAAACATGAGAGAACCATCACAACAAATGCAGCATAAATTCCATTATATTTTACAATCCAGTTTTTAAAAACCCTGCTCAAATGCAGATATCTAACTACTTCACTGTTTGCAAGATGGGGAACTGTGGTAGTATGGGACAGCAAAGAGAAAGAAACAGGGAAAGGATCAGCAGAAGGAGTCTAGAACAAGTCCCTGGAGAATCGGTCCTATGTGCATCTGCCAAAAACCTAAACCAAACCGAAGTTCAGTGGCACCTTAAACTCTAACAACATTTATTCCAGCACTAGCAACAAAGCCCATTGTGGGGAAAAATACAAGAGGCTCTAGAAAGGGGAGGGGGACAGGGGGGCATTGCCGCATCCTCTGAGCCTGATCCTGGCTGGGTAAAGGCGAGGGTGGGCATTGCCACCTGCTTCTGATCCCAGCTGGGTGAAGGCGGGGGGCAGCCATAGCCACTCACTCCGCTACGGATCCTGGTCAGGAGAGGGTAGGAGGCCGGCATTGCCATCTGCCCCGGGCCTGATCACTGCTGAGTGAAGGCGGGGAGGGGGCATTGCCTCCTGCTTTGCTCCTGTTCCCTGTTGGGTGGAGGCAAGGGGCGGGCCTTGCCACCTGATCCATTCCTGATTCCGGTCAGGTGAAGACAGGGGGCAGGAATTGCCACCTACTCTGTGCCTGATCCCTGCTGGGTGAAGCTTGCAAGCTGGCATTGCCTCCTGCTCCACTCCTAATCCCTCCCATGTGAAGGTAGGAGGCCGGCATTGCCATCTGCCCCGGGCCTGATCCCAGCTGGGTGAAGGCAGGGAGTGGGCATTACCTCCTGCTCCACTCCTGATCCCGGCCATGTGAAGGCAGGGAACTGGCATTGCCACCATTCCTGATCCCAGCCAGGTGAAAATGGAGGGAGGGCATTGCCATCTCCTCCGCTCCTGATCCTGACCAGGTGAAGGGGGGGGTAGGCATTGAAACTTGCTCTGTGCCTGATCCTGACCAAGTGAAGGGGGCAGGCATTGCTATCTGATCCCAGCTGGGTTAAGCGGGGTGGGCATTGCTGCCAGCTGCACTCCTGATCCTGGCCAGATGAAGGCATGGGGTGGGCATTGCTACCTGCTCTTCTCCTGATCCTGGCAGGGTGAAGGCAGTGGGCAGGCATTGCCACCTGCTCTGTGACTGATCCCAGCTGCGTGAAGGGAGAGCAGGCATTGCCACCTGTTCCGCTCCTGGTCCCAGCCGGGTGAAGGCCTAGGGCAGGCATTGCCAAGTGCTCCACTCCTGATCTCTGCCGGGTGAAGGTGGAGGGTGAGCATTGCCATGTGCTCTGCTCACGATCCCAGTAGGGTGAAGGCGGGGGGCAGGCATTGCCTCTTATGGGGAGGGCAACAGGGACAGGGACAGGAATCCCGGTCCTCTGGGGACGGGGGAGGTATGGCAGTGGGACTCGGTCAAAGTGGAGAAGGCCGCGGAGATATGGAAAGGCTCGGTGCCCTTCTAACCTACATCCCATCCTGAGACATGCTGGTGTTGGAGCTAGCCCTCCAACACTGATGTTGTGTAATGCCAGGTCCATAAATAATAAGACCGGAACTCTGCATGATATTTTTTGCAGCAGCTAATATGGACCTGGTATGCGTGACCGATGACCTGGGTGAGGGAGGGCAAAACAGTCGCCTTGGGCGAGCTGACCCCCTGGGATACTCAGTCCTTCATCAGTCACAAATGGGGTGTCGGGGGGGAGGGGTGGCAGTTCTCATCCAAGAGGGTTTCTCCTTCAGACCGCTTCCCATCTTGGAGATCTCTGCCATTGATTGTGTGGGACTGGTGTGGAGTGCCGAGGAAAGTTTGGCTGTTTGTCTGGTGTACTGACCACCTAGCGCACCAGCAGACACCCTGCGGCGCCTGTTGGAGGTGGTGGCGGGGTGGGCCTTGGAGTACCCGAGGCTGATAGTGCTGGGGGACTTCAACGTCCATGCTGATGATGCCACCTCTGTAAAGGCTGCGGACCTGGTGTTGGCCATGGCAACACTGGGGCTTTCCCAGTTTGTATCGGCACCCACACATATAGCAGGCCACATGCTAGATTTGATCTTCGGGATGGGAGTGGATGTGGTTCTGGATAGAATAGAGTTAGTGCCATGGTCAGACCATGAGATTCTGGAGGCTCGGCTGGGTATGTCACCCCTCCCCTGCAAGGGCGGTGAGCAAATTTATGCTCATCCACGGAGACTCATGGATCCAATTGGTTTCCAGAATGCTCTGTGGGAACCGATGCTCCACAGCAGTTCATTGGATGAGCTGGTGGAGGACTGGCAGGTCCGGTTCTCCGAAGCCATCGATGAAATCGCTACCCATTGTCCTCTTCTTTCCCGTAATCACCAAGCACCTTGGTATACAGAGGAGCTATGGCAACAGAAACGGGAACTAAGACGACTTGAGCGCATGTGGCGGCAATCTTGTGATGAAGAAGCAAGAGCATCTTATAGGTTGCTTATGAAATCCTATGAGATTGTGTGCCGTTGTGTTTACATATATTTATATGTATTTTAATCTATGTATCTAAGATGTTTTATGGTTTTAAATTGTATATACTATGAAATATGATTTTAAACTCCTGCTGCCTGCCAGCTGCTAGTTTAAAGGGCCCTTTCCTGCCATGTGCAAGGGGCAGGGCCCTTTAAACACCCCACAAACTGACCTTCCCAATGTCCAATACCCACCAAATTTGCAGGGGACATAGTCCTCACTGTCCTCCGGGAAAGGCATGATGCATGGTTCCCCCCCTTTGTTGTCATTTTCTCCTCACATTGGCAAAAACAGGACTCTCTGCTGGAAGCTACTTTGAGGGGTTACAAACTGACCTTCCCAATGTCCAATGCCGACCAAATTTGCAGGGGACATAGTCCTCACTGTCCTCCGAAGACCCCCCCAAGTTTCAGTGAGATTGCACCCTGGGAAAGGCATGATGCATGGGTCTCCCCCTTTGTTGTTTGCATGGGTCTCCCCCTTTGTTGCAGAAGCACCTGGGCTGAGGCAACAGCACATGGTGGAGAGCTGCTGCTAGAAGGTAAGGGGTTGTTGTCTTTCTGCTTTTTGCCCTTTGCCTTTCCTAGCTACTGTGTGAGAAGCTGAGGGTGAGTGGGTTCTGTGTAGCTTGCTAGAGGGTGGTTCTGGTTAAGTTCTGTGTGGGGCTGTTGGGGGCTGAGTGAATTGCTGTTGTTTGCTGCTGGTTGCTGTTGCTCTTGGTTACAAGCCCCGCCCCCTAGTGTCCTGGGGCCCTGCTGGGCTAGGCAGGGAGTGACCTTTTGAAACAAAAGGCCCCTCCTCGCCAGAGGCACGAGCCTTTGGTGCGAGCCGAAGGGCGAGAGCTAAAGGACTCTTGGCCTGTGGCTCTTAGCCTGGGGATCTGCCGGGGGACCTGAAACTCTGCTGGTATACTGGTTCTGCTGGTTCTCTAGGTATATATCTGGAAGGCAATCATGTCTACTGAAGCCCCCTTCGCAGTCACCTCCATGGAGTGTGCCATGTTTGTTTTCCTCCCAGAAGAGAAGACAGAGTTCACTTGCCAGAAGTGTAAGCTGGTCAGAGTTTTGGAAGAAAAGGTTCAGAGCCTGGAGGAGAGGATCACCACCCTTCAGGAAATCAAGGAAAGGGAGGATTATATTAACAAGTGCCTGGGGGCTCTGCACAGCCAAGAAGAGGAAAGTCAAGGAGGAGAAGAAAGAGTCAATCTCCCTTCTGAGCCTCCTCTCAGATCTATGGTTCAAACCCGAAGACGTCAACGAAGAAGATGCTCTGGTCCACTTGAGCTCAAGAATAGTTTTGAAGTGCTAGAGATGGTGACAGAGATGAGAGTGGAAGGAGAACTGCAAAGTGCTGGAAGAGGGAGTGCAGAAAACATGGGGCCACATGGAAGTGGAAAAAAACGGAAGGTGGTAGTCATCAGGGACTCTTTGCTCAGGGGTACGGAACGCCATGTCTCTGAGCCAGATCCCCTATTCCGAGAGATGTGTTGCTTGCCGGGGGCCAGAATTCAGGATATTACCAACTGGCTGCCGAAACTCATCAAGCCTGCTGATAAGTACCCGTTTGTGCTGATTCATGTGGGAACGAACGACACGGCTTTGAATACTGTTGCAAGAATTAAAGAGGATTATAAAGCTCTTGGAAGGCAGTTGAAGACATTGGGGGCTCAGGTGGTATTCTCTTCTATCCTTCCAGTCACAGGAAGAGGAACACGCAGGAAGCGGACCATACTTGAGGTGAATCGCTGGCTGAGTTGCTGGTGCCGGCAGGAGCGCTTTGGGTTCTGGAACCATGGGATAGGTTTTCTTAGAGAAGGCCTTCTAGCACATGATGGGCTTCACCTCTCAAGGGCAGGGAAGAAAACGTTTGGAACGAACCTGGAGAACTTCATCAGGAGAGCTTTAAACTGATGCCGCAAGGGGAAGGGGACGATCGACATGGTGATTTCAATGACAAAGTGAAAACAGTGGGGTCCCACCTGGGTAGGAAAGGTCAAACAAAGGTACAAGGCTACAAGTGTCTATATACCAATGCCCAAAGTATGGGCAATAAGAAAGAAGAGCTTGAGCTTCTATTGCAAACAGAGGGCTATGATATAGTAGGAATTACTGAGACTTGGTGGGATGATTCCCATGACTGGAATGTGCTAGTGGATGTGTATGAGTTGTTAAAGAAAAACCGGAAGGGTAGAAGAGGAGGTGGAGTGGCGTTGTATGTGAGGAGAAGGCTTGATTGTCAAGAAGTTATGGAGAATGGGGCAGACAGCCCAGTGGAAAGCAAGGACAAAGGGTATTATTGTTGGAGTCTGCTACAGACCACCTGACCAGCGAGAAGAAACAGATGCTGCCCTCTTTGAACATATTGGTAGAGTATCCAGACATCAGAACTTTTCAATTATGGGTGACTTCAACTTCCCTGATGTGTGCTGGAAGACAGGCTCAGCAAAGCGTCATGAATCACGCAATTTCCTGACCTGCCTGGCCAATAACTTCCTTTTTCAAAAGATGGAGGAAGCTACAAAGGGCTCAGCCATACTAGACTTGATATTAACCAACAGGGAAGAATTGGTTGAGGAGATGAAGGTGGTGGGGACCTTAGGGGGAAGTGACCATGTCCTCCTTGAATTCCAGTTGCTGTGGGGAGCCAAGGAAGTTTGTAGCCAGACTCGTAGGTTAGATTTTCGTAGGGCCAACTTCGATGACCTCAGAGGCTTGATGAGAGTCATTCCGTGGGGGGGGGGTGCTGGAAGGGAAAGGAGCGAGTGAAGGGTGGGCCATTCTCAAACACGAGCTTTTGCAAGCTCAAGCCCTCACTATCCCAACAAGACGGAACATGGTAAGGGCTCCAAGAAACCGATGTGGATGTACAGAGAGCTCCAGAATAAGCTAAGAGAGAAAAAGGAAATGTTCAGGAAAAGGAGAGAAGGACAGACCTCTAAAGAGGAGTATATGAGGGTTACTAGGTACTGCAGATCAGCCATCAGAGAGGCCAAAGCTCAGTACGAGCTGGGTCTGGCCAGGAGGGCTCGCTACAACAAGAAAAACTTCTACAGATATGTGAGAAGCAAATGTAAGGTAAAAGAGGCAATTGGACCGCTGTTGGGAGTAGATGGAGAAACTCTGATGCAGGACAGAGAAAAAGCAGACAGGCTTAATGACTTTTTTGCCTCTGTTTTCTCCTTGAAGAACTCAGGCACATCTAGAGATAGTAGAAAATGTGGCAGGATATCTGAGTGGCTAATTGACATTGACAGAGATGTTGTGGAGAGGTATCTGGCTGCATTGGATGAATACAAACCCCCTGGGCTGGATGGGGTGCACCCAAGAGTGCTGAAAGAACTTTCTAGAGAACTTGCAGAACCCCTGTCCATCATCTTCAAGGCCTCCTGGAGGACTGGGAATGTGCCACAAGATTGGAGAAGAGCGAATGTTATCCCAATCTTTAAGAAAGGGAGGAAGGACGACCCGGGAAAGTACAGGCCGGTCAGTCTGAGTTCTGTTGCTGGGAAGATATTAGAACAGATTTTAAAGGGATCAATCTGTAAGCATCTGAAGGACCGCTCAGTGATCCGGGGAAGTCAGCATGGTTTTGTTCCTAACAGATCCTGCCAAACCAACTTGGTTTCCTTCTTTGATCCAGTGACCTGCTTACTGGATCGGGGGAACTCTGTTGACGTGATTTATCTGGATTTCAGTAAAGCTTTTGATAAGGTCCCCCATGACATTCTGATGGGCAAACTGGAAGACTGTGGAGTGGACTATAGGACTATAGGTGGATAGGGAACTGGTTGGAGGACCGCACTCAAAGAGTGGTGGTCAATGGCATTTCATCAGATTGGAGGGAGGTGTCCAGTGGGGTGCCACAGGGCTTGGTTTTCGGCCCGGTACTTTTCAAGATTTTTATCAATGATCTGGATGAAGGAGTGGAAGGGCTGCTCATTAAATTTGCTGATGATACCAAATTGGGAGGAGTAGCAAACACCCAAGAAGATAGAATTAAAATTCAACAAGACCTTAATACTCTGGAGAAGTGGGCAGCTGTGAATAGGATGCAATTCAACAAAGACAAGTGCACAGTATTACATCTGGGCCACAAAAATGGGAATCACAAATACTGGATGGGGGATACACTTCTGGGCAGTAGTATATGTGATAGGGATCTTGGGGTAAGAGTGGACTGTAAACTGAATATGAGCAGTCAGTGTGATGTGGTGGCAAAAAAGGCAAATTCAGTCTTGGTTTGTATCAAAGGGGCCATAGCATCAAAATCGCAGGAGGTCATAGCCCCTCTCTATACTGCCTTGGTCAGGCCACACCTGGAGTATTGGGTGCAGTTCTGGAGGCCTGACTTCAAAAAGGATGTGGACAAAATCGAGAGGGTGCAGAGGAGAGCGACGAGGATGATCAGGGGTCTGGAGACTGAGCCCTATGAGGTAAGGCTGAGGGCCTTGGGAATGTTTAGTTTGGAGAAGAGGAGGTTGAGGGGGGACATGATTGCTCTCTTGAAATATTTGAAAGGCTGTCATTTGGAGGAGGGCAAAGAGCTGTTCCAGTTGGTAGCAGAGAGTAGGACGCGAAGCAATGGATATTAGGAAAAACTTTTTCACGGTCAGAGTAGTTCAAAAGTGGAATTAGCTGCCTTGAGAGGTGGTGAGCTCCCCCTCACTGGCAGTTTTTAAGAAGAGGCTGGATGAATACTTGTCAGAGATGCTTTAGGGTGATCCTGCACTGGGCAGGGGGTTGGACTAGATGGTCTGTATGGACCCTTCCAACTCTATGATTCTATGATTCTATGTTGTCATTTTCTCTTCACGGTGGCAAAAATGGGACTGCTGGAAGCTACTTTGAGGGGTTACAAACTGACCTTCCCAATGTCCAATACCCACCAAATTTGCAGGGGACATAGTCTTCACTGTCCCCTGAGATTGCATCCCGGGAAAGGCATGATCCACGGCCCCCCTTTGCTGTCATTTTCTCTTCACATTGGCTAAACTGGGACTCTCTGCTGGAAGTACTTTGAAGGGTTAAAGCCAGAAGGAAAGCCAGAAGGAGTTCAGACAGTTCAGTCCCTGCCTCCCTTGCCAGGGGAATTGATTGAAAGGTGCCAGACTGTCTGGCTTGACGAACGGCTAACAAAGGTAATGAACGAGGCTTGCAATGGCCGCATGTTCGTTTAGAATGGGGCCTCACGTTCGGCTTGTTCGCGAACAGACCAACGGGCTGTTTGTGAGTTTTTTCCGTTCGTAATGTTGTTCGTGCCCATGTCTAGTCTTGAATACGCTTGCTCTTTTATACGTATAGATGAGTTTCCATGACTCAGAGCTCACCACTTCAGCTGCTCTGACTCATAAAAGCTCATGCCAGAATAAATACTGTTAGTCTCTGTGGTGCCACTGAACGTTTGTTACAAGAGACAAATGCAAATTTGCAGAGAAGCTAACCAGCCCTCACTTCATAAGCAGTACACAGTATATTGCAATTACAATACTGCATGCAGCAGTATTGATCAAGCAGTTCTCTAACTGTTATGAAGTGGGACCCGTTTCTAAACTAAATCCACCTAGAACACGCCTTGACGTGGCATAGCTGAGTACGCTGAAGTCAATGAACTTAGAAGAGTATAACTCTGCTTAGCCTGGCACTGGAGGGGACTAGCACCCACCTTCACCGCCCGACAGACATCTTTAATTCCCACCGATCCATTTTCAACATCTTCTGCTCCACATCTGCCCCAATCCTAGGGTTGCCAACTGCCTGAAGAAAAAGTGTCTTATCCAATATTAGAAGTTTAATGGGATGTCATTTACTAGGCAGTTATTTAACTTCATACCAAAAAAGCGTCAACGGCCCATTTCCACACATTAATCCCCTACAAAAGGGATAGAACATTTTTTCTTCAGGTTTTTGGCAATTCTGCTATCCCTCCATACTGCTGCATCCCCCGACATAACTGAGCCTTTAGTAGTTAGCAACTTGTGACTCAATGCCACTTTTTCGGTAGACTCGGTGAGATTACGAGTGCCTTGTGTTTCGGGGAACCTCGAGAAATTTTTCATATATCCATTACTAGGTTTGTCAGGTGCTTGCTGGTGGTGTATGAACTGCCTGCCAATCAGCAGCTGATCATGGGGAAGAAGCACGAGCTGCGGCAGGAGGAGGCAAGGCAGGGAAATGGGCACGTGATGAGCCCACAGCCTTGGTTGATGGCGTCACTTCCAGTGTGACCAGGAAGCAATGGTGCCTGCAGCCCCCCACTCTCAACTTCTGCTGGTTGGCAGGGGGTCCTAGCAACTCTGTCCATTACCAAAACATGAGACACAAAAATGCAGGGCTTTTTTTCAGGGGGAATGCGGGGGAACAGAGTTCCGGAAGCTCTTGAAAATGGTCACATGGCTGGTGGCCCCGCCCCCTGATCTCCAGACAGAGGGGAGTTTAGATTGCCCTCTGTGCTGCTGTAACGGTGCGGAGGGCAATCTATACTCCCCTCTGTCTGGAGATCAGGGGGCGGGGCCACCAGCCATGTGACCATTTTCTCCGAGGGCAACCCACTGAGTTCCACCACCTCTTTTCCCAGAAAAAGAGCCCTGCAAAAATGTAATAATTGTTTACACACTCACACTGGCTATTTGATTCAGGGGCATTCTCCAGTTTTAGAAATGAAGTATTAGCCAAGTAATATGGATGTACAGCCTGGATGCTGACTCTTGGAGCTGGGCTCAAATGGCATCCCAACAAATCACCTGTCTTTAATCATGTGAATAACAATGACTGACCCTACAATTTATTTGGAGGTTAGTTAATAATACCTAAGGTGGCATGAATGGAAGGACTTCATATACACAATAAAATTACTTCTGGAATCTTCAAGTTAAACTAACCCAATGCAATGAGGCCAGGGATACAATCCCTGAAAACAACAACTGCTGGAGAATTGGCTGAGCTTCAGTATCTCCAAGAACAACAACAACATTTGATTTATATACCACCCTTCAGAACAACTTAACGCTCACTCAGAGTGGTTTACAAAGTGTGTTATTATTGTCCTCACAACATTCACCCTGTGAGGTGGGTGGGGCTGAGAGAGCTCTGAAAGAGCTTTGACTGACCCAAGGTCACCCAACTGGCTTCAAGCAGAAGAGTGGGGAATCAAACCCAGCTCTCCAGATTAGAGTCCTGCCGCTCTTATCCACTACTCCAAACTGGCTCTTCCTGTGCTGTAGCCTCTGTGCTCACATGTAGTGTTGGGAATAACAACATTAACCAGTGATGTATCCCACAGATATCATGATGACCAGTGTGACAGGAGTTTGATAGCTATTGGAAAAAAGGCACATAAAAATCCCACAGTCCAACCTGAACTCTTGCTAGTCACCAAACAAACCTGTTCTCTGAGCTGCGGCTGTTAAAGTGATGGGCATCAGCAAGGATGCTGAGCTTCCTAAGCGGTAGCATGTCTGTGACAGTTAACCTGAATTGGTGTTGATTTCCACCAGGGCAAACACAACTTTCTAAGGTTCCTGCATGTATTTTCAAGTTTGTAATCCTTTGTTTGCATGAATTGCTGTCAAGTTGAAGCCTGTATGGTTTTCAAGGCAAAATACAAACACAGGTTGTTGCCATTGACTGTCATTGCAGAAAGGTAAAGGTAAAGGTAGTCCCCTGTGCAGGCACCGAGTCATTACTAACCCATGGGGGGACGTCGTATCACGTTTTCTTGGCAGACTTTTTATGGGGTGGTTTGCCATTGCCTTCCCCAGTCATCTACACTTTACCCCCAGGAAACTGGGTACTCATTTTACCAACCTCGGAAGGGTGGAAGGCTGAGCCAACCTTGAGCCGGCTAACTGAACGCGGCTTCCGCCAGGATCGAACTCAGGTCGTGAGCAGAGCTTGGGCTGCAGCACTGCAGCTTACCACTCTGCGCCACGGGGCACTCTGCAGAAAAGGCGGGGGGGGGGGGGAAGCCCACCATGACCTACTCATAAGCCAACAAGTTAAATGCCCATTACTGACATTGTTCATGCCAAAACACAAACTCAATGCTGTTCAAAATACAGAAGGATTCTGTTATAGTAAAGTGACTAAGTGCAATAAACATAAACAATTAAATGAATCAGCTTCTATATCCAAACTCTCTCAAATAATCCATACAAAGATAAATACATGAGACATACAACAATCAAAATTGCCAGAAGAATTAATAATCATGTACACGCTTTAACAGGATGGAGAGAGAAACCGTCCATCTGGCTTACCTCGTGGCAGAGGTAAGTCCATAGGTGCTCTTCTAACCAATATTTCAGCAATAAATTCTTCCTTTACTATTTCCTCAGGGAAAGGAGAAACCGTTCCCCCAGCTCCACTCACGAGGTGCCAGCTCTCGTCCTCATTTCGAGACAACTTTATCAAGAACGTGCCATCTTAAGTGTAGTTCTTCCAAAGGTGAATTCACTGGTATAGATCATACAAAAAGTAAGTACTTTACATGACCACCTAGGTCACTGACTGTCACTGTGCAGCAACCTGGGACTTGCTTGTTAGGATCCCATCCAAGAACTAACCTGGACTTACCCTGCTTAACTTCTAAGAGCTGTTGAGGTAGGGCTGGTCTGGCCCATAATACAGTTAAGCAGCATCCTGTGTTAAAAGAAGCAGGACACACCTCTGATTTACGAGGGATATTTTAAATGCAAACAGTCTGCAGTTCCGCCTGCTGAAACTATTGCAGCTCAGTTAGTTTATAGTATTATTCAGTGAGCTATAAAGCGCCGTCGCTAATGAAAAATAAATATGTAAATACACACATATGTAAATATACAAATACCTTTCTTCACTTTGCAATGAAACTGGGGGCCCAGACACAGTAACACAATTATTGCAGCATCCTAGCAGACACATTGTGTTTCACTGTAAGAATGATGTCATTCCCAGTACGACAAGGAAGAGCGTCATAGCACACACGAGATTTCCATGTACACAAGGTAAGTTCACGGGGGGCCCCATGATCCCTTCTTCCCCCAGTTTGGGCTCCAGGGGACCTGGTAACCCTACTGTGGTGGTGGGATTTTAATGCTGTCAACCAGACAAAGAGTGAGAAGTCAGCACAGCGGATAAGGAGGGATGTCAGGTCACAAGGTCAAGGAATATCCTGAGTAAGCGTCATGTGTTTTTTTTTCTAATCTTATTTTTTGCCTAATGCTGTGTGGCAAAAGGTTGCCTCCTATTAGATGAATGAACTCTTTGCTACCTAAAAAGCAGCACAGAGGGTGTATCCTATCATTGTGTCTCCATGTCTGTATCAGAAGCTGTTGATGTCAGGGAGCCTCTTTCTGCTTTTGAAGAATACTGTTAATCTGATGCCACTTAATTCCCTACTAATTACATAAAATGTTCTCTGGCAGCAGGAGAAAAGGAAAGAGTTGCATAACATATTTTGGGAAATGAAATTAATTGCCTATCATGAATTCTATATCCATTTTCAGTCCAAATAACGTCAGCTACTGAGCTATATTATTGAGCTCAATTATCAGTTACCTGTCAGAATATTCCTCGTGAAACGTTAGTTATTCTAGGGAAAGGGGAGAATGATGTATCATACTGGCTTTGAGAATGAATATAAAGAATCACAGAATTGGAAGGAGCCATACAGACCTTCTAGTACAGTCCCTTGCCCAAAGCAGGATGAGCCTAAAGCATCCCTGAAAAATATTCATCCAGCCTCTTCTTGAAAACTGCCAGTGAAGGGGAGCTCACCACCTCCCTAGGCAGCTGATTCCACCTTTGAACTACTCTGACCGTGAAAAAGTTTTTCCTAATATCCAGCCGGTACCTTTGTGCATGTAGTTTTAGCCCATTGCTTCGCGTCCTACCCTCTGCTGCCAACTGGAACAGCTCCTTGCCCTACTCCAAATGACAGCCTTTCAAATATTTAAAGAGAGCAATCATGTCCCTCCTCAATCTCCTCTTCTCCAAACTAAACATTCCCAAGGCCATCAGCCTTTCCTCGTTGGGCTCAGTCTCCAGACCCCTGATCATCCTCGTTGCTCTCCTCTGCACCCTCTCAATTTTGTCCACTTCCTTTTTGAAGTGAGGCCTCCAGAACTGCACTCCAGGTGCAGCCTGACCAAGGCCTGACCAGTATAGAGAGGGACTATGACCTCCTGCAATTTCAATGCAATGGCCCTTTTGATACAACCCAAGACTGAGTTTGCCTTTTTTGCCACCACACCACACTGACTGCTCATATTTAGTTTACAGTCCACTCTTACTCCAAGATCTCTTTTGCATTCACTACTACCCAGAAGTGTATCCCCCATCCAGTATTTGTGCTTCCCATTTTTGTGGCCCGGATGTAATACTGTGCACTTACCTATGTTGATTTGCATCCTGTTCACAACCACCCACTTCTCCAGAGTATTCAGGTCTTGTTGAATTTTAACTCTATCTTCTTGGGTGTTTGCCACTCCTCCCAATTTGATATCATCAGCAAATTTAATGAGCAGCCCATTTACCCCTTCATCCAGATCATTGATAAAAATATTGAAAAGTACCGAGCCCAAAACTGAGCCCTGTGCCACCCCACTGGACACCTCCCTCCAATCTGATGAAATACCATTTGGTATCCGGACTCTTTGAGTGCGGTCCTCTAACCAGTTCCCTATTTGCAGAACTGTCCTATAGTCCAGTCTGCAGTCTTCCAGTTTACCCATTAGAATGTCATGGGGGACCTTATCAAAAGCTTTACTGAAATCCAGATAAATCACATTGACAGAGTTCCTACGATCCAGTAAGCTCATCACTCAATCAAAGAAGGAAACTAGGTTGGTCTGACAAGATCTGTTAGGAACAAAACCATGCTGACTTCCCCAGATCACTGAGTGGTCCTTCAGATGCTTACAGATTGATCCCTTTAAAATCTGTTCTAATATCTTCCCAGCAACAGAAGTCAGACTGACCGGCCTGTAGTTTCCCGGGTCATCCTTCCTCCCTTTCTTAAAGATTGGGATAACATTCGCTCTTCTCCAATCTTGTGGCACATCCCCAATGCTCCAGGAGGCCTTGAAGATGATGGACAGGGGTTCTGCAAGTTCTCTGGAAAGTTATTTCAGCACTCTTGGGTGCACCCCACCCGGCCCAGGGGATTTGTATTCATCCAGTGCAGCCAGGTGCCAAGTGGGATCAAGAGCGAAGCAGGTGGCAATGCCCATCCCCCATCTTCACCCAGCTGGGACCAGGAGCAGAGAGGGGGCAATGCCTGCCCCCTCCTTCACTCAGCTGGGATTAGGAGCAAAGCAAGTGGCAAAGCTGATCCCCCACCTTCTGTCAGTCCCTGGCAGTTAAGTCCCTCACGCCCTCCACAATTAACACACAGGTGTTCCAGTTGAAGCAACTTTATTGCGATCCATACAGTTCAGGGTGTTCACCCAAAGGTAGCAAGTGGCAGAAGTGACAATTCAAACAAAGGCATTACTAACTATAGGGGAACTTCCTGCGCTTTGGGCCCGTTGACATTCTGGTGTGAAACCCCAAAGGAGTTACATGTGAACTGATTAGTTTAGACTAAATGAAGTACTAAGTGAAAATATCTCAGTCTCTGGGAAAAGATAGAATGTGCACTGCTAGCAGCTCACTTCCAAGGACACTTGCTGGAAAAGTGAAAGTACATATTTTCAACAGATAACGGAGAGGCCCCACTGGCTCTCCTGCATTTCATGCTAGCAGTTAAAACACTCTCAGATGACCTATACAGTATACAGAATATAACTTTGGCAAACAGTTATGATCAGCACAACCTACAAAACACAACAATGGCAGGTATGCTGGCATACATGACACTTTCACTCAGCTGAGATCAGGAGAGGCCAAAAAAAAGAGCTCTCCCAAACAAACAAACAAACCTAAACCAAGAATGGTACCCCACAACTGGGAGATATAGTAATATAATGTAATAATTATTCAGTGAAAAAAGTGCAAAGTGCTACTAGTAATATATTAAATTATAAGAAATAGTATAATAAATGTCTAAGACATACAAAACTACAAAAGTCCCAAAATGGGTAAGAGATGGCCAAAAATAGTCGTACTTTCAATTTATTCACCCAGAAATTCAACAGGTTAGAGAAAAAAATGTATAAACAATTTTCAAAGCGGTGAGTATCTAAATATATGACAAAAAGCAATAAAGACCAAGCTGATATCTCTGTATTCTCTTTATAGGTAGAGACAGAACAACAGAAGAAAGTTCCAAAGAGTCGCCAACATTTCTTGCTCTAACCTGTTGAATTTTCAGGTGAATGAATTGAATGTATTACTATCCTGATCTTAGATATTTATTATACTATTTCTTAGAATTTGATGTAATACTAGCAGCAAGTTGCACTTTTTCACTGATTAAATTATTAATTATATTACTATATCATCCAGTTGTGAGATACCATTGTTGGTTTAGGGATCAGGAGAGGAGCAGGTGGCAATGCTCACCCCTTGCCTTCACCCAGCTGGGATCACGAGTGGAGAAGGTGGCAATGTCTGCCCCTGCATTCACCCAGCTGGGATCAGGAGTGGAGGTGGTGGCAATGCCTATTCCCCTTCACCCAGCTGGCATCAGGAGTGGAGCAGGTGGCAATGCACACCCGCTGCCTTCACCCAGGTAGGATCAGGCATGGAGAAGGTGGCAATACCCACCCTCTGCCTTGACCCAGTTGGGATCAGGAGCGGAGAAGGTGGCAATGCCTTCCTGTCCTTCACCCAGCTGGGATCAGGAGGGGAGCAGGTGGCAATGCCTACCCCCTGCATTCATCCAGCTGGGATCAGGAATGGAGCAGCTGGTAATGCCTGGCCCCACATCATCCAGCTGGGATCAGAAGTGAAGCAGGTGGGAATGCCTGCCCCCCCTTCATCCAGCTGAGATCAGAAGCAAAGAAGGTGGTAATGCCTGCCTGCTGCCTTCACCCATCTGGGATCAGGTGCGGAGCAGGTGGCAATGCCCACCCATCCTTTACCCAGTTGGGATCAGACACGGAGCAGGGGGTAATACCCAGCCTCTGCCTTCACCCAGTTTGGATCAGGAGTGGAGTAGGAGGCAATGCCTGCCCCCTGCCATCACCTAACTGGGATCAGGAGTAGAGCAGGCAGCAATGCCAACTCCCCCTTCACCTGGCTGAGATCAGGAGCAGAGCAGGTGGCAATGCCCACCCCTTCTCCTTCACACGGCTGGAATCAGTTGTGGAGCAGGCAGCAATGCCCACCCCCCTTCACCTGGCCTGGATCAGCCATGGAGGAGGAGGAAATGCCCATCTCCCCTTCACACTACTGGGATCAGGAGTGGAGCAGGTGGCAATGTTTGCCCCCCTTCACCAGGCTGGGATCAGTCACATAGCAGGAGGCAATGCTTGCCCCTTCTTCATCCAGCCAGGATCAGAAGCAGAGCAGGTGGCAATGCACATCCCTTCACCTGGCCAGGATCAGGAGCGGAGCAGGTGGCAATGCCCGCACCCCCTTCACCCAGCCAGGATCAAGTGCGGAGCAGGAGAAAATGCCTGCATGTCTTTCACCCAGTCAGGATCAGGATCAGAAGAGGTGGCCATGCCCACCCCCACCTTCTTCCAGCCGGGATCAGTGACAGAGGAGGAGGGAATGCCTGCCTGCCCGCCCTCCCCTTTCTACAGCCTGTTGTATTTTTTCCCACAATGGGCTTTGTTGCTAGTGCAATAAAGGTGCGAATGGACTCTACTATTTTGCAACTACAGACTACCATGGCTAACTCCTCTGTATTTAGTTTCCCAAATGCTTACGTAAACATGAAGCAACATTTGAAGTAGGTACATGTCAGTCTGTGGTTTGGAAGAGATGTGCCAAATATCTTTCATTCTCTACAGTTTGTATATTATATTACTTTAAATGGGAAAATTAGCAGTAGAAATTAATTTAACAATGTCAGTTAATTTGACTCATTTGTGGCAATGATATGATTTGACTTTATTTCATTTTTCATGTTAAGTCTTGACAAGACCATTCATGTTCAATTTTCTTTTTCACCAACAATGGAGGGAAAAGAATCTCTCTGGTCCATTTTAATAGTTTTTTTTAGGGTCTGATTTGTTTTCTTTAAGATATATGTATAAGGATCTAGAGATGATTTATGATGTATCTTCATCCTTCACTGGCACTGAGTAGATATAAACATTATATAAATATAAACATTTATTTATAAGTCTTTTTTCTACTCCGCTTCCTTAAAGCAATGATAAATCAAAATGACCAGACAAGACATTAATGTGAATCAAAGGCATTTCCCCTGTTCCCTCCCTTCATGAAACAAGCAGAATTTTCCTCACCCTTTTCTTTCTTTGGCATCAGAGTGAGTGAAATATTTATGCAGATGTTCAAATATTTTACACATTAAATGATATTCAAGAAAAAAATATATTTTCCTGGGTAATGAACCCAGCCACAAAAATCACCTTTACAACCAATGCAGCATGATTTGCTGATCCAGCTTCAATATGCATTTTAATAGACTTACAAAAATACAGGAATATATATATAATGTATCAAAATTATTTGTCTGGAAGCAGGAAGGTTAGCATCTTCTGGAGAGGCCAGGCAATAATAGGCAATATTCTGGACAAGGTGCTGCAAGATAAGATAAGCATAACTTTTCTATTTATATTTATGAAGGTTAAATAGCAATTCAGCAATCTTCAGCTCTCTGTTTATCTGAGTTTAAACACTCAGTGGACTGAGCAGCGGAGTGGACATCTTTATAAAAAACATTGGAATCCAAAAGGCTCTACTTAGAAGTAGAAAATGAAATTGAATCCCTGGTAAGAGGACATCCAAGGAATACTGCTTAACTCTCCAGGTTGATATGGTATGAACAACAACCAGGACTCAGTGCAAAGGATTTTTTGTGCTTCCAAAATCCTTGTACCTGTTTTCAGATCCCAAATTACTTTAAAACACAAGTTCTTCCCAAAACCAAAATTCTGATCCATGTAAATAGCTCTACTGTGTGTATTTTAAATGATGCCCATCACTGAAGTCAAAAGGAATCCTGAGCACTCAGAGGGTTTGAGGATGTGCCCTGATCATTTTACAGTCCTTACTTGCCTGTTGGGAACCGGTTGATATATACTGCAGCTACCTTCCATACTTTTATCCCTCCCTTCAAGGAGCTCCGGGCAGTTTTCTTGGTTTCCCCCTCCTCAGCTTTATGCTCTTCTTGACCTATGAGGTTGACTAGGCTGACAGGGCGATTGGTCACCGCATGAGCTTCATGGCTGAGCAGGATTTGATCACGAGTCTCCGAGTCCCAGTCTAGTACTCTAATCTGTCTGGCACACTGGCTCTCAATATAAGAAATGGCCTACTGGATCAAACCAAGGCCTACACTTTGTGGCCCCTGGTTAAGCAAATTAAACTATTTTAGACAAAGATGGTGGTTGTCGTGTATGAGATGATCTGTCTACCTTATACGGAACCAAACCACAGGTGGGGTTGCCAACTCTGGGTTTGGAAATACCTGCAGATTTGAAGGTCGAGTCAGGAGATGGCAGGGTCTGGGGAGGGAGCTCAGGAGGGCATAACTGTAATTCTGGGGGGTCTCCTGGCCCTGCCTTGAGGTCATCCAGGCTGCTTCATTTTGAAGGCTCAATGAAAATCTGCATTTAAAAGTATTTTGGGAATGTGTTATGTATTCAGGCTGCTTGAATGTGGAGGTTCAATGAAAATGGGGTTTTGATAGTATTCTGTTTATGTGCAATCATATGAGATTCATTTGGGCTATGGTTCCACACCTGATGAAGATCTCAGCAGAAATGGGATTTACAATCAGATGGCCACCTGTTGTGTAACAGTCATCTGCAACTGACAAACATTCGCCCTTGGTCTGTTTTGGGGGAATTGTTTTGTCCAGAAGACATCCGATTATTGAAGCACACTATATACTGCCTAACTTGTCCAAGCCTTTAAGAAATTGTTTGGATTTATACAGTTTTTGTGAATCTCAATTGGTTATGATAATGTTAGCAGCTTTTGAGTAGGTATATGATGAGAAGGCAATTTTGTATATTTACACAAAGAAGTATATAGATATAGTTGTATTTCACAGGAGAACTTTGATTAAATTGTAGTAGTAGATTATTACGGTGATTATTCCTTATTCTTCCCACCTGGAAGGTGGCAACCGTATCCACCGGTACATCAAGGTCAATTTCTCTACACTGACTGGCATATGGCTCCCCAGGGTCTCAAGTGCTGGTCTTTCATATCGCCTGTTATTTGGACTTTCTAAACTGGAGATGTCAGGAACTGAACCTAGGACCAACTATAGAGTTGTTCACAATTGTTTAACATTAACCCTTAGATGTTATAGTTAATTTTAATAATGCTTGAAAACTTAGTGGCCAAAGCTAGATTCACAACTGGCATTAAACTCAGAGATTAATACATAGTTACTCTGTTGTCACTATGGAAAATAATTAAAATTCTGTACAAGCAACCTAGTGATGATGAAAAAGACGAACTTGAGACCATGGATCAAATAGATGGACATCAGGATACAGTCCAAATATTTGTCACCAAGATGAAAGAAGGGGCTCTGAGAGTTTAATTACTAACTTGGTTCCATAAATTAAATTAAAAGTCTTTACTATTTGCAATTTGTGCCTTGAACACACACATGAAGCTGCCTTTTACTGAATCAGACCATTGGTCCATCAAGGTCAGTATTATCTATGCAGCCTGGCAGGGGTTCTCCAGGAACTCGGGTCGAGGGCTTTCGTATCACCTGCTGCTCGATACTCTTTGACTGGAGATGCCAGCAACTGAAATGGGACATTCTGCACACCACTGAGCTGAGGGTTGGCATCCCTAAGGAGCAGTGGGAGGTCTGCAGTAAAAAAAGGCAAACTGAAAGGAATTGCCCCCTCTTCCTCCAGTGGAAATCCTTCCCGGGATCTTCACAGTGTGATCTGACCCCTTGCGGCATTCTGCCCTGAAGGAAGTCTGCCTGGACCCTATGTTATGCATCTTCAGAAGGCAATGGAAGACGCCTCTCTTTCAGACTCTCGCTATAACAAACAGCAGCGACAGTACCAATCCTCCAGTCTTATTGAATGAAATCTGTACCTTCTGCATTTCTGTTACATTGGGAAAAAAATGGTAATGTTTATTGTATCTTTATTCCATGAGTCATCTTGGTTCTATTTTTCGAGAAATGCAGGATATATTTTAAAAAACAAAACGTCTCCTAATCCACAGAACACGAAAAGAATTGTAAACAAAACATTTCTACTGGCTTAATGTCTGATTGTCTGGACCAGGGCTGCCAGTCCCCCAGTGGGGGCAGAGAATGCCCCGCTACCAGCCCCTGCCCCCCCACCACCACTCACCTGGCCAGTGGGGGGGAGGCAGAGGGAATGAGCCTGGCAGGCAAAATACCTCCTGGGCAAGGCAGCAGTGGGAGCCCTCCCGGCGGGGCACAACAACGTCACTTCCGGGAGTGGTGTCATTGCGCCAGCTGCAGGAATGCTCCTCCTGAGCGTCGCTTGGGGCCAATTTGGATCCCAAATTGGCTGATTCTTAAAGAATTGGCCTAATGCGAAGCTTTTAACTCATATTGGTAGAAGATTTTAAGCTGAATGCTGAGAAGTGCAATCGGTTGTTTGTGTTATGCTGGTCTAAAGACGGTAATAAATTCTGATTAAAAAAAATTCTGACTGGAGCTCAATGACCCTGAGTAGGGGTGCTAACTATGGTTTGTGAAATTACTAGAGAGTTGGGGATGGAGCCTGGGGGCAAGATTTAGGGAGGGGAGGGCCTTCAATGGGGTATAAAGCCACGAAGTCCACACTCCAGAACAACCATTTTCTCCAGACGAACCGATCTGTGTAGTCTGGCAATCAATGATATTTTGGGGAGATCTCCAGGCCTCACCTGGAGGCTGGCAACCCTAATCCATAAGGCTCCCATCCTCCACCCATCTCTAGAAAATCACAGTTTATTCTGCCTTTCCACCCAGTGGGAAAATTCCCTTTTCTAATAACTGCCCCCCCTCTAAAAACAAAACAGGTAGATCTAGTTGTCAACAGAGGAAAAAACTGGTATAATAAGAACATTTTTCAAAATTTCCATAGGATGTCAGTCTCTCTCTCTCTTATATATGTTTTTTTTTCAAACTCAAAGATTAATACGCAACTAATGTGACAGATGAGTTCCTAGATGCCTTCAGTGTAAATGGGAGCAAAAATTGTCTGTATCTTTGCACCTAAAGGAAACTGCATTAACACATGATCTTCAAAGGCCTCTTCTCCTCAGTCAGGACTCCATGCCTCCAAAATGAAGCGGGGGGAGATGGAACCAGGAACAAACAAGTTATAGAAGGTTAATAAGAAGTCATTTAGCTGACAACAACAACAGTCAGAGATTAAGCCCGCTTGAACAGATCTATTTTACACACACTAAATGCTGTGAGTCAATATTACCACCCAGTCTTATTGATTTATGACTGATGACACATGATTGCAACTGAAAGGTTTTTTATTTAAGTTGTCTCCCCTGTAAATGAAATTTTGGAAGTTACCAAAGAACATATTGTTGTGAGCAGGGCTTTTTTTCTTTTTGCTGCCTTATCCAGCCAGGCCGATCAAGAGCAAGCATGCATGCGCTAGTCTAGCACATCTCTCACTATGCTCTTTCCCACACTCTGCATTAAACCTCACCCCAAACCTCAAAGCTGTTGTCTCTCATTGGCGGTAGCTATGTCAGTAGGCATGCCCACTGGCACCTCCCACTGAGGAAGTGGTCATCCCATATGTCTTGTTTTTGAGCCACAATAAAGCAGAAAACATCTTCTAACTTAAGCAGTCGCCCTATGCCCATGTATTTCCTAAATGCAATAGTACCAACAGCAGCCTGCTAAAAACGAGTAAGAAGATACCTTCCTCCCCTCCCGATTAATACTAAGTGTCAATCTTATCCATGCATGATCCCTGGCTGGGACAACCTGGAACTGTCATCTGAAAAGCTTCCAACAGAATCGAACAGTCAGAGAAACTGGAGGGTGGCCACTGGTCATGACTCCCTCTTTAAAGGGAGTCTATGCTCTTGTTCCAAGACTGTGATTGGGAAGAGCTTCTACAGTGCGTCACAGTATAAGTTCAAAAGGCTTTATGTAATTTTAGGGTCAGCCTAACAACAGATTTGGGACAGATGGTTTGCTAAGCAGAGTTTTGCACATCTAAGCATGTATCAGTCACCAGCAACATTTTCTCCAGCATGGCTCTGCTGTTGTGTTAACCTCGCATCAGTTTCAACATCTTTCCAGACATGTTCAGGTGGGGGTTTGGGCAGAGCACATGATGTTGATATTCTATCATCAGGTTGTTTTGAAGCAGGTTACCAAACTCAAAACAACCCTCAACGTTAAATCCTTGGGAGTTCTGTTCCAATAGACTCTTGAGCACAAGGAATTGTCAGGTACGCCTCCAGCATATCTGTCATGTGTTATGGATTTCTTACTGCAGTGTGTACTGTACCTCTGAGAACATGCAGAGGGAAACCTGTTTTGCTGAATGGTTGCTAGCTGCTTATTTTGCAGGTGTTTTGGTTACAATTTCCTGGCAGGCCTGAGAACATGGCCTTGAAGTTCCAGCAGAGACTGCGCTAACCTCCTAAGAGACTGAGCAGAGCTCATCCTTTCCCTCTTCCCTGGCACCCTGGCTCAGCGCACCAAAATTCTAATGGACTTTCTTTCCCACTGGGGGGCGGGGACTTTGACCTATAATTAACCTTGCTTTACTACCTTGAGTCACTTCAGCCAATGCTCCTGACATAGCATCTTGATACTGGTATTCTTCTTTAATAAAACCAATTTTAACTCAATCACTCCCGTGATGCAGTGAAGTGTTTTGGGAAGTACCTGACAAGACCTGACAGGAATGAGGCATTGTTTGTTTGCATTTTCGCCTCTATAATCAACCTCACATCTATTCTGCAGTCACTTCATTGGCTATTGATCAGTTACTGGGTTCAATTCAAGGTTTTTGTTGACACCTACAAAGCCTTAAATGAATTTGGACCTACATGCTGGCAGGGCCACCTCTCCTGCTGTGCTCCAGTGCAACAGCTTCACTCATCAGGGCAAAGCCTTCTGAGAGTGCCACCCTGCAAATGGGTAAGATCAGCAATGGGTTGTACATGTGTATTCTCCACTGTGGCTCCCACCTTTGGAACAGACTGCCTTAAGAGGTAAGAAAGGGACCCACGTCATTTTGCAGGATGTGCAAAAGAGAAATGTTCAGGAAAGCATTAGAACTGTAATATAAAGGAACAGTCCAGAGGGCTGCATTTATAAAGGAATATGATTATCAGGGCTTTTTTTCAGCTGGAACGCGGTGGAACGGAGTTCCAGAACCTCTTGAAAATGGACACATGGCTGGTGGCCCCACCCCCTGATCTCCAGACAGAGGGGAGTTTAGATTGCCCTCCGTGCCACTAGAGTGGAGCAGAGGGCAATGTAAACTCCCCTCTGTCTAGAGATCAGGGGCAGGGCCACCAGCCATGTGATCATTTTCATCAAGGACAATTTAAACTTTTCAAAACTCCCCCTTTGTTCCAGCTGACCCAAAGTGATGTCATTGGCCCTGGGAGCATACGTGCACTTTGTGCGTACACATGTGGTAACAGGGGCACCACCTCCCACTAAGAGTTGCCCCCTGTGCTGGCAACCCACTGAGTTCCACCACCTCTTTTCCCAGAAAAAACACCCTGATGATTGTAATCTGCTGCACTGTTTATCGTAGATATCATCTTGCTTTTACCGCATTGTATTCTATCTTTGCAATCCACTTTCTGCATTATTTGCAGTTTATCTTTCATTAGGCAATTTGTTGTTTGCATCAATATATCCGATTCTCAACATGTGGATCTGATTCTCATTGGTGGATTCCTAAATCTCGAGAATGACTCATCCATTCCCACACTGCTCTCGAGAATGACTCACCCATTCCCATTCTAAAACACCGGCTATGGAGCATCACAGAACATTCCAGGCAGCTCCCCATCACCCACTTATATCCCATTTTGTTCTTGGCACTGATGCCCACTTACACCTATGAATGTAACTAGCACAAAACTATCTGATCAATTGCCATCTTCTGTAACAAATCCAGAGATTGGAATCATGAACAAATGATCTTGATCTTTCTGGAACCTGAGAAAAGCCACAGGTTTGCTGAAAAATCTGAAACAAAATTTACACTGGAGAGCTAGCACCCCAAATGATCAAAGCAGCACCTCTAGCTTTAAACAATAGATGGCCTTTGAGATCTCGTTGACTTTTATGAAGGTTGCTAGGCAACCACAATATTGCCAGCCTTCAAAGTTTGGTTTATGTCAGCAAAAGGCCATTTTGGCCTAGCAGACCTGCCTCCCTCCCACCTGCCCTGGAGGAATCATTGGGTCCAGGCGGGCAGCAACCCCCAGATAATTCACTGCCGCACAACTTGCACGACTCACCCAGGTCCAGTGGCAACCACTTGGAGACTCACCACTATTTGACAGCAGCCACTGCATGAAAGCCAGTGTGGTATAGTAATAAGAGTATCAGATTGGTATCTGGGAGACCCAGGTTCAAATCCCTACTCTGCCATAAATAGATGACTTTGTGCCAGTCAGTCACTCTCAGCATAACCTACCTCGCAGGCTTGTTATGGGGATAAAATGGAGGAAAGGAGAACAATATCAGCTGCTTTGGGACGAAAGGCAGGATATAAGTAAATTACATAAATAAATAATATATAAAGCTAAATACTGTAAGCCAGGGAAGGTTGGTGGGTGGGAAGGAGAAAAGGAATCAGGGAAAGGGGAGAGTACAAGGGGGCTGCCATAGGGAGGAAATAGTGTGGGGAGGGGAATACAGGGGGAAATAGGTACTCCCCACAATTCTCTAATCCTAATTCTCTAATCCTATTGCACCATTCATTGGATATTATATGCTGCCTAATTGCAGTTTTAAAAATACTTTGTAATCCCACGGGTCCTGACCTGGATAGCTCAGGCAAGCCCAATCTCACCAGATCTCAGAAGCAGGGTCAGTCTTGGTTAGTAATTGGATGGAAGACTTCCAACCCCCCCCCCCACCACATTCCTATGCAGAGGCAGGTAATGACAAATCACCTCTGTTAGGCTCTTGCCTTGAAAATCCTAGTAGGCATCACCATAAGTTGGTTATGACTTGACAGCACTTCCCATCACCACCACTAATCTACGTTGGATATCAGTGTGATAGGCAGGCTATGAACCATAAACAAATGTACAATTTTCTTCATCAAGCTCATCCCCACCAATTAGAATATAAAGGAATACTGATTTTAAAAAAAATCACATGAGGTTTTAAGAAACGAAACTTGTGGCCAATCCCCTCTACCAGGTAACAGTTCAGATTTAAATGCGCACTGCTCTCGAGAATGACTCGCCCATTCCCATTCTAAAACACCGGCTATGGAGCATCACAGAACATTCCAGGCAGCTCCCCATCACCCACTTATATCCCATTTTGTTCTTGGCACTGATGCCCACTTACACCTATGAATGTAACCAGCACAAAACTGTCCGATCAATTGCCATCTTCTGCAACAATCATATATAGGGTTGCCAGGATGTCATCACGCCAGCCACAGGAGTGCTCCCTCACTCCATGTGGGGTTGATTCGGCCTGCTTGGGGCCCAAATCAGCCCCAAACGAAGTGCAGGAACACTCCTGCAGCCGGCGCGATAACATCACTTTTGGAAGTGACATCGCCATGCCTGTTGGGAGTGCGCGTGCAATGCTTGTTCCTGAGGTGCCTGCTGGTGGCGAGCAAACTCCAGGAGTGTGCCACCTCCCTCTGACCACTGGCAGGTTGGTGGGCAAAGTGGCAAACTCTCAGGAGTTTCCCTGGCACTGGTGGGCACCTGGGAACCCTAACCACATACTTGTAGGATTTGGGTGAAAACCCTGGAAATATCATGAGTATCTCTACACAGTTCCACAGCAAAGTCTCTGACAAGCATCTTACACATCATGTTCTGTGATCAAAAACACTCTCTTGGACATACTCTTTAGAAAGTACAAAGCTGCCATGACACTCAGAGATATGCAAAGCCAACAGTCTTCTTTTGTGCTCTGGTGGAATCGTCATTCCTTTCCAGTGACTGATGTACGTAATTCAAGGTGTGGTTCCCACAGGATACTATGTTGTGCTGGCTACTTTTGAAGAATTAATATATGAATAATTGTCAGCTGCAGCAGCTCAGGGGAGATGATCGCAGACAAAGCCTTTCATTTTTTGACCGGGGCCTTGAAACCGGACAAGCATCGAAATCATCAGAAACCACTAAGGCCTCGTTGCTGCCCTTGGCATAATCTCTCTAGTACCTGACATGACGTATCCGTGATTCTAATTGCAATCTTTAAAATAGCTGCTGTCAGTCTGAACAAGGAAATCCATGACTAATGGCCAACACAGTGACAGTGACAGAAGTTCATGGATTTGCCAGGTATCTAACAGTAAAGATTTCCAATAATGAGATCTCTCAGTGTTAGGCATGGTCAATTATACACTGTCGTTTACATTGTTTTACATTGTCCTGAACACCCCACCCCTCCCGTTTCCCAGAGTAGTAAAAAAAATTAAAACCAGAGTAGTTATTTAGGTATTTAGTTGGGGATTTAATAATCTATACTTAAGAAGCCCTTTATAGCCTAGTCGTTTTGAAGAAAAGTATTACCCAATTTGTTGTAATCTCCAGAAGGATATTTTCTCCCCCCAGGTGGACAGCAAAAGATCTTCCTTCTACGGTCCCTGCAGTAGAAAGTTGCTTTCACTGTACTAGTTTTCAGAACTGAACTAAAAACAAAGTTCTAGGCATGTGGGGTAGAGTTCAGTGTACAAATATTGAAATTAAAACACCATAATATCAGAGAAAGCCAGATATGTAGCATTTGAGCTCAAAGCACTATGCAGTTTTAAAAGCTCTCATCAATGTCTTTTGCTGAAAGAATCTAGCTGGGCAAATAGAATTTTTGACAGGACAATATTTTTCATTAATTATTATTGCTTTCGTCTACAAACTTGAGCAGGCCTTATACAGACTAGGTGCTTCAGGGTTGGATAAGGGACTCACAAGGTCACGTGGCTGCTTTGGGCACAAGGCTAATTGCAAGGATGCCTGGTCCGTAACAGAGACGGCATCTCATCAAAGCATTTTGTTTTACTACCTTAGCTTTTGACGGTAAGCAAGAAGAATTTTCACTTTAGTTACATGAGCCACTGTTGCCTTCTAGTGTGAGTATGAGAACCACACTAGATCACCTAAAATAACACAGTGTGTGTGTGCAGAAAGGAATGGGATTGTACTGGCTAATCCTGCCTCCAATGTCCAAGCAGTCTCTTGAACATCCATAGATATGTGGACAAAAACCAGCTCTTCTGTGGCCTTGATAGCCTGCTACATACAGAGCGGAATGTATGTAGACATACAGCTGCACATGCAGACAGTGGGGGGCAGAGCTGGTGAGTGTGATCTCACTCCTCGCTATGCAGAGATCCAGGCAATGCACATTTAATTATTTGCATAGTCCTTGTCAGTCCTTGGCAGGTAGGATCCCCAAGTTCTCCACAGCAAACACACAGGTGTACTCGTTGAAGTAACTTTATTAGAGATCCAGCAAGTTCAAGGTGCTCAGACAAGTGAATTGACAGAAGTGATGTATCTGGAGTTGGTGATGTTAGTTATAGGGAATGTTCCCATCATCAGGATAAGGGCCGTTAAAGTTTTGGGTGCGAAAGAGCCAGGGGGGTTGTCAGGGAGAAGCTAGGTTTAGGCTAGACAGAACAAAGAATGAAATCATCTCAGTTCCCAAGAAAGATACATTTCAAGCTGGCTGCAGCTAGATTTCAAGGACACTTCTGGGGGCAGCAGGGAAAGAGAAAGTAAATACTTGTGAGGTAACCTACTGCCTTAACATCAATAAGAAACTTCTCATGCCCTCAGAGGACCAGTACATAACACAGAATACATTCATGGCAGATATGCAGACAGGCATATATGATAGTCCTTCTGCAGCTCGTAAGTTTCGATAAAGACATGATGATCTTCAGGAAGAGTACGGCGCAGAGGTGCTTCCCTCTGCTCAATCCTGACATCAGCTATAAGAGGCATGGGAACCAAAAGGACCACTGGAGAAAAGGCATACAAGATGCTTCTCTGTTACATATGATTTCATCCCCACTTGGTTTGTCATTATGTGCAAGGATAACTGAGAAGTGCTAAGGAATAACAAGGGCCTCTGGTCCCAAAGTTACCCCCCTTGTTTCCCCAGAGAAATATCTAGTTTGCATCTGATTTATTTCTTCTTGTTGATAAAATTTATTTGCATGTTTAGTTCATGTATACCCCACCTTTATCCCCAGTGGGGACCCAAAGCAGCTTGCCACAGTCCCCCCTCCCCTCCATTTCATCCTTAAAAGAACTCCGTGAGATCGGTTAGGTTAGGTAATGTGTGGCTGGCCCAAAGGCGCCCAACGAGCCTCCATGGCAGAGAAAGGATTTGATGGTGGGACGCCTAAATTGTGTTTTAAATTGTTGTGATCCGCCCTGAGCCCACTTGGTTGGGGAGGGCGGGCTATAAATTTAAGTAAGTAAATAAATAAATTTAAAAAATCTCGTGTCGCGCTCTAACCTCTACACTATGTTGGTTGTCATTTCCCCACTGGAGACAGTGCGTCAAAGCTGATCAAATGAAAGGGATTATGTTCCCGCGGTAGATTTCTGCCTAGGGGTGTGCAAGCCAAAAATTTTCGGCTATAGCCGAAAGTAGAAAGCCGAAAGAAGATTCTCTATCGTTAAAGCCGAAAGCCGAAACAAGAATCTCTTTCGGCTTTCGGCTTTCGGGATTCTTTCGGCATTATTTCGGCATTCTTTCGGCTTTTTTCTAAGGGAAAATGCCTCCGTCTTCCAGGACGCCTGGAGGAGGCATTTTCCCACCGAATAAGCCCAAAATTGGTGGGGACCTTCCTCTAACCCTTCTCTAACAACCACCCAAGTTTCAGACAGATTGGACTTTGGGGGGCCATGTTATGGCCCCCCAAAGCAGGTCCCCCCATCCTCCCATAAGAAAGCGAAGGAGCAGCATATTGTTAGCATGCTGCTGCTAATCTTTCTTCATTATTTCCTATGGGGAAAAAATGAAGAGGCAGGCTTCCTTTGCCAGGGGTGGCATTTTGCATGCAAAATGCCCCCTTACCCTCAGGGGCCCTTCTCCCACCCCTCCTCCCACCCCCCACCAAGGCTCAGCCTGCTCCCACTTGGGGGGGCCATTTCATGGCCTCCCCAAGTAGGTGCTCTTTTCTCTACCACTGACAGCTGGGGGAGGCTTGTGTTGCCAGGGGTGGCATTTTGCATGCAAAATGCCCCCCAACCCTCTGGGGCCCTTCTCCCACCCCTCCTCCCACCCCCCACCCAGGCTCAGACTGCTCCCACTTGGGGGGGCCATTTCATGGCCTCCCCAAGTAGGTGCTCTTTTCTCTACCACTGACAGCTGGGGAAGGCTTGTCTTGCCAGGGGTGGCATTTTGCATGCAAAATGCCCCCTTACCCTCAGGGGCCCTTCTCCCACCCTTCCTCCCACCCCCACCAAGGCTCAGACTGCTCCCACTTGGGGGGGCCATTTCATGGCCTCCCCAAGTAGGTCCTCTCAGCCCCTAAAGTCCACCCCTTACAGCCCCACACAAACCCAATTCCCCCCCAGCTGCCACACACAGACCCAAATCCCCACATTAGCCCCTCACAGACCCAAATCCACCCCCACCTGCCCCACACCCATAACCCCAGGAACAGGCTGGCAAAGGCCAGCCCTCTCCCTTTGTTCCCTATGCTGGGAACTTCTAAACTCTCTTTCCCTGGGCAATTCTGCACAGCCCAGGGGTGCCACAATGGTGGGCACACTTCTGAGTGCCAGCTGGTCCCTGTGAAAGAGCACCTGAACCACAGACACCCTCCCTCAAATTCCCCCACCACCTACAGAGATGGCTGGCCAGCCAGCCCCATTGTTCCCTATGATGGGAACCAACTGCACAACAAAGAATAAAACAAGAACAACACAAAATAAAGTTTTAAAAAAATTATTTTCTCCCTTCCAAAGTACAAGTAGGCAAAGCATTATGACACATTACACCAGCAGTCCCCCACACAGAAAAATTAAAACAAAACTCACTTAACATCAGAGAATCACAAAACACGATTCCTGTCAAAAACACTTTATTTCTTGAACAGCTTTAGGTTACACAGCAGGGGGGAACACCAAAGGGCATGGCAGCACTATCTTACACAAAAATAACACAACTCACTTAACATCAGAGAATCACAAAAGCACAATTCCTGTCAAAAACACTTTATTTCTTGAACAGCTTTAGGCTACACAGCAGGGGGGAACACCAAAGGGCATGGAAGCAGTATCTTACACAAAAATAACACAACTCACTTCACATTAAAGAATCACCACAAAAAATTGCTGTCAAAAGCACTTTATTTCTGTAACTGCTTTAGGTTACACAGTAGGAAGGCACCACAGAGCAGGAAAGCAGTGTACTACACAAAAATAACACAACTCACTTCACATCAGAGAATCACACAAACACAATTGCTGTCAAAAACGGTGAAGTGGGTTGTATCATTTTTTGTAGTACATTGCTATCATGCCCTGTTGTGCCCTCCTACTGTGTAACCTAAAGCTGTTCAAGAAATAAAGTGTTTTTGCCAGGAATTGTGTTTTTGTGATTCTCTGATGTTAAGTGAGTTGTGTTATTTTTGTGTAAGATAGTGCTGCCATGCCCTTTGGTGTTCCCCCCTGCTGTGTAACCTAAAGCTTTAAAACTTTATTTTGTGTTGTTCTTGTTTTATTCTTTGTTGTGCAGTTGGTTCCCATCATAGGGAACAATGGGGCTGGCTGGCCAGCCATCTCTGTAGGTGGTGGGGGAATTTGAGGGAGGGTGTCTGTGGTTCAGGTGCTCTTTCACAGGGACCAGCTGGCACTCAGAAGTGTGCCCACCATTGTGGCACCCCTGGGCTGTGCAGAATTGCCCAGGGAAAGAGAGTTTAGAAGTTCCCAGCATAGGGAACAAAGGGAGAGGGCTGGCCTTTGCCAGCCTGTTCCTGGGGTTATGGGTGTGGGGCAGGTGGGGGTGGATTTGGGTCTGTGAGGGGCTAATGTGGGGATTTGGGTCTGTGTGTGGCAGCTGGGGGGGAATTGGGTTTGTGTGGGGCTGTAAGGGGTGGACTTTAGGGGCTGAGAGGACCTACTTGGGGAGGCCATGAAATCCCCCACCCAAGTAGGAGCAGTCTGAGCCTTGGTGGGGGGTGGGAGGAAGTGTGAGAGAAGGGCCCCAGAGGGCTGGGGGGCATTTTGCATGCAAAATGCCACCCCTGGCAAGACAAGCCTTCCCCAGCTGTCAGTGGTAGAGAAAAGAGCACCTACTTGGGGAGGCCATGAAATGGCCCCCCCAAGTGGGAGCAGTCTGAGCCTGGGTGGGGGTGGGGGGAAGGGTGGGAGAAGGGCCCCTGAGGGCTTGGAGGCATTTTGCATGCAAAATGCCACCCCTGGCAACACAAGCCTCCCCCAGCTGTCAGTGGTAGAGATTAGAGCACCTACTTGGGGAGGCCATGAAATGGCCCCCCCAAGTGGGAGCAGGCTGAGCCTTGGTGGGGGGTGGGAGGAGGGGTGGGAGAAGGGCCCCTGAGGGTGAGGGGGCATTTTGCATGCAAAATGCCACCCCTGGCAAAGGAAGCCTGCTTCTTCATTTTTTCCCCATAGGAAATAATGAAGAAGATTAGCAGCAGCATGCTAACAATATGCTGCTCCTTCGCTTTCTTATGGGAGGATGGGGGGACCTGCTTTGGGGGGCCATAACATGGCCCCCCAAAGTCCAATCTGTCTGAAACTTGGGTGGTTGTTAGAGAAGGGTTAGAGGAAGGTCCCCACCAATTTTGGGCTTATTCGGTGGGAAAATGCCTCCCCCAGACGTCCGGGGAGACGGAGGCATTTTCCCATTGAAAAGCCGAAAGAAAGCCGAAAGAATCCCGAAACGTTTCGGCTTTTTTCTTTCGGCTACCCGAAACGTTTCGGCATTCCCCGAAACGTTTCGGCATTCCCCGAAAGAAGCCGAAACACTTTTGTTTCGGCATTCTTTCGGCATTCTGAATGCCGAAACGCACATCCCTATTTCTGCCTTCTCACTCCTGCCCAACGGCACTCCCTCAAATCCCCCTTCCAAAATGTTCTCCGAAGTCAGACTTGCAGTGCAGATGACAAGTTGCACTCAAATGCGGAAGCTGGGAAGCCGCCTTGTGCGTGCCCCAAAGAGCTTTGGCCTACCCGGGGACATCTCTGGAGCTCAGTCAAAAGCTGGAGTTTCACTGGAAAGGAATGAGGGAAGCAGCAGGAGTCAGAGAGTTTGGCAGGCACACTTGGGGATGTTATGCTTTCGCTTCACAGGGAGTAAGGCGTGCTGGTCGATCCCACTTGGTTTCCTTCTGTATGACAGCAACAGCAAACAGCCGCAAAAAGGACAATCGAGATCTCCCTGAGGGAGAAAACAGACCGGGTGCCTTGTTTGCAAAGAATGTGCCCCAGGAGCTTCCTCACAATACAGGCTCCCAACAGACAGGGAACGCCACTCCTCACATTTAAAGGTGTACCGAGGAGGGGAAAAGGGCCATCATCTATAACCCCAGCAGCTACAGTACCAAGAGGTAGCACAGAATCGAGAACAGTCTGCCAGAGAGGGAAGTCAGGAGCCAAATGCTTGTCACTTTAATGAATCTGAGAGAGTTTCTACACAAGGCTTCTGACACATGTTCTTCACATGTTGGGAGACATAATATTAGCCAGGAAGCGTAGTTTTAAATGACAGAGCCGGTGGAGATCTCTCCGGATGGGATGGATTCTCTCACAGCCCTCCCCAGCCTCTGGCGTGCCCGACTGTCTCCCTTTTTGGAGCCTTTGCCCTGCTTAGGCTTGGTTAATTCAAAGTTTTCAGCAGCAATAGGCTATGATGATGCATTTTTGTCAACTCAGCTGAAGTCTAGATATGATTTGCCAACTTTTGCTCAATGGCAATATTTACAATTGCAACATTTGATCTTGTTCAAATATGGCCTAGCAGCTCGGAGTGCTTTAGAATCTTCCCCACTTTCAGAAACTCTTATTGAATTAACACATAAAACGAAACCTACAATATTTGTCTACAAATATCTGATGTCGGCCAATAAATATGATATACAGAGTCTCAGAAATTAACAGACTAGTGAGCTAGAATGTGCAGTTCTGTCAAAATAATGGGATAAGTTTTTAAGTCTTATACTTGTTGCTGCTATGGATCTTAAGCTGTGATTTATTCAGCAAAAAATCATGTTTAGGGTATACTGGACACCACCGCACCTTTTCACTAAAGGATTAAGTATGGTGTTAGTGGTGTAATTTACAAGATGTGTCAAGCATATGCTTTGAACATGTTCATTCAGCCCTTTTGGGAGTAAATTATTAGTCATGTTAATTTTATGTTAGAAAACTCATTTATTTTTGAGGATGTTAATGTACTTTTAAACTATTTGCCTGTCTCTTGGAACCTAACTGATGGTCAATGGAAATGGACCCTCTGTGCACCTACAGTTACTAAAAGACTTATACAACAACACGGGAAAGACAGAAGACCACTTCCTGTAATTCATTGGATTGAGGACTTATAAATTTATCAAAGTTTGAACATACTTCATATAGATGACAATTGTGTATAGATTTATGCTTAAATATCTGGAAACCATTTATAGAAGCATCTGCCAACAATTGATCTTGTTGCCAGGATTGGGGGGGGGGGGAGGTTCTTTTTTTGTTTGTTTTGTACTAATAATTTTTTTAAAAAGAAAGACATTCTGTTAATTTCTGTTTACCCAGTTTCTCCCTGAAACCCAGCAATCCTTTTCTTTCCCATTATTTAGGAATTTGGAGTCAGTTTCTAATCAACTCCTTTTTGATCAAATAGAAATCTGAAGGGGGGGGGCAGGAAGGGAGGTTCGGCAGATTTTCAGAATTTCACTTTGTAGATGCTCAGAGGCAGGCAATGTCTTCCCAAGTCTTCCTGCTAGAGCACCACCATGTGGTAGGTAACATAAAAGAGCTGCAAGGGCTGAAGTTACAAAAGGATGCCTTGATTTCTCTTTAAAGGAGAAATGAAAGAGAATAAGAGGAATCAATGGCTATAGCTAAAGAAGAGAATTTTGGAAAAAGAAATGCCCCATCCCATAACAACCCTAGAGCCGGGCCTTTTTGGTTAGGACTTCTACAATAAGGAGATTCTGGTGTAGCGTGCAGTTTGAGAGGCAATTCTCTTGTCTTAGGGATTTTTATTGTTTTTCCTGATTTAGAAAACTACTTTAACCCTCAAGTAATTGGGGTATATTTTGACCCTGGATGTAATGGGAAAAAATTGGTTTACCCATTTAAAACGTTCTACGGACACCAAACTCCTTTTCCACACTGTGACACTGAGAGATCTCTGTCTTTTGGTGCTACACCTCTGAAGATGCCAGGCACAGCTGCTGGCGAAACGTCAGGAACTACAATGCCAAGACCACGGCGATACAGCCCGGAAAACCCACAACAACCCATGTAATAAATAAAGTTGTGGCCATTTCTAACCCAAGCAAGTGTCTGGTGTGATTATTAGCCGGTATGCAGTCTGACATAGCACATAGGTGACAAATTATATTCAGCTGCACTCCATTTCATGCCCCTAGACATGATTTAGGCTGTCATGCTAGGAACACTTTCCTGGGAGTAAGTACATTGAATAAAATGGAACCTCCCTCTGAGTAGGCATGCTTAGGCTTGTTCCCTCAATCCTCATCAGGCCAGCTTCAGATGGTTTATTTCCTTTTTCCTTTGATTCATTTACAAAATTAAACTTGGGGAGTTACCGTGAGAATGCAGAGAGACAGACCCCCCCAACTTGGTTGTGTTGTCAGTTTACAATTAGATATTTTGTGATTTTGTGACAAATTTGTGACAAATATACTCTGACATTATGCTAATTTAAAATAAAATAAAATTTATACATTTAAAAAGAGAACAAGGAATGGTGTTCAAACAGACAGAATAAGAGAGGCTGCAATACTAGTAACCCATTAAAAATAGCAATGAAATGTGGTACACAGAGGGAAGTGAAATTGAAAAGACTTTTTTCTTTTTTAAAAAGAAAAAAATATGAAGTCTTTAGAGTACATTATTTAAGACTTTCCAACTTAATTATTTAAGTTTTAAGGGCTTTTGTAGTGTATTATTCCTAGCTTTCTCTTTAAACATTCCATAAAATAACCTTACTTAACTATAAGTTTAGCATCTTATTCTGCAGGAGTAACTACTAATAAAATGTCTTGAACGGACACTGAGGCAGTCATGCAAAACTGGGCTTATTTCTTAGCTCGGCAACTTTTCCTACATGACAAAGAACATCAAGACAGGCATGGAATGCACTGACTCTTATTGAACATAAGCAATTAAGGCACAGATGAAAAGCAGAGATGCTACTAGCTGGACAGAAGTGCCTTCAGCTAGTAGCTCTGTTGTCATTTCTTATGGGTTTACTAAGATTCCAAACTCAACACAGTGTCTCTACATGAGACACCTTGGCATGTGTTCATCAAGTGTAGGATGGCGCAATATTAGTCAGGAAGCATTGTTTAAAAAGATAGAGCGGGCAGAGATCGCTCCTCAGAGGGTTTGTTAATTTCACCTTCACCTCCTCAAGGCTCTGTCAATTTCACCTTTCTGGTCTTAAACTGTGTGGGATCTCAACCAAAGGGCAATGAGGAATGGAAATGGGCAGGAGCTGCTTTCCGGAGCTGGGCTTAGACCTGGAGAGGTTATAATGGGCTGAAGTTTCCCTTCTGTTATTCCACAGCCCCTTCACACAGCTCCAGTGTATAGCAAAGTCTTTGTCCTGTCACTCGCTCTGTCTTTTAAAACTACCCTTCCTGGCTACCACTGCGCCTCCTGAAACATGTTCTTCATGTGGCAGATGTCTCGTATAGAGAGGCTCTCAGTGCTGCTCTAATGTACCTTGTGGAGCTGCCTGAATGGCCCCAAGGCTGCAGCTGCAAAAAGGGCCTCACAAGGCAAGGCCACGGATACGGCTGCCACTGCCTGGAGGCAATTCTCGGAGAGAGCCCCGTTCGGGGCTGCCTGTCGCAGTTATGCATCCACAGGAATCCTGGCACAGGCATCCCTCCCTCCCTCCCAGGCCACTCTTTGGGGAAAAGCTTAGAAAACATCTCAGGCAGCCTCTAAGCCATTCACGAAAAGAACTGCCCGTATGCAGACTCGTTCATTTATAAATGTCGGAAAGAGTTATGTATCCCATCACGAGATACAGCAAATATTGGAGCGAATCCTAAAACACATAATAAGGCAACTAATCTGTTGTCTTAGGTTTAAAAGGGCCCAGTTTACCAAGCATTTTGCCAAGGCTTGCCATTGTCATCTAGGTCATATCTAGGGTGGACTGGAAAGGGGAGATGAAAGAGCCCCATCCCATCTACCTGACTCAATCAGAGCAATGCAAAATAGGGCTGCCGTGACTGACTTGGAAATAGACTGGGCTGCTGGAGCTCATGAAAGGGGCTGGCTCACTGGGAAGTAGAGGATTTATGTTGGTCACTGAGCGACCTGAACCATGCTGCATGAAGTACCCTAATTGGATTAAACAGTTTACCACAAAGTACCTTACTGACTAACCGGAGGTATTAAAGTCATACATAGCTCAGTGCCAAATCAGGAAAAAACACTTTGCAAAAGAGCCATTTGAGTCAATATCAATACCTCATCATCTATTTAGCTTTAAAAATACTTGCTAAAAACCCTGAACTAGCTGGGCAAAAGTTCTTCATCAACCAAATGTGGGAATCCTCCTCAGACCAGACAGGCAAACAGAGAAAAACGTACACCTTCATAATGGCTCCCGTTCTGGTAAAGGTCAATGAGGACTCGTATTAAAATCCCCTGGAGCAGATCTTTTCTTCTCATCACATTCTTTTGTCTTTATGTATGGGGCATATATAGTCTTAGAAGGCTACAGGTATCTTTTGCATACAGCTTCATACAGCTACAAATCTGGCTTAGAGGGAAACAGGCAGACCCACAACACAGGGCAACAATACGACTGGCTTCCTTGCCATTACAGATACATACCATTTCTCAACTAGGAATTCAGTAAAAGTTTGCATATATTGTTTATTATCATCTCACCCTTCCACATCCTGTTCTTTTAAAAAAAAATTGCAGAGTTTGGATAATACAGGGTATGATTTTTAAATTTCATCCTCACAGCAGTCCAGTGGGAGAGGTTAGGCTCAGAGACAGAGACTGGCTTTATTGACCCAGAGACTCTCATCCCCCATAGTGTTGCCAGGTCCCTATACCTTCCTGTTGGGAGAGGGAACCTGGCATTTACCTCGTGCCAGCAACGAGGTCCTTTTTGCATGTGCGCTTCTCGCTCATGCCCCGGTGCCTGCATGATGACACCAGCTGCAGGAGCATTCCTGAGCTTTGTTTGGTGCCTATTTGGGCCCCAAATGGGCCAAATCAGCCCTGCAGGGAACGCGGGAGTGCTCCTGTGGCCAGTGTGACGGTCACTTCTGGAACTGACGTTGCCGTGTCTGTTGGGAGCATGCATACTGTTACCAGAACTGCTCTTTATTATAATGGGGAATTAGCTATAGCAGTCTGTAACTAAATATTAAGCGCGGATCATAACCTATGTTTACGGAGGTCCCGATCCCAGACACTCTAGTGAAAAAGAGGCAGACAACAAATAAGTTCCAAACACGTGTATTTGGTGTGGCGTAAGCCTAACTTGCACAATCATACAAGGAACACACAAGATCTAGGAAATACAGAGTAGGAAATACAGAGACGTTCGCATTAGCGGGTTCCCAACGATGATAAGGGAAATACTCACAATCCTGGAGCGAAGCAGAGACACAGCAGCGAGGGTGGTGGTCCAATGCCAGCACTGGAACCACAGACGGACAGCAAGGAAGTCTGGATAGGGAATGGCCGAGGCACCGAGTGGTCTGGGAGACCAGCTTAAATACCCCAAAACGTACCCTGGGGCTGGTGCTGTACTTGGTGGTTCTCACAGTTTAAAACAAAGGTTCTAATGGGCTACTGAATGGCTTAGATGGGCCACTTTAGTAATCAGATTGTGATAAGTGACACCTCAGGAAGAGGGGACAAAAGAGGGAGGGGGAAATCCAAGTGGGCTGAAAGGATGTTCCAGCGGACAGGGCTTGTCCTGATGTCATCAGCTTCTGGAATGCGGAGGTTTCTTTGAGATGCATTCTCTAAGTGCTTGGGATGGTCAGCACTTAGTTCTTCTCCGGGGCGGCTCCTAAGATATGCAGAGCGGGGCGAGGGGCTCTCGCTGCGGACGTGGTGTGCCCGCTTCGCCGAAATGGCTTCTCAAAGCAGTCTTCTTCCCAGGGTCTTCTGGCTGCCTGAGAACATGGATGCCGGCTGGGCATAGCTGGGACTGGATTGCAGGCTGCCCGGTAGCGAGGGCAAGCTCGGGGACCGGCTCGCGGGAGGCTCCAGGCGGGAACTGACCAGGGAGCGCCTAGCCAGGCTCGCTGGAGGTTTCCCCGGCAGGCGCCCGGCTGCTAGCAGCGGCTTGGGCCCATATGAGGCAGGCTTCCATGGAGGCAGGGGGAACACTTAAAACACAGTCCAAAGCAGGGAACAGGCACGGTCCGTGGTAGATGGCAGTGCAGGCACGGGGCACACTTGTAATAAAGTCCAAACACACACTGGAAATCCAGATATAGGTCAGGGCAGAGTGGCCCAGGGAAAGAGTCCTTTGTGCAGTTATCCAAACATGGAGTCAGTAAACTACACAGTCTATTACAGCAGCAGGGTAATTGACACGCAGGCAGGAAACTGACACGTGTATCAGGGCGCACACGTGCAAAGCAATCTTTGTGTAGCAGCAGTGAAACAGTGATGCAGGAAACTTTAACACAGTTCATAGCAGGCTTTAAAGCAGGGGAGGGGGCCTACTTGGCAACAATTCCCCCCCTCGGAGACCCCGTGACGTCAGGCGCGCGGGTCTCCGAATTTGACTTCAAAGGCGAGGTGGTCGGCAATGTCCGGTGGTCGAGCTTCGAGCGAAGAAGGAGTGGGAAGGGAAGGGGGAGGAGGCGTCACTCAAAAATTTAGTTTGGAGAACCACCTAACCGAATAAGTGCAATTTAGATCAGCCAATGGGCTGCAGGTCTCTGGGTTCACACCAGGGGGTGTGCTAAGTGCTACAGTCAACATAGACAGCAATTCATAGGCAGCAATGAGCAATTCATGCATATAAATAGCAATAATTCATATTTGTGTACATTGATTAATTCATGGATGAAGGTAATTCATACGGAATTCATGATGGGTTAAAAGCATTAAAAACCAGGAACAATTCATATACACGGATTAATTCATAAGTATAAGATTAAAAGCAAAGGCAATTCATGGATACAATTCATGAATGCAGGATTAAAAGCAATTCATACAAGGTAAAAGTGAAATGTGCAAGCAAGGCATAGACCAATTCATCGAGGGTGGAACAATTCATGGGTGATTAAAACCATAAATACATATATAGGATTAAAACAATAATTCAGGAAGTTAAAACCAATTCATAGAGATAGCAGCAATAAAAGCAAGTGCGGAGAAACAATTCATGAGGGTAAGCGGCGGAAGGGCTCATAGGGGGTCAGAAAAATAAACTTCGCAATTAAAAGGCTAACTCATGCAGCCAGATTAAAACCAAATTCATAAAGTTTAAAATCAGGAATAAAATAACCTTTGAAAGAGACCGTCCAGGAGGGGTCCCGGTTAAAACCAAATTCATAAAAGGATAAATAGGCTAGAATTACCTCGGCGGAGGGAGTCAGGTTAAAAAGGCAATTCATCAGGTTAAAATCAAATTCATAGGGATAAAGTTAATAGGGGGTGATAAAAGGGTCCCAGTTCATGGGAAGATCATGGGCGCACTTGCAGTAGATAGAGGGAGGGACTAGTTCGGGGCTAAATTCATGGGAGCACAATTCATGAAAGCAATGCAAAGGAATTCATAAAACAATAGAGTTACAAAGATCACAGACGGCTCAGTCCGCAGTACAGCTGCTAGACTGGGTTGCATATTTACAAGAACAAGCAAGCTTAGTCCATGTGTTCCAAAACACACTTCCACCCCCCCTTGCTGTCTGCGTCAATCCGCAGGGCAGGGTCGGCAGGCGGCGAGAAGGGCTTCCGACACACAGTTCTAGTCCTCATGGAGGTAGGGCCGCTGGCGGTCGTCTGGAGACGGGCCGTGGGTTGGGAGGCAGGAGAATACGCCCCCCCCCTAGTCCACAAGAGGGCCTCGGAGCGGTGTCCGGCAGCAGAGCGTCCATGGGGCTGGTTCAGGATCCGTACACATAATAAAACATAGTCATAGTTCATAATATCATAAACAACAAAATAAGCAAGGAATAGAAATGGGGCGCCAAGAACAACCGCTAAGGCAGAAGAAGGTCGGGGTTATAGTGATCCAAGCGGTAAGACAGCTGGAGTTGCTGGAGCTGTCGGCGGCTCCAACAGCCCAAATAAAGCAGTGAGGCACACAACAAAACTTGAAAAGCCAAAATAACAATGATCGGGTGCAAAGCCAAATTGTAAATTCCAGTGGCAGTGGGGCTCCAGCCAAAGAGGGTTTCCCACCACGAGTGCTCACCGGTGGTCTTAATCCGCTGGACAAGATCCAAAATCTCCTTGCCGTTGTGGGACACAACCAAAGCAGTAGTGTCCCCGTCCCTCTGGATGCTCTGGAGGGTGCGGTGGAGCTGCGGGTGGGCCAGGAGCTCGTGGATTAATTCCAGACCGATGCCAAGGGGAATGGGCTTCACATAACGATAGATGGAGGGTGCCACCAGGATCTCTTCTTGGGTCCAGACCGGTACCGTGTAGGTGAAGTCGCAGGCTGCCACCGAAGACAGGTTGCAAAAGCAGCGATTGACTCCCGGGATCACGGGCTTCAGCTGGAACGAGTTCAGGACCACAAAATCGCAGGCCGTTCGCACGCAGGCACATCCTTTCCCAATGTAGACGACAGCGGAGCTGTTCTCCCGGACGACCTCGAAAGAGCACTCGTTGAGGGCGTCGACTTGCGGGGCTACACAGGGGTGATGCGGTGCAAAGGCTTGGTCTTGGCAAATAAAGCCGGTCTGGTCTCGATGCTGGCACCCTTGGAGGCTGACGAGCTGCCATCCGGTCGGGGTGAAGCGGGCCCAATGGTCGGGGTGGCGAGCGTAGAGAACCTCGGTGTCGCTGACTTGGAGTCCCAGAGGCACGACTGGATACACGTGGAATGACTCGTGCGCACTGGCCGTTAATAAAAATAATTTAAGCTCCTGGGTGGCCGGTGAGAATGAGGAATTTACGAGAGACCACCAGGATTCAAGCTCCAGTTCAATGGGTGACAATTTGGGCGTAATCAATCTTTTAATTTCCAGGGGCAAGTGCCCGTCCGTGGCTTGCCGAATTAGCCCCATGGCCACAGCCTGGTTTAATTGTTGGGCTTGCATACATGCCATGGCTATTGACATGTTGCGTTCCACAGACTGTGTTCCTTTAAGCAGCAGAGAAAAATCTCTTTCAATTTGACTCTCCCAGTTAACTAAAATGGAGCTGATCTCGTGTTGCCCATTTGAAATGGAATTTAGGGACTGCACCACCGGTTTACCTAAGTCGGAGATGCTAGTCGTGACATGGGCAAACTTATTAGCGAGAGTCTCAATGTTGACCGAATCCATGATTGCTAAGCCTCCGGCTGCAGGAGCAGTCCAGTCGGCAATGCTTCGTCTGGCACGCGAGAGAGAGGGGGAGGGATCGATCCACAGTTGTAGCCATGCATTCCAACCCTTGCTACCGGCCTCCAGATAGGGAGCGCACTGCGGCAGCCTCTGGGTTACATTTAGTTCAGCTAAGTCTATGCGGATCTCTTTTAACGACATTTGCGGGCGGACTAGAACTCTCTCTCGAATGTCAGTCTTCAAAACATGGGAGCCCACTATATGCGTGCCGCCTTGGCTTAATTGTTCATTGCTAGCAATCAAAGGGTCAATTTGGATGGCGTGGGTCTCCTGGGTCCGGATCAGCAGGGAATAATTGCCTGGTTCATGAGTCAAATTTACAAAGAGCAGCCCAAGCCGGTGAAATTTCTCTACTAGGGGCTTGGTTTGGCATTCGGGCGTCTGTTGAACCAGTATCCAATCGGGTGGGCCGTGTTTGGCTAGGTCTTCCTCTTTTACAATCCAGGTCAGGTTCTCCCAGCGCTCTATAGCAAAGGAGAGAACTGCACCTGAAGGGGGCGTGATAGTGACTGCTGCAGATTCAGTGGTAGTAGTGCCTAGTAGGATGGTCATTCTAAAGGGGTCTCCTGCCTTCCATACTGCGGCCGACACTAAAATAACTTCACAGTATGGTCCGAAAGCCTCAGTGACAAATGGCGAGGTTTCGAAGTTGGCAGGGGTGGTATATTTGTCTACCACCGGGACTGCGGTGGGGGCTGGCCTGATACGGGGAAGAAACATACATGGAATCGGAGCGAGAGGTGAAACCGTATCGGTGGGCGAGTAACATATTAATTCTTGGGACATGGTTTTTACTCCCACACATAAAATAACAAGCTCTGGGGGTCGGATCCACTGCTCTTCACAACTGCGGAAGTTAGTGCGATCCGTGGGGGTGGTCATATTAATCTGCTGCACAACCTTGCAGACCATCATTTCGTTTCCTGCCAATGTATTGATACATCTCCAGTGGGGGTAGGGCATTAATTTGGACGGGCGTCCCTCTGTTAGGGTGCCTGCCAGCACGAGCAAACACAGAGTAGCCAGGTGTCTCATCTCCTGGCCTTCTTTTCCTTTCTGTAGTGAAAATATCCTGGGGAAACCTGCGAATATAAGTACAGGTTCCCTGAGTTTCTTGCAGCAAAATAAATGAAGTGAAGCGGGGAAAAAGGAGGGCGTTTTTCTGCCAGCACTGTATGTTAAGCGGGGTTCGAACGAGAAGTCCCGGAGCACTAAGCGAGCCTTCCAGCTTGTTGCTCTGGGGAACTCCTGTGCGGGGGCTTCTTTCTAAAGCGTGTATATTTCAGAGGGGAAACGTCTTTACGTCGGGCAAGGGTCGGCTGTACGTCAGGCGGGATTATGCAAACTCGCCCCAGGGGTCCCTGGGTGCCTAGACTATGTGGCCTTCAGGTGCACCTTGCTCGGTGGCGGGCTGTTTCTATTTTGCGGGCTGAGAGCTATCGGTCCGGCTCGGCCTGGCCTTGCCGCTTTAAAATGGAAAAAAACTAGAGAGCGGTTTCCATTAACTATAAGGGTTGCTGCAGACGGGGGCCCTCGCTTTAATTTTCAAAAATAGGCCTTCGTCATATGTTTGCAGGACAAGCAATTTTTGGAGGGACTCCCTCGGGAGGCCCCATTTTCTGGTTAAAAAAAAAAAGATACACCAAAAAGGAAAATACACTGAGCAAAAGAAAAATACACGGAGCAAGAAGCATACGGGTCTGGGGAACTTTTAGGTTGCCCTTACTTGGGGTGCCTGGCAGGGCTTCATTATAACTTCAATATGTCTCCCCCCCTTCTTTTCCCTTGTACGGTACGGGCAAGGGAAAAGATTCCGTGGGGCGGGCGGCTGCTGGCGGAAAGGGCCGAAGTGGAGCCGAGGGCGCTCGGCGGCGTTTATCGAAAAGCGGCGGAGGCGGCCGAGATCTGCCGGCGCCACTGTGTCTGGGTTGTTCGGGGGTCATCTTGGCGCGGGGGATCCTGGCTATGTAAATGAGGCACGCTGCCCCTTGTGCGTGGCGAACGCACCCCAATAACATATTCCAGAGGGCACATATTTACAGAATACTGGCGGGTCTTTTACTTTTGCACTAAAGCGTACTAAGTGGTGGCGCCGTATAGCAACTCACCATGACGAATATGAACATTAGTAAAAGAGGGATGTTGGGCTATTTGGGGATCCTTTTCCAGGGGAGGCACGGCCCTCAAAGCCAAAGCCGACCATCATGCGAAAGCGTGGGTCTGGCAGGTGAGACCCCGAATCTACGTAGATGCGGGATCTTCACCAGCACGGCGGGTGAAATGTTTTCAAACAAAGAAATCACCTTTTTTGGTGGTTTCACCGTTGGAAGACTGCATTCACTTTTGGGCTAAAGCCTCTCCAAATACTTTCACACACAGCAAATCTCTTTTGCCTGTGCAATTTTTTTCCGAACATGCGGCTTACAATCCAATTAAGAATCACTCTCGGTGGTGGTCCTACTTGGCCTTGGTTGCCGCGTTTCCCCCCAGGGTCCCAACTGTGGGGCCCGCCTAATGAAGTTAAAGAATAGAACTGACAAGAAATAACAAAAACACTAAATGATTATATGAAGCCAAGTTGGCTTTTTACATCTAATTTCAAAAGGGAATTGGGCTTCAGGTTCACACACACATAAAGTTAAGACTGCACAACGAAAAGGGACGGGGGCTGCAGGGACTTGAACTCAAGTCTCCTTAAGGTGGCTTTTCCACTCCTGGTTCCAATCCCTTCCAAATTCTGACAGGGAACCAGTGATTACATTTATTTGGGCTTACTTCAGCCTGGGAGAGGACAAAAGGAAGAACTGGGAGGAGGTCAGAATCCTGGTCTGACCAGTCTTTCCATTTCAATGAGGGGTGGGGGTGCAGCGCTGAGTGGGAACAGTTTGTTTTAGACGCTGCTAGCAACTGGGATTCTTTCTGGAGTCTGCTGACTTGCATTATTACATTCCTGACTGCACTTACTGCTGGAGGCTCTACCTTTTCATTAAGTTTTGGGCTTGAGCATTTTAAAACGTGGAAACAGATACACAAATGTCTTTGAATTAGCTCAAGCACTACTAAACCACACAGGCATAACATAAGGTTTTCTTCAGGGGTGTTAGTCAGGGAAGGCTGAGAGAAAGCTATTTGGTGTGTAGTTGCAAGCACTGGATTCTCAAAGCAATTTAATTCTTTTAAAGGAACTGCATTTTTACTTTTGTTTACCTGTTCTTCAGGATCATTGCAAGAGGGCACAGTCACAAAGGGCTGTACATAGCTTGGCTGGGGGCATTCTATGGGAGCCAAGCCAATTGCTTGGGGAATGACTTTTAAACTCTGTACATGCTCAGAGGCTAAAGTGAATTCTGGCTTCTTGGGCGTGGGGGCTGAGGCAGAAATTGGAGGCAAAGGTGACTGACTACTCATTTCACTGCCTTGGGTGGGGGCTGGAGCTGATTCAATCACTGATTGTTCCTCTAAAGTCTTTATTCTGGCCTCAGTGAGTCTCTGGGATTCCAGGAGATTTTGCATCAGGGTTTTTAAAGTGGCGGTTTCATTATTCTGGTTCTCCAGCAAAGTCTGCATGCTAAGGAATTTATTGTGGAGCTGCTCTTTCTCTATTGTGCAAGCTTTTAATTTTTCTTTTAATTCCTCATTCTCTTTATTAAGATCATTTATTTTTAAATTCTGTTCCCTATTTACACTTATGAGCTCCTGAATTTTATTTTGCAGCTCTGCCAGATTTCCTTTAGAGGTGTCTGGCAAAGTTGGTGCTGGGTTCTGGGTGCGAATCACCCTTTGGAATCTTTCCTTCTCTCTTTTAAGTTCCAAGCTATTTTTAGTTCCCGGAGGTCGAAGGCTAGCCTCAACCTTTGGTTTTCTCCCACAGGCAGTTAAGTGGGCAGAATAATGTGTGACCCCCGGGCATCCCTATTGGAAAAAGGGGTTCCCAGCTGGTGGAGGCTCTTCTCTTACTGTAGCCACTGGCTGTGTATGTTGGGGAGGGCCATTCCTAATGATGTCTAGAAGGGCAGAGAGAAGGACTGAAGTGGGCTGCTGGTGGAAGAGCTCCATGTCTGCCCCATGATCCTTGAGCCGCTTCCAGAGTTCCCAGCGGAGTGAGTCCCTGGCTGGCGGCGGGCCACCTAGGTCAGAGGGCTCCTCATGGTCCTCTGGCTGCGGTCTCCAGGAGTCAGCCTGACTTGGGGGAGGGTAGACCTGGTGATTGTATGTGTGCGGTGCCCGAGGGGGCGGGGGTGCCGAGGGCAGCGCAGGTCTCCAGGGCTCAGAGGGTACCTGTGGGGAGGAAGGGTAGTGACTGGGGGTGGGCACAAAGGTTACTCCTGGACGGGAGTCCCTCTGGCTGCGGCCCCGAGTGAAGCTACCGCTTCTCCCATGCAAGATTCCACCTCTAGGCTCCGAGTACGAGCTATGCCCTTGGGGCCGATATTGGGAGTGGGGACCATGGTTGGCATACGTGACTGTGTTGATGGGCTCACTCTCTTTCCTATGGGGGGCCGGGGACTTCACATGGCGGATCGCTCCGGTCTCCCGCAGCAGGCCAGCAATGCTCCTGATGCGGGATTCCAGCTCTCCCCATGTAATGCTCCCGGGTTCGACTCCTGCCAGGGCCAGGCGAGTGGTGCTATTGAGACCATCGATAACAGCTCTTCTGAACTCCAGCTCATCGAAGTCGGGTACATCGCTTGCATCTAGGTCTACTTCATCTGCTAGCTCAGCGAGAAGCTGCTTCCTAGCTAAATATGCCTCTGGGTCCTCTCCGGGCTTTTGGGACTCTGCAATATACAGGGCTTTCAAGCTTTTGGTGGGCCATAGGAATGCGCACAGTTCTTTGATGGACCCATACTGACTGCGGGTGGCTAACTTTCTATTAGAAACGTAGGCATTAAGGGCTGTGACTATTTCGGGGCTGGCGCAGTGGCGGGCCAGTTGGGCTACATCGGAACCACTAGCGGAGGGCTGGGAGGTGGTCACATGGGTGAACCACTGGATAGCCGTGTCTTGGTTTAGGGGTCCCATACGATCTGCTATGGCTTGGAGCTCATCGGGCCTCCAATTGCGGGTCTCTTTAACTATCCGGTCTGTCTTTCTGCCATCCTCATCTGTGGAGACGATCTCCTTGGTAGCTATCGGGCGGAGGGGCTGCGCGGCTTCCTCGGGCTGAGACGGAGGGGATGACCAGTTGTCGGTACTACCTTCGGGGAGGGCCAAGAGGGCTGCGGGATGCATGGCGGAAATTACGGCCTGCTGCATTCCCAGGTGCTGCTTTAGGGCCTCTAGCTCCCTCTTACAAGCGGAGTGGTCCGCAGAAGCTACCTTGGAGTGGTTATGCTCTGCCATGAACTGGGCGGCATGGGTTAGCTTAGCGATTCTTTCCTGTCCCTCGATTACTGCATGCTCAGCCATATCGGCACGAGCGGAGGCCGCTTCAGCCTTGTGCTGGGCGTCCTGGAGGGCAGTGGTTAGTCCCTGCTTCTCCAGCATGAAATTAACTCGCTCTGAACGCCACTCGGCTGCCTTTTCCTCATACTCTTTCTTCTCCTTCCTTAACTGTTCTATCTCCTGTTCCTGTTCTTCCTGAGCTGTCTGCAACTTATTAATTAGGGACACACTGTCCTGTAGGGCGGTGAAAAGTGCCCAAGCTCCGTATCTATCTTTCTTGCTAGACCTAGGTTTCTCCTTGTCACAGAAGTCCTGGAAGGCGCTTCTAACTATCTGGAGTGGGTCGGGTCCCTTGAAGGAACCGGCTTCCCAAGGGCAATCTCCCTTCTTAACTAGCCACTTCTCCAGGCGGGGCACGGTGGGGTTTGCCCGGTACATTTTACTTTCGTTTAAGGCTGATCTCGGGGAGGTTAAAGAGTGGATCAGCGACACCAGGGGTGGGGCGATTAAAGCTGCTCAGGGGTTTTAACAACTTCTTCCTCTCTATGTTCCTTTTGGGAGGTTTATCCTTCCCTCAGGTCCTCAAGGGTTTTTACCAGGGGGTTTTAAGGTCCTACTTTTAGGTTCACAAGGGTATTTTTAAGGGTCCTACACTCTGTTCTTCTCCACCGGGGGAGAAGGAAAAATTCCTATTCCCGTTTTAAGCTTGCCTACAAGCCACGGGACCAGGAAAAGTTTACTGGCTCAGAAGGTGCTCTCAAGCTCTCTAAGCCCAAGAACCAAAAACGCTCAGTGCTCCCAAGCCTCTGCTCAGAAGCCAAAGCTCAGGGGTCTCCCAAGCCTATACTCGGAAAACCAAAGCTCAGGGGTCTCCCAAGCCTATGTGCTCAGAAAACCAAAAAGTGTTCCCAAGCCTCTGCTCAGAAACTGCAATTAAGGGGTCTCCCAAGCCTCTGCTCAGGCAACCAGAAATGCTCCCAAGCCTCTGCTCAGGAACTGAAGTGCTTCCAAGCCTCTGCTCAGAAGCTACAAATGCTCTCAAGCTCTCTGCCCAAGAACTGTACTCAAAAAGTCCCCAGGCCTCGTGCTCAGAGACAAACGGTTAAACTGTCTCCAAGCCTCGACCAAAAGACTAACGCGCTCAAGGACTGCCTCTGCAAGTCCCCAAGCAAAAGTGCCCAGGAGTAAAGCTTACTGTACTCCCAAGCGAGGTGTGCTCAAGAGTTCTAACAACTCCCAAGCAAAAGTGTGCCCAAGAGTCCCACTGACTCCCAAGCGAGGTGCGCCCACGAGTCCGACCTAAAACTCGCAAGCGGAAAAGCGCCCAAGAGTCTAACTTAAAACTCTTAAGCACGGTGCGGCCGGCTGCCGCGGGGCTTCAGGAACCTGGCTTTAGATTCCCAAAGCTAAACTAAACGAACGGACTATCGATCCCTTCACGTTTCCTCTGGAGCGGGGATTGAAGCCTAAGTGCTGGCAGGAACGGGGTTTGGACGGACTTAGGAGAGACGGGGGAGGGCGGAACAGAATTTTATATGTGCTGCTTCAGGAAGTATATATATGCGTATATATCTAGAGCCTACTTCTGGGATCCCACCCACATAGACGCGTTTAGGCGGCCCGGAAAGTGGCCAGGAACTTCACCAGTTCAGAGGTCCTCACCCACAGTACACCGGTTATAACGGCTGGAGGGCCTCGCGGTGCACCACAAAAGGCAAGTAGTCCAAAGCTGGCTGAAGGAGGAAATGGGGAAAAGCCAACCCACAAGATAGAAATGCTCACTAGAGCCACACACACTCACACTTTTAATTCCCTGAGCTAAATTGCGCTCTTTACACTGAGGTCTGGAAAATTTTCCTCTAAGTCAGTTCGCTGAAGACACGCGTGTCGACTCACGTGTATTCACACGAACTGGGTTATGCCCGCATTCTCCACCAGTAAACTGTTACCAGAACTGCTCTTTATTATAATGGGGAATTAGCTATAGCAGTCTGTAACTAAATATTAAGCGCGGATCATAACCTATGTTTACGGAGGTCCCGATCCCAGACACTCTAGTGAAAAAGAGGCAGACAACAAATAAGTTCCAAACACGTGTATTTGGTGTGGCGTAAGCCTAACTTGCACAATCATACAAGGAACACACAAGATCTAGGAAATACAGAGTAGGAAATACAGAGACGTTCGCATTAGCGGGTTCCCAACGATGATAAGGGAAATACTCACAATCCTGGAGCGAAGCAGAGACACAGCAGCGAGGGTGGTGGTCCAATGCCAGCACTGGAACCACAGACGGACAGCAAGGAAGTCTGGATAGGGAATGGCCGAGGCACCGAGTGGTCTGGGAGACCAGCTTAAATACCCCAAAACGTACCCTGGGGCTGGTGCTGTACTTGGTGGTTCTCACAGTTTAAAACAAAGGTTCTAATGGGCTACTGAATGGCTTAGATGGGCCACTTTAGTAATCAGATTGTGATAAGTGACACCTCAGGAAGAGGGGACAAAAGAGGGAGGGGGAAATCCAAGTGGGCTGAAAGGATGTTCCAGCGGACAGGGCTTGTCCTGATGTCATCAGCTTCTGGAATGCGGAGGTTTCTTTGAGATGCATTCTCTAAGTGCTTGGGATGGTCAGCACTTAGTTCTTCTCCGGGGCGGCTCCTAAGATATGCAGAGCGGGGCGAGGGGCTCTCGCTGCGGACGTGGTGTGCCCGCTTCGCCGAAATGGCTTCTCAAAGCAGTCTTCTTCCCAGGGTCTTCTGGCTGCCTGAGAACATGGATGCCGGCTGGGCATAGCTGGGACTGGATTGCAGGCTGCCCGGTAGCGAGGGCAAGCTCGGGGACCGGCTCGCGGGAGGCTCCAGGCGGGAACTGACCAGGGAGCGCCTAGCCAGGCTCGCTGGAGGTTTCCCCGGCAGGCGCCCGGCTGCTAGCAGCGGCTTGGGCCCATATGAGGCAGGCTTCCATGGAGGCAGGGGGAACACTTAAAACACAGTCCAAAGCAGGGAACAGGCACGGTCCGTGGTAGATGGCAGTGCAGGCACGGGGCACACTTGTAATAAAGTCCAAACACACACTGGAAATCCAGATATAGGTCAGGGCAGAGTGGCCCAGGGAAAGAGTCCTTTGTGCAGTTATCCAAACATGGAGTCAGTAAACTACACAGTCTATTACAGCAGCAGGGTAATTGACACGCAGGCAGGAAACTGACACGTGTATCAGGGCGCACACGTGCAAAGCAATCTTTGTGTAGCAGCAGTGAAACAGTGATGCAGGAAACTTTAACACAGTTCATAGCAGGCTTTAAAGCAGGGGAGGGGGCCTACTTGGCAACAATTCAGTGCATGTTCCTGAGGTGCCTAGGGGTGGTGGGCAACCTCTGGGAGCTTGCTACCTCCCGCTGACCACTGGCAGGTTGGTGGGCAAGGTGGCAAACCCCTGGGAGTTTACCCGCCATCGGTTGGCACCTGGGAATGCTAATCCCCCATCCCTGAAGGCTTTCCAAGCCCCTCAGGACCTCTAGGAGCGTCTAAGAGCTTTGGCCATTTTTTGAAGCATCCTAGCTTCCTGGGATCTTTTGAGTGTGTGTGCCTCCTTGGCAAGCAATACTGGCAGGCAAAATGTTATTAGAGTTTATTAAAGAAAGAACTCAGGAGCATATACAAGGCAGAAATCGCTCTTACAAGCATTTAGGCAGGCATGAAAACAAATAAGCTTGCTGACCTAGCTATGTTGACTAACTAAAATACTACTGGCTAACTAACTAACATTCTCTGGGTTGGTTCCCAAAGTTGGTTGATCTTACCAAGATTTAGCACAAAGCCCATCCATGCCTGCTTCCTCTAGGCATCCTGGAAGTAGCATGGAGCTGAGAAGCTCTCTTTCACATTGCGGGTGGTGGGCAATGGCTGAAAGGGGGAAAACTGATAAAACTGCCTAGAGACAAAGAGGCTTCTTGAAATCTGGAGGAGCATCAGCCCACTCGGTTACTTAATTGGACATTACTCAGGGCTCGGTTACTTAATTGGACATTACAGCATGTGAAAGAGTATGGAGTGTGGCTAGAGCTGAGCACAGTACCAAGCTCTGACCTTCTCAAGGCCACTTTCTCATAAGAAGAAAGCAGCCCAAGTGAAGTTAATTAACAGAGTTTGGGACTTGCCAGCAAACAGGCCTAGTAAGAAATCTGCAGGACATGAGGCCCGAACCAAAGTTTCAAACTTAGCATTCAATGCCTCTGGAACGGTGGTACAAAGCCTGTTCCTTACACTGGCCTCAGGCCAAGAGGGACAAATCATGGCTGAGCAGACACTTGAGCCCAGATCTCGACTATTAAAAGTCCCACACTTAATCCATTAGACCCCATTGATGCTACATAATGGTGGGAAGCTGACCTACATTTACGAAATGAGAAGTCCCTTTCATCTCTATATGTAAGAAAACCCTGTGTACAAAGTTGCTTCATGGCTTATTCTTTAGCTCCAACAAAGATATTTCAAACGGCTACAGGCATATTATTGACATGCAGAAACGGCTGACAAATGTTTTCACACCAATGAGGGTCACACAGTCGTGGTTTGGATCCAAGACTATACTGCAGGAACTGTCATTTTGCTGACAAATAAGTACTGAATAAAGCTTGCCTCTCCAGTCTGCAAAATAACAAACATTCCTCACAATAGACATAACTGCCATAGTTTTAGCTTCACTTTATTGAAAACAATCTGTCCCATCCTAAACATGCCCACCTGAAAAGCTAGCAACGGCCAAGGTAAGATGTGTGCAAGGCACAATATTGACTGTTAAAATTACTAGTGTGTCAGGGTGGTACTAGAGGTGGGGTGGGATGGAGGAGGAAAAAAAAGAAAGAATACAGGCAGAGGAGACTACTATTGCCTCTAGATCTGGATCTAAACAGTCCTGAGGAAAGGCTTCGTTGAGGGCGGGGACAAGGGGCTCCCAAACCAATCGTCATTCACGGTGGGGGTGCTGGGTCCAGAATACTGCCTCCTGTCTCCCACTGGCATGGGCAGTAGTTACCCTAAGCAGACACACTTAGAAGGAACTGCTCCTGTGCCTCTGGAAGGGCCTTCCGGAAGAGGCCACGGGGCTCCGACCTTCCTGCCTTTGGGGCAAGGCTGCAAAACAAAGCTCCTTCTGGAGAGGGGCCACTGCAGCTGAGCCTGGGCACACAAAAAAAGGAAAAGAATACCCACCAGAGGAAGAAATATTAAGTAGTTTTAAATTTATTGTATTGCTGTTATATCATTTTATATATATTACATATTTTAATGTTACATACACACACACACACTCTTTGGATCCTGAGATAGCTCAGGAGAAAGACGGACCGACAATTATTTTAAATAAACAAACACCAAGTACGTGGACTGACTGATGGACCTGAGATTTCCATCTGCTGCCCGAAGAATAAGACCCCAAACCTGACTCTCAGGTCCAAAGACGGAGATCCAACAATCTTATGGGGAGTGAAAAAGCTGAAGGCAAGGGAAGAGTTGAACACGCACAACCATCACATTTCCCCTGATGAACTTTCCCTCCTGAAACTGCTTTTCTAGGGGAAGAGGCTATTGGAGTTTAAATATGTAGTGTGTCCTGACTCACACACACATCCATACTATAGCAATATGGTTTTTTTCTGTCACTGGAAATGTGTATGTGAGGTGAGCAGTCCTTGATCTTCTGGGACTTGAGTGTATCTTCTTGGAACGAATAAACAAGGGAGAGCACAATTGTATGAAATCATGAGAGGCACAGCCTAGGGCCCCTTGGATGGGAAAACTGGCCCTTTGTTTCCGTCAGCTTATATAAGCCTCCAGGCCCAAGGGCCACCAGGACAGTTCTTCCCAGGAGTTTGCTTGCCATCTTGAAAAAAAATCTATGGCTGAAGTGTCAGTGCCATTTCCTTACCACTTTAAAGAAACAAACATGTCAATACTGTACACAAGGAGAAAAGGAACAGAAACGTTTAATATCTGTGAGAAGAATGTAATCATGGCAGAGCAGGCCCCGATCACATCTTTACACTATTCGTCTCTCTTCTAGAAGAGGCTTCCAGAATCTATTGGTTTTACCAGTCTAAAAATTACAGGGTTTTTTTTGCTTAACAGCACATATTCCTTTCCTATAAAATGAGCCCAACTGCCTGCTGTACAGAGCCTCTGCATTCATGCATTCCGAATTGTCCGGGAGGGGAACCAAGCCCCACTGCCAAACTTACTCAGGAGTCTCAGAATGCCCACCTGGGAACCCATGGTGCCAGCACCAGGGAAGGCCAACAGGACAGTGGCAACAGGAGAATGGCTGCAACAGCACTAGGGCAGTCGGCGCCCCTTTGATCGCTGCCAACAGCTGTTCACAGTTTAGATCAGCTAGAGCAATGGGGCAGGGGGGAGTAGAGGCTGCAGATGCAGCCCAAGAGTCCCCTGAGGTCTCACAAGACTGCTCATTCCCATGAACCTTCAAGCGAATGGACTGAGCATGGACAGTCTCCTACCCGAGCCTCATAAGGGGCTTAGAATGAAGCAGGGCAGAAGGAGGTGATCAGGTTCTATTGCCAAGTTTTGTAGGAGAAACCCAATGAGGAGGACGAGGGCAAAGACCAAGACCAAGACAAAGCAGAAGCAGAAGAAGAAGACGAAGCAGAAGACGAAGCAGAGGAGGAAGACAAAGAAGAAGCTGAAGCAGAAGAACCACCACCATGCTACCAGCAGCAGAAGAACTGGAACCAGGGATTGCAACCCCCCCCCCCCATTCTGAGGCTCTGCAAATCCAAGTGGGACAGCAGAGGATGTGACGGACAAGGGAATTGATACAGCAGGGGCATGTATGCCTCTGAACCTCACAAAGATATTGTAAGATCTGGCTCTTAAGGTGCACTGCCCAACACTGGTCTCCTCACTTTCTGTCTGAGCACTGTTGTGGATCCCGAGAACTACAGAGACTTGTTGAGGTTGACAGGAGGTTACAGAGAATCATTGTGAATTAGACCCAAGCAAGCAGGTAAATGGTGTGCCAGTGGAATGGGGCAGAATCCCATAATAACAGATATAAGAACTGTCCTGCTGGATCAGACTCAGGGCTGACTGAGTTCAACAGTCTGTTTTCAACAGGAGTTGCCTTCAGAATGAAAAAGAAAGGTCAGGGCAACGGTCACAAGTACAGCATACATACAGGCGGCTCAAACTTAGGAGTCTCCTAGTCCAGCATTCTGTTCCTCTGGTTGGACAGGGATACAAGAGTGAACATGTGACTTCAGTCAGGCCCACATGCACAAAAAGGGAGCCTTCTAAACGATATTCAAAATGTGGAGTGCAGACAAGGAGAGATCCTGCAAATATCAATAGCAGACCGACTGCATGCTGACCTGGTTACTCCTGAGCAGGGCTTTTTTTCTGGGAAAAGAGATGGTGGAACTCAGTGGGTTGCCGTAGGAGAAAATGGTCACATGGCTGGTGGCCCCGCCCCCTGATCTCCAGACAGAGGGGAGTTGAGATTGCCCTCCGCGCCGCTCGGTGGCGCGGAGGGCAATCTCAACTCCCCTCTGTCTGTAGATCAGGGGGCGGGGCCACCAGCCATGTGACCATTTCCAAGAGGTTCCGGAACTCCGTTCCCCCGCGTCCCCCCTGAAAAAAAGCCCTGCTCCTGAGGAACTGAAGCATCTCCTTCCTCTTGGTTTGCTCAGTAATCCAACATTATCCTTTTTGTGTTCTGTAAGTTTTTAAGCTCTGCAATATAGTCTAATATAGATTCTGCTTCTTTCCTCATTTGATTATAGAATTTGAAATGTTCCACAACGACATTAGGTTTAAGAGAATAATGTTCAGTCAAAAGCTTTTGCAATTCTGTTAAACTTCTGTCTCCAGGCTTCTTAGGATGCAAGAGTGATTATATACCGCTCTTCTAGACAGATTAGCGCCTCACTCAGAGTGGTGAACAAGTTAGTGTTATGATTATCCCCACAATACAGCTGGGGAGCTGGGGCCGAGAGGAGTGGCTGACCCAAGGCCACCTACTGAGCTCATGGCAACAGTGGGACTGCAGCAGTAATCAGTAAGTGAGATGTAGTACTGGAATGTAACACTCTGCTTTATTCTCAACTAACAACAAACTAACATAGAAAAGGAAAGTAAGTAAGAGAACAGTTTAGGGGGTGGAGTTATCCTCCATCCCATAATCAGGTTCCAGTTAACTCTTTACTATCCATTTTACTACATTCCTTTTGCGCCCGAGCCCAGAGTTAACTTCCAGGATCGCCAACTCTGCTTCTGTCTCGAGAGAGCAGCGGCGCGCAGGCGCGTTGGCGGCGGGCTGAGATTTAAAGGGCCAGGAGCAGCGGCTGTTGCCCTTTTTGGGGTGGCTCCCCTTTTTCTGTCGGTCTGGGCGGCGCCTGTGTGGGAAGATGGTTTGTGGGGGCTTCGCTTGCTCCCGCAATGCGCTCTGCGCCCTCAATGTCGTTTATGTGCTGGTCGGGCTCCTGCTGATTGGCGTGGCTGCCTGGGGGAAAGGCTTCGGCATTGTCTCCAGCATCCACATCATTGGAGGGGTCCGTGCTGTGGGGTTCTTCCTGCTTCTCATCGCCATCGTGGGGCTCATCGGCGCGGTCAACCATCACCAAGTCATGCTCTTCTTTTACATGATCATTTTAGGGCTAGTCTTTCTTTTCCAGTTTGGCGTCTCCTGTTCATGTCTGGCTCTCAGCAAAAGGAAAGAGGAAAGTCTCTTGAGCAGTGCCTGGGGAATGCTGGACAACGAGACCAGGAGCACGTGGGAAAAAAGTTTGAACTGCTGCGGCTTCTCTAACAAATCTACCCCAAAAGACAACTGCAATGCGGCATGTTGGAATTCATCTTCTGTGTGTGTCACGTGTGTTACAAAGATGATGGAGCACGCAGACGAGGCCTTAAAAATCCTTGGAGGAGTCAGGCTCTTTTTCAGTTTCACAGAGATTCTTGGAGTGTGGCTTGCGATGCGCTACAGGAACCAGAAAGATCCCAGAGCGAACCCCAGTGCCTTTTTATAGAACCTCCCCTTCCTTCCCTCGTCGTTATCGACATCTCTTCGTATGCTCCTTCCTCCAATTTTAGCTGCCGGTCGAGTTCTTCAAGGAAGCCCATTTCCCATCGCTCAGGAATGATGGAGCCACGTGAGGGAAGGTGGGACTTTGCCACTGCTCCAGTCCGCTGATTGGATGAAACAGCAAAGGTTGCATCCTTGACATGAAGCTTTTGGTAGATGGCAAAAAAAAAAAGTCATTAGTAGCAAGCAACTGAGGACGATCCATGTTTGCCACGTCTCTCATTTGGTTGCTGCTCATAGTTACAATCATCCTTGTGTTTTAAAAATATGCATTTGGGGGGGGGGGGGTTGTGCGTGTGTATACTTTTTTTTAAAAAACGACTTGACCTAGAGCTTCTCTGCAGCGGTCCTCATGGTGCCGAAGCAAATTGCTTGGTCCAGATGCATGAACAGACAAAGCGATGTTTCTGCCACAAGCTGCCTTTCAGAGAATGTGTCAGCCCTTCACACTTTGTCTCTGCTGTGGCAGACGTGAGTAGGTGTGATAAAACACAAGAGTTGCCGCATGAATCAACGCTCCGTGAAGGATTAGGTTCCAGCCAAACGCACCTGGCTGCAGGCAAATTATGGCTGTTGGGTTGTGAAAAGTTCTTTTAAATCTGTAAATTGAAGTAAGTCTTAATGTCCCGATTTGCAGGCCTGGGGTACTGCTTTCCTAACAGGGCAGCAAGGGACCTGTGCAGAGAACAGGATTCCCCCTAAGAGGTGTCAGGTCACCACCTCTCCCAAGGATCCTTAAATGGCTTAAAAGTGGTTGAGCTCTCCCGACTTGTACCAAAAGAATAATTGGAAATGTCGTCTCAGCATATTAAGTAATGTCGCTTTAAAGAAAGAAAAAAAAACTCTGCTTCTGTCTCAGGTGTATTTTTGCAACAAAAATGGGAAAACCCCATTGGGGCAATAATAAAGCTGGACAGACGCAGAGGCTCCCTTGCTTATGAACAAGAATAACCAAATTTCCAGAATCTTGACTGCTTCTCATTCTTAGCATGCTTGCCCTGTGTACATTCAGAAATAGGGAAGGGACAAGTAGAAACCTTACCTGGTCTGTGTCCTTGGCTTTGATGTACTATCTAAGTGCAGATACATCGTCCAAACAAGTTGAATAAGCTTTTTACAACAATATTGAGATTTGGGACCAGCCTTGGAAAACCTTGAAATTTTGCATGACACATAGAGTTTATACCTAGTAGGGGCCTGACATGGAAAGGTGCCAAAGAAAGATTGGGAGAGACAAGTGCGTGAGAGCATGCATGCGCACAGACGCTGTTGCAAAAAAGGCCATGCATAGCTGATCTTGGAAAGGTTCAGAACAAGATTTAGAAGCCTCTGGTGAGGTACAAAAAGGATTTATAAATGCTCAGCCCAGCCAAACTCTCAATAAGGATCTGGATTTGACAGAGCTTTGCTAGTCTCTGTTGCTTGGAGACTCATATGACGACAGGCTGAATATTATACACATTTTGTTTTTTAAAAAATTGACAGTTGGCATGTTTTAAAAATGCAGATTAGCTACGTGTGGATAGACATGACTTTACTCTAGAACAATGATCCTTCCTGAATAACATGCACACCCTGTGCACACTTGAGTAAGTATTCTCCCTTAAATTTAATTCACGAAAGAAGGAAAGATTTAGCCTATAAAGCACCTTTTGCGTCATTATAAAACCAACGTAACCTCTTGCTGGACAGCCACTTTTCTTTATAATGGTAGTAGAAATAATAGTAACAGCATAGAACAAACTAGGGGTGCCAGGTCAAGCCTGCGAGCAGCGGGAGGCTTGGAGGGGGTAATATGGTGGATGATGTCACTTCAGGGGGGAGGAGCCTAAGACACCACTGTTGTCTTATCTCTCCCCCACCACCACTCAGAGCAGTGGCAGGTAACAGGAGTACGGGGTGGGGGAAGCAGAACAACAAAGGGTCTTGTGACACCCTGAAGGCACGCACATCCACAGCTTACTTCAACAAATGGATGAAGATGTCGTGCGTCTGAACATTCCTTCATAAAGTGGGTGATGACTCACAGCAGCTTATTCTTCGATAAAACAGGGGCTTTTTTTCAGCGGGAACGTGGTGGAATGGAATTCCGGAACCTCTTGAAAATGGTCACATGGCCGGTGGCCCCGCCCCCTGATCTCCAGACAGAAAGGAGTTGAGATTGCCCTCCGCACCGCTGAGCGGCGCAGAGGACAATCTCAACTCCCCTCTGTCTGGAGATCAGGGGGCGGGGTCACCAGCCATGTGACTATTTTCTCTAAGGGCAACCCACTGAGTTCCACCACCTCTTTTCCCAGAAAAAAAGCCCTGGATAAAATCATCCCTCTTTTAAGATGTCTCCTGACTAGGGTTGCCAACTCCAGGTTGGAAAATTCGTGGAGGTTTGTGGGTGGACTCTGGGGAGGGTGTGGTTTGGGGATGGAAGAGACATCAACAGGGTATAACACCATAGAGGCCACCCTCCAAAGCAGCCATTTTCTCCAGGGGATTCGATCCCTGTGACCTGGAGATCAGTTGTAATTCTAAGAGATCTCCAGGTCCCACCTGGAGGTTGGCAACTCTGTTTTTGTTTTGGCTGTAGCACACTAACATGGCTGTCCTGCTGGAGTTTGGAGAAGCAGAGACGTGAAAAGCAATGCGGACTTACTTTTTCCTTCCTGGGAAAAATACGCAGGGATAAACTTACCCAATGACATTAAGAGTGACTTGGGTTCTTTGAGAGATAGCAAGCACCAGCTCAGTGCTGTGGACTGGGAGGGTCCTTCCTTTTAGTACTGCTATTAAGTTCTCAGAACACAGAGAGTGTATCTGCACTTGGAGCCACCCTCTTCCCTGTATTGCTAGAAGATGGAGCTAAAAGGCGATAGTATGAAAAGGCCCTGTGATGAAATCACTTCCAAAAAGCGTTCTGGACATACACCAATTGCTCCGCTTCAGAGATATAGGTGGGGGACACCACTGCACTCTGAAAATAAGGTAGGCCCCAGGCTTAGATATGCTTTAGAGAACATCCAATACAAATCCACACCATCACGCTAAGGCATATATATATACCGGGAAACTATCTTCCATAATCTACCTGCATTTTCAAAAGCTGCTGGTCAGATGCAAGGCAAAAAAAAAAAGCCGAACATTACTGGAGTCTGCAAACTAAAATCAGCAGTACTGAAAACCAGCCCTTAAAGGGAGGGGGGTGGATTAGAGAGACTGTGAGATTAAGAGGGTATATCTTAAAGGAAATTCCAACCTACATAAGCGAATCACGTTTGTGGGTTTTACTTTCCTGCCACTGAAGCCTGCATGATTTTCGGTAGCACAAAGGGTTATCAAATTTGGCCCACGGCAGTGAAATAACCTCCCTCCCATCCTAATGTGATACTAAGGGGAAAACACATTTTTCTTCTGCCAGATCCATTTCATTACAAGCTTCCTAGTTTATTCAAAAAGAACACTTATATGAGAAATTGTACTGAAGCCGCCGCTGTCTCAAAATATTTGTCTTCACAATTATATTTCAGGGTATTAGTTCGTGGTACCAGAGAAGTCTTTTTCTCAGTTTGATTTGCCTGTGCTACTGGTACATTGTGGCAAAAAGGTGAAATGCAGAAGGATCTTCCCTTTGTGCGCACTTCAAAGCGGCGGATTGTTCTACATTTCACTTGGCTGTCTCCAGAAAAACACAAGCAAACCAAACGGAAAATGCAGCGTGTGCTCAAGAATATGCAGTGGGGAGGGGTGGAGGAGAGGAGGACACTGGTCAGGTTTAAAACAGTAATAAAAAACCATTTCAAGATACTCTGTTCTTTAATTCTTATTAAATTTGCATGGAGGTTTGTTATGAAATACGACAAAACAAAGAGAAGATAGCGTGAATAGATAATCATTATTTTAAACTTCACAGGGTGAGTGTACCACCACAGTTAAAGTGCATTAAAATCCTGCACCAAAAAACCTCAAATTCTGTACAAAGGAAGAAGGAAGGCCTGTCTATGGTTTTAAGCATAAATTGTTCTGTTTTTAGAATTTTGAACAATGTATTCAAGTACTAATAGTTATAGAAGGAGAAAGGAGTGCCATTAACCACTGATGATCAGCTGGCCTTTCACAACTATCTTTATAACAACAAGGATTAGAAATTTGCCTTTTTTAAAAAAGAAACACTCTAGAGATTCTTGGGAAACTTAATATTGTGTTCAAATCTGCCTTGTATCCTACAGTTGATGAACCACTGGTTTTAAAGCACCAAGGGGAAGTTGCCTTTTTATTCTTTTTGCAGAGAGCCCCTCCTTTCCATCTCCCCTCCCCTCCCCTCTTTCTTTTCTCTTTTTATAAAACGTTAAGTCCATCCCAGGGTCGATGAATCACTAGTTTGAAAGCACCAAGGGGAAATTCCCTTTTTATTCTTTTTGCAGAGAGCCCATACAACTGAATTTGACCGACCTTCCTCATTTTCACCTCCTAGCTAAGTAGAAGAGGCTGGTCAATTTCACTCCTAGCTAGATGGTGCAATTGATGGTTGGTCAGTTTCACTTGCACAGGGCTCTGTGCAAAAAAAAATAAAAAGAGAATTTTGCCCTTGGTGCTTTCAAACCAGCAATTCATTGAGCAGCTGTTCTTTGTAAGACTACACTTCCCAGGGAAGCTTGCAGGACCCAACACGTGCCCACACATATCATGTAGTTTCCCTCTGAGAAGCTAGGCCCAAAGAAAATTCTTGAAAAAAGCCCTGGAGAGCATAAAGAGTATCTCAGAAGTAACTTTTTTTATAGAACAGAGAGGAGATGTTCTATGCTAAGGACAGTTCGCAGAGAGCTTTCCCTCACAATAGAAGCATCACTGTTCTCTCGCGCCAGTCACTTCAAGTTGTCTGTTAATATAATTGCTGAAATGAATGTGCTTTCCTGTACCTTCATTGTACAAAGTTGGCTCTAAATGGCCACCCTCTCCCCAGTCCTTAGCAGCAACAAGCAACAAGCAATGACATCCTTCCCCCCCCCCCCCCGCCACAATGTCAACTTTTCTATTCACCATCATTTCTCTATATTTTAAGACAAGAATATGCAGCAACATTAGGGAGTTGATTTGCAGGGTGGTTCAAAGGTCTGCTCTTAGATATTGGCAACAAATGTGGTATTCTTTAAGAGAAACTGTTTTTTAATACCACATAATGATCGTGGTGAAAGGTGCTCTGAAGAATAAGTATAGGTTCTATAAACACATCTGGACAGATCTTTGATTATTAGGGAAATAAGACTTCTGCTAGTCCAGTGCCTGAGTACACCTCTATTAGTGATTCAAAATCACAGCATCTCACCAAAATCAACTGGAAAAAATGACATCAATAATTCAGCTCTTTTTTAAAAAAATCTCTCTCAGCCTTTTGACTATTCAGAAAATACAAATGATGAATAGACAGGAACAACTTGCACACTGAAATTCATACAACCAGCAACAATTAAGAATGGCATTGTTCATGAAAAGACAGCCCAGGCACTTTTATTCAATGGAAGGGTACATATGGGTTGGCCGGAGCTGCCTAGGCCCCGCCCCCAGAGCTCTATCACTTCAAAGGGATCTGTACAAGACAACACTTCCTTATAACAATTAAAGCTGGACAGGAAACACTTTCTCTGACAACACAGAGGTGGAAGGGCTGACACTAACCCTCACTGCCAATTCTCTGCAGGTGACAGCAAAATTCCCTATATTGGAATGATACTTGAGAGATGTTCACCCCACTCTTCTTTTCCAGCCATCATATCTTTTGCAAAACTTGTTCACATTGGTCACATTCCACTGGATCTGTGACACATGTTTAACTTAGAATCAGAAACTGACATGAATTTCATTTCAGCCTCACAAAGAGCACTAATAAATTCATTACCCCCTGGATGCAATTAAAATACTCAAAATTTGCATGAGCACATGAGCATCATGTCATTTTTCTGCAATGAGAAGGGAAACTGCAACTACAATGTCTGCCAAAAAAGAAAATCCTCTACCTTGGAGGATCTCTGGGCTGATCTTCAGATCAGGGATATTTTCCAGGCATACTTTCCCTTGCCAGATTACCTGCCATTAAAGCTTCTTTGAAATGAAAATTGGCCATCCTATCTATTGATACTGTTTTGAAAGAAGATTGAAGTGGACTGTGCCAAATCACAAAGAAGAATGAAGTGGACTGTGCCAAATCACCTTTCCCAGGACTTTGTTCCCCACAAGGATCCCACCACCCCCTTCACAGGCTAAACCTGTTGCCAACTGCACTTCTTAGACTAGGAAGAGCAACACTGATTCCATGTGTTCAACCTGTCATAGACACTGCCAACAGCGCACTGCTCAAATGATGTATCAATTAGTGGATCTCTTTGAATTGCAATGGAGAAAAAGCAGCATCTTACTCCATTTCTCTGCAATTCTTATCTAGCAAACTGCATTCGAACAGAAAGGAAAAGTTTGATTTAGTATCTGCAACGAGTCTCTGACTTTCTCTCCTAGCTGTGCCAAAGGCTTCTGTGTGTCTGGAGTTTCTGAGCCCCACCCATCCGTTGTAGAAAAACAACCCATTTAATACCTGGTCTTATACAGATTTTATTGATCATTAGCAGTGCTACCTTTGCTGAAGGGTTCCCATAGCTAAGCTTCTTGAGGACAGTAACTCTTTTCAGTCTGGTACCTGCCCCATCTTACTATTACTTCCCACTTTCCCCCTGTTACTTTACATAGTAAAGTTTAAAACAATCAGAATCTGGTCAAAATAACAAAAAAAGGTTGTTAATGTTTGTATAGCCACCTTCCTTCCAACACATCACAAAAATAAACACTTTGTTTCCAGCAAACATAAACTATATTTACAGCATCTAAATAGCCAGTGTTGTAATCCTAAGCACACTTAGTAGAGAATAAATCTCATTGAACTCAGTGGAACTTACTTCTGAGTAGAAATGGTCAGGACTGCACTGACAGTCATTCACCATTCACTTTCTTCTGTAAGTGAATCAGCACTCAGCTGGTTCAACTCCATGACTGCCATGAGCTCAGTAGCAGAGATGAGCACAAAATGGGGGGAAAATGAGTGTTTCACACTCCATGAATCACAAAACACAAACTTCCATGAAATTGCCCCATTTCGTGATATGATTTGTTAGTTTCATGATTCGTCAGAACCTAGGGCACTTCAGCGGCCCCCTTCATACCCAAAGATGCTAAACTTGCAGGGAGATTTCAGCAGGCTGTCTTCCACCCACACTCCCAGTTTGACCAAGGTTTCAAAACGTTGACTGGAACCCACAAAGCTGGGCCCCAGAGCCAGGCACTGGCCCTGAGACTGGGCTTTGAAGGAAGGGCCCCAAAACCACCACATAGACACCTGCCCAGGTGGGAGAGATGCACACAATAAAATCAAAGGAAGAGCAGAGAAAGAATTAAGTATTAATCAAAAGAGCAGAGTAAGAATGAAAAAGAAACAAAGACAAGCAAATTAAAAATAAGGGAGGCCTCAGTCAAGCTAGCCCCCAAAGCCAGGCAAAGGCCTGAGACTAGGGTCTGGTGAGGTGGAAGAAAAAAGGCACCCTCTCCCAAAGACCTTCCCAGCAAGGACAAGTGAGGAAAATAAGAAAGAAGCTTTTCAGTCTCTTTTGAAGCAGCAGCAAATCCAGCCAAAAGCTCCCAACTCCACTCTCTCTCACTCCAAATCCCAGCAACAGATCCTCACTCTCTCTGTGTCAAAAAGCACGAGGCAGAGAGAGGTGCCTTATATAACAAATGCTCACATAGAGCAGAACAGGAGGTCTGTGGTTGGCAGACAGACCTGCCTAACAGGGTTTGGAGGGATGAGATTGGTGTCCCCATGGCTACACAGAAGGCCCATCTCCTCAATTACCTAGGGGATTAACCCCCCTGCTCCTTGCTGTATAGGGCAGAATGGAAACTCTCCAGTTGGCAAGGAGAGCTGCCTATCAAGGTTATGTGGGCTAAGATTGGTGTTTCCAATGGCAACAAAAGATATGCAAACATTCCGGGCCTATGTTGCCTAGGGAATTAATGGATCGGTGCCAGCCTGTCTGGCATCACGAATCATTCACGAATCAAATGAATTGGGCCCAAAACTTGCAAATTTCATGAAAACCGCAGTCCCACAAAATGTGTGTCAGTCCCTGGCAGGTAGGTCCCTCAAGCTCTCCACAGTTAGCACACATGTTCCGGTTGAAGCAACTTTATTGAGATCCATACAATTCAGGGTGTTCACACAAAGGTGGCAATTGGCAGAAGTGACAATTCAAACAAAGGCATTACTAATTATAGGGAAACTTCCCACCCTTCTGGGCCATTGCATTCAGATACAAAACTTCCAAAAGTTACATAGGAACAGCTTAGTTCAGTTTAGACAAAATACAGAATGAAATCATCTCAGTCCCTAAGAAAAGATACATTACTGCCCACAGCTTTGCATCCAAGGACACTTGCTGGAAAAATGAAAGTACATTGTTTCAAGAGATAACAGATACCCCCACTGATTCCCTTGTACATTTCATGTTAACAGTTTAAACACTCTCAGAAGATTAGTACAGTATACAGAATATAACCTTAGAAATGCAGAACACATTAATGGCAGGTATGCTGGCATACATGACAATGCGCTTTGTGAAACATGAATCAGCCTGATTCATCATGAAATTTATAATAAAAATAAAAATAAAAATAAAAATAAAAATAAAAATAAAAATAATAACATTCAATTTATATACTGCCCTTCAGGACAACTTAATGCCCACGCAGAGCAGTTTACAAAGTATGTTACTATTATCCCCACAACAAAACACCCTGTGAGGTGGGTGGGGCTGAGAGAGCTCCAGAGAGCCGTGACTAGCCCAAGGTCACCCAGCTGGCTTCAAGTGGAGAAATGGGGAATCAAACCCAGCTCTCCAGATTAGAGTCCCGTGCTCTTTGATTTGTATTTTGATTCCTACTCAGTAGGTGGCCTTGGATAAGCCACTCATCTCTGCGCAGCTCCCCACTTGTATTGTGGGGATAATAATAATACAGGCTTTGTTCTGATACTGCCTCTGAATAGGACATTAATTTGTCTAGAAGAGTGGTATATAAGTGTAGTTGTTGTTGTTGTTATACTGTGCTATAATCTTTGTATTTTGAAAAAAATAGGCATGTTTTCAATATAACAGCATGGTCAGAGGCTTAGTGAGGGCAGCAGACTAGGCAGAATGGCACCTGTGCTGCTTCTTATTGGTCTGCTGCCTAACACAGTAAAGCATATTCAGGCATTGAATATTATCTGCCTCTTTTTAATCCCCCATTTATATTTATATCTTGCTGGCACAGAATCAGGTAGATAGTTGGAATATGTGGTAGAACTTGGAGCCAGGTGGTTGCTTTGTCAAATCAAACCATTAAGCAGTATGAAATTTTCAAAAACATCGTTTCCAACAAGAGCTGTGAATGAAACACTTTGCAAACTACGTTGTGCATTTTCTACTGCCTTAGTCAGAAGTGCCCTCTTATGAGAAACCAGCAATTCAATAAACCTGCTAGGAAGCAATATATTCCATGATTTCCATTTTGCTGTTCTAACAGTTTCTCCCCCAAAAGTATTTTGTAAATTGTAGGCTGCCTTCTGTTCTCTTTGAGGATGCTCCAGCATGCCGATAGGGAAGCAGACAAATGCCTGAAGGCCACCTCAGTTTGCTTTGAGTAAAAGCCCAGTGCGCATATACCAGAGGCAGCCTGCATGTTAATACTAATATTGGACTTCTAATTGGGAGATGTGGAGCTGGCAGCACTGTTGCAGGCGGGATCTTGCCAGAAATCCACCTTCAAAAACCAGAGGAACACAAGATAGTAAGCTGGCTTGATGTAAGGGGAGAGAGAGGAAAAACCTCCCTTAGTTCATGACATAACAGCAGGCCTATACTGAGACATTTGGAAAGATCTAACAGGGATTTATACTGCTAGACAAAAGTTGGACAGGCACCGTGATGGCCTGGCTGGCAAAAGAAAAGATTAAAGCAACTTCTATTTATTTTTTTCAATAAATGTGCAGCTTCTGTGTTATACACTAGTTGCCTTGCAGTGCCTCCTTGTAAGTTTTAATTATGCAAGTAGAGTAAGTGTGGTGTAGTGGTTAAAGTAGCAGACAAGGCTCTGGGAGAGCCCCGGATCTAATCTCCCCTCTGCCATGGAAGCTCACGGGGTGACCTTGGGCCAGTCACATACCCTCAACCTAATTTATCACACAAGGCAAATTTCTCAGGATCATGGCGTGAGACGACTCTAAAGCCACATATGCTATGATGGTTTTTTCATTCATTCATTCGTTCGTTCGTTCGTTCGTTCGTTCATTCATTTCCCTCCTTTCTGTTTAAAGAACACCCAAGATGACTAACAAATATAAACATCCTAAATTCAAACCTCATTTAACCAACCATTAATAAATAGAGTACTGGTTTATTTAATACACAGAGTGTCAGATTAGGTCCTAGGAAGAGATCTGGGGCTGAGTCTCCTCTCTGCCACGGAAGTTCACTGGAAGACTTTGGTCTCGCCGCCACATTCTCTCAGCCTGACCTACCACATAGGCTATTGTTGTGAGGATAAAGTGGAGGAGGAGAGAACAATGTGATGAGCTGCTTTGAGTTCCAGTTATGGAGAAAAGCAGTACATAAAATAAGCTTCCCCCCCCTCTCCTTTTTTTAAAAAAAATCTGGCCTGATGAAGAGTTCTGGAGAATTCAAAGTCTTGCACACCGTTTTGTGTCATTTGTTTGGTCTTAATGAAGGGGAATTACATCAAGAGCATCATCTTGGGAGGCTTAAATCCTTTTAACTGTATGGTGAGATATTTTTAAATTTGATGTGAGGGCTTCTTCTCTGTGGGCCATGATGTTAAAGACCAAGCACTGTTGTCCTTCCTTGGCCAGGAAGAAGGTTGGTGGCTGACTGTTAAGGGACCCCTGACTATGTACTTTCAGGCCTTGAGGCATTACCCATGGAAAGTTGGTCCCACAGAATGGTGGGATCTAGATGGATTCTTGGTGGCTCTAGATGGATTCCTCACAGCCCTCTTGATACGGCTCGTGTGCCTGTCAAAACCATTGTTGATATTTGCAACTTGAGGATGGCTTAGGAAGTGGCCTTCCTTGTCTGCCAGCAATTTGGACCAGAGGAAAGACTTGGTGAAGGAAATTGCTGGCAGACAAGGCAAAGTGAGAATTTCCCCTGAGAAAGTTATGATATGATGAAACAGGAGAGTAGCTAGCATCCTGTCGGGATCTTTCGTTATGCCCACATCCACATCTGAGGTTCGCTGGGGCAGCTTTGTTTGATTGAAGAGTTTACCATCATTGGAAGGCCACTTCGGCTACGTCTTACTGTGTACCTATGAAAGGATTGGAAGAAACTTATCATACTATTATATGGACAATCTAAGTACAGCACCATAGGAGAGGAATAATAATAATTTCTACCATCTCCTTCTCAATATTTACTCTACTTTCATATGTACCATTGGGTAAATAATCTAGTATATATTTTCTGATACTATTGTTATAGGATTATTTATAGAACAGTATTGGATTTGTTATATGACTACGAAATCTGGATTCCTACTCGTCACTGTATTTATTGAAAATTGCTTAATGATTTCTTATGGAATTTGATTGAATTATTGCTGTATTTATTGATTATATTTCTAATGTGCACTATTCCTCTATATGAGCTCCCATGGGGATTATGTATGTACTATAGATGTACATTGTATTTGTATATTTCAACTGTATAGTACTTGCACTTTACGTGGTTATTAATTAGAGTGGATATATGTATGTTGTATTTTTGATTATAGTGTTTATTACGGGAACATTTGTGTTTTCTTTTAGTTTTCCCCCACCGATCAGCAGGCAATGGGGCAAACTCCCAGGAATTTGCCACCACCCACAGGCAACTGGGAACACTAGGCTGAGAGAATGTGACTGCCCTGAAGTCGTCCAGTAAGCTCCCATAGTGTGGTTCTCCCATGTCAAGTCTAACACACTAACCACTATCATGTTGGCTGTTGGTTTACTAAGGATCGAGAGGAAACGAAGTGAGGTGGCAGGTGGCTAGAGGACCAATGGAGGAGAGAAAAAGCAATCAAACACAGAGTAGAGCAAATTTTAATGCCTATGTGGTGGTTGAGATGGCTTCGAAGCAATCTCACTTTTCTGACTTGTGAAGCGTTTTCCTTCATCTTCTCCCTGTTGATGTTCTCAGCAGATCTGGAAGCTTGCTGGGACTTGTTTGCACAGCACAGATGGAGCAGGCAAGTGTGCTACAGTTAGGCTTGATATCTCTAGTGTTTCTGCCACAACTTCCCACTTCCAGTCTCATTTGTGTTGCAGACTGCTGTCCCAGGCTCGTGAATGTCCTCCATGCAGCCATCAGGAGGTATCACATAGTGAAACAGAAGATAAGACCTAATCTTTTGCTTTGAGCTGTGTGTATGAGTGTGTATGTGCCAATAGTCCTTAGCAGAATTAGATCTATCATTGTTACAAAGTTCCATTCTTACTACAACTAATTTTCTTGGATCAATGGCAAAATCTTAATATTTCTATGATAAGATGTGAACTTATAACCAGATTGTTAGTAGCCACGAAAACAATGATTGCTTTACATTGGAATAAGTAAATACCGCCCTCAACAGACCAATGGTACATGAAAGTACGGAACCACTTTATCATCAAAAAAGTAACAGATAGCCTACAACAATCAATTATATACCCTAAAAGAACATTATTTTATGAAAAATAGTTACCTTGCTTCAGCTATGGCTGCTTCCACGCACATTGGATAATCCACTTTCAATACGCTTTAGTGAACATTTGGAACTGCTTTTCCACGTGTGGAACAAAAAATCCACTTCCAAAGGATTGCTAAAGTGCATTGGAAGTGCATTATTCAACGTGTGTGGAAATGGCCTATATCGCCAAAAATATATACCAAACTATTCTTAACTCATAAAACCTAACAAACATGAAATTACACAATGTCAAAACCAATGTAAAAAAGAAAAAGCAAACACTAAGTAAATATTATCAAAGTTAGTAGATTTTGTTCTATGTATATAGTTAAATCAGTAGTTAATTACAATGAATGTTCCATTTTCTCATGTATCAATATAGTCACTGTATTTGAACAATCTATTCAATAAAAACACTTACAAAAAAGATCTGCCAATGTTCTAAGAGATCAACCCTATCTTAGGCTCTTATGAAGAGCAAATATCTGCCTGTACAACACGCCCCTTGTGCGGGTTAATACCTTATATTTTATAGGTTTATAAAACAAAAATTAAAAAATAGTGATAATACTAAGGGTCTAGTGTAATGGAGTATTTATTTATTTATTTCAAATTTCTATTCCACCCTTCCCACGAGCGGGCTCAGGGTGGATAACAACATATTAAAATACAATTAAAAATTCATCTACATTAAAACATTAAAACAACAGTGTATTAATACACATTTAAAACAGGATGGTGGACAGCCTTCACAGGGAGGGTTAAGATTTTATACACTCTTTTTTTCAGGCCAGCAGCCCAGCTTCAGCCATATGCCTGGTGGAACAACTCTTTCTTGCAGGCCTGGCGAAAGGATAGTTGGTCCTGCCGGGCCCTGATTTCAGCAGACAGAGCAGTCCACCAGGTGGGACCCAGGACCAAAAAGGCCCTGGCTCTAGTCGAGGCTAGGCAGGCCTCCTTGGGGCCAGGGACCACCAACAGCTGTTTGTCCCCTGATCAGAGTGTCCTCCGGGGAATATATGGGGAGAGACAGTCCCGTAGATACGCTGGTCCCAGTCTGCACAGGGCCTTATAGGTCAATACCAGAACCTTGAATCTGATCCGGTACTCCACTGGCAACCAATGCAGCTCGCATAAGAACGGTGTTATATACGCCTTATTTGGCACTCTTGTAATAACATGTGCCGCTGCATTTTGTACCAGCTATAATCTCCAGGTCAGGCTCAAGGGCAGCCCCGCGTAGAGCGAGTTACAGTAATCTAGCCTAGAGATGACCATTGTTTGGATCACTGTAGTTAAGTCACGGGTTGACAAGTAAGGGGTCTGCCGCAGATGGAAAAAAGAGGACCTGACAACCGCTGTAACCTGTGCCTCCATTTTTAGGGAGGCATCGAAGATCACCCCCAGGTTCTTAATTCTTGGAACTGGCACTAACAGTCCCCCATCAAGGGCCAGGAGCTGGAGTCCCGAACCTAATCCCCCATGGCTCAAGTACAGGACCTCCATCTTTGTCAGGTTCAGTTTCAGCTGACTCTGTTTCAACCAACCAGTCACGGCTGCAAAAGCATGTTCCAGGACATCTGGGGCTGAGCCGGGCTGGCCATCCATCATCAGATACAACTGGGTGTCATCTCCATATTGATGACATCCAAGTCCAAAACTTCACACCAACTGGGCAAGGGGGTGCATATAGATGTTAAACAACAATGGGGAGAGTATTGCTCCCTTTGGGACCCCGCACACCAAAGGGTGGTGGGATGACAATTTCTCCCCAAGCGCCACCCTCTGTCCCTGACCATGGAGAAAAGAGACAAGCCACTGTAAGGCAGTCCCTCGTGTCCCCACATCGGTGAGGCGATGAGTCAGAAGATCGTAATCGACTGTATCAAACGCTGCCAACAGATCCAATAATATCTGCAGCGCCGAGCCACCTCGATCTAGATGTCTATGAAGATTGTCTGTGAGGGCAACCAGCAATGTCTCCATCCCATGTCCCAAATGGAACCCGGACTGGAAGGGGTCTAGGGCCAAGACATCCTTCAGGAAGCCCTGCAGCTGTTCCACCACTCCCTGCTCAATCACCTTTCCCAGAAATGGGAGGTTCGAAACCGGGTGGTAATTGACTAGGTCAATGGGGTCCAGTGATGGTTTCTTTAAAAGAGGCCTCACCACAGCTTCCTTTAATGGCCCAGGAAAAACCCTGGAGCCTAGGGATAGGTTGATAATGGCCTCCAGTGAGGACCGCAGCCCCTCGGCACTGGTTTTTACCAGCCACGATGGGCATGGGTCCAGGGGACATGTGGTGGGCCTAACTGATCGCAGGGTCCTGTCAATCTCCTCCCCAAAGAGTGGGCTGAAATGATCAAATATTGGCCCCGGAGGTGGCCAAGGGGTCTCTAGCTCATTCACTGAGTCAACTGTGGCTGGACAAGATTTTATCAGCAATAAAGCTCCCAAAAGCCTCACAGCTAATATTCAAATTCAAAATTTGACGGCCTCCCTCTGGCAAGGAGACCAAAGACCGAACCACATTAAACAATTTTGCCAGGTGTGAGCTAGCTGATGTGGGGGAGGCTGCATAAAACTCTTTCTTCACAGCCTTCACCACCACCTCATAGGCTTTCATAAATGTCCTATAAGATGATCTTGCCTCTTTGTCTCGAGATCATTGCCACACTCGCTCAAGCCATCTTAGCTCCCACTTCTTCCGTCGTAACTCCTCTGTATAGCAGAGAGCCCGTCTTGCACGAGGGCAAAGAGAGCAACGGGGTGCGATTTCATCAATGGCTTCGGAGAGCTGGCACTGCCAGTCCTCCACCAGCTCATCTAACGAACTGCCATGGGGCATTGGATCCCGCAAAGCATTCTGGAGCCCAATCGGGTCCATAAGTCTCTACGGGTGAGCATAAATCAGCTCACCGCCCTTGCAAGGAGGGGGTAGTATCCCCAGCCGAGCCTTCAGGACTGAATGGTATGACCATGGCATTGGTTCTACCACTTCCAGATCCACATTTAACCCCATCCCAAAGATCAAATCTAGCGTGTGGCCTGCTTGATGTGTAGGGGTTGACACAAATTGGGAGGGTCCCAGTGCTGCCATGGAAGACACCAGGTCCGCAGACTGCACAGAGGAGGCATCATCGACATGGATGTTGAAGACCCCCGGCACCATCAGTCTGGAGTACTCCAAGGCCCACCCCGCTACCACCTCTAGCAGGCGCGACAGGGTATCTGCTGGTGCACTAGGCGGTCAGTACACCAGACAGATAGCCAAACTCTCCTTGGCACCCCACACCAGGCCTACACATTCAGTGCCAGAGATCTCAGGGGCAGGGAGCAGCCTGAAGGAGAAAGACTCCCGGGCAAGGATTGCCACCCCTCCCCCCAACCTCCTATTCGGGACTGGTGGAGGACCAAATATCCTGGGGGGGGGGTCAGTTCTCCCAGGGCAACTGTTTCACCCTCCCTCACCAAGGTTTCAGTCACGCATACCAGGTCCACATCACTCACCGCAAAGAGATCTTGCACCGTTGCGGTCTTACTGTTTATGGACCTGACATTGCACAACATCAGCGTCGAAGGAAGGTTCTTTTTCCTAGTTCCATCACCAGCGTTTCTCAGGATGGGACGCAAGTTAGAAGGGCAACAAGCCGTTCCATATCTCCGTGCCCTTCTCAACTGAGACCAGCTCCTACCGTACTCCTTCCACACATAATATTTTCTTAGTTTCTAAAGAAAGCTTATAACTAGTCATACTCTATCTTGTTCTTAGCAAAGCAAAAGAACATAGTCTGGATCAACAGTCAGAAATAAGTGTTTTAATGGCTAAAACCACACTGGCATTTTAAAATAAAAGAAATAAATAATTGCCAAGACAAGAAACAATGACAGAGCATATTTTAAACATATATCAGGTAATTTCTTTGTTTTAACATAACTACAAAAACATTAGATTCAGCGTCCCTGTGGGTTATTTTTCAAAGCATTGTGTTTAGGCATAATTACATTTTTGTCTCACATATACTTATTCACAAAAAAATCCTACCATCTAAAAGGCAAACCATATTCCTGACAACTCACTTGCTACCCTGGTGCACCTCTAGAGGGTGCCGCCATGGAGGGAGGCTCAGACAAGGCAGCACACCCCTCCAGAGAGCATGCTGTGGCGGGAAGCCCAGGCCAGGATTAGGTGCAGAGAAGGCAGCAATGCCTGCCTCCTGCCCGCACCCAGCTGGGATCAGGAGCGGAGCAGGTGGCAATGCTTGCCCCCCAACTTCACCCAGCTGGGATCAGGAGCAGAGCAGGTGGTAATGTCCCCCCTGCCTTCACCACGCTGGAATCAGGAGTGGAGCAGGTGGCAATGCCCACCCCATACCAACACCCAGCTGGGATTGGGGTGGACAAGGAGGCTCCCCCTTCAACCTGCCAGAATCAGATGCAGAGCAAGCAGCAATGCCCACTCTGCTTCATCTGAATTGAATCAGGCACAAAGCAGGAGGCAATGCCTGCCCCTTCACCTGGCTGGGATCAGGCATGGAGCAGGAAGTAATGTCCAACACCTCTTCACCCAGCCAGGATCAGAAGCAGAGTGAGCGGCAATGCCCACCCCCCTTCATTCAGCTGGGATCAGGTGCAGAGCAGGAGGCAATGCTCACCCCCTTCTCTGTCCAAGATCATGAGCAGAGCTGGTGGCAATGCCCACCCGCCTTCACCCTGCCAGCATCAGGCATGGAGCAGGTTGCATTACCTGCCCCCCTTCACCCAGCTGGGATCAGGTGCAGAGCAGATGGCAATGCCTTCCCCCTTTCGCCTGCTGGAATCAGGCACAGAGCAGGAGGCAATACCTGCCACCCCTTCACCCGACCAGAATCAGGTGCAGAGCAGGAGCCAATACTGCTGCCGCTTCACCTGGCCGGGATCAGGAGTGGAGCAGGTGGCAATGCCCATCCACCCTTGCCTTTACCCAGCTGGGATCAGGTGCGGAAAAGGTGGCAATGCCTGCCCCTTGCCCACACCCAGCTGGGATCAGGAGTGGAGCAAGTGGTAATGCCCGCCTGCCACCTTCACCCCGCTGGGATCAGGCATGGAGCAGGTGGCAATGCCTGCTCCCCTTCACATGGCTGGGATCAGTAGCAGAGCAGGTGGCAATGCCCACCCCCCACCTTCACCTAGCTGGGATCATTTGCAGACAAGTAAACGGTGCCCGCCTGCCTGCCCGCTTGCCTGCCCTCCGCTTTCTAGAGCCCATTGCATTTTTTCCAACAACGGATTTTGTTACTAGTCAAAGAATAATTCTCTACTCTAAATCTTCTGTGGTATAACTGTCAGGTGCATATTACATATATCAAAACTCCCAAGTTGATTTTTCTTCCTGCAATTAATACAAAAAAATTAAATTGATTCTTTGCTTTTGGGAAATTAATTAAGAAAATAATTGTCAGAAGGGTGACAAAAAAAAAGACTGAGCCATATGTAATATGTTTCACAACATTCCCTGCACTTCTAGATGTGATAATGAGGGACAGATAATAATCTGCATAGAACAGAACAGAATAGAACGGGTGCCAGAAATATCCCCAAACTGCCAGTTAAATGATTTTGGAAAAACAAAAAGAATGCAAGATGATTGTGTATTCTCCATGTTAATTTGATAGTAGTGTGGAGAGGCGGCATAAAGATCTCACTAAATCAATAATAAAATATGAAATCTAGCATACCTTTATTGTACATTGTCTCTCTACGCTGTTAATTTCTGTTAATGCTCCTATTTCTTTGATATATGCATTTTACATGATGAAGATCTGTCACAGATCAGGCCAGTTCTCCAATGTGAAGACATAACAAATGTACAGCGTGGCAGCAATGGGTGAAACGTGGAATCAGTCTCAGAGCAGTCCGGTGTTGGGAAGGAAGCCACAAGTGATTTTACGGTACAAAAGCATCACATCTACTGCAAGCAGCGAAAGGTGCTAGGAACTGCACCCAGCAATCAACTCTTTCACAGCCAAGGAGATCTAAAAGAGATCAAAACCATGGTATCTATCTCACATAACAGCAATTTATATGTATCACACTTTTATCTTGCCTTTCCTCCAATGTGCTCAGGACAGTGTGCATTGTTCTCCTCTATTTTATCCTTACAACAACCCTGTGAGGCAGGTTAAGTTAAAAGGATGTGACTGGCCTCAAGACTGCAGTGATCTTCCATGGCAGAGAGGGGATTCGAACCTGGGTCTCCCTTGTGCTTAACTAACATGCTAACCTCTACGTGATGTCTGAATCCAGCTCTCAGGAGTGGAACTTTAGAGTGATAAAAGAGAAGGGGTGGGAAGTCACACACTACAGACGTTCTTGTCACTCAGCCACACTACAGAGAGAGAGAGAGAGAGAGAGAGAGAGAGAGAGAGAGAGAGAGAGAGAGAGAGAGAGAGAGAAGGACATGGTGATAGGACTACTTGCAACACTGATCAAATGATAAGTGATAAGTCAGGGGTCAAAGATATTTGGAGCAATGGGTTTTCAATATCCTTCAGAGACCAGGCACAAACGGCCAGCGTTTACGTATGGTAAAATTTAGACTCTTGGTTATTCTAATTCTGTATTGTGTAAAATCAATCTAACCTGAAGTTCACTATGGAAAATCTATGAAGTTAAAATCAGACCAGACTAGAAAAGCACCAGGAGTTGTATGGTGATACTTAGGCTTGCCGGATCCAAGGTATAGACAGCATGAAAGCTCCTGGCTTCATAATGTCAGTATCACATATTAATGCAAGTTAATGCACCTGCTCGTTTCCTACAGGACTGAAGAGATGTCTGCACTGCATTGCCATGGCAACTCATGGTTGCATATTCATTTAATATGAGGCTGCAACTGCTCCTTAAACAGCTATTCTGAAATGCCTCACAGGAAATGGCTTAAAAATTAAAGGGGAGGAGAGACAGAAATTATTTTTTAAAATAGGAGCAAAAGCTAGATCCTCTTCAGCAGCTCAAGAAAAACTCTTATCACTTAATGATGCCTTTTGCTCAAACCCTGTAAAAGCACTTCATCCATATCTCCCCCAGAATCCAATGGAATAGATGGCTCCTCTGAGACTGACTCAGTCTCTAGGTGGATTTCCATGACCTCATCAGGCTGTTATCATTGTCCTATGACAGGAATTCGTAAAGTCGGGGTCAAGATCCAAAAATGTGTTGTGTCCCTCTAGCAGGTGTTGCATGATGAGGCCAATGGGAGAGGAAGCCGTAGGAGATGAGAAAGACCAGAGAACCACCTGAGGCCTGGACAGCAGCTGCCAGTCCGAGTAGATAATACCGACTTGGATGGACCAAGGGTCTGATCCAGCGTTGTGTGTTCTACAAAAAGAAAGTAAGCCCATTGCACAATGACGCTATATATTTATAGTCATTCAGTGTGTAAAATAATAGTTAAACTTGCACAGTGTTAACTGATGTCAGATTTCTACATTTCATGTGGGGGGTGGGGCATAGCATGGTCTTACCGGGCTATTGAGAAGTACCATCAGTTTAGAAAGGAGTCCTGCTTCAAAACGTTTGAGAATTGTGGCTCCATGGCAAGTCCATCATGGGAATGTCCCCGTATTTCCTGATGGCTACTGCTTCTTGTGATGGTCCCCTTCTGCTCCTTCTGCTGGAGGAAAATGCTTCCTCTAGTGGAATAGATCAGTGAGATCTTGACTCAGTCTTTCTACATGAGACGTCTGACACGTGAAGAACATGTGTCAGGAGATGCAATGGTAGCTGGGAAGGGTAGTTTAAAAAGACAGAGCCAGCAGCAGGGCAAAGACTTTGTTATATGCTGGAGCTGTGTGAAGGGACTATGAGATGCCAGAAGGAAAACTTCAGCCCATTATAATCTCTCCAGGTCGAAGCTCGGCTCTGGATTGGAAGGCAGCTCCAGCCCATTTTCATTCCTCACTGCCCTCTGGTTGCAATCCCACACAGTTTGAGACTGGAGAGGTGAACTTGACAGAGCCTTTGGGAGGCGAAGATGAAATTAACAAACCTCTGAGAAGTGATCTCTGCTGGCTCTATCTTTTTAAACTACTCTTCCCGGCTAACATTGCATCTCCCTACACTTGACGAACACGTGCTGAGGCGTCTCGTGTAGAGAGAATCTCAGTGGCTGCTTCTTGACAATAACTCCATGACATATTAATCCATCTCCATGGAAAATAAATCTGTACTGCTTACTCTACCAATATCAATAAAACCATTTCCTAGTCTATTACATAAGAGCCCCATGGCGCAGAGTGGTAAGCTGCAGTACTGCAGCCCAAGCTTTGCTCACAACTTGAGTTCGATCCTGGCAGAAGCTGGGTTCAAGTAGCCGGCTCAAGGTTGACTCAGCCTTCCATCCTTCCAAGGTCGGTAGAATGAGTACCCAGTTTCCTGGGGGTAAAGCGTAGGTGACTGTGGAAGTCAATGGCAAACCACTCTGTAAAAAGTCTGCCAAGAAAACGTCATGATGTGACGTCCCCCATGGGTCAGTAATGACTTGGTGCTTGCAGAGGGAACTACCTTTACCTTTTACCTAGTCTATTACATGAGAAGATTGAAAATGTAAATTAAGCCTCAGCTTATTTTGCAGTAATTTGAAAGAAAGGGTGCCTCCTCTCTCTTTTCCACTTGTGGTTGTTTTTAATGAATCCCTGAAGTGCCACCTTTGTTTGCAAGAGGCTACTGGTGGGCGTCTTCTTATATTAATGTCCCTAAAAGCAAACAGAGCCACTCATCAAGCAGGAAGATGCAATAGCAGCATCCCCCCCATAGTACGTGTGTCAGCAGCCCCGGCAGATGTTGAATCACCAGATGCACACATCGCAGGGGAAGGTGACACTCATCCAACTTCCCTTCAACGTACGCCTTTTCCAACTTGTATGTTTACTGATCGTAATGTGAAAAGTGGTCCTGGGAGACTTCATGCTTAACTTTCATTTCCAAGTCACAAGCAGCCTGCTTCATGTGAGTTATTGTGATTGTAGGGTCTGTAACCACACACACACTTACCGTTCAGCCTTGTTAAATGAATTCAAATTCTCATGAAAATACAAACGCACCTAGTGTGCCTGCTGGTGCTCTGCTATGCATATGGAGCTCCACACAAACTGTGGCTGCCATTTGAGGGGCGGAAAGGCCGTTTTTGGCCTTCTCCGCTGCTGCGTGGGCCTGCAGGGCAGCGAAGGAGGCCTCCCCCACCCCAGCATCAGAGGGAAGCTAAGTGGGGGGCTGGGGCTGAGGCTTGGGGGGAGTGAGGGGCTTGGGGCTGGGGGCTCAGGTTTGGGCCGTTTAAAGGGCCCTGCCTTGCAAGTGGCAGGTCCCTTTAAACTATCAACTGGCAGGCAGCAGGTGGCAGGGCCGGAAAGGGGCATTTAAACCCCATGAACCACAAGCTGCTTCGTAACTGGGCCAGTTCTATGCCAGTTTGTGGGTCGTGGTTTGTGGAAACCCCACGAACCCCATGGTTTGGTTTTTTTCTGGTTTGTGCCCATGTCTGTTCCCTGAATATCAAGGAATACCTGCCAAGGAATGTGCAATGCATTTCTCAGCATCACAAAGAACGAGGCAGTTCCCATTAACGTGGAGTTCTGTTCACAGGGTGTTCTTGGAGTCCTGTAGACCTCTGGAATGTAACCATAGGCTTGGATGGGAAACGGAGGGGAGGGGAGGAAGCAAAATAATGCAACATTGAAACGCATGAAGACTGAACAGAAAATGGCTCTTCTTTGCAGGAGAAGCTTGTGTTCTTACAATGGCAGTTGGCAATATTTTTGTGGGCTTTATTCTTTTTCAAAAGGTCACGGTGGAAGGCCATCTAGCGTTACAGGGGAGATGACGATTCACAAATCATTGCAGCTCTGTACAATAAAGCCTGAAAACCCAGTCCCCTCTCAGCATATCATTCTTTGTGAGAGCGATGCTCTAAAACTGCTCTTTTAATCTAGATTTCTGATCTCAAATTGAAAATCTTCAGAGTACTGTTCCCTTTAGGTGCTCCAAAAATGACAGCCCTCCTGACTCTTTCTAAGCCCAGGCAGGAAATCACATGCACCCTTCTCCTTTTCTTAGTGAAGTAGATTTTTTTTATCTCCAAGAGAGAAATTTTACTTGGGGGTCCGAGCACTTATGAAGCTTTTCTGTCTAACTGTTCTATGCCACAAGACCAGATAAAAAGTCTTTCAAGAAAAGAAATGTCATTTCCAGCCAAAATAAAGAAAATGATTCTTCTTCGCTTATTCTCTTCCATAATGTTGGATTAATTCACACCCAAATAATTATACAGAAAGCCATCATTCTTTCTCCTGCCTGAAGATATTGTTTAATTGAAAGCATTAGTTTAGAAAAAGCAGCCAATTCTCAGAAATTCTGGGCCAAATTAAACATAATGGAACGAATTCTGTAACAGCTGCAACCTCATACAAACAGATGGGGCGGGGTCCAAATTTTAAATAACAGAGGCAGTGTGTGGCTGGCTGAGCCCAAGAGAGGCCACCTAGCTTTTGGCATTCTCCTCGTGTCTCCAGATGCTGTCAAGCAGATAACAGTATACAGAAGTAAGTGAAATAGCAATATCTACATGATATTAGAGCCAGTTTGGTGTAGTAGTTAAGAGCTACAGGACGTTAATCTGGAGAACCAGGTTTGATTCCCCACTCCTGAAGCCAGTGACCTTGGGTTAGTCACAGCTCTCTCAGAGCTCTCTCAGCCCCACCTCACAGGGAGTGTTGTGAGGATAATAACAACACACTTTGTAAACTGCTCTGAGTGGGTGTTAAGTTGTCCTCAAGGGCACTATATAAACCAAATGTTATTATGAATGTTATTATTATTATATGGTTTAGTATGTAGTGGTGTAGTGGTTAAGAGCACGGGACTCTAATCTGGAGAGCCGGGTTTGATTCCCCACTCCTCCACAAAGCCAGCTGGGTGACCTTGGGAGAGTCACAGTTTTCTTGAGCTCTCTTAGCCCCACCCACCTCACAGGGTGATTGTTGTGGGGTAATAATAACACTTTGTAAACCGCTCTGAGTGGGCGTTAAGTTGTCCTGAAGGGCGGTATATAAATCGAATGTTATTATTATTATTATTATGTATTATTGAATGATGATTAATTAAGCAATGATTCACTAACTATGCAAATTGGCTTCTTATTTGCCCCTGTAATCCACTGCCCTGAAAGTCAACAACCATAGGAACCAAACAGCCTTGGGGGACTTTAGCCATGTGGGGTCCTGGGGCAGCTGGATTGCTCAGCCTGCCCCACTGAGCTCGAGCAGCACTGCTTTAATACTTAGCCTTACTGAGCATTAACGGAGAAGTATACCCCTTCCAATGTTATGTATCTTGATTGTGATGGTAGGAGATTGAAAGTTCAGCTTAAACTTATTTTGTTATTTGAGAAAAACAAGAAAATGTTGAGTTTTAATAATAACATAGTATAATGAAGTTCAAAGTAGACATGAAGTTTCTGTTATGAATTGCTCATAAAGTCATTAATGTTGAATCAAGGCCTCACCTGGCTTAATGAGGCTTTCTTTATGAATCTATGGGTTTGAGCTAGGCTTGCCATTCCCCTGCTCCCACCTCCTCCCTCTGCCCCCCACTTACCTGGCTAGTGGGGGACATGTCCCCTGGGGTGCCCCCAGGTGTTGTAGACAACCCCCGGGCAGTGCAGGCACACCTCCAGGCAGTGTAGTGTGCCCCCGCACCCTGCAATGGGCCCGTTTCTGGGCCTGGGGGGGGGGATTCAGCCCTTTGGGGAGCATGCTCATGCTCCCAGGTGTCATGTTTGTGCCCCATCCATGCCATTATATGATGCTAACCTGTTATTCTGAACCAGTGTTTCATGCTGTACCTTGATGCCATATTGCCAATGCCATAACTGCTTTGCTGTCAACCTGTTTTCAATGCTTAGTTGCTTACCTTGCTTCTGAGTAATCCTATGGACAAATCTGGGGAAATGATCTAATCCCTGAATAAAACCTTTTAACCAAGAGCCTGGATTCTTGCTGTAATGGTACAGGGGTCTATTTGCCATAGCCTGTCATTCATAGCCTGACACCAGGCCACCCTTTGACCTGCGTGATGATGTCACTTCCCGGAAGTGACATCATCACACACACAAAAGAACTCCAAAGCCAGCTCAGGGTAAGTGCCGGCATCCCAGTCTCCTGCCGGGGGACTTAAGGGACCTGGCAACCCTAGTCTGAGCCAAACTAAATTTTCCATTCATGGACATAGGGAGCAATCTACCCATTTCCTCTTCTTCTGCAGTCCCCTGATTTGCCTCTCACACTGTTCCCAAAATTCCCATGTCCCCCAGGTGCAGCATTTCAGGTAGATCTTCATGGGGGTTTGCTTGTGATTGGCAGGAGGTGCCTCCCCCCTTGGAGATTGCCAGCCACTGGTAAGCAACCAGGTGCACTCCCAGTGGGGCACAACTATGCCATTTCCTGAAGTTACATTGTCGCACTTGCTGCAGGTGTGTTCCCATGCTTCACTGGGCCAATTTTGGCCCCAAACAGGCCAGAATTAGCCTTGCGCAAAACACAGGAGCAGGCCTAGAAGTGACATCACTGCACCTTCCTGGAAGCATGTGTGCACAAACCGCATGCAAGGGACTCAGAGCAGGCATGTCTCTGGTCCCAACCACCTCTGGGAGGGTATAGGGACCTGGGGATCCTGTCCATGGGCTGTGGTTGGAGGGGGAGACAGGAACTTCTAGAAGTGCATTGCATGAGTGGAAAATTTAGTTTGGATGCAACCATATGTTTCACTGATTTACAAACCATTTGTTTATGTTGAAGTTATATTATCAGAAGCAAACTCAGAACTTTTTTTTTTACTTTTGGGTATGGCATTTTAAAAAATTACAACTTAGAGCAGGATTCAAACTGAGTGCCCTGCTTTCCTAGGAAATTCTGGAACCTGCTTTTATGCTTAAGACAGACACACTGTTGGTTTGGAGGAAAAAAACCCCCGCTATATTTTCACATTCCTACACAGCTGAAATCTTGAAAATGGCAAAAAAATTCATCTAGCTCCATTTCCTAATACTTAATTTTATCATTTTTTTTCTTGAGCCCCAATGTAAAGAAACACATCTGAGACATTTCCTAGGTAGAATGAGATGTTATTAAAGAGGCTCATAAACCAGTTGTAGTGCTTTTGTTGTTTTTGTTGTTGTTGTTAAATTTATAGTCTGCCCTCTCCACAAGCAGGCTCAGGGTGGATTACAACATACAACATACAAATAAATACAATAAATAAAATAGTAAGAGCTTATGGTTTGTATGCACAAGTTCCCTGGTTCCATTCCAGGTGTTACCAATTAAATTATCTCAAGAAACATACTTGGGAAAGACTTAAAATCCTGGAAAGCAACAATGAGCTAGATGTTCCAGGCGCCACTTGGTGGGGTTTCCATGTCTCTGAGGGGCAGAAGCTGGAAAACATGAAGCATAGTGCGCTTTTCTTCCTATAGCATTTCTCATGCTCTTATATGTACCACATCTGGATAGCTATTTTATGTAAGGCATTTTTAACTGAGATGCTTGGCATGGATGAAGGAGCAAAGTCTGCTATTATAAACCATAGCAAGATGGATTAGGGTTGCCAACCTCCAGGTGGAGCCTGGAGATCTCAAATTGTAATTGATCTCCAGGCCACAGAGATCAGTTCCCTGGGAGAAAATGGCTGCTTTGGAGGGTGGATTGTATGGCATTATATTACACTGAAATCCCTCCCCTCCTCAAACCCTGCCATCCACAAGTTTTATGCCAAATCCCCAGGAATTTCTGAACCTGAATTGGCAACCCTAAAATGGAAGCAAACATTGAAAGTAGGCTTTATGTGATAACAAGCTGTCACTGAACTATTTCACAGCTGACTAAAATAGGATCACGTTTAGAAACTGTTTTGTTTCTGTCGGCAAACCAAGGAATAATCATATGAACCACATTCCATTCCTTTGCTCTTATGAATCTCTTCATGCATTTCCTCTCCCCTCACGAGGGCTGCCAGTCCCTTGGTGGGGGCAGGTCATCTCCCATCCCCAGTTCCCAGTTCCAAGCTCTTCTCAGAGCAGTAAGGGGAGAAAAAATGTGGCATGATGTCACTACCGGGGAAATCCCCAAAGTGATATAGCACCCCTCTAGGAATCACTGGAAACTCTATGGTTTTACCACAAACTTTCTAGCAATTCCTAGAGATGTGCAAAATCATGGCTTGCCTAGAAATGACATCACACCATTGCTAATAGCCACCTACCACATGTCCCCACCCCCGTTCTCCCCCCAATCCCCAGACATATACACTTCAAGCAACAATTTACAGTGAAATCCTAAGCAAAGTTACTCCAGTCTAAAACCATTGATTTCAATGGTCTGTTTGTCTTTGGGAGTTCCTTCATCTTCTGCTTTCCTTTAATGCCCTTGGGATGAATCCCAATGCAGGAAGCTGCTGTCACCCAGGAATATGCTGGGGGTTGTGTCACGTCTGCACGCCATTTATCCATGCCATTCATGTATTTGATCTGTTCGCTGTATTGATACACTGTATGCTTTCATGCCATGCTCATATAATGTAGCCACTATAATCATGCCATCCTTGGCCTGCCTGAAAACGAAAGTACTAATGCTGATTTCACAGAGAAAGTAACCAGCCTATTATCTGCGAAAGTATGCTTGTTGACCTTGCAGCTGTACTGTAACTCTTCACAGGGGAAAGAGGGAGTTTTGATTCCTTGTAATCTTCCGCCTTTCTCTGTCCAGACAAAGCTATTATGTTCTCATGGAACTTTTTAGGATTTTCACGCCTAAAGGCTAATTTCTCAAAGGGAGGGAGGAATTGGGCTCCATATATCAATAGTGCATATGCTTGTATAACCATTCCTGCCAACTTACTCATCTATGGATGTACCCATGAACTTAATGGATCTCTAAATAAAAAACCTTTTCAGCCAATGAACTGGAGTGCTTGCTGCGAGGAGTTTAGGGGGAGGGGTCTATCTGCCATGGACTGCCATCCGTAGAACCGGCAGGTTGTCTCGACTGTATTCAGAACACACAAAGAAAAGAACTCAAAGCCTGTTGGTGACCTTCACAGCAGCTTGCTTGGCCACCTTACCCAGAGCCATAAGTGAAACCTGGGCTGGAACTGCTCTAGATTCTGGTACTCTGGAACAAATATAAAACATGAAATGGACGTATGAATATGACAATATTACTACTGGAGATACAAGGAAAAGAAGCAGTTTCACAACATTGCTTTTTCTCACATGCTTTTTGGCAGAAGTATTACACACTTAGCAGAGCCTAATAAATGATAGAGCTAGGGGGCATGGAAACATTGCCTCTTCTCCAGTATTTAAACTCTACTTCACATTGAGCTTGCTTCTAGGGAGTTGTGAAATGTTGGAGATGCAAACAATTGTTCTAGGATCTTGGGCTGAGGCTAGGATTCTCCTGGCAGGCCTCCATGAAGGAATCCTGTCAGATCACCAGTTACTGAGCTGCTTCTGGAAGAGGTTCCGACTCCTGAGTCATCATTCTTGGCCACAATTGTCAAATTTTAACAGCCAGCCATCCATTTCTCGATTTCTCTTCCACCCTAGAACACCTAAGTTTTCTTCAAGAAGGAGTGGAGAAGCTTTTGCTGCTCATGCTCAGGAGTTATAAACAATGGCAGGTTAATTTGATCATGAAATCCATCATTAATTTTCATAGACAGCCGGTGTGGTGTAGTGATTAGAGTGTCAGGCTAGGATCGGGAAGTCCCAGATTTGAATTCCTGCTTTGCCACGAAAGCTTTATGGGTAGGGTTGCCATCCACCAGGGGGTGGCTGGAGATCTCCCGGAATTACAGCTGATCTCCAGTCGACAGAGATCAGTTCCCCTGGAGAAAATAGCTCTTTCGGTGTGTGGACTCTATGGGACTTTACCACACTCTATGGGACTCTATGGGACTTTACCACACTGAGCTCCCTCCTCTCCCCAAACCCCACCATTTCCAGGCTCCATCCCCCAAATCTCCAGGAAATTCCCAACCAGCAGCTGGCAACCCTGTTCCTGGGTGACCTTGGGCCAGTTGTACACTTTCAGCCTCACCTCCCTCATACGTTTGTTGTGAAGACAGAGAAGCAGGAAATGATAGGGTCCTTGGAGGGTGTCTAGCAGAGCCACAGTGAGCCCATTTGCATATATTGGTTTAAGTTTCTAAGTTCTTGCAGGCCCAGTTTGGCCTGACACCCAAGGAGTGGAGTGTGCAGCTCGGTAATTAATTGCACCTGGAGCTGGTGTCCTTGAGAGACAAGGGAGTTTGGCCTCTGCACGTACGCCTTCTCAGCCCAGCAACGCTGATTACAAGGTGCCTCTGATTGGCTGGCAATCTTAGAAAAGGATGGCTCCTCACTGTTCAATGACGCGCAACTACACACTCACTGAGATGTTTGTGAACTATTCCATGCTATGGTAGCATGTGAGAGACTTTGCTCCAGGTCAGGCCTGAGATGACTACCTGCCTGGCATGGGTTATGGATTTGTGAGTATGATTCTCAAGCCTCTTCAGAAGTGCAAGTTAGCAAGTTTGTGTTTTTAGTCAGTCAGCTGTAGTAAAGAGTAGTCTAGCTTTTTGTTGTTTTAATGCCTCTTGTTTTGCCTTAAAGGGAGTAATTCCTGCCATTTGCATACACTCCTCCGAGTTAATAAAACATCTGTTTGTATAAAGTCTTGTGTCTGAGTGCTTGACCATTCGTGTGCAAAATCCTGGTCTTGCAGCTGTAATGGAGAGCCAAGCTGTAAAACCAGGATGCCTACATTTCCCATCAAAACTTGAGGGAAGCTGACAAGTGTCCAACCTGTGTAAGACGTCACTTGTAGCTTGGCTCTGAGAACCCAAGCAAATACGGGTGTTCAACCTTCTCCAGGAGCTGCCAGAGCTTGAGGGCTGTGGTAACACTTGGAACTGTAGCTAAACGGGGGGTGAACCCCTTGATAGAGGGAAAGGTGGCAGATAAATTAATTGATTGATTGATTAAATAAATGTTCTTCTTAATTAATTGTTTTCATGACCAAAGTTATGAACAGCAAAAATAAATTTTCTCATGCTCATCATTGGTTTATCCTGTAGGCCAGTGAAGAGTCTGAAGTTCTACAATCTGAATAGTGTATTCAAACATACACATGCAGACTGCTTAACAATGAAATAAGATTCCTTAACAATGGATCCCTCAATTCATGCACCCAACAACACCAATTCCTGTTTTTAAAATGTTCATAACATTGACAAAAGGTTCTCAGTTACTGATGCACGGTTGGGCACTTGAGGTTCTGGCTGCTCACTTGAGGTTCTGTCTCCATGTCAGTGGGCAATCATTTGACTCTGACACCTTTTTTTATAACCCAGATGTGATCACAGCTGGTTAAAATAAAATATGGGAATGAAACAGCATTGCAATTGCGATGTAACAGGAAATGTATACTTACGGACTTTAAAGAAAATTCCCAGTTCTGAGTCATCTTCACAATGTCCAGATCACGGGTTTATCCCGTTTTCTTCCCCAACACCTCATGCTAACACCCTTTTCAGACATAGTTTCACACATTTTACACAGATTTATTCATTTTAAATATTTAGAGCATGCCATTCTACTGATTCAAGGCCTTCAAACTGGTTGACAAGAACTATAAAACAATGTATTAAAAGCCAATCGATAAAAAAGAAGCCGATCCAGTGGCTGAGGACAGCAAAAGCCCAGAGTAAAACCCTAAACCCACTTATGTACATGCTTCTAACCCCATTGAATGCTTAGAAGAGTGTGACTGTGCTTAAGCTTCAGTGACAAAAACCAAACACTAGTCATTGGTCGAAGAATAAAGGCTCTGGGAAACAGACGCGTTTTTACATGTTTAAAAATTAAATTAAATCTGCAAGTATCAAAGATAAATGCAGTAGAGGAGAATATTCGAATTAAAGATATCCATATAGAAAAGAGTCCAGTAGCACCTTTAAGACTAACCAACTTTACTGTAGCATAAGCTTTCGAGAACCACAGCTCTCTTCGTCAGATGCAGGTTTACAGCTAAAACATATATTTCAAAGAATTAAGCAAAACAGGCTGCACTCCTGCATGCAGTTAATCCTCTCAATTTCCTCTGATATGAATGGCATTATGGAGCCAAGCTCCTGTGCAGAACTGCACATTCAGTGCTAATTGAAGACTTGAGGTGTCTTGGTTTTCCTTGGCACAGGCAGACTGTGGGAAATAGGACTGCCTGGTCCCCAAGGGTCCAAACCAGGGGACAGAGGGGTTGTGTGTGTGTGTGGGGGGGGGGGTTGACGACAAAGGCTGGGTTAGAGGTGGCAGGGGCAGAAGCTTGGAGCAGGGGATCCTCCGCCTCCACTGGGGGACTGGGAACTCTAGCGGGAAGGGGTAAAACATCTGCTTAGCAGATGAAAGGTCCTAGGTTCAATCTCCTAGATTCAATCTCCAGTTTTAAAAGATCAGGTAATAGGTGATGTGAAAGGCCCTGGAGCACCACTGCTGTTAGAGTAGACAACATTGACTGTGGTACACCAAAGATCTCACTCACCTCTATCTGTGTTCACGATGAGACTGCAGGACAGAACATTCTGAAGGCATCCCTTCATCTGACCAAGGGACACCACCATCATTTTAGGCCCTAATGTGGGCAATTTAAAAATGCTGCAATCAGGCATACAGCGCCTGTCACGAGGCACTCCTTTCCACCACCACCACCACCCCCGTATGCCTTTTCATGGGCCGGAAACAGCCGTGCTGCGTGTGTTTTAGACTCTGAAAGGGTTTGATACAGGGATGCCACCACATCGACTTGTGCCATCAGCTTACAAGGGAAACGACTACAACTAGATGGATCCCACCAAAGCATCTGGGGAGAAGTTGAATGCTTCTCATTCTCTGCATCTCTCTCTTTGGGGCACAAATGTATATAAATAAAGAACTACCCAGTGGGCTGATCACCCTGATAGATCATAAATGTCTAACAAGGAAGGAACAAATAATTTCTTTCTAGCCTCTTTAACAACAGAGTCATCAGGATTTTTATATTAGGTCAGTTAAAGTTGTCAATATTCTCTTGTCTCTCTTCTCCCTTGGAAGAAGACAGAAATCTATTTCCTCCATTCAGTTTTAAGGGAAAAGAATTGAGTGGGCAATTCTGAACATTAACAGGCAGTAACTTCCGCAGTTGGAAAGTATAATTACCAAATGCCCTTATTCCCAATAGCTCAAGGTTATGACTAACGACCTAGGCTGCTGAATCTGCAAAAACCAAACTGTAAAGCTTCCCAAAGGCAGTCCCCTCTCCCATCCTAGATCTGAAACCAAACTGAATGTCTTGACTTCCAAAACATTCATTCACAGGTATCTAATGATGTAATGTCATAGATGTCAACTTAAGATAACATCCTCTGCTGAAGATAAATGTCTTCAGATTTAATCTGAATGAAAACCCTACCTGGTAACTAAGATAGTTCACCATAAACATTCATTAATGCAGAAATGTTTATGAAATGAACTTTTTTCTTTCTCTGTGTGTTTGTGAATGAATCGATTAAAGCTTCAGTGAAGAGGGAGAAAGACAGACAGACAAATTTATGATTGAGATGATTTTTGGTGGCACGTATGAAGCATGGCTGCCCTTATGTGCAGAAAGGAGAGGTGAAAATTCAGTTGTGCGTGTACCATTCCTAAAACATGTCCATGTAAATGATCAATGCTCAATGAAGAAATTTCCCACATAATATTGGAAATTTCCACTTGAACTGATATAGTACATAATTAATGCAGAAAGACTCTGACTGGCATGAGGCTTCTAGAAAGAATCCAGGCAGGGTTTGAGGGCTATCTGGCCATGTTGCCTTCAGAACATTAGTTTATACAAAATGGATCAGATTTTATTGGAATGTCTTTTACCAGTAAAACATGATCACCAATGCTTCTACATCAGCTCTTCAATGAGCAATACTGTCAGTCAAATCTGAGACATACAAATATTAAACTATGTTCTACATTATCCAAAGATATCCCATGTTCACCCACTTAGCACCTTTATGCCACCATCTGTTCTAGATTGTAGTATGCGCCTGTTGTACAGAGAGGTGTCTAACAGAAAATAACAACAATAACAACATCATTCAATTTATATACCGCCCTTCAGCATGACTTAATGCCCACTCAGAGCGGTTTACGAAGTGTGTTATTATTATCCTTACAACAGTCACCCTGTGAAGTGGGTGGAGCTGAGAGAGCTCTGAGAGAGCTGTGACTGACCCAGGGTCACCCAGCTGGCTTCAAGCAGAGGAGTGAGGAATCAAACCCGGCTCTCCAGATTAGAGTCCTGCCGCTCTTAACCACTGCACCAAACTGGCTCTCAAAACCACCCAATCAATTACAGGGGCAATCTCAAGTACACTTTCCTGGGGAGTAAGTCCCATGAAATATCGTGGAACTTACTTCTGAGGAGGCCTGCTTAGGTTCACTCTCTGAGTTTTAAACCAAGCTGCAAACTGCCACATTCTGAGCTTGGTTCCAATCAATCTGCACCACAGCAAAGAGCACTTTCCATGGACTGCATCTCATGGTGTTCTAGAAGTGCGCATTTTCCATATAGTTGATTATTAGTGGTTTATCTTCAGAGTGATGCCCTTCTCTATTTTAAGATGTATAATAATAGAAAAATGTTATGACTATTGTGTTTGAACTACAGACAAGCAATATTAATGGTAAATCTGCCAACAAAGAACCTGGAAACCTTTCAGATTTCCCCCTTGCCAACCTCTGCCTCTAAAGTCTCCTGACTGCCAGGTAGATTAACACAGACAAAAGCAATCCCATTACATCCTTTAGTGATTTACACAGGACTTTCCTGGGAGTTTTGAATTAAGGCCATTTCCTAGCTCCGATGCATTAAGAGAAGGCTGATAAAAAGCTTGGGGACATATAAGCAGTATGGCCCTATGATCAGTTTGTTGTGATTAACTGGTGGCTAGTTGCATGCCAACATCCATGTGGAAGTGAAAATTACATCCACAGTTTGTTTATTTATTATATTTTTATACTGCTTCTCCCTTGAATGAAGCCCCAAAGCAGTTTACAACATTAAAACCATTTAAGAACAACAATAAATATTACATATTAAAACTAAAAACATCACTGCAATTAAGAGGCCCCACAAATACAATGAATAGTAAAAAATCAACCAGGTGGCAAAGATTCCGTGGTATATCACAGCCGGTTAATAGCCTGTTGAATCAATTCTGCCTTGCGTGTCCTGCAGCACCTAGATAGGTCCCGTAAGGCATGAGTATTGTCTGACAGAGCATTCTACCAGAATGAGGCCACCACAGAGAAAGCCCTCAACATGGTGGGAGAAATAAGCTACTTGGGCACTTGGGTGGCTGGGCACCACCAGTAAGCCACAACATGAAGAACATAGATATTGTGGGGGAACATATTGGAAGAGCTGGTCATTCAGGTATGGTGGTCCAATGTTATGTAGGGCTTTAAATGTTAAAACCAGCACCTTGAATTTGATCCATAAACCAACTGGAAGTCAGTGCAGCTGCTGTAAAATAGGTTGCATATGGGCAGACCATGACAAATTGGTTAGGAGCCTAGCAGCTGCATTTTGAACAACCTGCAGTTTCCAGAGCATCTTCAAGGGCAGCCCAGTGTAGAGCGAATTACAGTAGTCTAACTTGGAGGTAACCTGGAAGTGGCCAGATCTAACTGAGACAGGTAGGAGGCCTGCTCGCGACGTTGGCCAAGATGGCAGAATGCTAACGTCACTGTGGACACCTGCTTATCCAAAGAACACAACGTATCCTCAGTCTCTTCGTGGAATCCACCAGAGAAGTTGTACAATATTCAAAGCAATTTTTTTCCTGCAATGGAATGAAGCCTGTCTTTCCTAAAGTATAATATGTTCTTTCATTCTATTGGTTCATAAGCATTCTGCCAGGTATAACATTCCATATTTGGTCATAGATCCAGAGGAGTTAGCCGTGTTAATCTGTAGTTGTAAAATAGTAAAGAGTCCAGTAGCACTTTTAAGACTAACCAACTTTATTGTAGCATAAGCTTTTGAGAACCACAGCTCTCTTCATCAGATGCAGAGAACTGTGGTTCTCAAAAGATTATGCTGCGATAAAGTTGGTTAGTCTTAAAGGTGCTACTGGACTCTTTACTATATTCCATATTTGGCATCAGCCCCATTTAACTGTAGGACTTTTCAGAATGGTATGAAGTGTTCTGCATAAGTTTTCAGGAATCCTCTGCTCTCCGATATGTAAACCTCTTCCTGAAGTCTCACATGGCTGAAAAGTCTTGTCACAAGAAAAGTTTTTAAATATGCCTGATATTAGGGCTGCAAGCTCTAGCTGGTGCGCCCTTCAGAATTAAACTTATAGTTTAGGGTTGGCTGTCCCAAATTTTCATTGCAGCAAGGCAGAAACGTTTACTTACAGTTCCATCTATAAGGAAAAGGAAAACATTGTCAGATTGTAATGAAGAGGATGACTTGATTCAACATCTTTCTTTTGGATTTTACCCGTGCCCTGGCTATACGGAGCACCTGTGTGCCTTGATTAGGAAGCTTTATTCCCAGTTACTCTCTGTGCCAAATTTGCTATGAAGCTTAAGCACTTGGACGAGAAGCACTCTGCACAGTGAGGTCTCCTTCCAGATCCCAGACTAGCGTCCCAGACTAGAGGGGGGAAAGGAGCCCTCAAGAACGCAGGCCCATTTCTGCATAACTGGGGTGGTAGCCAATTTTAATTGTCGAAGGCAATTCTGATTTCATGTCAATAACAGAGAACGATATGGTTCTCCTCTTAGGTATTTTGGATCTGGTGTATCACCAAAAAGGGGAATGGAAAAGAAAATATTAAAGAGTGCCTTTCCTTCTAATTTGCCCATCCCACGTCCCGACTCTCCCAAAAAAGTGAAATAAGAACGGTGGATTTTCTGCTGACTCGGCTTCTCAAGAAGGTGTGCATTACAAACTAGACAGCTGCTGCACTGCAATTACTAATGCTACTTACTGAGTTAATATGCCTCATTTGCATATTATTTCCAGGGAAAGAGAAATTATGCAAGATTTCAATTTTGGGGGCGAAAACAGACTTTAATTGCAAATTCTGTTCTCAACAATTCCTCATTACAAGCATATCAGTGGGGAATGGAGCGTACTGGGTAGCCAACAATTTACTCTTGTCTGTTTTATTCAGCCTGTGTTTGTTCTTGGTTGTTTCCCCCCCCCCCACCCCCCTTGAGCTTTTCTTCAGCTTTGCTGAATCTTTCCATACAAAGAGCCTAAATAAGGCCGGGTGGTGTGAAAGCTAATCTCTTCCTGTTCAGTAGCTGCTTTTCATTGTTGACAGTTTCTGAACATATAGAAAACCATCTGGATTGCCCAGCATTTAAGGCTGCAGCTGCACTGCTTCTTCCTTCTTTCAATAAATAAAATAAAACGGGGCCAGTTGGAATTAGGCCTCCGGGCAGGGCTTTTTTTCTGGGAAAAGAGGTGGTGGAACTCAGTGGGTTGCCCTCGGAGAAAATGGTCACATGGCTGGTGGCCCCGCCCGCTGATCTCCAGACAGAGGGGAGTTGAGATTGCCCTCCGCGCCATCTAGCGGCGTGGAGGGCAATCTCAACTCCCCTCTGTCTGGAGATCAGGGGGCAGGGCCACCGGCCATGTGACCATTTTCAAAAGGTTCCGGAACTCCGTTCCCCCGCGTTCCCCCTGAAAAAAAGCCCTGCCTCCAGGATGTCTTCACCATTCCACGCTTATTCATGGGGATACAAAATGTTTACAGGCAAAGTGTTACACTGAGTCACCAACAACAACTCACGGCAACCCCACGAAGCTCAACTTCTGGAGGTCTTCAAGGCAAGGGGTGAGCCCAGGTGGTCTGCCATTGCCTGCCTCCTCACCACCGCGCCAGGCCTCCTCGGTGGCCTCCCATCCAAATATAGACCCTCCTTAGCAATGAGATCAGGCAAGTCCAGGCTATTACAGGACATCTTTCTTTTTCTGGTCGCATCACAGGAGGCCTTTTTGTGGGCATCGTGTCCTCTTTTCAAATATCGCTTTTCTCCGAAAAGGCCATATGTGGCGGTATTATCTACATTTATAAAAGCATTAATCAGACCGTGTGCATGCACTTAAAGATCCATTTCCTCCATTTCCTCTGATGAACTGGAATTATGTGGCACCTCGAGGCTTTTACTTTTGTGAAAGCAAATGGAAACACACACGGAGGGGTGTGTGCGTCTGATACATTACACTATTTCTAAACACCATCTCAAGGGCTGCGCCTTTTATACCGAGTAATTGCCACCACATTTGCACCACAGAAATAGAAGCTCTGGAAATTATACCTGCCTGCAATGAGACATATCAGGAATCAAACTGAAACTATTGCCTTTGCAGTTTCACTGCTGAGTGTTTTTTTTTTAATGCTAATTTCATATTCCTATACCTTGACACTCTTTCTAAGGACCTTACTACTCATCCCTTTCCACTAGCCCACACTTTTTCTAGTAGCTACCCTTGTGACTTTTGCAGAGCACTGTTGGGTGGGTGGGTGGGGGGTTGTTCCATTTCCTGTCAAGCGAACTCCAGCAAATCAAATCACCCATGTTGTTATGAAGGAAAAGGAAAACACCCCCCCCCCATCTCCCTCTTCATCTGGAGCTCCTCGCCACAAGCCCCTCTGTGACTGTTGTAAGCCTGAATATGTTGATCCAGACCTCACTGCTTTGCCAATGCCAACCTTCTGTAGACCTTTGGCTCAGAGATTTCTCCTAGGAAGCCCCGTTGTAGCATATCACAATACAAACAACAAACATCTCCTCTTTTTCATTGCTTGGCATGATCATGTCAAGAGGATCCCCTTTGAAATCCACATCAGAGATCTTGTCATCACAAAAAGCACACCTGTTCATTCAGAAAAGGAACGTGTTCTACGGACTGGGAGTTACACCTTTCAATTTTCAGCAAGGTCTATTTTGCATATTCCCCCCCCCCCCCCACACACACACACCTTTCCAGTGAGTGGTGAATTATCTAAGCCATGCATATTTTAAGCACACTTCTCTTTCCCGTTGATGCTGTTGGGAGAGGTGGCCCTTGCCAATGTCCACATAACCTGCCTGTAAGGAATGTTCCCTATCTCTGGAGGCAGTCACCCTGCCAGGGGTTCCCACTCCAGGGGAAGAAGTGCCCACTCGCCTTTCCTCCCCCACTGCCCAAATATTCCAAAACGCAGAGCCAAGATTTCAAACAAGTGAACTGAGCTGAACCAGGCAGGCAGCCTGAGCAGAAGCACAGCGGTCAGAACAAACAATTGTGCGGGAGAATCACGTGGCTACTTAGAAACCATCTTCTTGGAAGCAGAGGAGAAAGCGTGAAACGTTTTTCAGCAGGTTCAGGAGAAAATGTCAGCAGCACACAGCTGCTTGTGGCCCTGTCTGATTGCACCTCGCTATACTGGGGAGGGGTGGGGGCCACCAGTCACCCCTTAAAGAGAAAAATTTAAAGGGCCCATTGCAAATCCGATTTATTGGCATGGTCCTGAAGCACTCTGCTTTACTCTGCAGATTTCGACAGCACATGGAACGGAATGTCAGTGACGATCAAGTATGTATTTCTGCATGCATTTCCGATACCAGGGATTTAAAAATGCCCAAGACATCAGCTCATCTCTTGTCCTGCCCCGATTCTAACACAATCCCCTTCCCCCACATAGGCAGTTTAGCTCAAAATCAAGCAGAGCATAAACTAGTACACAATAGCTGATTTGTGTGCATGGCTGTCTCACAGACATGAAAATAAACACAAAGCACCATGCATCCACATGGAATTCTTTCCTCCTTTTTTTTTGTTCCAAAAGGTAGAGGGCACATGCAAGAACAAAAGGAAATCCATCCTTCCCCAGGAAAGCAAACAGAAAATGCATTGGAGTTTAAGCTAGTTCTAGCTAGCTTTCATCTGACATGACAACAGTCACACTCAAGCAGACACAGAACTCTGAAATGCAAAATCCTGGCTCTTTCCCATCACTTGCTGTTAACTCATTGGGAGGCTGTGCAATTTTTTTAAAAAAAATATGATTTCTCTGCTTTTAATTGCAACCAGAAAGTGCCTTGAGGAGAACCAGTTTCTTTGGACATGACTGAAGAAGTTCCTTTTCTTGTCATTCAGACAATGAACAAACAACTCAAGCACATTTTCTCCTCAATGCCTGACCATGACACTAGCCTGAGACATCCAAAAAGTCCACCTGTCTGTTCTTTGCTAGAAATCTTGTATCTGAGGATCTCTGTGCAGCTGTCCAGCATTGTAACAGGGGTTTCAACTGCTGCTTTTGTTTGCTGTATTAGCTGACACTTTCCAAATGCAAGAAGGGTTTTTCTATCATCCTAACAGCACTTCACATCAAATCCTCTAGACACCCAAGCAAGGCTCAGGATCAAGTCTGGATGCCCCATCTGTTGGAGGAAAGGGAGCCAGGTCGATCACAACCAGGCACTGTGGGGTTTAGATGCTCGCAGCTGACCTTCCTTCCCCACCCACCCTCCAGGTTCCTGAATCCAGACAAGAACACAGGGAAAGGCAGGAGAGCCAGAGAGGGGAAATGAGCAGAACATCTGCCTGGGCACAGCCTCCTCCTTACCTTGCCATGGTCTTCACTTAGCCACTCTGCCTCCTCCTGCCATTCAAGCCACCTGTACTGATCCAACCCATTTTGAAGGGAAGAAGCGTCAGCTGCACTGGGGAGCAGTTCAGCAGGGAGGTCTAGAATTTTCCGCTTGAGCCAGACACAGCAACACTAAACTGCAGCTGAGAGCTTTTGTCTTGCCTCCTTCCCAAAGGCAGAGCCAGCCCGAGCAGCAGAGGCGGCAGCAGTAGCAGCTCCCGGAGTCTGTCTCTCTCTCTCTTTCTCCCCAGCCCCCACGAACTGCTCCTGGGCAGGCAAGGTCCTTGACGCTGCAATGACCTCTTCTCTGCCCATCTCTACCTATTACTCTCGATAAAAGAGCATGCTTAGGTGGCAATCAGGTGACCCCCCCTCCTCCCTTTAAAGCAGGAGGCAGGCTGATGGAGCCTCTGAGCTGCCTTCTTGTGTTTTTTTTAATATCCATTTGCATTACAAAGCAAGAGAGGAAAATGTAGCTGCAGGGGAGATAATTAGTGTTTTTTCCCTTCTGCCCCCATCTCTATTTCCCACCTGACATATCAAGGAAAAGGTGGGAAAATAATATAATTAAACTTTAAATTATGAGCCGGGCAGGGGTGGTATGCCATGCATCACCCCCAGCTCCCGGCAAGCAATGAACCTAATTTTACCCCGACTGGAATTTTCTCACTAAGGCACATCTAGGGTTTAGGAATAGATGCATGGCGCTGCTTCCATGACTCAAAGAGGGAATAGTATCTGTTTGTATGTTTGTGCTGGGCAGAGGTCACCGTTTCAATGCATGCTGCACCAGCAACATTTGTATACTACAGACCAAACCAAGACCATATAGGCTGTAGCATGTTATGAGAAAATACGTGAATAGAAAAAGCATCAGTGAACCCAGAGTACCTTCCCACAAAGGAGGCTGCCTGGTGAATTCCTGTTTGATTTATTGTTCTAGCTTCACTCCTTTTTCATAAGCTACCAAGGGAGACAGGTAATTCCTGCCATGTCTCTGCACTAGATGCAATTAAATCAGTCACTTCAAAGGAAGAGATGCTACACAGCCACCTGCCTTCAGAGGGGCCTATACTTTCTGCATGAGATGGGTCTGCCTCTTTCCAGAGCAGAGATAGGCCTACACAGAGTGACACATGCCTATCCACAAGGTGTGGGGCTCACGCATTAAAAGCAAACCTATTCAGGCTTCAGACGGAAGTGTGCTACAAAAGTGCGTGGGGATTAGCCTTCATAAACAACTTAGGACTCTTTGCACCCCATATTCTGTGCGTTACTGTCATAGGAGCTCTCCCACAAGTTACTACCACATGTATACACCAGCAAGATCACGGGATACCTTTGAATGGAAATAAAATAATAACCTGAAGTCTGTTACAAGCTTAGAAGCAGAAGGGAAATGGCAAAACTGGTTCCTTTTATTTCTGAACCTGGCCTTTTACCCAATCAATGGCCCAGTTGTCCCACTGGGAATGGTGCCCAATATGCCCTCTAAGTACCCCTGTCATCCATTATCTATACTGTGGTCACGTTTTATATATATTTGGTCCGGTGTTCTATTGTGTCTGGTATGCCGTAGCCTGCCTGTGGCCTCAAGTGACCCAGTCTGTTTTTTGTTTCTTGCTGATGCATCACAAGAACTTCTATTTCCTGACCTTCCATGTCACACATCATGGGGTCAACTTTCATTTTGTGGGAATGGCATGCACACCAGGTTGCAGAACCTGAAAATTACAAGGATGTTGAGGTCCCCGCTATCAAATGAAAAAGAATTGAGAGCTCCTTTCTCAGGGTGGGGATTAAATAGGAGTCAATCACTGGTCCCCCACGGTAAAGAGAAAGCTCATAAATAGCCTCTTGTTAAAGAAGAGTTCTTCTATTGCTATGCTAAGTAAGCAATCTTTGAATTGGGAGCAGAGCTCATTATCCTAACACATGGTGTGCCCTTGCACAATAGCCAAATTAGCAGCAGAGGAAATCTGAGGACATGCAATAGTGAACGTGGGTTTGCCATTCTGCTCACCTTGTATCAAATGGAATATATTGTGGGCATCTGTTTGCACCTGACATACTATTAGAAATTTGGCACATGTTGACTTCAAAGCCTGTGTCATATATGTCTGTCTAACATATCTACCATGAGTATTTTCTGTGTTCTGTACTCTGTACTGATCCTCTGAGAGCATGCGAAGTTGCATATTGGTGGCCTGTTTGGCTGGGAATTGCTTATCTGGCAGGTGCCTACTGTGTTGTCTACTTTCATTTTCACAGCCACTCAAGAATGTGTCCTTGAGTGCCGGCTTGAGCCTGAGAACTGAAAATGACTTAATCTCTCCTCCAGTTCTTCTCTCCTCCTGTCTCAAACCCCCTCTCCCCCTTTCTGGCTCCTTCACACCAGAATCCTAACCATCCATATCCTAAAGGCAGGAATTTTCCCTATAACTCACCCCTCCAAACTTCTACACATCGTTTCTGCCAATACCCTTGCCTGTGTGTGCTGATACTGATGGATCTCTAATAAAGTAACTTTAACTCATACCCTGGAATGTGTGCAGTGGGGTACTATGGGGATCTAACTGCCAGAACCTGACAGCCTGCCATCCTGTATTAATCAACAACAAATAGATATCCCCGAATTTTGCATCATGATCTCTGCTTAACTTGAATCTTCCACCAGAACAATTTACATGAGATCAATACTTTGTCCGTGCATAACCCAAAAGCATTTATTCTCATTCCCTGTTAGTCTACCAAGAGGTGGGGGAAGTGGGAGATGATACTGCCAACCTTTTCTGTATGGACTAAAAACACTTAATCAGAAACTATCTTGCTGTGGAATTGAGGCTCCACTCTCATTACACAAATATCATGGAGACCTCTCATCAAACAACCCAGTTATCAACCAGCCAATCCAATCTGAACTGGCACTCCTAACGCTGACATTGCTAATGAAAGTCAAAGAAAAGTACAGGTCTGGGAAACGGGCACTGGCTATCACAGTAAAAAAATATCTATTTTATTCCTTTTTTAAAAAGTGTATCTCTTAGAAGAGGGAAGCTGCTTGGTATGTAATCAAACCTAACATCAGAAAGCTATCTAAAAATCATTTTCAATGGAAACAAAGACATAACATACCTAGATTTCTAGATACAATGTATGGGGATCAGGCTAGGGTTGCCAGGTTCCCTTTCCCTCCCAGGGGTGGGGGTGCAATTACGCTCTCTTTGCTCCCGCGCACTCCTGCATCTATGTGATGATGTCACATCCTGGAAGTGACATCATTGTGCAGGCATGCGTGTGTTTTGCATTAGGCTGATAGGGCCCCAAACAGGCCTGATTTGGACCATTTAGGACCCAAATCGGCCCACCAAAAAGCATGGGAGTACTCCTGGGGAAGCTTGATGATGTCACTCCTGGGAAGTGACATTTTCGTGCCACCCCAGGAGCATGCCCACTGGCCAGGTGAGTGATGACAGGGAGCGGAGCATGGGAGTGGGGTATTCTGTGCCCCCACCAGGGGACCTACGGTCCCTAGATCAAGCAAGGGAGCTTTTAGCATGGATAGGTTTTTAATTCAATATATGGGAGGTATTGAAATTACTACTAGCTTTTGTAAGGGTGCTGAGATCTTGAAAGCGGAGCACAGCTGGTTCTTTTTGAATTGCTTGATATTCAGATTCAGGACAGGGTTAAAGTGAAAGTCAGCCCACCTATTTAGAATGCCGCCCCCCCACCCCGCCCCGCTGAATCAGGATGGTGATTGTGGCACAGGCTGTCATTTGCTGGTTCCTGGTCTGTGTTTCTCCCTGAGACTCAGGCAGGTTAGCCATTGTAAGTCATTACAGCCAACATAATGGGAAGTCCAATAAACAATGCAACAGGATTTGAACTGTACAGATCTGGACCCAACCAGAAATCTGAGAACAGAACTGAAACAAAGCAAAGGAGCCAGCGGCTCCATGACAAAGCATCTGCGTAGCATGCAGAAGGTCCCAGGTGCAATCCCGGCACCTCCCGTTAAAAACAATCAGGAACAAGGTGATGCGCAAGGCCTTGGCCTGAGACCTTGGAGAGCTGCTGCTTACCAGCATAGGCAAGATTGGCCTCCATAGACCAATGGACTGATTCAGTATAAGGCAGCTTCATGTGTCTGTGAATGCGTTCAATATGACACGTTAAATGATGCAAAAATTACATAATAGGATCCAAATTAATTGTTGAATGAACTTCACATTTGAATAAACGTGGAGTTAAGGTCTTAGAACAATCTCAGTCTCTTAGGGATACCTCTCTTCCTCCTATGTATAACTTCGTCTTCTCTTCTTACCACCAAGGCTGATACTAACTTTAGCTAGTTTTAACCCTAGTGTTTAAAATGATGGGGTGAAGCTGGATGGTGAATCCTGGTCAAAATGAAGCTGGGATAATGTTAGCCCTCTATATAAAGACAAGTATCTTGACTGACTCATCAACGCCCAGCCAAAACTCCTGAACCTAGAAACGTGAAATTTGGGGAGAACCTTCCTTTTGTGATGTAGAGGCTCACTAAGAAGGGAATTTAAGAAATTCACCCCTTAAGGGGGTAAAAAGGGGTAAAATGTGTTTTCCCAAAGGGATACAACTTCCCTGTGTAGCTGACAGGCTTCTCTTCCCCCCACCCCCGCCAACTGCCAACTCAGCCACTCTTCCCTGAGGTCATTTGCATATGCGGCCTGATTGGTCATCACCCAAACATTCTAAATAGTTGCTGTTGGGAGTCCTTGAATGTGTCCTGAGGAAAAAATATACCTCCCAGTCTTCCCCACTAGGGTTGCCAATCTCCCTGTGGGGCCTGTGTTTCCTGTGTGGCTTTCAGGCTCCTGCCTGCTCACACCCTCCCCCTCCCTGATGGGTCAGCTGTGGAACTCTGTGTTCTAAGGTAAAAATTAGGTAAAGGAAACTGCAGGCAGTTGAAGAAAGACTGTACAAGACTCCTGAACAGGGATTTTATATAAAAGTCAGTATGGCAAATGAGTTTTTAAATGTTCATGGGGAGATAGTGCGTGACCTTTTAGGGGCTATTTCAATGTGAATCTCTCAAATGAACCAGCCGAAGTGCCCACCACACCACCCCTCCCTCAGTCCAACTCCACCTCACACCTCTCGCAGCCATCACCTCTTACTGCCGCCAAGAAGCCTTCTGGCAGACATCCTGCAAGATAGACCAATGCTAAAAGGAGGAAGCAACTTAGAGATGCGGCAAAGAAATATGCACATCCTACTCCTGTGGTGCACCAAGCAGCAATGGCCAAATACCAGCAAGATCACCCCGAGGTGCATAGAGCGGCAGAGTCTCTCTATGAGCAAAGCAATCCTGGAAGACGAGTAGAGAGGTGCTCACTTCCATGGAAGATCAAGGCTCACTCAGGCATGGCATATGATCCTTCTCTACCTTCAAGCTGCCTCTTATCCTCATCCATGCAGAAACACCCCTGTTCAGCATCTCAAAACAAAGCAACATGGCCCAAGTGCTGTGGAACTGTAAGCTCATAGTTTGGGATGAGAGCACCATGGCGCTTAAGGGGTGTTTTGAGGCACTGAGCATAACCCTCAAAGATGTCAGGGGCAACGGGGAGAGCGATGGGAGGAGTCACAGTGCTGCTGGCTGGAGACTTCTGGCAGACACTGCCAGTAGTCCCAAGGGGAACTCGAGCTGACGAGGTTATCATGTGTGTCAAGGCATCATATCTGTGGCCCCTCATCAGGTAACTATCACTAAGAAAGAACATGAGGGTCCACTTGAGAGGTGAGGTGTCCGCTGGGGAATTCTCTGAACTCCTACTAAAAAGAGGGGAAGCAGCGTATCCCGAGTCCAAGGGAAAGGTGACCATCCCTGCAGGCCCGGGCACAGTAGTGACAACCCTAGCAGACCTAACAGCCACGATACACCCTGATATCGCCACTATCACAGAGAAGTCCATGGACTGGCTGTGCAAGTGTGCCATTCTGACCCCCAAGATCGACAAGGCTGCCAACATTAATGAAACACAACAACTCACTCAAAATGAAGTACAGATCTGTGGACTCAGTGGTGCAAATGGATGATGTGGTCCACTACCCTGTGGAGTTCCTCAATGCGCTCAACCCTCCTGGCTTCCCAGCCCACAAGCTTCTCCTCAAAGTGAGGGCTCCAGTGATGCTGCTGCAGAACCTCAGCCCACCCAAACTCTGCAATGGCACCAGACTGCGAGTGAAAGCCTCCACAGGAATGTCATTGAGGCCACATTGTTCACTGGCAGTGCTCGGGGGGGTGGGGGTGGGGAGTCAGTGTTCATACCACAAATACCATTCATACCATCAGATAACCTCTTTGAGTTCTAGAGACTCCAGTTCCCCCTCAAGGCCTGCTTTGCTATGACGATCAGCAAGTCCCAGGGGCAGATACTGAAGGTGGCAGGAATTGGCTTGAGGGAGGACTGCTTCTCACACGGGCAGTTCTACGTGGCCTGCTGCAGAGTGAGCTCACCCAGCAGCCTGGTGATCCTAGCACCCGAGGGGGACACCACCAATGAGGTCTACAAAGAGTTCCTTCAGTAGAAAAAAAAAGTTGTTCGCATTTTTCACTCTATTTATTGCACTACAATCTTTTCCTTTTAAAAATCTCTTCAAAATGTTACATTTCAAAATTCACTTCATCAGTTTTCAGCATGAACACGCTTCACTTTATTCAAACATGTTTGTGAAGCTCAGGTACTACGCTATTATACTACAAAACCAACTCAAACCTCCCTCCCCACAAACCAAAAAATGCTACATACCCATAAATATTATAACTGAATTTAAAGTAGTTAAATATCGTAGTGAAGCATGGATATCAAGCTAGTTGTAGTATATAATTAATGACAAAAGAGGAAAGATCAAAATAGGCAGCCATGTTAGTCTGTCTCTAGCAGTAGAAAAGAGCAAGAGTCCAGTAGCACCTATAAGACTAACAAAATTTGTGGTAGATAGGTTTCTGAAGAAGTGAGTCACACAGCTCACTTCTTCAGATACAGCTAGAATGTGAGTCCATCTGTCCTTATATTTTGGAGAGTGGAGTGATGACAGAAGCCAAATGATCATAGCTGGTGAATGACAATAGCAAGCATGATTAGATAGGGTGGGGTATGCAGAGAGGTAGTGGGTATGGAGAAATCAGCCTTGGTAATGAGACAGGAAACCTAGGTCTCAGTTTGATCCAGGGTGATGCATTGTCTTGATCTTCATTATCAGTTGTAATTCAGTAGTCTCTCTTTCTAATTTTCCTTTGAAATTCCTATGCAGGATAACTGCTATTTTTAGTCAGCAACTGAATGTCCCAGAAGGTTAAAATTTTCTCCCATTGATTTTTGAATGCTTTGGTTTCTGATGTCAGACTTACGTCCATTGATTCTTTGTTGAAGGGACTGGCCAGTTTGTCTAATGTAGAGGGTGGAAGGGCATCGCTGACATGTGATAGCATACATCACGTTAGAGGATGTGCAAGCGTATGAACCTGAGATGATATGGAGGGTGTTGTTCATATAGGAGAAAGAAGACAGGGGAGGGGGAGCTTGGGCTCCGGGTCACTCTTGGTTTCCCAGCCATAAGAACAGAATTTATGTACTGGGTCAAACTGATCTGAGACTTCCCGCACAAGAAACGGTAGTTTCTGCTAAACAAGAGAGAAGTAGCTCTGTGGTTTGGATTGTGGAGGTTCTACTGTTCTATACAATTTGCAGAATGCTGTGAAGCCATGCTGATCAGATTTAGAGTCTTTCCTAACAAGCACTCAGATAATCATGAAACACTTACAGTATTCTGTTATTATTATGACACTCAGGCTGTGTTCAGGAGGAGTACCATGATGATATTCCAGCCAAAGCAGTATGTTTAAATGCTCTGATTTGAAGAAAAGCCTATAAACATCACCAAATTAGTACATTAACCCTCTTTGCAGGCATTTTCCCTGCGCAACAACTCTCAGTGTTTTCAGGCTTGAGCATTAATATCCAAAGCATAGTATTATTATATGATCATAACAGTCCTATGAAATATTTTATTTGCAAGAATAAAAACAAATTTATATTCATTTTAACTATTTGGGATCTTAATATGCAAATAGAATGGTGACTGGTGGCAAAGGTAGATGGGGGGGGGGGGGTTGTGTAAGTTTTGTTGGCCTCCAGGAATCAAAAGACTTGAAATAATGTCTAATTTTATTAGCTTGTGATCACGGCTGACTGAGAAAGCGCCAGGACTGAGATTAAGGTTCTGTCATCTATATAGCCACAATATGTTCGGCATTTTTGTTGTGCTAATTCAAATATTATCCTGACCTGGATAGCCCAGGTGAGCCTGAGCAGGGTCAGCTTTGGTTAGTAATTGGATTGGAGACCTCCAAGGAAGACCAGGGCGGCAGAGGCAGGCGATGGCAAACCGCCTCTGTTAGTTTCTTGCCATGAAAACCCCACCAGGGGGTCACCAGAAGTCAATTCTGACTTGAGGGCACTCTCCACTTCCACCAAATCAAATATTACCAGATTTTAAAATTTTATTTAAACATTTGTATGCCCCTTTCTACTCAAATAGGTCCCCAAGAAAGTGAACATTAAAGCACTGAAAAGTTTAAAACCACATTTTAAGCAATTTGAAACAACATTTAAATAATGTAAAAATAATTCAGTAAACACACACATGACACCAACAGTTATTGAAGGCATGGCAAATGAAACAAACAAAAAAGCATTGCCTGCTGGCAGAAGACAGCAATAGAGGGGACAGATGGATCTCTCTGGGGAGTTCCAAAATTTTGGCGTCACTCACAACTGAGAAGCCTCAGATGGTGGAGGCACCAGAAGCAGGGCCTCAAAAAATGACCTGAGTGGACAGGAAACGTACACATGGGCAGAAGGCAGTCCGTGAGGTATGCTGGCCCCAGGGGTCTGAAGCATATTGGGAGCCACTATAAATGGGAAAAGACTGGAGTGATTTGGTCACTATGACACACTCCATTCTAGCCGCAGCATTCTGTACCAATTGTAGCTTCTACACAGTCTTCAAGGACAGCCCCACACAGAGTGCATTACAGCAATCTAATCATCTAGATGTTACTAGGGCATATACTACAGTTGCAAGACCTTTTCTGCCTAGGCAGGGCCACAGCTGGCTTATCAGCAAGAGCTGGTGAAATGCACCCCTGGCAACCACTGCGACCTGCTTATCCAACAAGAGGCCCAGGTCCAGCAGCAACCCCAAGCTACGAACCTGATCCTTTAGGGGGAATGTAACCCAATCTAGAACAGGAGATAACTCATTTCCTAAGTCAGACCTTCCCCTCACCAGTAGCAGCTCCATTTTGTCAGAATTAAGTCTCAGCTAGCTCACCCATTTCCCCCTTTTTCAGAGCTGTTGAGTTGAGGAGTGGTAATGGAAATTACATATTGTTCCTAGAGTTCTGGGACTATAATTATGATGTAATTCAGAAGAAATCCTCTCTGAGCATGGATCTGGGGGCCTGTCATTATATTTTATTAATAGGAAGAAACAAACAAGTAACATACTGATGGGTAGAAAAAGTCTTGGTGGTTGTGAATTACAGTACAAAAAGTGAAACCATGGGAAGATATTATTTCTTTAACTTGGTTTATATTAAAAGTGCCCAACTGTTGCTTTGTGCAATTTCATACTATTATAAACAATGTAAAATCAAAGACATCCATCCAATTCATTGAAAACCCTTTTGTTCCATCCCAAACCAACTTACTCTTTGCACTGTGCAGTATCATAATTAGACTACATCTTTTCAAGACCCTCATTTTCATTCATGGCCTCGTAAGAACAGGGATCCTCCTAGAAGCCTATCATACGGGGCAAATCTCTTGTGTTTGGTTAGAAAGCCCAGCTGCATCCTTCCTTATGCAATGAAGATCTCTCCATTGCAGGGAAGACAGGTTCCCTCCCCGCCTCCTCCCGTACATATGTCACTTTACAGAAGAAATACTGTAAGCTCTGTGCTACACATTTATATCCTGAATTTAACTTAACAAAATTTGAAGTAGGGTATGAGCTTTTGTGAGCCACAGCTGTAAGGATCTGCCAGTCGAATCTCAATAACTTCGCTGCAAGAGTCCAAGACTTCATGAGTTAAAGATTTATTGATGATCCCCTGTTCAGCATCCCAAAACGTTCTTTGTTAGGAATAAAAACTGGTTCTCAGTACCCAACATATATAGACATTTAAGCACAGCCCTGTTCCCCTCTTCCATCTACAGCGAATATGGGAAGGAATTTAGCTACAATAGATAACTACTGGAATGCAAGGTTATGTATCTATGGCAACGGTTCTTTTCAACATAGTTCCTCTGCCTGCTTGCAGAGAAGAAAGTGTCAGCTAACAGGAACTGTTACACAGAGGATTTTACACAGCACATCAATGGATATCAAACCCCAACATTAAGCCTGAAGCACAGCAGGGGCTGACCATGAAGCTTGGCTTATGGCAGGGGCCTTGACCCTGACACGTGAGTCACAGCTTACCCTACCCCAGGTGTTGTTAGTCTTATAGGTGCTACTGGACTCTTGCTCTTCTCTACTGGGCCGATTCCAGACAACTAACCTGAAGGCGCTGCATGCCGCCATGTTCCGGATCGCGACGGGGAAAACGCGAAATATCATGTTTTCTTGCGTGAGTTTGGTGCGATGTCACGCCAAACTTGCGCGAGAAAACGTGATATTTCGCGTTTTCCCTGTTGCAATCCGGAACATGGCAGCATGCAGCGCCTTCAGGTTAGTCGTCTAGAATCGGCCCTGGTATCTGAAGAAGTGAGCTGTGACTCACGAAAGCTCATATCCTACCCACAAATGTTGTTAGTCTTATAGGTGCTACTGGACTCTTGCTCTTCTCTACTGGTATCTGAAGAAGTGAGCTGTGACTCATGAAAGCTCATATCCTACCCTCAAATGTTGTTAGTCTTATAGGTGCTACTGGACTCTTGCTCTTCTCTACTGGTATCTGAAGAAGTGAGCTGTGTGAATCACGAAAGCTCATACCCTACCACAAATGTTGTTGTTAGTCTTCTTTTTTTTTTATAAAGTTTTTTTTATTTTTTCAATATCTAACATAAAAAACTACAGAAAACTACAAAAGTATAAAGGGGAAGGGGAGAAAAAAAGGGGAAGGGAAAACTGGGAAAAGGACAAATCAACATACAAACAACAGACACTACTCTACATGTCTTGTATTCCCTTCATACTGCAATTTTTCTTAAGAGTTAACTTTCTAATATGCTATCAGATTGGTAGGTTTTATACAATACAAATTATAATCAGGATCAGCACCTCTTCCCCCCCCCCTTTGCGTCTCGGTCTCAATTCTCTCTGCGCAGCTGGAGCAGCTGCGCTCGCTCTCTCTTCCCCCCCACTTTCCCCTTCAGACTTCGAACTTTCTTCCTGCTGAAACTCCTGATGGTTAAACAAAAACTCTGTCAGTTGCACGTCCGATGTAATCTTGTAGGTTTGATCTTTATATCTGAAACAGACGCCTTCTGGAAACAGCCATTTATATTTTATATCGCATTTCCTCAAGGAAGCCACAAGTCCCTTGTACTTGAATCTCCTCTTACGAGCCAAAAATGGAACGTCCTTCAGTATTTTAACCTTATTGCCCAAATAGTCCAAGTCCACATTATACGAATTATATAAGATGGTGTCCCGAGTCTTCTTAGATGAAAAATCAATAATAATCTCGCGAGGCAGCTGCCGCTTCATTGCATACTTTGAAGATATCCGCCGGACTTCCAAAATGTCGTTTTTAATCTCTTCTTTAGTTGCCTTTGCAAATGGCGCCAAAAGTCCAGACACCAAATCTTTTAAATTTTCACTTTGCTCTTCTTTTACATTTTGAAGACGCAATACCGTTTGGGCACGGTCCACTTGTAATCCTATTATTTGGTTCTCCAAAAGCTTCACTTCCTTACTTGTTGCTTTCATGAGTACTGTGTTCTCGTGTGCAGACTGCTCTGCTCCGGTCACTGTTTCTTTAATGGCTTTCACCTCGCTCTCCACAGAATCAACCTTTTGCCCCATTTCATTCAGTTTCGCATCGAAAACTGCTCGTCTCACCAGCTCTTCCAGCGTTTCCCCCTTCCCTTGTAGCGTTGCCGTCACCGATTTACTCATTGCTGGGCTCTGCTTTCTCGTCGCCATCTTAGGGGAGGGGGAGGGGGCGCCAACTCAGTTCTGAAACTCGGTGCAGGGGAAGAAGTCTGCGCCTTTTAGCTTCAATTCCCACCGATCCTTCGCATACGCTCAAAAATCAGAAGGGATTCGCTTACTTACAGGTCTTCACCTTAAATCTGCTTATTGCCGTTCTCCATGGCCTGGCCGCACACGCGGTGCTGCGCAAGACTGCCGGCCTCCGTTGGGGCAAACGGGCAATTTGCCCCCTGCATTGCTTCCAGGGGGTTCTTCCCGCAGCGCCCCGGATCCAGGCTCCCTCCCTGGGAGCCCCGGAGGTTAACCCTCGCGGGTCAACCGCCCAGTCAGCCTGCTCAGACAGTTCCCCCCGAGCCTGCGGAGAGGAACGTCCGACATGGCCGGGAAAACGAAACCGAATCTGTTGTTGTTAGTCTTCGAGGTGCTACTGGACTCTTGCTCTTTCCTACTGCTACAGACAGACTAACACGGCTACCCATTTTGACCTATCTCCTGAATGTAAATATTGATCACATTTTTGCAGTGGTCAAAGTAAGTGTGATGTGGATTTTTCAATTTTTAATAGGACCAATTAAATTGTCAGAAAGTAGTAAGCAAATATTTAAGGTCCATGGAAGTTTAGAAGCTCAATACAGAAACAAAATTGGGCAGAGAACGTTTCAAGATACAATGATAAAGCTGAAACTCTACAGTTTGTATTCTTCCCGAAATGGAAACTCTAAGAGGTGTTGAAGGTTTAATTGGATTAGATGGTGATGGATGAAAATCACATTTCTAGATGCACCAGAAGCTGCTGGGATGGAGAGGCAGAAATGGCAATTCAGTCTTTGAAAGCATTTTTTAAAAAAACAGTACTTAATCAGATCACTTTCTGGCACTAATTGAAACACCCTTGCAAGGAATGAAGCAGGAATTTTAAGAGATGTACTATGTAAAAAGACAAGATAAGCATGGGTAGATTACCTAAAAAGCATGTAGGTCCTACCACTAAAGATAATTGCCTTTCTACAGTTGCCTCTCTTGGATGTTAAATTTGTTATCTCTCTCAAAAGGCAAAGATTGTAGGCAGCTATGTTGGTCTATATGAATGAATGAATGAATGAATGAATGAATGAATGAATGAATGAATGAATGAATGAATGAATGAATGAATGAATGGAGAGAAGGACAGACCTCTAAACAGGAATATATGAGGGTTACTAGGTACTGCAGATCAGCCAACAGAGAAGCTAAAGTTCAGTATGAACTGGGTCTGGCCAGGGGGGCTCGCTACAATAAGAAAAATTTCTACAGATATCTGAGAAGCAAATGCAAGGTAAAAGAGGCAATTGGACCACTGTTGGTAGTGGAAGGAGAAACTCTGATGGAGGACAGAGAAAAAGCAGACAGGCTTAATGACTTTTTTGCCTCTGTTTTCTCCCTGAAGAACTTGAGCCCATCTAGAGATGGTAGTAGACATGACAGGACACCTGGGGGGCTAGTTGACATTGACAGAGAGGTGGTGGAGAGGCATCTGGCTGCACTGGATGAATACAAATCCCCTGGGCCGGATGGTGTGCACCCAAGAGAACTTCCTAGAGAACTTGCAGAACCCCTGTCCATCATCTTCAAGGCCTCCTGGAGGACTGGGGATGTGCCACAAGATTGGAGAAGAGCGAATGTTATCCCAATCTTTAAGAAAGGCAAGAAGGATGACCCAGGAAACTACAGGCCAGACAGTCTGACTTCTGTTGCTGGGAAGATATTAGAGCAGATTTTAAAGGGATTGATCTGTAAGCATCTGAAGGACCACTTAGTGATCCCGGGAAGTCAACATGGTTTTGTCCCCAACAGATCTTGCCAGACCAACCTGGTTTCCTTCTTTGATTGAGTGACTTAATGGATCAGGGGAACTCTGTTGACGTGATTTACCTGGATTTCAGTAAAACTTTTGATAAGGTTCCCCATGACATTCTAATGGGTTAACTGGAAAACTGCAGACTGGACTATAGGACAGTTCGGTGGTTAGAGAACTGGTTAGAGGACCGCACCCAAAGAGTGGTGGTCAATGGTGTTTCACCTGATTGGAGGGAGGTGTCCAGTGGGGTGTCGCAGGGCTCGGTTTTAGGCCCAGTACTTTTCAATATTTTTATCAATGATCTGGATGAAGAAGTGGAAGGGCTGCTCATTAAATTTGCTTGAAGATCTTTCTTTACCATGGTTGTTGAGGAAACAGGCATCCATTAATCAATGAAATCTACAGTTCAATATCTGGGTGGTGGCAGGGATAGTCTTCAGTTATTGAGGCTAACCCAAAAGGGCTGTATGACTTTTACTGTATCAAGGCACACAGATTGTATTTATGATTTAAGAAAGAGTACTGCAAATCTTGTGAGATTGCGAGATTGTTATACTCTCAAAAATGGAAAATTATGACATTACCTACAATAGAGGAATGGCTGGTAAAGCTGATGGAGCTGGCAGAGATGGTCAAACTTACTTCTTTGATTAAAGAAAAGACATTGTCTAAATTTATTGCTACCTGGAAACCCCTTATAGACTTTTTGCCGGAAACAGAAAGAAATGGACTGACGATTTGTGCTTTTGATGATTAAGAGGCAAAAAAAATGTTTATGGGGAAAGGAGAAGTATTTGTTTATGGTAATTTAAGAGTGAGTGTATAATATGTAATGACTACATATCTTTCACTCTTACAACCTTTGCTGTTTAAATAAAACCCTGAAGCACACCAGAAGTAAGGAATCAAACATTAAAACTGCGTGTGTGTGTGTTATATGCCATCAACCTGTCTCTGACCTATGGCAATCTTATGAATGAGAGACCTCCAAAATGTCCTATCACTAACAGATTTGCTCAGATCCTGCAAACTTGAGGACATGGCTTCTTTTATTGATTCAAGCCATCTCATTTTGGGTCTTCGTCTTTTCCTACTGACTTCCACTTTTCCTAGCATTATTGACTTTTCCAGAGAATCTTGTCTTCTCATGATGCGACCAAAGTGTGATAATCTCCTTTTGAGTTTGTCATTTCCACAGTAAACCACTGTGTGGTTTTCTGACTGAAAATGTCCTGAGTCAGTCCACATTAGTTCACTCACACCCAGGACTGCAATGTTTAAATGTTACATTTCTTGTTTTACAATTTCCAGCTTACCTGGTTTCATACTTCTCACTTTCCATGTTCCTATTACATGTCTCACAACTTTCGACATTCCTTTGGCATCTATTCACATCCGCAACTGGACATCCTTTCGGCTTTAATCCGGTCCCATAATTAAGAACATTGCTATTCATACTTGTTTTCGGCTCTTCCTCAGTAGCCAATTGAGTGCCATCTGACCTGGGGATCCTGTCTTCCAGCACTGTATCTTTTTTCATTTTGGATTGTCTCATCATAGGGTTTTCAAGGTAAGAGATTAGCAGAAGTGGATTACCATTGCCTTCTTCCACTTCGCAGTACTAACCGAGGTTAGCGGAAGTGTCCTTGCCATTGTCTGTGAAAGATCCTCTGCCAGGGTCACCTTCCACTATTGCTGCTGCCCAGTAGCAAACCTTCAAGAATTCCTCTGCTCCCATCACCACTGAAACAGCCAATTCTCTTCTGCTGATGTGACCATTGATTCCTGAAGGGGGTGGGTGCATCTCCGTCTGGTGTCTCAGCTTTTATCATTCCACCTTGAGTGACTCTTCCAGAAGTTTAGTCTCTTGACCAAGCCTGTGCACCTGACGGTGTTGCTCTCAGCCTCACTGACACACTCAAATCCTCTCACCATGTTCAGGGTGTGTATCCAAGAGGAGACTGTTACCTCATCATAATATTGTGATCTGTAGCATTATATGTATAAGAAGAGGAGGATTGAACTCGGTCCCTTACTCATGTTTCAGATGGGGACAAATCAGAGAATCAGGAAGACAGAAAGGTGAGGGAACCGTTTACTCTTTTGCCCTCTACTCCCTTGGCACTATCCTTTGATGACTGGAATGCTATACTTTGGCACGTCATCACATGACAATAGAGAAAACAGAAATTTCACAAGAAGACCAGTTTTCATACCTCATTTCATAAATCATATCATGCACTCTTTGATGAGGAAATTAAAATCCATAACTTTATATTACACTCTGGTGCAAGCAGCCACTTTGTGAATTAGGAAACTTGCTTTACTGAATGGAAAAGTCTACCACTGCAATCTATTGAAACGGCTGATGGGAAACTTCACAGAGTGTCTAAGGTTAGGAGTTGTGTGCTGCATGGTAAACTACCAAATGGAAAAATACATGAATTCCTCTTATGCTTGAGGCACCTAATTTCAAGTCCAATTTGATACCCCCAAGCAAAGCTGGATCTGCAAGGCGATGAATTTTATTGTAAAGATGGAGTGTGTACACATCCTCTAGAGAAACTCATGCTGTGGCTACCCTATGAAAAGAACTTTATAATCTAGAAAGAGGCAATAGGCCTCTACAACAGCAAGCAAATCTCACTAAATCAAGTGCAGACGGAAACTGCACGTGTCCATAGCATAGAAGACCAGGCCATACCCACTATGAATGCATCCTGCAGGTGCAAGAACAAAGCCCAGCCAATGAGATTGATCTGGAACACTGCAATATAACTAATCAAACATGTGAATGCAAGATTTCTTCCAAGGCAACCAAGCCTTCTTTTTCAAAGCATGGTGAATGTAAAACAGAGAAGCCATTTGATTTAATCCACACAGATATTTGTGGACCTCTATCTGTGCAAACCCTGGGAAAGCACAAATATTTCCTGACATTCCTAGATGACTTCAGCAGATATAGCGTAATCTATTTCTTCTGAGAAAAATCCCAGGTGCTGAACCGTCTAAGGGACTATACAGCTATGGTCTGGAACAAATTTGGAAGGAAACCGCACTTCCTGTGTTCAGACAATGACACTGATTACATGGCACGTGCTACACAGCAGTCCCTGAGACAGGAAGAAATCAAACACCAAAACACTGTGGAGTACTATCCAGGATAAAATGGAGCAGTGAAAAGAAAAAATAGGACGCTGCTAGACATGGTGAGATGCATGTTGTGCAATGCTCAGGTACCAAATCAATTTTCAGAAGAAGCAATTATGGCTGCCAAATAAACAGGTTACCAACAAAGCGACTAATGTCACAACTTATGAATTCTGGGACGGTCATATAGCAAATGTGCAATGCCTAAGAGTATTTGGAAGTAAGGCCTATGCCTACATTCCAAAGGAGAAAAGATACAAACTAGATGAAAGAGCCTCAGAAGGAATTCCAGTTGGATATTTGGCTCAAGGCAAAGGATACAGAATCTTTGATCCACGCACCAACAAGACCATTGTGAGCAGAGCTGTATACTTTGACAAACGTGAGAAGGCTACACCTGTAGAGGGGGGCAGCACCAAAGAGGACAGCTGAATAGTGTATCCTTCCTGATACCAACTGCTCAAGGGAAGAATCAACTGAACCAGAAGAAATTCTAATAAATATATCTTCAATGCCAAGTGCTTCACCAGAAACACCTGGTCAACCTGGGGTACAAAGTGCAGAGGTGAAACCAAGATGATCAGCACATTCAACTGAAGGGGTATTCCAGCCCGGAGAACGTCCTACCTGTCACAAATGGCAGAGATGCCTTAACTCATATGGTGAGATGAACTATCTCAGCAAATGCTAGAAGCAGCAAAGGAGATGGAGACAAGCTGCACAAGAGGAAACTGAAGCCCTGTTCAAGAACAACACATGGACACTCACACCACTTCCTCAAGAGGAAGGCTGAGGGGTGCAAGTGGGTATTCAAGATAAAACATGATGAGCAGGGCTCAGTCCAAAGGTACAAAACGGATATTCCCTGAAATATGGAGACGATTTTGATGAAACTTTTGTACCAGTTGTCTTGTCCTCAGATTATATGCAGTAATTTATATTCTGATAATATCATCTTAGAGAGTTCTATTTTTTAAAAAATGTACAGTTACATAGAGCAAAACCACCCATTATATAGGAGGTCGCTGATTAGAAGTAAATTCATAAACTTACACCATTCTAAGCCTATTGAAGTTAATGGACTTAGAAGGTTGTAACTCTGCCAGGGAGCGGGGGGGGGGGGGGTGAAATGTGGATTGGGACTATGGTGCTGGGTTTTTATGCCCCAGTTCTCCTGCACTATTACTGCTTTGGAACAGCTGTAAACCAATGGTAAATAGAACACATAAACACATACAGGGGCCTATCTTTCCCCCATGCTAATAGCAGCAGGGGCAGGGGGTACTAATCAGTGAAATGGCATGAGGGCAGACAATTAAAACCCCTTTGCTGTAGACTTAACCCAAGTCAGACCTCCAAAGTCAGACCCGTTTATCTTAGGCATAATTGCAAGAGACAGCCATTGTGTTTTATGGTGGAGGAACTTTTGAAGGAAGGCCTTCTTTTGGGATTGGAGATTTGGCCTGAACCAGGGACTGAACATTACCTGGTGAAGTCAAGGGTGACTATGGTCCTGATGTCCCACAAAATGGAAGGCCCAGCTAAAACTGCCCACCCACGAAGGCCCAGGGATCCACCTGGATTCTAAAATCCTCTAGGGGGGTTTAGAATTCCAAACACAGGCACTGTTGGGGCTGTGGCACTTTTGCAATTTTTTTTCTTGATAAAATAGCATGAAATGATGTAGCCAGTTATCATCCAGTCTCTAATCTGCCCTTTCTGGGCAAAGTGGTTGAGAGAGCAGCAGCTGACCAACTCCAGGCCTTCTTGAACAACTCTTGTGCTTTGGATCCTTTTCAGTCTGTTCTAGGCCTGGCTATGGGGCAGAGACGGCTCTAGCGGCGCTAACTGATGCCCTCTGGCTAAATGTAACCAAAGGCCATGCTTCATTGTTGCTCCGCCTGGATCTATCGGCAGCCTTCAGTACAGTAGGCCATGCCATCCTGTTTAGGCATTTGGAGGCAGAAGTAGGTCTTAGGGGATTTGCCATTGACTGGTTCAAATTTTTCCTCATGGAACAGACTCAAGGGGTTGCTGTTGGAGACCAACTGTCTTCAGTGTGGGAATCATCTTGCTGGGTTCCACAAGGCGCAATCTTATCCCCTATGTTATTCAACCTCTACTTAAAGCCTTTAGGAGAGCTCATTTGTCACTGTGGAACTGAATGTCATCAATATTCAGATGATACACAGCTCTGTATGGTATTTTCCGAACAACTTTGGGATGCAGTAGCGGTACTGAGCCGCTGCTTGACAGCTGTTGTCAAATGGATGAAAGCAAACAAACAAACTGAAATTGTACCTAGACAAGATGGAAGTGATGCTGGTTGGAAAAGCAGAGATCTTGAAGGACATTGTGCCTCCCAACCTTTGATGGGGTTCAGTTGACCCTGGCTGACTCGCTTAAGAGCCTATGGGTTTCTATTGGATCCAGCACTGCTGCTAAAGAATCAAGTAAATGCAATGGTAAACAAGTCCTTCTCTCAACTCAGACAAACCTGGAAGATGGCTGATCTGGACATCTCGATTCATGCCATGGCAACATCGAGACCAGACTCATCTGTTACCAGGCGCAAATCAAGGCCACAATGACGATTGCATTCAAAGTCCTTCAGGGCTTTAGCCCCTCATATCTGTGCAACAGCCTTTCCCGCAATGTTCCCCCATGGCAGTTTCGCTCATCTGGACGGGGCCTTCTGTAGATACCGCCCTTCAGCTGGGCAAAATCAACAGCTGCCCACGCATATGTTTTCTCTGTGGTGGCCCCCGCCTTGTGGAATGGCCTGCCGAGGAGGTCAGGAAAGCCCCCACTCCCTGGTTTCCACAAATATTTTTCCCCCAAATTTAATACAAGAAATGATAAAACCATACTGTACAAACAAGAAAGGGATTAAAACTAAGCCATAAAAGACATTATCAAAACCACTCTTGGCAAATTGTTAAAAACCCAAGAATTACAATAAATGAGCATTTTAACTTTGTTGCGTGGGGGGAATTACTTCTTTGGCATTTAAAACATCTAAAATTGGTTTCCAGATCTCATCGTATTCAAATAAAGGGACTGCCATATGATGCAAATGATGCAAAACTGAATTATTTGGGAAGGCTTTTTACTCAAATTATAGGGCTGTGTCATAAGAAACAGCACTGAGAGGTTCTTTGGTAAGGGAGAGGGACTATAGACCATGCTATTGAGTACTGTCTGCTACGGTTGCCAGTCCTCCGCTGGGGGTGGCGGATCCCCTGCCCTCACCCTCTAGCCCCCTGTTCCCACTTACCTGGCCGGCAAGGGAAAAGGCAGGGAACCTGCCTCCTGGGGCATACTCGCAGGTGGCATGGCACACTCGCGTGCTCTGTAGTGGGCCAATATGGGCCCCAAATGGGCTGAATCAGGCCTGTTTGGGACCTAAATTGGCCTGCTGTGAAGCACAGGAGCTCACCAGGGCCTTCCTGGCAGTGCTCTGGCGCTCTGCAGCAGGCTGAATCAGGCCTATTTGGGGCTGAAATCAGCTCGCTGCAAAGCACAGGAGCACTCCAGGGAGCATCATACTGCCCTGGCAGGGCTCCGGTGCTCTGCAGTGGGCTGATTTTGGTCCCAAACAGACCTGATTCAGCCTGCTGTGGGGCGTGGGAGTGCTCACAGTGGTGGCATGAAGCCTGCGCGATGACATCACTTCTTAGAAGGTGCCAGGTTTCCCACCTCCTGCCCAGAGCATATGGGAACCCGGCAACCCTACTGTCTACTGATGTAGATATGCTCCTTTCTAGGTAGTTCCCATGTTGTTAAAGTGGTCATATCAATTAGTTATGCTTTTTTTCAGAAAGGTTTCATCTCTGTGTTTGGTTTTATGCTTGTTTTCAAATGTTCTGCTTCCATGTCCTATTGTATCTATTTTCATATAATGCTCTTTCATTTAAAGTCAGTTTGGTGTAGTGGTCAGGAGCAGCAGGACTCTAATCTGGAGGCCTGGGTTTGATTCCCTCCTCCACCACTTGAAGCCAGCTGGGTGACCTTGGGTCAGTCACAGCTCTCTCAGAGCTCTCTCAGCCCCACCCACCTTACAGGGTGATTGTTGTAGGGATAATAATAACATACTTTTTGAACTGCTCTGAGTGGGTGTTAAGTTGTCCTGAAGGGTGCTGTCATGTCTGTGTACAGCCATGCCATGGTTGTCTGTTTGTTATATTGCTTGTGTCACAATATGCTGAAGCTATACTGCATTATTACTAAATTGATGTGTAACTCTCTCTGATCATCTGTAACCATATTGCAGATGTTACTTTCTTGGGACCCAGAAAGGGCCTCTCCTGTTATCTTAGAGAAATAGGCAAGTCTCTGCTAGCTGTGACCTTGGTGTGTCTAGATGCCAGCTTTCACTCCTTTTGTAGGCTTGCGCGCCAAAACCTTAACAGTCATTTGGAGCACAGGAAAATCAACTATAACAAAGACTGCTTGATTTGAATTGTCACTTCTGCCAAACTCCGTGATGGAGAACAGACCTGAATTGCATAGATTCTAATAAAACTGCTTCTGCTAGAACCAACGTGTGTTCACTGTGGATGGGCTTGAGGGGGTCTACCTGTCAGGGACTGACAGATGCTATATAAATCAAATGTTGTTGTTAGTATTATTATTATTATTAACTATTGTTCATATTGTATTTTGCACAGCGAATGTCCTGGCGATTTATAGTATTGTGCTTCACTTGTACTGTGTAATCTGCCTTGGATCTCAGTGAGAAAGGCGTGCAATAAATAAATAAATACATAAATTGGAGTGCAAGCTAGAATCCAGCAGGGCAGCCTACTGGGCCCCAGACAGTTGGCATGCCAATGCTTTATGCAAACGACCTGACACTTGCAAAAAGTATCCTTTCAGTGAGACAGCAGCTGAGTGGAAAACTGCTACACAGGTAAGTGTTTCCCACACAGTGTAAGTACCTCTTAAATCAATGGGAGTTCCAAATCATCTGATTTAAGTTGGAGGTGCAATGGCTATATAGGTGGGCTTACAATGGTGAATTGCAACTGACTTGGGCTGCCCAGCTCCTTTAGATACATTAGAAAACCCTGGGCCCTTGAGACTAATAGCCATTAAACTGCCACAGAATGTTTCATAGAAGGAAGGCAAACCTCCTAAAGGGTCTGCCCCCCCCTATTCTTTCACAGTTGAACAAACTGAAACATAAATGGATTAATTTATGATTACTGAGCTGCATAAAGCTGTATGGCTTAAATAAGGAAATTGGCAGTTCATTCTAGCCTGGCTGGAAAACTATGCAAGTGCCTTGTTATTTCACTGCACGGCTGAGCAAAATTACTTGGCATCACTCTCGGAGCAAGTGACTTTATATTTGACAAGAGTGACATCACTTCTCACTTGATCAGGAATTATCTGCTATTCTGTAAGGGTAAAGCTGTGAGTGCACAGCAGCTGTCCCGCCATCAGCAGGGTTGGGAAGACAACAAGCTATTCAGGAAAAGAGGTGTTGAAAAGTACAATGGAGCATTTGCACACAGATATTTTCAGTAACACAATGAAGCCCCAGAAATCAACAAGGTGAGAGGCAACTCTTTCCTGGCTGCTCTACTGCACAGGTAAGAAAAGCATGCCTGCTTTTTTAGGGAAAGAGATGCAGGCATTTCTGTTCTTCCTAAAGTCACTCTTTATCATAGAGGTTGTGAAGCTGGATGCTCAGATGCCCCAGCCTCGCACCATGGCAACCCAACTGGATGCTAACCGTGGGTGGTGCTCCAACCCAACACAGCTGTGGGCCATGTCAAAGGCAATGCAGGTGGAAGAAACACACGTACCAGAATGTCCAAGCAAGCAGGAGGAGTCTTGGGAAGTTGCACCCCAATCAGAGCTCGCATGGAGGGGGGAGCTGGATGGCCAGAAGGTCAGCAGCCATGGTGGAAAGTAGGACTAGGGTTCAGAGCACTAACCCTGGGCTGTGGCAGGATAATGGGGCGGAGTCTCAGGGCAGAGATGAGGAAAGCGCCTGGTCACAGAATCACAGAGTGGGAAGGGGCCATACAGACCATCTAGTCCAACCCCCTGCCCAATGCAGGATGAGCCTAAAGCATCCCTGACAAATATTCATCCAGCCTCTTCTTGAAAACTGCCAGTGAAGGGGAGCTCACCACCTCCCTAGGCAGCTGATTCCACCTTTGAACTACTCTGACCATGAAAAAGTTTTTCCTAATATCCAGCCGGTACCTTTGTGCATGTAATTTAAGCCCATTGCTTCGAGTCCTCTCCTCTACTGCCAACTGGAACAGCTCCTTGCCCTCCTCCAAACGACAGCCTTTGAAATATTTAAAGAGAGCAATCATGTCCCCCCTCAATCTCCTATTCTCCAAACTAAACATTCCCAAGGCCCTCAGACCTTCCTCGTAGGGCTCAGTCTCCAGACCCCTGATCATTCTTGTCGCTCTCCTCTGCACACTCTCGATTTTGTCCACATCCTTTTTGAAGTGAGGCCTCCAGAACTGCACACAATACTCCAGGTGTGGCCTGACCAAAGCAGTACAGAGAGGGACTATGACCTCCCATGATTTCGATGCAATGGCCCTTTTGATACAACCAAAGACTGAGAGCCAAAACACACGTTAAGAAAAACCTAGGTTCAGCACGTGTTCTCTTACCTCAAGGTTTGCTGGGATCTGTAGGCGTCCTGGAAGCTTAAAGTTTAGCATTTACAGAGCAGCAAAAAGGGAAAGGGAAATACAGGCGCCTGTATTTTAAGCTTTAAGCTTCCAGGACGCCTTTAAGCTTCCAGGACGCTTACAGATCCTTTAAGCTTCCAGGACTTTAAGCTTCCAGGACCCCTACAGATCTTTAAGCTTCCAGGACGCCTACTTTAAGCTTCCAGGACTCCTACAGATCCCGGCAAACCGTGAGGTAAGAGAACACGTGCTGAACCTAGGTTTTTCTTAACGTGTGTTTTGGCTCTGAGTTGGCCTTTTTTGCCACTGCATCACACTGACTCCTCATATTTACTTTACAGTCCACTCTTACCCCAAGATCCCTTTCACATATACTACTGCCCAGAAGTGTATCCCCCATCCAGTATTTGTGCTTCTCATTTTTGTGGCCCAGATGTAATACTGTGCACTTGTCTTTGTTGAATTGCATCCTGTTCACAACAGCCCATTTCTCCAGAGTATTCTGGTCTTGTTGAAGTTTAATTCTGTTTTCTTGGGTGTTTGCCACTCCTCCCAATTTGGTATCATCAGAAAATTTAATGAGTAGCCCGTTTACCCCTTCATCGAGATCATTGATAAAAAGTTACAGCAACCACCTGTGAGATAAGCAACTCACAGCTACACAATTAGACAGTTACTCAGAATATAATTATACATGGCAGATAAGTGGGGTGCATCTGACAGCCTGTTTACCCATTCATCCAGATCATTGATAAAAATATTGAAAAGTACCGGGCCTAAAACCAAGCCCTGTGGCACCCCACTGGACACCACCCTCCAATCTGATGAAACGCCATTGACCACCACTCTTTGGGTGCATTCCTCTAACCAGTTCCCTATCCACTGAACTGTCCTATAGTCCAGTCCACAGTATTCCAGTTTACCCATTAGAATGTCATGGGGGACCTTATCAAAACCTTTACTGAAATCCAGGTAAATCACATTGACAGAGTTCCCACAATCCAGTAAGCTTGTCACTCGGTCAAAGAAGGAAACCAGGTTGGTCTGACAAGGGTCGAATCCACATTCACCCATTACCCGCATGTTTATCGGATAAGTTCCGTTTGCCTCCAATCCGCGATTTTTTCCTCTTCGTTCACATTCCTGCTTCCAATCCGTCTTTCTCGCGCGTCCCTCCGGTCACAAGGCCACTCGAAAACTGCTTTTTTGGGCGGGACCTTTTTTTCCCGCCCATTTTTAAAATATTTTTTTAGCGCACTTTTCCGTTATTTCGATCTTGCCTTATAAAGAAACATCATTGAAGATAATGATGCCTCTCTTTCCCCCACTGACAGCACTGATGGCTCTCTCCTGTTTCTTTTTTGGAAATTTGGAAGCATGTGGGAAGCTTTCGTGGGCATTTCCTATGCAGGACAGTTCAGTGCCTGAATTTTACTGAAGTTTCACTTCCTTGGAGTGTCATTATTTTGATATTTCGTAATTTCGATATTACAGTAATATAAAATAAAAAAAATAAAAAAACAGTTAAAAAGGAAGTTTCGCGAGTCCGTTCTGAGGATGGATTCACCCCAAAATGATTTTTCAAACTACCAGATTTGATTCAGAAACAGCATAATCAATAAATCCAATTCTATGAAGTCAAAAACAGTCTTTTGCAGACTACGGAGCACTTGCAAGTTGAATCAGCCAATAGGAACTCTCGGAACGGCCGGAGAGACAGGAAGGGGGGTGGTTTTTAAAAAAACCATGTAAATTGCACATTGGCCCGTTCACGGCCACCGTGAAACTCCCGTTGAAAACCTGTGACCACATATTTGGGAGAAATGCGAATGAAATGCGTCTGTTTAATGAGGTAAAGTGACCGGCACTCGGGACTGCGTGGGGAATGCGGGGAACATGCGACTTAGAATGAGTAATGTGGATTTGACCAAGATCTGTTGGGGACAAAACCATGCTGACTTCCCTGGATCACTAAGCGGTCCTTCAGATGCTTACAGATTGATCCCTTTAAAATCTGCTCTAATATCTTCCCAGCAACAGAAGTCAGACTCACTGGCCGGTAGTTTCCCGGGTCATCCTTCCTCCCTTCCTTAAAGACTGGAACAACATCCGCTCTTCTCCAATCTTGTGGCACATCCCCAGTCCTCTGGGAGGCCTTGAAGATGATGGACAGGGGTTCTGCAAGTTCTCTAGAAAGTTCTTGGAGCACTCTTGGGCGCACACTATCGGGCCCAGGGGATTTGTATTCATCCAGTGCAGCCAGGTGCCTCTCCACAACCTCTCTGTCAATGTCAACTAGCCCCGCAGGTGTCCTGACATGTCTACTACCATCTCTAGATGGGCTCAAGTTCTTCAGGGAGAAAACAGAGGCAAAAAAGTCAGTAAGCCTGTCTGCTTTTTCTCTGTCCTCCATCAGAGTTTCTCCTCCCGCTCTCAACAGCGGTCCAATTGCCTCTTTTATCTTGTGTTTGCTTCTCACATATCTGTAGAAATTTTTCTTATTGTAGTGAGCCCCCCCTGGTCAGACCCAGCTCATACTGAGCTTTAGCTTCCCTGATGGCTGATCTTCAGTATCTAGTAACCCTCATATATTCCTGTTACAATTGTCCATCTTCCCCTAAGGAGCCAAGGAAGAGTAAATGGGGAGTTATCTTCAGTACATCACTGTGAGATAGGTTGAGTGGGTGCCGCTGATTCAAGCAGGGATGAATCTAGGTCACCCCAGTCAAATTTGACATTAACAACACAATCCTATGAAGAGTAGCTGCGGCCTAAACCCGTTGATTTCAATTGGCTGAGATCAGATTCTTCATATAGAATTGCACTGTAAAAACACTACCCTATATTGGCTGACAGCCTAACTGGATACTGTCCTTTGAGGACTGTGAGTGCACTGTAATAAAAAGAGATGCGGCAGTAAACAGAAGCCTAGTTAACAGAAAGCAAGTCATTCTTGTCCCAATAAAATTAGCTCAGCCCCTTGATTTCAATGGGACTTAGGCATGGATTGGGGCCATGAATATAGAATTTGACTTTCTACTTGAACTTTGATTTATTTAGGAAAAGCATTTGCATCCCACCTTTCCGTTGTGGCTCACAGTTGTTTTACAACTCCAAAATTAAAAATACATAATGCAATAGAATCCCATTACTCCTCCTGCCCCAAGAAAATACCTGCAGCTCAAACCTGAATAAAAGCCTTCACAAATAAAAGAGCCTTTTTGCACCTGCTAAAAACTTATAAAGGTACTGCTCCCTCAATTCCTTGAATAGCCCATTCCATACAGTGGGAGCCACTACAGAGAATGAACAGGCTTAAACGGAGGCGCACCTAGACGGAGAGAACCAGTTGGTGCACAAGGAATATGGGGCAAAGAAGACCTTCAGGTATGTGGGTCCTAGGCCATATGTGGGTCCTAGGCTTTAAATGTTGTAACTAGCCCCTGAAGGCATGGTAGTATCCGCCATAAACCCTCGGCCTTTATACCGAATTTGGCCCTGATGCAATTGCAGTTTCAGAGCATCTGGTACCTTTGTTTCCCTGTGCTTACAACAAATATTTAGCCTATCTCGCAGCTCCTGCTTATCACAGGCTGTTCTCCTTAGCTCATTTTAGCACTCTTTAACAGAGCTAGCTGGGAATCCCCCGCAAGCAGAGCTCAGGTGGTTGAATCTACCATACATTTTCTGCTTTCCTGTAAGATGTATGCTTAACAATGCCAAATCCCCTTAACCTCCCGGCAGGATGGGGCAGGACCTGGCAATTACCTTTCATCACTTCCCAGGTGCTCCTGCACTTGCACAATGACATCACTTCCAGTAAGTGATACCATCACGCAGGCACAGAAGTGCACTTGCGCCTCTTAGGAGGCCATTTTGAGCCACAAAAGGGCCCAATTCGGCCTGTTTGGGGCCAAAATCAGCCCACTGAGAAGTATGAGAGTGCTCTCGGGATGGCGGCACAATGACGTCACTCCTAGAGGTGACATCATCGTCACACAGCCATGGGAACCTGCCCAGGAGACCCCTCCTCCCACCTGGCCAGGTGAGTGGAGGTGGAGGGTGGGAGTGGAGAATTCTCTGCCCCCATCAGGGGAATGGCATCCCTATATATGTTGAACAAAAAATTAATATGTTATCTCTGCTTATGGTTACCTTTCAGTCCCAGTCTGTGGATTACCATTTGTTAAATCTCCTTTTGTGAAGAGGACTACAGAAAGAGTGGCTTGCAGCATTTATCTCATGGGCTCTAAAACTGAAACCATCTTGTCTGATTGAGTTCTGAGGACCTTTATCGAACTCTTATAGTAGGCATATTGATATTTTAGCTAACTGTAAAAATATGCCAAGAAATACTGTATGATCATAAAGAAAACTTCTTTAAACTGTGGATTACAATTAACAAAAAAAAAGATTCTTTTCTTATTGGGCACCTAATAGATTTCTTAAATTGAGGCTATCAGATAGGTGTTGGAGATTTAAGCAGCCAAGAGCCAATTTGACACGTATGTTATGGGTATGTCTGATTATTATGCTATTTTGGTTAGAAATCAATAAACACATCCATTTTATTCACTTGAAACATTCTAATGCCACCTTTCCACACAAATTAAGACCTTCAAGGCAGCAATCAATTAAAAAGACACTAAAAATCAGCTTTGAAGAATGAGACAGAAGACCAACAATTAAAAAAAACCAAGAAGACGGGTCAGTAAGAGTACACCAGATGAAACAGAAAACCATTTTCCTTGGGGAGATAATTCCATAATTTTGGTGTGACAACCAAATTAATTTCACCCTGGAATATTCACTGGACTTACTGCAGTACATTCAATCTACTTACTGCAGTACATTCCTTCTTCCTGGACCCACTTGAAAGGACAAAGGTTTGGGTTACACAAGTCTGATAGTTAAATGAATACATCTTCAAGAATGGAAAGCACCGCTCTGCCATATTAATGAAATAAGAACTGAAGCAATGTGAGATCGCAGTCAAAGATAGAGTTGCTTTCAACAGAAAAGATAGAAATGTGCAATATCATGACATTTGGGTCAAATCCACATTACTCATTCTAAGTCGCATGTTCCCCGCATTCCCCACGCAATCCCGAGTGCCGGTCACATTACCTCATTAAACAGATGCATTTCATTCGCATTTCTCCCAAATATGTGGTCACAGGTTTTCAACGGGAGTTTCACGGTGGCCGTGAACGGGCCAATGTGCAACTTACGCGTTTTCTTTTAAAAACCACCCCCCTTCCTGTCTCTCCGGCCGTTCCGAGAGTTCCTATTGGCTGATTCAACTTGCAAGTGCTCCGTAGTCTGCAAAAGACTGTTTTTGACTTCATAGCATTGTATTTATTGATTATGCTGTTTCTGAATCAAATCTGGTAGTTTGAAAAATCATTTTGGGGTGAATCCATCCTCAGAATGGACCCGCGAAACTTCCTTTTTAACTGTTTTTTATTTTTTTTATTTTATATTACTGTAATATCGAAATTATGAAATATCAAAATAATGGTACTCCAAGGAAGTGAAACTTCAGTAAAATTCAGGCACTGAACTGTTCTGCATAGGAAATGCCCACGAAAGCTTCCCACATGCTTCCAAATTTCCAAAAAAGAAACGGGAGAGAGCCATCAGTGCTGTCAGTGGGGGAAAGAGAAGCATCATTATCTTCAATGATGTTTCTTTATAAGGCAAGATCGAAATAACGGAAAAGTGCGTTCAAAAATTTTTTAAAAAATGGGTGGGGAAAAAAGATCCCGCCCCCAAAAGCGGTTTTCGAGTGGCCATGTGACCGGAGGGATGTGCGAGAAAGACGGATTGGAAGCAGGAATGTGAACGAAGAGGAAAAAATCGCGGATTGGAGGCAAACGGAAGATATCCGATAAACATGCGGGTAATGGGTGAATGTGGATTTGACCTTGGTCTGAATCTGTGGATTTATTTGGATATTAACATGTGTCTCTGTGTTGGGCTGTATACAGTTGGAGCTTCCGGATAAGCAGGATTTGGGAGGGCAGTCTCTGATTGGTGTGAGAGAGCACTTTTTTTGCCTGCTTCATACTTTTTGAGGGAGCTTAAGCTTATTTGAACAGACATGGTCAGAGTAAACTGATAAAGTCCTAACTAAAGGTCAGGTATGAAGACAGAATTATCTCTAGCCAACTTCCAAACCAGGATAGACTCACCCCAAGTTTTGGCAGGCTACTAGAAGGTGGCAGCTCACATCAGAGTTAAGATTTTTTATTTGGAAATAAATAAGTAAAATCTTGAGCCTTTGTCCAATTCCTTTAAAAAAAAAGTATTTAAAATTGTTTTATAAAATGAACTTGGCAAGCAACTTGAGGCATCTATCAATGAAGGAAGATTGCCTAAGCCAGCGTAGGGTTCCCACTTCTGAGTTGGGAAATTCCTGGAGATTTAGGGGTGAAACATGGGGAGGGGGGTGTTTGGGGAGTGGGGCTCACCAGGGATGCGATGCCATAGAGACCACCTCCCAAAGCAGCCATCTTCTCCAGGGGAATGGACCTCTGTAGTCTGGAAATCAGCTGTGATTCTGGGAGTCCCCGCCTGGAGGTTCATGGGCCTGTAACGGAGCTCGGATGCTGAGAGACACTGTAAAAAGTCACCTTTGAATTGGTTTATGCTATTAATAACTACCTGGATGAAGAACATACCTTGAAACGGGCTAACTTTGCTGGCTTCCCATTGCAGTTATTACCAGCAACTTACATCTACCTTTGGGTTTCTTCAGAAGAATTTTCTACCCAAAAACCCTAAGAATGACTTTTTATGTTGTTTATTGAATGTTGATTGAACCTTTTGCACTATCTCTTTAAGTATGTAAATTGACCATTAGGGATATTTTGTGCTTTAGTATTTGGAGAGGTATTATTTATGTTTCATTGTCTATAACTCAGGTTCTCATACAATAGGTACAAGCATTATATATATATACTAGTAGCAAAGCCCGTTGTGGGGGAAAAATACGACGGGCTCTAGAAAGGGCAGGGCAGGCGGGCCAGGCATTGTCTCCTCTGCCACACTCTGATTTGGTTGGGGGGAGGGCAAAGTGGCCAGGCCTGGCATTGCCCCCTCCCCAGCACCACAAGGGGGGCGGCAGGCACCATAGTGGGCCCCTGTGACTGGAAGCAGCCTGTCCCAACCCCATTGGCATTGGATGGGGCTGCTGCAGGCAGGAAGCACCTCCAGAGGGAAGGCAAAAGGTGCCCTGATGGGCTCCTGTGCCTGGTAGCAGCCCGTTCTAGCCCTGTTGGTGCCAGATCGGGCCGCTGCAGGCGTGCAGTGCCATGGGGGGCTCCTGCTTCCAATAGCGGCCCATTCTGGCCCCATTGGGGTTGGAATGTACCACTGCTGGGGCCATTGCAGATGGGGAGTGTCCTCCGGGGGTGGCAGCAGGAGCCCTGGCGGACTCCTGCACCCAACATTAGCCTGTTCCAGCCCTATTGGCACTGGATCAGGCCACTCTAGGTGAGGAGTGCCGCCAAGAGGAAGTGGTGGCAGGTGACCTGGCTGGCTCCTGTTGCCAGCAGCAGCCAATTCTGGCCCTGTTGGGGTCAGAATGGACTGCTGCAGGCAGGGAGTGCTGCTGGGGGGGGGTACCAGGCACCCTGGTGGGCTCCTAAGCCCAGCAGCAACCTGATCTCCCCCCCACCCCCGAGGTAACAGAGGCCAGGTCTACCCAGCCAGCAAAGGACTGGGAGGTAGATCTGGCCTCTGGGAGTACAGAAGCCAGGTGTACAAGCCAAGCAAAGGAATATAAGGTAGACCTGGCCTCCATGGGTCTGGAGTCCACGTCTACCAGCCTAGCAAGGCCATGGGCAGTAGACTGGGCCTCCATGAATATGAAAGGCATGTCTACCCTGCCAGCAAAGCCATGGCAGGTAGGCCAGGTCTACTGAACCAGCCACATAAAGGACATAGACCCAGCCTCTGAGGGATCGGAGGCCAGGTCTACCCACTGGGAAAGGGATGGGAGACCGGGCCTCCATTTGCAGAGGTGGGGGTGGGTTGGGGCCCAGTGCAGCCCCGTTTGGGGTCATGCCGGGCTGGAGGCGTGCATTGCACGGTGGGGGGAGGGGAAGGGGCAGCCCAGCGCTGCTCTGCCTGCCGGCCCGCCCACACAGTCCCGTTTGTGGCCACACCGGTGAGCTGGGGAGAGCGCGAGGGGAGCGACTCCAGCTCCTGTGCCTGGCAGCCATCCAGCTCGGGCTGCTGCTTGTGGGGAGCACGCGAGGGGGGCAGCTCCACCTCCTCCACCCGGCAGCCAGACGGGTCAGGCAGCTGCCGGCGGGGAGTGCGCGAGGGGGGCAGGTCCGGTTCCTGCGCCCAGCAGTGACTTGTTCCGGCCCCATTGGCCGACGGAGTGACTCCCCTCTTCCCCCTCTAGGGGCACACTAACGTGCCCGCTCTGCGGAATCTCTGTGAGCCATCTGAAACCCGCTAACAGAATTATGTGATAGATAGATAGATAGATAGATAGATAGATAGATAGATAGATAGATAGATAGATAGATAGATAGATAGATAGATAGATAGATAGATAGATAGATAGATAGATAGATAGATAGATAGATAGATGATGGGATGGATGGATGATGGATGGATGGATGATTTGGGGATATGTTTAAATAGCACTTCACACTTTAACTTCTGGTTGAGCTAAGGCTGTGACTAAAACTAACCTGATGCTTGCCTTTTAAGCTATAACCTGACTGTTACTTTTGAATATACCACTCCAGCTTTACATGCCTAGATTGTTACAAAAATTGAGCCTTATATACATGTTTGACTTTGTCTTTTGATTGATACTGTAATCTTTCTAAATTTGAGGTAGTTAGTTTGTCACGGCTTTTGTTCCTTTGCTTTTGCCCACCTGGAGGTTGGCAACCCTAGCCACACATCAGCTGGTGTGCATGATAAGACCGCTCCCTCCATGCGGGGCTGAAGCCAACTGAGATCTAGCTGCTGTACTGCATGGGTGTGTGTGTGTCAATAGGCTCAGTATCTCATAGCACAACTATGGGCAGGGACTAAGAGCTAAACCACATGAGACGGATTATGCGAGGATGCTCAAGTGAAGGGAGACACAATGTTAGCCAGGAAGTGCAGTTTGAATTTCACCTCTCTCTACAGAGCCAGCAAAGGTTGCTCTTCAGTGGGTATGTTAATAACTGACAGAGCCTTTGAGGAGGCAAAGAAGAAATTAACAAACCCTCTGAAGAGTGATCTTTGCCCACTCTGTAGGCCCTCTGAGCAGCGATCTAGCCGGCTCTGTAGAGAGAGGCGACGTTCAAACTATGCTTCCTAGCTAACACAGCATCTCCCTTTACTTGAGCATCCTCGTGTGGTTTAGCTCTAAATAAGGTGCTTAAAATCTTCTTGCCACTTTCATTTGCTAATAAAAGGATAAAAGTTTAAAAACCAAGACAGAAAAGGTTATAATTATCACCTTGAAGCTCTGAAATAAATGGGGCCATTTTAGCTGTTTAAAATAGGTGAGATGTGTTCCTGTCCGCTAGTTCCTATCAGGCTGCTGTGTTCTGAGCTGTTGTTACCCGGTTTCCAGGTTATCTTCAAGTGTAGCATAACATAGAGAACAGTGCAGTAGTCTAACTTTGAGATAACAAAGCATGAATTAGTGTGGCCAGGTTGACTAAGCCCCCCCCCCTCAATCCAGCCTCCTAATGCTAATCCATGAAGATATCCAGTGCCCTACCAATATGAATGATGTTGGTGCTGGGAAGGTAGAAAAGGAAGCCGAGTAACCCTGCTTAGGAAAGCTCTGAGAGTAGTTTTTGACTGGTCAACAGCTGAAAGGTGGGATACAGTAGATTCCAAGAAAAAGTAGCTAAAGGTATTTGGTAGACACAGAAGGATCATCGCATATTCACATGTCATAGAAACCAGACACTCAGCATTACAGGAGTATCAACATCGTGACAAAATGTGTGGAAATTGGGCCTACGCTTGAAATTCTTAAAATGAAAAGACAGCATCTGTGTGTAGTTTTCATTAGATGACGGAAATTAAGTATTACTAATCAGTTATGAATGATGGAACAGACAATAGAATTAAATGCAGCATGCTTGTGAGTAATGCTGCAGACTGAACTAGAGGAAATAAAAATCAAAACAAATAGAACAAACTTAACTTGGAGGCACCATGAACCCCATGTTTTAGCAAATAAAGATGGGTGGATTAGGTAGTTCTTCCGAGTCTTTTATCTGCAGATAAATCCAAAGTGAAACACTAAAGCATTAGAGTTTTCAAAAGGCTGAAGGTTAGCATTTTTTGTCAATGAGCAAAGTATTATGAGGAGTCCCTAAGCGAGCACTTTCTTTTGTTATATAAATTCATGTTCACTGAACCAATTCCCTTTTGCAGACTCAAACACTGGATTAGGTAAATTTGATTTGAAGAATGTCACTCACAAAACAAATCATCAGGAAAGTGACATTAGAAAATTAGACAGGGAGGTCATGCACTTATTATGTCCTGCAGAAGTGTACAAAAATCCATTGGTAATGGAACAAATCCTTGGGAACCTTCTAGATAAATATGTGAATAGCAGTTTGAATGAGCAGCGCAAACTCTCTGCTGGTTGAATTTCAGGTACTTTAGCAATCATAAATGGACAACATGAATTGTAGAACCATACAATGTATTGTGATAGAAAATGAATTGTACACCATTAATCAGCATAGATAGTTGAAAATCTGGATGATTAATCCATCTCCTCATGGACTTTTCAACTATCACCCAGAGGACACTTGATGAGAAGGACTCAAACATTGTATACACATGAGCTGGTTTTTTTCCATGTGTAGTAGACAGGGTTGCCAGGTCCCCTTACCCTCCAGGTGGGAGACCTGGCACTCACGTTTGGGTTGTCTGTGCGTGTGCACATGCTTGAGCCAGATGTAATACTGTGCACTTATCTAGGTTGAATTGCATCCTGTTCACAACCGCCCACTTCTGCAGAGTATTTAGAATGTGTTGGATTTTAACTCTATCTTCTTGGGTGTTTGCCACTCCTCCCAATTTGGTATCATCAGCAAATTTAATGAGTAGCCCATTTACCCCTTCATCTAGATCAGTGATAAAAATATTGAAAGTTCTGGGCCCAAAACCGAGCCCTGTGGCACCCCACTGGACACTTCCCTCCAATCTGATGAAATGCCATTGGCCACCACTCTTTGGGTGTGACCCTCTAACCAGTTCCCTGTCCAGCGAACTGTCCTATAGTCCAGTCCGCAGTCTTCCAGTTTACCCATTAGAATGTCATGGGGGACCTTATCCAAAGCTTTACTCAAATCCAGGTAAATCACGTCGACAGAGTTCCCACGATCTAGTAAGCTAGTCACTTGATCAAAGAAGGAAACCAGGTTGGTCTGACAAGATCTGTTGGGGACAAAACCATGTTGACTTCCCTGGATTATTAAGCGGTCCTTCGGATGTTTACAGATTGATCCCTTTAAAATCTGTTCTAATATCTTCCCAGCAACAGAAGTCAGACTGACCAGCCTGTAGTTTCCCGGGTCATCCTTCTTGCCTTTCTTAAAGATTGGGATAACATTCGCTCTTCTCCAATCCTGTAGCACATCCCCAGTCCTCCAGGAGGCCTTGAAGATGATGGACAGGGGTGCTGCAAGTTCTCTAGAAAGTTCTTTCAGCACTCTTGGGTGCACCCCATTCGGCTCAGGGGATTTGTATTCATCCTGTGCAGCCAGATGCCTCTCCACAACCTCTCTGTCAATGTCAACTAACCACTCAGGTATCCTGTCATGTCTACTACCAACTCTAGATGGGCTCAAGTTCTTCAGGGAGAAAGAGGCAAAAAAATCATTACCTGTCAGCTTTTTCTCTATCCTCTATCAGAGTTTCTCCTTCCACTCCCAACAGTGGTCCAATTGCCTCTTTTACCTTGTGTTTGCTTCTCACATACCTGTAGAAATTTTTCTTATTATAGCGAGCTCCCCTGGCCAGACCCAGCTCGTACTGAGCTTTAGCTTCTCTAATGGCTGATCTGCAGTACGTAGTAACTCTCATATATTCTTCTTTAGAGGTCTGTCCTTCTCTCCATTTCCTGAACATTTCCTTTTTCTCCCTTAGCTTATTCTGGAGCTCTCTCTTCATCCACACCAGTTTCTTGGAGCCCTTACCATGTTTCCGTCTTGCTGGAATAGTGAGGGCTCGAGGTTGTAAAAGCTCATGTTTGAGAAGAGACCACCCTTCACTCGCTCCTTTCTCTTCCAGCACACTCCCCCACGGAATGACTCTCATCAAGCCTCTGAATTCATTGAAGTCAGCCCTACCAAAATCTAACCTTCAAGTCTGGCTACAAACTTCCTTGGCCCCCCATAGCAATTGGAATTCAAGGAGAACATGGTCACTTCACCCTAAGGTTCCCACCACCTTCACCTCATCTACCAATTCTTCCCTGTTGGGAAGTGTAATATTAAGTGTAGCATGGCTGAGCCCCTTGTAGATTCCTCCACTATTTGAAAAAGGAAGTTATCGGCCAGGCCGGTCAGGAAGTTGTGTGAGTCTTGTCGCTTTGCTGAGCTTGTCTCCCAGCACACATTGAGGAAGTTGAAGTCACCCATAATTACAAAGTTCTGATGTCTGGATACTCTACCAATCTGTTCAAGGAGGGCAGCATCCATTTCCTCTCCTTGGTCAGGCAGTCTGTAGCAGACTCCAACAATAATACCCTTTGTCCTTTCTCCCCTTATTTCCACCCACATACTTTCCACCGGGCTGTCCGCCCCATTCTCCATAACTTCTTGACAATCAAGCCCTCTCCTCACATACAACGCCACTCTACCTCCTCTTCTACCCTTCCGGTTTTTCTTGAACAACTCATACCCATCCACTAGCACATTCCAGTCATGGGAATCATCTCACCAAGTCTCAGTAATTCCTACTATATCGTAGCCCTCTGTTTGCAATAGAAGCTCCAGCTCTTCTTTCTTATTGCCCATACTTTGGGCATTGGTGTATAGACACTTGTAGCCTTGTACTTTTGTTTGGTCTGTCCTACTCTGGTGGGCCCCCACTGTTATCCTTCATTGAAATCCCCTTGTTGATTGTCCCCTTTCCCTTGCAACATCATTTTAAATTTCTCCTGATGAAGCTCTCCAGGTTCTTTCCAAACATTTTCTTCCCAGACTTTAAGAGCTGAAGCCCATCATGTGCTAGGAGGTTTTCTCTTAGAAGACTTATCCCATGGTCCCAAAACCCAAAGCGCTCCTGCCGGCACCACCACCTCAGTCAATGACTCATCTCAAGTGTGGTCTGCTCCCTTTGCATTCCTCTTCCTTTTACAGGATAGAAGAGAATACCACCTGTGCCCCCACTGTCTTCAACTGCCTTCCAAGAGCTTCATAGTCCTCTTTAATTCTTGCAATGGTATTCGTGGCCATGTCATTCGTTCCCAGCACAAACGGGTACTGATCAGTTAGTCTTTTCATAATTGGAACTTTCCATAACTTTTCATAATTGGATTTCCACGAGCAGAAAGCAGAACTTTGCCACCCTTGGCAAACATAATAATACAATATGGCAGTAGCGAGATCGGGGAATGTCGCTTTGCATGCCGTCAAAGCTATCAATATCCATCTATTCAGTTGGGGTGACAATGTAAGTATGCCATATGCCGAAAGGACACAGTTGTTATATTGGGCTGAACAAATATACAGGTAGACACAAATTAATAAAAATAAAAACAGTGATAGTCAATGTGATGGACAGAGCCAAGGGCACTCAGCTGGCTTCAAGTGGAGGAGCCGGGTTTGATTCCCCACTCCTCTGCTTGAAACCAGCTGGGTGACCCTGAGTCCCTCCAGACGTTCTCTCAGCCCCACCCACCTCACAGGGTGATTGTTGTGAGGAAAATAATAACACACTTTGTAATCTGCTCAAAGTTGGTGCTAAGTTATCCTGAAGGGTGGTATATAATTCAAATGTTGTTGTTGTTGTTGTTGTTGTTATTCCATCCCCATTTTCATTATTTGCCAGTCCGTTTTGTACCCTGCTGGTCTGGAAAGAAAGCCAACAATGGCCCCCGGAAAATTTGGAGGCAGAAGGGGGGGAAAGCAGAGTAGGAAAGAGCAGTTTAATGAAGGTTTACATCAGGGGAGGGTTTAGAGTTTTCTTAAGCGAGTCAAGATCTTGCTCGGTCTCCAGTCACTTCAGGAGGAAATGGACAGATACAACAACATTTGATTTATATACTGCCCTTCAGGGCAACTTAATGCCCACTCAGCTTGGTTTACAAAATATGTTATCATTATCCCTACAACAGTAATCACCCTGTGAGGTGGGTGGGGCTGAGCTCAGATAGAGCTGTGACTGAGCCAAAGTCACCCAGCTGGCTTCAAGTGGAGTGAGGAATCAAACCTGGCTCTTCAGATTAGATTCCCACACTCTTAACCACTACACCAAACTGGCTGTAGTTTAAAAACACTCTAGTGAAGAATCTCAGTGGTTAGGAAACTGGTGGAAGAAAGTTTAACAGGTTTTTAAAGTCCAAAATAGTCCATCAGTCACTGGTATTCTCTCCACTCTGGCACATACATATGTGTCAGAGTGTCTATATTCCTGCAAAACATGTGTGAGTGCTGTCAAGTCACAACCAACATTAAACACACAACACACAAACATATATTCAGGGCTTTTTTTCAGGGGGAACGCGGGGGAATGGAGTTCCGGAACCTCTTGAAAATGGTCACATGGCTGGTGGCCCCACCCCCTGATCTCCAGACAGAGGAGAGTTTAGATTGACCTCTGCACCGCTCAGCCATGTGACCATTTTCTCTGAGGGAAACCCACTGAGTTCTGCCACCTCTTTCCCCAGAAAAAAAGCCCTGCATATATTCATTCAATAAAGAAACTGTATATTTATATCTCAGTCTCTCAATAAGTTATACTTGTATTTAGGTGGTCCTGAACACCCACATTTTATTTCCTCTCACTGTAAAATAACTTTTTTTGGAGTTAAATCGCCATTCTGCTCCTTGGTATTAAGGGTGGACAAGGTTATAAATGGGAAGGGAAGAGAGCACCTTAGGAACATCATTACTTTTTACCTCAGGGATGACTAGCAATAAATAATGCTGAGCACTGGCAGGCCAGTATTTCTTTGGCTTCTTTCATAGCTGTGCTTGGTGGTGTGATGGGGAAATGTGGCACAGGCAATAATCCTCAATTATTATCACAATCAATACATGCTGCTATCAAGAGGACAAGGACACCGTACTGAGAGGAGTGCACTCCTCACCCCAAATATACATTCATCCCCACTCCTGCCACCCCACATTGTGACATCAAGGACTTCCAAGCTCCTAGATCCATTTAATAAACAGAAATGACCTTTGAATGACTATTTCATAACTAAGCCCTATAAGAATACACTTGTTTCTTTTACAGATCACATCTTTTTTTCCAAATTCAATATGAAAAAGCAAAAGAGTAGAACTGAAGTAGGACGCAAGAGGCCATCAGTCTGTAGCAATTTTGTAGTAAGCTCTGTGCAAATCTAACAGCTGTAGTCTCCAAGGCAATCAAATGTAGTTTGCTTAAGGACATTTGGTATGGGTAGACAGTTTGGTTGGCAAAAAGTCAAAGATATGTTCCCAAGCAGAAAAAGTTAAATTGATGCTCATGTCTCAGACTGCTACAAATCATAAAGCTGATCATAAGTATGAAAGAACATGAAATGTTATGATGCTTTTGTTTTAATGTTGACAGAGACTGTTACTTGTTACATTAGCATTATTATTCAAATTGTTGTGGTGTGAAGGAGGAATGGACTGACATAAGTATTTATTTATTAGAATTCCTATTACCTATCAATGTGTGTTAAATTTGCAGAAGATTTTTAGGGTCTCTCACTGCATCAAGTGATCTCGAGCCTGAACTCTCACTCCAGAACATAAGATGCACTTTGTTGTATCTGTCCAGCATCCCCCAAGGACAGCATTCCTTGCAAGCTTCTCAGCAACCACTTGGCATTAGCCAGTGGCTTCCTGGCAGACGGTCCCTCATCTTCCGCTCACAACTGTATTAAGAAGCCAGAGGTTTATTTCACTACACAATTCCTTTAGTGAACAAAGCATGTAGGCAAAGTCCTACAGATCACTAATTAGACTGGGAGCACCTGATTCTGAAGTATTGCTCAAGTTAAGTGGCTGTAGACCTGGTCAAAGGGGACCCACATAATAACACAGACACAATAAATATTTTATTTGTATAGGTGGGCATCATCGGGCTGAAAGATCTTGGCGATACTCTGCAACAATGTTACAGACGAGCATGTGCATTTACATATGTGCAAATCAAAGAGCAGGGGATCTTCTCTGTTTCTGATGACTTGGTAACATTATTTTCATTTCCTTAGGAATGAAACTTACTGGCAGACTACGAACAAAGCCCGTTGTGGGGAAAAAAAACAATGGGCTCTAGAAAGGGGAGGGCTGGCAGGTGGGCACTCGCTCCTCCTCCGTCACTGATCCTGGCCGGATGAAGGCAGGAGGGTGGGAATGGCCAACTCCTCTGCACCCGATTCCAGCCGAATGAAGGGGGGTGGGCATTGCCTCCTACTCTGCATCTGATCCAAGCTGGGTGAAGGGGGAGTGGGCATTGCCACCTGCTCCACTCTTGATCCCAGCTGGTGAAGAAGGGATTGCCTCCTACTCTGTGCCTGATTCTGGCTGGGTGAAGTGGTGGTGGGGATTTGCTGCTTGCCCTGCTCCTGATTCCCGCAGGTTGAATGCAGGGCAGGCATTGCCTCATGCTCCACGCCTGATCCAGGCTGGGTGAAGGGGGGTGGGCATTGCCTCCTGCTCCGCGCCTGATCCAGGCTGGGTGACGGGGCGGGCATTGTCACCTTCTCCCAGGCTGATCCTGGCTGGGTGAAGGGGGGTGGGCATTGCCACCTGTTCTGCTCCTGATCCCAGCTGGGTGAAAGGGGGGCAGGCATAGAGATGAAATTTTTCTGAAACAACTCATAACTAATTTACATGGTATGTTAAGCAACATGGACACTCTCTAGTGGCACATATCTGCATCAGGACAGAGTATCCAATAGCATAGCATACCTGTCCCTACCAAAGCATCCCTCTGAACTATTTCTTATGACACAGCCCTATAATCTGGGTAGAAAGCACTTTAGTTTTGCACAGTTTGTCAAAAGACCGGAGAGTGGGAGCTTTTCTGAGCTCCTCGGGCAGGTCATCCCATAAGGTGGGGCTCTCTGAAGAAGGCCCTGACCAGATGGGGAAGCTGGCATGACGGAACATAGTGGGAGAGGTGGTTGCACAAATATGAAAGGCCAGGGCAATGAAGGGCACTTAATGTGATAGTCATGACCCTGAATGAGCTCGGTAACTGATGGGTAGCCAATGGAGTGACTGCAGAATGGGGGTAATATACGTGCTCCGTCTAGGTCCCAAGAGTGAATGAGTTGCAGCGTTCTGCACCAGCTGGAGTCTCCGAGTCAACTTTGAGGAGAGACCTATGTAGAGTGCATTAAAGTAATCTAGTCTTGATGTTACTGTAGCATGAATCCAGATGGTCAGATCAGCCATATCAAGGTAGGGGCCATCTTCCAAGCTAGTCTGAGTTGGGAGAAGGCCTTTTTTTCAGCTGCATTTATTTGTTTCTCTAGCTGTAGTGGTGGGTCTAGTGTAACCTCAAGGCTTTTAATTGAGTCAGCCAGGGACAACTGAAGCCCATGAAAGGCAGGAAGAACAATGTTCTTCAAAATCTTTTTTTTCCCCAACCAGCATTACTTCTGTCTTGTCTGGGTTAAATTTCAATTTTTTTGCTTTCAGCCATTTGACTGCAGCTGTCAGACAGTGACTCAGTAACTCTACTACATCACCGGGCGTTTGGATAGTGAGATATAGAGCTGGGTGTCATCTGCATATTGCTGGCATGCAATTCTATAGCTACATATGAGTTCTCCTAAAGGCTTTACAGAGGCTGAATAACATGAGGGATAATTTTGCTCCTTGTGAAACCCCACAAGCTAATTCCCACACTAAGGATAGCTGGTCTCCAATAGCAACCCTTTGAGTCTGGACCATGAGGAATGATTTAAACCAGTCAAAGGCACATTCCTTGATACCTACAGCTGCCTCCAAACACCTCAGAAAGATAACACGGCTTCAGCCAACACATTAGTAGGGTGGACTAGAGAATCAGCCTACTTTACCACTTCCCTTTGTCCTGTCAAGGATCTCCAGGGAACTGATTAGCTCCAATCAATCAGTCTTTTATTGGCATAAGAATACAGAGAGTGAAGCATGATTTACAGACTGAATTAGGGTTCCAAATAAATAAATATACCATCAGAATAGCTCTTTATATTTTATCAGAGCTCACCTTAATAGTTCATTGCAGAAATAATAATAATATGTTTATTGCTTTTCCGGCCGAAGCCATAAGCCATACAAACACCAACAAAATATGAACTGTACACTTGAACATACCCAATTCACACAGACATAACTCGTCATTATCACTTTAAACTATCTAAACTCATGAAAATCTTGTTTCTTTATCACCGTGGCTAAAAAGGAAGCCACTATAGCAGAGGTTTGATTGTCAGGAAAGTTATCAGACAATAACACTGAGATTGCCCAAGGAAGGAAGGGAAGCTTTTCTTTTAACATAATAGGAATAATAAATCTCTCTCTTTCCTTACTCTTTCCTCACCATAAGTTGGTTGTGACTTGATGGCACTCATATACACATGCTTTGGAGGATTAGTCATGGACCCTTCATGGCCTATGGCCCTCACTGCTGACAAGCCACATTTCCTACTCATACTCCTCAGACAGTCTTCTCCTAAGGGTGATATCTCCTAAGACTGGTAACTGATTATGGGTTTTTTTTTCTGTAGTAGGTTTATTCCCCTGGAATAGCCTACCAGAAAGGGTGCAGAGTGGGTTCCTTCACTTGCTGCCTTTAGGAAGGCATGTAAGAATGGAAACACACAAGAAGAATTACACGTGAAGAGCACTTGATTGGTCCCACAAGCATCCCTGGGAGTGGTAGTCAAACCCTCCCTCTCTCCAAGTAACTGGAGAAAAACCAAGCAAAGTGGATTTTCTTGCAAAGAACAGCTGCTCGACTGGAGAGATTCTCTCTTTCAAAAATCCAAATAGCTGGTTTTCCTTCAGGAGCTCAGAGACAGGGCAGGGGGCAGGGGGATGTAACACGACCCTGCCCGAAGAAGAAGAATGGGAGGGACTGGGTTTCTCTCTCACTCGCAAAACATCTTGGCCTCTTGTTAAGTTGCCCGCCCCCCGCTCATTTCCATTCCAAGCTCCCAGAGGATTTTTGAAAGAGAGAGAGAGAGAGAGAGAGAGAGAGCCCTTCCAGTTGCAATTCTCCCCGGCTGAACTGAGATTCACATCAAGCAGCTGGGTTTTTTAAACTACAATTCCCAGGGATCCTTGCAGGATCCGACACTCGCCTGTGCATCTCGTATGTTTTGACCCTAAGATGGTTTTATTCCACAGGGCATTTGGGTGGAAACTAAACTGTTCTGGCAGATTTGGCTGTTTTTTTTTATCTCTGCATTTGTGCTGTTTTAAATCTTCTGAGGGGAGACTTTGGTTGTTTGGGGGGGGGGCTTGCACCTACTCCTGTTTTGTTAGTTGCCTTGAGTTAGAAGAGATAAGGTGAGATATGAATACTTTACATCATTTAATGAAATTAAGTAGCCTAATAAGATTTTTACCCTCCCCATCCCTTGCTTATGTCTGCTGAGAACAATGGAGAAGGCCAGTTAATATTGGGGGTTGGCATGGAGATGCAGCAAGCTTAGAGGTTTCTGGACCTCGTCTTACCCTGGATGATGTCATGGCCATTGATAGCCCAGAGGCTTTGACAATTTAATAAAGATTCATTTGTAAAAATGGATCAATTCCCTTTTTTGGCAAACATCCTCCTCAACATGAATATTTTTATAACTGATGCAGAGGGTGTACTGTCTCTCATTTTCTTGTATGGAAGCATGTTTGTGTCAAACCAGGTAATTTCATTTACAAAAAAATTTCAATATGTATTTATGTACTCCAAAATATGCTTACGATTAAAAAACAATTCAATCAGGGAACAAGAAGGAGGAAGGAGGGCTTGAAAAGAAATTTAAATATCTGAATTTATCTTAAGAGGTTTTTAACAGAAGGTTTTAAAATACCTAATTTCAGCAAATTGCTAAATTGATTTCAAATGGAAATATATATGTGTCTCCTTCAAGAATACAAAGGATGTACAGATAGGTGTCTGAAAAAGGAAAATGAGTCCTTGCAGAAAATGAGCGCAAAGCAATCATTTCATGAGTCATTATAGATAAAATTATAAATAAAACAATGTTCTTTTGTACTAATGAAGATATACAGAACAATGAAAATGATCCTTACTGTAAAGTAGGATGGACATTACCCTGCCCCCTCCTTCCTCATGCTTAAATAACACATTAACATGTACAACATGAAAAGCTATCTTCTTGGGAAGCAGGATGAACTGTTTCAGCCAATCAAAGAAAGACTTGTTGGTTTGCATAAAATATATTGCTCTAATTTAGCAATAGAATAAAACCAGCACAGACAATGTTGGACAGGTTAAGGGATAGCAATGAGATCACTGTACTGGCAAAAAACAAGAGATTTGCCACTGTGCTGGCAAAAGTTAGAGATCTGCTGGTGTATCTGGAGATATGATGGTGTGGCCCCTTGCCAGCACTGCAGTGTTGTAAACTAGTGCAGCTGCATGACGTCGGGGCCAGAAAGGGACAATACTGGGGGTGTGCCAGAGGAAAATTAGGGCTTATTATCTTCAGACCTCTTACTCCACCTCCTGCCCCCAGAGTTAGAATAAGGCTACAAACTGCTGGTATAAGTACTTAATGGGAGTGGTGGGGGGGGGGGAGTCCCCTTCTGCTTTTCTAGAACATCTACATGACCTTAGCTGGTCTCAATATATATCTCCAAAACAAAATCCAGGCCATTGAGTGATTATGTAAATATACCATAACTTTTGTAAAGCAACTAAAACTTAAGAGAGAGTCTTTTTGATCATTTGGTGCTACTCTGAAGTTTACATGCAGATGTAATATTCCACCTCCAAATTTAGCAAGCAGCCCACATTCCAAGGCCAGCAACTGAGATGCATTGGCAGTAATTCTCACTGTTCTAGATATTTCAGTCATGTGTGAAGGTCTTGTCAAGGGAAAAGTTCAAACTGAATCGTATGCATGTTGTAGATTGAAAATGAAAGAAAAGAAAGAGAACAAACTGCTAAATTTGTACACAGTTTGACAGATGCTGAAAAATTCTAGTACATATAATTAAGTGAGAGAAAAAGAGGGACTGTGACAAACAGAAAACTGCTTTAGACAATTTCCACAGAACACAAATCAAACAGCCTCCAATTTTCTCAAAAACACTTTGCTAGTTATGCTGAAGATGCCAGTTATCTCTGACCAAAGGTATTTTCATAGCACTGCTAACTAAACTTAATGTTTGGATGTGCATCATGTATGTTAATTTCAGGTAGGAAACCATGTTGATTTACAGTAAAAAAGCACGAGTTGAGTCCACTGGTGCCTTAAAGACCAACAAGATTTCCAGGGTATGAGTTTTTGAGAGTCAGAATTCCCTTTGTCAGACACAAATGAGATGGGGATCCATCAGCCCTTACATCCAAGTCAGAAGGTGGGTGGGGGCTACAAGGACATTCCATTGCTGACCTGAGTGGCAGTTCCCCTACACAGAAGCTTCAAAGGTAAATTAAATGTGAGATTGTAGAACTAGAATTCATTGACAAGTTCAGGCCAATGGATCCCCTCCGAGACTGAATAGGGACATAGGATTCGTATCTCTTTAAAGATGCTAATTTTCTGGATTTCCCACCTAGACACATATCTCCTAATTCCAGTTAAGATGATTACATTTTGCATTATACTTCTGTATTCTGGCTTCCACTAGCCCACCTTTGTAGCAACTTCCCTACCTCATGACCTGGATATAATAGCTGATAGATCTTCATTATCATTTGTATTTGACAAAGTTAGCTTTGACTCATGAAAGCTTATAACCTGGAAAAATGTGTTGGTCTGTAATGTTCTACTGGACTCAGATTTTGTTCTGTCGCTGATGTAACAGTAGTGAGATAGTGAAGGAATTTGGACATGGATTTACAGTGCAATCCTGAGCAGAGTTGCATCCTCAAAGGTCCATCAAAGCTAGTAGATTTAGAAGGGTGTAACTCAGCTTAGGATGGCACTGCTAATTTATATCTCCAGCACAGAGTTTTTTTAAAAAATGTAAAACCAGATCAAAATCTGGGTATCCAGGCAAAAGTGTACAGTTTAACAAGAAAATTTGTGCATTTCATACATTCAAGGCATGCAAAAGCTTTACCATGTTAATTTGTACTTAACACTTGCGTATCACTGCTGTCAAATTCCCAGTTCCAAAGATTTTCTCCCACTCTATAGAAGTGATTACTCTAAGCATACAAAGTATGTGCATACAATGCACACACACATAAGGAGTATGCACAGGTGTGTTGTAGTGGTGCATGCTATGCATATGAAGCATAAATCCATACTACTGTTCCAAATTTCATTCCATGCCACTGTACCAAATTTCCCTTTAAAAAGTCCTGTTCCAAGAGACATTCTCAGTGTTCTAAGTGCTGATCCTTTTTCTAACTTTCTATCTTTCTATTTTCAGCCACACAAATGCAGGTGATAATGCTGTGATTAGGATAAGAGATGACTGAAGGCAGAGGAAGTGCCAGCAATGATGTAGGGCAGGGCAGCCTCCACTTGCAAAGGGTCCACGGGTAGGCACACTTCAAAAGTAGCAATGTTTCTCAGTGAAATAAATTGCAGGTCACATCTAAGGCACCTGAGAAGATGAAGAAGTCACATTGTGCCACCCTCTCCTGATAAATGTCCTTCAGAGGCTGTCAGCAAAGCATTGGAAACACTCAGAAATTTCACATATGAGTAAAGCATGCAGTTTACCCCAGTAACTACAACTACAAGATGACAAAAACGACACTTCATTTTCATTCTGTCTTCTGTCTTCACTTACACCTGCCAAAATAGAGCTTGAAAAGACTACCTGAAGGGCCATAATAACAAGAGTAAAGCTATACTTAAGAATATTATCTCATTGAAAGAACAGCATTGCATGGGTCTAACTAGGATGTCTTCTTTTCTCTCTCATTCTGGATTTCACTCATTTGAGTTCAATGCTCAGAATGCTGGGTTGGGGATGCACATTGCAAACATAAAAATAATCCGAATCTATGTGCTCATGTTCAGAAACGACTGGCAGTGGAACCCTATGCAAAGTTACTCCAGTGTAAGCTCATCTACTTCAATGGCTTAGACTGAAGAGATTCTTCCAGGGTTGCTTTGCCTGCTCAACTTATCAAACTTGAGTTTACAGAGTAGAGATTCCTGCAAGATAGTGCCTGTAAAATACACGGTTGCCGTCCTTCTCAGGGCCAAGCTACACATGACAAATGACACTTGAACGGCAAGTGTATTTCTCCCTGTTCACTTGCCCTCCACTCAATCCACTTGCCATTCAAGTGTCATTCGTCATGCGTAGCTTGGCCCTCAGAGAGAGGTTTGTTTGGGGCTTTACAGGCTGAGGCTATCCTCAGCTTCAGCTGTCGCTGTGCATGATGAGGCTTGTGCTGTGGTAGATAAAGCGGCATCCTGTCCCAAAGGAGTACTTGGCCTTCATTGGCTTCTCAAAATCTTTGCCAGCAAGTTTCTGGAGTTCGTAAACAAAAGGACAGGCTATTGCTCAAGGTATCAGCGGGGGAGACTCCAGGCACCACCCCACCTTTGCTCTGCCCTGAAAAACCACGAGCCATACAGGAGCGTCCCAAGTGTGTGGGGCAACCACAGTGACGAATACCGCTTCTTCAGTGCTAGAGAACCAGTTCTTCTTACCTGCATCAAGGGAAGGACTCTTCAAATGGATCACTCGGCTTCAAATTTTGTGATCCAGCTATTAGGCTAATGAGTTCTGCTCCACTTCTAGAAGTTTGTGTCAGATGAAGCAGAGGCAAATGGGGCTAGTTATTCTAGTCTTGAAGTCAGGAGGAAAAGCACATTGGCCTCAGAAATGAGGAAGGAACACGGACCTTCTTATGATGGCTTTGGTTATTTACTGATCTAAAATATTAGAATTGACATAACACCAGATACCAAGAATATTGCACTGAAATGTTTGATTTCATTTAAATTTAGCAAGGATCAATTTTTCAGTGTCAAACTCTCCCAGTATGAAACAGATTACTTTGGGAGGGGGGAATTTAAAAGGCCAAAAGAGAGTAGGAAATGAATATATAGTTGCAAGGTGCAAAAAGCAACTACATTCAATCCAGTAGAGATTTTGCCAGTCATCATGGATAGCACTAACTGCACTATCAGTTATTTCACTGTGTGGAACTCAACACTCTGAGATGTGCAACCACACAGCTGGGGTTAAAGTGTACCTGTTTCTATTCTAGTGTTATTTAAACTGATCTAATTAAGTTTTATTGCACCCTATGGATGGAGTAAGGTGGTACAGAAAAACCAGAAGCATCTACATGAATATTGCCAGGCAGAGTGGCAGAGTGGCACAGTGCTTACTCTTTACAAAGCTAAACCAGTTATTAAACCTTTTCCTTTTTCAAAGTACCAAGAACAGATGAGATTAGAATTAGATGGAGTGAGGAAAAATTGTGCCGTTTGCATTCAGTGATTCTGCAAACTTTAGCTAGGAAAGGAAACTAAGATACATTCCCTGTTATTAATAATATGCAGTCAGGATAAGCAATACATATATATTCTCATACTTTTATATTTGCTCCAATTGTTTAATTACCTAATTAATTGGTTAAAAACAAAGGTGGCTATTAAGATCAAAACAAAACACAACAGATGTCATTACTTATCTTGAAATATTGATTCCAAGAAATATTAAGAACGTGATTATGCTGAATTTTATCAACTTGATTGCAGATATATCCTTGGATTTGGACAGGTGAGCAACTTTAAACCTGTCATTACAGGGTAAAGCAAATATACTCAAAATGAATGTTTAACCTCAAATTACATGTTTCGCATGTAATCCCTTTCCATATACCTTGGAAATATAGTCATAAAATTAACACTGTTTACAATATTCCAGGTTGAACTACTGTAACTCACTCTATGATGGGCTGCCCTTGAGTGTTCTCTGGAAACTGCAACTGGTCCAGAATGCAGCAGCCCACATTGAGACCAGGACTCTGTTCTGGTCACATGTAACACCGGTTTTGTGTTAACTGCAGTGGCTCCCAATTGAATTCTGGATCAGGTCCAAGGTTTGGGTTCTAACCTTTAAGGCCCTTAGCGGGCTGGGACCAGCATACCAGTGGGACCTCCTCTCACCATATGCTCCCTGGTGGCTGCTTTGTTCAGCAGATAAACACCTACTGGTGATCCCCGGCCCCAAGGAGGTTTGCCTTGCCTCAACCAGGGCCAGGGCTTTTTTGGCCCTGGCCCCAACCAGGTGGAACTCTCTGTCTGCGTCAACTCAGACCCATTCAGATTTGTTATCCTTCCGTCTGGTCTGCAAGACAGAGATGTTCCACCAGGCATATGATGGTTGAGGCAGGCGGACCATCTAAGGTATTTGTATTCATCTCCTGCCATGGGGGAGCACATGCCCCTCCGGCCTTCTGTAACCACCTACAACTGTCCACCCTGCCCCATGGGTTAGATAGCCTGAGTGGGGGAGCAATATGTGCATGGCTGTTTTTAGAAATTATGTTGTTATTGATATTTATATTGTTGCAAAATTTTATTCAATTTATTGAACATTTTAAATGCTCTAATATGCTCCAAGCTCGCTTGTGGGGAGAGTGGAATGGAAATTTAAATAAATAAATAAATAAATAAAATAAATTGGGAATTTATCAATTTAGCAAGGATCAATTTTTCAGTGTCAAACTCTCCCAGTATGAAACTTTGGGAGGGGGGAATTTAAAAGGCCAAAAGAGAGTAGGAAATGAATATATAGTTGCAAGGTGCAAAAAGCAACTACATTCAATCCAGTAGAGATTTTGCCAGTCGTCATGGATAGCATCAACTGCACTATCAATTCCCTTGGCAACTTAGGCAGGGATTGTCTGAACTCTGTCTGAACTCCTGCTGTTGCCCTGGAAACCCCAATCAGGTCTTCCTTTCAAGTGTGGAACTCCAAATTTGTCACAAGGGAGCGAAGAGCAGGGGGGAGGGGGGCTCACAGCTCTGGCTTAGTTTGCAGACAGTGGAGAGGGAGAGAGTTGCTGTTGGCATTTTGATAAAGAGAGTGCATTGGAGCTTGAATTTCCTTTGTGTATGGTGGGATAGGGATCTACCCCTTCAAGTTCCAGGGCTGCTGCCAGGCTCTGGGCCAAGCTATTATTTATTATTGGTACCTTTCCTGCTGCCTGCTCAGGTAAGGTTTCTGGGAGTGGTGCAGTAGGGATCTACCCCTTCAAGTTCCAGGGCTGCTGCCAGGCTCTGGGGCCAAGCTATTATTTATTGCAGGTGTTATTGCAGGTGTTATAAATTGGGACTTGATTGCAGGTGCCAGACTGTCTGGCTTGATGAACAGCAATGAACGAGGCTTGCAACGACCACCTGTTCATTTAGAATGGGACCTCATGAACAGCTTGTTCGCAAACAGCAGCTTGGGCTGTTCGTGGCTTTTTTTGGTCTTATTGCTGTTCGCGCCCATCTCTATTACAGTTATGTGCAGCTCTGACACACATGCTGAACAGGCAGTCCAGAGTATTTTGTTCAGCATGCTGTTACCAGATCAATCCCTGAGTCAAACCTGTTCTGTGCAAAAGTACCCTACCCATGATGGACACAAGTCCTGGGTCTCCAAAAAAAAAGTGTGGCTCCAAACTAGAAGCCTCCAAGCAAGCCCAAGATGGGTAATCCCTCTGAGAGGCACGTTGCCAATAATTTGTACAAATATGTCTTATGATATAAACTAAGATCAGGAAACCCAGATCTTCATTAATTGCTAGTTGCATCCCCTTTAAAGAAATTCTAGGCGCTGTGAATGCCACATTTTAATCACTCGTTGTTCTAAAGAAATATTCCCTTTGATCAATTGTGAATCTACTACCCATCAACTTCATTGGATGCCCTCCAGTTCTAGTATTTTGGGAGAAGGAGAACAGGTTCTCCCTGCCCCCCCTGCATAATTTTATGAACTTCTATCTTGTCCCCCCTCAGTCATCTCTTTGCTAAACTGAGAAGTCCCAGGACAGTCCCAGGAAAGGTGCTCCATCTCTCAGTCATCTGGGTTGTCCTTTTGATTCCTCTGCAATGTCCTTTTTGAGATACAGCACTAAGAACTGCACACAGTTCATTGCTTATTTGTGCAAATTCTTTGATAAGTCTGTGTACATTCCTGCTTTGTTACCATCACTTACCTACCTTTAACCTGCATGTTGGATCTTCGTAGGTAGTAAGACTTGTGGTAGGTAAATTCTTGGTTCTTTTACAGAAAATGTTAATTCACAATTGACCTCAGCAGAATCAAAATGTTGCTCAACCTGTTTTATTGATTCTACCATTTCTTAAAAATCTATTTAAAATTCCCATATGCACACCTCCCTTTTCCCCTTGAAATTCAAAACAAGTAATTATTGACTTCCTCCTCAAAGTTTGTTGTTACTTTATTCTACCTACAAAATAGTAATTTTAACACACATACGTAACTGCTTTTATTCATCAAGACATTTAAACCATAAATCAAAACGACTCTCTGTCAATGCTTGTTTTCTCTTCATACAATATAATCATTTTGATTGAACAGCCTACATATTTCCCTAATGATTTTTTATCTTTTCCTTTGGAGAAATGAATTTCTTGCATTCTTATTTCTGAAATGAATGCCATAACTCATGAAAAATCAACTTATTCTAGTTTGTTTGATAATAAAATGAAGAAAACATGATGGATGATTTATTATATTTTTCATGCAGCAATGCTGCTCAAAAGAAAAAAAAACATTCATCTCTGCCTGTTGTGCTCCCAGGCCCTTCTTTACATAAGAGTAACAATACTGATCACCATTTCATCATCTACAAAACAATACTATTTGTACTTGATTTCTTTGCCAACCATATAATGCTCAAACAACATGAAGATAAACAAGAAGAAACATCTATTACAGTTATGTGCAGCTTGTTTAACCTCCACAAATGTGTGCTGGAGCTTCCTATTTACTTTCTGCAGGGCTGAGTTATTTTGTCAAGTGAACTGCAGTATAGCATCAGTGGAAAAGTGTCATTGTCTTCCATTATGGGGATTTCATAATAATCTGATCCTTGCATTTTTCCTGCTTCGCAAGGCCGAAGCATCCTATGTCTGAAGCCTTTCTCAGAACAATGGGCACCACTGATCCATTGGGTCAATCCTGTTTCACACAGCAGTCAAACAGCTGCCCTGCAGGACCAACGAACAGAATTTGGGGGCAAAACCTTCTTCTGATGTTTCCTCCTAAAACTGGTATTCAGCCTCTATCTGGAGGAAACCTATAATCCCTAAGATTGCTAGTAATTGATGGACCTCTTTTCCATAAATCTGCCTAATCCCATTATAAAGCCATTCATACTAGTGATGGTCATCTCCTCATTCACTAGCATGAAACTCACACTTGAATTGTCTCTGTCTGTCTCTGTCTCTCTAGTACTGCTCATATGGCTATTGTCTTAAGCAGGGCTTTTTTTTCTGAGAAAAGAGGTGGCGGAACTCAGCGGGTTTCCCTCAGAGAAAATGGTCACATGGCTGGTGGCCCTGCCCCCTGATCTCCAGACAGAGCTTAGCAGCACGGAGGTCAATGTCAACTCCCCTCTGTCTGGAGATCAGGAGGCGGGGCCACCAGCCATGTGATCATTTTCAAGAGGTCCCAGAACTCCGTTCCCCCGCGTTCCCCCTGGAAAAAAGCCCTGGTCTTAAGCAGAAATTAAAATGGGAAGAATCTTATTTAATAGCATGTCTCTGATGTTTTATTATTGTCCCTATATATTTTGCCACAGAAAAACTAATGGAATCATTTGTATCCAATAATAACCACGTCACCTCTCATATTAGGTAGTTCCATATTTTTAAGTATAGGGAGGATTAAGCTAGCCTTCAACTCAGTAAATATGGGACACTCTATAATCATATGTTCAATGGTTTCAATTTTATCATATGGGCAGCTGCCTGATTTATTTATTTTTTATTTATTTATAGTATGCCTTTCTCACAAGTGAACATAATATAATTAATATATTTATTTATTTATTTTGATTTATACCCCGCCCTCCCCACAGATGGGCTCAGGGCGGCTAACAACATTTAAAAACACATTAAATTCACAAAAACATAAAATCAATAATATTTTCTAAAAAAATCATTAAAATAGTCCAGGAGCAGGCTATTTTAACTAATATTGGGAGTCTGTATATGGGCATAGCAGATGGCCGAGGGCAGCCCCAGAAGAAGTGGTGGTTTTAGATGGAAGAAGGAGGACACCCACTGGCAGCCGAAGGCCCGGTGGCACATCTCCATTTTAAAGGGAGTTGCTTGTCTGCAGAGTGCAACACCCTGCAGGGGACATAATGGATGAGGCGGTCCCACAGGTATGCAGGTCCCAGTCTGTGAAGGGCTTTAAACACCAAGGTTAACACCTTTAACTAGATCCGGAACTCCACTGGGAGCCAGTGCAGCTGGCACAGCACAGGATGAATGTGCGCTCGGATTGGTGTTCCAGTAAGCACATGTGCCGCTGCATTCTGGACCAAGGGCAGCCAAGCATAGAGTGGGTTGCAGTAGTCTAGCCTGGAGGTGATCCTTGCATGGATTACTGTGGCCAGGTCCCAGAGCGAAAGACAGGGCGCCAGTTGCCTGGCCTGTCGAAGATGAAAAAAGGCAGATCTGGCAACAGTCGTGACCTGGGCCTCCATTGAAAGTGTGGCATCCAAGGTCACACCCAGGCTCCTCACCGTCAGCGAAGGTTTCAATTGTACCCCATCGAGGGCTGGGAGCTGGGTCCCCAGCTCGATTGCCCCACGACCCAGACACAGAACCTCCATCTTCAAGGGATTCAATTTTAGGTGCCTCTGATGTAACCATACTGTCACAGCCTCAAGCCCCTTGGCCAAGGAATCCAGAGCAAGATCAGACAGGCTGTCCATCAGCAGATACTGGTGACAACCCAGCCCAAAGCTGTGGGCTAACCGGGTGAGGGGGCGCGTATAGATGTTAAATAGCATCGGAGAAAGAATCGCCCCCTGAGGGATGCCACATACCAAAGAATGGCAAGCGGACATCTGTTCCCCGAGTGCCACCCTCTGTCCCCAATTGTGAATCCAGAGCAAGATCAGGCAGGCTGTCCATCAGCAGATACTGGTGACAACCCAGCCCAAAGCTGTGGGCTAACCGGGTGAGGGGGCGCATATAGATGTTAAATAGCATCGGAGAAAGAATCGCCCCCTGAGGGATGCCACATACCAAAGAATGGCAAGCGGACATCTGTTCCCCGAGTGCCACCCTCTGTCCCCAATTGTGAAGGAAGGAGTTCAGCCATTGCAGGGCTGTTCCACGAATCCCCACATTGGCAAGGTGGTGGGTCAGAAGATTATGATCAACCATGTCGAACGCTGCTTTAAGATCTAAAAGTATCAGCAGTGCCGACCCACCTCAGTCCAGGTGTCGCTGCAGCTCATCTGTGAGGGCGACCAGAGCCGTCTCTGTACCATGGCCAGGCCTGAAGCTGGACTGGAATGGATCCAGGATAGAGGCATCATCCAGGTATACCTGCAGCTGTTCTACTACTGCCTTCTCAATTACCTTACCCAGGAACGGAAGATTCGAAACTGGGCGGTAATTGGCTGGATCAACAGGATCCAGTGATCCATGGCATGAATCGAGGTGGCCAGATCACCAAGTCAAGGTAGGGGGCCATCTCCCAGGCTAGCCTGAGTTGTGAGAAGGCCTTTTTTGCAGCTGCATTTATTTGCTTCTCTAGCAGCAGTGCGGGGTCTAGTATAACCCCTAGGCTCTTAACAGAGTCAGCCAGGGTCAACTAAACCCCATCAATGGTCAGAAGCAAATTGTCCTTTAAGAGCTCTGCTTTTTCAGCCAGCATCACTGTCTTGGTTCAGTTTCAATTTGTTTGTTTTCAACCATTTGATTGCAGCTGTCAGGCAGCTACCCAAGATCTCTACTGCATCCCACAGTGATTTAGATAGTGAGATACAGAGTTGTGTGTCATTCGCATATTGATCGCATCCAAATCCATGGCTATGAACGAGGTTGAATAACATGGGGGATAAGATTGTGCCCACAAGATGGTTCCCACACTGGAGATAGCTAGTCTCCAATAAGAACCCTATAAGGAACGACTTATAGTCCAAGGTGCATCTCCTGATACCTACTTCTGCCTCCAAATAGGATGGCATGGTCTGTATTGGAGGCTGCAGATAGATCCAGGAGAGATCTATTGCACATCAACTTCACTATATCACAGAATCACAGAGTTGGAAGGGCCATACAGACCTTCTAGTCCAACCCCCTGCACAATGAGGGATGAGCCTAAAGCATCCCTGACAAATATTCATCCAGCCTCTTCTTGAAAACTGCCAGTGAAGAGGAGCTCACCACCTCCCTAGGCAGCTGATTCCACCTTTGAACTACTCTGACTGTGAAAAAGTTTTTCCTAATATCCAGCCGGTACCTTTGTGCATGTAGTTTTAGCCCATTGCTTCGTGTCCTACCCTCTGCTGCCAACTGGAAAAGCTCCTTGCCCTTCTCCAAATGACAGCCTTTCAAATATCTAAACAGAGCAATCATGTCCCCCCTCAAGCTCCTCTTCTCCAAACTAGGCATTCCAAAGGCCCTCATAGGGCTCAGTCTCCAGATCCCTGATCATCCTTGTTACTCTTTTCTGTCAACTGTAACTATAACTATATTATGGAAGATACAGAAATTCTTTATAGAGAGAATCAAAAAATTAACACCATTGGAAGGACTTAATTATTCCTTTTCACAATTCTAAGATAAATAGTTACCTTCTGGATCAATAGTTTTGTAAACATTGGTTGTTAGATAAAAAAGCAGTCATCTGAATATCAAGTTAAGTTCGGCTGTGGAGTTCGGTCCATCTATCTAGTACTGTTCATACAGCTATTGCCTCCAGCAGAAATTAAAATGGGAACAACCTTACTTGGCTGTGTTGAAACTACTATGAGTCCATTTACGGGCAGAAAATAGTCTTCCTAAGGATCCCAGGTCCCATGGTGGAGGTGGGGGATCCCGCCTTTTGTTCTCTGCCACCACTCACCCCGGTTTGTGGGGGAAGGTGGGGGAATAAGCCTCCTGGGTGCACTCCCAGAGCAGTGCATCACTCCCAGGTGTGATGTCATAGCACTGTCCCAGGAGCACACCCGGTCCCCGTGCAATGATGTCACTTCCAGGAGGTGACATCATTGTGCCCCCTCTGGGAGGGTGGCAGGATGTCCTTGAAGGTGAGTGGCAGGTTCCCCTCTCCCACCAGGAGGGTAAGATAACCTAGCAACTCCAGTCTTCCACATGCTTAAGGGTTAACTGTGTGACTCTGCTGGGAATGGAGAGAGCACTTCTAGTATTGGAGACAGAAAGTGAGACTCCACAGTATGCTCAAGCAAATATAAAGGGAGAAGTTCTAAGCAGTATTATCTTCTAGGGTCTAGGGTAGATGAAATAATGGGAGATGCCTTCTCATGATCTCCAGGAGCAGGACCCTTGCTGGAAAAACATTTTAATATATGGTCAAGCACTAGATCAGTATATTTGATATGAAAGGATGTATAAGAGGACCCCAACTTCTTCCTGCTAAGGTTGGGCTTTTTTTTTTTAATGGAGGGCAGGGAATTCTTTAGTGCCTATGGAAGGAAGGAATGGTCAAAACCAGTGAAGTGTATGTGATTCAATGAGTATACACTTGTGAAATATCAACAGCTACATTTACATATTACTTGATGAAGGGGAGGAAAAAAGAGAGATAATTTCTAAGGGTAGAATGGCCAGATCTGAAACAGCAACAATCCACTTCAAGCCGTCATAAAATGTTAAAATCCACGCTGTGGCTCTTTTCTCAACTTAATAAATAGGAGGCAACTTGCCATTTTTGCTGGACGTCTGTATGTGAGTGTAATTAGAGTCTTTAGTTCATCACGGCGCTTTAACAGTAATGTGATCTTTCTCGAAGGTTATCTGTCCATTCTTGTGGCTTTACTTGGAACAGAGAAGCCTTTAGCACTTAGATGATGGTCCTATAATTGGTGGTGTTGAGCTGGTGCCCTGAATATGATGATTTAATTGGTAGGAAGAGGGGGGGAGTTAAGGCAGAGCTGAAAAATGCTGCAATTAAACCAAAAACTGGCTCCTAATTAAGAAAAAAAATCCTCATACCTGTGAAAATGAAGACAAAAACCAGACTTCAGAAAGGTAATTAACAATTCTAGTTACCTTTCCAACAGAACATATAATGTGTATTGTCTGAAAGTAAATCTAAAAGCTGCCCAGGATTGAAAGCCTTTCCCCCACACTCACCAGCTCCTCTGGGGAAATCCAGAAGGCCCTCCACACACCCCTAAACTCACAGGGACAGTGTTGGTATTCCTGTGGCCTGAGCCCTGAAAGAGGATGGGGAGTAGGCCAGGCTGATGGGGGTGTGGCGTGGCAGCTCAGCTCCCAGAGCTGGCTGTGCCTGATGCCCAGCTTGACAAGGGAGCAGAACGCTGTTGGTTAACTGTGTCTGCCAGCCCACTCCACTTCATTTTGGGCCACTTGCCTGTCTTGGGTAGGGTACTCTGCTCAGAGTACTCTTGGAATATACTTGGAAGGTGATGATGTCGACAGAAGGCCCCTTTCCAGTCACCTGCACGGAGTGTGCCATGTTTGTTTTCCTCCTGGAAGAGAAGACGGACTTCAGTTGTCAGAAGTATAAGCTGGTCAGGCTTTTGGAGGAGAAGATTCAAAGCCTGGAGGAGAGGATCACCACCCTTCAGAAAATCAAGGATGGTGAGGATGTTAAAGACAAGAGCCTGGGGGCTCTGCACAAGCATGAAGAAGTAAGTCAAAGAGAAGAAGGAAGAGTCGATCTCCCTTCTGAGCCTCCTCTCAGTTCCGCAGTACAAGCCGGAATATGTAGACTAAGACGACACTCTGGTCCACTGGAGCTCAAGATCGTTTTGAGGTGCTTGAGATGGTGATGAAGATGAGCGTGGAAGGAGAACCACAAAAACCTGGAGGAGGGAGTGAAGAGGGCATGGGGCCACACTGAAGTGAAAGAAAAAGGAAGGTGGTGGTCATCAAGGACTCTCTGCTCAGGGGTATGGAATGTCATGCGTCCAGGCCAAATCCCCTACTCCGAGAGACGTTTTGCTTGCCAGGGGCCAGAATTCAGGATATTACAGACTGACTGCCAAAATTGATCAGACCAACTGATCGGTACCCGTTTGTGCTGGTTCACGTGGGAACGAATGACATGGCCACGAATACTATTGCAAGAATTAAAGAGGACTATGAAGCTCTTGGAAGGCAGTTGAAGACAGTGGGGTCACAGGTGGTATTCTCTTCTATCCTTCCTGTCAAAGGAAGAGGAATGCGAAGGGAGCAGACCATACTCAAGGTAAATCATTGACTGAGGTGGTGGTGCGAGCAGGAGCACTTTGGGTTTTGGGACCATGGGATAAGTCTTCTAAGAGAAAACCTCCTAGCACATGATGGGCTTCAGCTCTTAAGGTCTGGGAAGAAAATGTTTGGAAAGAACCTGGAGAGCTTCATCAGGAGAAATTTAAAATGATGTTGCAAGGGAAAGGGGACAATCAACAAGGGGATTTCAATGAAGGATAACAGTGGGGGCCCACCTGAGTAGGACAGACCAAACAAAGGTATAAGGCTACAAGTGCCTCTATACCAATGCCAGAAGTATGGGTAATAAGAAGGAAGAGCTTGAGCTTCTCTTGCAAACAGAGATATAGTGGGAATTACTGAGACCTGGTGGACTGATTCCAATGAATGGAATATGGTAGTGGATGGATACGAATTGTTCAAGAAAAATGGGAAGGGCAGAAGAGGAGGCAGAGTGGCATTGTATGTGAGGAGAGGGCTTGATTGTCAGCAAGTTCTGGAGAATGTGGTTGAGAGCCCAATGGAAAGCATATGGATGGAAATAAGGGGAAGAAGGACAAAAGGTATTGTTGAAGTTTGCTACAGACCGCCTGACAAGGGAGAGGAAATGGATGCTGCCCTCCTTGAACAGATTGGTAGGATATCCAGACATCAGAACCTTAAAATTATGGGTGACTTCAACTTCCCCGATGTATGCTGCGAGAGAAGCTCAGCAAAGCAAGAAGACTCACGCAACTTCCTGACCTGCCTGGCCAATAACCTCCTTTTTCAAATCTCATATTGGCATTTAATAAGTGATCTTCCGGGTTGCACAGATAAGCCTCTGATAGCCCACCGAAGAACCAGGAACTTCAGAGACCAGCTTATTCATACAGACTTGATAAATCATAAACCACATAGGAATTTTCCTGAAGGGCATTATAGATGTGGAGGTTGTAACAGCTGTGACTTGGTTATGCCTGTCCAGAGGTTTAAAGCTATGGGACTGTATTGGAGGGATTTTTCAAACTGTAACACAAGAAATGTGGTTTACCTTATTGTATGTATTTGTAATAAGATGTATGTAGGCTGTACAACTAGAGCTATTAAAACACGTATACAGGAACATCGCTCTAGAATACGTCGGGGAGTGGAAGACGCGCCTATGGTCTCACACTTCATGGCTTTGAAACATCGTGAAAATGACTTTGTTTACACAGTCCTACATGTAAGCCACTATAAGGAAGAAGTCTTTATACAACGGGACTTGTTAAGAAAAGAAGCGTGGTGGATCTACAAACTGCACACGGAGGAACCACAAGGAATGAATGTCAGTTGCGAGTTGACATCTTATTTGTGAGGACTGTCTGGGGACTATGTTCCTTTAAAAATCATTCAATGGCAATAGAGGAGAATTACACAGCATTTTTTAAGGAGTGGGTTACTCCCTCTCCTTTATACACGCCGGTGAGCGATTTGGAACCATGATAGAAATGCTGTTCGATGCGCTGTATGTAAGTAGGCGTTTGCAGAACCATGGAATGAAGGCAGAATGGAGATTTGTTTAATTTATATTGATTTATACCTTTTATGTATTTCTTACAGTTGTAACTGCTCTGAAGAAGGGGATACCGGAAACGGGACCTCTTGCTGGCTGACCCGTTCAGTTACAATTCTGGAAAATGGCTGTTTGAAATTACTAGTTGATTTTCTGTCAGAATTGAATTAGGCAACCTAAGGGTGCTTTGAGTTTGTGTATATGAAATTGGATGAAATTGCATAGAGGCTCTGTGTAGCTTCGATAAGTTTGTATGCTTCTGCAAACAATAGGGGCTCTTATTGAATGTTCTACTGCCCCCCTGAGTTTTCTTACTGAAGTGTAAATATATAGAGTGCTCCAGTTGCTCCAATAGTAGTGGCTGGAACAACTTTGTGACATATCTACAGTGTGAGTAAATTTCATATTTTTGCACAAGACGTGTTTAACATTCTTTCATAGTGATTAGTTAGTTGGTAACGGTCACTTTGGTGTTTTGCAAGTATATACCGTTACTCTCTCTTTTGTATGTTGGGAAGCTACAAAGGGGCTCAGCCATACAAGACTTAATATTAACCAACAAGGAAGAATTAGTAGATGGGGTGAAGGTGGTGGGGATCTTAGGGGGAAGTGACCATGTCCTCCTTGAATTCCAATTGCTGTGGGGGGCCAAGAAAGTTCGTAGCCAAACTCATAGGTTAGATTTTCATAGGGATGACTTCAATGAACTCCGGGGCTTGATGAGAGTCATTCTGTGGGGGCGTGTGCTGGAAGGGAAAGGAGCGAGTGAAGGGTGGTCTCTTCTCAAACATGAGCTTTTACAAGCTCAAGCCCTCACTATTCCAGTAAGACAGAAACATGGTAAGGGATCCAAGAAACCGATGTGGATGGAGAGCTCCAGAATAAGCTAAGGGAGAAAAAGGAAATGTCCAGGAAATGGAGAGAAGGACAGACCTCTAAAGAGGAATACATGAGGATTACTAGGTAATGCAGATCAGCCATCAGAGAAGCCAAAGCTCAGTATGAGCTGGGTCTGGCCAGGGGAGCTTGCTACAATAAGAAAAACTTCTACAGATATGTGAGAAGCAAACGCAAGATAAAAGAGGCAATTGGACTGCTGTTGGGAGTGGAAGGAGAAACTCTGATGGAGGACAGAGAAAAAGCAGACAGGCTTAATGACTTTTTTGCCTCTGTTTTCTCCCTAAAGTACTTGAGCCCTTCTAGAGCTAGTAGTAAACATGACAGGACACCTGGGTGGCTAGTTAACATTGACAGAGAGGTAGTGGAGAGGCACCTGGATGCACTGGATGAATACAAATCCCCTGGGCTGGATGGTGGGCACCCAGGAGTGCTCCAAGAACTTTCTAGAGAACTTGCAGAGCCTGTGTCCATCAAGGCCTCCTGGAGGACTGGGGATGTGCCACAATATTGGAGAAGAGCAAATGTTATCTGAATCTTTAAGAAAGGGAAGAAGGATGACCCGGGAAACTACAGGCTGGTCAGTCTGACTTCTGTTGCTGGGAAGACATTAGAGCAGATTTTAAATGGATCAATCTGTAAGCATCTGAAGGACCGCTTAGTGATCTGGGGAATTCAACATGGTTTTGTCCCCAACAGATCTTGTCAAACCAATCTGGATTCCTTCTTTGATCAAGTGACAAGTTTACTGGATCGTGTCAACTCTGTCGACGTGATTTACCTGGATTTCAGTAAAGGATTTGATAAGGTCTCCCATGACATTCTAATGGGTAAAGTGGAGCACTGCGGACTGAGGACTATAGCACAGTTCAGTGGATTGGGAACTGGTTAGAGGACCACACCCAAACAGTGGTGGTCAACGGCATTTCATCAGATTGGAGGGAGGTGTCCAGTGGGGTGCCACAGGGCTCGGTTTTGGGCCCGGTACTTTTCAATATTTTTATCAATGATCTTGATGAAGGGGTAAACGGGCTACTCATTAAATTTGCTGATGATACCAAATTGGAAGGAGTGGCAAACATCCAAGAAGACAGAGTTAAAATTCAACAAGACCTGAATACTCTGGAGAAGTGAGTGGTTGTGAACAGGATGCAATTCAACATAGATAAGTGCACAGTATTACATCTGGACCACAAAAATGTGAAGTACAAATACTGGATGGGGAATACACTTCTGAGTAGTAATGTATACAAATGAGATTTTGTGGTAAGAGTGGACTGTAAACTAAATATGAGCAGTCAGTGTGATGTGGTGGCAAAAAATGCAAACTCGGTCTTGGGTTGTGTTAAAAGGGCCATTGCTTCAAAATTGCAGGAGGTCATAGCCCCTCTTTATACTGCCTTGATCAAGCCACACCTGGAGTATTGTGTGCAGTTCTGGAGTCCCCACTTCAAAACGGATGTGGGCAAAATTGAGAAGGCACAGAAAAGAGCAACAAGGATGATCGGGATCTGGAGATTGAACCCTACAAGGAAAGGCTGAGGGCCTTGGGAATGTTTAGTTTGGAGAAGAGAATATTGAGCGTGGGGGACATAATTGCTCTCTTTAAATATTTGAAAGGCTGTCATTTGGAGGAGGGCAAGGAGCTGTTCCAGTTGGTAGCAGAGGGTAGGACTCGAAGCAATGGGCTTAAATTACATGCACAAAGGTGGATATTAGGAAAAACTTTGTCACGGTCAGAGTAGTTCAAAGGTGGAATCAGCTGCCTAGGGTGGAGGTGAGCTCCCCTTCACTGGCAGTTTTCAAGAAGAGGCTGGATCAATACTTGTCAGAGATGCTCTAGGCTGATCCTGCACTGGGCAGGGGGTTGGACTAGATGGCTCCTTCCAACTCTGTGATTCTGTCACAGAACAACTTGGGGGGAGGTCAGGTGGTTACTCACCCCCGTTGTCTTCCATGGTTACATGTGCCAGTGCACTTATGCTCCTGCCTATGACATCACTTACAGTGTGAGTAGAAGAGACATCATTGTACACATGATGCTGTCACTTCTGATTACACTGGAAGTGATGTTAATAGTGGTACTACTGGAGCCTGCCTGCCTGCCAATGGGGGGCAATCTCCAGATGTCCTGCCTCCTCCTCTGTGATTGGTGGGCAGAAGTAGGAATCATTGTGAGATTGCCTGCCACTAGCAGGTACCTGGAAACCCTTCCTTTGGGGCTCAAAGTGGCCAGGTGAATTGCCCTTGAAGACACCTCCTTCATTAGGGCACTGGGAAAAAACACAAAGGCCGTATTTGGATTCAGCTCCCTCCTAGCCCTGACAGTCTGTATATAGCCACTTACAAATGACAGCTGATTGGCAGCTCCCACATGGTTGCCATACTGTAATAAAGTATACCTGAGATCTTATTTATATCCTAAGCATGTGTTTGAAGGAGGAGGAGTGGGGCTTGCTGGAGCTTCTGTTCTTAAAGAGACACGCTGAGGGGCACTGCTGCTAGACTGCTTCAGTTTTCTCTCTTCTTTCTTGATGCCTGAGAACTGCATTCCCCAGTTTTTGCATTAAAGGCAAATTTTAAAAAAAATGGTCAAATTCCTAGTTTATGAGTCAAGAATAGACTCCAGTCAAGCTTGCAAGAACAAAAGACATATTCTCAAAAGTAATTTGAACTTGTGTCTGTCCAGGAAAACGTAACTCCCTAACCAAAGCAGCCTCTGAATAATCACATTGCGGCAAAGATGTGGGTTGGATTCAGATAAAGTTTTCCAGCAGTAGAATGGAACTTTCTGTTAATGGTCATGTCATACGGACTGCTCAGCTTTTTATATTTGGATAGCAATAGCTGATTATTGTTTTTAATGTTTGCAGAGAGTTCAAGATGGTTTCATACACTGCATAAACTATGTTGTAGTTTAGAAAGGCAAAATTTAAACATTTTAAATAAATAAAACAAATAGGGACTTCCAGCCTATTTTACTATTGATCTAATTTTGGTGTTTTTAAGTTTAGCAAATTATGGATGAGGATTGTAAGAACAACCTCCTTATTCATTGTCTCTGTGATACGTTCCTTAAGGATTTGGTGCTGCAATATAATTTAGTGTCAGTTTAAATGATGGACGACCAAATAAACTAGAAGGGACGACAAGCCGAAGTTTTGGTGGTGGGGATACAGGGGGCTGCACATTGTCATCTCTGCATAGAGTCACTTCTGGGGAAATCTGGAAGTAGCATCAGGGAGCTCTAGGCATTGCCAGATTCTCTATGGTAAAACCATATACTTTCTGGTGATTCCTATAGCTTCCCAGCATTCCTTATGGGAGTGACATCACAACACAGATGGCACTGATGTTTTAAAAACTTTTATCCTGCCATGGAGAAACAAGTGGAAAGCCTGGCACTCCTAAAGTAAATGCAGGTATGGACAGGGCTTTTTTTCTGGGAAAAGAGGTGGTGGCACTCAGTGGGTTGCCCTCGGAGAAAATGGTCACATGGGTGGTGGCCCCGCCCCCTGATCTCCAGACAGAGGGGAGTTGAGATTGCCCTCCGCGCCGCTCAGGTCAATCTCAACTCCCCTCTGTCTGGAGATCAGGGGGCGGGGCCACCACCCATGTGACCATTTTCAGGAGATTCCGGAACTCCGTTCCACTGCGTTCCTGCTGAAAAAAAGCCCTGCGTATGGAGCAGATTCCCTAGAACAGCAGAACTTCTTCATGAGTTTATAGAATCTTCCCTTTTTACTCATTTTGTTGATGCTACATACTAAAGGGAAAGATAGTTAATAAAGTAGGATTAAATGGCCACATCTTTGCTGAGGAACATGGCAACTCAGTCCCTAAAATCATAGTTCTGTGGCAGCATATAAATGAAATAAATCATCCTTCTGTGGCTCTTGGAAGATGGTGCTTTTTAATGATCAGGAAGGACTCTTCCCTACTAAGAAGGTCCACTTCTTCTTAGCAGAAGCACTTTTGGTGGTTTTTTCTCTCCCAACTTGATGTAGAGTACCATTTGAAATGCCTATTTAATTATGCTATATGGTGTTGTGTGCTGTGCTACATTGGTGGCATAGCATACAATATATATATAATATATTACTATAATATATACTATATTGATAGTGTATTTGATGGAGTATATGCCTAAAAGAAAAGAAATAGAATAAGTTTAAAGTAAGAGATAGTGTGATCCCTGCTATATATTATACTATATTGTTATGTTATATTGATATGAGATATACTATATTGATAGTATGTTTGATAGAGTTTATGTAAAAGAATAAGAATGTGCTTAGAGTAAGAGATATTATGAGTCAAAGTTGGTAGGAAAATATAAATGAAATAGATTTAAGTAATAAGAAGGGTTAAGGGTTGGAAAGCTGTTGGAAGTCAATAGGGAGGGGGGAGGAAAAGGGTGGGGGACTGAGTAAGGGGAAAAATGGGATTATATGTGTTAAATTTGGAAAATTTTCTTTTGTTTTTCCACTCACCAATAAAATTTTATTGAAATGCCTATTTAATTTGTTTATTTAGAATATTTACATACCAATTTTTCTGACTTTAAGTGAAAGTCCCTCAAGCTGTTAGTAGTCAAACCCTCTCTCACACGACACATGGCAATATCATTAACTACTTCTCTTCATGTGCCTTGAGTACTAAGACATGCTGCCTGGCCAGATAGAATGGTTCCCAACCTGGATGGAATGGAAAATTACTGAAACCATTCCTCTTGAACACCCACCTGTTTATTAGAGAGTCCTCTAAGGGAATAATCCTGGTATACATTGTTGGAGTTACCCCCCCTTGCTGCATCTCCTTGTATGCTCATTCCCCCAACTCTCAAGGAGTCTTCCCCTATTTGAGTAACAAAGCTAGCCAGATAAAATGAGAGGGCATATTTCTGGCTACTGGCACTCTTTCTACTGATGGTAAGAATCTGGATCCACTGCTAATTCCGCCACTAGGAGCGTGTTCCATTGAGCAAGTGGGACTTGCATACCTAAGATTGGGCTATAAAACATGTCCATTTTGAAGACTTCAGCTGGAAAGAGATCAAACAACTTGTCTGAAGGATTGCTCAGCAGCAAGAGAATTAACTGTGTTCCCATGCAATGAGACATTTACCTGAAACTAATTGTACTTATAGTAAAAAGCAAGTTACATTTGCCATTCAATTATCTCTATAATGTTATTGGCTACCTCAAGCAACAATCGACAGAGGCATATCACAATACCCAACAAACACCCCAGCAATAGACTAGAAACAACAGTGGTCACCAGCTGGCTTTTCCAGGTTATAAACAACCCAATTCTAGGATGCGGTTGGACTGTATCTGCAACATCACCATAAAGAATGCAGGCAAATTAGTTTTAAAAGATCATTTGGATTTTCATTTAAAACTTGGGAATGCTAGCTAACCTAACAACCACTTTTAAAGAGACATTTAATTGTGCTCCAAATGGTCAAATAATTAAGAATGTAATGTAATGTCGTTTACTTTTCAGCTTAAATCGTGATCTCATTATCTGTTCACACACAAAGGGGGGGAAAGGAGATGAGACAAAAGCATCCAGCAGTTCCACTGTACATGAGAAACAGCGGCAATCAGACAGGTGCATATCTTAATTACAAGAGATATCATTAGCTTTGTACATTGGGACAGTTTCCTTTTATTACAGCTGTAATTTTATTTGCCAGGCACTTGAATTGCACTGCAAGATAAATTGCTGTGTACTCAAAATTTCAGAGACTGAGTGACTATGCTGACTTGATTTATTAGCTCTTCATGTTTTTTCCTATTTATAAATAGAACTAGCTTGATGCCTGTGCCTCGCTATGGTATTTAACTACTTTAAATCCAATTATAATATTTATGGGTATGTAAAAAAAAATTGTTTGGGGGGGGGAGGTTGAGTTGGTTTTGTAGTATAATAGCATAGTACCCGAGCTTCACAAAAGTGTTTGAAAAAAACGAAGCATGTTGATGCCTAAAACTGATGAAGTGAATTTCGAAATGTAACATATATAGAAGAGATTTTTAAAAGGAAAAGATTGTAGTGCAATAAATAAAGTGAAAAATATGTATAACCTCCAAAACATTTTCTTCCCTGCCCCTGAGAGGTGAAGCCCATCATGTGCTAGAAGGCCTTCTCTAAGAAAACCTATCCCATGGTCCCAGAACCCAAAGTGCTCCTGCCGGCACCACCATCTCAGCCAGTAACACCATTGTTGTTTGAGAGTGGGAAAATCAAGTATAACAATGCTCATCTGCTTTGCCTTGTCATTTCTACCAAGCTCCATGATGGAGTTCAGACTAGTGATGGGCACAATCCACATTACGATCGAAAAAAACCCACGATAATGGCGATCGCGCGATCGGGACCCGGCAGATCATGCTCGGCCACAGCCACCGATCCAGCGGTCGGGAGGGGGGCGGGATCAGGGCTTGATCGGGGCGATCATGCTTGGATCGGGAAGCCAGACACTCAGGCACCATCAATCAATTCCCCTGGCAATGGAGCCGGGGGAATGCCTGAACTCTGTCTGCGCTCCTTCTGTCACCCTGGAAACCCGAATGGAAGCCCAGCTTGCCTTGATCAGCAGGGCTTCCTTCCAACCACGGAGCAGCAAAGCAGTCACCAGTTGGGAGAAGACAGCCAGGGGAGGGAGGGGGAAGGGAGTGTTCTCTAGCCACGGGCACTCCAATCTCATCCCTGCAAACCCTGATAGGCAGCTCTGACAGCCAAACACAGACGGCCAAACACAAACACAGATGCTGCCAGCATCAGCCACCGTTCCTGTATCGCTGGGAACAGCGGGGCGCTCTTCTGCTTTGGCCTCCACGATGCACGATCCACGAATCAGAAATGGGAGATGACCAGTGTGGATCGTTAATTCAGGATCATCACCGGTGCCGATCCACAATCAGCTTGATCGGTATTTTTTTTGGATCGTGCCCACCTCTAGTTCAGACCTGAACTGTAAAGACCCTAATAAAAGCTTTTCTACTGGAATCAATGCGTGTTCACTGGAGAGGGGCTGAGGGATCTACCTGCCAGAAACTGACAGTACAGGGAAGCCAGTGGGGCCTCTCTGTTATCTGTTGAAAATATTTACTTTCACTTTTGTAGCAAGTGTCCTTGGATGCAAGCTGCAGGCAGCGAGCAACATATCTTTTCTCAGAGACTGGGATGATTTCACTTTGTCTAGCCTAAACTAATCAGTTCCCATGTAACTCCTTTGGTTGTTGTGGGTTTTCCGGGCTGTATTGCCGTGGTCTTGGCATTGTAGTTCCTGACGTTTCGCCAGCAGCTGTGGCTGGCATCTTCAGAGGTGTAGCACTCTCAGTGTCACTGAGAGATCTCTGTCTTTTGGTGCTACACCTCTGAAGATGCCAGCCACAGCTGCTGGCGAAATGTCAGGAACTACAATGCCAAGACCACGGCAATACAGCCCGGAAAACCCACAACAACCATCGTTCTCCGGCCGTGAAAGCCTTCAACAACAACTCCTTTGGGTTTTCGCATCAGAATCTCAACAGACCCAAAGGGCGGGAAGTTCCTCTATAATTAGTAATGCCTTTGTTTGAATTGTCACTTCTACCAATTGCTACCTTTGTGTGAACACCTTGGACTGTATGGATCTCTAATAAAGTTGCTTCAACTGGAACACATGTGTATTAACTGTGGAGAACTTGCAGGGACCTAACTGCCAGGGACTGACAATTTCCCTCTTAGCTTGGGTAGCTGCAGTAAAATTTATTTTTTTGTTAGATCATGAGTCTTTACCTGAGTTTTTAAAATGGTCCCTGCTTGATTCCCACAAATCATCTTGGAATAAGTTAAAGGAGGATAAGCTGTTGAGTTTAGGTTTTAATTTGCCCTTCTCTTCTACTGATATACCAAGTGTTAGACAAAAGGTTTTGGAATTATTGAGGAGATAAGATCAGAATTACACAGCTTGAATTAGTACAGTCAATTTCAAGCACGTTTCAATAAACAATGTGTTTGGGTACATACGCGCAAATTTGCAAAAATTTAAAGCCAGCAGAAATCTAATAGAAAGGCGAGGAAATGCTGAAATAGAGTATAAGCAATTCTAAGGTTGACATATTAAACAAACTTAGAACTACCCAGAACTACCCAGAACTACCCATACTTCAAGTGGCGGATAGTACGCAGTATTTATTTGTTGGAGTTATATCCCACCATCCCCACAAGCGAGTTCAGGGCGGATCACATCATAAAATCAAAGTTTAAAAATATATATACAATAAATAACAGTTAACAGTACTGATATCTATGGCCCCTTATCTCTTCACTGATGTATCTCTTTGAAACCAGTCCGATCTGACTTAGAAAGCTGCCTTGGATAATCCAGTTTTGCATCATTTGCAGCAAGCCAGTAGAGTGGGAGCTTTCCAGTACAACCCTAAATTCTTAACTGAGTCTGCAAGTGCCAGACTAATTCCATTGAAAGTGGGGGGGGGGTACAAAGTTCTTTGCCTCAAGATCTTTGCCTCCCATACAGGATCACTTCCATCTTGTCTTGGTTTATTTTCAATTTGTTAGCTTTCAGCCATTTGACTGCAGCTGTCAGGCAGCAACCCCTAAATTTCTATTGCATCCTGTGGTGATTTAGGTAGGGAGACACAGAACCAGGTGTCACTCGCACACTAATTACATCCAATTCCATAGCTATGAATGACTTCTCCTAGCTTTACCCAGAGGTTGAATAACATGGGGGATAAGATTGCACCCCTTGGGACCCTGCTAGGTTGTTCCCAATCTGGAGACAGCTGCTCTCTGACAGTAACCACGGGTTAAACCAGTTCAAGACACATCCTTTGACACCCACTTCAGCCTCCAAATGTCTCAACAAGAAGGCATGGTCTGTCAGGTTCAGGATGCTGGGTTGCAATGCTTTGCTTAACCGACTCCATTTTTAATCCTTTCAGTGTTTAAGTGCTCTCTTCACAGGTGCCAAGGTTCCCAGGCAGCTATCTCACAGAAGAAGATTGTTTTGGCTACCGACGTTCCACCAAGAACCGGCCTTGGGAAACTTTCGCTATCCTGACTTCGAAGGGGTTGTTTTGAGAACTATGGGGGGAGGTTGGGCCTACTGTGATCTGTTACTTTGTACCTCATGCTTTGCCAGTCATTGGTAACAATGCACATGTACCATCCTGAATATTGCATTCAGGCTAGTGGACTATAATGAACTATTTCTTCAGTAAAAGCCTTTTGGGAAACAATGGACTGTTGTCTGATTGCAGAAGGTAGTCTGGAGTAAGGACATTATCTAGCCACAGTTCTGACATTTTGTTACCAATCACCTTTTCCAATGCCTAAGCTGGATCAAACGGACTCCAAAGCTGTCCCAGTCAGGGAACCTTTGTTTGACCCGTATGCCTCTCCCGGCTCTCAAGGTTTGGAAGCCCAAGAACCTGTACCGCGTGGAGACGGCTCCTCGGTTACAACGATTTATACCCTCGCTCCCAGCAACGCTGATACTCGGCCCAGAGCTACAGCCGCACCACTTTTCTCCTTGCCCACCCCGACGCAGTGGGGCGCAAGACCAAGGGAAACGAGGGACCGGAGGGCCAGCACGATGTTCACGCAGCTGCAGCTGGATAGTCGACGCAGTTTGGAATCCATATCCAAACAAACCGGTGGCCAACGGTGGCTGTTCTGGAATAGGACGACCGAACAAACGGAATGGGAAATGTCCCGCCGTGGTGCCCTGAGTTGGGATTATGCGGAAGTCACCCCGTGGTTGGGGCAGCAAGATGTAAGTGAGCACCAATGGGTGCAGCTCCAAAGCCGAACGATTGCTATTGATTCGGGAATATCAGCAATCACTGGCCTGACAAAAGGAGTTTTAGCCGCGAGATCTCAAGAGGAACAAGGGGTAGAAGCACCCTTGCTGTGGCAACAGACGCTAACCACGGGACCGCCACCCGAAATTATACAGACCTCACAGACTGCCGGAGCTGTGGGATACACGGAACTACAGGAGGAGGAAACCACGGATAGAGTGCAGCTGTTGGAGAACAGACTTGTAGATATGGAAGAAAGTTTGGCAAATGCCGTCCACCTGCTGTCCGTGCTAGTGGCGGGGGACAGAGGCCGTGATCCGCCAGCTGGTCTACCTGACATCAGCCAAAGTTTGGCTACCCTGCAAAATCAACTGTGGCCGCAACAGCCACCAGAAACGGGAGACGAGAATTCTGTCACCGGGGAAGGACCCTGCCCAGAAGACCCATGTCCAGATGAATCCCGTCCCGAGCAACCGGTTACACTAGGAGACGACGGCGCCGGAGAAGGAGGTGGAGAACCGTGTCCGGAAGACCCTCGTCCTGATCGCCCTATCACTCCAGCTGGCAGTGGGACTGGAGGAGGAGGGGGAGAACCAAGACGACCGCTAGAGCCAGCTTCCCCGATAGTCCCACCACCCACAACACAAGCGAACCAGCCCCCAAGCTTACCGGGGGGTACCACACCACCGGTCGTCCCAGGAGCGGGCAGGCCTCTACCGACACCGGGGCCGCGCGGGGATACGGTTCCTCTCCAACCCATCTCTCCTCATCCACCTCCGTTGCGGCCGGCTCCCACTCCCCTTCAACCCATGCCAGGAGGCCTACCGCGGGGGCGGCCGACACCTTTCCGGCCAGCACCAGTGCATCCGGCACCGAGAGGACCTCCTCAGCCGATTCTGGGAGTGCCTTTGCCGCACCAACCGCAACCCTATCCTCAGCAACCTCCGCCACAGCTACCGCCAACGCCGCGACAGCCCCTTTGCAACTCGCTCCGCTTGATGTCTACCCAATGCCAGCACCCAGACAAGATCTTCCCATGGGATGGGTCAAACTGGACGCTACGTTTGATGGAGACCCTTCCAAATTGGGATTCTTCCTGGTACAAGTAGTACAATTTTTTAATCGTTGGGGGCATCTTTTCGGGAGTGAGGCCAGTCAAATAGAGCATCTGGGATCTCGTCTCCAAGGTAAAGCAGCCGACTGGTATGTGGGACTTTATAACGTGGGGGCCCCAGAGTTAGACACACTCCAAGGGTTAGTGGATGCAATCCGAGCCCAATATGAGGACCCCCTAGAAGAAACTAGAGTCCGAACGGAATTGCAGGCTATTAGGCAAGGCAGCATGTCGGCTAGAGACTATGCCACAAAATTCCGACAGCTCGCTGCCAAATGCCCAAGGTGCGAAGAGTCCACCAAGATCATTTTATACAAACAGGGTTTAAACCCTAAATTGTTGGACAGAGCTCTCATGCAGGACAACCCTCTTACGCTGTTAGGATGGATACAATTGACCTGCGAAGTAGAAAACCGCCTGCTGGAAGTTCGTCTAGTGGAACAACACCAACAACCTCCGGCCCAAAGACACTCCTCCACTCCTATCCGAGGGAGCCGGGGGGCTGGATACACTACTCGTGGAGCAAGAGATGCTAGATGGCAACAAGGGCTATGTTTGCAGTGTGGCCAAGGTGGTCATTTTGCGGCGCAATGCCCTTATAGGCCTGTGCAAAGACCTCTGCTCCAGCTAAGACGCCCATCCCCCGCAACCTATCTGGCGCCACCACGCCCTACTCCAGCTCCGAGAACCGCAAGAGGTAGGGGAGCGTCGAAGAGGAACCCCCCCGAAAGAGGACTAGAATTGGAAGAAGTTATGGAATACGATCCGACAGCCCTAATCCAGAGAATCCAGAGAGCCCCGCCTCGGGAAACGAAATGGATCTGTCGTAAAAGGACCCAAACGGCAGATCAAACCTCAGTCAGTTCCGGTTCCGAACCGACCCCCTGGGTCCATTCTCTTCATACCAGTAACTTTGGTGAATCCTGACAAGAAAATGCACATCCGCATACAAGCCCTAATTGACTCAGGCTGCTCCAGAGACATTATTGCACCAGCTCTAGTAAACGGATAGTGCTTCCTGTGAACGAGCTGGAAATACCCATAATTTTCGAGCAAATGGATGGCACTAACATGAATCCAGTTACTACCGAAACCACTCCGGTCATAACCGGCATGGGGCAACATTGGGAAGTAAGATCCTTCGTCATTAGTGCCACGGCGAAGTACCCTTTGATCCTGGGAAGCCGGTGGTTATGCGATCATAACCCTTATATTAACTGGGCAGAGGGCAGCATCACGTTCACCCATGAGTCGTGCAAAAATCATCGTTGGAATCAAAACTGGGGTACTAACCCTACTATAACTGAGCCTGCTCTCCTCACCCAGGAAGAAATTAACCAAATACCCAAGCAATACAGAGCGTACACCCAAGCCTTCACAGAGGAAGAAGCTAATACTTTACTTCCTCACAGGAGGACGGACTGTGCCGTGAAAATATTACCGGGCGCCTCGCTACCCAAGGGCCGTCTATATCCCATGAGCCCTAACGAAAGAGAAGAGCTCCGCAAGTTCATAGACCTGAATCTTCAAAGAGGATTCATCTGCCCGGCTAACAGCCCCCACGCAGCGCCAGTGCTTTTTGTCAAAAAGAAAGACGGGGGCCTAAGACTGTGCACGGACTTTAGGGGACTCAACGCGGTCTCCTCCAGCAACGCCTACCCCATCCCGCTCATCAGAGATCTACTCAACGTCGTGGCTCAAGGTAAGGTCTTTACGAAATTAGACTTAAAAGACACTTACTTCCATGTCCGTATCCGAGAGGGGGATGAATGGAAAACCGCTTTTAACACGCCCCTCGGCCAATATGAATATTTGGTTATGCCATTTGGCCTGGCTGGGGCCCCTTCGATTTTCATGTCCATGATCAATGAAGTGCTGCATGAATTTCTATACAAAGGCATTGTAGTGTGCCTAGATGACGTGTTAATCTATTTGGAGACTGTGGAGGAACACGTGGACCTTGTAAAAAGAGTCTTAACCACTCTCATGAATAACAAACTGCCCATTAAGCTCTCTAAATGTGAGTTCCACAAAACTGAACTCACTTACTTAGGCTACTGCATTTCCCAAGAGGGCTTGAAAATGGATCCAGGCAAAATACAAGCTGTGTTAAATTGGCAAACCCCCACGACCCGCAAAGAATTACAATCCTTCTTGGGCTTTGCCAACTTCTATAGAGAGTTCATTGCAAACTTCGCTCAAATCACACTCCCCCTAACCGAACTGTTAAAAACCAAAGACAAGGGGGACCAAGCTAAAAAACCAAGTGCAAAATTGTCTTGGACACCTGAATGCCAAACAGCGTTCCATCACCTCAAAACGCAGTTTGTTTCAGAGCCCGTTCTACAGCACCCCGACGAAAATCGCCCCTTCATAGTGCAGGTCAACGCCAGCGATGCTGCAATTGGGGGGGGGTATTGCTACAGCGGGGGGGCGGATGATAGGCTCAGACCCTGCGCCTTCCTCTCCAGAAAGTTTTCAGAAGTGGAAAGGAATTGGAATGTTTGGGAAAAAGAGGCCTTTGCTGTAAAAGCGGCTCTCACTACCTGGAGACATTGGTTAGAAGGAGCCCGTCATCCGTTTGAGGTCTGGACGGACCATAAAAATTTAGAGGCCCTACGCAGCCCTCGCAGGCTGAACGCCAAGCAATTGAGATGGGCAGAATACTTCTCCAAGTTCGATTTCACTTTAAATTTTCTCCCAGGCAAAACCAACTTCTTGGCCGACGCCCTATCACGCATGCCCCAACACAAAAGCAAAAGGGAGGAGACAATTGACACAGTCTTTTCGCCTACACAATTAGGGGGCGTGGTGACCACACACAGCCGCACAACCATATCCCCTCAACCCGATCAAGGGTGGAGACAAAAACTGAAAGCTGAAGTGGAGAAGGAGGGGGAGGATGTGCCCAAGGACAAACTGCAACGTTCCGATCAAGGGGAATGGCTTTGGGGAGATCGCTTCTATGTACCCAAGAGTTTAAGAAAAGAAGTTTTACAACGTTGTCATGATGCTCCCACAGCGGGGCACTATGGGTACTTGAAGACGCTTCACTTAGTGCAACGCCAATTTTGGTGGCCGGGCATGCGCAAAGACATCTCCCAATATGTAGTGTCTTGCCCCATTTGTCTCAGCGCCAAATCCCGAAAGGGCAAACCTCCAGGACTCTTACAGCCGTTAGAAACGCCAAGTAGACCGTGGGAAATAATCTCTATGGACTTTATCACAGACTTACCCCCCTCAAAGGGGCACAACTGTATTTTAGTCGTGGTTGATTTGTTCTCCAAGCAAGCTCATTTTATACCTTGCACCACAATTCCCTCCGCTAGAAAACTAGCCGACATTTTCATAAAAAAACATTGTAAAAATACATTCTTTTCCATCCAAGGTGATCTCGGATCGTGGCGGACAATTCGTTGCCAACTTCTGGCAGGAGCTTTTGCAACTGCTGGGCATTGAACAAGGTTTGAGTTCAAGCCATCACCCGGAAACAGACGGACAATCAGAAAAAACTAATCAGATACTAGAACAATTTCTACGCTGTTACATTAATTTCCAACAGGATAATTGGTTTGACTTGCTCCCCTTGGCAGAGTTTTCATATAATAACAGCGTACACGCTTCCACGGGGGAAACTCCCTTCAAAGTCGTCTATGGCTTTCACTTCAAGCCATTTCCGTTTGAAGCGCTCCCCCCTCCTATTGCAGTTTCCAAAGACGTCACCGACTGGTGGGGGGAGGCAGCCCAACAATGGACTCAAATTAGAAAACACCTCATCAAAGCCAAACAGGATTACAAAAAATATGCTGACCGCCACCGTGCGGCGGAATGGGAATTGCAACCTGGTGATCTCGTTTACCTTTCTACAAAGAATCTGAAAGTAACCCAAACCAGCCGCAAGCTAGCGTTAAAGTACTTGGGACCTTTTCCTGTTCACAAAGTAATCAACAAAGTGACTGTCGCCTTGGATTTACCAAAGAATTTACGCCACGTACATGTTAGAATTTACGCCACGTTCCATGTTAGTTTATTGAAAAAAGCCCCTTCTGCAGACCAATGGCACACCCGTGCTCCTCCCATCCCTACATTAATTGATGATCAAACCCACTATGAAGTTCAACAAATATTGGACTCTAAAATAAAACGAAATCAGTTGTTTTATCTCATCAGATGGAAAGACTTTGACTCTGGGTTCGATGAGTGGGTGAATTCTGTACATGTCCATGCTCCTAGATTAGTTAAAGCATTTCACTCTCGTTACCCACATAAACCTGGGGGGGGGGCATCTTAGAGGGGGCAGAATGTCAGGTTCAGGATGCTGGGTTGCAATGCTTTGCTTAACCGACTCCATTTTTAATCCTTTCAGTGTTTAAGTGCTCTCTTCACAGGTGCCAAGGTTCCCAGGCAGCTATCTCACAGAAGAAGATTGTTTTGGCTACCGACGTTCCACCAAGAACCGGCCTTGGGAAACTTTCGCTATCCTGACTTCGAAGGGGTTGTTTTGAGAACTATGGGGGGAGGTTGGGCCTACTGTGATCTGTTACTTTGTACCTCATGCTTTGCCAGTCATTGGTAACAATGCACATGTACCATCCTGAATATTGCATTCAGGCTAGTGGACTATAATGAACTATTTCTTCAGTAAAAGCCTTTTGGGAAACAATGGACTGTTGTCTGATTGCAGAAGGTAGTCTGGAGTAAGGACATTATCTAGCCACAGTTCTGACATGGTCTACCATATCAAAGGCCGCAGAGCAGCTATAGGTATAGCAAGACCAGAGAATGGAAACAAGGAGGCTCTCATTTGGGCAAAGCAGTTGGGCCCAATAACATTGTCAGTAGATGGAAAAACTAGAAGAACTGTGCAGGGATGAAAAGTAAACTAGCACAATAGCTTGCCTTCAGGAGAACAAAACCTAATGTAATTGTTGCCATGCAATCAAATGCAGTATCATTGATGTTTTGCTAATGAAATGATGACTTAATTACAGTATTCACATAAGAAAGCAGCTTCTGAAAGATAATTAATTCTATTTTTATCTTCTCTGTCAATCTAGTGGACATAAACAATGCTTAAATCATCCTTATTTACTGTGTTCTAGATACCCAATAAGAGGCATCTTCAAACAAATTTAAAAACCAGATGGCTGTATAATTTCAGCAGTTTATTTTGCCCAAAGCCTGAAGAACTCATATCATCCAGGGCTGAATTGTTAGGTAAATTGTAATTCAGTGGTTTTCAAATTGTGTTCTGGGGGGTCCATCAATGAGGGGGGGGGGAACACACTTGTGAAAGAAAGGTTCTATGAAATCTCTTAAACGCACATATCCTACTAGTACTAACACTGCTTTGCAATGTGCAGGAAAGAGATTATTTAGATGCTCCCAAAGACCTTATTTTTCTGAACTGAGAGGTGGAGGGGCTTGGCTGTCTGGATATTATGCCCCTTCAGCTTTCTGCAGTGAAATACTACGTTTTTGTTATGGATCAAGATGGGTAGCCGTGTCAGTCTGTCCATAGCAGTAGAAAAGAGCAAAAGTCCAGTAGCACCTATAAGACTAACAAAATTTGTCCTGGGGTACGAGCTTTTGTGAGTCACAGCTCACTTCTTCAGATATTGTATCCTACTATATAAAAGGCAAACAACTCACCTCCTTCCCTGGTGCACCTCCAGAGAGCTCTGGAGGTCCGGGGAAGTCAACACAGTTTTGTCCCCAACAAATCTTGTCAGACCAACCCAGTTTCCTTCTTTGAGCGAGTCACGAGCTTACTAGATCGTGAGAACTCTGTTGACGTGATTTACCTGGATTTCAGTAAAAGTTTTGATAAGGTCCCCCATGACATTCTAATGGGTAAACTGGAATACTGTGGATTGGACTATTGGACAGTTTGGTGGATAGGGAACTGGTTAGTATGGCCCAAAGAGTGGTGGTCAATGGCGTTTCATCAGATTGGAGGGAGGCTTCCAAAGTGGGCGGTTGTGAACAGGATGCAATTCAACATAGATAAGTGCACAGTATTACATCTGGGCCACAAAAATGTGAAGCACACATACAGGGTGGGGGATACACTTCTGGGTAGTAGTGTATGCGAAAGAGATCTTGGAGTAAGAATGGACTGTAAACTAAATATGAGCAGTCAGTGTGATGCAGTGGCAAAAAAGGCAAACTCAGACTTGGGTTGTATCAAAAGGGCCATTGCATCAAAATTGCAGGAGGTCATAGTCCCTCTCTATACTGCCTTGGTCAGGCTGTACCTGGAGTATTGTGTGCAGTTCTGGAGGCCTCACTTCATAAAGGATGTGGAAAAAATTGAGAGGATGCAGAAGAGAGTGATGAGGATGGTCAGGATCTGGAGACTAAGCCCCATGAGGAAGGTCTGAGGGCCTTGGGAATGTTTAGTTTGGAGAATAGGAAATTGAGGGGGGACATGATTGCTCTCTTTAAATATTTGAAAGGCTGTCATTTGGAGGAGGGCAAGGAACTGTTCCAGTTGGCAGCAGAGGATAGGGCTCGAAGCAATGGGCTTAAATTACATGCCGAAAGGTACCAGCTTGTTATTAGGAAAAACTTTTTCACAGTCAGAGTAGTTCAAAAGTGGAATCAGCTTCTTAGGGAGGTGGTGAGCTCCCCTTCACTGGCAGTTTTCAAGAAGAGGCTGGATGAATATTTGTCAGGGATGCTTTAGGCTCATCCTGCATTGGGCATTCGGTTGGACTAGAAGGTCTGTATGGCCCCTTCTCACTCTGTGATTCTGTGATTCACGGTTGTACGAGTTAAAGGTCTTTATTTAGATAAAACTCCCTAGAAGTGCACTGAAACATAGTAATTGCCTGGAGTGCTGAAGCAATCTTCCCCGAGAGGTTATACCTCCAATCCCCTCCCCCTAGGCCAAACAAGAGTCAGTTGAAGTTGCCGCGGAAGTCCTGAAAAAGATGCAAAGCTGAATTTCCCAAGGTTGGTTCCCAGATGTTCCCAGCTGTACTGATAACACCTCTCAGCCAAGCTTCGCCAAGATACAGTGAAGGAAGAAAGCTACACTACCCCCCCCCCCTCCGGTAGAAATGCATTCACAGTTATGGCAGGCAGGCTCAGATCAGGTGCGGAGGAGATGGCAATGCCCATCCCCCACCATCACCCAGCTGGAATCAGGAGCAGATCAGGTGGCAATGCCCCCCCCTCACCCAGCCAGTATCAATAGTGGAGCAGGTGGCAATGCCCCCCTGCCTTCGCCCAGCCGGGATCAGCCATGGAAGAGGAGGCAATGCTCACCTGCCCACCTTCCCCTTTCTAGAGCCCATTGTATATCTTCCCACAATGGGTTTTATTACTAGTCTTCAGATACTGTGACTCACAAAAGCTCATACCCTACAACAAATTTTGTGAAGTCTTATAGGTGCTACTAGACTCTTGCTTTTTTTTGTTATGGAGAGGGTTCTTAAATTTAAACCTCTTTGAACATTATGTTTCTTCAAGTCCTTTAATCTTAATCCTAGATTTTAGGGGAGTTGAGAACAGTGGTGATTTTCTGGAGAATAAAATGCATTTTGAAAATACTTAGAGATTCATTATTTTGCACTGGCAAGTTACAGCAAGGTGCTTTGCAGCTGATGAATAAAAACAGATTCCAAGCTGAGTGAAAATGGACATTAATATTTTGGCTCCTACCCAACCCATTGGCAAAGTTTCCTATCACAAATATAAACATCAATGTGATTAACTAGGAGGAGGTATATTTTAGAGACTAGGGCAGTCTTGTTTCAGAGGGCTTTCTGGTAAAGGATCTATCATATGGGACTGCTCAGCTTTCTTATATTTGGATAGCAATAGCTTATTGTTTTTAATGTTTACAGAGAATTAAATATGGCTTCATACACTACATAAACTACCTTACACTCTTTTCAGGGAGAAAGGCAAGCTATAATTATTTTAAATAAATAAATAAAACAAACAGGGACTTTCAGCTTATTTTACTATTGATCTAATTTTGGTGTTTTTAAGTTCAGCAAATTTTGTGTCTGTTGATGACCATGGCGATAACCATAAACACCTCAAGTGGGTCCTTTATTACTAAAGTCAATGGGGCTTTCCTACAGAAGGCTTTAATGTATATTGATTAGCAACAAAATCCCAACCGAGCATATTTCTCATCCTTTTATTAGTTAGCTCACAATTATGCACTTGTCTAAACTCAGCAGGCCACTAGTCCATAAATTGGCCCTAGTAACACTCTTGAAGGAAGTTCCTGAAATCATAGAATCATAGAGTTGGAAGGGGCCATACAGATCATCTAGTCCAACCCCCTGCCCAGTGCAGGATCACCCTAAAGCATCTCTGACAAGTATTCATCCAGCCTCTTCTTGAAAACTGCCAGTGAGGGGGAGCTCACCACCTCCCTAGGCAGCTGATTCCACCTTTGAACTACTCTGACCGTGAAAAGGTTTTTCCTAATATCCAGCCGGTACCTTTGTGCGTGTAGTTTTAGCCCTTTGCTTCGGGTCCTACCCTCTGCTGCCAACTGGAACAGCTCCTTGCCCTCCTCCAAATGACAGCCTTTCAAATATTTAAATGTCTTCAAATGTTTAAAATAATCAATCCAGACTCAAGCTTTTCTTCAGCAAAGCATGCCAATCCTTTCTAGGTGGCTATATTTTAGTTAGGTGAATTGAATCACTGATAAAAATTTGATGTCCATCTCTGTTCACATGAAACAGTTTATGGTTGAAAAATCAGAATGATTCTTTCAGCCAGCCTTGTCAGAAGTGAGTGCACCATTCCAATTATGCTACATTTGGAAAAGTATTATGTATCCTGGATCCTATCTTTTAAATATATCTGATACCTCAATTGATATCAGTCTGAAGTGCTTAACAAGAATAGAACATAAAAATGAAATGTTCATTGGATTCACTTTGCCTTGCAAAAGAGAACCCTCCCCCCACGCACACAGTGACCCAAGGGAACCTCAGAGCAATAGTATATGTAAGGGAGAAATGTGGAAAAGAGGAGACAGACTGCAGAGCCCCTCTCATTTCATTCAAGAAGGCTAACTATCCATCATGAACACTGTATTCTAGAAAGATTAATAAAGACAATGAAGACAGAAGAGCCCCCATGGCCTCACACTAAATCAGATTAACTATGGTACTTCGAGTAGGAAGGCAGCATGGTATAGCCTGATCTCATCAGACTTTGGAAGCTGATCACGGTCAGTACTTGGACAGGAGCCCACCAAGGAAGACTGAGGTTGCTCTACAGAGGAAAGCAATGGCAAACCGGCCCTGCTCCTCACTTGCTTTGAAAATCTCTTGATGAGGTCATCATAAGTTGGCTGTGACTTGATGGCATAAACATACTTACAACAATAATTTTGCCTCTGTTTTCTCCCTGAAGAACTCAGGCACATCTAGAGATAGTAGAAAATGTGGCAGGACACCTGAGTGGCTAATTGACATTGACAGAGAGGTAGTGGAGAGGCATCTGGCTGCACTGGATGAATACAAATCCCCTGGGCTGGATGGGGTGCACCCAAGAGTGCTGAAAGAACTTTCTAGAGAACTTGCAGAACCCCTGTCCATCATCTTCAAGGCCTCCTGGAGGACTGGGGACGTGCCACAAGATTGGAGAAGAGCGAATGTTATCCCAATCTTTAAGAAAGGCAAGAAGGATGACCCGGGAAACTACAGGCCGGTCAGTCTGACTTCTGTTGCTGGGAAGATATTAGAGCAGATTTTAAAGGGATTGATCTGTAAGCATCTGAAGGACCACTTAGTGATCCGAGGAAGTCAACATGGTTTTGTCCCCAACATATCTTATCAGACCAACCTGGCTTCCTTCTTTAATTGATGAGCTTACTGGATCATGGGAACTCTGTCAATGTGATTTACCGGGGATTTCAGTAAAGCTTTTGATAAGGTTCCCCATGACATTTTAATGGGTAAACTGGAAGACTGTGGACTGGACTATAGGACAGTTTGGTGGATAGGGAACTGGTTAGAGGACCACACCCAAAGAGTGGTGGTCAGCGGTGTTTAATCAGATTGGAGGGAGGTGTCTAGTGGGGTGCCACAGGGCTTGGTTTTACGCCTGGTACTTTTCAATATTTTTATCAATGATCTTGATGAAGGGGTAAACGGGCTACTCATTAAATGCTGATGATAGCAAATTGAGAGGAGTGGCAAACATCCAAGAAGATAGAGTTAAAATTCAACAAGACCTGAATACTCTGGATAAATGGGCTGTTGTGAACAGGATGCAATTCAACATAGATAAGTGCACAGTATTACATCTGGGCCACAAAAATGTGAAGCACAAATACAGGATGGGGGATACACTTCTGGGTAGTAGTGTATGCGAAAGAGATCTTGGAGTAAGAGTGGACTGTAAACTAAATATGAGGAGTCAGTGTTATGCGGTGGCAAAAAAGGCAAACTCAGTCTTGGGTTGTATCAAAAGGGCCATTGCTTTGAAATCGCAGGAGGTCATAGTCCCTCTGTATACTGCCTTGGTCAGGCTGCACCTGGAGTACTGTGTGCAATTCTGGAAGCCTCATTTCAAAAAGGATGTGGACAAAATTGAGAGGGTGCAGAAGAGAGCGAGGAGAATGATCAGGGGTCTGGAGACTGAGCCCTATGAGGAAAGGCTGAGGGCCTTGGGAATATTTCGTTTGGAGAAGAGGAGATTGAGGGGGGGACATGATTGCTCTCTTTAAATATTTGAAAGGCTTTCATTTGGAGGAGGGCAAGGAGCTGTTCCAGTTGGCAGCAGAGGATAGGGCTCGAAGCAACGGGCTTAAATTACATGCACAAAGGTACCGGCTGGATATTAGGAAAAACTTTTTCACAGTCAGAGTAGTTCAAAAGTGGAATCAGCTGCCTAGGGAGGTGGTGAGCTCCCCTTCACTGACAGTTTTCAAGAAGACTGGAGAAGAGCGAATGTTATCCCAATCTTTAAGAAAGGCAAGAAGGATGACCCAGGAAACTACAGGCCGGTCAGTCTGACCTCTGTTGCTGGGAAGATATTAGTTCTTGGGTAGATTCACCTCTACAGTGATTTCATTTATTATCTTTTTTACTGGAAAGGGTCCCACTGCTAATTTGCTGTGTGGGAGTTTTTTCCACTCGACTATCTGCTTGGATCAAAAGACAGATCATAAGTTTATCCCATCTGTATTCCTAAGACTGCTTGCCAGAGGTTTGGGCATTGGTTCCTGCCACAGCATTTGGAATCTGGGAAAGTTATCTTCACTCATAGCAGTGTTGAAGCCAACAATCGACACCAAACCTTCCGCTCCTCATTTCTTGATGTTAGAAGAGACTAATTTAAGTTAACGAAGAGAGATTTTCTCCAAGACAATTGGATAACATCCTTTGGGGAGAGAGCCTTGTTTAAAGGAGATATAAAGGACATTTGAATAAATCTTTCTTATTCCAGCTTTTTGGAAGATTTATAGACCTGGGAAGTGAAAAGTCTAAAGACTGGATGTTTGCTCAAGATTATGTAGATTTGGACATTTTGGGGGGAAAGTACTTTTGCGATTAAAAGCATTGCCTAGTAAAGGAACAGTTAAGCTGGGAAAGTGAAACTGGGAAAACAACTGTTTGTTTTGGCTATCCAAGATAAGAGCATCTGGACTCTGTTATTGTTTTCTTTTTGTTGCTATGGCAACGGGACTTGGAATAGATACTGTTGCTATAGTGAAGGAGAGACACTACTAGGAGAATTTTAGACGTCTACTGCCACTCTGTGGTGCCTTCTGGCAACTAAAGAAATATTTACAAAGTTATGACAACAACAACAAAAACTCACTGGGGACCTCTAGATCTTCCAGAAATGGAACAATTTCAAAAATATTTTCAACAAATGGCTGATAAGATGGATAAGTTGGGGAAGAATTTGGGGGCAAAATAGACTCCCTTGAGAAACAAATAGACAAAAGAATTATTGCTTTGAGAGGTTAAATGACAGAGCAAGTTCAAAAATTGGACCAATCTATGAAACAAGTCTCTATTGAAGTGAATCAAATTAAGGAGAAAGTGGAGACATTACAAAACAAAGTAGATTCTCATGATAGTCTGAAATGCAAGAAAAAGAATTTGCCCTGAGGTTCAAATCCATCCCAGAAGAAGATGGTGAGGACATTCTAGACAAAATGACTGTGGCTTTGGCAGAGTTTTTGGACTGGGATCAGGATGCAATGCAAATGGAAATTGATTGCATATATAGAATTAACTCTAAATTTGCTAAAATGAGAAAACTCCCAAGGGATGTGCTGGTCTACTTTGTAAGAAGAAGAGTGAAGGAGCAAATTCTACAACAGCACTATACCACAACATTAATAATTGGTGGTGCCCAGATTATACTTTTGAAAGAAATCCCCATCCGATTTCTGCATAAACGCAAGGATTATAGCTTTCTGGTGGAAAAGCTAAAACAGAAAAATACTGCTTTTCGATGGGATACCCCAGAAGGTGTGATTTTTACATTTCAAGGGCAAAGATTTAGACTGAACTCAGTACATAAAGTCAGAGACTTTTCTGAAAAATATAAGCATCAATTGGAGCAGAGTAAAGAGGAGGAGGAAGTGGAGGCCCATATTTAACTCTGCTCCTTACTTTTCCATATATTGGGATCCCCCCCCCATTTTATTAATGTTAAAATTTTAAAATTTTAAAATTTCACAGCACTATGGATGACAAATGGAATATCAATGGAATATCAATGGAGCAAATTTAGCCCAAAAAAGGAAGAAAATTTTTCATTACTTAAAGAAACTAAAATAGAATATGATTTCTTTGCAAGAAACCCATATTAGGAGAAAAGATATAAATTTTTGATGTATAAAATTTTGGGTGAAGAATTTATAGCAGCAGATGCCAAAAATAAGAATGGAATTGCTTTATACATTAAGCCACACTTAAAGTCTAAATTGATAATGAAAGCTGAGCTTGGAAGGTATGTGGCGGTAGAAATTGATGTACAGGGGACAAAAACATTGGTGGTGGGTCTTTACACTCCAAATGAGAATGAAACTGGATTTTATAAAAAAAAAATGTGGATTGTTTAACAGATCTAGCATATGAAAACTATTGTTTGATGGAGGATTGGAATGGAGTGATTGATCCAAAGATAGATAGATGCTCTGAGAAACATATTAAGAGGAACCAGGGTAAACTACCTAAAGCCTTTTTTTGATCTAATGGATAATTGGGATCTGATTGATTTGTAGAGACAGAAAAATGGTAACGCAAGAGAGTATACTTTTTTTCAGAAAGACATAGTTCTTTCTCAAGGATATGATTTTGACATCAAGGGACATTGCCACCAAGGTAGTTAAAATAGAGGTTCTACCTAAGACATTTTCAGACCATAACCCAGTATCCATGACTTATAGGGGGAAAGGGGGTACCTTTAGGTGGAGATTAAATGAAGCTGTATTACAAAATGAAGGGACTATCAAAGACTTTAAAAATAAACTAAAAGAATATTTTGAATTAAACTTAAACAAAGGTACAGATATGAGAATGGTCTGGGATGAAAGTAAAGCATATATTAGAGGTTACCTAATTCAATATAATGCCCAACTGAAAACAAAGAACCAAGAGAAAAAGCAATGTATTTTGAGGTGATAAAGAGCACAGAGGAAGAACTCAAGAGAGCTCCTGGAAATACTAATATATTGCAACATATCAAGATCTTACAACAACAACTATCAATGTATTGTCGAAGGCTTTCACGGCCGGAGAACGATGGTTGTTGGGGGTTTTCCGGGCTGTATTGCCGTGGTCTTGGCATTGTAGTTCCTGACGTTTCGCCAGCAGCTGTGGCTGGCATCTTCAGAGGTGTAGCACCAAAAGACAGGGATCTCTCAGTGTCACAGTGTGGAAAAGATGTAGGTCATTTGTATCTACTCAGGAGGGGTGGGGTTGAGCTGAGTCATTCTGTAAGAGTTTCTGTAAGAGTCATTCTGTAAGAGTCTTTTGGTGCTACACCTCTGAAGATGCCAGCCACAGCTGCTGGCGAAACGTCAGGAACTACAATGCCAAGACCACGGCAATACAGCCCGGAAAACCCCCAACAACCAACAACTATCAATGTTAATGTCAAGAGAAATGGAAATTAAATTGAATTATGCTAAACAAAGAACATTTGTATGTGCAAATAAACCAGGAAAATGGTTGGTTTATAAATTGAGAAAGGAGAGAGAAAAGAGAATGATACTGAAAATACAAGAGGCAGGGACTTCCAGTTTGGGATCCATGGAGGTCTAACGCAGCTCCATTCGCGGAGCTGACCGGACTGCCGTTTTAACCGGCCGGAGGGGTGAAAATAGCCCGCGGCCGACTGCTCTCAGGCGGGGAGCAGGCAAAGAACGCTCAAGACCCTAGGGTGAGCTAGATCTCGGACGAGGGGGGGCTCTACACAACGAGTCTCCTCCCGGTCCTTGAGGTCCCACCTTGCGACGGGTCGGCTACAATCTCTGCGGCAGTTTTGGGGCCAATTCGGCTGGCATAAGACCTACATACCCAAGCTTCGATTGGGGGAAGAAGCTGAGAGGAGAACTTAAAATCGAAACAGCGATTACAACCCGAGAAAAGTGAAGAGAAGGTAAAGATCGTTATCTTTCGATACGGGACAGATTGACAAAAACAGAAAGGAAAAAAAGTAGATTTTTAAACTGCAACAGACTAGTGAAAAGGAGGGGAAGACTCGGCAGGAGTTGTATTTGAAAAGAGACTAAGTTTAAAGAAGTTATTAAAGAAAACGGACTATTGTTTTGAATACCTGTGGCTTTGGAGCTGTGAGAAAAAGACACCATCGCGAGACCTGCTGTGGGAAGACGGGAGACAGGAAGTGCGTAATAACAATAGAGCGGCTGGAGAGAAGCGGCCCTTGCTGGAGGGCAGGAAGTAGGGAATCGCCATTTTTGAAAAGGGAAGGGTCGCGGCTTCAGCGGAAAAGGAAGTAGGCCATTTTGGATTACAAAATCATAGAGAAACCATAGAGAAAAGACGCCCGACATTTTGGACACTTTAAAATTTAATTTTGGCAAGAAGATTGGGACATTTGAAAAAGAAAAACGTTTAATTTTACGCCACGGAGTTAAGGAAGAGAGCAGAGTCGTGGGAGCGAGCCAAAGCAAGCCCCACGATGTCGAAAAAAGAGTGGCAATCGGCAATAGAAAACCTGGACAAAAATCTGGATAAAAAACTTTTAGATATGATTAAAGAGCTTAAGGACACGAAATTGGAGCTGATTAAAGAGGTTAAAGAGGTTACACAGACAGTAAAGTCGGAGCTGTCAGAAGTGAAAAAAGGCATGGAAACGATACGAAGTGAATTACAAGGAACGCAGCAGAGAGTTAAAACAGTAGAAGACGCGATGGAGAATTTAATAGACACGCAACAAACAGAGATGAGATTGGTGAAAGGGAGAATGTCAGTTGCAGAAACTAAACATATGGAGAAGCAGCTACGTTTTCGTGGTTTGCCAGAAGTGGATGGAAAGTCAGCGCAAGAACAGATGACTGAGGTGTTGGCTGAATACCTGGGGAAGGAGGAGGAGGAAATTGTGGCTATCCTAGATGTGGCATACCGGGTGAACTCGAGAATTGCAACCCAGAGGAAATTACCAAGAGATGTGATTGTGCAGTTTACAACACGAAATATGAAAGAGATGATTGTGACAAAACAGTTTCAAGATCCATTGGAGATTGATGGCAAGACGATTATCATAATGAAGGAACTGCCCAGATCAGTGTTATTAGACCGGAAAAAATATAAAGTGCTAATTCAGATTTTGAAGGACATGAAAATCAGGTACAGATGGGAGTTACCGGAAGGAGTGTCCTTTGAGTTTGGAGGGGCCAAAAAACGCATCAGATCTGAGCGAGAGATGGAGCGATTTATTAAGGACAATGAAAAAGACTTACCAACAAGACCATGAGTATGGAGTGTAAAGTATTATCTTGGAATGTAAATGGACTAAACTCACCGAATAAGAGGAAAAACATTTTTCACTGGCTACTAAAACAAAAATGTGACATTGTGTGTTTGCAAGAGACCCATATTAGAAAACAGGATGTAAAATATTTAAAATCTGGAAAACTGGGCAAAGAATTTGTAGCGGCCTCTAATAAGAAAAAAAGAGGAGTGGTGCTGTACCTAAAAGAGGAGCTACAGCCAAAATTTGTTATGAGAGATGTGGAAGCTAGATTTGTAGCAGTGGAATGTATTTGGAATTTAAAGAAAGTGTTGGTAGTCGGACTCTATGCACCTAATGGTGCAAAAGAAAGCTTCTTTGAGGATTTGAGGAAGCATTTAGATGATTTTGTATATGACCAGATAATTCTTGCTGGAGACTTCAATGGAGTGACAGACTTGGAACTAGATAAAAAAACTACAACGGCACAAAAGAAAAAAGGACTTTTACCAAAGCTTTTTTTTTAGTTGATTCAACAAGAGACTCTTGAAGATGTATGGAGGAGAGAATATCCTAAAAGCAGACAGTTTACTTTTTATTCTGCAAGGCATTCTACATTATCAAGAATTGATATGATCTGGGCCTCAAAAGACTTAGCGTTATGGACTAAAGAGGTGGAAATAATGCCGATGGTAGGCTCAGATCATAATCCAATTATGTGGAAACTAGGAAAAAGGAGAAAAAGGAAAGCATGGAGAATAAATGAGGACTTGTTACAGGAAAGAGAGAATATGGAAATATTGAGAAGAGAGACAAAGTTTTTTATACAATACAACGTGAATAAAGAAGTACCAACCAATAAAGTTTGGGATGCTTACAAGGCGGTTGTAAGGGGCATACTAATGGATTTAAATGGTAGAGCAAGAAAGAAGAAAGAGGAGAAAAGACAAGAGATTGAGGAGAAAATAAAAGCCAAAGAAACACAGCTAAAAAAGAGACCAGGGAAAAAGAAAATATACCAGGAAATTAAAATACTTCAAGAACAGCTAACAGCAATGAGTAATAAAGAATTGGAATGGAATCTTAAAAGACTGAATCAAAAAGCGTTTGAGGGCGCTAATAAACCTGGGAAGTACCTGGCATGGCAATTGAAGAAGAAAAGGGAAAAGAAAATAATAAATAAAATTTGTGAAGATAACAAAACGTATTTGGAGCAGACTACCATTAGTAGAGCCTTTTATAAATTTTACGCTAAGTTGTATAATAAGAAAGAAGTGAATAAAGAATCAATAGCGTCATATTTGGAGAAGATCAAACTTCCAGAAATTTCGGAAGCTTGGAGAAACAAGCTGAACAGTGAAGTAACTGACGAGGAAATAAGTAAGGCAATACAATCTGCAAATCTAGGAAAGGCGCCAGGGCCAGATGGACTTACGGCTAAATTTTATAAGGTAATGGCTAATGAACTGGCACCATTCCTAAAAGAGGTGATAAATGGAATTTTAAGGGATCAAAGGATTCCAGCTACTTGGAGTGAAGCGAACATATCATTGATCCCAAAAGAGGGCCAAGACCTGACTAACGTGAAAAATTACAGACCCATATCGCTACTTAACAATGACTATAAAATTTTTGCGAAGATATTGGCAGAGAGATTGAAGGGGTGGCTCTCGGAAGTTATAGAGGAGGAACAAGCAGGCTTTTTGCCAGACAGACAAATAAGAGACAATCTAAGGACAGTGATCAATGCTATTGAATACTACGATAAGCGTTGTGACAAAGAGGTTGGTTTCTTCTTTGTAGATGCTGAAAAAGCGTTTGACAATTTAAACTGGGACTTTATGTTTGCCACTATGGAAAAGCTACAACTGGGAGAAAGATTCATCAGAGCAATTAAGGAAATCTACAGAGACCAGACTGCAGCAATTGTGGTGAATGATGAATTGACTAAGAAATTGACGATAAGCAAAGGAACAAGACAAGGTTGCCCGTTATCTCCATTGTTGTTCATTTTAGTGTTGGAGGTTCTGATGATACAAATACGTCAAGATGAGGAAATTCGGGGAATTAAAATAAAGGATTATTCATATAAGGTCAGAGCATTTGCGGATGACATAATGTTAATTGTAGAGGACCCACTGGAGAATATGCCAAGAGTGATAGATAAGATTAAGGAGTTTGGAGACTTGGCAGGTTTTTATATTAACAAAAAGAAGTCAAAGATACTATGCAAAAACATGACCAAGCAGAAACAACAACTATTAATGGAAACAACGGACTGTGAAGTAACAAGCAAAGTGAAATATTTGGGAGTCGAATTAACTGCAAAGAATATAGATTTGTTCAAAAACAATTATGAAAAATTATGGACTCAGATAGAGAGAGACTTGATTAAATGGAACAGATTGAATTTGTCATGGTTGGGTAGGATTGCAGCAGTTAAGATGAATGTGTTACCAAGAGTAATGTTTTTGCTACAGACAATACCAATCATCAGAGACTCTAAACAATTTGAAAAATGGCAGAGGAAAATATCAGATTTTGTTTGGGCAGGCAAGAAGCCTCGAGTGAAAGTGAAAGTTCTACAAGATGCAAAGGAAAGAGGCGGAATGCAACTGCCCAATCTGAGACTTTATCATGATGCAATCTGCCTAGTTTGGTTGAAAGAATGGATGACATTAAAGAATAAGAAACTACTAGCCCTAGAGGGATATAAAAAAATATTTGGATGGCACGCATATCTATGGCATGACAAAGTAAAGGTCAACTCGATGTTCCTGCATCATTTTGTACGGAGAAGTTTATATACAATCTGGAAGAAGTACAGAATTTATCTACAAGAAGGAACTCCATTGTGGGTGGTTCCGTATGAGGTGATAGACCCGAGAGCTGTTGATAATGAACAACAATGTTTAACATACAAAGAAATAACTAAAACTGAAGCATCTAAACTTAGAATAAAGACGCAAGAGGAACTATCACCTAACTACGACTGGTTCCAGTACAGACAGATTAGAGACTTGTATAACTCGGACTCTGTAAAGGGAGGTATACGAATAGAGAATTCGGAACTAGAGCAGACCCTTCTTAAAGAGGACAAGAAAAGAATATCCAAGGTATACCAAGTACTGTTGAAATGGTATACCGAGGATGAGATAGTTAAAACACAAATGGTGAAATGGGCTATAAACTTTAATAAAGAAATAACAATGGAGGCATGGGAATACTTGTGGAAAACTACAATGAAGATAACGACATGTACTAATATTAAAGAGAACATTTACAAAATGATTTACCGTTGGTACATGACACCAAAGAAGATTGCGCTAGGGAATTTGAATACTTCTAATAAATGCTGGAAATGTAAGAAGCATGAGGGCTCCCTCTATCACATGTGGTGGTCGTGTGAGGTAGCTAGGCAGTACTGGGGGGAAATAATAAGAGAAATGAGTGAAATTTTACAATTTCAAATTAATAAGAACCCAGAACTCCTGCTACTGAACTTGGGAATGGAGGGAATTCCAGCCCAATACAGGACGTTGATATTTTATATGACAGCAGCAGCCAGACTTTTGTATGCACAAAAATGGAAAGTACAAGAAGTGCCAACTATTGAAGATTGGATCTACAAATTGCTGTACATGGCAGAAATGGATAAGATGACAAGAAAACTGAGAAATCTGGACTCAGGGCAGTTTAACACAGACTGGGAGAAGCTGAAACAATATCTGGAGAAGAAATGGGAGGTGGGAGGAAAACTGTGGCAGTTTGAGAACTACTGAAGTATAACAAAAGTATAATAGAGGGGGGTGACTTTACCGAGGGAGGAAGAGATAAATGTGAATTAATAAGCAGTTAACAGATTGATATATAAATAGATATATATAGGTTAATAGAGAGAATATTGATAGAAAATAATTAATGATAAGGTTTAAATATAAGGAGTGAATAACTAAAAATATTTTCTTTCTTTGATAAGATTTATATGCACCAAACTGAATGTACAGAAGAGTCAAATTGATTGACTATGTGATGTGCTATATAGAACTACCATAAAAAGATAGAATGAGGAATATATAGAGAATAAGTCAAATTGTTTGATTTGAATGTAAGATTTTTATGGTTCATGATATATAGAAATATTTGAAACTGGAAAATGGGATAAATTGTTTATCTAAGATGGAAACAAAGACTTACAGTTTGGGTATATAACGAGAAAGGTAGTTAAGGATGTACTGCTTAATATAATAGAGAGTGTATATCTGTTTTAGATAGAGGAATTTAACAGAAGTAAGGGAAAAGGGACAAAGGGTGGGAAAGCTGTTGGAAGTCAACAAAAGGGGGGGGAAAGGGAGGGGGTTAGGAATGAAAAATTTGGGGAAAATTGAATGTAATGTAAAAATAATGGATTCTAACCCAATAAAATTTTTTTCAAAAAAAAAAAGAAAATACAAGAGGCAGATAAGGCATTAACAGAAACTGCAGATATACAAAAGGCATTTTATCAGTACTATACAAATCTGTATGAGAGATGTGATGTGTCAGTGGAAAAAATAGATAAATATATTAATAAACAGAAGTTACCTAAGATCACGGAACAACAAAGACAAATTATGAATGGACCTATAATAGTAAGAGAAGTGGGAGAAGCCATAAAAAAGAGTAAGTTGGGGAAAGCTCCTGGACCAGATGGCCTCCCAAGTAGCTACTATAAGTGTTTTGAGGATGAACTGCTTCAGCCTTTACAAAAGACGATGAACTCTATTTTAGAAGGAGGGAAAATGCCAGACTCATGGACGGAGGCCAACATAACACTTATTCCAAAAGATGGACAAGATCACACATTGACAAGAAACTACAGGCCAATATCGCTATTAAATAATGACCATAAGCTGTTTGCATCAATCTTGGCAGGAAGACTTAAAAGTATCCTACAGGACATTATTCATGAAGACCAAAGTGGATTCCTACCTAAGAGGTATCTAAAGGACAATGTAAGAACAGTATTGGATATTCTGGAATACTTAGAAAAACATAATGAAAGACAAGTTGCTTTGATTTTCCTAGACGCCGAGAAGGCTTTTGACAACTTAAACTGGAAATTTTTGTTTAAGATATTGGAAGATATGGACTTTGGGGGCCATTTTATTAAATGGACTAAGTCAATTTATACAACCCATACTGCACGGATAGTCATGAACAGAGAGTTAACCAAACCATACGGAATACAAAGATGCACTAGAAAGGGCTGCCCATAGTTACCTTTGTTATTTATACTGATGCTTGAAGTTTTAAATAGGGACATAAGACAAGATGAGAGAATTCGAGGTGTTAAGGTGAAACAGGGGAACTACAAACTGAGAGCCTTTGCAGGTGATTTGGTGTTGATTTTGGAGGACCCTATGAAAGGAATTGAAACTAATGACAAAATTGAAAGAATTTGGTGTAGTGGCTGGTTTTAAAGTTAATAAGCAGAAAACCAAAGTCTTAACTAAAAATATGAAAATACAAGATCAAATGAAACTTGAGAGCATAACAGGGTTTAAGGTTGAGAAAAAGGTAAAATACTTGGGTATTACTTTGTCAAATATGAACTGTATGTTATTCCAAAATAATTATATTAAGACTTGGAAAGAAATTAAAAGGGATATGCTAAGATGGGATAAAATTCAATTATCGCTGTTGGGAAGAATAGCTACAATTAAAATGAATGTCTTAACTAGAATGTTATTCCTATTTCAGACAATTCCTGTATTGACAACAGAGACACCATTTAAGCAATGGCAGAAGGATATATCGAGATTTATATGGCAAGGCAAAAAGCGAAGGGTTAAATTTAAGGTTCTACAGGATGCAAAAGAAAGAGGAGGTTTGGGCCTCCCAGATTTGAGATTATATTTTGTGGCTAACTGTTTGGTTTGGATGAGGGAATGGATACTGCTAAAAATAGAAGATTACTGGACCTGGAAGAGCATGATCTAAAATTTGGGTGGCATTGGTATCTATGATATGATAAAGTTAAAGCCAATGTAGAGTATAATAATCATTATGTAAGGTGTGCAATCCTGAGAGTATGGAATAAATACAAACTTACCTCTCTGGCTGTCATTGCAAGAAGCTCATTTTAGAAAGGAAATGGTTAGTCCACCTAAGTGGTTAACTTATCAGGATTCACTGGAATTCTCTCAGGACCAAGTTAAAATTAAATTAAGAGAGAACTTAGCAGCAGAAGGGCATGCCTGTCAGTGGTTTCCATATATGCAAGTTTTGGAGAGATTCAAACTAGACAAGAGTCATTATGACTTTCAGAAATCTAAAACTGAATTTGAAATAGCCCTTTGTACAAATGATGAACATGTTATTTCTAAAACGTATAAACTTTTGTTGAGGTTTGAGACGGAGGAAGAGCAAGTAAAAGAATGTAAAATTAAATGGGTGAAAAATTGTGGACATGATATATTAATGGAGCAATGGGAAAATATGTGGACAAGAGGGCTGAAATTTACATTAAGCTCCAGTATTAATTTTTTTTTTTACAAAATGATGTATCGTTGGTATATGACTCCTGAAAAATTGGCTAGAATGTATAAGGGGGCCTCAAATGTATGTTGGAAATGTGCTAAACAAGAAGGGACATTTTTTCATATGTGGTGGACATGTAAGAAAGCAAAGAGTTTTTGGTTGCAGATACAATCATCGATTCAGAAGATTTTGAAGATTAAACTTCAGCTGAAACCAGAGACTTTTCTGTTGGGAATAATGGACAGTAAGTTGGAAAAAAGTTTTAGAATACTGTTCTTATACTTTATTACAACAGCAAGAGTACTTTATGCACAAAAGTGGAAAACTACAACAATGCCTACAGTGGAGGAATGGTTAACAAAAGTTTTGGAGTTTACGTTAATGGCAAAACTTACTGCATTAATTAGAGAAAGGACATTAGTTAACTTCTTGACTGAATGGAAACCGTTAATAGACTTTTTGCATGAAATGGATAACAGGGTTTTGATGACATCTGGATTTATGGATTAAGAAACAGGAACAATAGAAAAAAGAGGGGCTTTGTGACTAACGTAGAATAAGTGGGACTCTAGAAATGATATATACTTGTTGCGGAGAAAATTGGAACTCAACTTGTAGTGTAATTTGGGGGGGGGGGTTGTTTTCTTTTTTCTTTTCCTCTTAATTTTATAGATATATGTATTGTTACAAGGAGCCCCATGGTGCAGAGTGGTAAGCGGCAGTACTGCAGCCCAAGCTCTGCTCATGACCTGAGTTCGATCCTGGCAGAAGCCGGGTTCAGGTAGCCTGCTCAAGATTGACTCAGCCTTCCATCCTTCCGAGGTCAGTAAAATGAGTCCCCAGTTTCCTGGGGGTAAAGTGTAGATGACTGGGGAAGGCAATGGCAAACCATCCCATTAAAAGCCTGCCAAGAAAACGTCATGATGCGACATCCCCCCATGGGTCAGTAATGACTCAGTGCTTGCACAGGGGACTACCTTTACCTTTATGTATTGTTAATGTGTTATGTTTAGAATTGTGTGTTTTTTCTTGTTCTCTATGTTTGTTGTTTATTGTGGTGTGGTGTGTAGTTTATAGTTTAAATAAAGAAAATTTTAATTCTAAAAAAAGAAAGTAAGCAGCAAAGACGTGGAAAACCTGCGGTATCTTTATCTTGCATTTTCTTCGTAAGACACATGTAGAGTCTGGGGACAAGGGAGAACTGCTTGGCGGGATGGGATATTTTGCCACCATTCTCACGAATACTCTTCTGCCATTATCCAGTTTTATTTACCTGAACTATTATCCAACAGACAATTCAGGGAGAAATGGGGGCGGGGTGCAAAGGTTTCCCTCAGAATTCTAAATGTACCTTGATAGTCCAGTTACCAAGGCAACCAGATAGCCCTCCCAATAATCTGGTATTGAGTACTGGAAGACAGGGCTCTCCAACCTCTTTGGGCTTCTGGGAACCTTTGGAATACTGACAGAAGGTGGTGGGCACAAACAAAAACAGCTACCAGAAGAGGCAGAGCCAAGCATAAAATGCTCACAATTACCTTACAATTACAAATATTTACTAATTTATTTAAAATATTTAAGTCCTTTGCTTTGTATTCAAGGCCTGAACAACAGTGTTGCAAAGCCAATTTTGATTTAATTTCAGAAATTATCTGTTTCTGAATCTCAGAACCAAGTCGGTACCTCTTTGACAGGGTGCTGTGCTGGGTCTGAAAGTGTCTTTCAATGTTGTGATTTGGGGGGATTATGTCACCAGAAGAACACAAGCTCTACTTGGCACAAGCCAAGTCTGGCCCCACCCACTTCCTGAAAAATCCCAGCGGGCATAGAAAAAGGTGTCTGCCCACAGTCTACATGTTCGGGACCCCTGCTCGATGCACTGGGAAAGCTCTACAATGCATCAACAATTGGAGGGGCCAAGGAAATCCAATATATGACCTGCAAAGAAAGCAGAGGTCCATAGGTCAGGTTTGGTTTAGGGCCACTTTTCATTTATTTTTATCCACTCAAGCTCTAAAACCAGAAGAAAGCCTCCATGAGGAAAGTATGATTGGTTGGTGGGAGGCAGAAGGAAGAATTTAACAAGTGAAAGGATAGGTGGGGGCAGGTTTTTCCCCTCAGTTTTATCCTGATAATCACCCTGTGAGATAAGTTAAGCGGAAGGAGACTGACTGATACAAGGGCCGTTTCCACCGATGGCCCATTCACCGAATGCTCCTGGCTTTTCCCCTTCACTCCACATGTCTCTGATTTCAAAACGGTAGCAGGTAGTTTGGCTTCCATTTTTTTCGGTGCCTTTTCTAAGAATGCACTTTCCTGCGGTCCCTGAAAAGGTACCAAAAAAATGGAAGCCAAACAGTCTGCTACCATTTTGAAATCAGAGACATGTGAAGGAGAAAAGTTGCCAGTGTTCGGTGAGTGGGCCATCCCTCTAAGGACATGGGGAAATAGCCAAGGTCACCCAGCAAGCTTCCATGGCAATGGGTAGATTCAAACAGTCTAAATATTACACCATGCTGATTCTGCCTGTTTTATGTTTTTCTTTAAACGCTGAGTGTTTTGCAAGAAGTATAAAATGTGTGGGAACATACATCTGAAAAGTTAACAAGAGGCTCTGTATGGATATATTCAGTGGATCTGCGGAACCTTCTAATTTATTGTGGGAACTGGAAAGGTACTGCTTCTATTCATTTTTGTCCTAATCTCTGTGGGGAATCTTACATTAACTATGACTAGTCCTGAGTAGAGATGTGCACGAACAGCAATACGAACAAAAAAAAGCCACCAACAGCCCAATATGCTGTTCACGAGCAAGCTGTTCGTGAGGCCCCATTCCAGCTAAACATGTGTTCATTCCGAGCCCTCTTTGTGGCGTTTTTCAGCCATTCGTAAAGCCAGACAGTCTGGCGCCTTTCAATCAATTCCCCTGGCAACATAGGTATGGACTGTCTGAACTCTATCTGAACACCTCCTGGCTTTCCTTATGGCTTCCAGTAGCTTCCAGCAGATAGTTCAGTTTTTGCCACTGTGAAAAGAACATGAAAGGAAAGGGGGAGACTCATGGCTCATGCCTTTCCCGGGATGCAATATCTCTGAAACTTGGGAGGTCTTCAGAGGACAGTGAGGACTATTTCCCCTGCAACTTTGGTGGGTATTGGACATTGGGAAGGTCAGTTTGTAACCCCTCAAAGTAGCTTCCAGCAGACAGTCCAGTTTTTGCCACTGTGAAGAGAAAATGACATGAAAGGGAGAAACCCATGGACTCTCCTTTCCCTGGCTCAAGTTCAGCTAAATCCCAAGGGGGCCATTCTCCCACGAACCTCTAACTATGAACATGTTCGTGAACATGTCATATCCATCGATGTTCGTGAATCCCTGTTCATGGATGGCAACGAACAACGAACATCATGTTCGGGTTTTTTTCCTGTTCATGCCTATCTCTAGTCCTGAGTCGCAGTTCTCCTATCTATAATATGGGAATGATATTGATATATAGGAATTGATATAGGAATTGATATAGGAATTGATATATAGGAAGCTCCTTGAATACTCAAAAAGCTCAAACAAAACCAGATGTATTTTGGAACTACTTTGTAGACACCCCTTTTATCTTCCTGACTGTGTACACATTCTCATTCAGGTTATAGTATAATTCAAAACTAATTCAATTTACATGACATCATGAGCAGTTTTCTATGTGTTAAGGCTTGACACGAGGTGATAGAATTTCAATTATCACTCATTCCTTTATTGTTATGACACATACTGCCCCCCTGGTCTTTAACTATGCTCCCCTCACCCCTGATATCTTCTCATTACTCAGCAAAGAAAGACCAGCTGGAACGCAAGAATGCTCTGCACAATTCAGAAGGCACTAATGCTTTAACAAGAGCTTCTCATACACAAGATGCGAAACGGCGATGGCCGTTCACAATGTGAATAGAAAAGTGCTAGCACATTAAGACATTTCTTTGTGAATTAGTTACCTCAAAGAGGACACATTATTGCTTTTCTCCAATAGGTACAGCCTCTATCATTTAGAATAACCATCTTTTATGCATTTGCATAATTGTCTTGTCAGATATCTTAAGCATTTAAGATGTTCATTATAAAAAAAAAATCTACATCAAAAATCCTGAAACACAGAATGTGGGATTCCTTTCTGAGATTTTTTTTTGGGGGGGCCACAATTTCTTCCAGTAAAATATATCAGTTAACTTGCTTCCTTATACCTAAAGTTCTATAAAATTTAAGAACTGTTTTTAATGGTAAACTGCACAAGCCTCATTGAAGAGTAAGTGTAAGAATTTTGCTTGCTTCCCAGAACTCCTCGTCTCTCTGCAGTCTCCCCCCTCCCCATTTCCCATTGAGCCCCTTCACATTACTTGAGTGGGTAAAGGGAACCCACTAAACTGCCATACAAAATATATTGCTACCAGAACCTATGGCAGAGAGGGTCAAATCAGAGATGGGTGATTTCAATAAAATCGTATTAACAAAAATAGAGTTCTTCTGTGCAATCTACAACTCATTCTCCAATTCAGATTCAGCATACCAAAATACAGTTTAAATATATCTAAACTGCTAGTTTCTGTAATCATTTTGACATGTACATCTGATGGTTGAAGTTCCATCTGTTGTTCAATCAGTTGTAAGCAATATCAAGTTTACCAAAAACTAATCTTACACATAAAATATTTTTATGGTCTAAAGTTTCACTGGATGGCCTTTTGCCGCTGGGAACTCTGGTTATTTTTGAAGTCAACCTTCTCTTACCCATTATATTGAAACAATTGCAAAAAAAAAAAGATGTTCTGAATTTTAGCTTAATATTCATAGGGACTTCTACAAATAGTTGGTGACAAGTTCTTTTGCTACAGACTTTTGTAAACTCAGCCCAGTCTAAACCGAATTGACATCTTGTGTGAAAAATGACGATTCAATGCATCTTGACTATGAATGACATTTTCCCTCATGCAATTAAAACTGAGTTTCTTTTACCTCAAAGGTTTCAAGTTATTGATATTGGTGATGGCAGAAAAGATGCTGAAAAAGAATTGTACTCCATTTGTCTCACACCCTTGGTTGGACAAGATGACAGCTAGTGGCATGGTTATTTATATTCTCTGCATTTTAAGATAACTTTTCCATAATGTTTCAGTGTTGTACTGCTAGGAAATGAATCCTATGTTTTCCTGCAATTCCAAAAGCATAATTTTGACAAACCTAGTCTAGTAATATAATGTGTTTGTTTACAAATGGGAAAAAGCAACTGTAACATATAGCAAATATTCTAAAAGATAATTTGTTACTAGATCGCCTTGAAAAGCTCTCATTAGAATTCTTTCGTTCATTCCTACAACCACATAAACTTGTCAAAGGAAGAAGCAGCCTAGAGTGGCTAATGCAAGAGTATTACTTCATTTAAAATCTATTCGCCTTGGTCTGGAGCCCAATGTTGCACCTAAAGCAAAGGAATGTGCCTGAAACATCCATTGAAGTGAATAGGAAAGCTGCTTCTGGTGGTAGCGATCCGTGTGTGGTCCACATGGTTGGAGTAGAGTGATTGTGTAGCAGATGAGCAACTGCCTCCTACACCGTTCTGAATGCAGACCGTCTTTCCAAATAACTGAGCGGCGCGGAGGGCAATCTCAACTCCCCTCTGTCTGGAGATCAGGGGGCGGGGCCACCAGCCATGTGACCATTTTCAAGAGGTTCCGGAACTCCATTTCCCTGCATTCCCCCTGAAAAAAAGCCCTGGCTTTAGATATGCTAATATTTAGTTCACAAGTAGCTTCATACTTCCTGTTAAGAACCCCATGGCAAGGTTATTATAGGTATACTCCAACAGCCTTTAAAAACAGCTGATACTAAAGAGAAAGCTATAAACATGCAGAATTTTTAGGGGCATTTTCTTGTAGAGCAGGAGAAATGATAAAAGCATTGAGAAATATGAGTACAGAGCATTTTTGCCCTAAATACATAAAGGAGAGCCCAAAGCGTTCCCAAGGCAACTTTTCCCTACAGCTCTTCACTCTCTACAAATGATGGAGGGTCAAAGAGTAATTAATTCTGAAAGATAACAAGCTGATGAGGATGAGCCAGCAATTTCTAGCAGAGAATGGGCAATTTCTGCTCACCTCACCAGGACAGGGTTTGGGTTGTGGTATGGTATGAGCATGGTATGATCCCAGCCACAGTATAAGAACGAGCTGGATAATTTGACTCATCCTATACCACTTGAAGTTGCAGGAAAGGAGGCTTCCCCTGACACAGATCCAGAGGAGTCGGTCGTGTTAGTCTGTAGTTGCAAAACAGGAAAGAGTCCAGTAGCACCTTTAAGACTAACCAACTTTATTGTAATATAAGCTTTCGAGAATCACCAGAGAGCCTTTGTCAGATGTATCATCAGCTTTCAAGAACCACAGCTCTCTTCATCAGATGCATCTGACAAAGAAAGCTGTGGTTCTCAAAAGCTGACAATGCATCTGACAAAGAGAGCTGTGGTTCTCGAAAGCTGATGACGCATCTGATGAAAAGAGCTGTGGTTCTTGAAAGCTGACAATGCATCTGATGAAGAGAGCTGTGGTTCTTGAAAGCTGACAATGCATCTGACGAAGACAGCTGTGGTTCTCGAAAGCTGACGATGCATCTGACAAAGAGAGCTATGGTTGCATCTGATGAAGAGAGGGAAGGCACTCTTAGTGGAACAGGTCCTTGGGATCCAACCCAATGCTCGAATGCTCCCCCATGAAACAAACTCCAGACGTATTCAAAATACTTGCATCCTTTACAAGAGGTAAAATACTAAAGACTAATACTAAAATACTAAAACAAGTTTTTCATTTTATTTAACTGAGTGAGAAGACGGCACGAAGAGGAAAGCACACAGGCCATCTGGAACCATACACTTCAGCTGAGAAGAAAACATGGTGAACTGACCGAGGCCCTTCCATTTGAGCAAATGAAGAATTTAAAGGGCAAATAGGCAGCGTCTCTCTTGCTAGGTTTATTAATTGAACCCATCCTCTCAGATAGCAACTCCCACATAAAACTTTTTTTTGCCTGTGGTGGTAGTGGTAACATATGAAGGCGTCTTATACCAATTCAGAACATCAGTTAGGTGTCAGAGTGTCAGTTTGCTGTTCAGTTCTCGAGCCAAAGCTACGCCATGTTCTCATGTTATAATCTGTAGCTGTTTAGTTCTCTCCCTCCAGGCCCAGGTGCTGCCCAGGCTGCCTATATCCATGGGAGCGAAGAATTCTTATCAACCCATTCTGGCCGACCTTGACGTCCTCGCCTTCCCAGGCCTTCTAGACAGGACTAAGGGGGGAGGCTGGGAATGGGTGTTTGAAGTGTTGTTACTTTCATTTTGTGTGTCATTCTCAACAAAGCTTTCATTCAGCCAAGGCTTTCCTAGTCCTTGGAATATGGCTACTTGTATCCTGAGCATTGTCTTTCAATAAACCTTTTGGAATCAAGAAACTTTGTGCTTCTTGCAGAAGGGGGGAGACGAACTCTAGATAACTGGGATTCCATAGTCTGACATTAGGGCTCCCAGGTCCCTTCCTGCCAGGAGGGTAAGGGGACCTGGCAACCCTAACATCAGTCCGTCTGCTCTAAATGGCAACGGCTTTCCCGCAGAAAAATCTTTCTCACCTCTGCTGAGGTCTTCACTATCTGAGATCCTCCATAAAAAGAGATGCCGGAGATCAAATGTAGAAACTTGGGTATGCAAAAGGACCCTATGCTGTCCCTTTCCTCAGGTTTCAGAGGCAGACAAACCAAAGAGTCAGCAAGATAGTGCGGTCAGGGCATCTGTTTACTGTTTACTGCTCTGACTATCCTTCGATGGATAGATTGCTATTCTCAGGACTTCTTCCTTATGACATCTCTTCCTGGCTTTGTCACAGCCACCTTCTCCTTCTCTCCATCTTGCAACCATGCAGGACTTGCCCTGCCATCCATGCCCATCCTTAGATTAGATAGTTAGATAGACTCTATCTCTCCTCCTTTCCTATCAAAGTATGGAGTTCTTATAATAAAGAACTTTTATTTCCTTTCTGAACATAAGCAAGTGTATGGTTTGTCATTTTCTCTCCTGCACTAACACCACCCAGCAGAACCGTCTCACAACCACCGTAATCGTGCTTTTTCATTGCAAAAGATATACTCTGCTAAAGACCCAACTATGGAATTCTTTAATTAAGTTTCTGGGGCCAACATATGATTTATTTATCAAAAGGCAGAGTGGATAAAAATCAATGATTAATTTAAAAAAAAAAAGATTTTTAAAAATTTAAATTGGATTTGTTTAATAAAATGTTTTTTGAGGAAAAATCTATCTAAAGATAGTTTTCTGATTAAGATACATTATAGTCCAACAGTTATTCATCATGAAATAAGGATATGTTTTTAATTATGTAGCATGAGGCTGTATATTCATGCAATGTTTAAATTTTTGGTAAACGGATTCCATTAATCCATTCACAATGTCATGCTCTTCCAGAGGTTTCTGTTAGATTATTGGACAGTTTTTCTAACTAGAAGATGTTATCACAGATGCTTGGTTTTACAGTTCTCAAACTATGAATTTGTATCTGTACTGCAGACATCATATGCCTCTTCTTCACAGCAAGAAGGTCATAAAATAAACATATAGAGCTGAGAGAAAAAAGACCTTAATCCTATTGTTCCTCTGCACATTTATGTTCACAGACTCAACCCCTTACCTCTTAAGAGCGAAGTTTCAAAAAATTCAATAAATAGAAGATTGTTGGGAGTGGAATAGATCTGCACAAGAAGCTAAGTGTGAGGAGTCTTTATGCAGAAAAGAATGAGTCTTTATGCAGAAACCATGATTAAAATCTAGTCTTACTGACTAGTGATTTAAACCGTGATTTCAATCTATTTGATTTCAATCAAATCCACCCTGTCAAAAGGTGTGTTCAGTTACTGAGTCACGGGCACTTCCCCAGAGGACGATGGAGACATGCCCGAACCCATGAAGCTGCCTTTTACTGAACCAGACCTGGGGTTCATTGAGATCCGTTCTGTCTATTCAGACTGGCAGCAGCTCCCTGGGGTCTCAGGCAGGGGCCTTCCACACCATCCGGGACCTGACCCTTTTTACCTGGAGATATCAGGGCTTGACTCCGGAACCAGATGCTTTGCCACTGAGCCGGGCCCCCTCTCCCACAAACAGCATCATTCACTCGGCCGTATTTTGTTCCCCAAAATGCGGCAGTAAAGATCTGATGGCACGGTAGTCTTTTATTTAACTCCTACAGGTGCCATATTAGAATTCATGCCTCCTTTTTTACTTCTTCTTCTGTGAATGGAATGAAAAAAACAACCAAGAATTCTTTGAGTAGAAAGGGCATATAGGTTGATCAATGGACACAGGCTCCTCAACAAAAAGAGACTTTGGGGAGACTGGTCCACAATTGTTCTTGAACCTCACAGGAACCCATCCTAAATATGTTTACATTGCACAGTTTCTTTTATCTTGAAATGCACCCTAACTGCCCCTGTCTCTGCCTGCAAACCAGCCACCTCCCCACTTGCTCCTACAAGAGATTTTCTTTGTTATCAGTCATTAATGCAAGTAGGTTTCACAGCACATCCCAGAATCTGCCCACACTCGTTTTCCTCAATTAAAAAAAATGTAATTTCACCATAGCCATATATCTTGGATTGTGTGTGTGTGTGTGTGTGTGTGTGTGTGTGTGTGTGTGTGTGTGAGAGAGAGAGAGAGAGAGAGAGAGAGAATCCTCTGGTGAAACTGCCACTGTCTGCTTCAGTATAATTAGCAGAGCTGTTACACAAAGAATTGCTCTGTCAGGAAATGTCAGTGTCATTAAGCATCAGTCCCAGTCTGCATTCAATTTTCCTGCCTGGCTCAGAAAATTTTAATCATGGGTCACAATTCCCATGTAAAATTTTAACAATTTTTAAATACCTTTTTAAAAACATCTCCATGCCCAACTTAGATGGCAATTGTCCTTGCAGTCTAACAAGTTGTAGTATTTGGCATTACGTGCTAAACATGATGTATGGCTTCACCGCTGTCTCTTCGTAGCTCCATCAAAACCCTTCATGGTGAACATTCTAAAGCTCTCATATTAAAAGTAGGGAGATGGGAGTACAAGAGTAACTGTGTTTATTCTGGACAGTGTTTGCCAAACATCAGATAGCTGGGGGTCTGGCAGTGCAATCCTATGGAGAGATACTCCAGTCTAAGTCCATTGACTTCAACGGGTTTAGACTGGAGTAACTCACCATAGGATTGAACTATGGGAGTGGCTCTGCTAGATGTTTACATCAAGAAGGACTGAATTACTCACAGTGCACAGTTACACTCTTCTAAGCCCACTGACTTCAAAAGATGTAGAAGGGTACAGCTCTGTTTAGGATTGCAATGTCAATCATGTCCAAGGCAGAGATGCAGTGGACTTATATTTTTCAATGGAGGGTAAAGGTAAAAGGTAGTCCCTTGTGCAAGCACTGAGTCATTACTGACACATGGGGGGATGTCGCATCATGACATTTTCTTGGCAGACTTTTGTTATGGGGTGGTTTGCCATTGCCTTCCCCAGTCATCTACAGTTTACCCCCAGGAAACTGGGCACTCATTTTACTGACCTCAGAAGGATAGAAGGCTGAGTCAACCTTGAGACGGCTATTCGAATCCAGCTTCCGCCAGGATCAAACTCAGGGCTGCAGTACTGCAGCTTACCACTCTGCACCACAGTTGACAAAAAGCAAGGCCACTGTTACGAATCATGCAGAGAAACACCAGGCACAGCATCCTCTGCTGGTGGCAACTTCAGGCTCACCTGAGCCTATAATTATTTAATCTGTGTTTCTCCCAGGGAGCTAGCAGCATGCCAGCATACTTGACGCAGTGAGTAACTGCCCATTTTGTGTTTAACTGTTGTTACTCCTCTCCGTTTCACAGAGGTATGTTCTCCTGCCCTGGAAGTAGGAGGGACGGGCAGAGCGATGAGGTAGCAGCCGGCTGGTGGTGGTTGGTGAGCCTCATTTCAAGTGTCTGACTCTGATTCAAAATGGGGCGAGGCTCTTTCAAGCTTTGTCTGGGTGACTGCAGGTCTAGTGCAGAATGATGCAACTCACATAATGTTTATGTACATGTTTATAGGCCCACCTTTCTCCTAAATAAGTGGGACTCAAGGTAGGTAATATCAATAAAGAGTACAAAACACAATTCGGAACAACAACATTGAAACAGCCATGGTTGGGGTGGGGGCGGGGGCTTTAAAAACCAGGGAACTCACCAGGCAACCATCTTGAAGAGCCAAAGGCCCTTCTAAAAAGTGCAAACTTGCAGGCCCTCTAAAACTGCAGATCTTTGTTTTTCCTCTGGATAGCTATTTTATAACACCAGACACAACCACTGCAATAACTGGATGCATAATGTCATGCTACGATACATGTCTGTGGAAGACTGTATTTGGTAAAAGCTCAGAAGCTTGTAGAACACTTTTGCATCAACTGAAGATGGTCTGTAGTACAGCGTTAAGCTTCACAATCAAAGGATGATATCAGGAAGTGTGGCAATAATTGCATTACTATTGTGCTATGGGTTGAATCCTGGGAGGGAAGATGGCATGGTATGGCCTGATCTCAGAAGCTGCGCAGGGTCAGTACTTGGATGGACAACCACTAAGGAAGACTCTGCAGAGGAAGGCAATGGCAAAACCACCTCTGCTTCTCACTTGCCTTGAAAGCTCCTTGCTGGGGTTGTCATAAGTCGATTTCAACTTGACGGCACATACACACACACACACACACACACACGGGTTGCATGGGTTGGATCCAGCCAACTTTTCACTCAGCCTTGTCCAATTCCCTCTTCATTATAGACTGTGTCCTAATTTCATGTGGCTTTTATATAAGCAGGTCCCTTGACCTTCTGCATATCTTCTTTGGTTGGTTAAGGGGACTCCAGCAGAAAAACTGACTGGGCCCAGGTCTATGTTTTTTCTTAGCTGGAGTAAAAAGGCACCATATGAGTCAGAGGCATTGCATATGAAAAGTAATATTCTTGCACCCCTGTATATTTTTATCTATTGTAGGTGTTCAAATTAGCTAAGGCTGATCTATAAACAGACTTGCTAACTTGCAAAAGCCTTATGACATTAACGTCTTTGCAGCATATTGAAAACTATGAAGTGTGACAAAAGTGCTAAACATTATTTAAAAAAAACTACCTCTTCCAGTCAAATGTCCTCACCCACACGGAAGAAGTGCAATGTCATCTTCTCCATACTTTACCAATATCATCACTGTGGAAAACAAACCAAGTCTGTATTTTAAAAAACTGAGTAAGATTTCTTGGTTTCTGTATTGCTGGTTCTTATCCAACGAGACACCCAAGAGCCATTGGTGTAGTGGCTAAGAGCGCAGGACTCTAATCTGGAGAGCCAGGGTTGATTCCTCCACTTGGAGCCAGCTGGGTGACCTTGGCTCAGTCACAGCTCTCTGGAGCTCTCTCAGCCCTACCTACCTCACAGGGTGTTTTATTGTGGGGATAATAACATACTTTGTAAACCGCTCTGAGTGGGCATTAAGTTGTCCTGAAGGGCAGTATATAAATCGAATGTTGTTGTTGTTGTTATTATTGATGATGATGATGGAATGCTATGTGTATAAACCCCTTACATAGATAAGGATAACTTCTGCTTACAGGCTACTCTGCATGCATCTCTATATCTACCACAGGAAGGAAGATTTGCAAAATCTGCTGCTGATGTCATCCCTGTCATAGCACAGTACACAACACACAGGTACTTCCTGGATGGCTCTGAGGAACCCAGGCATCCGAGTCCTGAAGGTCCCCTTTATAGAAGGGAACGTTAAACACATTGCACATAAAACAGAATCAGACTCAAACTCAGAACATGGAAATAAGCCGTCCAATAAGCTGCAAATATTGTTAAAAATATTTTTTAAATGACAGCAAACAGAAACCAAGAATTTGTTGCACATACAGCTATTCCTTTTTCCTGTAAAGAAACGTCTTAACAGATTTATGAGAGGAGAGGAGGCACAAGTTGGGCATCCACAAGGAGTGAGTTCCCTGCACAAGGAGCCATCCATGAGAAAGGCCTGCGCCTCCCAGCCTCCACTTAACTGGCAGGCCCCAGAGCAGGATGATTTGAGCTTGTGTGAAGAAAGGTGATCTTTCAGCTATCCTGGACCCACGTACACCATCTACCTTAGCTATGTCCTCTGAGGTCCCTCCTGTACTGGACAAGATCTATGTAAATATATCTTGCGTAGTATTGCCTAGGATCGCATTGAACACATGAAGTTGTCTTATACCGAGTCAGACCCTTGAATCTATCAAGGTCAGTCTCAGCTAATCTGATGTTGCCAAGGACCGCCCCCCCCCCCCGTTATGGAGCACACCCTGAACTGTGCCAGCTTCCTGCCATGCTGTTTTGAGGCTCCACCAAAGACTCTAAGGGCAGCATTGCCCATGTCTGTTGCATGTTCTCTCTGCTGTAATGGACTGTGCCACCTATGCCTGTTTCCTTCCTCCTTGGACACCTACCTCACCTGGGCCCAGAGCCATGCCACTAGCAGCACAGTGCCAGCCGGAGGAACTCTCCACAAGCCTGGCCAGGCACCCCCTGGTCAGTTCCCACAGAGAGCCCCTTGCAGGATGGTCACTGGGTCTGCCCTCGCCACTAGGCAGCCTGCTAGCCGGCCCATGAAGAGTGCCAGGAGAGAAGCCATGTTCCCAGGCAGCAAGTACCAACATGGACAGTTTACTCTGAGGCTGCCATCTCAAGACCCAGCTCCTGCCACGTCCACTATGCATATCGCTGGAAGCCGCCCCGGAATGGAAGCTACGTGCCGGCTGTCCAAGAACACCTAATGGACGCATTTCAATACAACCACCACATTCCAGAGCAGATGCCATCAAGACACCTCCAGCTTCCTGGCCGATTCAATCATCCCGCCCGGCACTTCCCTCCCCTCCTTTGTCCCCTCTTCCCGAGGTGTCACAATCATATATTCAGACACTAAAGTGGCCCATTAGCAATAGTTGTAGACCCATTAAGCCTTTGTTTCCCCTCCTGAGAACCACATGGAAGGCTCTCACCTCAGGGTACATTTTTGGGTACTCAAGCAGGCTTTCCCTGCCATGAGGTGCGTGCGCCATTCCTATCTTGAACCCCTACCGTCACTCTGCGTGTCTAGTGCAGGCATTACATATCGCCCTGCTTCACTGCTATGTCTTTGCTCCTCGCCGTGACCAGGTGCGTATCACCCCGCTTCTTCGATCTCAAGTGGGTTCCCTGCTAATGCAAACGGCTCTATTTTTCCTACTCTTTATTTTGTAGTTCTTGTATGTACCTTGCTTGTGTGTGTTATTGTAGGCATATGCAACACTATTAGTAAACACATTTTAAACTTATTAGTCATTGCCTCTTTATTGCACAAGTAATCTGGAAGACGGACACTGGTATAGCTGGTTAAGATCCTCACTAATTAAACCCAGACTGAGAGCTAATTTCCCCATAAATAGCAGTTCTGGTAACATCTGACTAGGGTTGTCATCATCATCATCATCATCATCATCATCATCATCATCATCAAACAACAACATTCAATTTATATACTGCCTTTCAGAACAACCCACTCAGAGTGGTTTACAAAATATGTTATTATTATCCTCACAACAGTCATCCTGTGAGGTGGGTGGGGCTGAGAGAGCTCTGAAAGAGCTGTGACTGGCCCAAGGTCACCCAGCTGGCTTCAAGCGGACGAGTGGGGAATCAAACCTGATTCTCCAGATTAGAGTCCCAGTGCTCTTAACCACTACACCACACTGGCTCTCTACCACATGTCTGACAACCGGCAGAAAATGGAGAGGTGGGGACATGTCCCTGGCCCCATCCCCAGCATGATGACATCACTTCCAGCACCACCTGAATGTGACATCATCACATTTAGCCATTATGATGATGTCACTTCTGAGTTGCACCCACAAGTGACATCATTGCACAGGCAACATCAATCTTCCCCTCCTTTTGCATGGCATTTTCTCCCTGCTGCCCATCTGAGGGATGAGAGGCAGTGGGGGTGGGAGATCTGGTAACCCTGACTAACATCACCTACTACCTGATCCTTTTAAGGTGAGATGCCAGGGATTGCAAACATGCCTAATAAGACCTGGCATTATAAGGTAATTCCCTTCTCGACAACTGAAACTGTGCAGCTCAGTTCCATACAAGCACAACCCCCCACAAACACTGACACTCCAGTGGAAGAGAGAAACAGAAGAACGATTGCCTTAAACTCATACATGCAGCCCCACCTGGGACTGGAATACAGCCAAGTAGTCAATGAAACACTTGCATTAACTGGCTGCCCAGAGCAATTTCCTGCCTGCTCCCCCTCCCCTCAGGACATATTTTAACTCCACCTTTACTATGTGGATAACATGATTTCCATAGCAATGAGAAGTGACAGGATCTAAGCAATTAGGCAGGCTTGAGTATGGTGTGCATTTTAGAGTGCCACACTGGAATAAATAAGGCAGTCCCCTTCACCGTTTTCTTCTTAATTAGAAAGCTGAATTAATTCACTTTTTAATAATTTCAGTGTACACTTTCCATGGTAAGTAATTAGGGAGAAAATTATATAATCGTTCTTTAGCACATGGTTGCTCAGCCTCATTTTGTTATTGTCATCTGTAAGGCAGTGATAGGAAATGATGGGTTGTGATCCAGAGTTCGTATTTTTAAGATCCAGATGCATTTAACACATCTGTACCAAGAAACCTACCAAGCAACAGCCCAAGAAGCCACACCGCACATATATTAAGACAGGATTGCTTCACAAACGTGTGTGTTCTTCACTAAACCCTGCCTGCTATTTAGTGGTGAAAACATGCAGAAGTCAGTGTGGTGTGGTTGAAGAGTTGGATAAAGCTGGGAGACCCAGTCTCCACATTACTATGAACTTTGCTGGATGACCTTGGGCAGTCACATTTTCTCGGCCTAACCTACACCACAGGGTTATTTTGAGGATAAAATGGGAAGGCGGTTAAAACCATGTACAAGGGTCAGCGCTCCAGGGAGGAAGGACAGGGTTAGAGTAACACTAAATTAAGAGAAACAGTAGGTGCAAGTTGCCAGCAAAACTTTATAGTAGTCCAGGAAAACATTCTCCTCTAGTGCATAATTCAGAGACAACTGTCAGTCTATGGAAAACAGGATACGTTGAAGCTGACTCCCACCCCCTTGCAGCAAGAAATCCAAGCTGTCTTGAGTCAAAGGTTCTTTAAGGAGATATCTTAGCTTCAGCATATATATGTCCAAAGGTTACACAGAGGCAAGTAAAAGCATCTGGCTGTACACAGGTCTCTTGTTGAGAATGACGTACTGAATGCTTGTTACAATATATCTATCCCTCTACACAGGCCCCCCCACCCTCGGTGCCCATCCAGCTGGGTATAGTCAGTGGGAGAGCAGGAAGGAGCTGTCCCAAGGCCGCTGTGGCGAGCCATCCCAGATAAGAGCTCAGCTGTCCCGGGAACTAGACAGCAACTGTGGAAAACAGACACATGAGAACATACTGCAATATACTCAGAGTAGGCAATATGGAGGGACTGTGGGCAACAGACCTGACAACAACCAGGGAAAAGAGCATGTTATGACTTTTACTTTCTCTAGGGTAGATTTTGCCTTTTATCTTTCCTTTAACACCCTCTGGGTAGTTTGCTATATTATTATAATATATATATTATATTCCAAGATATTTTATTTAAATTTTCCCTTTGGTAACGTGCCTAAGCGTCAGGCTCCTTCGTGGTTCTCTGTGGCCCCGAGGATAGGAATGGGATATATCAGTGACAGCTACTTTGAGATATAACAAAAACAAAATAAACTTTTATTTTTTTCAAGAAGCGTATTGGTTTCATAAATGTAGTTCTCGGTTCTTAACATTACTTCATTTAAACTCATTCGCACAGATCTCTTCTAAGGCTTCACACACAGCCTCTTTCTCTGACTCAATATTTCTCTCACAGACGTGCTTAAAGTTACTCAGGCTGCACACAGCTTGCCTGCTTTCTCTTGACTCAATATTTCTCTCACAGAAATGCTTAAAACTCCTCAGGCAGCACACAGCCAGCCTGCTTTCTTCTGACTGAAACTTTGCTCTCCACTCTCAGTCTAAACTGCATTCACTCCGCCCACACGCTCAGTCATCAACCAATCATATCGCTCACTCATTCCTCTCTTTCACCCCCACTCTTCACCTATCTCACACCAAGTATTTAAAGATACATGCACACATTTACTTGAAATCATTACAGAGCATTTGGGGAGCTCTGTGAAACTTATTTTCTTATCTTTGTAAACTTGCATTTATTTACCCTCTGGCATTGTTTATGGAAATGTCCTTGAAATTGACTGTGCTAATCTCACACTGTGTAATCCGTTTTGAGTCTCCATTAGAAAGGCAGACTATAAATGACATAAATAAAACAAATAAATAATAAATACAACATGTCAGTGTGGTTCTTTTTGTGGTTATAATTTTTTATTTAAGCAATAAACAGTAAACATAAAAGATAAGAAAATTTAGAAAAATAGGGAAAAGAGACAGAAAAAAATGAAACTACAAGATGAGTTCTGGTTTTCTCCGCGTCAAATATATATCATTTTCAAAGTCTTGCTTATTCTGTGTTAAACATAAGAGCCCTTCTTTTTCTATTGTTCATGATTCTTAATCCATAAATCCAGATATCATCAAATCGTTGTTATCTATTTCATGTAAAAAGTCTATAAATGGCTTCCAGGTCTTCATGGAGAGGTTGGGCAGCCATTTGTCAGGGATGCTCTAGCTCTGAATTTCCTACACTGAGCAGGGAGTTAAACAAGAGGACCTCTAAGATCCTTCCAACTCTAGGATTATGACTAGAGATGGGCACGAACGGGAAAAAACTGAACCATGTGGTTGGTGGTTCGTTGTATTTTACGAACCACAAACCACGAACTTTCATGAACCTACCCCGGTTCACAAACCAGTTCATTTGGTTTGTGAAAATGTCACATTCAGGTCAGCAGAAGATCACTTCCAGGTCAGCAGAAGGTCTGCAGGAAGTCCATCCCCTGTTGCCTAGGAAACTGATTGATTGGCACCAGGCTGTTTGCAGTGACGAACCAAAAAACGAACCAAACGAACCAACCTAAAGTTTGTGGCGGTTCGTCAGAAATGGGTTCTGATGAACTGCTGGTTCGCAAACCACAAATCGACCTGGTTCATCATGAACTTTGGTTCATATTTCAGTTCGTGCCCATCTCTAATTATGACTCTGCTTTTAGCATTGTATTAGTCAGACACGTCTTGGGGGAGACTTGTGGGATCTCATTTTGTTAAGTGATTCTTGTGGATTCACATCAGGCTGCAGTTAACACCCTATATGGGGCAAGGTATGTATGGGCACTCAAGGAACCCATTCACAAGGACAAATGCCACAGAGCTTTCCGAGTATCACTCTGTGGTCAGAAGAAAATGGTTGTCACACCAAATTTATCTCAGCTACTGGTTACATTGGAAGTCACTAGTGGGAATGCTGCTTTGTATCAGTGCAGTAAACTGATGTAAAGTGTACAGCCAAATGCAAGTGAATTACATAGGATTCTAAAATCCTGCTAGGATCTCTTGCCAAATTCAACTGCATCATTGGACTCAACTGCACACTATACCTGGCTCCCTAAATGAAGAAAGCTCAACATTTTGTCAATATCTGTCATTGATACTAAAGTCCTTTAGAAATCTAAAATTAAAACTCGTGTACGAATAGTCTTGGGGCGGGTGCTCTTGCATCAAACCTCCCCAGGCCTTGGGCTCAGGACTGCCCCGCAGCCAGACTCATAGGAAAGTGCTGTTCACAACATCCTGCTTTCCCTGATCTCAGAAGCAAGTCTAGAGAAACTAGCCTGGGAAAGTAAAGAAGTGGCAAAGGTATGTATGTATGTGTGCGTTGGGGGTGGATTTTACTATATATATTAAATGCATACATCACAGAATAGAGGAAAATAATTTTTTAATCTAAAATTAAGACCTTAATATAAAATTATCAAAAACTGGGGAAGCAAAAAAGGGTAGTGGAAAATATTTCGGGTAAATGCCTGCTTAGGGTTACCAACATCAGGCCGGACCCAGAGTTCCCCTGGAATTAAAACTGATCTTCAGATCAGAGAGAGATGCGTTTCCCTGGAGGGAATGAAAGACGGGGAGGATGGACTCTATGGCATTATATCCCTGCTGAACTCAAATCCTCAGGAATTCCCCAAGATGGAGATGACAACCTTACACCTGCTATATGTTGCAATAATCTCTGCCTGTTCTGTGGCTTACCGGAACTTCAGGCCACAAGCCATGCTTGGATGCAAATCTCACTATTGTAGGTAGCACTCTCAGCTGAATGTAAAGCCAAATTACTTGTAAGTGGCACTGATTGGTGTTGCCCCCCCCCCCTAGGAGCAGCAGCATGTCAAATCCCTCCTCCATGAAGTAACACCGAGACCAGTTGCAGCGACAGGCACATCTTTAATGGCTGATCAGCAACCATATACATATACAGCCCCCTCCAGCTCCATTTCTGTTGCTGCCTCTGCTTGCTCTTCTCTTCCTCTCTCCTGCTCCCCTTCTGCTCTCCGTCTCTTCTAAATTTCTCAGACAAGCCCCTCACAGGCTCCTTTCCTCTCTCTGTGTGCAGCTTAGGGTTGCCACCTCTGGCTTAGACAATTCCTAGAGATTTGGGGGCAGTGACTAGGAAAGGAGGCCAATGGAGATGTGACGTCATAGGGTTCACCCTCCAAAGCTGCCATTTCCTTCAGAAGAGTTGATCTCTGTCTGAAGATCATTTGTGATTCCAGGAAAACTTCAGGCTGCGCCTGGAGGATGGCAACCCTAGAGCACCCAGCAAGTCCTTTCTTGAAGAACATGAAAACGGTATTGCTGGATCAAACTGAGGGTCCATTTAGCATTCTATTTGCACAGATCAGCCAAGTGTTTTTAAGCAGCTCAAAAGGATGCCTAACACAGACATTTCATAGTCCCAAGAGGCCATCTAGTCCACCCCTCTGTTCAATCCATGAGATCCAAAGAGCGTTCCTAGAGATTGTATCCAGCTCTCGTCGAGGGCCTGCAGCAATAGAGAATCCACTCTCCTCCTCCTGGCAATTGGTTCCACAGCTGAACCACTCTTACAAAGTTTCTACAAATGCCCAATGTCTGTCCAGCTACAACCGAGCTCATTATATGTAGTCTTGCCTTCTGGAGCAGCAGAGAACAAATCTCTGTACTCGATCATGTAACAGCCACTGAGGTGTTTGAAAAGCAGGATCCTGTCTCCATTAGTCTTCTCTTCTCCAAACTAAACACATCCAATTCCTTCAACAATTCCTCATAGAATTTGTTTTCCAGACCCCCCTGACCATCTCCATTGACTTCTTCCAAATCTGTTCTAATTTGTCTATAATCTTTATTTCTTCAAATGCAGATCTCAGAACATTTCACGTTACTTTCTCCCAGAATCTAGTAATCAAAGGTGTTTTGATTCTAAACGTGGAGGCTTCATCTAAATTATCATAAATATAATTCCTGAAAAAACTGACCACTATTTTGCCAGATCCTGTACAACATCACAGAGACAGAAATAGAGGGAGAGATACACGGGATCTTCTGGGAAAGGGAAAGATGGATAACATCATCACGAGCTTTCCCTCACCACATGTTTGCCCTTATCTGCAACAACCACTGTGTACATGGAAACTTAGGCCATGCTTGTTAGTTTTCTTGAACTACAAAAGTTTATTTCCTAGAAAATAAAATCAGTGGCACTCACTTCAGAGCAAGCATTTTTAGAATTGAGTTGTTAGTACAGTCTCTTATTTCTGCCCATTAAAGAAGCAAAAATTGGAATCTAGTTGAATTTAGAAGGCAAGGTGGCTGTGAATTCTTGTTCAGGCTGTGAATTCTTGTTCAGAACAACACAAAGCTAAATGGAATGCAGATGCTTTACTTGAAAATTTTATTGTATTATAAAAGGATTCCACCTACATGTTCTTCTTTGCTTCCTAACTGAACAAAAAACAGCCATGGTTCCAAACAGGCAGGCTTTCCAGTCTGCTCTGAATTTAGCAGCTATGTTTATCATTCTCCCCACAAATGCTGGCAAAGAGCTTCCTTCTACAAGAGCTGAGATGGTTCATAGTAAAAAGGCTTTAGAAGCAGCTAAAGTCTGTAAGTAGTTTCCGGGAAGGTGGATTTATTTTGCATCTCTCAAGATGCATTTCTATAAATTAACCCCAAGGCCTGCGTTCACTTGACAGTTTATCAGTCCTGAAAATAAATACGTACCGTTTTGATGAAGGCTGAAGGCAGAACCTTCACTGCTCTGCAGAGAAAAATATAACATGTTTCCTTGCTTTAGCTTATGCTATAAAGAGGAGTAGTCCTCAAAAATCCCTTTTTGCCTGATATTACTGGTGAAAAAAATCTGTCTGGGTGTCTGTTTAAGAAATGGCATCTGAGAGGTATGACAAAAACTATACAATGTGGTCAGGAGGAACTTGGAACAAAGGATCATTTTGTTATGTCTGAGGAAAGGAGGGTGCACAGATAGATTCCTGGCTAGCATTGCGTCTCTCTTCACTTGAGCATCCTCTCGTGTAGAGAGACTCTGAGAGTGTTTGAATGGCCCGAGGTCACCCAGGGAACTTCCCTGGCAGGGTAGGAATCCAAACTCGACCCTTCCAGATCCTAATCTGACGCTCTGACCACTACAGCATGCCAGCTTTCTTGGTATTACTTGGCGTTAGCGATTACTTGATATTCCCATACTTAATTATCCTTGCAATCAGAGACCATATAGTGAAGCAAAAATGGGCTGACGAAGTATCCCCATTGATCTGTATCAGCCTGGGAAGCAAAAATTCTGGAAGATTCATAAACAGCACCTGAGAGATCATTCATAAAAGGAAGACAAATCTGTTTTTTCTATCTTTATTAGAAAAATAGGACAGAAAAGTGCAGTACTAAAATAGCTTTCATTTCCAATTGCTTTTCAGAAATCTCTAGTGAGGAGAACTTCAGGGCCAAGGGATTAAGCTCAGCCTGCTCTCTGACATGTATTTTCTATGTGCAAAAAGTCAAGGAAAGGAGGGGTGGAGCGCTCAGCCCTGTAGTTTGAAGTTCTGCAGTCCCAAGAGGGGGTTACCTTGGATTTTTTCAGAACAAGGCTGTTAGCTTTTAGGGAATTTTTTCTTAAAACCCTTTTAACAGTTGAATTATGTATGAACAATGATGGAACTAGCAGAATATATTTTAGCTGTAGCAAAATAATGCTAACTGGCTGATTACAGAACACACAGATGCACGCGTTCCTGAAACCCATAAACGCATTTAGGGGTTTGGTGCCGTGATATTTTATCTTCTACCCATTCATATTGCTCTGAGAGAGGGGGGTGGATATTAATATCTGAATGTGCATGTCAGAACCCTGCTGCCAGTCTATGTGGAATCATTTACATGGGAAGGAATAAGAAACTCTTAAATTATCTTAAAGGCTGCTGAAACCTCATACACTCCCCTGGCCGCAGAAAGAGAGGTGCTTCGAGGAACTACAGAAATTCTATCAGAGAGCCTTGGCTATTTGGCATAGCAAGCATTTCCAACCTCACTGTGATTAGACTAAATAACTCTGCCAGTTCCTTTCAGCTTTGTTTCTGTGATCATTCTGTGATTATGTTAAAATGCAATCCAGCAAAAATTATGCAAATCTGTTTCAGAAGAGAACCATTAAGAATGAAAATGCTGAAAGGCTATAATGTCCGTACACTGAATAACCTGGGTGGACATTCTTTTTTTTTTTTAATTATTGTGTGCAGTGCTGCCCTTCTGGGACTCTGAAAAGCATAGGGGGGCCTCCCCAACTATCCTAGTTCACAGCCAGATTTGCAGTCTCACTGCAGACACTTCCTACACACCACTGGAATAAGAGCTGGCTTTATGTACATTGCAACCAATATACGTCATGCTGTTTCCTAAGTTGCCCTTGTGTCTGACAATTAGTCAAAGTAGGTCAGCGAAACCTAAAATAAACACTGGCTTCCTACGATGCCTTCTGCCACTTCACAGAGCCATGGAAAATGTTCATAATTTGGAAAAATAAAATTGGCAATATGGAATACACCACTATCTAAAATACATGAGATTATTGGGAACACAGCAATGTAGGGGTGGGAGAGCTCAAACATTCAAACAAATGCTGGCATCCAAGAAATGAAGAGCACAGCTTCAGGCCCACTTCTTCATACATTATGTTCAACCAGGATGTCTAATCTCATCTCTCTCTTAGCAGCGGATAATGTTGGGGTAAATAATGTCATTGAGATGTCGCTCTGCTTATTGTGCGACTTTCTCATTTAGTTTATTTGACTTCTGTGGTTCAAGTCACACAAACAGCCTGTTTTCCTAAAATATATTTTCCTAGAGGTGCTTGAGTAATTTGACAGCCTGCAATGAGTTACGCATAGCATCACAATCTCAACGTTACTTCAGTTTTTTTAAAACAGTGAGATAAGGAAACATTCAGTTTGAGCATTCTATTTTGTTGCATTTTTGTGAGATGAATATCTGTTGATATTCTTTCATTTAAAAAAAACTCTAGAGTTTCTAGTTCCATAACTTGCACAGTGCCTATGAAAGTATAATATTAGAGACTGAAATCTAAGGGCAAAGTGTTCCAAAAAATAATGCTCTCATTGATAGGTTCAGTTAACTAACTAGCAAAAGAATCTCTGGTCATTGCAGCAAGTATAGACAGGGAGTAGATCTTCACTGTAAACTTTTACTTACTATATGTATATATATTAAAATCTGAATCTCTGTGGGCACATGACAAATCTTTTCAGCCAATGCATGAGAACGTGGGAGAATACATTTTCGTGTATAATTATTGATAAGAGAGGAATTTTGTGCATCTTTATCTTGTGCAGTTATTTTGTCAACTATTAAAATTCCCATATCATATCACACCAGGAATTCATGGCAGGTGTAAATTTGCTTTTCTGGGATTTAGCAATTTTCATTTTGGCAGCTAAAAGTAGGAAGGTTGTGAATTCCTTTTGAAGCTCTGGAATACAGGGATCATCCATGTGTCTCAAAACGGTTGCTGTTGTGGCACTAGGCATTTTGTACGTTGTTATTTTTTTAACCTACCCCAGAATCTTTCCACCTTTGAACAAGACCACCAATGAGATAGATAAAGACTCTTTCTCTGAGACTTTTCACAGCATCTTTTAGGACATTGCAGATGCATGCGATGGATTTTTCTGGAGTTAAGTGCCATTTAGTATATATTTTATACAATGCTTGGTGGTTCTGGATGACCATGGCTGGGGATCAATTGGGCCAGTTCTGATCCAGAAGAGCTTTTATTAAAAAAACAAAGATGCAGAAGATCCAAGAAAGGCCAACTAGAAGATCAGCAGAGTATCTTCTGTAAAATAATAAATAATTTTTTTTTTCATTTATGAAAAAGTTCACCAGGGATAAAGGTTAATTTAAATGCTGAACTATGTGGTGAAATTATTCTACAGTATTTATTTAATTTTATCCTGCCTACTCCAGAAGGCCAAGAGGCAATAAAGTTAGTAAAATAACAACATTAAAACCTATAAAACTCAAAACGTAACAACAAAATGAAGGTCAAAGCTGTTATAAAAGTCCTCCTGCAAGCACCAACCAATGCCCTCAGGTGGGCAACAGAGTCACTGAATGAAACTGATTCGCTGAAGGATCAAGGCAAAGCAAGCAGAACAGGTGCTTCTTCGCTGTCTCAGTAACCTGCAGAATCAACTGCCACAAGGTTTAGTGATGGGCCTCTAGCTCAGCTGCCTTTAAGGGGAGTATACAAATCCATCACTATTTATCGCTGTGGGAAATAATAGTTAAGCACAGAACCCTTCTATTCAGAGATTCATCAGTGCTATCTCTAGAGCCCTGATGAATCTCAGTGCTTTAGACCTGTCCCTGGATAGCCCAGGCAACTCCGATCTTGTTAAATTTTGGAAGCAGAGTTGGTCTTGGTTAGTAATTGAGTGTGAGACCTCTAAAGAAGACCAGGGTCCCTATGCAGATGCAGGCAATAGAAAACCGCAGCAGGGGCTAGCCATCATAAATTGGCTACGATTTGATGGCACTCTCCATCACCACCACAAAGCAAAGGAAGAAGAGAGTAGGGTGAGGGATTTCATCATCTTCTCTCCTCCTCCTCCTCCCCATTTTCTTCACTCATGAGGAGACTGACTCTGTCAAATGAGAAGACATGCCAGGAACATCCAGCCTGGCCACTGGCTAAGACTCAGCCTTCATATTGTTATGTGTATCTTGTGAGCACGTTCTAACGTGGGCTATAAAGGCCATTGCTAGAGGTAGCAGGAGAGGGAGACATTTTGTTATGACCTCTAATGTTTCTTGCTCACAAGAGAGCAGTTCTGCCACTTGAGAAGTCCTGTGGTAGACTATTTAACTGTCTAGTATATTTCATCCCTTCCTAGTGTATTGGGTTCTCCTCCGTTCCATTTCTTACGCTCACAACTACTTTGTGAGGTCAGTCAGACTGAAAGGCAGTGGCTAGTCAAAGGTCGCCCAGTCAGCTACATGGCAAATGGCCAATTCAAACACAGATATATCCTGGAATCCTAGAATCATAGGGTTGGAAGGGTACTCCAGGCTTAACTAGCCCAACCTCCTGCACAATGCAGGAAATTCACAATACTCTCCCCTCCCCACACCCCCAGTGACCCCTGCTCCATGCTCAGAAGATGGCAAAATCAGGTCCTAATTCAGCCCTCTAACCACTATACTGCATTGTTTCTCACCTAGAAGACTGGGGGAAGGATTGACTAACTGTGCCAGCAGTCAGTAGCTGCTTTTAGACAGCCACCATTAGGAAGAGGGTTCCATAGCCGCACTTGGCATCGTCGCCTCCGACAATGACGGGGACTGCTTCTTGACTGTTGCCATCAAACTGCTGGTCTTTTGTTCATCAACCCCTTCTGAGTGACAGATATTTCTTCTGAGGCTGCAGTGGGCACAAGCAAAGTAGCAGGCAGCACAGCATCTTGGCTATCTGAAGGAACAGGGTAAGGTTACCTACTGTGACTGCAATCAGTAACTTTTTAACACTTACCATATACAGAACAGGTATTGACAGCTGGAGGGCACTGTGGGAGAACAGAGTTGGCTATTGGTGATTCAAGAAACAGCTGGATGTGATTCCACAGGTGAGAGCAGCAGGGCAGGATTTGTGAATTAACTGAAGGAAGCCTGCTTTGAGTATTTTACCTTTCTGCCATTAAGCCATGATGGTGCCATTCTCACATGCTTTGAGAGTTTAATTTTTCTTCTATTGAATTGGTTACTGCTGATGGATTTTATCAGCTGTTTTTCTTTTTTTTTGTCTATCTGCAGTTTTGGAAATGCTTAGTAGAAAATCTAAACAAACAAAAGCACTGGCCTGCTGCCTGCTCACTCTGCAAAGCCCAAAGCCTGATGGAAGTAGCCCATCTGCTGGTAGAAGAGCCCCTTAACAGGAGAGGGTTGCTCCATAGGCTAGAGGAAGGCTTCCAACTTCCATGAACAGAGTGGAAGGATACAGGCTATCTTGTCGTAATATCATAATCAATACTTTCAAATAATACAAATGTGCAAAATGAGATGTGTAGTAAGTCTGAATGGTGGGGCAGAGAAAAAAGTAAAAGGGAGCTTCTGTGGGTAGGAGTGACTCGGCACATGCCTGTGCTAAAAAAAAAAAAATCCCCACCAATAAGTAACCTTGCTGTCCAACTTGCTCCAGAAGAGACACGAAGCGTGGCACCTTTGTTCTGTAAGCCTGTGCACAAGCAACGGGCCGTCCAAAAAACCAGCAAAAAATTGGTGAATCCTGGGAAGCTGGGCCTTGCGACTGACCCGAGGGTCCCAACCCATAGCTCGGATGCCAGTGCCCTGGCTAGCCACAAACTAGGCTGTTGGGTACTGGACGTTGTAGATACGCTCCTACTATGTAGTTCAACATTGCTACAGATGACGTGTTAATTCCTTATGCTTTAATTCAGAAAGGTTTCATCTATGTGCTCAGCTTTATGCTAGTTTTCAAATTTGCAGCTACCATACCCTATTGAATCTCTTTTCATTGAATGTCCCAACTGTCGATCATATTGAATTTTTGCTCTGTGGATGTCCTATTGATTATATTGTGTACCTGTGCTTCATGCTGTCTAATATCAGTGTTAAAATTACCTAAGTTCTGTTTCAGCATTTCTTCAACTCTGTATTGGATTCTTGCTAATAGTATGTCTTTGTAAACTTGCATTTATTTATCCTATGGCATCGTTTATGGAAATGTCCTTGCTGCTTACTGTACTAATCTAATACTGTGGAATCCGCCTTGAGTCGCAGTGAGAAAGATGAACTATAAATGGGATGATGATGATGATGTGCATGAAACAATGGCTTGCCACCACAACTGGACAGAGATTTTTAAAGCACCCACGCAGTGGAAGTCTTAAGTGTCTCCCAGTACTCTGTTCTCTGTTCCTGGTACCCACCTCCTCCCTCACTTGCTGTGAAGTGGACCTGGAAACTTGCTTGACAAAGGAGATGGACCACAGGACTAAAGGGGAAAGGACAGGGATGGCACGACTGCTTGGTCTCCTGCTTCGCTGGGAAAGTTAAGGTCCACATTCAGTGATAAAACTGACATCCTTAATGAAGAAGTGGATATTAATCCCCCAAAGCAGGGGTTGCCTCTGAAGACTCTCTAAAGCCATTCTGTCAAAATCATGACATAACGTGAGTATTCCAAAACATCAACCACAGGGAAAGCAAATTATCATCAGAATGCAGTCGTCATGCAAACCTTCACTAACTGTCCCTTAGAGGTTTCCAGAAGGAGGAAAACGTCTCTCTGCAAGGTGACCTTCTCCTGAAGCATTTGTTAAAACGGCACAAATAACAACACAATAAGAAAATTTTCAGAAAGTAAGCACCACAAGGAAAGGATCCTGAACCCAAATTTTAGTTCAGAATACAGTATATAGTATTTACCATATTAGGGTACTAAGTATCTAATGAGGACTCTGCTGAAATTTTGCTTGTTCTTTTTACATCAATCTACACCACAAGTTGATACACTGCGCCCAATTGAAGTTTAGCTCTCTAAGGGGAAAAGGGACAATTTTATTCCAGAGTGGTTAGGTTCAACTTTATTACTAGCTTTAAAAAATTAAAAAAGAAATGCATGTCAAGAAATCATTGGTAATGCAGACCAAACTGAAACAAATTCTAAAATGTGTTTTTAAGGCAAGTGCTTTGCTCTTGTGCTCTTGTGACATATAACACCTTCCTAGACAAAAAGTCCCCTTCCATGCATTCCTCTGTCACTTTAATAAATGAATCTTCATTTTCTTTCAAAATAGCTATTCACTGTACATCAAGAACAGATGCATGTTGAAGGGACTGTCTGCCAGAAACAAAAGTATCCTATGAACTGTCAAAGATAGAGAGATGGGCTTCCGCTGACGTGATCTATGTTCAAATCTCTGCTTGCTATCGGGAGGCTTTGGTTAACTCGCTATTTCTCAGCATTCCCAATTTCCAAGAGGTGTTAATAATAATTTTCTACATACTGCCCCTTTAGGACAACTTAAAGCCCAATCAGAGCTGTTTACAAAGTGTGTTATTATTATCCTCACGACAATCACCCTGTGAGGTGGGTCATGCTGAGAGAGCTCTGAGAGAGCTGTGACTGATCCAAAGTCACCCAGCTGGCTTCAAGGGGAGGAGTGGGGAATGAAACCTGGCTCTCTAGATTAGAGTCTTACCACTCTTAACTAGAGATGGGCACGAACAGCAATACGAGCTAAAAAAACCCACAAACAGCCCAATTTGCTGTTCATGAACAAGCTGTTCATGAGGCCCCATTCTAAACAAACAGGTGGTCGTTGCAAGCCTTGCTGTTCGTTGCTGTTCATCAAGCCAGACAGCCTGGCACCTGCAATCAATTCCCATGGCAACTCAGGGATTGTCTGAACTCTGTCTGAACTCCTGCTGTTGCCCTGGAAACCCCAATCTAAGCCCAATTTAACTTGATAGGCAGGTCTTCCTTCCAAGTGTGGACTGGAGCTCCAAACTTGTTACAAGAGGAAAAGACCAGGGGGAGGGGGTCTCCCAGCTCTGGCTTTCAGGGAGAGATAGCTGCTGTTAGAGAGTCAGGGAGAGTGCATTGGAGTTTGAATTTTATTTGTGTGTGGTGGGATAGGGATCTACCCCTTTAGGTTCCAGGGCTGCTGCCAGGCTCTGGACTAAGCTATTATTTATTATTGGTACCTTTCCTGCTGCCTGCTCAGGTAGGGTTTCTGGGAGTGGTGTGGTAGGGATCTTGATGGCTGGAGGAGAGCCTGCTGGCTCCCACAAACAACGAACAACAAACATGTTCATGAACAGGATCATATTCGTCAATGTTCATTGTTCGTGGATGGCAATGAACAACGAACACCATGTTAGTGTGTGTGTTTTTCTGTTCGTGCCCATGTCTACTCTTAACCATTACATCAAACTGGCTCCCAGTTGTGAGTATAAAAGTGGGATAACCACAAATGGGCATACTGATGAAGAATAGATCACAAATCCACATATGAATACAAGGGAAGATGGCATAATATAGTTTTATGTCATCAGATCTTGGAAGCTAAGCTCCTCACCTGACTCTCCAGTCATTACACTATGCAGGCTTTATTCCTTGGGTAATACCTGGGTCATTGCCATCATCCCCCACCCCCACCCCCGAAGAGCATCTATTTAGACAAGAATCGTGATAATGATTATTAATAGAAATACATCTCTTTCATCCTGGACATGTAGAACACTTTACGCACATTTTAACAGAAAGATCTTGGAAAGCAGCCAGCTACTGTCAGCTGCTATCCTCCATGAAAAGCAAACAATCCAAAATAATAATGACAGACCTGCCAGTTATATTCCCCCAGTGGCAGGCTTGCACATAACAGCTGTCCCTTGCCTCTCCACTGTTTTGGGTTGTAACAGGGCTGGGGGGACACCCACTTAGGGTCAAGTGGACTGCAGCCAACGAACAGCCAAGAGACATGAGTGGGAAAGAGAGGAAATGAAAGGGTGTACAGGCAGCATTGAGAGGCCAGCTGCAGGAGGGCAGAGCATGCCTCAGCTGGAGCAGCTTTTGGCTGATGACCCTGGGCCTCAGCAGGGCCAGCAGAGATCAGCAGCAGCAGCAGCAGCAGGGAGATGGTGGGGCATGAGGCAGCTAGGTGAAGCTGCTCATTGAGGCAGGCTTTAAAAGCAGCAGCCAGATGCTCTTTGGAGATCGCTAATGGAGTTGCAAGAGGGAATTGACAGGCTCTGCTGTCACACGGCTCCTCTAACATGGCTTCACTTCATCATCAGACCAGGCTGGTTGAGTTAAAGGTCTTTATTAAAGGATTTCTACCATTCTAGAGCATAGTACAGAGTAATTGCCAGGAATACTAGAGCAAAGCCCAGGAAGCCAGTTATACCCTCTTGCCCCTCCCCCTTTCTCTCAAGCAGAAGTCCATTATTCTTGGTGTACAGGCTCTCATGGGAAGGAGAGAGACTGAAAGTTGAAAGAGAGAGACAGGCGCCAAGGTCATTTGGTGATTCTCAGATGCCTGAAGGTAAGACAGCTGGGAGCAGGGCAGCAACAGAGAAAACGGGGAAAGAACAGCAGACCTACCATCTATCCCCCATCCCGCACCAAAGAGAAATCGCTGAGTATGGCAGGCAGGTCACAGGCCTGCTTGACAGGAATTGTCAGCCACATGGATGGAAGGGAGCTGTCAATCACTTCCTTGCTTTGACTGTATGATGTTTGGAATAAAGAGCTGTTACTGAACTGACTGTTGAGTTCAGCATGTTCTTGGGGTAGGATTGTCAACCTCCAGATGGTAGCTGGAGGCCTCTCTGAATTACAACTGAGCTCCAGATGACAGAAATCAGTGCTCCTGGAGAAAACGGCTGCCTTGGAAGGTAGACTTTATGGAATTCTACACAGCCGAGTTCCCACCCCTCCCCATACCCCACTGTCCCTTGGCTCCACCCCTAAAATCTCCAGGAATATCTCTACCTGCAGCTGACAGCCCTATCTTGAGGGAAATGGGACCCATGGAACCTTGACCATTACCTAGTGACTAGCCCTGCCACATCGGTCTTATTTATTTCAAGCAATATCCAGGAATGTTTATTTATTTCGTATAATAATCCAGGAATGCTCTACTTTGTGCTGTGGACAAGAATGGAAACCTCCTCCTATGTTCCACTACACAGATCAATTGGGTTCCCAGGTCACCTTACCATCCTGGGAGGGGGGGGGGACTGGCCTTGCCCATGATCCACTGAGCGTGTGTGCACTCCCAGCACTTACATGATGATATCACTTCTGGGAAGTAATGTCATCATGCTGGTCACAGGTGTGCTCCCGCACTTTGTGCAGGGCTAATTCTGGTCCATTTGGTGCCAAAATTGGCTCCAGCAAAGCATGGGAGCATGCCTATGGCTGATGTGATGTCACTTCAGGAAGTGATGTCATCACACACCCCAGGGTGCCTGCTGGAGGTGGGCAACCTCTGGGGGGGGCTTGCCACCTCCTGCTGATCACTGGTGGATTGGCGGGCAATGAGGCAAATCTCCAGAAGTTTGCCCACCACCAGTGAGCACCTTGGAACCCTACAGATGACTCTGGGCACAAACTGAGTGCACTACACATAAGCACCCAATTCATGTTACTGTTTCCCTCCCCCAAAAAGAGCTGGTGGGGGGGGAATCTCACAGACAGGAATGCCTGCTTCATATGTGCTGCCATTTGTGCATTATAGGGAAAAGGTCACAACCATGACGCCATGGAGAGAGAGTGACTGGGGATTACCTAAGATTCACATACAATAGCACGCTGGGTTTGTCCTGGAAAATACCTCAAGACATTGATTTATTTAGGGTCACACCACATTATGTACTATGGTTTAGAAAGCAGACTAGACATGCTCTTGGGAGAGGGCAGGGCTTGCAGAATGAGATATCTAAGACAGGTGCCTGATGAGGCCCTGGGAAGCCTGGCACAATACAGCTTTGCCCTTGCTTTGCTGGTGTGGTCACCAAGGCAATTAACATATTTAACATAACAAACACCAGCTACGGAAATGCACTGAATTAGTATTTTTAATAGATATCTTGCTGGAAATAATCTGAATGGACTAAAAACTAGGACAGCAACTTTAATTTCAAATTTGGATTAGAGAGTCAGCCTCTAAATTATCTCTTTTATATTATATACTGTTATATTTATACTTTTAATATCTCTTATATTTTCATATATCAGTATTAGCTCAACTCTAGCCCTGCTTTCCTAGGACTTCTGCATAAACAACATTTGTAGGCATGAAAACAATCTTTAGCTGTGAAAAAGCATGTGCCTCCCCCCCCCACCTCCCAAGGGCATCTAGAGTTCCCCACCATTATAGTAAAACAAACATGAGCAATGATCTTCTTCTACAAATTAGTCTAGTTCTAGTGCTACACAGGAAGCCGTAACTGCATTGAGCCAGAAGCAGCACTTTCCACTGATCTGATGTGACAGCTTCAAGGTAAAGAGCAGAGCCGGGCTGGAACCTCCCCCCAAACCCTCTCAGGTTGTATTTTTAAAGCATCCTTTCACTTCCTCTTTTTCACCTCCATTTAACCAGAAAACCAATCAAACCCACTTTTGTTTAGTTGCAGTGAAAAAGATTTTATGGCCAGCTCAGCTTGGGGCTTTTGATCCTTACCTGCTCCACACAGGATTGTGTCTGCCGTGTCACTCATTCCATTTGATGGGCAACAAGGGGTATTTTCTCTGCTTTATAACTATAATACTATATGTCACAATTCTGGCAGACAGATCTCCCCTCGCTCAAAGGGGAGATTCCCAATGACTTCATGAGGACAAAAAAAATTTTTATCAGCCACTGAATACATTATTTGGGGGAATCTTGAACCTGTAATTTCTTTTTTTTATTTATGCTTCGAACATTTTTGCAGTAAACTACACACAGCTGAATTCACACTCACCGTGACACTGAAGGCCCTTTCTACACAGCTTTTGTAACCCATTTTGGCTCTTGGTTGCTAGAGATTTTTGGTGCCATTTCAGACACAACCAATTGGCTGCTGATTGCTAATGTATTTTTATGGCAAAGAGTCCAGTAGCACCTTTAAGACTAACCAACTTTACTGTAGCAATTGGTTGCATCTGACGAAGAGAAATGTGGTTCTTGAAAGCTTATACTACATTAAAGTTGGTTAGTCTTAAAGGTGCTCCTGGACTCTGCCTTTTTGCTACTACAGACTAACACGGCTAACTCCTCTGGATCTAATGTATTTTTTAAAATCCTTTTTGCACAGAGTTGCTTGTGTTCCTTTTGCAATGTGGGCTTGAGCTGATTTTTTTTTAAAAAAAACCTTTCTCCCGTTCCCAGGTGTTCTGTCCGCTTACTGTAATTCACTGTTGCAATGTCTGCAGCACTTCCACCAGAGGTGCCTTTTTATTTTCTTGCCTATTTCTATCACATTCTATTTCTTTCTGTCTTTTTTTGAATGTGTGGTGATTTTCACTCTACTATTATAGTGCTGCAGTGGTGAACATCGGTATCGCTTTGGTATCACCATCTTAGTACACTGATATTATACCACTAAAGTATGAATTGTTTTTTTAAAAAAACCTGCATGGCACCCCTCGAAAAAGTGACAGTTTGAAACAGCCACAGTGATTCACATACAATTTATAAAAGGATGTTAAGTGCTGCTTGAAACTGCCATCTCCACATCACTTCACACAGAGTTGGGGCACAAACAGATAACAACCGGGTTACAAAGGCTGTGTGGAAAGGGCTGAAGAAGCATACTACAAGCTATACTGATACTGGACGTAACCAATCTTTGCATTTCAAAATTTGCACATTTATTTATTTATTTAAAACATTTATAGTATATTATTTATATAGTATTGCAGGCCACTGAGAAATCCAGAATAGGTGGGTAGCTGCGCTGGTGTTCAGTAGAACAGTAGGGTTTGAGTCCAGTGGCAACTTAGAGACCAACAAGATTTTCAGAGTGAAAGTTTTTGAGATCAGTTCCCTTCTTCAAATCCAGCAAGAGTAGCAGCGTCATATTCTCCCTGTCTAGTTCTTGGTGGAGGTCATCAACCAAGACAAGCATAGCAGCTTCTGTTCCAAACCCTGGACTGAAGCTAGCTTGAAATGATTGCAGAAAATCAGTCCCTTCCAAGAAGTCTTGATGCTGAGAATCAATCACCCATTCTAACACCTTGCTCAAGAATCTAAGGGCCAAGCTACACATGATGAATGACACTTGAACGGCAAGTGGATTGAGTGGAGGGCAAGTGAACAGGGAGAAATACACTTGCTGTTCAAGTGTCATTCGTCATGTGTAGCTTGGCCCTCAGACTGGAGACTGGCTAGAAACTCTCTATCATAGTATGGCTCAGGGAGGGCTTTTTCAAAACAGGTCGAATCACTGCCTCCTTGAGCATGGGTGGCCCAACTCCCACTCTCAAGGAAGCACGTACCACTCCTCTTACCCACTCAGCCAGTCCCCTTCCAGCAGCTTTTATCAATCAGGGAGGGCAAGGCTCGAGAACACAGGAGATAGATCCCACCTCTCCAAGGACCTTGTCCGCATCCTCAGGCTCCGCTAGCTGAGATTTCTATATGAATCAGAGAACCAGATGCCAAAGGTACATCATCTGACTATGCGTCACTGCCACAGAATAGGCTCGAATATGGGCTCTATGCTGTGTTTGATCAGCATCACTCCAAGTTTTCTGCCAGTGGTGCTCTAGCTCTCCGTCCTCCCATTTCATTGCCATCAATTCCCTTGTAAACCAGAGAGACTGCTTGGCTCTGTCTGGGGGCAAGGAGAGGTTACTCAGGGGTGGTTTTGTCAACTGCCCAGGCCGTCTCCTTATTCCAGAGAGTGGTAAGGTCCTCAATAGAATAAGCAGCAGCAGCAGCTGCTGATACGGAACGAGGAAACCATTGGGACTCATCAGGCACTTGGAGTGGACCACTGCAGAATCACAAAATCACAGAGTTGGAAGGGCCATACAGACCTTCTAGTCCAACCTCCTGCCCAATGCAGGATGAGCCTAAAGCATCCCTGACAAATATTCATCCAGCCTCTTCTTGAAAACTGTCAGTGAAGGGGAGCTCACCACCTCCCTAGGCAGCTGATTCCACTTTTGAACTACTCTGACTGTGAAAAAGTTTTTCCTAATATCCAGCCGGTACCTTTGTGCATGTAATTTAAGCCCGTTGCTTCGAGCCCTATCCTCTGCTGCCAACTGGAACAGCTCCTTGCCCTCCTCCAAATGAAAGCCTTTCAAATATTTAAAGAGAGCAATCATGTCCCCCCCTCAATCTCCTCTTCTCCAAACGAAATATTCCCAAGGCCCTCAGCCTTTCCTCATAAGGCTCAGTCTCCAGACCCCTGATCATTCTCCTCGCTCTCTTCTGCACCCTCTCAATTTTGTCCACATCCTTTTTGAAATGAGGCTTCCAGAATTGCACACAGTACTCCAGGTGCAGCCTGACCAAGGCAGTATACAGAGGGACTATGACCTCCTGCGATTTCAAAGCAATGGCCCTTTTGATACAACCCAAGACTGAGTTTGCCTTTTTTGCCACCGCATAACACTGACTCCTCATATTTAGTTTACAGTCCACTCTTACTCCAAGATCTCTTTCGCATACACTACTACCCAGAAGTGTATCCCCCATCCTGTATTTGTGCTTCACATTTTTGTGGCCCAGATGTAATACTGTGCACTTATCTATGTTCAATTGCATCCTGTTCACAACAGCCCATTTATCAAGAGTATTCAGGTCTTGTTGAATTTTAACTCTATCTTCTTGGATGTTTGCCACTCCTCTCAATTTGCTATCATCAGCATTTAATGAGTAGCCCGTTTACCCCTTCATCAAGATCATTGATAAAAATATTGAAAAGTACCAGGCGTAAAACCAAGCCCTGTGGCACCCCACTAGACACCTCCCTCCAATCTGATTAAACACCGCTGACCACCACTCTTTGGGTGTGGTCCTCTAACCAGTTCCCTATCCACCAAACTGTCCTATAGTCCAGTCCACAGTCTTCCAGTTTACCCATTAAAATGTCATGGGGAACCTTATCAAAAGCTTTACTGAAATCCCCGGTAAATCACATTGACAGAGTTCCCATGATCCAGTAAGCTCATCAATTAAAGAAGGAAACCAGGTTGGTCTGATAAGATATGTTGGGGACAAAACCATGTTGACTTCCTCGGATCACTAAGTGGTCCTTCAGATGCTTACAGATCAATCCCTTTAAAATCTGCTCTAATATCTTCCCAGCAACAGAAGTCAGACTGACCGGCCTGTAGTTTCCCGGGTCATCCTTCTTGCCTTTCTTAAAGATTGGGATAACATTCGCTCTTCTCCAGTCTTGTAGCACATCCCCAGTCCTCCAGGAGGCCTTGAAGATGATGGACAGAGGCTCTGCAAGTTCTCTAGAAAGTTCTAGGAGCACTCTTGGGTGCACACTATCAGGCCCAGGGGATTTGTATTCATCCAGTGCAGCTAGGTGCCTCTTCACAACCTCTCTGTCAATGTCAACTAGCCACCCAGGTGTCTCGTCGTATCTACTACCACGTGGGCTCAAGTTTGTCAGGGAGAAAACAGAGGCAAAAAAGTTATTAAGCCTGTCAGCTTTTTCTCTGAGCTTTGGCTTCTCTGATGGCTGATCTGCAGTACCTAGTAACCCTCATATATTCCTTTTTAGAGGTCTGTCCTTCTCTCCATTTCCTGAACATTTCCTTTTTCTCCCTTAGCTTATTCTGGAGCTTTCTCTTCATCCATATCGGATTTTTGGAGCCCTTACCATGTTTCCACCTTGCTGGAATAGTGAGGGCTTGAGCTTGCAAAAGCTCATGTTTGAGAAGGACCCACCCTTCCCTCGCTCCTTTCCCTTCCAGCACACTCTCCCATCGAATGACTCTCATCAAGCCTCTGAGTTCATTGAAGTTGGCCCTACGAAAATCTAATCTACGAGTCTGGCTATGAACTTTCTTGGCCCCCCACAGCAACTGGAATTCAAGAAGGACTTGTTCACTTCCCCCTAAGGTCTCCACCACCTTCACCCCATCTACCAATTCTTCCCTGTTGGTTAATATTAAGTCTAGTATGGTTGTGCTCCTTGTAGCTCCCTCCCCCATTTAGGCTGATCCTGCACTGGGCAGGGGGCTGGACTAGATGGTCTGTATGGCCCCTTCCAACTCTATGATTCTATGATTCTATGATTCTATGAAAAAGGAAGTTATCGGCCAGGCAGGTCAGGAAGTTGTGTGATGCTTGTCACTTTGCTAAGCTTGTCTCCCAGCACACATCAGGGAAGTTGAAGTCACCCATAATTATAAGGTTCTGATGTCTGGACCGCCCCAGCAGAGTCAAGAGGAAGCAGTAAGTCTGAACTCTATCAGGAAATGTTCTCTCCATAACAAGGGAGTAAGCTTTAACTTACCCACCTCCAGATCACCCTTCCCAGTAGTCTAATAGAGTGTTCTCTACTAAGTGTGTGCAGCCAGAAACTACCTGGGACAGGCCCATAGCCCTCAGGGAGGCCATGAAATCCTGAGCCACTCCTGACAGGCTGGCCTTAGCCTGGATACTAAAGTCACCCAGGACCACCAGTCTAGGGGTCTCCACCAACACCCTCAAGATTGGCCCAGCCAGCTCAGGAAGAGAAATGGCTGGGCACTGGGTGGAGAGTGCACCAACTGAATCCCTACCCTGTCCCAATCACCTACCTTCGTGAACACTGTCTCAAACCCAGCAGACTGTTGGATGAGGGACTCCAATAGCTGGATGGAATCTCAGTAGATGACTGCAGCCCTGCCTCCCCATCCTCCTGGCCTAGCTGCTGCTGTACATTTGAGTTGCAAGCTGTCAGGTGCTCAGGACTGCCTGTCATATTCAATACTCCCTGCAACTGAAACTGATGCTGTTGGGGTGATTCCATTATTTGATCCAGGGGTGGGAAACGGAGAATGGGTTTGTTCCTGTTGTAATCTCTCCCGAGTCTGAGAGCCTGCCACACAGTCTGTTTTCCTGCTTGCAAAGTTAGAGGACTGTTAGGAGTAGAGATGGGCACGATCCGCATTACAATTGAAAAAAACCCATGATAATGGCGATCGCGTGATCACGACCTGGTGGATCGTGATTGTCCACAGCCAACGATCCAGCGATCGGGAGAGGCCTGGATCATTGCGTTCGGACTTGGATCGGGGATCCAGAAGCTCAAGCACCAGCAATCTATTCCCCTAGCTCCATTGCCAGGGGAATAGATTGCTGGTGCTTGAGCTTCTGAGCTCTGTTTGCCCTCCTTCTGTCGCCCTGGAAACCCGAATGGAAGCCCAGCTTTCCTTGATCAGCAGGGCTTCCTTCCAACCACGGAGCAGCAAAGCAGTCACAAGTTGGGAGAAGACACCCAGGGGAGGGAGGGGGAAGGGGGTGTTCTGTAGCCCTGGGCACTCCAATCTCATCCCTGCAAACCCTGATAGGCAGCTCTGACAGCCAAACACAGACCTCCTGTGTTGCTGAATGGGACCTGAGAGGAGGCGGCTCGTCGCCACCTCCCCGTACCCACCAGGCCCGGCAGCTGCCGCCACTACCCACCTTCCCACATAGCTGGGAATAGCACCACGGACCACTTTGGCCTCCATGAGATGTTCCACCAGGTTTTTGGTGGTTGAAGTGGGCAGGCGTCCTCTTGGCCTCCTACTGAGGAGGTGGAAGACTCCCCTCCTGGTTTTTAGCTCATTGCTATGTATTAGCCTCTGTAGACCCAGTGATCCTGCAGGATGGTGAAATCCTCTGTCTTTTTAAATTGATTTTAGCTATATGTTATTTATTGTATATTGTATTGTGTTTTAATCAGATTGTGATCCACTCTGAGCCTGCATTGCAGGGAGAGAGGACTATAAGTCTGATAAATAACCCATCTTTCAACCTGTTGGCCAAACACAGCCCCAAATGATTCCATTTTATCTAGCCTCCATCTAAGTGGTAAACCACAGTTTTACTAAGTGGTAAACCACAGTTTTACTAAGTGGTAAACCACAGTTTTACTTGTAAGGAGAAGAACATTTTCACACGTTGATTCTGCTAATGTTGCATAAGCAAATCCCCAAGATGGAAAAGTCATTCTTTCTGAAATAGCTCCATATGACATCGGGGTTCATGAAACAGCACCTGCCTTGTGCCTCTGACAGGCAGTTCAGCCTTACAAATAATGCTTCAAAAATTACTGCTTGTGTACTTCCAGGTATCTATCACTTCTGAAGATCCAATCTTTCCATTTTACAAACATTCCCTTGCATAAATCCCTTGAGGCAATTCTTACTTGCTATAAGGCCTGTATTCACTTGCCCAAGGCCCAACACGGCTTGCTGCCTGAATATTTTTATTTCCCTGTCAACTTTCCCTTTGCCAATATTTAAAACAATTATCAGGTAACATTGATAGAGCATTCATATACCATATGAAGCCAACATTAAGCCAGCAACATACAGGCTGCTAAACTTGTATGGGCATCACTACTCCTGCCTCTCCAATCCTTGCTGTGTAAAATGCAAATGTAAAACAAATTCCAGTTACCTGTGTGTTATGTACTGGCCCTAGCTTGAATAAAAGTAAGGCTTCCCTGACCCTGATTCTCATTGGAGGTTTCAGTTGGCAAGCAGCCTATGGCCCACTCTCAATAAAGGCCAATCACATTCTTGTAAATATGATATTTTGTAGATAGTTCATGCAAATGATGGTATCCTGGAAGGTTCATTATTATTGGTTGATGGTTAAGCCAGGTGCGGGGTTTGTATGTATATATTGAGGGGTTCTGTTCTGCTGAATGTCTGTCTGTTCTGATTGGCAATAAAGCACGTTGTTTGAGCTGAATCACTGGCTGAAATCATTCTGAGCTCCAGGCTCAGTACACAATACTGTGACATGCCAACAAAGAGTCTCTGTACATGAAACATCTGACATGTGAAGAACACATATTGGGAGATGTGATGGTAGGCAGGAAAAGACAAGCACCAGTGGCAAGACAAAGGCTTTGCTATACACTAGAGCTGTGTGAAGGAGCTGTGAAATGCCAGAAGGGAAACTTCAGCTCATTATAACCACTCCAGGTCCAAGCCCAGCTCTGGAAGGCAGCTCCAGCCCATTTCCATTCCTTGCTGCCTTCTGGTTGAGATCCCACACAGTTTTAGAACTGGAGAGGTGAAATTGATAGAGCCTTCCAGGAGGTGAAGATTAAATTAACAAACCTTCTTAGGAGCGATCTCGGCAGGCTCTGCCTTTTTAAACTACCCTCCTGTCGAGAGGTGAAATTGACAGAGCCTTCAACTCTGTCTTTTTAAACTACACTTCCCAGTTAACATTGCATCGCCCTACACTTGATGAACATGCGCCGAGGCATCTCACGTAGAGAGATTCACACGAGACTGGGTTAACTGGAGTTAGATTTTCCTCTCATGAACTGGGATTCAAGCTGGATGTTTAATCCAGGCTTAGAATCCCAGTTTCAAATCATGAGGGTGAGAATTTCTTGCCAACTTCTTTCAATGAGCAATGACCTACTTTCCATTGTTTTACAGAATTTATTTGTACTAAATTTGTGACGTTGAATTATCTGAGCAGCAGAATGATGCAACCTTACTAATGACAGGATCAAATAATTGTTTTATTAAATAAATCTGGATGAAAAATTGAGGCAAGAGTATTGCACGATAGTCAAAAGAGAAGATTCTGCTGACGAAAAATGAAGGCTTACTGGGTGGTTTGAAAAAAAATTGGAAAATCAATCCATTTAGGCCTATCTGACCTCCCTTTGCATACCTACTGTTGGAATTGCAGACCTCTCCTTGCCGTGCCTTGTGTTGCAGTTCCCTCTACTGGCTGAGCTGCTGCAAGATTTTTATAGGCCTTATTTTAAAAACAGAAACAGAGGGAAAAGATAAAGGGGATAGATATCAAAGAGAGGTGAGAGTGCAGTACCAGATAAATGACACATGGAATGGTTGCTAATAAATAAGGACAGAAAAAATCTTGCCATATAAATGTGACAGTGCTAGGCATGTCCCAAAGTTTATATTTATTTATGTAGTTATTTTTTTACTTCATTTATACCACACACCTTTCTCCTCAATGGGAAGCCAAAGCAGCTTAAATCATTCTTCTCAGCTCCATTTCATTCTCACAACAACCCTGTGAAGTATGGTAGGAATGAGGTATACCACTGGCCCAAGGGCATCCAGCAAGCTTCTATGGCAGAGTAGGGATTCCGACTTGGACCTCCCACATCCTAGTCCAACACTAACCACTATACATGCTGGTGTAATGACTTTCAACATCCAGCCCACATGCAACCTTGGCTGCTTTAGGACAAAGATCTTGACTGAGCCTGCCACTTTTTAGAGAAGCCTCTGTTGTCCCATTTCCAAAGAGAGGCACCCAGGAGTTTCTTCAGTAGGTTTGAAAAATCAACACCAGACATTACAGAGAAGGAAAGTGTAATGAATTTGATGCATGTTAAGAAAATTAAAGTCTGGCAACCTCTTTTGCTGGTGGCTGAAGCTGTTTAGAAGCAACCCAGGACTTATGTGTTAAGGACCCATATAAACTGTCTAAATAAAGTGTCAGCCCTATGATGATACAGATGTTGCATGGCACCATAGTCAACAGAAGAGTATTAATTTTGCCCCAGAGACACATGGGCAAGAGGCTCATCTATATGGAAGTTGATCTAAAATACTGTTAATGCTAACCTGAACCGGTGGTGGAAAGTGCCATCAAGCCATAGCTGACTTACAGCAATATGTGCTGGGGTTTTCAAGGAAAGAGACTAACAAAGGTGGTTTGCCATTGCCTGCCCCTACAGCCCTGGTCTCCTTTGGAAGTCTCCCATCTAATTACCAACCAAGACATACTCTGCTTACCTTCTAAGATCTGACAAGATCAAGCTTGCCTGGAATATCCAAATCATGGCAGCCTGAACTAATGATCAAGATATTTAACTGCTTCAGCACTGAAAGTGAGAGGTAAATTTTGGCATCCATTCAAAGGTGAAGATCGATGTTCCTCAGACCAGGTTCTCAGGGCTAATGAGCCTGTGAGTACTAGGACAGGGCTCCTCTTGGAGCTGACATGACTCAAGACTAGACATGGACACGAACGGAAAAAAAACCCCGAGCACCCTGTTCGTCGTTCGGTGCCATCCACGAACAACGAACAACGAACATGGACAAACATGAACTATTCCCGGACATGTTTGTTGCTCGTGGGGGCCAGAACCCACCCCAACCCCCACTTAGCGCACCCTCCCCTCAAACCCACTTACCTGGATCTTTAAAGATCCCTTTAAACTATCAGCTGACAGGTGGCAGAGGGGGATTCCCCCCTGCCGCCTGCCAGCTGATAGTTTAAAGGGCCCTTTCCTGCCACATGCAAGGACCTTCCCAATGTCCAATAACCACCAAATTTGAAGGGGACATAGTCCTCGCTGTCCTCTGAAGACTCCCCAAGTTTCAGAGAGATTGCACCCTGGGAAAGGCATGATCCACGGGTCTCCCCATTGGCTGTCATTTTCTCTTCACAGTGGCAAAAACAGGACTCTCTGCTGGAAGTATTTTGAAGGGTTAGCCAGAAGGAAAGCCAGAAGGAGTTCAGACAGAGTTCAGTCCCTCCTTGCCTCCTGTTGCCAAGGGGATTGATTGCAGCAGGTGCCAGACTGTCTGGCTTGCTAAATGGAGGCAACGAAGGAGGCTTTTAACGACCACCTGTGCATTTAGGATGGGGCCTCATGAACAGCTCGTTCGAGAACAGCAGATTAGGCTGTTCATGGGTTTTTTCTGTTCATAATGCTGTTTGTGCCCATGTCTACTCATGAACCAAAGACTTCATGGCTAGGATCACAAAATCACAGAATCACAGAGTGGGAAGGGGCCATACAGACCTTCTAGTCCAACCCCCTGCCCAGTGCAGGATGAGTCTAAAGCATCCTTGACAAATATTCATCCAGCCTCTTCTTGAAAACTGCCAGTGAAGGGGAGCTCACCACCTCCCTAGGCAGCTGATCCCACCTTTGAACTACTCTGACCATGAAATAGTATTTCCTAATATCCAGCCGGTACCTTTCTGCATGTAATTTAAGCCCGTTGCTTCGGGTCCCCTCCTCTGCTGCCAAGTGGAACAGCTCCTCCAAATGACAGCCTTTCAAATATTTAAAGAGAGCAATCATGTCCCCCCTCAATCTCCTCTTCTCCAAACAAAACATCCCACACCTTTCAGCCTTTCCTTATAGGGCTCATTCTCCAGACCTCTGATCATTCTCGTCGCTCTCTTCTGCATCCTTTCAATTTTGCCCACATCCTTTTTGAAGTGAGGCCTCCAGAACTGCACACAGTACTCCAGGTGCAGCCTGACCAAGGCAGTATAGAGAGGGACTATGATCTCCTGCAATTTTGATGCAATGGCTCTTTTGATACAACCCAAGACTGAGTTTGCCTTTTTTGCCACTGCATCACACTGACTGCTCATATTTAGTTTACAGTCCATTCTTACCCCAAGATCTCTTTTGCATACAGTACTACCCAGAAGTGTATCCCCCATCCTGTATTTGTGCTTCACATTTTTGTGGCCCAGATGTAATACTGTGCACTTATCTATGTTGAATTGCATCCTGTTCACAACCACCCAATTCTCCAGAGTATTCAGGTCCTGCTGAATTTTAACTCTATCTCCTTGGGTGTTTGCCACTCCTCCCAATTTGGTATCATCAGCAAATTTAATGAGTAGCCCATTTACCCTTTCCTCCAGATCATTGATAAAAATATTGAAAAGTACCGGGCCCAAAACTGAGCCCTGCAGCACCCTGCTGGACACCTCCCTCCAATCTGATGAAACGCCATTGACCACCATTCTTTGGGTGCAGTCCTCTAACCAATTCCCTACCCAGTGAACTGTCCTATAGTCCAGTTTGCTGTCTTCCAATTTACCCACTAGAATGTCATGGGGAACCTTATCAAAAGCTTTACTGAGATACAGGTAAAACACGTCGACAGAGTTCCCACATTCCAGTAAGCTTGTCACTTGATCAACGAAGGAAACCAGGTTGGTCTGACAAGATCTGTTGGAGACAAAACCATGTTGATGAAAGGACTTAGCCCACTTCCCTCAAACAACAGTTAGTGTTTTCCAAGGAGGAGCTGTAACAGCAGTCAGGCTGGGCTCACCCAGATGTTGGACTTGTTTATGTAGAAGAGGCCTGACCCCTCGGCATCCCATTATTACCCACACTGTATTTAAGTTGACTTATTAGTTACTCTGAATGTAATAGTAATGCATAATCAGCATATAACATGAGCACATACTTCCACACTCTTAACATATGTAGTCTGCCAGTGATTCTAAAGCTAGGTCATAGTGGGTCTCCCAGATGTGTGTCACAACCACATAGATGCTATCATACCAAACACCATTATCACTTACTTGAAAGTAAACTTTCTTATGAAAAGCCTTTATTAAAAACAATTGCAAGAGAATACCAGATTTTGCTGTATGGAAATGCTCAACTAGGCCTCAAGTGCCAACGATAATAAGAAATCATGCTTACATTTCATAAGACCAATAATATCTGTATCGTGGGCTAGGCCAGCCCAAGTGGAGTAGTCAGAGTTAGAGATGGGCACGAACTGGAATACAAACCAAAAAAAACCCCATGAACCAGCCCAGTTTGTGGTTTGCGAAGCAGTGGTTCGTGGAAGCTTGTTTCTACGAACTTCCATGAACTGGTCTAATGGTTCATTTGGTTCATTTTAAACAGCAATGCCCCCTTTCTGTGCTGCTGCAAAGAGGCATGGAAAGGGGTATTTAAACCTGTGGATCAGCTGCTTGTCGGGGAGATCCTTGACAAGCAGCTGGTCATTTAAACAGCAGGGCTTGGCTGCCTGGCTAGGAGTTCCCAGCTGGGCAGCCAAACCCCACCCACAGTTTAAATGGCCAATTCCCCGCCACTCAGAGCAGCGGGGAAATGGCCATTTAAACTGTGGGTGGGGCTTGGCTGGCCGGGCGGGAGTTCTGGGCCAGCCAGTCAAGCCCCACTGTTTAAATGGCCATTTCCCCGCCGCTCAGAGCTGGGAGTTCCCGGCCGGCCAGCCAAGCCCCACCCACTGTTTAAATGGCCATTTCCCTGCCACTCAGACCAGCGGGGAAATGGCCATTTAAACTGTTGGTGGGCCTTGGCTGGCTGGCCAAGAGTTCCCAGCCAGCCAGCCGGCCAGCCAAGTCCCACAGTTTAAATGGCCATTTTAAATGGCCATTTCCCCTCTGCTGGGAGTGGTCATTTAAATGATCAGCTGCTTGTCGAGGATCTCTGGGGGTTTAAATGCTCTTTTTCCTGCTGCTGCTGCTAAGCAGCCGGAAAGGGGCATTTAAACGCCATGAACCACAAACCGGTTCATGAACTTGCCCCAGTTCATGGGAGTTCATGGTTCCTGGTTCATGAAAATGCTACAAACCACGAACCACACCGTTCGGTTTTTTCACGGGTTGTGTCCATGTCTAGTCAGAGGCCAGTCCAAAGTCAGAATGTTATTCCAAAGCCAGGGGTGCTCCCAAAGGCCAAAAGCCAAGTCAGGAATTCCATAGGTCAGTTACTGGTAAGGTCAGGTCTAGATGCAGGCAAAGACAGGACATGGTCCAGAAGCTACAGGAACAAGGCAAGGTTCACAAGTGTGGTCACAGCAGTAACAGTAATCCAACACATTGCTTCGACATCTGGCAGTTTCTCTAGACTGGCTTTTATAGCCAGTAGTGGTTTGTAGCCAGCTACTTGGGCTCAATCCTGATGCTTCTCATCATCGCTATCCACAAGCAGCTGACATCAACCCAGGAGGCGAGCACTGCACCATCTCTCCTGCAGCTCTACTCTCTGCCTTTGTCTGCTGCGCTCTTTTGGAGTGGGTGAACCTGGAGGGGTGGAAGCCCCTGGCTGGGCTTCACCTGTGGTGTTGGAAGTCCCTAGCTGTGCTTTCTCCGTAGTATTGGGGCTAGAGTGTACCGTGGCTCTTTCTCAGCTGCTGGCTGTGGACTCGGATTAGCCAACAGCAGTTCTTCCTAATCACCAGCTTCTGCTGAACTTTGCCTGGTTTATGAAGAATGTATTTTGATAAATATATAGTGACTCTTTTAAAGTACTAAGTTTTGAGTCTTTTGAATTTTCTAGACCAAGATGAGTGTCAATGTACCTTAAAGGACTGTATATACTACACAAGAATAATTAAGTCCTGGGGCCTTCAATTTCAAATCAATCAATGGAGTTTCCAAAACTCTTCTGTTGGAACCTTATGAAGGACGTTGGGATAATGAGGATTCCCTAAGTGATGGCCACAACTTCTCTGCACTACATACACAAGGTGGAAGACTCGCAGTTTCAATAGAAAAGATCACCAGATTAAACCCATACAATGTCCGATTTACGTAGCTCAAGGTGTAGCAAGAAAAATATCTAATTTCATAATATATGGTTTAGTAGACAACCTTCTGTGCAATCCAGAAAGGGGAAATTACAAGGAACATGACTGGTTGAAACACAGGCATTGTAAATTTAGCCAAGGTGTTTAGCTGGGTTTAAAATGTAATCGTTTTATGAAATGACAGGTCTAGAAAAAGGGCGAGACCTTTTTTTTTTCCTGGAGAGCCACTGTGGTGTTATAAAGTAATGTATGGAGCAGTTCTCCAAGAATCAGGTAGTGCCAGTGGTTTTGAAATAACTGTCTTCAGGAAACTGTCTGCTTTAAGTTCTCTGGTGACATTACAGAGAATCCTAGGATGTCTTCTAGGGCACCTATTCCGTTCATTTGGGGGTGCTAACCACTCGGATCTCACCATGGTTTCATGTGAACCCATCGCATGCCTAAGAAGACACTGAGAACTTTCCTGCAACAGCAACAAAGCGGTCTTGCCCAAGAAACTTGGCTGCTGTAACATACATTCCCATTGAAGAACTTGTGGTAAGTGTTCCCACAGCACAGTTTGAAAGTCGCTGATTTACAGAAATATTGTTAACAACATTATTAACATTCAAGTATAGAAAATTTAAGTATTTTACACTCCTCACAAAGGGCAGGTTTCCTCTGTAATATATTTCTTATCTTATAATTATAATGATGTGATTTGAAGTCCCTAAGTATAGGCAAAGCTGTCTTGTGAAAGACAAGATAATAAGCATTACTCCACCATTTCCCCAGATATGAGGGAAAAATATAAGGTTAAAACTACAAAATAAAGTAATATATAATATCAGAAATACAAAGGGCAATGAAGCTAACTGCAAAAGCCCAATGCAGCCCCAGGCTCCAGTTTCTTGAAAAGCAGCTCCCCCCATGTAGGAAATTCTCATAAACGTCTGAACTGGGCCATCATCTCTCAAGATGATTATTAACATTACATATTTCTTTTTCAATTTTTAAAATTATAACCAAGCAATCCCACCAAGGTAATACAGAATGATTAATACAACTAAAAATGATATCATAATTCTTATAGCGCACTTTAATTAATTTTTCCATGTATAGCCTAGTTCATAAAAAAAGCTTGATTATCCTGAAAAAATAAAAATATCCTGAAATATCTTATTTAATAAGACAATAAATAAAACCAATTTTTCTGCAAACTTGTCAGGTTATTCATTTTTTTACAATCTTTTTTTAAAGTTTTTAATTTTTATTTAAGCAAACAATAAACAAATTACAAAAATTAACATAAAATAAATAGAACATAGAAAGGATAGAAAAAAGGGAAAAGGAAAGAAAGGCAAGAGAGGGGGAAAAAAGAAGAAAGGAAGAAAAGGAAAAGGTCCCCCATGACATTCTGATGGGCAAACTGGAAGACTGTGGAGTGGACTATAGGACAGTTCGGTGGATAGGGAACTGGTTGGAGGACCGCACTCAAAGAGTGGTGGTCAACGGCATTTCATCAGATTGGAGGGAGGTGTCCAGTGGGATGCCGCAGGGCTCGGTTTTGGGCCCGGTACTTTTCAATATTTTTATCAGTGATCTGGATGAAGGAGTGGAAGGGCTGCTCATTAAATTTGCTGATGATACCAAATTGGGAGGAGTGGCAAACACCCAAGGAGATAGAGTTAAAATTCAGCAGGACCTGAATACTCTGGAGAATTGGGTGGTTGTGAACAGGATGCAATTCAACATAGATAAGTGCACAGTATTACATCTGGGCCACAAAAATGTGAAGCACAAATACAGGATGGGGGATACACTTCTGGGTAGTACTGTATGCAAAAGAGATCTTGGGGTAAGAATGGACTGTAAACTAAATATGAGCAGTCAGTGTGATGCAGTGGCAAAAAAGGCAAACTCAGTCTTGGGTTGTATCAAAAGAGCCATTGCATCAAAATTGCAGGAGATCATAGTCCCTCTCTATACTGCCTTGGTCAGGCTGCACCTGGAGTACTGTGTGCAGTTCTGGAGGCCTCACTTCAAAAAGGATGTGGGCAAAATTGAAAGGATGCAGAAGAGAGCGACGAGAATGATCAGAGGTCTGAAGAATGAGCCCTATAAGGAAAGGCTGAAAGGTGTGGGATGTTTTGTTTGGAGAAGAGGAGATTGAGGGGGGACATGATTGCTCTCTTTAAATATTTGAAAGGCTGTCATTTGGAGGAGGGCAAGGAGCTGTTCCAGTTGGCAGCAGAGGGTAGGACGCGAAGCAATGGGCTAAAACTACATGCACAAAGGTACCGGCTGGATATTAGGAAAAACTTTTTCATGGTCAGAGTAGTTCAAAAGTGGAATCAGCTGCCTAGGGAGGTGGTGAGCTCCCCTTCACTGGCAGTTTTCAAGAAAAGGCTGGATGAATACTTGTCAGAGATGCTTTAGGCTGATCCTGCACTGGGCAGGGGGTTGGACTAGATGGTCTGTATGGCCCCTTCCAACTCTATGATTCTATGATCCTATGAAAAGAAGAGAGTGAAAATATAATATAAAAAACAAAGAAAAAAGCAAGGCTTCCAATTTTCTCTGAGGCTAATACAAGTACAATACAGGTACAATTATAACATTATGCCTTATTCTATGGTTACAAAGAAAAGCTCTCTTTTTTCTACTTATCTAAAAAAAAGTTTTTTTCTTAATTATCAGAACCACAAACCATCCATTTATTTCTGTCTGTTTCATGCAAAAAGTCTATAAGGGGTTTCTAGTTAGGAATAAATGTAGATATTTTCTCTAATCAAAGAAGTAATTTTAGCCATCTCTTCTAGTTCCAGCATCTTCGCCAATCATTCCTCTACTGTAGGTATGGCGAAACCTTTCCACTTTTGCTTACATAATAATTTTGTTGTCATTGTCACATATAAAAACAAAGTTCCATGATTCTTTTCTAACTGGCCATTAGTCCCTCACAAAAAAAGTCTCTGGATTCAATTGGATGTTAATCTTTAAAATCTTCTAAATTAATGAATGTACTTGCATCTGAAACTTTTTGGCTTTAGTATGAGTCCACTATAGATGGTAAAATGTCTCTTCGCATTGTTCACATTCCTGCACACATTAGAAATACCTTTATACATTCTAGCCATAGATGACTCTGTGTCTTCCAATGACGTTCTTAGTCTTCCAACCCATTAAGCACATAAAAACATGGTTACATCCCATTTAACACCATCTTCACTACGAAAAACAAAACCACATGCTGACCGTGTTCACATACAAAACATACCAAAGAGTTTTATATAACGTTCTAATTTGAAAGTTAATAAAATATTGATATTTTTTTTAAAAAAACCAAGGCCAGAGCTGTATTGCCCTGTTCTGGCAACACTAGTTTTTATTTAGCGCACTTGTATTTTTCTACATACGAATAAAGCAGGAGCTGGCTACACAGCAGGCGAAAAGGAAAATGCCAGTTTCTGTTCTGACACAGCATGGAAAACGGTCAAATTATAACTGATGTGGTTGCCATGTACAGTAAATGGCAGAAGAATGACACTTTCTGAATTTCTAAGCACTAGGTTAATATAATTAATTACTAAAAAGGATACAACTGGTGAGTTTTTGCATTATACTGAAAATTGTATGTTATTATTGATATAGTGCTATGCATTTCTCAGCATGTGGCAAGACTCACTAACTAATTAAAATGTTTTTATATTGATCTATTTTCAATACAATTTTTACAGGCTTTTTAAACTTTCTGTTATTCCAGTTTAAAGCTGGTTGTACACAGATATACCAAATAGCAATTGACATTCTTTTTTCAGTTTGTATTTTCAGAGAAAGTAAAACCGATAAGCAAAAAGAAGGCCAGATATTTATTAAAATCAATCTCCAGTAGGAGAAGGAAGGGGGAAAACTTATCTAAACTCCCCTCTGTCTGGAGATCAGGGGGCGGGGCCACCAGCCATGTGACCATTTTCTCTGAGGGCAACCCACTGAGTTCCACCACCTCTTTGCCCAGAAAAAAGCCCTGTATGTATGTATGTATGTATGTAATTTATAGTCTGCCTTTCTCACTGAGACTCAAGGTGGACTACACAGTGTAAGACTAGTACAGTCAGTATCAAGGACAATTTCATAAACCATAGGGTAAAGAAACACAAGTTTATAAAGACATAGCATTAGCAAGAATCCAATACAGAGTTGAAGAAATGCTGAAACAGAACATAAGCAATTCTAGGACTGACACAGGAGCACATATTTAAGGCATCAGATAGTATATAAGGCAACATAGTGGTGAAGTCTGTGGGTGAAGTCTACAGTCCCTAACATTAGCAGAGCAACTGAGGCCCCTTCCTACAAAAGATGAAGACGGGGGAAGTTTTCGAAGGATGCTGAGGTTAGAAAGGAAGGAAGGAAGAAGCCATGGGAAGCATTTTGCTGTGTGATTTCTATTACATACCTATGAGGGGGGAAATGGAGAGAAAAATGATACGTGAAACAGGAGAAAAGGTAATGGGATGAAAACTTCAGTTGGGTTCCAAATGGCTTCGATTCTTCGAAGACAGGAGACATCCGGAAATACTTTCCATGTACTAGCACTGTGTAATTGTCTGCCTCAGTGCAAATAACTGGTCAGCCATTCCACGACCTCTGACAAAGGAACATTGATTTCTTTTTCAGACCTACATCAAGGTGTCTTGCCTGCCTTTGACCGAAGAGCACTGCAGCAGAAACGCTTTCTCATTCAGGCAGCCACAGAGCTGGGATCCGGCCAGTTTTCTCAATGCATCCACTTCTCCCCTTTGAAATGGGCACAGAGCCATCAGAATCTACTCTGAGAGCCTCCTCTCCAATTTTAAGCAGAGCAGAAACTGTTTCAAACATATGGCAACTCGTCTCTCCCAGAAAGTCCTCTTTTTATCCACGTTGTTCAGTTCTACTAGTTGTTTCCTAGAATATACTTTGCTATAATGCCTTTATGCAAATGAAACTGTCACCCTCCTTCCCCGCATGTTGCTATGTAAAGCTGCTGCATGTTGCTATGTAAAGCTGTGATATGGGACAAGGGCTGGCTGACCCCAATTAGATAACAAAAAAGCATTTGAAAATGGTTCTAATTAATATAAACATTATGATTTTCTTAAATGAAGGATTATTGTTGACAATACAGAGATAAAACTGTACAAAGATAGTATTTGGAATCTCTAAGGATCTTTGTTAATTTCCATATAGGGTCTCATAAGCCCCTAATACACAATTTAAAAAAAAACTGAAACAAATCTCCTGGTCTTAACTGCTGCAATAATATAGCAGAGCTTTAGCACCAAAGTGTGAGTTTTCGGAGGGAAGGAGGCATGGTATGGCCCCATCTCATCAGATCTCAGAAACTAAGCAAGGTCAGTACTTGGATGGGAGACCGCCAAGGAAGACTCTGTGGAGGAAGGCAATGGCAAACCACCTCTGCTTCTCACTTGCCTCAAAAGCCCCTTGCTGGCATTAAAAAAAGTTGGTTATGTATGAATTTTCACCATTCCTTTGCATAGTTACTTTGAGTTCAGATCCATGGGGAGTATCCTATAGGTTTCCAAACAATGCAAGGAAATATACACACACTATAATATATATATGTACAAAGACTGCCACCACAGTTCACAACTGGCGTAAAATTTCTCATACGGGTGATCAGTGTCACAGATTAGCTTTTTTTGCATTTGCATTTGCATTTGCAAGATCTGTGTGCACGCCTACTTGAAGCAACCATTCTAATATTTGTTTACATGTTTTAAGACTGGTTAGATGCAAAAGGGAAAGAAACTGATACTGATTCTCAACACTGGTTAGCAAGGAAGAACTGCAGGGCGTGGTTCTAAAGCCACTGGTGTGAAGGAAAGAATTCTACACGACTGATTGCCAGGTGCCCAGCCCAACACATTTGACTGGGAAAAGTAGGAAAGGCCTGAAACTTGAAAGATAGGCATTGGTTGGCTTTCTACTAATCAGCTGATGATTGGATCACTGGACATTTACAATGCAATCCTGAACACAGCCACATCCTTCTATGCCCATTGACTTCAATGGACTTATATTGTATGTGGAAAGGCGCCTGGATTTTAAAATGAGTGACACCAGCCATCTGGGTGATGGACAGTTAGGAGAATCACACCTTGACTTAAAGACTTGCAATAAAAATGAAATGAAGCAATCCTTCTGTAGAGAAATGTGGGTCTGTGCACCAGACAGATGTAATCTTCTGAAGAGCTCAAGGAATTCATCATCACTACCATCTGTTCAAAAGGACTTTTATAAAGCAAAAGGTATTTATGGTCTTGTACAAGAATGTCCTGCAAAGGGGCATATTTCTTAACTATCTTTAACTTCCGATAAAGTGTGTGTGGGGCAGGGGGGGGCACACAATCCCTGGCATCTGAAGGTGCTGCACTATTGATTTGGAAGATCCTGCAAGGACTCTTAACCGGCCATTAGGCAGCACTCCGAGCACACTCCAAAAGTAAAAAGAACTAATTTATATAATTGGAGAAATCGCACCATAGAAATCAAGCCATAAACAAGTTGTATTGTCGAAGGCTTTCACGGCCAGAGAACAATGGTTGTTGTGGGTTTTCCGGGCTGTATTGCCGTGGTCTTGGCATTGTAGTTCCTGACGTTTCGCCAGCAGCTGTGGCTGGCATCTTCAGAGGTGTAGCACCAAAAGACAGAGATCTCTCAGTGTCACCGAGAGATCTCTGTCTTTTGGTGCTACACCTCTGAAGATGCCAGCCACAGCTGCTGGCGAAACGTCAGGAACTACGTCAGGAACTACAATGCCAAGACCACGGCAATACAGCCCGGAAAACCCACAACAACCATCATAAACAAGTTCTTTCCTGAATAACCAAGGCCACTTGGGAGGTATCCCATTTGTTGAACACTAGTAAGAGACCTATGTAGATGGCCAAACTATCTGAGGCTGATGTAGCTCACATGGTATGGAAATTTTTTAACAAACATCTTCTGCCTGTGTGGCAAAACATAGTAGTAGAATGGGTGGTAGCTATATGAGGACATGTTCACTCACATGGGAAGGCATGAAATTATAAGATAGCCTGTTTTCTTGCACTAAACTATCACCAATTTCTTCAATACTGACATTGTATTGTAGATTTCTATGGACAAAGATACTGCTTCAATGGGTAGTGCAATTTGTGCATACACTGGCCAGACCTGTAACTAGGGATTTTAAAAAAAAAAAAAAGAATAGTTTTAAGGATCTTTTTAAAAAGAATTACTCATACTTCCTCCCCCAGAGGGAAGTACAAGATGAAATACTAACAAAACTGTTACTGAACGCTTCTCAAACGCGCAGCTCAAACATAAAGCAAGATGTGTTACAGACTTACAACAATGGGATCACAGCCTTATCTAGCGGTAAGAAAAAAGCACTGGTCTTGGGTAGCGTCATTCCTCCCTGAACAGCAGAGACAGCAGACATGCTGCTTAGTGTCTTTGTTTCAAAAGGAGCTTGCCTTACTCAGAAAAAAATATTTGCTCACTATAGAGATAGTAGTAATAAAACATGTAATTAATTCAGTAAAGACTGCAGCAGGCAAACAATTTTATGACCAAAAACATATTTGTATTTTAAGAAGTTCAGAATATGACTTTTGTGATTAATGAAGTGTTTCATAAACAAGTCTCTGGTGTGCTCATGCAGAAATTTTCAAGAATTTTTTGTAATCAGCAACTTAATTTTGTTTCCCAGCCCAGAGTTGATATTATTATAAACAATGATTTTTGTAACACTTCTCAATGAATGAAGTATTTTAAACTTCTTAGAATAATAGATTTGTACAGCTGAAAGAGTCATCTAGTCCAACCCCTGCACAATGCCAACCCCCTGGCAAAAGAAAACAACTCCGCTCCATCCTCCATGTGATAGCCCTTCAAAGACTCAAAGAGGGCTATCATATCAGTCACCTCCTCTCCAGGCTAAACACATCCAACTCCTTCAATCCTTCCTTATAGGGCTTGGTTGGCATCCAGACCCCTCACCATTTTTGTAGCCCTTCTAAGGACACATTCTAGATTATCAACATACTTATGAAACTGCAGTGCCCAACACTGAATGCAGTATTCCACATGTGGTCTAACCAGAGCAAAGTCATTGATCTCATTGCCTCCCACAGGCATTCCGCAATGTATTTTAGGACGAGGCCCTATTTGCCCAAAACCAACTCATAAGCTTCACAGTTAGTATTGAACATTAAAATTCTATTCATGTGTATCTTTCACTGGGTTAGGATCTGTGAGCTTGCCACCAGTCCATACATAGTTGAGGCTGATATATCACAAAATATCCACATTTTCTTTTTATTTATTATATTTTAAATCGGATCCTCCCTCCAGGAATATTTTAGTCTCACAACAGGGTAGGCTGAGAGTTTAGTAATCTTCATAGCTGTGTGGCAATTAGACCTTGGGCTTGCAAATTCTAAACTAACTCTTTTGCTGCATCCTAGTAACTTTGAACAATGTAAGCACAAGAGAAGACTTGACTTGCTATGGTTCAAAAAGGAGGACTTGAATTGCTGAGGTTGGAAAAGGAGGACATTTGCTTTCTGCAAGTGCTAAGTGCTCCACTAGCATCTTATGAAAGACCAGTAATATTCTGATGAACAAAGTTTCCACTAGTAAGGTGCGGAAGGAAGTAAGAACCAGCGTTATGTAGTGGTTAGAAAGCCTTAGCCTTAGGAGCAGCCCCTCTTCCCCATAAAATTAGATCCAGAGGAGTTAGCCTTGTTAGTCTGTAGTTGTACAATAGTTAAGAGTCCAGTAGCACCTTTAAGACTAACCAACTTTATTGTAGCATTAGCAGAGGCATCATCAGTTTTCGAGAACCACAGCTCTCTTCATCAGAGGCATCTGACAAAGAGAGCTGTGGCTCTCGAAAGCTTATGCTACAATAAAGTTGGTTAGTCTTTAAGGTGCTACTGGACTCTTTACTATCCCATAAAATTAATTATCTTCTACTCTGTCTCATAATCTTCTCTTGCTGGGCCCTTTGTTTCTTTCTCATTTCTCTCCTCTTTGATGACAACCATAAGGAGGGAGAACACTGGGAAAAGAAGTGGAGTTTAGAAATTTGCCTCAAGGGTAGGTGGATCCACAGGAGTGGGAGGCAGACACAGAAACTTTAATGCCCAGTTTCACTCAGCTTCGTATCTGTGGCAAGTTTGCTGTAACTTGCCAGTGTGAACACTGCATGCCTCGGAACATGTGCAGAAAGCTTTTTATCCACCACTGAATAACCACTGTCAAGATCCTGTCCTCATCTCCCACAAAATCTGGGATTGGGTTAAAGCACTGAAAAAGGCATAATGCTCAAGAAATTCTTGCTACTGAAAAGGGTCATATGTTGAGATGCATCGTGGAGCAAAATGGTTAAGTGGCTGGGCTGCAAATCACCACTCTGCTGGTTTGAATTTCACCACTGCCATGGGCTCAGCAAGTGACCTTGGATAAGCCACTCCTCACAGCCCCAGCTCTGTTGTGGGGATAATAACAACACTGTTTTTATTCACTGCTCTGAGTGGGGCACTCATCTATCTAGAAGGGCAGTATATATTGTCATCATCATCATCTCAATGATACGGGTTCAGGTTTCATTGTTACATTTGTATCCACACTCTCTCTACCTGTCTTCAGAACTCTTTTTAACTTCTCAACTATCACTTTAGGAATTAGTTCATGTTATGACAGAATGTTAGTATCTTAATGCCAAGCGGCATTAAAGGCAGGGAGGGTATTTGAACTGGGTTCTCATATTCCAATCAAGCCACAATGACTCTACAAATTAACATGTAGTGTAAACAATCAGAAGTCAGAATCACTCCCTAAGTTAAATTAACTGCAGCACGATCAAGTCATAGCTATACCAGTGAGATCAGCAATTGAAGAGGAGGAAAACAAATCCAACGGAGCTCTGATTGCACGCCGTCTGAGAAAACTGCAGAAAAAATATTTGACCACTTCTGAAAATTAGTTTCTCAATTAATGAAATCTAGGAATCATTTTCTAAAAATTATTCCTGCTTCCTCTGCAGGACAATATTGTGCTTTTATTAATATCTTGGCCAGGAGCTTTGAGTGCTCTCCTTATACTGACCTGACTATATTGATCTGTGGCCATTTCAGCTCTGAAGTATCACTGCTTCTGTGGGCAGCAAATTGTCATGTCTGTGCCCCATCCATGCCACTACCTAATGCTGACCTGTTGTTTCTGAACCAATGTTTCATGCTATATCTTGATGTCATATTGCCAATGCCATAACTGTTTCCTTTCACAGGCTTATTGAAGCCGCAGGTGCCTTATCTAATGGACAGTGGAAACTTTTAGTGCTTCTGACCTTGTACACTGCTCACTCCCATGTTTACTGCTCACTCCCACTCACTGCTATGTCTCAACTTTGATCTCTTGCTTTTCTCAGCATCTTGACTTGATAGTACAAATATGTGAGACGTTCTCAGGATGAGTTTGCACCAAAAGTCCTGTTTTACTATTGGGAGGGGGAAGGAGAAAACATGTGTGTTAAGAGGAAAGATTTTCCCATAGGTTACTATTCCTGTCAACCTATTCTTACTACTTAGATGCTTACCTTGCTTCTGAATAGTTCTATGGACATATCTGTGGAAATGATCTGATTTCTGAATAAAGCCATTTAACCAAGAGCCTGGATTTCTTGCTACAATGGTACAGGAATCTATCTGTCATAGCCTGTAATCCATAGCCTGACACAAATCCTTAAAAACACCAATCAGAAATTTGCACAGTGAAAACAATGAGGATGCTACAAACATTGCAATAATGTCCAGAGGGCACTGAAAAGTTGGTATACTACTTTAACCTAATGCAACTGAGGTAAAAGACATCATCTTATAAAGCTTAACATTACTGATAATTGATGCGTTGATTCATAATAATCCATAGAGCTTCCTCAGCGCAAACCCTGGTTGTTGTTAGGGATCCAGAGGAGTTAGCCATGCTAGTCTGTAGTCACAAAATAGTAAAGAGCATTTTTGTTTCTCCCCTAAGTCACGTATGGTTCTAGAGCTGTAAATTGCAGAGCCCTATTTTATAGTCTCCTCAAACATTGGTGGGAAATGGGTTAAAGGTGAGGAAGGGGTGGCCCATTCCTCTCTTCTCCTGGAGTTCTGAGAAAGTTTGCATTTCAAAGGAAGACCTTCAGGCCAAATACCTAAGACTGGAGAGGGATCTGCTAATCCTTAATATGCACTTGCCTTAAAACTGGCCCAGCATACATTCTGGCCCTGCCCAGGCACTCATCTACAGAAGTATCTCTGTTTTCATCAGTATAAACTTGGAGGATACCAATGGATGGCTCTTAGGCACCAAGTGAAGACAGTTTTAATGATCTCCAGTTACATCTGATCAGTTAATCTTCTGCTCTTGTCTTCGTCTACTAGTTTTACTCTCACTTAGTGTTTTAATATTTATTTGGTGATATTCTTTAAGTATTTTTTTCATAACTTGTCTTTAAAGCTGGAGCTGAAAAGCATGATACAAATATCTTAAACAATGTGGAGGCTCAACTTTTGTGGGGGCAGACCTTGGGGATGTGACTTATTTTTGTAGGACCCAGTCTGGAGGGGCTGATTGTGCTACACAGATTATCTGGGTCAAGGGATTTTGTCACATGCACCCGTTACCTTCCAGGGTCAGACTGCCAACACAAGCCTGAGCACAGGAAAGGATGCCAGTCACCTCCTGGGTTGCTAATGGCTGGGAGTAAGCTCAGTGTCATATATGCCTGTCTGCATATCTGCCATGAATGTATTCTGTGTTATGCACTGGTCCTGTTTTCGTATGGGTGCTGTACTACAGCACCCATACGAAAATCTGTTCTACAGCACCCATATGATAATCAAAAATTTGTTGTACAAGTGGACACTAGCGATGTTGCAATGGGAGGTGTACTCCTGCAAGCAAATGATGAGGGAAAATTGCACCCCCGTGTCAAAGAAATTCTCTGAGACTGAATGCCATTGGGCCATCTGAGCTTAAGAAGCTTCAGCTGTTAAATTGGCTCTAACTACTTGGAGACACTGGTTAGAGGGGGCTAGCATACCGTTCGAAGTATGAACTGATCATAAGAACCTAGAAGCCCTATGTCCCCCCCCCTGCAAATGAAGAGCCAAACCCTTGCAGGGGACGGAATTCTTCTCCAAGTTCAATTTCACTCTGAAGCACCTCCCCGGCAAATCTAACTTCCTGGCAGATGCGCTCTCACACATGCCCCAACATGAAAGCCAAAGGGAGAAGGTGATAGACACAATGTTCTCACCAACCCAATTGGGAGGGGCCGTGACTACCCATAGTCAAACCACAAGGCCAATGTGAAGCCTGACTTCCCCAACTGGGAGGAAAGAGTTAAGAAAGAAGTGGAAAAGGAGGGGAAAGCTGTACCAAAAACAGAACTGAAAGAAGGGGAAAATGGTAACTGGTACAGAAACCATAAATTGTAAGTTCCAGCCAGCCTAAGAGGGGAAGTGTTGAAACAATGTCATAATTCCAAATTGGCTGGTCATTTTGGATACTTGAAAACATTGCATTTAGTACAAAAGCAATTTTGGTGGCCAAATATGGGAAAAGATATCTCTCAGTATGTATCTTCTTGTCAAGTATGTATCATAGGGAAACTCAGAGGAGGGAAACCCCTTGAACTGTTACAACCCCTAGAAACCCCTCCTAGACCATGGGCTGTGGTCTCAATGGACTTTATCACTGATCTTCCCCCCTCGAAGAGGAAAACTATAATTCTAGTGGTGGTTGATTTATTTTCTAAACAAGCCCATTTTGTTCCCTGCACTACTATTCCCATAGCAAAGAAACTGGCCACCCTCTTTATGCAACACATGGGCCGATTCCAGACAGCCCTCCCCGTCCCGAAACGTCGCAAGTCGTCGCGCGGAAAACGCGAAATATCGCATTTTCTCGCGCGAGTTTTGCATGACGTTGCGCAAAACTCACGCAAGAAAACGCAATATTTCACGTTTTCCGCACGACGACGCGCGACGTTTCAGGATGGGGAGGGCCGTCTGGAATCGGCCATGGTCAGGCTGCACTCTTTTTCAAAGAAGGTAATTTCCAACAGGGGAGTCCAGTTCATTCCCAACTTCTGGCGGGAACTACTAAAAGTAGCATGGATTGAACAAGGGCTTAGCTCTGCTCATCATCCTGAGACAGATGGGCAAATGGAAAGAACTAACCAAGTGTTAGAACAGTTCCTAAGATGCTACATCAATTGTCAACAGGATAATTGGACTGATTTCTTGGTTTTTGCCAAATATAGTTATAACAATTCAATGCATAGTTCCACAGGTGCCTCCCCATTTATGGTAGCCCAAGGTTACAAGGGCACAGCAACGCCTTTTGCTCAAACCCCCAAATCTCAGCAACCAGGAGATCTGGGGGAGTGGTGGACTAACTTAATGACCCAATGGGAAGTCATAAAAAAGACTGGAAAAAGCCAAAGAGGATTATAAAAAAAATTGCTGACAAGAAACGATCTGTTTCTTGTAAAAAGCTTGGATGGAAATTTTTGGGACCCTTCCCAGTAAAGAAAGTAATAAATGAAGTGACTATAGAGGTGGATTTACCAAAGAACTTGAGAAAAACCCATTCAGTATTCCACTGGTCTCCTGGAAAAAGCTCCCCTTCCCTGATAAATGGCATCTGGAGCGTGGAGCTCCCCACCCCATCCTGGTGGATGGACAAGTACATCATGAAATAGAGGACATCCTGGACTCTACAATAAAACGTGGAAAACTTTTTTATTTGGTTTGTTGGAAATATTTTGCTGAGAGTCACAGGGAATGATAGAAAGCTCTAACATGAGGACTTCAAGACTTATAAGAAAATTCCATAAGCTCTACCCTGACAAACCTGGCCCGATGTGAGAGGTGGGGCCAATCTGGCGGGAGCAGTATGTCATGTATGCCAGCATACCTGCCATTATTGTATTATGCATTTTGTACTGATCAGTGCTGTGTGCCAGAATTATATTCTGTATACTGTGTAGGTCATCTGACAGTGTCTTAACTGCTAACATTAATTGCAGAAGAGCCAGTGGGGCCTCTCCCTTGTCTGTTGTAAATATGTACTTTCACTTTTCCAGCAAATGTCCTTGAAGGCGAGCAGCTAGCAGTGAACATTGTATCGTTTCCCAGAGACTGGGTTATTTTCCTTTGTACTCCCTTTAGTCTAAACTAAACTGTCCCCATGTAACTTCTTTGGGGTTTCACGCCAGAATGTTAACAGACCCCGAAGGGTGGGAAGTTTCCTTATAATTAGCAATGTCTTTGTTTGAATTGTCACTTCTGCCAATTGCCACCTTTGGGTGAACATCCCGAACTGAATGGATCTCAATAAAGCTACTTCAACTGGAACACCTGCATGTTAACTGTGGAGGGCTTGAGGGACCTAACTGCCAGGGACTGACACCACCGGTCACTGACAACCAGTGAGAGGTTTTGGGCCACCCAGAGATTGTCTGCCACTGGTAGGCACCCTAGGTATGTCACATAATGATGTCACTTCTAGAAAGTGATGTCAGCACACTGGCAGCGGGCGTACTCCTGCAATTTTGGCCTCAAATGAGCCACAATTACCCTCCACAAAGCACAGGAGCAGACCAGTGGCCAGAGTGATGACATCACTTCCCAGAAGTGACAGCATCATGCCTGTGCAAGTGCAAACTGCGCACACAAGGACACCTCAGAAAATAAGTCCCAGATCCTCTACCTCCCTCCAAAAGGGGATAGGGACCTGGGAACACTAGGTGTTTGACTGTACACCTAGCCAAGAGACCATTATAAATAACAACATCAATGCTGCCATAATCATATCCTGCCAATGTTGGCCATATTATAAGGTGCTAAGTTAATCTTACTATCTTACTATTTTCAACCTATTATTAATATCTCACTGTGTTTTCCCAGCCATAATTGCACAGTCAGATAATTTTCTTTAATTAGGATTCCCTTTGTCGCTACAGGTTGAAACATATTTTGGAAAGAAAACTATCTCTATATGCATTTTCCCATCATACAAAACAGAAACTAGTAATTACAGCCATCATCTTGCACAAAATAAAATGATGAACTAAAAATAATAAGGGAAGGCTAACTAACCTTTAAATCCTTTTCAGTTATTCATAATAAGAAAGCAAGAATTATTGGGCATGAATATTTATAATGTATAGGTACCCCATGTTTAATAATAATAAAAAAGATAAACATGCTCATTCTACAGTCTTAGCACAATCAATGAGAGTGCAATTAATGTAATTGTAAACCTTTACCAAAAGCCTTAAAATAATTGGAAGAGGCTAAACTGGCTTACAGTGCATTACGTAATCTGTTATGTATAGAACACAGAGCTTCTTTGCAGTCTTTCTTCCAGCCAGAATAGTCTAATAGATAGGGTGTTGGAGCTTTACAGGGATTCCAGTTTCAGCTATTTGCAAAGCCACTTCCTTTATCTCCTTTAAGCCCTCAAAACCTGCTTTATTAGCAAAGCATTTGCAGAATCATCCTAGCCTTACCTTCTATTTCTATCAGATTCTTTCCTACTCTGTTAAAACAAGGCTATGTTCTGCATGCTTGAGTTGCTCTTCCACCTGTGACCTCCCCCCCTTGCCCCTACTCACCTCCTTCTTTGGTATGATACACATCTGTTGTTTCTCATGGAATATGACACAGAACAAGTCTTAAACAGCTGGTTCCTTTGTATCATCAATCTCCATTAGATTTCCTGATCAGGGCTACAAATTTTGCCTTGGATGTCTTCATCAGGGGGTTGGACTAGATGGTCTGTATGGCCCCTTCCAGCTCTATGATTCTATGATTCTATGATTCTATGATCTGAATTCACTGAAATGAGCACCTGAATATCTTTGTGTGATTTCTTTGGAAATAATCCTTTTTGTGCAAAAATAATGAGGGAAATGCACTCCCCTCAATAGATACTTTGCAAACCAAAGAGAAGTAAGACACATCCCTGTGAAAAAGTCTGAAACACCCAGTTCTTTGCCAGATGAGAGCAAACAGTTATTGGAATGCACAAGAAGCAGACTTTTATTCCTTTACTAGCAACAAAGCCCACTATGAGAAAGAATACAATGGGCTCTAGAAAGGGGAGGGAGGGCAGGCAGACATTGCCTCCTCCTCCGTGACTGATCCTGGCCGGGTGAAGGTGGGGGGCAGACATTGCCACCTGCTATGCACCTAATCCCAGTAGGGTGAAGGGGGAGAGGGCATTAACTCCTGCTCTGCACCTGATCCCAGCCGAGTGAAGGGGAGGTGGGCATTGTCCCATGCTCGGCTCATAATCCCAAGCGGTGAAGGCGGAGGGTGGGCATTGCCACTTGCTCCACGCCTGATCCTGGCCAGGTGAAGGGGGAGTGAGCATCATTGCCAACTGCTCTGCTTCTGATCATGGCCAGGTAAAGTGGGGGCAGGCATTACTACCTGCTCCGCTGCTGATCCAGGCCAGGTGAAGGGGGGCAGCCATTGTTGCCTGCGCTGCGCCTGATCCCAGCAGGATGGAGGAAGGGCATTACAATGTGTTCTGCACCTGACAACAGCTTGGAGAAGAGGTCGGGCATTGCAGCCAGTTCCATGCTGGATCCTGGCCAGGTGAAGGTAGTAGGCCTTGCCTCCTGCTCTGAGCCTGATCCCAGCCAGGTGAAAGCAGGGTACGGGCATTGCCACCTGCTCCACTCCTGATCCCAGCCGAGAGAAGGGAGAGCGGGCACTGCCTCCTGCTCCATACCTGATTCCAGCCAGGTGAAGGGGGGGTGGGCATTGCCAACTGCTTTGCGCCTGATTCCAGCAGGTTGAAGAGGGGCATGCATTACCACTTGCTCTGCGCCAGATCTCAGCTGGGTGAAGGGGAGAGGGCATTGCCGACTATGCCATACATGATTCTGAAGGGTTGAAGGGAGGGCAGGCATTGCCACCTGCTCCACTCTTTAGCCCATGTCCAATAAGCCTCCATCATATCTGTCATGTGTTATGAGCTTCTTGCTAGAGTAATTATTATGCCTCTGAGAACATGCAGAGTAAAACCTGTTTTGCTGAATGGTTGCTAGCTGCTTATCTTGCAGGTGTTTTGGTTACGGCTTCCTGGCAGGCCTGGGAACTGGGCATTGAAGTTACACCAGAGACTTCACCAAGCCTTTAAGAGACTGAGTAGAGCTCATCCCTTCCCTCCTCCCCTCTTTCCAAGCTCTGCGCACCAAAATCCTAACGGACTCTCTTTCCCACTTCGGGGGGGGGGGGGGGACTCTGACCTATGATTAACCTTGCTTTGCTACCTTGGGCCATTCCTGCCAATACTCCTGTCCTCGCCTCTTGATACTGGTAATTTTCTTGAATAAAAACAATTTTTACTTATGCACCTCAGTGATGCAGTGGAGTGTTGTGGGAAATACTTGGCAAGACCTGACATCCCGATTGGGTGAAGGGGGGACGGGCATTGGCACCTGCTCTGCTCATATTCCCGTGAGTAGGAAAAAAAGAACCTACCATGGTTACACAAAACTAGTAAGAAAATTCAACAATTTAAAGAGCAAAATAACACAATGATTCTATATATACAATTTTATATTCATTATCAAAAATGCTAATGCTCTTCATAAATCTCAAAACAGCAATTATTACAATACATTCACATCCTGTAATCAACCTTAACAAATGAAAATTGAACCATTTACATTTAATCACATGAACAAACTGGCAAGAGGAAGGGAGTCCCAAGAGTTCCTGGATCCATCCAATGTAATCCTTAATCTTCACTTCTCTCTTAAATGTCCTTTTACTTAGAAGGTTCCAGCACAGATAACTTCCTAACTTCCGGGCGGGAGTGGACAAGAAGGGACCCCCAGATCTCGCTGAGGAAGAATCCCCAAGCTGTGAAGAGCTCAACAGAAATGCCAGCTACTCTCCTGTTTCAGTTGTGCTTTGTCAAGAGCATCCCCAAACAGCAGCAGTCTACCTGAAGCACATAATTTACAATAAAACTAATTCTAAAATATTCAACCTTCTGCCCAGTATATTATTATGTACTTACAATGCCAGTTGAACAACTGTAATCCCTCACTTCTCTAATGCCATGATAGGACCCCAGATATTCTGAGAATGAGGATAGAACGGTCCCATATATACGTGTGATCTCCCAGAGACAATTTAGTTCCCTTTCAACTTAAAGGAACAGAGAAAAATAATATAGTAAACTGGTGACACAATTATACATGGAGCCAAAAGAATATAATATGACAATCAAAAATCACAGAACAAAAATCACAAATAACTGGATCAATCTGGACCAAACCTGATTTAATCCCTTGGGGATAACAATATCTAACTCAAATATCCAGAATGATTCCCTGAGTAACGATTCACACTGTAAATTGATACATCTTGAGGGTGTAATTACCTGCAGAACCGAAAATCTAAACCCTCTTGAATCCTTGTGCTTACTGGAAAAATTTGCACTAAAGGTGCCTCTAATGCCTTGTTCTTGATACAAGAAATATGCCCTTGAATTCTCACTTTGTTTGGTCTACAAGCGCTCCCAATATTCAGTAGATTACATGCACATTCTACAACATAAATGACTCCTGAAGAAATACAGGTAGAATAATCTCTCAGTGGTATAATGTGCCCAGTTGAACGTACCCTAAATTCTTTTCCTGGTGCTGCTAAATCACAAACATTACACCTACCACATCTATAATGACCCACAATTGACATCTTCCTAGTGGGCTTGGAACGGAAATCCGAACACACCAAAACATCTTTAAGATTTTTTGTACGCCGCACAGCCAGAAATGTCATTTACTAAATGCCAGTGTTTCTTGATGGTGTTAACAATACCCCTGGCTAAGGGAGTGTAATGCATGGCCCAGCATAGCCTCAATGTTGTCGATTTCACTTTGGTTGCAAAAAGCGTTTGTCTGAAAATGCCTTTTACCCTGGCTGCTGCAGACTGCAAAACAGCATCAGGATATCTTTGGTCATAAAGATCTTGACTGAGCCAGTCTCTGGCATTGATGTAATCCTGATCATTGGAAGCATTCCTAAACAGCTGAAGATACTGCCTGAAAAGTAAGTTCCATTTAAGATGAGGTGGATGGAAAGACTCATATTGTAAGTAGGAGTTCCTGTCTGCATGTTTGCGAAAAGGTCTAATATTGACATTATTTTGATTACTTCTATAGGTTATCACATCTAAATACTAGTTGACACTGTTCTGATCATATTGCCAAGTATATTGAATGGATGGATTAAGCCAGTTCCTCATCTCTTCACCTGTGTCAACCTCTTTGTACACAAAATACAGATCATCAATATACCATTTAAAAAAGAGTATTTTAGAAAAACAGGGATTAACAGCAGCATTCATGATGAAAAGCCTCTCCTGTTGGATCATATATAAATTTGTGATGCTAGGAGCTGCCGAACAGCCCATAGCAATGCCCTTTTTCTGTAGAAAAAATTCCTCGTCAAAGCAGAAATAATTTCTCTCTAATATAATGCACAAAAGGATCAACAAAAATCCTGTAGATGGTACCTTATTTGTAGATGGTAAGGCTTTGTAGATGGTACCTTATTTGTAGATGGTAAGGCTTCCTCCACCACCACAAGTGCTTCATCATGTAGTATGGAGATATAGAGAGCCGTCACGTCCATTGTTACCAGCACTGTGTTCACCAGAATGGGCATATTCTCAGTTGCTTTGATAAATTCTCTGGTATCATGAATTGGTCTTCCTAGCTAATGGCTAAAGGTAATGTTCTAAATACTGAGCCAATGATTCCAAAATGGAACTAGAGCCCAACAGTATAGGGCATTCTTTCAGGAGAAATCCTCCCTTGTGAACCTTGGGTAGAAGATAAAAGGTAGGGACCCTCGGATTGGGATCGTGCCTGATCCCAGCTGGGTGAAGGTGGAAGGCAAGCATTGCCACCTGCTCTGCTCCTGATCCCAACTGGGTGAAGGAGGGGACAGGCATTTCCACCTACTCCTCTCATTATCCCAGTTGGGGAATGTGGGGGGCAGGCATTGCTACCTGCTCTGTTCCTGATCCCAGCTGATCCCGCCATAAGCTGTTCCTCTTGATCACTGGCTTCTGTTGAGTCAGGGCTGGCTAGGCTGGTTACACGAGGCTCCTCTTCTCCAGAGGAGTCCTCACTATCACTCAGCCAGTCCAGCATCCTCAGCCAAGAGAGCAAGAGGCTTAGGGCAACCTCAAGGGAGCAGCACTTTGGATCCAATAAGTGTGCACAATTTGAATGGGGCAAGGGCACTACTCTCATGGGGTAAAACATGCCCTGAGGTGGGAGAGCCCACCTAGCCATTGGAACAAAGGTCCCAACAGTCTGTTCCTGGGAATAACAAAGTTTTGATTACCTTGATTGCTAGCTGCTGGGGCATGCCAAAAAGAATGCAAAGTCTCTTCTGGGACTGCACAAAAGGGGCAGTTCATTAATGGAGTTCACTGGAGCTAAGTTGATGAATTTAGTTGGGGAATGTACCTTCCCAGGAATGAATTATAAATACTTAGGAATGCCATCTCATCATGGAAGGAGGGGAAAGGAATGTGTTAGGTGGGGTGCCTCTGAGACCTTTGTTGCTCTGGATTCCTTTCAGAGCTGGGGAGACTGTAAAACTAATCACCACTGGTCACTCTACATTTACATGTGACATTCCATTCATGCCTGGGTCTCTCCGGCATGACTAGGTGGAATTCCCCTGGCTGCAGTCCAAACTGCCATTTTAATCCAGGGGTCTTGTGATTTAATATCACAGGTAGCTATATTAAATAGCTATTAAATACGGTGAAGGCCAGGCTGACTGCTTAAAATTCACTCCTGTTCCCTGTTGGGTGAAGGGAGGGCAGTCACTGCCACCTGCTCTGTGCCTGATTCTGGCGGGTTGAAGTGGGGGTGGGCATTATCACCTGCTTCACTCTTAATCCCTGCCTGGTGAAGGAGGGAGCATGCATTACCTCCTGCTCCACATCTAATCCTGGCCTGGTGAAGGCTAGGGGTGGACATTGCCAGCTGCTCTGCTCCTGATCCCACCTGTGTGAAGGTGGAGGGGGGTGAGCATTGCCACTTTCTCTGCTCCTGATCCCAGCTGGGTGAAGGCGAAATGCAGGCATTGCCACTTGCTCCGCTCTTGATCCCAGCTGAGTGAAGGTGGGAGCAGACGTGACAGCGGCCATGGGGCTGTGGCTGCTGGCACCATGCTTAATGGGATTTGTAGTTTTTAACACAGTACTGGGTGAGTGAGCTCACTGGGCAGCCAGCTTTTCCAAGTGGTGTGGCAGGGTGGAGAGGGATTGCTCTACAGCCCTCTGCCTGGCAACTGCTGCCTCTGCCGGCTTTTGGCTGGCTCCGTGCCCGCCCCTTAGCTCTGGGTAGAAGGACAGCAGTGGCTGTGTGTCTGAGGGGGCGGGAAGCCTGCATAGCTCCACTGTCACAATCCTCTTCCTGTTCTCACCTGGCTTTACCCCGTGGGTTGCCAGCTCAACACAGAGCCAGGGAGATCGCTCCTCAGAGGGTTTGTTAATTCCCTCTTTACCTCAGGAAGGCTCTGTCAGTTTCACTTTGCCTTTTAAGAGGCAAAGAAGAAATAAACAAACCTACTGAGCAGCAATATCCCTGGCTCTGTAGAGAGGGGAAATTGACTAAGCCTTCTGATCTCTTTTAAAACTCAGCTTCCCAACTAACATTGTGACTTCCTTCACATGCTCCTCCTCATGTAATTCATCTTTTGTAACTTAGCACTGAGAGTTGTCTGTGACATCTGAATGCAGCCACTCTCTTAAGGTGATATTAGCAAAAGTTAAGCATTGATTTAATCAATAAATGACCTAGTATGCACTGCAAACGTTTTTAACTTCATTTATTTTGAATTATCTGTTTGAACAGAGAAGATACCTAAATCCACAGGAAACTGTTGCAGATAATATTGCAATATTTTGGCATTTACTTGACAAGTATTTCAATAATTAATTATTTTAAAATAAAGTAAAAGAGGCCACATTGCCTGCAGAAAAGCTGAGATACTTTAGCACTGCTATTTTTTTATTACAAGATTTTATTTAAAAAGATAAGATGTGAAAATAAGAAGTGCTAATAAAAGATCATACAGATATTAGATTGGAAATTGTGTTGAGACTTATATAATCCTGTATAAACCATACATATAGAATAGTTTTGAGAGTTAAACAAGCAAAGCATGTAAACTTACATTGACCTAATAAACAAGAAACATTCTAAATTTATTATATCTAAGCATAGATTCATCTGCCCTGAGCCTGCTGGTGTGAGGAGGGCGGAATATAAATCGAATTAAATAAATAAATAAATAAATAAATAAATAAATAATTCTTCTTCCCTCCTTCCCTTTTCTTGGTTAGTTTTAGTTATGCAAGCTTCTATATCAGTTAATTTCTGCTTAAGTAATCAAAAAGGTCCTTTCATTTTCCCCAAAATTCACCTATTATGTAAATAGGCAGTCAGTTTAGCCATTGATGCGTATTCATAAAGCTTATGTCTCCACTCTAACACATCAGGGCAGATATCTGTTTTCCATTTTGCTGTAAATAATACTCTTACTGCCGTCACCACGTAACAGAAAAGATCTCCCTGTTCTTTTCTAACATTAATTGGTAGGATTTTTAAGAGCAGACTTTTTGGATTTAATTCGAATCTAAGTTTAAGGATCTTCTGCATCTCTTCATGTATCTTTATCCAATATCATCATGTATCCTTGCAGGTCCACCACATATGATAAAATGTTGCATCCATGCTCTGATATTTCCAACAATGTCCACTGTAACCCTTACTGATTCTCGCAATGTCTTTGGGAGTAGTGTACCATCTAAAAAACATTTTATACCAATTCTCTCTCAATAACTGACAGTCTGTAAATTTTATGTCCTTAGTCCATAAATTTTCCCATAAGTCCATTGAGATAGTTTCTCCAAAATTTTGCATCTATTTTATCATACAAGTTTTTACTTGCTCCGTTTCTGTATGGTAAAAAAAGGTAAAGGTGCAAGCACCTAGTCATTACTGACCCATGGGGGGCGTCGCATCACAACATTTTCTTGGCAGACTGTTTATGGGGTAGTTTGCCATTTCCTTTCCCAGTCATCTACATTTTACCCCCAGGAAACTGGGAACTCATTTTACTGACCTCGGAAGGATGGGAGGCTGGGTCAATCTTGAGCCAGCTACCTGAATCCGGTTTCCACCAGGATCGAACTCAGGCCATGAGCAGAGCTTGGGCTGCAGTACTGCAGCTTACCACTGCGCCATGGGGCTCTTTTCTGTATGGTATTGCAATAATATTTTATAGATCTTCCCCAAGAGATGTCTCAGATCTCCAGATATTAATAGTTTATATTGCATTTTTTCTCTCAGCCTACTTTAGCACTACTATTGAGGAACCTATCAAAACAACATCTATAATTGACTGGCAGCCATCTGAAGAATGAAACACCTGTGCAAAGTCTGAATTAGACTTCAATAAAAAGTAAATACATCTCTAAGGTAGGATGCACCATTCATAAATTCTGTGCAGAATAGGCCCTTTTTATATCAGCTGTGATCAGAAGAAACCAGAAGTGGGATTGTTCTAGATTTTCCAATGTGGACTATAAGAGGGCATGGCTTTGTGTCTAGTTTAAATTATATAGTAATCCTTGCTCACTCCACATAATCCCATCTTTGATCTTCATTTCAGGTAAATCGATTCACTGGCATCAGCTGTAATAGTATATAACCTCCATCAATGAGATCTTCAATATTATGAGTGTACTTCTCATACATACTCTGAAATACTCTGAAGTAATCGTCATTATTCCAACAAACATTTACTTGTTCTTTCCTTGAAGATAGATCAAGATGGGTAGCTGTGTAGCTGTAAAAAAGATAAAAAGCCCAGAAGCATCTATAAGACTAACAAAATTTGTGGTAGGGTTGGAGCTTTCATGAACCACAGCTCCATTCTTCAGATACCCTACCACAAATTTTGTTAGTATTATAGGTGCTACTGGACTCTTGTTCTTTCCTGCATATGATAATCTCATTTCCCTCCCCCCAGTTTAAAACCATTTTTAAAAGATGCCTTCCTTCTTAAAAATTCTGTTATTGTCACAGTAATTGAAATTTCTTATAATGGATGCTGCAAGCTTTGCCAGGGTTCCTTAGCAGTATAAACAATTTTCTAGTTGACCATCCTAGCCTATCCTTGTTGGACTATAACAGCTTCTCAAGTTTTGTTCTTCACTCCTTTCACTTTTTTATAGAAGTATATTTCAACTTAATTTAAATACCATTTAAAGTGAGAGGTTGCTTGATAATTAAATACTTTCTTCTTTTTCTGCAGTTTCTCTGCAAGGACTTGACAAATAACTCAGTCCCTTTCAGGGCATAGTCATTTCATTTTAACAAAGGAACTGTATAAAAAGGATGTGCTTTCCTGAGCCCTTCAATATTATGATACAGCAATTTACCTGTAATAATTTAACCATAGGCTACATTTCAGATATGTGAGCACTTTCCAAAAGGCAGGTGGATGCCAGAGCAGCCCTATTAGTAAACAAATGAACAAACAACAACAAAACCACCACTGGAAAGGCAAGTACATATCCAAAATAGAACAATGGCTAGAAAAACTATTACACTACCAGTGCAATCCTATGTAGAGCTACTCCATTCTAAGCCCATTGATTTCAATGTCCAGTCCTTAGCAGTGACTTGGTAAGAGAAGAAGTGGTAGGCTATAACAGGCATGAAACAATTAAAAATACAGTGTGGTTTAGTCACCATTTAGAAGCTTAAAGAGATGTGCATGAATGGGAAGGTGTGGCCAGCATTTCCACCTTTTTTGTGACTGAAACTATTCAGTTCCTTTATTTGTGTACAAACACAAAGGGGGAACAGGGAAAATCAAATGAAAGAAGACAGGGGAAATAAAACTGGTAATTAGGGGTGAAAAGAATGAGAAGTATGGAAGTAGCAGAGCAATGACAAAGGAATGATAAACATCAATCATTATAATCTTTTTCTTTCCATTCTTGTTATCAGTTACATTATCAGTAGCATCACTGCAATGAGAACAAAGAACACAGTTAAAAATCTTGCACCAATTGTCTTAGAAATTAAAAAGCAGCTAGATAAAGCTCTGAAGCTGGATGAAGATGCCTCAACTGAACTTCAGTGTCCTTCTGCATGAGTTCAAACTAGCTTCTATCATAGTGCTAACCAGCCATTTCTGGGTAGGATTACCAGCCTCCAGATATGGCCTGATGTTCTCCCAGCATTACAACTGATCTCCAGACTACAGAGACAAGTTCTTCCAAAGAGAAAAACGGCTGCTTCTGTGGGCTTTGGTGTTTCCTCCTTTCCTCAGGCTCTGCCCCCACTAGGCACAGCCCCCAAATCACCAGGAATTTCTCAAGCTGGAGTTGGCAACCCTGTTTCTGGCTGATGAGACATCAATAGTTCACAAAAGAATCCTTCAATTTCGGCATATTCCAAGATTTTCATTTGTACTCATATTTTTTTCTTATTTGCAGCTCATATCTTCCTCAAATTTCAGAATAAACTTGTTGCATTAAAACATTTATTTTCACACAGAAAATTCAACTAACCACATAAACTTCAAATAATATTCTTGACCATTCAGACAACATGTTCTGGTAATACACAGACTGAATGGCACACCTTGAATGTTAGTCACATATATATTTTAACTACATTTTAGACAAATTCTCAAGCCTTGATTCTTTCTTTCTTTCTTTCTTTCTTTCTTTCTTTCTTTCTTTCTTTCTTTCTTTCTTTCTTTCTTTCTTTCTTTCTTTCTTTCTTTCTTTCTTTCTTTCTTTCTTTCTTTCTTTCTTTTACAGGACATAAAAAGGTACATTTCTGGAGAAACAATGACAATACTGCAGTTTACAAAACTGATCCATTTGTTCCAATATGAGCAATAGCAGTCACATATTTTAATCCATCTTCCTTTAATGTAAAACCAACATAGCTCACAGAGAACTCATTTCTAGTACTGATTTAAGAATACTGTCAGTTCCTGGCAGGTAGATCCCTCAGCCCCTCTCCAGTGAACACACATTGGTTCCAGTAGAAAAGCTCTATTTAGGATTTGACAGTTCAGGTCTGCACTCCATCATGGAGCTTGGTAGAAGTGATAAGGCAATGCAAGCAATTCTATGTTATACTTGATTTTCCTGCGCTCAAATAACTGTTAAGGTTTTGGCGCACTGTCTACATGGGTACTGTGAGAACCCTTTTTGTTATGGCTAGACATTCAGTATACAGTCATACATTCCCAGCATCTGGGCGAAGTAGCAAGAGCTGGCATCTGGACGCTCCAAGGTCAGTGCTAGCTTAGAGGAGCATATTTCTAAAAGGTAACAGGAGAGGCCCACTCTGGGTCTCAAAAAGTAACACTTGCACTAAGGAGAGAATACATCAGGTTAATAATGAGCATTGTGGTTACAACATACAGACAATCATGGCATGACTGAATACAGACATGACATTCTGCCCCCTCAAAGATCTTCTTCCCCTCTCACAGGGGACCAGGTTTGTCAGGATACAGTTCATTGAATTTCTTGATGAGTCTAGGAGCCTTCATGTCAGAGTTTTTAAACCAATTATTGGTAACTGGGGTCAAAATATTTCCACCTTACCAGGTAAAACAGTTGATTGTGTTTGAGCTTAGAGTCTAGAATGCTTTCTATTTCATGACAAACTTTGCCATCCACCAGGATGGGGTGAGGGGCTCCCCGTTCAGGATGCCAATTGTCAGGAGGGGGAGCTTTCTTTAGAAAACTGAAGTGAAAGACTGGATGGATTTGATGTAAATTCTCTGGTAATTCCACCTCTACTGTCACTTCATTGGTAAGTCTTTTCCCAGGAAAGGGCCCTAAAATTTCCACCAGTTTTTTATTAGGCTGCTCCACCCTGAGTTCTTTTTAGGAGATGTAAACAAAGTCTCCTGGTTGAAGCTTCCAGGGGGTGGAGTGTTTTCTGTCAGCAATTTTTTTATAATCCTCTTTGGCTTTGGTTAGAGTTTTTTGAATAAGTTCCCATTGGGATGTTAGAGCAGTCCACCATTCTCCCAGATCTCCTGGTTGTTGAGATTGTGGGGTTTGAGCAAAAGGCATTGCTGTTCCTTCATAGCCTTGTGCTATTTTGAAGTGGGATGCACCTGTGGAACTGTGTACTGAGTTGTTATATGCATATTCAGCAAAAGCCAAAAAATTACTCCAATTATCCTGCTGATAATTAATGTAACATCTTAGGAACTGTTCCAACACTTGGTTGATTTCTTCTGTTTGTCCATCAGTCTCTAGATGATGGGTGGAGCTAAGTCCTTGCTCAATTCCTGTTAATTGGAGTAGCTCCCGCCGGAAGTTGGCAACAAATTGTACTCCATGGTCGGATATGATCTTATTAGGAAATGAGCGCAGCCGGACGACATGCTGCATAAACAAAGCTGCAAGCTTCTTTGCTGTGGGGATGGTGGTGCAGGGTATGAAATGAGTTTGTTTGGAAAACAAATCCACCCCCACTCAGATTACAGAAGGGGGTGGTCAGAGAAAAAATCCATCGAGATTACCAACCAGGGTCTATCGGGGGTTTCTAGTGGCTGCAATAATCCCGGGGGCTTTCCTTTCCTGGATTTCCCCATGATGCAGATTTGACAAGAAGATACATACTGGAAAATATCTTTTCTCATATTTGGTCACCAGAATTGTCTTGCGTCATGTGCAATGTTTTCAAATATCCAAAATGCCCAGCCAATGGGGAATTGTGACATTGTTTCAGTACTTCTCCTCTAAGGCTGGTTGGGATGTATAATTTGTTGTTTTTGTACCAGTTGCCATCTTCCCCTTCTTTCAGATTGGCTTTTGGCACATTCTCCCCCTCTTTCTCTACTTCCACCTTAACTTTATTCTCCCACTCAGAGAGGTCAGACGTTTGAGGGTTTTTGCTTTGCACTTGGCTTCGGGTAGTTACTGCCCCTCCCAACTGAGAGAGTGAAAACATGGTGTCGATCACCTCCTTCCTTTTGCTTTCATGTTGGGGCATGCACAAAAGCGTGTCTGCTAGGAAATTTGTTTTGCCGGGGAGGTGTTTCAACATAAACTTGAACTTGGAGAAGAACTCCACCCACCGCAGTTGCTTAGCACCCAGTCTGCAGGGATTGCACAAAGCTTCTAAGTTTTTGTGAGCGGTCCACACTTCAAATGGCACTTTCGCTCCCTCTAGCCAGTGCCTCCACATAGACAACGCTAATTTAATAGCTCCCACCTCTTTGTCCCAGACCGCACAATGACGTTCAGTTTCAGAGAACTTTTTGGACACGAAAGCACAGGGGTGGAGTTTTCCTTCATCATCTGCTTGTAACAAGACTCCTCCCATGGCTACGTCACTAGCGTCCACTTGCACAATGAACTTATGGTTCTCATCGGGGTGCTGTAAAGCTGGTTTGGAAGTGAACGCTTTTTTTAGCTGGTCGAATGCATCCTGGCATTCTTGTGACCAATTCAATTTTGCACTCGGTTTTATCCCCGTAGTCCTTTTCCTTTAGTTTTGATCAAGTCAGTTAGTGGCAAGGACATTTGGGCAAAGATTTTAATAAAGGGGCAGTAGAAGTTTGCGAATCCCAGGAAGGATTTCAACTGTCTCCTGGTTTGGGGGGATTTCCACCCCAGTACTGCTTGAATTTTTTGCGGGTCCATTTTCAACCCCTGCCCTGAGACTCTGTAGTCTAAGAAGTCCAATTCCTCTTTATGGAATTCACACTTGGACAGCTTCACAGGCTTTTAGGGCTTTTAATACTTTCCTGACAAGTTCGACATGTGATTTTTTTATTGGGAGAATAGATCAACACATCATCTAGGTAAAAAACCACACCTCTGTACAGGTGTTCATGTAGTACTTCTTTAATTACATTCATAAAAACACCAGGAGCCCCTTGAAGTCCGAATGGCATGACCCGGTACTCAAATTGCCCCAAAGGGGTGTTGAAAGCCATTTTCCATTCATCCCCCTCCTGAATTCTTACCCGGAAGTAAGAGTCTTTCAAGTCCAGTTTAGAGAAGATTTTCCCTTGGGCGACCACGTTTAGCAAATCTTTGATGAGGGGGAGGGGGTATACATTTGACATGGAAACAGCTTTTATTCCTCTGTAGTCCATACAGAGTCTCAGCCCCCCATCCTTTTTCTTGCAGAACAAGACTGGAGTGGCATGGGGGAACTGGCTAGGCGGATGAACCCTCATGCCAGGTTTTTGTCAATGAACTCTTTGAGCTCTTTCCACTCTTCCCTGTTCATTGAGTACAGTTTTCATTTTGGAAGTTTTCCCGCTGGGATGAGTTCAATAGTACAATCTGTTTCACGGAGGGGAGGGAGCTCATTGGCCTCTTTCACCTTGAACACTTGCTTCAGATCCTGACACTCTGGGGGGATTTGTTCCATCTGCTCTTGTGTCAGCAACACTGGTTCTAGGAGGGAGCATTTCGGCCCCATTCCAGCACCCATCCGTGCACTCAACAGTCCCCTTTTTCGAACATTAACAATCCTGTCTTCCAGTTGATTTGGGGATCATGATCTCATAGCCATCTGATCCCTAGTACCAAAGGGTAGGTGGTGGCTGGGCTTACTATGAAAGTCCTGGATTCCCAGTGATTACCCATGCCTATGGGAGTGGGTTCTGCTTGATAGTTTGCAGGCTCCCCTTTCATTTGGGACCCATCCATTTGTTCGAACACAATGGGTTTCTCTAGTTGGGTTACATCCAGTCCCAGTCCCATCACTAGAGCTATTAGATCACTAGGGGTTATTAGATCTTGGCTGCAACCCTAATCTATTCATGCTTGTACGCACATATGTGTCCCCTTCTTTGGGTTTACTAAAGTCACTGTCATGAAAAGTAGGGCCCATTTATGTCTCACCTTTGGTGTTAGTTGAGTTGGGACCTGCTGTTGGGACCTTTTCACAGCAGGTTGTGGGCATTTCCTAGCTGTGGGACGGCTTGATTTTCCTCCTCCTCAGAGGGGTTTTTGGTGGCCCCTTCCACAACCTCCAGGCTAGGTTCGGGTTTAGTCCGTTTCTGGGGAGCCCCTTTTTGTGCCGGTTTTGTGGACGATGACATCATCTTTGGGGGTTGGGGTTTTCCCAAGGGGTCTCTTCTGGTTGGGCAATCCACTGCAAAATGTCCAAAGCCCCCGCATTGAACACATTGGCCTCTCCCCCAGTGCAATTTCCTCCCTCCAACTGGGGGTTTTTGGGAGCGAGGCATTGGTCTGTCCTTAGCTCCCATAATTGGATGCCCAGGTTTGGATCCCCCTTGCTGCCGTGATTTCAAAAGTTTCACTATGTGATCACAGTTTTCAGCTTCACACACCAGTTGGATTCATCCCAGCAGTGTGCCGGGATTGTCTTGTACTAGGGCTTTCGCGACTAATTCTGTGTTCAGGCCGTCTCGGAAGAATTCTATCTTCATCCCTTCGGTCTAGCCATATATTTTGGCTGCATACCGCCTGAACTCTGCTGCATATTCGTGCACTGATCTATGCCCTTGCCGAATCATCTTGAGTTTGGATCTGACTCTTTCCTCTTCCAGAGGATCTTCAAACTGGTGTCTTAGCGCCTGCACAAATGCATCTAGATACCCCAGTTTGGGTGCAGTGACCTCATAGAGGGTTACATACCAATCAGCAGCTGGTCTGCTCAGACACGATCCCAAATGACTCACTCGACTGTAATCATCAGGGAACAGGTGGCCCCAGTTTTGGAAAAATTCCAATGCTTGTATCATAAAAAATCCCAGTTTTTCTGGGGTTCTGTCAAAACCTGTTTCAAGTTTCGGCCAGCCTGGATCCGCATCCCCCAAGAATGGCATTAGTGGTCTTGGTGCTTGCACATCCAGATGCCCCGGCTGTAGGGGAAACATCCATCCATTGGGAGGTGGTGTTACCGGCCCCCCCACAGTTGTGGTCCCATTCTGGGTTGAACATGCCGTGTCCCCCCGAGAGGTTGTTGGGGAGGGATGTCTTGCAGGGGTTGGGGCCCCGGTTGGGGCCTTGATCTCCCTGGCATTGGAATCTGCCGCAGCAGGTGGTGCGGTCACAGGTTGGGTTGCGTTCCAATTCCTTGGATCTGTAGGGACCTCAGTAGCCCGGGTAGTTGGGTTGGCCGGCCTCCCTGTCTGGTCAGCTGGTTGGGTTCCTGGCTGAGGGACCACATTTTGCAACCTCCCAACTGAAGGTATTTGTAATCCCATCTGCTGTGTGGTAGCAGGGCCCATTTGTAATCCACTTTGGGGCATGGTGGCCCAGGGTAGGGGATCTCCCAAGGTGGATCCTGTATGTGAAGAGAATGTGGTGCTCCTGTGTGGTGGAACAATGATCTGAATCTCACCGCTCCCAGCCAATGAAATTCCAACCTGGTGCGCAGCTCTCAGTCTCCCTTGAGATCCCATGGGTAGTCCAGCTTGTTGCTGATCACCAGTAGTAGCAACCATGTTCCTCACCATGTTGGAGGGGGTTGCTACCTGCTGGGAGTCTGGGAGAGATGGGGTTAATCCTGGGGTCTCTCCCAACCCCCTGGTAAGTCCTTGTAGGGTAAGCAGTTCACTTTTCACCTCCTGAAACTCGCCGCGGATCTGGTGTATGCATCAGAAGTAGGCATCTCCTTCTGTCTCCAAAGATTCGTAATAGACCTCCAATGGGGTATCACTTCCCCAGGGCATATAGGTTTCCTTTCTCAGGGTGGAACTAAAATACTGCTCCACAGTAGGGTCCCACCATAAGTCCATTCCATTTTCCTCTGATGCCCCTTCCACAGTTTGGTCCACCCTGGCAGAGTCTATGAGGTGGCTCCCTGCCCGATACTTTCCCCCTCTTATCCTCGTGGCAACCTTGCAACTGAGTAGCATCTCATCCACATAGCTCTCCATGAGTCCCACAATGGGGTCAGGATGTCTCCACGCATCCAGAGTCAGGCAGGGTCCCTGCCCATGCCCCCAGGGTTGATTCTTGAATTCTTGTGGCCAAGCTGTTGCTGAGGACTCCTCCGAAGCCCAAGCAGTAGTTGGGGTCTCAAGTCCATGCAAGCTCATATCAGGTGGAGCTGTCGGTGGTATTTCCAGAGTCAGTGGCCACTCCACCTCCAACTCATCTCCTAAGTTCAGTATGGGGTAGTCCCCATATAGAAGTGATAGCCTCTCCAACTCCATCATTTCTGGGTCCTCCTCATCTGACATGGTGCCGGTAGTTAGCTCCCAAGGTAGACAGGTGGAGAGAAAAATACCACTTCTACCAAAATGTCAGTTCCTGGCAGATAGATCCCTCAGCCCCTCTCCAGTGAACTCACATTAGTTCCAGTAGAAAAGCTTTGTTTAGGATTTGACAGTTCAGGTCTGTACTCCATCATGGAGCTTGGTAGAAGTGATAAGGCAAGGCAAGCAATTCTATGTTATACTTGATTTTCCTATGCTCAAATAACTGTTAAGGTTTTGGCGCGCAGTCTACACGGGTCCTGTGAGAACCCTTTTCGTTATGGCTAGACATTCAGTATACAATCATACATTCCCAGCATCTGGGCGAAGTAGCAAGAGCTGGCATCTGGACTCTCCAAGGTCAGTGCTAGCTTAGAGGAGCATATTCTTATAAGATAACAGGAAAGGCCCACTCTGGGTCTCAAAAAGTAACACTTGTACTAAGGAGAGAATACATCAGGTTAATAATTAGCATTGTGGTTACAACATACAGACAAGCATGGCATGAAAAATACCAAGCATCTTTTGTATTTGCTAAGCGAAGATATTACAGCTGGTATATCCTCTCTGGTTGTCATTTCTTATATTACCTCTCTTTTTTTCAGTGCTCACACTACTTGAATATAATACACTACTTGAATACAATAAGCCAAATAAATGTTTATGAGTAAAAGTTTTAAAGAAGCTCCATGTGCCAACCAAGTTAATGTCTTTCTATCAAAATGACTTAAGAAGCTTAAACTAAACTAAATTAAACTATTTCCAACTACTCTCTTCCTTTTCTGGTGCTTTTCTTTGTGTTTCCTAATTGTTTGCAAAAATACTCTGTCTTTCAAAATCACCAAGTAAATCGAGATATGAGGAAATTCAAATGATTAAGAATCACCTTCGGTATTCTAGAGTAGAGCTATCTATTATTTCTTTACATTGAATAAAGCAAGTTGTACTTAGAAATATTCTTGTCTATCCCTCAGCAAGAAGAATTAATAACAAATAATGGAGACAGCGGAAATGGACAAATTAACATTGTTAATGAAAGGGCAAATGGAAGACTTCTCTGTACCATGGGATCCCTTCTACAAATGGATGACAAATCATTACAACGTTTAAACATAAATATGATACTAAGACTAACTGTATAATGACACAATAGAACTCACAATTAAAGATGTAACAAGATGAAATATAAGAGGTAAAGAAATAGATAACAGATATCGACAAGCAAAATGATAACTGTCTCATGTCTGTATATGTATGTGTAGATAAATAATAAAAAGAAATATTCTTCTCTGAAGCAGCAGCCTTGAACAGAGTTTAACATCAGCCATGCCACAGACTCACAAATTTGTCTTGCGGGATGCTCTCCAGTCAAGACAACATAATCCAATAGCAGTCTAGCATTCTGACTGAAGACTGTAATGATTTAGTGTATCTTTTATTTTAACCTATAATATTTTGCTGGTTTTTAAACCTTTGGGCAGCTCAGACCTAAGGGGAGGGGAGTGTATAGGAAGAGAACTGAGGCTTGCACGGGCATAAATGGCTCTTACGTTGACATAAACCCTCCTCTGCCAGTCCCTGCCCAAGGTCTATTACTGCAGATGGGTTGCAGGCATGCCTGGCAGACAGACAGAGGTTCAAGTATGGCGCAAGTCCCCACGCCGGCATGGAAGGGGGGTGAGGCAGGGGGCAGGGCATGAGTGAGTCCGCTTCCAAAGCCACTCCATGCAACAGAACGCCCCCTGCAGCGGTGGGAAGTTATGCCACGAAAAAAGAAGGCATATCCCGTAGTTGCCCGTTGAATGGGGAAAATTTGCGCACCTCTCCCAGCACCCAGCCCCACCCCCACAGTCCAAAGGAGCATAGGATGGGAACTACCACAAAGGCCAATCCGCATGTGCTTCCGTGGTGGGCAAGCACCCATCCCCACACCCAATCACCTGCTCACACACCCTACAAAATGTCCGGCTGCACCGCTCACGACCTCAGGTAGCTGAGCATATGGCCAAAGGCTCTACCCATCTGCCTTCTGCCGTGGGGACTTTGTGCATGAGGTGGGAGAGTGTACTAGAGGGGACATAGCGGGAAAACTGGGAGAACTTTGCACTCACTCAAGGGAAGAAGGGCAAAGTCCAGAATGTCTGGCTAACTAACAATAACCACTCAAGTCTCCTTGCAGGTTATCTGACTCTGAAGTTCCAGCTCAGTAAGGAGCAAGGGAGCACTTGCAGGTAAGAAGGAGATGGGGTGGCAGCTAACTCTGCTCGCTGATTTGTGCTGGCTGCACCATCACCTGAACTCGCCTGACCACTAGCCTCTTCAGGTGAGGCTTGGCGGGGGAGGGGACAGTGGCAGAGGCCCCTGCTTGCCCCAGAGGCAGTTGCCCAGAAAATTATTCCTGGCCGGGTGTTCGTAATTGCCTGTTGACTTTCTCCCTTAAAGGTAAAATCACCCCAAGGCAAAGCACTTCCTCGCCAGAGGGTCATGCATCATCTGCTCACTAGCTGCACCTGTGGGGCTGCTGCTGCTGCTGCTCTCTACCATCTGCATCTTCCCAGATGTTGGAGTGTGGGCTTGACCTTAGCCACGGACTGGGCTGGGTTACTTGTAGCACATGTGTCTCTTTCCCTTGCAGGCATGTCATGACTCATCCGGGAGATGACAAAGCATTTCTGCTTCAGGCCCCCCCCCCCCGGTAATCCTCCACAAGTGCCATTCAGATTCAGCCCAGGGAGCAGTTTCTCAAGGCAATCCGCATCTCAGCCTCACCCCTGGGAGCACAGAACAAGGGCTGCACAAACTGCCTTGGCTCCTTTTCCAGCCGAGGGACATTGGCACTTTTTTCAGTTTAATAAAACGTGTTAAAAAAACAACAAATTGTTGTGTTTGCATGCTTGCCTGACATTGCCAGTAGCCGGCCCCTCAACTCCCTCTTGGAATGTCCTCTCACACATCCCTGCAAATGTTTCAAGTGGCGCCCCGTCCAGCCTCCCTGCCCCCTTCCTCTCCTCAATGTAACTTCAGGCAGTGGGGTGGGAATTGGCCCATGAATGTCTGCGGGGGTGGGGGGCACTGAGGACTTTCATTCTCTGATAGTCTGAGCTGCTGGCATCTGATAAGCCAGGAAGATGGCTGCTGCATGTGGGAAGTTGCTGCCAGGGGGTGGGGGTGGGGGGTAGTTACTGGGCATCCCCCACATTTTCGCCATTGCAGAAGCAGGGATGGACTTGGGAAATCTAGCGTGGGGAGGGGCTGTCAGTCCACATGTAAGGGGGATCACCCAAGGACTAGGGGATGGCTATCGAGGTCCAACCCGTGTTCTCGCATTGTAGAGATGCAGTGATATGTTCAAGTGGCACCGCCTCAAGTTTGCGGGTGCTTTTCATTCCCCTTGCTTCCAATCAGCCTTCTGGCCTCCCACGCGGTTTCCAATGGGCATACCCGCCCCCCGCCCCCGCACCTGACATTCTGGAACCTGGGGTTTAATTAGGGTTACCAGTCTCCAGGTGGTAGCTGGAGATCTCCTAGAATTACAACTGATCTCCAGGCAACAGAGATCAGTTCCCTACTATCTGGCCTTACTTTTTAGGGAGGGGGCACCTGTTTCTTGTGGTGGTGGCAGCGGCGGTGATGAGGGGATTTGCTGGCATGCTGAGTGCAGCCACCGGCCCGGCCCTCATCAGAAATGGGGGCTGGATGGGCAAGAGGGTGCGTGTCCAATCCATACCTTCAGTGTTATCTTTGCCCCCTCTCCCTGGCAGGGATGTCTGCTCCCTGATGACGGGGTGCTAATGAGCAGTGGGGATCATGCCCTCCCCACTGGCTGCACCTCTGCTTTCCCCTCACCCGCCTGCCAGGGGAGCGGTGCAGCCATTGGCTGTTATGAGCGGGCTTGTCAGGGGAACAGCAGGCGAGTGCTCTTCTTGGCTGCAGCTGTAACTTGCCTTGCCAAGCTCAGCTGCCAGCGGGACTCTTCGGCAAAAGTCCGTAGGGAGGAGTGGGGTGGTGCCACATTTAAATCCATGCACGAGCGACAGCTCTGTCTCATAGTTTAGGATTGAGCTGTAAATCTTGTATCTTTGGTTATGGACCTTAAATCCAGCTCCTCCTTACATTATCTTGAACTTATATCTCAGATCCTAATAAACACTCCTTATGTTTCTACTCATACAGTGCTTTTGTGTTCTCTACTGTACCCCAAGCTGTTACCTCAAAAACATCTTCCTTTTTGTGTTTTTGTGACCTGCCTCCCTAACTCACACAAAAGCTTTTTGCTGCCACCAAAGGCTTTTGCCTTAGACTTCTTGTTGTAACTTGTAATTTAGGAAGGATTTGTTATATATGGTAGAGTAACAGAATGGTCAGCACATGAGGATGGTTGTGAGGAAAATAAAGGATTTTTTTTAATTCAACAAAAGTAGATTTTACTTGTAGCTACAAGCTTGCAAAGTTTTGATAAGCGTATTGGTTTCAGAGTAATTCTTAAGCTTTACAGTTTCAAATACAGTTTTAAAATCACAAGCCCAGTCACAGACTAGTTTTCCACACAAGTCTTCACTAAAAAAAGAAATGCCACACAGACATAGATTTCCTCAGGCTTTTCTGCAGAGCTTGCCCGATTTAGATAGATTTATCTCTCACTCAGATATATATAAACTTTCTCTCTCAGGCATACACTGTTTGCCTGACATAGACAGAGTAATCATTCCCTCAGATATACATAGACTGCTCCAGGTGCACACGCAGTTTGCCTGTCTTAGACAGATTTTCTCTCAATACCACACAGATTCAGACTCTCTCTCAGTTTCATTCAACTTGGCAGAATAAGTTTCTCTCGGGAACACCCAGATATGCTCAGGCTGTGCATAGCTTGCTTCTTTTAACCAGAATCACACAAACAATTCAGGCTTCAAGCAGATTGCCTGCCTAAATGAGAATAAAGCCACTTTCAGGCTTCCACACAGGTTTCCCCCTTTGCCAGAACCAATCTTTTATCTCAGATACCCAAACACTCTCAGGCTGCATACAGCTTGCCTGCCTAAACCAGACTCAAATCTTTCTCTCAGCACACTCTCTCAAAACTGCAGTTCACTCTGCCTCTTAAGGTACAGCTAGTGTCCAATAGAATTCACTCTATTCACCCATTCACCCCCCCCCCTTCTTTCCTCAGAGGCCTGCATTTTTACTAACAGCAACAACTTTTAAAAACCCACATTAGCTAGCAGAAATAAAACCTAAACTATTCAAATGCAAAACCCTGCAGAGACAATAGATTTCAAATGATTCTGTTATCACCATATCATTGCTACTTTTCTCAGAATCAGCAGTGTGATGAGCCATATAATACATTTTAAGAGTCACATTTTTCATACTCACATGGCACTGTTCGGAGGTAGAGGTTGTCTCGGATGATCTGTTGCAGCTCGTGGTCCACTGAGCCCTTCTGGAACCGTAAATTGAGGTAGTGACGAAGGTCCTTATCAACAACGCCTCCTGGTAAAGCCACATAGTACATGCTGGTCAGCGGGAAAACAGGAACCAATGTATTTCTTCTTAAAATTAAATTGCTGGTTTCACTTATAATTGCATCAGTTGTGTCACTCCCAGTCTCAGCTTCCCCACACCCTGTTGCTTTCCCTTCGTGCTACCAGAAAAGAAACTTTCCCAACGCAACATAACCCCCTTCTCCCAAAATTAGGCATGTGCATCAAGCCCAGATAAAGACAACAAGCAATTGATCAGCTGCTTGATGGGGGCAGGAAAGCAAAAGAAATCAAGTCAAGCCCACTCCCCTGTTTTTCTAAGAACTTTGGTTGGAACAGGAACCATGCCCACAGAACCTATTGGAGTATGCTGCTTCACGTAGCTTAGGATACTCCCTGCCTGGGTAAACAATAAGCAGATACAAATGTCTGTGGGTTTCCACTGCCACTTACCAATATTCCCTAGACAAATCAGGACAACTATCATTGGGGTTATTATTATATTATTATAAGGAACAGGCAGGGCCGGCGCGCCCATGGAGGCCAGGTAGGCGGTGGCCTCGGGCGCATGTGCACGGGAGGGGCGCAGGAGGGGGTGTTGGGGGTGGAGGCGTGCGCAGCGAAGCTGGAGTGACTGGGCTGCCTTCAGCTACTGCTGCAGCCAGCCACCTCAGCTCCGCTGCGCACTCCTCCGCCCCGGCCGAGCGCAGAAGCCATGAGCTGCTGCTGGGGCGGCGCACGGAGCAGCCTCCGCGCGCCGCTCCAGCAGCCTGCAGCTTCGGCGGTCGGCGTGCCGCCCAGCCCCCCTGTGGCGCGTGATGACGTCTGCGATGACGTCATCACGCCGCGCAGAGGCGCAAGGCACGCTGCCGCAGGCGCCAAAACCTCTGGCGCCGGCCCTGGGAACAGGATAAAATATGTTGAAAATGTAATGGCTGAACAAATGACGATATTTACAATCTGCAAGCCAGACCAAAAGGAATTACAGACACATGACAGAACAGTTTACTGAGTACACAGTTAAATTGGTTAAACAGTCAAGAAGATGTAACACCATGTTACATCACTTGGGGCGAAACAGAGAAGTGATATCACTCCCATCTAGGAATCACTAACATCTCTTTGGTAAAGCCATACAGTTTCTGGCAGTTCCTAGGATGGAGTGACGTCACTTCCCAATTTTTCCACTGCTGGTCAATGGAGTGGCAGCAGATGTTGCTTACATATGGATATATTTTCTTCTTGATATATGTATGTGTAATGGGCAGTCAAGTCACAACCCATTTATGGTGACCCCATAGGGTTTTCAAGGCAAGAGATAGACAGAGGTGGTTACCATTGCCTGCCTCCGCATAGCTACTTTGGGTTTCCTTGGTGATACCCCATTCAAGTACCAAACAGGGCTGGCCCCATATAGCTTCTGAGATCTGACAAACCTGGCTAGCCTGGGCCATTCATTTCAACAAGAAAATGCCATCCATATGTTTTTTCTCCAAAGACATTTTTTTATTCTATTTATACTTGGGGGCTGGGGGTGGGAGTGGGATTGAAAATAGAAGATAAAAATAATCGACTATATTGAATAACCATAGACAATATTGAATAATCAAAGTAGCATGGTTACTATGAATACTTGCCACACAGAAAATCTATAGCATTCTTCAAGACACAGTTTCCTAGTGAAACATTTTAATCTCAAACTACATTCCTGCATGATTCAGTCAAAACTAATGGAAAATATTGAACTGTCTCGCTAATATCACCAGGTTAAAGCAAACAATATGAACTGTGGAGCAATGTCTGGATTAGCTATGGCATGCATCAGACTGAATTACAAAATGCTGCTGCGTATAACCACATTTCATTAACAGCTGTTCTTAAAAAATATGTTCCCATGATAGTAAAGCTACATGTTCAACTTTTTCTATAGGAAATACTAACAATAAATAAAATTACTCTTCAAAAATAGATGCTTCCAAAAAAAGAGTCTACAATCTGCTAGTCTGGAAGGATATGAATTTTAGATAAATGAAAGTAAGTAAAAAAAAACAACCAGGGAAAATATAGAAAATAGCACCCTATCCACTGACATTCCAAAGGAAACTACTGACACTGAAGTTTTTTACTTACAAACAAAACTCATTTTTTTAAATAAAGCCATGGCTTGTGAAAAAATATTCTTATTTACACAGAGCAAACCCAAAAACAAAGTTTTCTATTTTGCATGAAGATACTGAATACATTTCTTCTATGCAAACGTCTCAGGAGAAGCCAATAGTCACATCACCAATATCTATCTCTGTTAATTTTCCAACCACAAAAACAAGGACACGTAATTATATGCATGCGTGTGCCATCAAGTCACGATAATATTTTATTATCTTGTAAGCTGCTTGGAGTTCCTTCAAGGGAGAAAGGCTGCTAATAAACGTTTTAAACCAACTAACAAACAAATCCAACTTATGGCAACCCCATAGGGCTTCCAAGGCAAGAAATGATCAGAGTTGGTTTGCCATTGCCTGCCTCTGTGTAGCATCCCACGTACTTGAAGGTCTCCTATCCAAGTACCCCAGGCCAACCCTACTTAGCTTCCGAGATCTGTCAAGACTGGGCGATACGCTGCCTTCCCATTCAACACTTAATTAAAGACAAAAAGAAAAAGTTACAGTCTTCTGTTGTTGAAGAAACCAATTTCCTTGGGCTGTTGTCTTGAGATAATCATACAAGTCTCCACTAACATCCAAACAAAGTCCTTCTTAATGTCAATATTTTGTAAACCCATCACTTTTGAGATTGCTAATCTATTACCAAGAAGTTAGCTAACATGTGGGGCAGGAAAAGGCTTAGCAATTATTAGATCTTCCTTTTTTCCTTAGCTGAAAATAGTAAAAGAATTGCATCTCCTGCTTTCTCAACACAAAAATATGCCTAGTGATACAGATACCTACTGACAGTGAAAAATGCCTGTTATATGTCTCTTGGAAAGATAAGTTTGTATCATTCACCATATGGAAAGGACATCACTAAGCATGTTATATTTAATATTTGGCAGTAAATTTTAAATATTGTTTTTCTAACCTTGAGGAAGCAATCTATCTATCAACATTGTTCAAATTCAGCTTTTAGGACTGCAGTGGCACGCGTCCTTACTGGAACACCAATCCCGAGCGCACATTCATCCTGTGCGGTGCCAGCTGCACTGGCACCAAGTGGAGTTCCGGATCCAGTTCAAGGTGTTAACCTTGGTGTTTAAAGCCCTTCACGGACTGGGACCTGCATACCTGCGGTTCCACCTCTTCCATTACGTCCCCTGCAAAGTGTTGCGCTCTGCAGATAAGCAACTTCTGATGGTCCCTGGCCCGAGGGACATCCGTCTGGCCTCAACCAGGGCCAGGGCTTTTTATGCCCTGGCCCCAGCCTGGTGGAACGCTCTCCCACTGGAGATCCGGGCCCTGCAGGACCTGTTACAGTTCCACAGGGCCTGTAAAACGGAGATGTTCCACCGGGCCTTTGGCTGAGTGTCAGCGGGTGTCCTCCTTCTTCCATCTAAGACTACCACTTTTTCTGGCTGCCCTCGGCCATCTGCTATGCCCATATACAGACTCCCAATATTTGTTTAAATAGCCTGCTCTTGGACTATTTTAATGACTTTTTAAAAAATCATTATTGATTTTTATGGTTTTGTGACTTTTAATGTATTTTTTGAATGTTGTTAGCTGCCCTGAGCCCATCTGTGAGGAGGGTGGGGTATAAATAAAATAAAATAAATAAACTTTGGCTTAGGAAATTCCTGGCGATTTCTCCAGTGTCTGGGGAAGGCAAAATTTAGAGAAGGGAAAGAGTTCAACAGAGATGTGATATCATAGGACCGCCCTCCAGTGTTGCTCTTTCCTTCAAGAGAAGCACTGAGATCAGTTGATTCTGGAAGAGCTCCAGGCCCTATCTGGAGGTTGGAAAACTTAGTTAGCACCTCAGTTATTCATATTGGTAACTGCTGGCTGCACTTAAAGGTTCAGATCGTTGCACTCAGTTTCAGGTAGGTAGCCATGTTGGTCTGTAGTAGAAGAGTAAAATTAGGGTCCAGCAGCACCTCAAAGACAACTAGATTTCCAAGGTATGAACTTCCAAGAGTCAAAGCTCTCTTCATCAGATACATGGAGTTGAAAAGGTCAAATTAATCCAGGCAGAGGGTGGGAGAATGTTAGGGAATTTCTATGACCCCTATTCTAAAAGACCTATGTATGAGCTTTTATTGGAGTTGACCTGTTGCAAAGAAGGCAAAAGTTATTATTTGTAAGCAGATTCCTTCCTGGTGCTGTGGTTGAGTTGTCAGGTTCAGTGTGTATATGAGCTGTACTGACTCCATTTTCTAATGCTTCTAGTGTCTAAGTGCTTTCTCCACAGGTGCACAAGTTCCCAAGCAGACTTCTCACCAAAAGAGATTGTTTTGTCTAACAACGTTCCACCCAAGATTGGCCTTGAGAGAGTCCAGCTTCCCAAGTCTGAAAGATGTTGTTTTGAGAACTGTGGGGGGAGGCTGGTTCAGCTGGGAACTGTTACTTTGTACCTCATGCTTTGCCCTTCATTGGTAACAATGCTCTTGTACCATCCTGAATCTCCTATTCAGGACAGTGGACTATAATGAACCATTTCTGCAGTAAAGTTTCCTTATTCAAACAATGGACTCTTGTTTGCTTGTAAAGGAGAACCTGTAGGAAGGACATTATCTAGCCACAGTCTGACATGAGTAGGGTCAGAAAGCCCTATTACAAGGACAGTTTCTCTCTTGTTTTGACTTTGTACTCAAGGATTTATCTTAGATAAACATTCTCTCAGGAAGATACCCAAGATTCCTTTGTGGCACCAGACATGGAACATGTTTATATTACTGTCTTGTCAATCAGACGTGTTTTGTGTCATGTCTCCTGAAGAATTTGATCCTGAAGAATTGTTGGTATCTAGTTTTGTATAACAATTCCTGGGCTCATTTCGAGGGGGAATGCACAGGAAAGCAGTTCCGGTTGTTCTCCAAAGAAGTCACATGACAGGTGGCCCCACGCACCTGACTCTCAGCCATTTTGGGCCCATTTCAGCCTGGATTGGGGCCAAAATGGCCCGGATCGGGCCTCTGATGAGTGGTGGATCACTCTCCCGCTCCACAGCGGCCCAATCCTGACCATTTTGGACCCAATTTCAGCCCTGAATGGCCAGGATTGGGTCCAAAACAGCCAGGATAGGTGATGTCAGGAGGTGTGGCACATGCAAATCAGTTATGCTAATGACACACTTCTGGTGATGGCAAGGGGAGTGGCATGTGCTAATGAGTTCCTCCAGCTCTTTTTCTACGAAATGACCCCTGAACAATTCTATCTCTTTTCTGTAAACAGTTAACTTTGGAAAGTATAGAAGATTCTCTACTATGGCTGATCTTTATGCATGCATCAGAACATGGCATTGCATCTGGGTTTTATTGTAAATAAAGCTCATGAATTCTTTATGGATCACTTTTGGTGTCTTAGTTAATTGTGGGTGATGGCTGTTGGGAAATGTAATCTGGAACGCAGAGTACCTTTAAAGAAATTTTTCCTTAATAGAGAGGTATTACAAATCAGAGTGTGAACACAGTGTATTAGGCACACAATTGCATTGCATGGGTTGTTCTTTGGCAACATAAACAATTACAGGGCATTTCTATGCAGTTACTACAGTCTAAAGCCCACTGAAATAATGGGTTTTGAATGGAGCAATTCTATACAGAATTGTACTATTTATCAGTCTCATTCATGCCCTCCCCCATTTAATGTAATGTGTTAAAGTAAGAAAACAGCCAACTAAAAATGGGGTAAGTAGAAGAATGTATGGTGAAGTTGTGGGGCGGAGCTGTGCAAAATGGAGGAAATGAGCTGAAAATACACCTGGAAATCACCATTTAGCTTTGTTAAAGCATCTTCTGGAATGGTGAACCAAATACATGAAACTAAATTGTAACAAGTCCCTCCCACAAAAAAAGTTTGTGTGTTTTGTTCCAGTCCATACCTCACAGCAGCAGCAGAAGTAGCAGCAGGAGGCAGTCAATGGACTTGCCTGGCAGCATGTTGTTTTCCTCAACACCATTCATCAATCAGTTCCCAATAGGAGAGAGACCTTAGGTTATTAATTAACTCTGTTGGCAGGGAAGATGCACAAGTGCATCTCCCCTCACTACCCCATCGCTGCCCAAGAAATGGCATTGTCTCCCTCCCTGTCAATCCCTCTTCTCCTCGCCTTTCAGCTACGTAAATATGTGGAGGGGAATCATAGGCTGCAATTTGAAAGACCCTTCCCTGGAAGTAAGCACTACTAAATAACATGGACTTTCATCTGAATAGACCTGCTTAGAGGGTGCATCTTAGTTTGTTTTGCAGCACTCCCCAGGCACTGGTCTTTCCCTCTCCCCACCAATCAGGGAACTGGAGATTGCTGTAAGGAAAAGTGCCACAGAGGAGGGGGATCTGTTCAATCAGTCAAACTTGATAAAAGCCCAGGAGGATGTCAATCATCAGCTGTAATTCTAAAGACACTTTCCTGGGAGTAAGCACAAGGAAACATTAAACCACAGTAATAACATATTGTAGGGTTCACAGAATCACAGAATCACAGAGTTGGAAGGGGCCATACAGACCTTCTAGTCCAACCCCCTGCCCAGTGCAGGATGAGCCTAAAGCATCCATGACAAGTATTCATCCAGCCTCTTCTTGAAAACTGCCAGTGAGGGGGAGCTCACCACCTCCCTAGGCAGCTGATTCCACCTTTGAACTACTCTGACTGTGAAAAAGTTCTTCCTAATATCCAGCCGGTACCTTTCTGCATGTAATTTAAGCCCATTGCTTCGGGTCCTATCCTCTGCTGCCAACTGGAACAGCTCCCTGCCCTCCTCCAAATGACAGCCTTTCAAATATTTAAAGAGAGCAATCATGTCTCCCCTCAATCTCCTCTTCTCCAAACTAAACATTCCCAAGGCCCTCAGCCTTTCCTCGTAGGGCTCAGTCTCCAGACCCCTGATCATCCTCATCACTCTCTTCTGCATCCTCTCAATTTTATCCACATCCTTTTTGAAGTGAGGCCTCCAGAACTTCACACACTACTCCAGGTGTGGCCTGACCAAGGCAGTATAGAGAGGAGCTATGACCTCCTGCGATTTCGATGCAATGGCCCTTTTGATACAACCCAAGTGTAAGTAGTCATACTTGCCCTCACGATATTAAGGCCTATGAATATAGCAATATTATCATAGAATCATAGAGTTGGAAGGGGCCATACAGACCATCTAGTCGAATCCCCTGCCCAGTGCAGGATCAGCCTAAAGCATCTCTGACAAGTATTCATCCAGCCTCTTCTTGAAAACTGCCAGTGAAGGGGAGCTCACCACCTCCCTAGGCAACGGATTTTGAACTACTCTGACCGTGAGAAAGTTCTTCCTAATATCCAGCCGGTACCTTTGTGCATGTAATTTAAGCCCGTTGTTTTGGGTCCTACCCTCTGCTGCCAACTGGAACAGCTCCTTCTGCTCATGTGTTTAAAACACAGACAAGCTGCCTGGCTAGGCAGGAGATGGGAAAGTACTGTAATGTGAGAAGAGAAGTAAGACTAACTTAGCCCCACACCCTGGAGTTTGTGCATAACCACAGAACAATGGAGGTCTCCAGAGGTACTTGGACACCCTGCCAATTCTACCCTTTACCCACTCTCCTATTGTAGCTTCACCCATCCAGCCATCATGGGTCATCAAATAATCTTTTTACGCCTATAGTTCCTCCCAGGAAGACCTAACCAAACTTTCCTAGTTCATTGTCCCACCCTGGAGACACTTCACCAGCCTTATTTTCTCACCCTGGAGACAGTTTCCCCGTCCTTTGTCCCACCCTGAGAAGAACCATTAAGGCCTTGTTTTAGGGCAGAGACTCTCAGTCCTGCCTCAGCGCATGTTACACAGTATATATGACTGTCCTGCCATGTGCTCAGTGTGTGTGTTCTGGACCCTCCACACGCCCTCAGATGGCATGTCTGAGCCCTTCTCCTTCTTGCCGTGAAGAACTGGGCACTGAAGCTGCTTTCTCTTGGACACTCTCAATCTTCTGGACCTGGTAACTATAAAACCAACTCTGCAACTCTCTCCAATTTTCCTTACTGTTTTTTTCTAGTTATCTCTCTGTGTGTGTGCTGTCTGTTTTGTGTACAATTGATCTGTAATATTTTTTTAAAAAAACCCTTTTTGATTGAATATCTGCCTGCTTATTGAAAGGGTTCTCTAGAGGACTGGATCCTCGTAGACATTGGTGCACAAGATTCCATAGCTACCGGCCTCTTGCATAACTGTCTTCCTTGCTTGCTAATTCCCCCACAAATTCTCTTACTTGCAAGGAGACCAATTTCGGTAACAGAAGACTGAGTTTGCCTTTTTTGCCACCACATCACACTGACTGCTCATATTTAGCTTACAGTCCACTCTTACTTCAAGATCTCATTTGTATACACTACTACCCAGAAGTGTATCCCCCATCCAGTATTTGTGCTTCACATTTTTGTGGCCCAGATGTAATACTGTGCACTTATCTATGTTGAATTGCATCCTGTTCACAACCGCCCACTTCTCCAGAGTATTCAGGTCTTGTTGAATTTTAACTCTATCTTCTTGGGTGTTTGTTTGCCACTCCTCCCAATTTGGTATCATCAGCAAATTTAATGAGTAGCCTGTTTACCCCTTCTTCCAGATCCTTGATATTGAAAAGTACTGGGCCCAAAACTGAGCCCTGTGGCAAGCCACTGGACACTTCCCTCCAAGCTGATGAAATGCCATTGACCACCACTTTTTGGGTGCGGTCCTCTAACCAGTTCCCTATCCACTGAACTATCCTATAGTCCAGTCCACAGTCTTCCAGTTGACCCATTAGAATGTCATGGGGAACCTTATCAAAAGCTTTACTGAAATCCAGGTAAATCACATCGCCAGAGTTCCCACAATCCAGTAAGCTTGTCACTCAATCAAAGAAGGAAACTAGATTGGTCTGACAATATCTGTCAGACCAATGGGGAACCTTATCAAAAGCTTTACTGAAATCCAGGTAAATCACATCGCCAGAGTTCCCACAATCCAGTAAGCTTGTCACTCAATCAAAGAAGGAAACCAGGTTGGTCTGACAAGATCTGTTGGGGACAAAACCATGCTGACTTCCCCAGATCACTAAGTGGTCCTTCAGATGCTTACAGATCAATCCCTTTAAAATCTGCTCTAATATCTTCCCAGCAACAGAAGTCAGACTGACTGGCCTCTAGTTTCCTGGGTCATCCTTCTTTCCTTTCTTAAAGATTGAGATAACATTTGCTCTTCTCCAATCTTGTGGCACATTCCCAGTCCTCCAGGAGGCCTTGAAGATGATGCACAGAGGCTCTGCAAGTTCTCTAGAAAGTTCTTTGAGCACTCTTGGGTGTACACCATCCAGCCCAGGGGATTTTTATTCATCCAGTGCAGTCAGGTGCCTCTCCGCAACCTCTCTGTCAATGTCAACGAGCCATCCAGGTGTCCTGTCGTGTCTCCTACCATCTCTAGAAGGGCTCAAGTTTTTCAGGGAAAAAACAGAGGCAAAAAAGTCATTAAGCTTGTCTGCTTTTTCTCTGTCCTCCATCAGAGTTTCTCCTTCCGCTCCCAACAGCGGTCCAATTGCCTATCAATCCCTATCTTGTGGAATGACCTGCCTGAGGAAGTCAGAAGAGCCCCCACTCTCCTGGCTTTCCGTAACCTATGCAAAACTGAACTATTCAAAAAGGCTTTTTACTCAAATGAGAGGACTGTATTGTAGGGATGGGGTCTCAGATGCTTCACTAACAAGTTGGGGATCATAGACTTCATCACTATTTTTGCCTTATATATTATCTGCTGCTTTAAATATGTACTCCTATGAACAACCAGCGCTCCATGTTGTCTAATGCCAGTCCTAGAATAGATTATGTTTTGCTCCAGTATTTTTTCTACTCTGTCTTGGATCCTTGCTAATGCTATGTCTTTTAAACTTGTATCTGTTTACCTTATGGTATTGTACTGAAATGTACTTGATACTGATCGTATTAACCTCATACTGTGTAATCCACCTTGAGTCTCAGTGAGAAAGGAGGACTATAAATGACATAAATAAATAGCCTCTTTTATCTTGTGTTTGCTTCTCACATATCTATAGCCAGGTCCACCTACCTCCCAGGTGGGAGGTGAGAGGCCTGGCACTTAACCTTTTATTCACTGGTCGCGCATGCACACAGAGCAAACATGTGTACTCCTGACCTGCACGATGATATCACTTCTGGGAAGTGACATCATTGCACAGGCCACAGGCCACCCTGGGAGTTCTCCCACGCTCCACAGGGGCCATGACCCAGGCCAAATGTGGCCCGATCCATGCAAAATCAGGCCCAGATCAGGCCAATTGGGCCCAGATTGGGCTGCTGTGGAGTGTGGGAGTGCTGCTGCACTCTGTAGATGCTTGATCTGGATCTCTGTAATAAGACCTTTTCATTCAAGACCTTGGAGTACTTGATGTGAGAGGTCTGTCATAGACTGCCATCCCTAGAACTGACAATGTTTTTTTAATGCACACCCCTAGAAATTACCATGCAAGCAGGGATAGATAGAAAGATAGGAAGATTTCTCATTTCATACCAATTATCTATTTGGAAAATTTATGTACTGTCTCTCTAGAGAGCTGCTTGAGGTGGCTTACTAAAATAATACAATAAAATCATAAAACAGCCAAAAAGTAGTAACAAACAATGATAAAACCCACCCAGAGTGTAAAACAGACTAAAACAACAGTTAGCAGCCTCATAAAGCAGTCTTCAGGCTAGAAAAGGATCATAAAACAATTTTTAAAAGATGGAACGTCTCAGTTTTAAAAAACCTGGGTAAAATAAATATGTGCTCTATAGGACACATAATTTGAAGAACACAGAAAACAGATTCAATGGGACATGAGAACAAAGCAAGGGTGAAAGGCAAGGGTGAAAGGCAAAAAAAGAATAGGGTAAGGGAGAAGCAGAACTGATTTTCATACAGGTATAGGTAAGATCAAAGCTAAGCATTATTTCACCCAAAGCAGAATATTCATCTTTTTTTAATGTAATACATAGCACTCCTAATCACTACATATTTTATAACTACTAAGAGTGAGGTAAAAATGGCCCAGATCATTGGCCTTCTTAATTTACTAACAAGAGAAGCACACAGTAATTTCTAGGGTTGCCAGACTCCAGGTGGTCACTGGAGATCTCCCAGAATTACAACAGATCTCCAGGTTACAGAGATTGGTTCCCTGATGGAAATAGTTGCCTTGTAAGCTAGACTCTATGACATAATACCTAGCTGAGGCCACACTCCACTGCACATATTTAATCTATGTATTTAGTAATAAGGTATATCAATCTATATTATTTTTTAAAATATCCCGAGCTTTGTCCCTTTCTCCAAAATGATTGACACAGTATCCATTGCTGAGATATCCAATAAAAGCCAAGCATAAAGGACTTTTTTTTTATTAGCACGAAGGACATTTTAAACAGTCTGCAACTCATTAAAAGATCCAAACCTAGAGAGGATAATTTTCATTTCTGAGAAAATGACAAAGATAAACATAAGGAGGCTTATAATTTTCTCTAGCCCAGGGTGTTATAAAAGTAGACTTGCAATCTCCAGATGTTACAGATGGAGTATTATTGTTGAGTTTTATTTCTCAGCACAGGGATGGTTGTAAAACAAACATTCCTCATTCTATTGCTATTGTCAGACTGTAACAGAAGTATTTCTTAGTACAGGGACAGTTTTATTATGTTTCCATATATAATATATAAGACAGCTCATACATTTCTACTTACACATCTTATATCATATCCGCCCTGTGAACAGTACTTGATAGCCTACCTGTGATTTTTACTTTAACAAGATTCCTCAACCATGAAAAATTTGCCTTGGACTGGAAAGCTCCAAGGTTTCCAAAAATCAGAATAAATCTAATGCTCACATTATTAGCAATTGCAAAACTAATTATAGCTCCTTATTGGAAACAAAAATCCACACCGACAATCTCTAATTGGCAAGCCCGAATTTGGGACCATTTTATAATGGAAAAACTTTCGGATCAACTTGCCCAAAGGGAAAACCAAAACTATAAATCCCACCTTCTGGAGCAATGGTCCCCAATTCGAGATTACTTAACCAAGGAAGAAAATATGACAAATGCAAGCAGGAAACATGACCTCTACTATTCCCTAGCATATTTATGATACCAGTTGGCACATAAATAGGATCACCACTAAGCAGTAACCAAACCTGGAAAAATTTTGTTTAACAGAGCTTTTCCTATATATTTTTGTTACACAACAGCCACTCAAATAACTGAATATTGAGTATTGAACCATGTAACAGGAGGTGTACTTTTCTGATTGTTGTATGTAATATACTATGTTGTTAATTGGTTCTTGTTGTTTTAAAAAAATTATTGAAAATGTTGAATAAAATATAATTTTTTTTTAAAAAATGCCTTGGAGATCCCAAGATTAGAAGTGAAATAATTGCATTTGTGAAAGGGTTCTAAAAATACTCTTTGTAAATGTAATCAGTAACTTGAAGTACATGCCTTACAACAGTTACATTTCATAAATGTAGATTCATGTGGTCATGATAACTCGCTTAGCAAATATACTTATGCAAAGCAGGCTCTGTAAAATGGCAACAGGCTATAGGCCCTCCATCCAAACCTAGACACGCTGTGCTTAACAACTGGAGGGAGCTTTGCGGCTGGGGACATGGGGGGGGTGCCCGCATTGCAGGTGCTGTGACTGTCAAGGATAGTTGTATTCACAAGCTGCCCCAAGTGGAATGATGAGAGTAAACCCTCAAAACTGGGCAGTTGAAATGGGCACAGAACGGAAAAACCCCGAACTGCTTGGTTCGTGGTTTGTTCATTTTCACAGAACACGAATCATGAACTTCCCAACCACAACTAGTTCCCAAACTGGTTCGAGGTTCGGGGTTCGTCTGAGCCCAGGACAACCCCCTTCATGCTCAGAGAGCCCAAACTCGCAGGGACTTTTCAGCAGGCTCTCCTCCACCCCCTGTGCCTGCCTGCCTGCAGACAGTAAAGCTACCCATGCAGTTGTAAGTCAGCAGACAGCCCCCCAAACCACCTCCACCTAGACACTGGAAAGGGTCTCAAAATAAAATAAAAGTGTGTGTGCTGATGGTGTGCGTGTGCACAGGAAAAGCGAGCTGCACTAGAGCAGCATGCAAGTGGGGAGCCTGCAGTCAGTAAAGCTACCTGTGCAGTTTTGAGTCAGCAGGCAGCCCCCAAAACCACCTCCACCCAGATACTGCCCACAGCTGGACACTGGCTCAAAATAAAACAAAACAGTGTGTGCGCTGATGGTGTGCATGTGCACCAATAGCCCAATTTCTTGACAGTGACATCACTTCTCGTTGCTCAAGGAATCACTGGAAAATCTGTGGGTTTACCATATAATTTCTGACAATTCCTAGAGCAATGTGACATCATTTTTTTTTTCTCCTGGAAAAAAACGCTCTGCACAACACCAGGTTTTTTTTAAATGTAAGTTGTCAATGGGAGACCTGGCAGCTTACTCCAATCATGTATTATGATCTACAATGTATTTGACAGTGTTCCTTCTGCTTTTGTGGCTAATGAAAGGATGTTTATGAAGCCTCCACTAAACCATGATACATTGCTAGTAGGCAGCATTCAGCTAGGAAAGAAGAGTGTCACACACAGACTGTGCAGCCCTAACCAGGATCACGTAACTACCTGCAGATCCAGTGGCAATTCTCTAGTTTGCATATTGTCTCTCATAAATTACAAATCTGCTCTGATTTATTTCCTCTGGTTGTCACTTGAAAGCTCATGATACGTATGCAACAGTTACACAGTTTAAAGTTGCCCAGGTTGATCATAGACTAGACATGGGCACGGACCAGGGGGGAAAATTTCACAGACCATAGAACATGAACTTTTCATGGACTCGCCTCTGTTCACAGACTGATTCGTCGGCCCATCATCTGTCACTTCTGGGGGCCCTAGGACCACCCCCTTCACACTCAGAGATGTCAAATTCACAGTGAGTCTTCAACAGGCTCTCCTCCAGCCACCCTTCAAGTTTGGCCAAGATTACATTTTGAAGGTCCACGTTACAAACCCCCAGAGCCTGACTGCAGCCCTGAGACTGGGTTGTGGCAGAGCCCTAGGCTAGCCCACCACCCCACAAGCAAATAAGAATTGAAAGGGGAAAAAATTAAACAGAAGAGTGAGTCCTCAGCCAAGAAAACCCAATAAGCTTGCTCCCAGTCTTGCTGCAGCACAAGCTCCAAGCATCCCTCTTACATAATCCAAAAAAATCCTGCAACAAGCAGTTTCTCCACCAGTAACCAGCTGGAAAGTGAAACCGCAGCTCAGTGCTGGAAGTTATATATACTGCTTGCTCTCATAGAAAATAATGAGAGCTCTGTGGTTGGCAGCCAAAGCTGCCTATCAAGGTTTTCAGGGCTAAGATTGGTGTGTTCCAAAGGCAGCAGAAGGTCTACAGGTAACTCCCCTACGTTGCCTAGGGAATTGATTGCTCGGCACCAGGATGTCTAGTTTCATGGACCAATGGAACTGCCCAAAAGATGTCACATCCATGAAAAATGCATATCCCACGAGCCAATTGCTCATGAACGCCGAAGTGGGCCAGTCCATGTCAAATTTTGGTCAGCTTTTCAGTCTGTGCCCACCTCTGTCATGGACTATGGAAGTAAATCTAGAATATCATAACATTTACATGCAACCACAAGGAAAATCTCTTCTCTCTTTGTGATGAAATTTGACTCTGCCCGAATATTATATTGCAACTGCATGGGCAAAGGCAAGGCTATTCCAAATCTGATTGGACTCTATCACCAACGTTTCTGGGAACGTACAATATGACTTTTTTCAAACCCAAAATTACAAGCTAGCCAATTTAGGAATTGCCCTAATTATTGTGAAAGAGGATAAAAAAGTAATCATAATCACATCGCTTCCCAAGGTAACAGTTTGTTGCCCAACTTCATTAACTGAACAACTTGACTTCAAAAACAAATGAACAAAAGAACAAAAACAGAGCCAGAAAGTCCTTTGAAAAATTCTCATTTTAAAAGGGATGTTTGAAAGAAGGGTAATAGTTTTAATTCAGACTCCCTTGAAGTCAACATCAGTTTTGACATTGGTTTCTATGAGATAGTCTATGTATATGTGTATTTTCCCCCAAAAAAGTTATAATAAAATAGCTTAACAATAAGACAGATGGTATCTTTTAGCATTATACAACAAAGCCCATTGAAACCGTTTTCTGGCACAATCAGTCCTGTCTGCCTAGATTGAAAGATGTGTGTAGTCAAAATACAATTAAACAAGTGCTAACATTTTACAATGTTGAGTTATGTTTCAATGTATAAATGAAGTGAGTTTTCTAGAGATTTTTATGGCAAAACAGAGACTACATATTGATTATATTGAGAGAGCATCTCTTGAAATTAGTCTTGATTAAAATGCCTTATACGTACTTGGGGCCTGCCAAGTAACATTGGTAAGGCAAAAGATTTATGAAAAAGTAACTAAGCAACAAGAAAGCAGAGCTTTCAGGGACAATTCAGTCATTATACATAGAGGTGTATTTAAACCAAAGTCAATATAAGTACACCAGTTGAAAGCCCCCTCACCCTGGCTTTCCATTGATACACTTAATATTGTCTACCAGTTCCCATCTCATGAGATAGTTTGGTCTGGATTAAGCAACGTGGACTTCCACCTTGAGTTCTATGTTTACTGAATTTTATGTTTTTAATGTGATTTTATTGTGACTATATTATACTTGATGTTATCGACTCTGAGCCCGCTTGTGGAGAGGGAGGAAGAAGATAAGATTTCGCAATGTTTATGCAGGACATTTTGCTTGATTCATTGCCTCAACTTCTAACCTGCCAAGTGAAAATAAACTCGATCCCCCTCTGCCAATTACCTCCCTCTTCTGACAATGCAAGGTAGGCAAAAAACTTCCTCCCCAATGGCCAATTGTGGGAAAGGAGAAAAAATTCCTACCTGGTCCCAGTAAACGGTGACCGGCTAAACCTGCACTGAAATAAGGTGAGGTGGGTGGGCCGAGCACAAAGTGCAACTGAGTGCTGAGGGCTGAGGCTGTTGCCACTGGCTGGGAGTGCCGCATTGTATAATGCTCTGGTAAAACCTGCATAACACAACGATAGGCAGACGTCTATCGAATGCAGGTTCAAGTAAAAATTAACACATTTTAAAACTACTAAAAATATTATCAGTAGTCTGGTTCCACTGATCCCCATGCCTGTAGTTTTGTAGGGTGCAGGATGCATATTAGACCCATCCATTTGTTCAAATACTATAGGGTCTTTGAGTTCTATTCGTTCCAAGCCCAGTCCGTTAACTAATACTGGTGATATTAAGTCTCAGGAACAACCAGAATCTATTAAGGCTTGCACCCGCATATGAGTTCCCTTTTTCAGATTTAGCAACATCACTGGCATAAACAGTAGGGCCCCTCTTTCTCTCACCTTCAGTGGTTCAGATTTTTTAGGGATCTGCCGGCAGGGCCTTTTTACGGCAGGTCTGTCTCGTTTCCTGACGGCAGGGTAAATTCCTCCTCTGCTTCTTTTTGTGTGGGTTCCTCAGTATATCCAGGACCCTCATCGGCATCCAAGCCAGTCTCCGGCTTCCCACGTTTCAGACCCCGGTTCCGACCCAACGGTTTAGGGGAGCCTGCGGGTTTGGGTATGCTTTGGCTCTTTTCCCCCTGCACCGGCCTTCTCGGGCATTGTGCCACAAAATGTCCCATGCCCCCACAGTTGAGACATAGTTCTTGTCTCCATCGTGCTTCTCTCCCAAGCACTGAGATAGGGACTTTTGGACCCAGCAAGCTGCGACTCCTGTCTGCAGTGGTGGGTCTCCTCGACCTTGCATGTTGTTGCATTCTTACAAGTTTTACTACTTGGGTTCTATTTTCAACCTCACATGCTAGTTGGATCCACCCCGACAACGTCTGTGGATCATCTTGCATTAGTGCTCCATCTAGTAAGTCAGCAGTTCAATTTTTACTCCTTCATGGTAGCTCTGCATTTTGGTTGCTAATTGCCTGAATTTGGCCGCATATTCTCTTACGGGTCTGGACCCCTGTCTTATGGTTCTGAGCTTTGTTCGAGCCCTTTCCCCCTCTAATGTGTCTTCAAATTGAGCTCGTAGCACATATATGAAGGCATTTAAGTCATACAGCTCCAGTGTCCCCGTATTATGCAAGGTTACGTACCATTTGGCTGCTGCTCCTTCCAGTCAAGATCCTAAGTGGTTCACTCGACTGTGCTCCAAAGGAAACAAATGTCCCCAGTCTCGGAAAAACTCCACATCTTGTATTATAAAAAATTCCAAGTTCCTGGGGTTTCCATCAAAAGTGGATTTCAATTTGAACCATCCTTGCAGCAACCCCGCTATGATAGCTCCTGCTCCCTGGTACCCCACCACCTGGTGGATTAGGGCCGCTCCAAAGGGAGGTGGTTGAATGTGTCCTGGCGCCATGTAGGGTATCTGGTAGGCTCCATGTGCTCCATAGTCCATTGGAGCAGCCTGCGGTATCCCTCCATACTGTGGTTGAAAGGCTTGTGCTTGTACTCTTGCGGCTCCCCAGTGATCCAGGGAAGTCAGCATGGTTTTGTTCCTAACAGATCTTGCCAGACCAACCTTGTTTCCTTCTTTGATTGAGTGACCAGCTTACTGGATCGGCGGAAATCTGTAGACGTGATTTATCAGGATTTCAGTAAAGCTTTTGATAAGGTCCCCCATGACATTCTGATGGGCAAACTGGAAGACTGTGGACTGGACTATAGGACAGTTTGGTGGATAGGGAACTGGTTAGAGGACCGCACTCAAAGAGTGGTGGTCAATGGCATTTCATCAGATTGGATGGAGGTGTGCAGTGGGGTGCCGCAGGGCTCGGTTTTGGGCCCGGTACTTTTCAATATTTTTATCAATGATCTGGATGAAGGAGTGGAAGGGCTGCCCATTAAATTTGCTGATGATACCAAATTGGGAGGGGTAGCAAACACCCAAGAAGATAGAATTAAAATTCAACAACACCTGAATACTCTGGAGAAGTGGGCAGCTGTGAATAGGATGCAATTCAACAAAGACAAGTGCACAGTATTACATCTGGGCCACAAAAATGGGAAGCACAAATACTGGATGGGGGATACACTTCTGGGTAGTAATATATGTGGAAGGGATCTTGGGATAAGAGTGGACTGTAAACTAAATATGAGCAGTCAGTGTGATGCGGTGGCAAAAAAGGCTAATTCAATCTTGGGTTGTATCAAAGGGGCCATAGCGTCGAAATCGCAGGAGGTCATAGCCCCTCTCTATACTGCCTTGGTCAGACAGCACCTGGAGTATTGTGTGCAGTTCTGGAGGCCTCACTTCAAAAAGGATGTGGACAAAATTGAGAGGGTGCAGAGGAGAGCGATGAGAATGATCAGGGGTCTGGAGATTGAGCCCTACGAGGAAAGGCTGAGGGCCTTGGGAATGTTTAGTTTGGAGAAGAGGAGGTTGAGGGGGGACATGATTGCTCTCTTTAAATATTTGAAAGGCTGTCATTTGGAGGAGGGCAAGGAGCTGTTCCAGTTGGCAGCAGAGGGTAGGACCCGAAGCAATGGGCTTAAATTACATGCACAAAGGTACTGGCTGGATATTAGGAAAAACTTTTTCACGGTCAGAGTAGTTCAAAAGTGGAATCAGCTGCCTAGGGAGGTGGTGAGCTCCCCCTCATTGGCAGTTTTCAAGAAGAGGCTGGATGAATATTTGTCAGGGATGCTTTAGGCTGATCCTGCACTGGACAGGGGGTTGGACTAGATAGTCTGTATTCCCCCTTCCAACTCTATGATTCTATGATTCTATGATTCTATGAGATTCATTGGAGGACCCCGTACTTGTGGGTGTCTTATGTGTCCTCCTGTCCCCATCGGGACAATGATGGGGTTTCCTTGTGGTTGGCCTGATTGAGGCACCCTCATCCCACTGGCGGCAACCGATGCCCCTGTGCTTGCTTGAGCTTTAACTAGTAGGTTCCTTGACACTCTCATCCCTGTTGTGGCATTTGGCACCCCTGTACCACTCACGATCGGAAGTATGGTCAAAGGCTGTGGGGCCCCAAATGGTCCCATTCCCTCTCCCTGGGAGGGTATGTTAGAGGCCCTCACTACGATGGAATGTGGAACAGATCCTCCTATTTCTGTGACTATAGGAAGCTGTGCAGTTGGGGGAATCATTTGAACTCCCATAAAATGTTCTGGAGTCACTAAGACTGGTCTCCCCCTTTCTGCATTTCCTTGTTCTTGGCCAATCTGTGGAGCTCTCCCCTGCTCCTCTGGCAACAGCTGTGCACCCGGTCCCACCGGTAGGCTCATCATTTTGTTTACTAGCTGGGCAGCTTGTTCCAACTCCTTTCGCCACTTAGGCCTCGAGGACCTGGTACCTGTCTCCCACCTCTCTTGGTTGCAGCGTCTGGCCCCAAATGGGACTGATAGCCTGGCCACACTCCAGTCCAGGGTGTAGGTACCATCATTGCTTATGTAATCCTGGGAACTCTGCCAGTTGCCAGGGGTTCATCCAAGCTCCCTCTGTATTTGTACATCCCCCAACACCTATTGTGTTGTTGTCTCCTGTAGCGTAGGTAGCTGCAGCATCTGGCCCCATTCCTGGTTGCTTGGCCCAGCCGCAGCTACCATTTCCCACCAGTTTAGTGGGTCAATTGTGAGTCCACAGCACTCTGCAGCATTTCCAGGAGATAGTCCAGGATCCCCCATTATTTGTAAATCCACCACGTCTAGGGTATATTGGGTATCCGCTGCACTTCTCATCCAACCCCAAGTAAGTCCTGTTAATGCCAACAGGTCATATCTCATCACCTGGAGTTGTTCACTGATGTAATCCAAACGATCCTCCCCTCTCAACTCTGTCCCATCTGCCAGCTCTGGGGAGTCCCGGGCGAGGAATAAACTCCCTTGGCAGAGGTTTTTCCATTGCTGGTGATCCCTGTATGACTCGGGGCCTCTTCCTGGAGGGAGGCCCAGAGGGGGCTCCAACCCCCATGGCAAATAACTCTCCTTTTGCAAGGGGAGGCTTACATAATGTCCCAGTTCATCATCCCACCAAAAATCCAATGCGCTTGCTGCTGTATCCGCCACTCTTCTCTCCAAAATGGTCTGGGTTGTTCCAAGAGAAAGGTCCCCCATGGGCTCGATCCTCGGGTTGTTCTCCGGGATGGAGGTCAGCTGCAAACCTATGGAGATGTTGGGTGCTCCTATCTCACTCAGGCAGTGACCAAACAACACTCCTCTCCACCTCTCCTTCTTCTCCCAGTTCCTGGGTGCCCATTGTCTGGGAGCTGGTAAAGTAGTCCATGTAAGATGGGTGACCCCTCTCCTAGGGATCACCCCCAGCTCTGTAGGAGTCCTTCCAGCATCTGCACCTGATCCCTGATGCAGGACTGGGTGGGAAATAGGGTCTCCTGGTGCTGTTAGTCCTGGGACTGGCTCTAATGGCTGGAATCCGGTAGCCATTCTCCAGAGGTTACAGGTACAGAAGAAGATGAGATTCCTATCAAAATATCAGGCTATGGATGACAGGATATGGTAGACAGATCCCTGGACCATTGCAGCAAGACACATGTTCTTGGTTAAATGGTTTTTATTCAGAAATCCAATCCTTTCCATATATATGTCCATAGGTTTACTCAGAGGCAAGAAGGCATCCAAGCAGTACATGCTTCCTTGATAGGAATAGAAACTTGAGGAAAAATACAGTTCTAAATACTCAAACATTTCCCCCCTCCCACCTAGACCACAAAATTGAGCAGGAAGGAGTCTGGGAACTTCTCCGGAGTTTACCTAAACAGGACAAAAAGGCACAAAAAGAAATGGCAACATTTCAGACAGTGCAAGGTCATTCCAGTGAACTTCAAAGAAAGAGAGAACACAACTGTGTTCTCAGGCTGGTAGAGGGAGAGAAACGAAAATGATGATTAGAGCATTTGCAACCTGAAATCAAGACACAGTATTAGCAATGGTTCAACACCTAAAACAATGACATGGATGCAGGGATGCAGACATGACACAAGGATTGGAAAAGAGTAGGAGTCTTTATAATCCAAACAGAGGGTGGGATGGTGTCAGACATGCTTATGAGATGTCTGCCATGCCTCAGCTACCTGCCTGGGTCCCTGTGTGCTACTTGGATGGAGGGAAGATCTGTCTCCTGCTGTTTTGTTTTCACATGCCTTACACATGCCTTCCTGCTTTGTCCAGAAAGGGTTGGCCTTGAGGAACTCTTCTCACAAGATGGACTAACAATTCCCCACCTGAAAGCTTTGCACCAAAACTAATGGCCCCAGCTGGCGGAGGGCGGAAGAGGAGAGTATAACCATTGATGCTTCACTTTGTACCAGTATTCCTGTCAATGCATTGTTGGAGTCATGAACTTGTGATCCAATAATAAAGAGTTTTAACTCATACAGACTGGTCTGATGCAGTGAAGTGTCTGAAGGGTCACCTGTTGGAACATGACAGAGGGGTATTGCAAATTAGAGGGTCAGGAAACTAGCTATAATACATGTTGTATAAAGCAGAGATGCAAAGTGTAGAAAATTTGCATCTGTAGTGCAAGAAAAATCCTACATTCCAGTTCAACCCTGGGGGGCTCATCATTCCAAACTTGCAAATAAACTCAGTTTCAGCAAACTTATGTGGTAATTTCTGTTTGAAGTTTCTCTGAGAACTGCAACTTTTAGGTCAGCACTGGAATGATCTGGAAGATTAAAATGTTCAACATTGGTTTTGTATGTAATGGTGTTTGATGTCAGATCTATGACCATTTATTCTTTTGCATACAGACTGACCTGTTTGTCCAATGTAGAGAGTGAAAGGATATTGCTGACACTTGATGGCATATAAAACATTAGAAGATGAACAAGTGAATGGATGTGAGGTGGTGTAACTGGTATTTTTAGGTCTAGTGATGGTGTTGTCAGAGTGAAGATGGGGACAGAGTTGGCATCTTGGTTTAATGATTTCTCAGTACATGTCCATGTTGGGAAGTGCATTATTGTAAGGAGTTTTTAAGACTGAGAGCCAAGCTACACATGACGCCTGACACAGGTTGGACACTTGTCAGCTTCCCTCAAGTTTTGATGGGAAATGTAGGCATCCTCGTCTTGCAGCTGTAATGGAGAGCCAAACTGTAAAACCAGGACGCCTACATTCCCCATCAAAACTTGAGGGAAGCTGACAAGTGTCCAACCTGTGTAAGGCATCACTTGTAGCTTGGTTCTGAGAGGGGAGCTGTCTGTGGGCAAGAAAAAGTTTGCCTCCCAATGGCTGTGAGAGAGGAGTATCATTGTCCAGCATAGGCTGGAGGTTGTAAATGTTGTGTTGAACTGGTTTGAGCTGGTAACTGTATGTGACCACCAGTAGTCTGTTGTTGTTTGGTTTGTAGCAGGTCATCCTTTGGTATCATTCTGGCTTTATTGATCTGTTTACTTACTACATATGGTGGGTATTGTAATTACAGAAATATCTGTTGTTAGATCCTGCAGGTGAGAATCTCTGTCAGAGGGCCTGGAGGAGATGCGGCTGTAGAGCTTAGCTGTAGACAATGGATTGTTGTGTGTGTTGAGGATGGTTACTAGAGGTGTATAGATATGTCTGACGATCAGTAGGTTTCCAGAATAAGGTAGTTTCTATGCTTCCATCATGTATTTGGATGGCTTGAAGAGGTTGATGATGGAGTGGATGTTGCTGAAGGCCTGGTGAAATTTCTCAAGTTTTTCTTTCCATGTATCCAGATAATAAAAATGACATCAATGAATCTCAAGTTCAAGAGGGATGTTAACAGTTGGGAGCTGAGGAAACACTGCTCCAAGTCAACCATGAAAATGCTGGCATATTGTGGTGCAAAATATAACATACAGCAACTCAGAAATATCTTGTGGACAACCAGATGCTTGGTTTTTAAAAGAAGATTGTTATGTTCTCATTACATTAGGCCCCTAGTGTTCATCTAATTAGCACTGTTGGCAAATGTGAACGACTAAAACCATAGTATTCATAGTAAGTAGCCCATTACCGTAAATAAATGCTAATATTCTCACAAGTTATTGGGAAAAAATATCGGGATGAATGCTGCATATCTGTCCTGCTTGTCAGGTCTGTTGCCCACAGTCCCTCCATATTGCCTACTCTGCGTATATTGCAGTATGTTCTCATGTGTCTGTTTTCCACAGTTGCTGTCTAGTTCCCGGGACAGCTGAGCTCTTATCTGGGATGGCTTGCCACAGCGGCCTTGGGACAGCTCCTTCCTGCTCTCCCACTGACTATACCCAGCTGGATGGGCACCAAGGGTGGGGGGCCTGTGTAGAGGGACAGATATGTTGTAACAAACACTCAGTACGTCATTCTCAACAAGAGACCTGTGTACAGCCAGATGCTTTTGCTTGCCTCTGTGTAACCTATGGACATATATATGCTGAAGCTAGGATATCTCATTAAAGAAGCTTTGACTCAAGACAGCTTGGATTTCTTGCTGCAAGGGGGTGGGAGTCAACGTCAATGTATCCTGTTTTCCATAGACTGACATATTGTTGAGAATCCTTTTTCCTTCCCAACCTACACCCCGGAGAGATGGCTACCAGTTTCACATCGACTGAGTCGTTCGAACTGGAGAGCAGGTGGAGGGCCCTTCTAACCAACTACCAGGGGACCCGGGCCCAATACTGCCAGGTGGACGAACCTGGGCAGACCTAGGAGCGATCCCCCGGAGTGAGGTCTCCCACCTAACATGGTCTTCCTTATGTACCCCAAGACAGTGGGCCCCTCAGCCACGAGAAGAGAAGGAGCGGTGCGGAGGGACTCTGTCTGCGTGCTACTATGCCAGGATGGGGCTAAGCAGCAGCTTAGACCCCCAACTCTCAGCCATACCCAAAACTCAGCCGGGACGAGAAGTAGCAGGGGATTACACCCGGGAGTCGCTTCAAACTTCTACAGCAGTGGTCCCCCCTGCTTTACTTAGTGGTGCTCTGGAACTCTGGTGGGATGAGTTGGCTGGGTGCTACGTGGAGGCACTGGGGCTGCGAGAGAGGGAAACTACTGGAGAACCCCCTTCCCACATGCTGCCAGGACTAAGTTGGGTGTCACCACAGGAGCTCCTGTGGTGGGAACAAGTAGACACGGAGATGGGAGCTCCCATTTTGACAGAAAGAGTTGTGCAGCAGGAAGGGGACCATTTGGATGTCCTCAGGGAACAAGTCCAAATCATGCGCTACAATCTGTTAGCGGTATCTGGCCTCACTAAGGGCTGGGCAGACAGCGCTCGTGAACTGCAATGACCCCTTGCACCCTTTGACACCAGGGGTCTGGGATTATTCTCCGCCGCACCGGCTGGCCCACCAATCCCCATGGAGGCAGCACAGACGGTGCCGCGGGATGTACAAAATCTGGAGTTTGCTGGAGAACTTGGCGAGGAGTCTCAGGAGAACAGTTCCTCGGGATCCAGTGACTACCCTGGGACACCCGTTGGAGTGGGCACTACCCAAGACTCCGGAGCCCCAACCGACCCTGATTTCTCACAAGAGGAGTGGGACTGAGCATGGAGAATACAACGTGCCTGGGAGGAGGACCTCCTCCAAGCAGCCATTCAAGCCACAGGAGGGCCCAGCAGCAGGAAAGAACTGCTGGCCATTCAGGCCAAGGAAGCATGCTACACCGCCTTGGAAGCCCAGGTGGCAGTGATGAGAGGGGAGTTGGCGCTGGCAGCGCAACTCATGGAACTCATGATGGCACAGCTGGCAGGACCCCCTGTGCCTCCTAAACAGGGGGTGCCACCGGCCCTACCACCACTGCCACCACTAGTCCCAGTGACTGCCCAGTCAGCTGTGAACGGGACTGGGCCCACTCGTCCTCCTGGTGCACCAGCAACTTCCAGTACAAGGCGGGCAATGGGTCCCAGACAAGGACCGCCATCTGCGCCGCCTCTCGCACTCGACCCCTACCCTGGACCACCGAGGATCTGTTGGGCGGGGACAGCTGCCCCGACCCTACCACCGCCACACTGCCAGGCGCCCCCGAGAGACCTATGTGGGAGAACTCCAATGGCACCCCCTCCCACTGTACCACGGCAAGAGCCATACGCTCCTCCGGCAGCAGGAGCGCCGCTGCCCAGGCCTAGAGACTGCCTTATTGTTCCTCCCCCCCCCATGTGGGGCCACCCAGTGCCCCCCTGCTTATGTCGGTGGTTATCCAGATACACGAGCAAGGACTACGGAACTTCCGATGGGCTGGATAAAACTGGAAGCCACCTTTGACGGGGAGCCTATTCTCCTCTGAACAGAGCCACGTTATCCATCTGGGGTCCAGATTGGAGGGAGCTGTGGTGGAATGGTATGTGACCCTTCACGATACCGGGGCCCCTGAACTGTTCAACCTGCAAGCCTTCCTTGCTGCCTTACGAGCCCAATATGAAGACCCAATGGAAGGGGAGAGGGCTCGCACCAAGCTTCAAGCCATCCGGCAGGGTGCCCAACCAGTAAGGGACTACACTGCCAAATTCCACCAAGTAGCCACCAAGTGCCCTAGCTATCACGAAGAGGTCAAGATTGAACTATTCCGAAACGGCTTGAATCCCGAGCTGCTGGACCGGGCCTTGATGCAAGATGACCCGTCAACGCTCCTGGGCTGGATTCAACTGGTGTGCGAGGTGGAAAATCACACCCAGGTAGTCAGCCTGGTGAAGCAAAAACAGCTCGCGGGAGCAAAGCGGGCTCCCGGGTCCTCTAGCTGCGGCCAAGCAACCTCCGGAGGACCTGGTCCTGGCCATGAAGTAAGGGACATCCGTTGGCAACAGGGCCTATGCCTGCAGTGTGGAAATAGTGGGCATTTTGCCACGCAGTGCCCCTTTAAGCCCAGGCCTGACAGAGGGGCCCCCTGACCCACACCGGCGCCTCAAGCCCCAAAAGCCAAACGCATACCTCCACCCCGGCACGGGAGGCAGGACACCGGGCTGGAAGTGGAGGAGCTACCAGGCGAGATGAATTACCACCCCCAAGAAGGTGAGGTGACCGCTCAGCAGGGAAACGTGGAAGATTTGCCATAGGAAGGCCCCGGCGGCAGGTCGCAAATGAATCCACCCCACCTGAGGTGAGGGAAAGGGGGGCCATACTGTTTATGCCTGTCATACTAGTAAATCCAAAAGGGGGGACTCATGTGTGGGTACAAACCCTCATAGACTCCGGATGTCACCCGCCTTAGTAAATGGACTAGGCTTAGAAATCCACGAGCTAGAAGACCCCATTGTCTTTGAGCAGATGGACGGGTCAAGCATCAGCCTGGCCCCCTATGAAATGGAGCCGGTGCCAACCAGGATGGGAAAACACTGGGAAGCCCGCCCCTACATAGTAATGTAGCCAAATACCCCTTAATTCTGGGTAGCCGCTGGCTCTAGGATCACGACCCCTACATCAAATGGTCAGAGGGGATGATCACCTTCGAAGGGAATCAGTGCAGCACACATGTGTGGACGAAGAAATGGGGTGGGACCGCACCTTCTCCCTTAGATCTCGTCTTACTAACCGAGGAAGAGTGGCAGCCATCCCCTGTGAGTCCAGGGATCTCCACCTGGCTTTTAGTGAGGAGGAGGCGGATGAACTCCCCCCGCACCGCAGCACTGACTGTGCTATCGAACTAGTTCCCGGAGAGAAATTGCCCAAAGGTAAGCTTTACTCAATGAGCCCAGCGGAGCACCAGGAACTAAGAAAGTTCATAGATAAAAATTTGGAGCGAGGCTTCATTCAACCAGCTAGCTCCCCGCATGCCGCCCCCATCCTATTTGTCAAAAAGAAGGATGGCAGCCTGAGATTGTGCACAGACTTCCGAGGCATTAATGCAGTGTCAATGTCGAACGCCTACCTACTCCCCTTAATTCAAGACCTACTTGGCGTAGTGGCCCAAGGCAAAAAAATTTCAAAGTTGGACTTGAAAGATGCCTACTTCTGAGTAAGGATACAGGAGGGAGACGAGTGGAAAACCACATTCAACATGCCCTTAGGACAGTTTGAATACCTGGTCATGCCTTTTGGTCTCAAGGGCTCCCCGGCCGTGTACATGACACTCATCCATGAAGTCTTGCACGAATTCCTGTACAAAGGGATGGTGGTGTACCTAGATGACGTGCTTATTTATTCAGCAGATAAAAAGTCACATGTTTAACTAGTCCGGAAAGTGCTGAACGCTTTAATAAAGCACAAGTTACCTGTAAAATTGTCCAAATGCGAATTCCACAAGGAGGAGTTGGATTACCTGGGTTACTGCATTTCCAGACAAGGGCTTAAGATGGACCCTGCCAAAATCCAAGCACTAGAAGGGTGGGCAGCACCCCAAATGAGGAGACAATTGCAATCCTTCCTGGGGTTCACCAATTTCTATAGGCCCTTCATAGAAAACTTTGCGCAGATAGCTCTACCCTTAACAGACTTGCTTAAAACCAAGGGTAAGGAATTGCAGGAGAAAAAACCACAAGCCAAATTACAATGGACTATGGAATGTCAGCAGGCATTCGATCAGCTAAAAAGCAAATTTGTCTCGGAGCCGGTGCTACAGCACCCAGACGAGAACCGCAAGTTCATTGTGCAAGTCGATGCAAGTGATACAGCAGTGGGCAGGGTATTGTTGCAACCGGATGAGGAAGGAAAATTGCACCCCTGTGCTTACCTGTCCAAAAAGTTTTCTGAAACTGAACATAACTGGAACATGTGGGGAAAAGAAGCTTTTGCTGTTAAACTCGCCCTCACTACATGGAGACAGTGGCTAGAAGGGGCTGCTACAACCCCTAGAAACCCCGTCCAGACCCCGGGCAGTAATCTCAATGGACTTTATCATCGACCTGCCACCCTCTAAGGGATGCACCTGCATTTTGGTAGTAGTGGGCCTATTTTCCAAACAAGCCCATTTCATCCCTTGTACTACCATTCCCGCTGCCAAGAAACTGGCTAAACTGTTCATGAAACATGTAGTAAGGCTCCACTCTTTTCCCCTCAAGGTAATCTTGGTCTGGGGCGCACAATTCGTTGCCAACTTCTGGTGGGAGCTCCTCCAAGTTGCAGGCATTGAATAAGGATTAAGCTCCGCCCACCATCTGCAAACGGACAGACAAACAGAACTAACTAATCAAGTGCTGGAACAGTTTCTGCGCTGCTACATTAATTACCAACAAGATAACTGGACTGACTTTATCCATTTCACTGAATATGCATACAATAATGCGGTACACAGTTCCACAGGAGCCTCACCCTTTAAGGTAGTACAAGGATATGAGGGACAAGCCCTACCATTTGCTACCAATCCAGAATCCCACAAAGCAGGGGACCCAGGTGAATGGTGGTCCACCTTAACAGCTCAGTGGGAAGTCATTCAAGAGACCCTAAAGAAAGCCAAAGAGGATTACAAAAAATATGCGGATCGGAATCACACAGAACAATGGAAATTACAACCTGGAGACCGGGTATATGTCTCCACCAAAAACTTTAAAAGTGAACAACCATGTAAAAAATTAGGACTAAAATACATGGGCCCCTTCCCAGTTAAAAGAGTGATCAATGACGTGACGGTGGAACTTGAACTTCCAAAGAAGCTTCACCAGATTCACTCAACATTCCACTTTAGTCTTCTGAAGAAAGCCCCCACTCCGGATGAGTAGCACCCAGAGAAAGGAGTCTCACATCCTACCCTGATAGATGGACAAGTCCACTATGAGGTGGAGGAAATCCTGGATTCTAAGATGAAGAATAAAAAACTCTATTACTTAATCAGGTGGAAGGACTTTGACGAAGCATTCCGGGAGTGGGTTGAATGCTCCCATGTCAATGCACCCCGACTGATAACCAACTTCAACAGGAAATACCCCGACAAGCCAGGGTCTGGGGGGTAAGAGGGTCTTTGAGGGGGCAGAAATGTCAGGTCCCTCAGTCCCACAGTCCCTCCATATTGCCTAGTCTGAGTATATTGCAGTATGTTCTCATGTGTCTGTTTTCCACAGTTGCTGTCTAGTTCCCGGGACGGCTGAGTTCTTATCTGGGATGGCTTGCCGCAGCAGCCTTGGGACATCTCCTTCCTGCTCTCCCACTGACTATACCCAGCTGGATGGGCACCGAGGGTGGGGGGGCCTGTGTAGAGGGATAGATATATTGTAACAAGCATTCAGCACGTCATTCTCAACAAGAGACCTGTGTACAGCCAGATGCTTTTACTTGCCTCTGTGTAACCTATGGACATATATATGCTGAAGCTAAGATATCTCCTTAAAGAATCTTTGACTCAAGACAGCTTGGATTTCTTGCTGCAAGGGGGTGGGAGTCAACGTCAACGTATCCTGTTTTCCATAGACTGACACTGCTAATGGAGTGGTTTTCTTCCAGTGCAAGGAGACTTTGCTTGACACAAGAGGGGACTTTAGTCCAGAAAAGGCCACTTCTGATTGATGAAAATGTGCATCTGCAAGTGGAATGGATCCATGGCATCCGACGCTTATGGTGCTTCAGAGGAATGACACCTGTGGTCTGGAGAGGAATGGTGCACTCCAGCTATGAAAAATATTGTTGCAGCATGTAAGTTTAATGCCATTTCAGTAGTGCATAGTGGAGAACCACTCAATGGCTGCTGAAATATATATTTCTTTACCTGTCAAATTTCTTCTCTCTCATATTTATATCCCACTCCTTTCCCAAAGAGCATAGAATGATACACATTTAGGGCTGCCATTTCCTCAGTACTAGTGGAGGATCCCCCTACCACTGGCAAGGGCTTCCTGCCCCTGTGCTACTGGCCATTGGGGGAAAGAAGAGCAAGAAATTGGGAGGAGGACAGGCAGTGTCCTGATGCTATAAGATCTACAGTATCTTCCAGTATATTCCAGGGAGGGAGGAGGGGGCAGGTATTGTAAAAAAAAATAGTGTTGTACTCATACTCATATATAAGGTTTCCGCCTGAGGACTTGGGAGACCCCTCCCCCCAAAGGTGTTGGTACTCAGAACTGATGAGTGCTGCAACAAAAAACATCTCTGCTTCCAGGAACAGTTCAGAATGCTGTTTTTGGCCAATAAAGCTCTAAATACATAGTTTGGGGCACAGGTTATCTTAAATACTGTCTCCTCCATATGAAGTTAATAGTTACTAAGATTCTTTTCAGCAGCAACAAGCAATGTAATTTCTAGGGCAAAACCAGATGTGATGTCATCACATCAGGGCAACACTCTAAGATTTGCCAAAATTCTATGTTGGAGTTTGGGGTGAATAGAGGAATGTTTCCTTGACCTGATGATGTCACTTCTGGTTTTGTACCGGATGTGACATTGTGCTTCAGTACAACTTCAAGGAGATCATCCTCCTTCTCCCCTAAATTTTTCCCTCCAAGTTGCCAACCATAGCTATTGGAAGTGAGGTGGTTGATAACCAAGGATAGTGTCATATATGTCTGTCTACATATCTGCCATGAGTATTGTATGCAAATTTCATAGAACATATCCTGAGAAACCCAGCCCCTTATGAGGTGGGGGTCATCTTCGGGAGGGCAGTATGTCATCTATGTCTGTCTACATATCTGTCATGAGTATTCGCTGTGCTCTGTATTATGTGTTGAACCTCTGAGAGTATGGGAAGTGGCATTTTGGGGCCTGTCTAGCTGAGGGTGCTTATCCCACAGGTGCCTGCCACGATGTCTACTTTCGTTTTCACAGCCGCTTGGGAATATGTCCTTGAGAGCTGGCTTCTCCTGGGAACTGAAAATAACCTCATCTCTCCTACAGTTCTTCTTGCCTCCTGTCTCCAAAACCCTTCTCCCCCCCCCCCCCCGCCCCCGGCTCCTTCCCACCAGAAGCATAGCCTTCCCCAGGGCTTTTTTTCTGGGAAAAGAGGTGGTGGAACTCTCAAGAGGGAAATGAGGGAGAAACACATCCAATGCATCGGGTGAAGCCAGCATGGGGGGGGGGCATTTGAAAGCCCCCCTTCTCCTGTCACTCGCAAGTGGTAGAAGAAGGGGCATTTTCAGTTTTAAACGCTCTGCTATTGGCTTCACCCAATGCATCTTGCAGAGATCAGGCCCCCTGGAGGAAATGGCCATTTTGGAAGGGGGATTTGGAAGGGGGTGTTTAAGTTTAAAACTTAAAGTGCCCCTTTCTGCATGGCTTGCAAGCTGTGGGGAAAGGGGTGCTTTAACTTTTAAAGCCCACACTTGCTTCAGCTGACCGGCGGGAAGCTTCCTGTCAGCTGAAGCAAGTCATGAGGGTTTAATGCGCTCCTTTCCATGTGGTTTCCAAGCCATGCAGAATGGGGCACTTTAACTTTTAAGCTTGCATACCAAATCCCCCTTCGGAAATGGCCATTTCCTCCAGAGGAACTGATCTCTGTCTGGAGATCAGGGGCCGGGGCCGCTGGACACGTGACTGTTTTCAAGAGGTGCTGGAACTCTGTTCCACCGCATTCCTGCTGGAATAAAGCCCTAGCTGTCCCTATCCTAAAGGTGGGAACTTTCCCTATAACTAACTCCTACAACCTTATATATGTCACTTTTGCCAATTGCCTTGTCTGTGTTTGCTGATACTGATGGATCTCTAATAAAGTAACTTTAACTCATACCTTGGAGTGTGTGCAGTGGCATACTATGGGGATCTAACTGCCTGAACCTGACAGATAGGCTTTTCCAGCATGACACTAGAACTCTCTTCCAGAAGAGTTCGGTTGGCACCTTTGCTTATTTCTATGAACCTGCCTGTTATATTATTACAATTACTCTGTTTTTACCATTGTGTTGTGATCTGTCTGTCTCTGCTGTCCCTACTGTTGCATTGTGTGGGCCTTCTTGACTAATATTCCTACTCTTTAGAATGCCCTAGAATTTCACACAACTCTCTCTGTTCTGGTGGCAATTACAAACTTAATTTTCTTCCAGAAGGTATTTGTAACTTGGATTTCTGTCCAGGCTATATTTAGTTAAGAATATCATTTTAAATTATTGATTGATTGATTGATTGATTGATTGATTGATTGATTGATTGATTGATTGATTGATTGATTGATTGATTGATTGATTGATTGATTGATTGATTGATTGATTGATTGATTGATTGATTGATTGATTATTTGTTGATATTTCGAAGTCACCTTGATAAACGAAAGGTGGCATATACATTTGCTTAAATAAATAAATAGTTTTATAAATATCCATTTTCCTTTTGGTTTTATTTATTTTTATTTATTGAAATATTTATACCTTGCCTTTCCACATGGTTCAAAGCAGCTTACAATAATAGTTTTTTAAAAATTTCTAGTGAAAAACAAAACACCTCCAAGTCTCTCCTTCCCTCCCCCTTAAAAGACACCTGCCATTAACACCCTTTCAGAAGCCCCAGCAAACAATCAAGTCTTGATTTGTGCTGTTATTTAGAGAATTTCTATTTGCCTGTCTGCTAAACAACTGGAGAAGACAATTTTTTTAAAGATTATATAGTACTATCAGTACCATCAGTAACAGCAGTAATAAAATGGAAATAAACTATCAATGCATTAAGTTATTTAAAAATAGTATAATTGATTATGCTTTGGCCTTTTTCATATATTTTATATGTTTTTAAGTAATATTGGGAGACAGACAGACAGGATACCAATCCAGAGATGTACCTGGAGATGTTTAGCCTCTGTTGGGGCCCACTGATTATAGATGCTGGCATCCCTCCATATTTGACTTAGCAAGGCTATTACACACTGAAACATGCAGGTGAGAGAATGGAGAGCATTGGTCCACTGTGTTTTATATTTTTGGACGGAAAGGAAAGTACTCTCCACGTGCTGCAAAAGATTTGTTTTATTATAGTTTAAAGCCAATTTGGCCACATCTGTGACAAGTTTTGGCTCTGGTCCCAAGGCAGCTGCATGTGCTGAGGTTGTGTGAGCATCTGCTCTGTGGCTGTGGTAATTATGTACTTGGGTGGAACATTGCTTTCCTCATAGTGTGCCACAAAGGAGACAATCTGAATAGATCTGTCAAAACCTGCAATGACTGTTTTGTAGCTCCAATGGCTTATTGTTTGTACACCTTCCATTGATACACAATCATGTCTTGTTAACAGAGTGTTTAAAACCACCTTGCTTTCATTCCAGAGTGTGTTTAATTCATGTGCATACATGAACAGTTTAGTGCTTCCCTTGTTCCAGCAGCTTTCTGAATGGATCTCATCTTCTGAAAACAATGTGTGTGTGATGTGGACTGTGGGGCGGATGATCATCTGCGATCATCCCAATAACATACATTAAATGTATGTAGCTGATGTGCGCTTTTGTCAGGTAAACAGTTGGACTGTGTAGGATGACTTGTTTATGAATCACTGAAAGAAAGAAATCATATTTTGAATATCAAAAAGTCTTTCATAAATCCTTACCATGAAATTTGCTAAATAATCACAGATCAGTCATGCTAACCTACCTCACAGAGTTGTGAGACTCAAACAGAAGAAAGGAGAATAGGGCTGCCAGGCTCTTGTTGCCCACCACAGCTCTGAGCAACAGCAGGAGAAAAAAATTAAAATCAGCATATTGTGCGTTGCAATGTCACTTCTGGGGGGGGGGGGGAGGAACCATGTGATATCAGGTAGCTCTAGAAATTGCCAGAAACTCTGTAGTAAATCCCTATAGCTTTCTCCTGAAGTGATGTTGCAGTGCACAGGACACCACACCTCCCATGTACCCAAAGCTCCTGCTAGTTGCCATGTTCAGTCTGGCAACCCTAAGGGAGAATCATATACCCTGAAGGAAGAGCAGAATAACAATTCATGGGAGAATTGTTTAAGACTTTTTGAAGAAGTAAAAGCAACACAATCTCTTGCTCAAGTAGACCTGTCCAGGAGAACGGGCTGGTACTAATCGTGATGAGATGGGCCAGAAAGGTTAGAAAAGAGACTTTGCTGACTATAATACAATGATGCTCTCTGTCCTGAAGGCAAAAGACCCCCAGGTGCAGAATGGAGTATGATTCCAGCCCTAACTCTGGAAATGTCCTGTAGGAAAAGAATACAGTTCCAGGGGGAGGGCAAAAGGAAATCTTCAGTGGCCAGCAGAAGCAGAGGCCCAATGGACCCACTGCCAAGAACCCAAAAGAAAAGAAACTCCAGAACTTACCTCTGTCTATCTACATAGCCTGTGGAACAGGGGACACTTCACAGCACTAAATTATTAGTTGGCATATCTGTTTGGGAGATCCTTTAGAAAATGGGCCAGATTTTGACCTACATCTAAGTTCAAGGGCTATGAGAGACAGTTTGTTGTATTTTTTCTTTATCTAAATTATATCTTTTTGCTTCTTTGCAAGCTGCTTTGAACTTCCAGTCAGGAGATAAGAAGGATATAAATATTCAAATAAATAAATAACATAAACCTTTATTTATAGAGTCCTTAGAGTCCAGGAAAAGAGAACTTTTCAAAGGTATAGGGTGGCTTTCTTCTGCTAGCAAGGCACTGGGATTGAGGGCACTTCATCCAGAGATCTGTAGCTGCAACTGTTTATGGGATAATACAAGACCTTTGTTATAGGCTTGCCTCAAAGAGACTGAAAAGTCCCTTTGGATTGGCTTCAGATCAAGGAGTTAAACTGAAAAAGCAAGGAAGGAGATATACGACACAAATACCACCATTGATCAGAGAAAACACAAAGCTCAATTACCAACCACACTTGGTAAAGGCACTTAGAGCTGCAGAAGCCTCCAAGCATTCAAAGATTAGACTAGTTCTAAATGCCTGCCAAGCTGAGCTGTGATGAGCAAACAAAACTTATCTGAAAAAGTTGCTTTTTGCTATATGGAACCCTGTAAGAAATCCCTAATAAGTGCAAGTTATTAATACTAAACATAAAAAGCAGGCACAAGAATACTTTCTGAATTGTTTTTCATTTTTCCATGCAACATCAGTACTGCTGTTAGATTATTTAGCAACCTAAGAAAGCAGATTCATACTTATGAACTGGGACAATCATAGTCAGGGATAATGTAGCAAGTCTTTGGAACGGTACTGAAGCTGTACTATGTCAGTCCACAAGATCACTCTGTATCTGAGAGAGCCTTTTGTTTCTGTTACAAAGTCAGAATGGGAGTGAATCTTATCTCATGGAAGCATAGTAAATCAATTATGATTTGAGTCCTACAAGTAAACAGCTTATGAAAATGGTCTGTGTGTGTTAGTGCAGCCTGTAATAATAGCCCTTGCCAAAGATGCTGCACCAGCTTGAGCCAGCAAAGCAAGATGGATTGTGGGAAATCTGTGTTGACCAATTTCCAACGCCATTGAACAAGATCACACTCTTTGAATCCTATTCATTGATCTTAAATATCGTAATGCCTTGGTTCTTAGTAGCCATAGTCTAAGACAGGAGTGAGAAATGCAGTCTCCACAAATACATGCAGAATTTCTAAGTACCCTGATTTGAATACAAATGATAGTTAACAGATGTTACAAAATAATTATGAGTTTTCAAGTCTTTGAGTAACAAAAGAGTTTCCCTTGCCAACCAAGATTTCCAGGCAATCATGACGCTGGCTGTGATCCAGGACCACTGAATATGTGGCTGCCACTAAGAACAGCTTCCAAGCATCTAATTCCTCCAATCTTTTTGCAATATGTATTAGAACATGCCCATCTCAGAAGCATGGTAGGGGGAACGCAGAATGCTGAGATTGTAAGGATCTGCCAAGAATCTTCCCCCAAAGACTATTCCCTTGGTTTAGAAAAGCTTTATTGGAAAGTCCTAGTATCATGGTCTTAATAAGGCAATTGCCAGGAATGAAGCACAGTCACATTTCATAAGCATATATCATTCACAGGCTAACACCCCCCCCCCCCCCCCACACACACACACACACACTTTCTAGAGGCTGGCCACAATCTGTACAAAGGAAGACACAGAGTTCAAGGTTCTTTCCCAGTGGCTGGGAACTAGCATAGTCCAAGAGAGATAACTTTAGATAGACTTCACATCCTGGGAGAGTTGAGAACCACAACTGTAACAGATAAGCATAACATCACAACCTCAAGCTCCCCCGCCCTCGCTTCCCCTGCCGGGTATGGATATAGCTAGATACTGTCATCATCTTGACAGAGATAAGCCGTATGAAAATGAAGGGGGGGGACTAAACACACAGATACCATTTTCAGTGGAAGCTGTATCTAGTTTCAAGTAACATCAACTTTACCCTCTTCCCTACAAAGTTGCATACATGCACATTCTTCCCCTTGAAGAATATAACTGGAGTCATTCAGCAGCATACAGCCCATGCATCATTGTGGATTTAAAAACAACCCTCAGCTACCTTTTCAGAAGACTGAAATTGCACCCCCTAAGCATAATTATAGTTCCTTTATTGTATAGGTTATTGAATATGTCAGTGTAAATACCACTAATGTTAGCCCCTCTCCCAGTGTACAGCTGTCATAAGCCCAACACTATCGTATACCCTAGAATGAGCTGATAGTTTAAAAGGGATATTTATCTTGCTGTGGAAATATATTAATTGCTTATGCTTGTTTAAATAAACTTTTGTTTTAAAAACAAGGGATCAATATGTAAGCATCTGAAGGACCACTTAGTGATCCAGGGAAGTCAACATGGTTTTGTCCCCAACAGATCTTGTCAGACCAACCTGGTTTCCTTCTTTGATTGAGTGATGAGCTTACTGGATCTGGGAAACTCTGTTGACGTGATTTATCTGGATTTCAGCAAAGCTTTTGTTAAGTTTCCCCCATGACATTCTCATGAGTAAAGTGGAAAACTGCGGGCTGGACTATAGGACAGTTCGATGGATAGGGAACTGGTTAGAGGACCACACCCAAAGAGTGGTGGCCAATGGCATTTCATCAGATTGGAGGGAGGTTCCAGTGGGGTGCAGCAGGGCTCGGTTTTGGGCTGGGTACTTTTCAATATTTTTATCAGTGATCTGGGTGAAGGGGTAAACGGGCTCCTCATTAAATTTGCTGATGATACCAAATTGAAAGGAGTGGCAAACACCCAAGAAGTTAGAGTTAAAATTCAACAAGACCTGAATACTCTGGAGAAGTAGGCAGCTGTGAACAGGATGCAATTCAACCTAGATAAGTGCACAGTATTACATCTGGGCCACCAAAATGTGAAGCACAAATACTGAATGGGGTAGTAGTGTATGCGAAAGAGATCTTGGAGTAAGAGTGGACTGTAAACTAAATATGAGCAGTCAATCTGATGCGGTGGCAAAAAAAGGCAAACTCAGTCTTGGGTTGTATCAAAAGGGCCATTGCATCAAAATTGCGGGAGGTCATCATAGCCCCTCTCTATACTGCCTTGGTCAGGCCACACCTGGAGTACTGTGTGCAGTTCTGGAGGCCTCAATTCAAAAAGGATGTGGACTCAGGGCCAAGCTAGAAGTGACGAATTACATTTGAATGGCAAGTGAACAGACTCACATGTATTCCTCCTTGTTCACTGGCGCTCCATACAATTGCATGGAGCATAAGTGGAGCATAAGTGAACAGGGAGGAATACATGTGAATCTGTTTACTTGCCATTCAAGTGCAATTCATCTGGAGATGTAGCCCTATGAGGAAAGGCTGAAGGCCTTGGGAATGTTTAGTTTGGAGAAGAGGAGATTGAAGGGGGACATGATTGCTCTCTTTAAATATTTGAAAGGCTGTCATTTGGAGGAAGGCAAGGAGCTGCTCCAATTGGCAGGAAAGGACAAGCAACTGGCTTAAATTACATGCAGAAAGGTCCTGGCTGGATATTAGGAAAAACTTTTTCACAGTCAGAGTAGTTCAAAGGTGGAATCAGCTGCCTAGGGAGGTGGTGAGCTCCCCTTCACTGGCAGTTTTCAAGAAGAGGCTGGATGAATATTTGTCAGAGATGCTTTAGGCTCATCCTGCATTGGGCAGGGGGTTGGACTAGAAGGTCTGTATGGCCCCTTCCAACTCTGTGATTCTGTGATCATCAGAAATGTACACCAGAATTTTTTGAAAATTCCGCTATTATAAGCTACTCCCCCAGAACACTTAAACAGCCTTTCTTTAAAGGGTGGGCAGGGTTGAATGAGACCTGATGAATGAGAAAAGTGCATGGGGGGGAAGGGAAATAGAAATCAAGAATTATTGGAAATTTTCCTTCAGATTGCAGCCTACACCTGCCTACTATATAAACTAATTGTGCAATTCCAAGCAGAGTTACTCCAGTCTAAGCCCATTGGGTAACTGTGTTTAGGATTGCACTGAAAGTCAGAGAGGAACTATTTACACAATAATGTCAATGTATCGTTATGATAGTCTTATTTTTATTCTTTTAAACCATAAAAATACTTCTAATTACATATACAGAAATTACAGTTTTGGTTGTTTAGTGCGCCTCAAGATTCTTCTATGCATTTCCATATTATGTCAGGGCTGCTTGCAACAGAAACTGATTTTTCCAAGATGAAACACTGTTGATTCATACCATGTTGCGGATAACCATGAATTGAAAAGAAACATGACAACAAGCCCTTAGGAAAGGAATAATTAATGCTTCCTTTGATGTTCAAACATTCTGTTTTCTGTAGCCATGCTGCCTAAACTGAGCAACTGATTCATCTTCCTCAAAGCACTGCTTTAAGATTTAAGGGTGTTTCTTTACAATATTCTTAATTCTTATTATTTATTATCCAGCAGCTCCTCTGGAAAGTTCTGTAAAAGGAAGGCTCCCATTTTTATTTCTCTCTGACTTACTATTCTGCATCTCTCTTCTGGAGTATACACCTTAGGCGACGCACTTTACTGATTTTTCATACCTCAATGTGTCTAGTTTTTATGTGAGGCAAAGATGTAAAGAACAACCTTTTATTAAAAAAAGAAAAGAAAAATGGTGAAAGAGATTTTTTAAAAAATCTATAGCTACTATTTTAAGCTGCACCATCTATAGAAAAATAAAGTGTTCCACTTTATTTTTACTTCCAAGCTTATGAATTACTACCCTGGCACCGTTCCAATAATAGATTTTTTTACTCTGAGCAAAAAGACATACAGGCCTACCAAATACAATTAATAGTGCCATCACAACTGATATACAGCTTGTCTCTTGCTCTGCCTTAAAATAATTTCGTTGTAAATACTAGCTCCTTAATAATTGATTGGACACTTGGCGGCAACTCAAGTGCTGTAAAGTTTTTCAGGCTTTAAAGCAAAAATTAATTTCCAAATTAATGCCCCTAATCTCATGGTCTTGAACTTACCAAGAGCTTTATTCTTTTATATTTGAGCTCCTATTAGCAAGTGGTAACTGGTAAGCTTATATTAAAATTTCAAGTAAATATACTTGGATTGTCTTCCTTCAAGCGGCTCTGAATGACTTCACACAGGGCCAAGCTACACATGACGAATGACACTTGAATGGCAAGTGTATTTCTCCCTGTTCACTTGCCCTCCACTCAATCCACTTGCCGTTCAAGTGTCATTCGTCATGTGTAGCTTGGCCCCCAGTCTCCCATGTAGACCCTGACAATGGGGCTTGCTTAGTTTTAACAAGGCAACAGCATTGTGGTCCCTCTGCCCATTTTGAGGAAAAGGAAAAGAGAAGGCAGATACTTCACTGTGTTCTTGATATAGACCAAGCAATATAGGCTATGAAGCACGTGTGTTGCAAATGGTGCAAGTGTTGAACTACAGTCTGGAAGATCTGGGCACCAATTCCTGGAGTGCCTGAGGAGGGTGAAGTTTGGGGAAGGGAAGGGAGGTCAGCAAAAATGTGATGCCATAGAGTCAGCCCTCTGAAGTCTGAAGCTGCTGTTTTTTCCTAGTGGAACTCATCTCTGAAGTTTGGAGAGTACTCCAGAACCCACCTAGAACTTGTTAACCTGAGGGAAGGAGAAAACATCCTCTGTGGTAAAATTTAGGTAGAAAATCCACAGAAGAAAAACAGCTGTTACAGTTCACACAGCAAATACACACTGCCGGGGGACCTGGCAGCCCTACATTGGGGCCAGGTGCAGAAAGAACCACCAGGTAACTTGATACCACAAAACTAGTCAATGTCACCCCTCCCAAAGCCAGTGCAGTGTAGAGGTTAGAGTTTCAGAGTCAAGCTACAAGTGACGCCTTACACAGGTTGGACACTTGTCAGCTTCCCTCAAGTTTTGATGGGAAATGTAGGCATCCTGGTTTTACAGCTTGGCTCTCCATTACAGGTGCAAGACCAGAATGCCTACATTTCCCATCAAAACTTGAGGGAAGCTGACAAGTGTCCAACCTGGGTAAGGCGTCACTTGTAGCTTGGCTCTCAGAATAGGATCTGAGAGAACCAGTTTCAAATTCCGACTCTGCAATGGAAGCTCACTGGGTAACTTTGATCCAGTCACACACTCTCAGCCTAACCTATCTCTCAGGGTTGTTGTGAGGATAATATAGAGACAAGGAGAATGATGTAAGCTGCTTTGGGTCCCCACTGTGGAGCAAGGCAGTATATGAATGAAGAAAATCAGTAAATATAGATGGAGATGGAGGACCGATAAAAGGTAAATTGTTTAGTGGATTTGAAGGAGAGAAGGTCATAGAGAAAGATGAGCATATGGGGGCTGCCAGGAGGAGGGAAAGAGGAAATAGTGTGGAGAAGGGGATACAGGGGAAAGTGAAGTATGCCACACAAGTCCTTACAGGTTCCCCACCACACAGCTGAGCTTGGCTCAGCCAGCACCATGCAACTGGGCCATAGGGGTGAGGCTGCCTGGTGTGGAAGGAGGAAAGTGAAAACAGGGGGTGGGGACAAAGGTGGGTGGGAAGAAGAAAAAAGAAGCTGGAAAAGGGAAGAGCCTATAGAAGGCAGGGAAGGGAAAGAGAGCATGGTGAGGGAGGGGGAAGTGAGATGCCCCCGGTAAGTCTTTGCAGTCCCCCACTTCTGTTGTTATAATATCAGGCACATAACTATGACATCATCAGGAAAACCACGGGAGTCACTGAAGCCAATAGGATGAAACAGTAGTGGGTACTTGCAGATATCAAGAATAGCACAAAGTTCAAATATGTTTACCAGAAATGCTCTATCCAAATCAAAATGAGATCCTTTTCAATAGTCCCCCCACCCAAATAAGGAGGAAGATAGTTCAGGCTCAGTGAGCCAAAACAGAGCGACCGACAGATAAAAGGTCTCAATGATTTTGGGACGATTCAAACCTACAGAAATAGCTCATGGTTAGGGATGTGCGTTTCGGCATTCAGAATGCCGAAAGAATGCCGAAACAAAAGTGTTTCGGCTTCTTTCGGGGAATGCCGAAACGTTTCGGGGAATGCCGAAACGTTTCGGGTAGCCGAAAGAAAAAAGCCGAAACGTTTCGGGATTCTTTCGGCTTTCTTTCGGCTTTTCAATGGGAAAATGCCTCCGTCTTCCCGGACGTCTGGGGGAGGCATTTTCCCACCGAATAAGCCCAAAATGGGTGGGGACCTTCCTCTAACCCTTCGCTAACAACCTCCCAAGTTTCAGAAAGATTGAACTTTTGGGGGCCATGTTATGGCCCCCCAAAGCAGGTCCCCCCATCCTCCCATAAGAAAGCGAAGGAGCAGCATATTGTTAGCATGCTGCTACTCATCTTCTTCATTATTTCCTATGGGGAAAAAATGAAGAAGCAGGCTTCCTTTGCCAGGGGCCCTCAGGGGCCCTTCTCCCACCCCTCCTCCCACCCCCCACAAAGGCTCAGCCTGCTCCCACTTGGGGGGTCCATTTCATGGCCTCCCCAAGTAGGTGCTCTAATCTCTACCACTGACAGCTGGGGGAGGCTTGTGTTGCCAGGGGTGGCATTTTGCATGCAAAATGCCCCCCAGCCCTCAGGGACCCTTCTCCCACCCTTCCCCCCACCCCCCACCAAGGCTCAGACTGCTCCCACTTGGGGGGGCCATTTCATGGCCTCCCCAAGTAGGTGCTCTTTTCTCTACCACTGACAGCTGGGGAAGGCTTGTCTTGCCAGGGGTGGCATTTTGCATGCAAAATGCCCCCCAGCCCTCTGGGGCCCTTCTCCCACCCTTCCTCCCACCCCCCACCAAGGCTCAGACTGCTCCCACTTGGGGGGGCATTTCATGGCCTCCCCAAGTAGGTCCTCTCAGCCCCTAAAGTCCACCCCTTACAGCCCCACACAAACCCAATTCCCCCCCAGCTGCCACACTCAGACCCAAATCCCCACATTAGCCCATCACAGACCCAAATCCACCCCCACCTGCCCCACACCCATAACCCCAGGAACAGGCTGGCAAAGGCCAGCCCTCTCCCTTTGTTCCCTATGCTGGGAACTTCTAAACTCTCTTTCCCTGGGCAATTCTGCACAGCCCAGGGGTGCCACAATGGTGGGCACACTTCTGAGTGCCAGCTGGTCCCTCTGAAAGAGCACCTGAACCACAGACACCCTCCCTCAAATTCCCCCACCACCTACAGAGATGGCTGGCCAGCCAGCCCCATTGTTCCCTATGATGGGAACCAACTGCACAACGAAGAATAAAACAAGAACAACACAAAATAAAGTTTTAAATTTTTTTTCTCCCTTCCAAAGTACAAGCAGGCAAAGCATTATGACACATTACAGCAGCAGTCCCCCACACAGAAAAATAACACAACTCACTTAACATCAGAGAATCACAAAACACGATTCCTGTCAAAAACACTTTATTTCTTGAACAGCTTTAGGTTACACAGCAGGGGGGAACACCAAAGGGCATGGCAGCACTATCTTACACAAAAATAACACAACTCACTTAACATCAGAGAATCACAAAGCACAATTCCTGTCAAAAACACTTTATTTCTTGAACAGCTTTAGGTTACACAGCAGGGGGGAACACCAAAGGGCATGGCAGCACTATCTTACACAAAAATAACACAACTCACTTAACATCAGAGAATCAGAAAAACACAATTCCTGGCAAAAACACTTTATTTCTTGAACAGCTTTAGGTTACACAGTAGGAGGGCACAACAGGGCATGATAGCAATGTACTACAAAAAATAATACAACCCACTTCACCGTTTTTGACAGCAATTGTGTTTGTGTGATTCTCTGATGTGAAGTGAGTTGTGTTATTTTTGTGTAGTACACTGCTTTCCTGCTCTGTGGTGCCTTCCTACTGTGTAACCTAAAGCAGTTACAGAAATAAAGTGCTTTTGACAGCAATTTTTTGGGGTGATTCTTTAATGTGAAGTGAGTTGTGTTATTTTTGTGTAAGATAGTGCTGCCATGCCCTTTGGTGTTCCCCCCTGCTGTGTAACCTAAAGCTGTTCAAGGAATAAAGTGTTTTTGACAGGAATCGTGTTTTGTGATTCTCTGATGTTAAGTGAGTTTTGTTTTAATTTTTCTGTGTGGGGGACTGCTGCTGTAATGTGTCATAATGCTTTGCCTACTTGTACTTTGGAAGGGAGAAAAAAAATTTAAAACTTTATTTTGTGTTGTTCTTGTTTTATTCTTTGTTGTGCAGTTGGTTCCCATCATAGGGAACAATGGGGCTGGCTGGCCAGCCATCTCTGTAGGTGGTGGGGGAATTTGAGGGAGGGTGTCTGTGGTTCAGGTGCTCTTTCACAAGGACCAGCTGGCACTCAGAAGTGTGCCCACCATTGTGGCACCCCTGGGCTGTGCAGAATTGCCCAGGGAAAGAGAGTTTAGAAGTTCCCAACATAGGGAACAAAGGCTTTGCCAGCCTGTTCCTGGGGTTATGGGTGTGGGGCAGGTGGGGGTGGATTTGGGTCTGTGATGGGCTAATGTGGGGATTTGGGTCTGTGTGTGGCAGCTGGGGGGGAATTGGGTTTGTGTGGGGCTGTAAGGGGTGGACTTTAGGGGCTGAGAGGACCTACTTGGGGAGGCCATGAAATGCCCCCCCCAAGTGGGAGCAGTCTGAGCCTTGGTGGGGGTGGGGGGAAGGGTGGGAGAAGGGTCCCTGAGGGCTGGGGGGCATTTTGCATGCAAAATGCCACCCCTGGCAAGACAAGCCTCCCCCAGCTGTCAGTGGTAGAGATTAGAGCACCTACTTGGGGAGGCCATGAAATGCCCCCCCCAAGTGGGAGCAGGCTGAGCCTTGGTGGGGGGTGGGAGGAGGGGTGGGAGAAGGGCCCCTGAGGGTGAGGGGGCATTTTGCATGCAAAATGCCACCCCTGGCAAAGGAAGCCTGCCTCTTCATTTTTTCCCCATAGGAAATAATGAAGAAAGATCAGCAGCAGCATGCTAACAATATGCTGCTCCTTCGCTTTCTTATGGGAGGATGGGGGGACCTGCTTTGGGGGGCCATAACATGGCCCCCCAAAGTTCAATCTTTCTGAAACTTGGGTGGTTGTTAGAGAAGGGTTAGAGGAAGGTCCCCACCAATTTTGGGCTTATTCGGTGGGAAAATGCCTCCTCCAGGCGTCCTGGAAGACGGAGGCATTTTCCCATAGAAAAAAGCCGAAAGAATGCTTTTATGCATACCTAATCCCTTTCCATCATTACAAGCAGGGGGAGGGCCACCGCCTTCCAGTTTAATAAATAAGTCTTCGATATCTGATAGTTTGGGCTGCAAGTTTTAGCTTTGCATTCACTGGGGAAAGCAAAAAATAATTCATTGCTTGGTAAAGCACTTCTCAGATGTAGTACATGAAAAGCCCTGCATAATCCACAATGGAATACAGAATGAACAATCTCATATTTAAAGATTAATGAGTCTTTCGGGGGCATAACTGACTTACTGAGCTGCTGTACTCATCACAAACAAGTCTGTACGTGAACCATTTTCATTAAAGGGAAGATTACGCCGATAACACTTTGCTCTCTTGTACCTATTTACTTGTCATTATTTTAAGGCCTGAAAGGAAAGTAAACCATGAATTTAAAACAGGTATAATTTCAACTCGGGTTAGTGAGAGCTTTTCCATCTTGTCAGTAATAAAGCACTTTGCACTCCATTTGGGCAAGTGAAATGTATTTATTCTCCAGATTTCATCAGTCTAATTCTCCCCTTCGTTTTTCTTCTTTTCCTTCTTGGGATAACCCCAAACCAGTTACTGGAATGTTTTGCTTGTAATGTATTTAATTTGTGTTTTATTTCTGCCTGTTAATGTGGGGTTTTTATAATCATTGCTGTGAGTTTAACTGTAAGCCTCTGAGGAAAGAAGGAAGGAGGCTGGATGGGTGAATGGAGTGCCAGTTGCTGTAACTGTACCCTAGAGGACGAGTAAACTGCAATTTTTAGTCAGCGCTGAGTGTCAGACTCTGGATGATAGATTACAGCAGACAGATCCCTGGTTCATTGTAACCAGACACTGGTTCTTGATTAAATGACTTTTATTCAGAAATCAGTTCTTTCCATAATCAGATCCAAAGGTCTAATCAAGAGCAAGGTAAGCCCCTAAGCAGTTCTTGTAGAAAGTTGACCAGAATGGCTACATAGGAAAATTACATCCCTCTTCTACCCTCTGTTCCATCCCCCTCCCAAGTTCCCCACAACATAGGGTTGTTTTGATTTGTGTGAGAACAGTACGCATATTTGGGTTATCAAGCTACACAGAGAACAGACATAGCAGGAAAGAGATTCAAACTGGTAAACACCCGACCACCTGGGAACGGGTGAGAACTTACTGCAATGTTAGCAACCAGAATACTTCCAGACATACAAAATAGAGTTACCCCTGAAAGAATAAAGCATACACTTGACAGCAAAATCATTGGCATGAATGAATGGGTACAGTCAGGCAAGACACTGAAATTTTTTTAGTCACCCTTTGTATATCTTAGAGAGAGGTTATTCTAGCTGAGTCAGCTAAACTGTGTGGAACATGATGAAATCTATGTATGTGTATTTCTGATCCAAAATGGTCATAGAACCAGAGGAGTTAGCCGTGTTAGTCTGTAGTTGCAAAATAGTAAAGAGTCCAGTAGCACCTTTAAGACTAACCAACTTTATTGTAGTATAAGCTTTCGAGAACCACAGTTCTCCGGCCGGCGGGGGAAATTTAGCCCGTGGCCGACAGCTCTCAGGTGGAGAGCAGGCAAAGAATGCTCAAGACCTCAGGGCGCGTTGATCTCGGGCGAGGGGGGGCTCTGCGCAATGGGCCCCCTCCCGACCCTTGAGGTCCCACCCTGCGACAGGTCGGCTAAGATCTCTGCGGCAGATTCGGGGCCAATGCGGTTGGCATAAGACCTACGTACCCAAGCTTCAAAAGGGGAAAGAAGTGGAGAGGAGAAATTAAGATTGAAACAGCGATTACAACCCAAGGAAAGTGAATGAGAAGGTAAAGATCACTATCTTCTGATAAGGGACAGATTGTAAAAAGTAAAGAAGAATTAAAGTAGATTTTCAAACTGCAACAGGCTAGTAAAAAGGAGGGGAAGACTCGGCAAGAGTTGCATTAGAAAAGAGACTAAGTTTAAGGAGTTATTAAAGAAATTGGACTATTGTTTTGAATACTTGCGGTTACGGAGCTGTTTACCATCGCGAGAGCTACTGTGGGAAGTCGGGAAACAGGAAGTACGTAATAACAATAGAGTTGCTGGAGAGAAGCGGCCCTTGCCGAAGGGCAGGAAGAAGGGAATTGCCATCTTTGAAAGGGGAAGGGTCGCGGCTTCAGCGGAAGAGGAAGTAAGCCATTTTGGATTACAAAAATCATAGAAAAACCATAGAGAAAAGATGTCTGACATTTTGGACTTTTTAAAAGCCTTTTTTTTTTGCAAGAAGACCGGGACATTTGAATTTAAAAAGACATTAAATTTTACGCCACGGAGTTAAGGAAGAGAGCGGACTCGTGGGAGCGAGCTAAAGCAAGCCCCACGATGTCGAAAAAAGAGTGGCAATCGGCAATAGAAAACCTGGATAAAAAACTTTTAGAAGTGATTAAAGAACTTAAGGACACGAAACTGGAGCTGATTAAAGAGGTTAAATAGACAGTGAAAACTGAGCTGTCAGAAGTGAAGAAAGGTATGGAAATAATACAAAACGAATTGCAAGGGACACAGCAGAGAGTCAAAGTAGTGGAAGGTGCGGTGGAGAACTTAGCTGACACGCAACAAACAGAGATGAGACTGATGAGGGGAAGAATGGCAGTTGCGGAAAGTAAACACATGGAGAAGCAGCTGAGATTTCGCGGCTTGCCGGAAGTGGAAGGAAAGTCAGCGCAAGAACAGATGACTGAGGTGTTAGCTGAATACCTGGGAAAGGAGGAGGAGGAAGTTGTGGCTATCCTTGATGTGGTATATCGTGTAAATTCAAGAATCGCGACCCAGAGGAAATTACCAAGAGACGTGATTGTGCAGTTCACGACTCAAAATATGAAAGAGAAGATTGTGACTAAACAGTTTCAAGATCCATTGGAGATTGATGGCAAGACGATTATCATCATGAAGGAACTACCCAGATCGGTGTTACTAGATCGGAAAAAATACAAAGCACTAATTCAGATTCTGAAGGACATGAAAATCAGGTATAGATGGGAATTACCAGAAGGTGTGTCCTTTGAATTTGGAGGGGCCAAAAAGCGTATCAGATCTGAGCGAGAGATGGAGCGATTCTTAAGGGACAATGAAAAAGACTTACCAGCAACAAGACTATGAATATGGAATGTAAAGTTTTATCTTGGAATGTAAATGGACTAAATTCACCAAACATTAAAACAAAAATGTGATATTGTATGTTTGCAAGAGACCCATATTAGAAAACAAGATGTAAAATATTTGAAACTGAAAAAATTGGGTAATGATTTTGCAGCAGCCTCTAATAAGAAAAAAAGAGGAGTGGTGTTGTATATAAAAGAGGAGCTGCAGCCAAAATTTGTAATGAAAGATGTGGAAGCCAGATTTATAGCAGTGGAATGTATATGGAATCTAAAGAGAGTGCTGGTAGTCAGAGTTTATGCACCTAACGGAGCAAAAGAAAGCTTCTTTGAGGATTTGAGGAGGCAACTAGATGAACTTTCATATGACCAGATAGTTCTTGCTGGAGACTTCAATGGAGTGACAAATTTGGAACTAGACAAAAAATTATCAACGGCACAAAAGAAAAGAGGACTGTTACCAAAGCTCTTTTTTGAATTGATACAACAGGAGACTTTAGAAGATGTATGGAGAAGACAAAACCCCAAAAGTAGACAATTTACGTTCTTTTCTGCAAGGCATTCTACACTATCGAGAATCGACATGATCTGGGCCTCAAAAGACTTAGCGTTATGGACTAAGGAGGTGGAAATAATGCCGATGGTAGGCTCAGATCATAATCCAATCATGTGGAAATTGGGGAGAAGGAGAAAAAGGAAAGGATGGAGAATAAATGAGGATTTGTTACAAGAGGGAGAGAACTTGGAAATGTTGAGAAGAGAGACAAAATTCTTCATACAATATAACATGAATAAAGAAGTACCAACCAACAAGGTTTGGGATACCTACAAGGCGGTAATTAGGGGCATACTAATGGACTTAAATGGTAGAGCCAGGAAAAAGAAAGAAGAGAAGAGACAGGAGATTGTGGAAAAAATAAAAGTCAAAGAAACACAGTTAAAGAAGAGACCAGGGAAAAAGAAAATTTATCAGGACATTAAAATACTTCAAGAACAGCTGACAGCAATGAATAACAAAGAATTGGAGTGGAATCTTAAAAGACTGAATCAAAAAGCGTTTGAAGGGGCAAATAAACCTGGGAAATACCTGGCATGGCAACTGAAAAAAAGAAAGGAAAAGAAAACTATAAATAAAATATGTGAAGATAATAAAACATATTTGGAACAGACAGCCATTAGTAGAGCCTTCTACAAATTTTATGCTAAATTGTACAACAAGAAAGAGGTGAACAAAGAATTAATAGCGACATACTTGGATAAAATGAAACTCCCAGTAATTTCGGAAGCTTGGAGAGATAGATTGAATAATGAAGTAACGGATGAGGAAATAAGAAAGGCAATACAGTCAACAAATTTGGGAAAGGCGCCAGGGCCAGATGGACTTACAGCTAAATTCTATAAGGTAATGGCCAATGAACTGGCACCATTCCTAAAAGAGGTGATCAATGGAGTTTTAAAGGATCAACGGACTCCAGATACTTGGAACAAAGCTAACATATCATTGATCCCTAAAGAGGGTCAAGATCTGACTAATGTGAAAAACTACCGACCTATATCGTTACTTAATAATGACTATAAAATTTTTGCGAAGATACTGGCGGAGAGAGTGAAGGGATGGCTTTCGGAAGTTATTGAGGAGGAACAAGCAGGCTTTTTGCCAGATAGACAAATTAGAGACAATTTAAGGACAGTGATTAACGCTATTGAATACTACGACAAGCGTTGTGATAAAGAGGTTGGTTTCTTCTTTGTTGATGCTGAAAAAGCGTTTGACAATTTAAACTGGGACTTTATGTTTGCCACTATGGAAAAGCTACAAATGGGAGAAAGATTCATAAGAGCAATTAAGGAAATTTACAGAGACCAGAATGCAGCAATTGTAGTGAATGACGAGACGACTAAGAAACTGACTATAAGCAAAGGAACAAGACAAGGTTGCCCGCTGTCTCCGCTGTTATTCATTTTGGTATTGGAGATCCTGATGATACAAATACGACAAGACGAAGAAATTCGGGGAATAAAAATAAAGGACTTTTCTTACAAGGTCAGAGCATTTGCGGACGATATAATGTTAATTGTAGAGGACCCAATGGAGAATATGCCAAAAGTGATAGACAAGATCAAGGAGTTTGGAGATTTAGCAGGTTTTTATATTAATAAAAAGAAGTCAAAGATATTATGTAAAAATATGACTAAGCAAAAACAACAATTGCTAATGGAAATAACAGATTGCGAAGTAACAAGTAAGGTGAAATATTTGGGAATTGAACTGACGGCTAAGAACATAGATCTATTCAAAAATAACTATGAAAAATTATGGACTCAGATAGAGCGAGATCTGATTAAATGGAATAGACTGAATTTGTCATGGTTGGGAAGGATTGCAGCAGTTAAGATGAATGTGTTACCAAGAGTAATGTTTTTGCTACAGACAATACCAATTATTCAGGACTCTAAGCAGTTTGAAAAATGGCAGAGGAAAATATCAGATTTTGTCTGGGCAGGCAAGAAGCCTCGAGTGAAAATGAAAGTTTTACAAGATGCAAAAGAAAGAGGCGGAATGCAACTGCCCAATCTAAGACTTTACTACGACGCAATCTGCCTAGTGTGGTTGAAAGATTGGATGACGCTGAAGAATAAGAAAGTATTGGCCCTAGAGGGATACAAAAAAATATTTGGATGGCATGCATATCTATGGTATGACAAAGTAAAAGCAAATTCGATGTTCTTACATCATTATATATGGAGAAGCCTATATGCAACCTGGAAGAAGTACAGAGACTATTTACAAGAAGGAACCCCCCTGTGGGTGGTTCCATATGAGGTAATAGATCCGAGAGCTGTCGATACTGAGCAACAGTGTTTAACTTACAAGGAGATAACCCGAATAGAATCTTCTAAACTTAAAATAAAGACACAGGACGAGTTATCACCAAATTATGACTGGTTTCAGTATAGACAGATCAGAGATCTCTACAATTCGGACTCTGCAAAGGGAGGCATAAGAACAGAGAATTCGGAACTAGAGCAGACACTTTTAAAAGATGACAAGAAGGAAATTTCTAAGGTATACCAAGCACTGTTGAAATGGTATACTGAAGATGAAACAGTTAAAGTACAAATGGTGAAGTGGGCCATAAATTTCAATAAAGAAATAACAATGGAGGCATGGGAATACTTGTGGAAGACTACAATGAAGACTACCACGTGTACTAATATCAAAGAGAACATTTACAAAATGATTTATCGTTGGTACATGACACCAAAGAAGATTGCGCTAGGGAATTTGAACACCTCTAACAAATGCTGGAAATGTAAAAAACATGAGGGTTCCCTGTATCATATGTGGTGGACGTGTGAGGTAGCTAGGCAGTACTGGGGGGAAATAATAAGAGTAATAAGTGAGATTTTACAATTTCAAATTAATAAGAACCCAGAACTCCTGCTACTGAACTTGGGAATGGATGGCATTCTAGCTCAACACAGGACATTGTTATTTTACATGACAGCAGCAGCTAGACTTTTGTATGCACAAAAATGGAAAGTACAAGAAGTGCCAACTATCGAAGACTGGATTTACAAATTGCTGTATATGGCGGAAATGGACAAAATGACAAGAAAATTGAGAAACCTTGACCCAGGACAGTTCAACACAGACTGGGAGAAGCTGAAACAATATTTGGTGAAGAAATGGGAGGTGGGAGGAGAACTGTGGCAGTTTGAGAACTATTGAAATACAATAAAATGCAGAGGGGGGTGACTTTACCGGGGGGGCGAAGAGGTAAATGAAAATTTCTAAGCAGTTATGTCATTAGATTATTATATGTAGAATAATATATAGAATATTGATAGAAAATAATTAACCATAAGGATTAATTATAAGGACTGATTAATTAACATTATTTTTGGTAAAATTTGTATAATGTACCAAACTGAATAAGTTTATCTGAAGATATATATGAGTCAAATTGATTGATATTATATGATGATAGTTATATAGATTTCTAATTGAAGGGGAACAAAAACAGTAATGTAATTAAATATAACTAAAGCAGAAAGAAGAAGATATGTAGAATGAGTAACACATAGAGCATAAGTTAAATTGGTTGACTTATATGAATGTATGGTTTATATGGTTTATGATCTATAGAAATATTTGAAATTATGAAAAATGGGATAAATTGTTTATCCAACATGGAAAAAGGGACTCAAAGTTAGGGTACAGAGTATCAAAAATAGTTAAAGAATTATTGCTTAGAATAAAGGGAGAATATATATTTGTTAGATAGAGGAATATAAAAGGAGTAAGGGAAAAGGGACAAAGGGTTGGAAAACTGTTGGAAGTCAACAAAAAGGGGGGGGAAAGGGAGGGGGTTAGAAATTGGGAAATGGGAGAATTGATTGTAATGTGAAAATAATTGATCCTAACCCAATAAAAAAAATTTCCAAAAAAAAAAAGAGAACCACAGTTCTCTTCGTCAGATGCATCTGATGAAGAAAACTGTGGTTCTCGAAAGCTTATGATACAATAAAGTTGGTTAGTCTTAACGGTGCTACTGGACTCTTTATTATTTTGATACAAAATGTTTATTCTGGTTCAGTCTGGAAATCTGTGTGAAGACTGAACTGTCTATGTTTTTTTGAGAGAAAATATTTATTCTGTGCAAACTGTGCGCATATGAGAGATATCTGAGTGAGATATTGATCGATCTAATTCAGGCATGCTGTGTGGAAAGGCCTGAGTGAATCTATATCTGTGTGGATGTGAAGGGAGTTTATTCTGAAGACCTGTGTGGAAAATTACTTTGTGTGACGGAGTAAGTTAATATACTTTAAAGAAGATATCATTATTCTTGAACGCACCAAGCTTAAGAACAATTCTGAAACCAAAACACTTGTCAAACCTCTGCTACCACCATGCTTATGTACTTACAAAAAAATTCTAGCTTTAAGAAAGGAAAAAGATCCCTTTTTTACCTCACAACCACCCTCACATGCTGACTATTCTGTCAAACAACTATTTATAACAAGCTTTTCTAAAGTCAAGTTAAACCAAAGAGTTCTACGAGAAAAGCCTTTGGTGGCAGTGAAAAACTTTTGAGGGAGTCAGGGAGGCAGCAATATAAAGGTCACAAAAACACAAAAGGGAAGGTGTTCTCAAGGTATAAGTCTGGGTAAAGTAAAGGACACCTAAGCTCAGTGTGAGTGGAATTATAAAGTGTTTTGGCTGTGAGGTATAAGGTTTAAGGTAATGTAAGGAGGAGCTGAATTTAAGGTTTGAAGCCAAAGATTTTAAAAGATTAAAAACTAAGGAAACCATTACAGGGCGGATTCAAAATTAAGCAAAATATCATACTCATTTAATGGGAAAGTAGCAGGGGCAATGGCAAACCACCTGTTTGTCTTTTGTCTTGAAAATCCTATAGGGGGAAAATCCTATGCCAGTCCCTCGCTGCGGGCAAGGGATCCCCTGCTCCCACCCTCCACCCCGATTTACCTGGCTGGCGCGGGAGGCACAGGCCTCACAGGCGTGCTCCTGCGGGCCAAAATGAGTGCAAAACAGCCAGGATCAGGCCCAAATCGGCCTGGATTGGGCCACTGCTGCATGGGGGAGTGTTCCCCCACGTGGCAGCAGCCCATTCCAGGCCAATTTGGGGACAATCCTGGCCATTTTGGCCCATTTTGACCCAATTCGTACCCAAAATGGCAAGGATCAGGCCACTGCCAGGTGGGGGAGTGCACCCCCACACAGCAGCAGCCCATTCCAAGCTGATTTGGGCCCTATCCTCACCAATTTGGTCCTGATCCTGGCTATTTGGGGCCCATTTTGGCCCAATTCTGGCCCCAAATGGCCAGAATCGGGCCACTGCCAGGTGGCGGAGTGTTCCACCACCTGGCCAATTTGGGCCCAACCCTGACCATTTAGGCCCAATTCGGGCCTGAAAAAGCTAGGATCAGACTCCCTGTGGAGCACAGGAGCACTCACGTAGCAGCCAAGGCCTGTGTGATGGTGTCACTTCCTGGAAGTGATGTCATTGCACAGGCCTGGGGCGCATGCTCACTTGTGCATGCACTCAACCAACCCACCAAGAAGGTAGATGCTGGGGCCTCACCTCCCGCCAGGAATACAAGGGGACCTGGTAACCCTATGGGGTCACCATGAGTTGCCTGCAATTTGACAGTGCTTTACACATGCAGCTAGATGTGATGTGTTTTTCCTGGAGCAATGGCAAGATTCCTTGCCTCCCCAGGCTCCTATGTAGAAAGTAATCATGTGGACAAGACTGAGAATGCAGTTCTTTCCTATGCAGAAATTGCCTTCTTTCCAGTGACATTCAGTAGTAGATAGATCAAGATGGGTAGCCATGATAGCCTGTCTATAGCAGTAGAAAAAAGCACCTATAAGACTAACACTCACAAAAGCTCATATCCTACCACAAATTTTATTAGTTACCGGACTCTTGTTCTTTTCTACTGCATTCACTACTAGGAAGCCACTTCACTGATTACTGTCTGTGCAGTTCCTTCATACCCATTCCTGGAGTGGGACAGAATCACATACCATGGAGAAGCAGCGCCTATATTACTGCAGGGTGAACATGAAATAACCCTTAGAGAGTGTATGTGGTGATGCTGTGTTAAGAATGCTGATCTCGGGGATAGGAAACTTTTGGTGCACCACCTGCAGAGCCTTGAGAAAATCACTCTAGCTCAGCCTAAACTGAGCTCAAACAGTAGGCCCATGGAAGAAGAGTAGGTTGCAAAAACCTTCAGAAGCGCAGCCATTCTAGTTTGCCTTGTGACGAACTATCAGCATACACACTCAGCAACTGCTCTTTTTTCATATACTATGTTTGCTGAAGCTTTCAATTGACAAATACATTCCGGATAGGGCACAGTTCATGATTAATTCCTATTAGGAAGCTTTCCTTGGATTATGCTTCTCCATAGAACTATAAAAGACCTTAATGTATTTGTGCCGCAGGGATTGTAAGCGAGGCACTCATGGAGATCTGCATTAGTCCTATATGTTTTGCACTACAAATGGAAATTATCTACAACAGCATTTCAGAAGCAGAACCCTTTGGCTCAGCACTTGTGCATTGTCAAGAACTTTGCCTTTGGCACTTGGAGCTTACAAATCAATTGGCCGCTTTGTACTTTATACTACTAATGTCAGTTTTTAAGCTCTTGTTGAACTCAACAAGCTGAAGACTTCACAGAGAAAGATTATGAGAAATTGCCTTACACTTGACACAAAAGACAAACAGAAAGTTAAGTGGAAGCTTTATAGCTGCAATCCTAAAAAGAAAGAAAAAGAAAACACCTGCTCTTTATGACCGAGTGTTGCTTTTTCCAGTTATTTGGAAGTCACAGCATTGACCTCTTCTGCTATGTTTTGAGCCTGCATAGATTTACAAAATCTGCAGGGGAGAGAGAGGCCAATGCAACTGTGTCTGAGACTCATCAGTTCAAATAAGAATCATAAAGTATGTTGCAAATAAAGAAGTGGTACAAAGGCTAGTAACGAACAGGACAGCAGCTTGGCAAAGTTATTTTACAAGCAGAGTGTTCCTAGGATTAAAAAGAGCAAGCTGTGCCATGCATTTATAATGTCCTCGGAACTTACTGCCTACACCAACAGAACAGTCTTAAGCAAAACAGAATGGCTCCTGTCACTTAAATAATTGTACAGAAGAGGACATTTCAGCAGGGGCAGCTTAACCTCTAGGACAAGGCCCTAAAATCTATCACTTTTGTTCACTTACCAAGTCCCTTCCATTTGATGGCCTTTCCCTCCTCTCTATAACAAGCAAAGTTACCAGCCCTTGACTGGAAACCTGCAGGAGAATTGGGAGGACATGTGGGAACATCGACATGCAACATCAATCCAGACAAAAAACTGGAAGTGCTGTCAACATGCTGTGTGATGCTCTAGGATTCTCTCTGATCTCTATTGTTTTTACCATAGAGATTGAGAAGATTCTTAGAGCATCACATGACACAGTGGTGTCAGTTCTTTTCTTTTCTTTTTGCCAGAAATTATGTCTTGATGTTTGTACAATCTTGTTTCTCCCCTTATTTTACTCCTGCTGCCTCACTGGTCACCAGTGGAGAGGTGCGGAGCTGCTGGTTGAGGATCCTCCACCAGAAGGGGACAAATGGCAACTCTATCACAAGGGTAGAACAGATTTATATTTCTGGGAGCTACCTATTTTTCCAGAGTCTTGGGAGCTACCAGTCACAAAATGGGGGCCCAGTATGTGAAGCTAATCACAACAAGGGGTGTGCATCCTGAAAAGATTAGGGTTTCCCGCTTCAGGTTTACCCGAAGCGGAGAAAAAATCAGAAATACCACAATTCCGAAGCTGCAAGCCTCTTTGGAATTATGGTATTTTACTCGCTTTGGTATGCTCTGTAAATATTCGGAGCATACTGAAGTGGGGGGAGCAACTCCCCCACCCTGCCTCCCATCACCCTGGGAAACACCTCCACCCCCCCACCCCCACCCCCCCGGGGCAACCCCTCCACTCCCCATCCACTTACCTGGCTGGAGAGAGAGGGGGAGGGTGATCAGCTGGGCGGCAGGCCATCACGGAGGAGGTGGCAGCAGCAGCATGCACGGCAGCACGGGGCTGCGACAGCCTGGAGCCAGCTGGCTCCTCTGCCACTGCACCACCTCCTGAGCCTGCAGGGCAGTGGGGAAGGCTGGAGCCACCGGCTCAGGCCCTTCCTGCCCCTCAAATGGCTGTGGTGCCGCGGCAGCCGTTTGAGGGGCAGGAAGGGCTTTCTCCGCCTCCTCCACCACTCTGCAGCCCCATGGGCGGCGGGGAGGGCCAGAGCCACCACTGCTGCCAATGCTGCAAAGGTAAGTGGGGGGTGGGGGTGGGGGTGGGGGGGACTAGGGTGATGTTTAAAGGGCCCTGCTGCTGCTTGCAGGGCCCTTTAAACTCAGCCCCGAAGCTTTCCAAAGTAATACAAATGCTTTGGAAAGCTTTGAGTTGGGATTTCCAGATCGGGACCGATTCAGGCATTTTTTCCAAATCGGATTCCTGAACCGCACATGCCTAATCACAACTTGGAGACTTCTAAAAAATATAGCATTCCATAGCAGGTCTGCAATGCTCAGGTAGGGAAATCTTTTCTCTACAGTTTTCCCATAGCAAACCACCACCCCTGGCAAATTGCCTTGCAGGGGAAAATAGTTACCGCTATGTTTTCCCTGAAAGGAGCAATAGCAGCTATGATGGAAGGAGAAAGAATCAATAGCACACTCCTTTTCCATGCAAAGCAAGGACATCTGTGTACATGTGCGAAGGAGAAGGAGGTGCAGGTGGAAAAGGGCATTCATGCCGCTCATTTAGAATAAGGTGCATCTGGCTCCTTCTCCCTTTGCACAAAAGGGAAAGAGGAAAGAAACCGCTGCAAGTACCATTAAGAGAAAAATAAGGAAGTGATGAGATCAGCAGTGGAGCAGGGGCAGAGAGTGGCTTCTAACTGCCCAGGGAGTGACTGGCCACTCCTGAGAGACCTTCCGCCCACCCCTGATCCACATGACCAAATCACAGCTCATCTATGACTCCATTCAAGTAATCTTAGATTTAACTTAATAGTGGAGCTGGGGCTCAGCTCTCCAGAAGGGAGACAATTGTTTAAAAGAAGAGCAATCCTGATGGGGAACTCAAGAATGGCAAATTAAAAGAAGGGGAAAGCACAGGAGTCACCTTCTGGGGATGCTTTCTATTTAATATCGCCTGCATCAGTTCCCTCAATAGAAAAAAAAATATCCCCACAAATCTATGATTCATCTCATTAGGCAGTTTCCTATTTCAGCCTGTTTGTTAATGATGATATTTTCCATTACTGGCTATTATTAAACCCACACAACAAAATTCTCATGAAACTGAAGACACGCAATCAATTATTCTGCCTTCCCTTTTTCTATATGAGAAAGAAACAAAATTGTTTTGGCAATCTTAAATTGATTGCTTCAATGAAACCTGTTATTTGTTCTTTGAAAATGGCAGTGTGTGATCTACAGTATCTTAGTCTTTTAATTACAACAGCAAGAACACACACTTTCTCATAGCTGTCATTTCCATCTGCGGGAAACTTTAAAACCTAACCCTCCACAAAAGACTGGGTGGGTAGACAGAGAACAGTTGTTTTCTGATTCCCCGTTTTTCTTTTATTGATAGCCAGTCCGAATGTGGTTTCTGACTGGCTGTTAATACAAAATAAAGAATCAGAAAAGTCAAGTTAGTAAAGTTTACCTTTTAGTAGACAGCAACTAGTGCTCTTTGTGGGCTAGTAAATGATCTTCAAAATGGTGATTCATAAAAGTGGAGAACAACATTGGCTTGACCATTACATAAAACTGCTCAGCATGGAAAGATCACTGCATCATACCTGTGCTACAGGGCAAAATCAAATGTTCCTTGTTAAACTTATGAACTCAAAACTTGGGTGGGCTGGCAGCATAAAAGTTTTATAAAACTTGACACCCTGTTAACCTCTCAGTGCTGCATTAGTTATTTTAACACAAGATGCCAGAGGCAAGGAACTAGTACTCCTCTTGTAAATAAGGCACCCACTTACAGAAAGAAGAATGATAGCTGATAAGTATCTGAACAAGTGAGCTAGCCTGTGACTCACGAAAGCTCATACCCTACCACAAATGTTATTAGTCTTATAGATGCTACTAGACACTTGATCTTTTCTACAGCTGATAAATGGGGCAAACATTTCACCGCTACTGCAACCCTCACAAGTCACCTAACTACCCCACCTTCACATAGCGTAATCAGAGTGGAAAAGTGGGGTGGGGGCTTGGTTCAGCTCAGCACTATACAGTGGCTAGTGAGGTGTGGCTTGAAGAAAGGGGCACAACAGTGATTGACCTGAGGACACGGGAGAGGCAGGTGTAATGGGAAGACTGTCTTCTCATTATTTATTAGTCAGCCTTCTACCAGGTGTTTACAATACTGCTAAAATCAAAACCTAAAACACACAAAATAGGTTTAAAATAATAGAAAAAAAGAAAAGCAACTGCAAACACTGCTAAGGTTAGATATAATTTAGAACATTGTTTTAATCATACTAAAAGGAAAAATCAGATTTCACAGGGAATTAGACCAGCGATATACCCATTCCACCTGCCTTGCAGGAGTTCTGGCCTACAAGAGGAAGTAAACCGTGGTGGTTTTGCCAAACACTTTGCAGATAAAACCTTTCACATCCATTCCAACTTGGACTCTACATTATCAGTGACGAGATCTCATTTGTCCAGTTGTGTGAGATACCTTTCAGCTTGTCCAGTCTGAAGATGTGGATAGGATTCGTGGACGTTTGAGACTTACCACCTGCTTGTACAGGGTTTGTGTGACATCCACCACAAGGAGTTGTGGTGTTGTTGCCAATACGGCAGAGAACTGTTACTCCCATGCTGTAGGGCAACATCCTGGAGTCACCACAGGGTGATTCTTCAAGCCAAACGACAAGAGACTGCCATCACTCGCAGGTCCGCCCCATCGCTTCCCACACTATTTAAGAAGCATCTGTAATTCTTTTATTGTTCCTGTGGGGCTCAAGTCCAGTGTGCACATGTGGTGTGGCAGCTCCAGGACCTCGTTGTTCCCCCTGCCCGTGAAACAACAATGAAGGCTATTTTGGCACTTGAAAAGGCATGGGGTGGTGGGTGGGGACAAGGACCTATGCTCCCTCTGTTGTCTGGTTTCTTTCTACAAGGGATTATACATCATGATGTCATTAGAAAGAAAAAGAATAACAACTGATCTACTCACTGGCTATACAAGTGATAGAGTTTAAAGCAAGTTGCAGAGTGCCCATACAATGAAGGGGGGAACAAACAGAATCTGCCACTGATTACCATATTTATCAAAAAAGAAAATCTTCAATGAACTATCATTTTAAAACAAGTCATTGCTGAATTTAGTTCTGATTTTAATCAAGGTTCAGGTATTGGTGGTATCTGAAAAGTCTGCTCTAACCTGAGAAGGCTGTTTCCAAGATAAACCACAGGTCAATACAGCTACGTTTGAGGCCTTGGGCAGTCTTTGGTTCAGGTATAAACCACAGCTCTCTCAAATACTAAGGATATAATGACACATCTTTAAATAGTATAGCTGTGCATACCTGATATTTAACTTGGCATCTTACAAAAATCAAAGCTTATAATGTACCTTAGCTTCCTTTTGTTGCTTCCTTTTGTAAGAGAAAGAACACTTCTGAGCAATACACTAATTTAAAAGCTATTATGAATGGAATAATTTGCAGTTGAAGGCAGCTAAGAGTGTCAGTCAATTCACAGAAGAGACAGCAAATGTTGTGATGTATGTTGCTTTTGTGTAAATTGTTTTTGAAGCTGATTTTTTTCCCCACTTCAATAGATGGGCTGCAGTTTGCCCATGAAATTGAGGAAGGGTCTGCAATCCACCCTGAGCCTGCTGATGTGGGAGGGTGGAATATAAATTGAATCAAATAAATAAAAAAAATACATAGGAAACTAAGAATAAAATCCTAAACAGAGTTACTCCAGTCTGCTTAGGATTTCACTGTAACAGCGCCATCCTAAGCAGAGTTACACCATTTTGTTCCCACTGACTTGAATAATTCTGCTTAGGAGAGCTTTGTAAGGCTGCATTCACATGTTCCAAAACAGCTCGGAGTGGCGGAGAAATGCCCATTTAAAGAGCGGGTGAGGTTTGGCTGGCTGGTCAGTAGTTCCCGGCTGGCCAGCCAAGCCCCACCCAATGTTTAAATGGCCATTTCCCTGCCGCTCAGAGCCCCTTTCCGTGCCACTTCAGGCATGGGCAGTGGCATGGAAATCGGCATTTAAACCCTCACTGGCTTGGATCAGCTGCTCGTCGGGGAAATCCCCAACAAGCAGCTGATCAGGGGGCTTAAATGCCCATTCTTGGTACATTTTGAAGTCATTATCTTTTCTCTGATTCTTGTCACAAAAAGCATTAATTGGTGAAAATAGTGGCGATATCAACGGGCTTATTCTTCTTCTAACTGAGTCCCAAATTCGAATGAGGCTGTCTCTTATGACATGGCTTTCTTGTTTCTTTCTTGATCTTTTTGCCACCCAAAGGAGCTTGTGTAGTCCATCTGTCAAGTCCACCACTTCTATTCATATTAGTCTATCTTTTGGGTTTCTTATCCAGTCTATAATCCAAACTAGACCAGCTGCTTTGTAATATAATTTGATATTTGGGACTGCCAGCCCTCCTCTGGAAGTTCCATCTTGTAATACCTTGAATCTTACTCTTGGTACTCCACCAGCAACCAGTGCAGCTGACGCAGTACCGGCATTATATGCGTGCGCATCAACATCCCGGTGATGATCTGCGCTGCTGCATTCTGGACAACCAGGGCTGATCCAGGCCGTCCGCCCAACAACAGATACATCTGGGTGTCATCTGCATATTGGTGACACCCAAGCCCGAAACTTCACACCAACTGGGCAAGGGGGCACATATAGATATTAAATAATAATGGGGAAAGTATCGCCCCCTGTGGCACACCACATATTAGTGGCCTACGGGATGATATATTCTCCCCCAGCGCCACCCTCTGTCCCCGATCGTGAAGAAAGGAGACTAGCCACTGTAATGCTGTCCCCTGAATTCCCACATCAGTGATGCGGTGGGTCAGAAGGTCATAATCGACCGTATCAAACGCTGCTGAAAGATCTAATAAAATCAGCAGCGCCGATCCATTTTGAGCCAGATGTCTACGAAGATCATCCGTGAGGGCAATGTCTCCACCCTGTGTCCTGGACGAAAGCCAGACTGGAAGGGATCTAGGGCTGAGGTATCCTTCAGGAAATTCTGCAGTTGTTTCTCTGCCGCCTGTTCAATCACCTTACCCAGAAACAGGAGGTTCGAGACCAGGTGGTAGTTGAATGGGTTGGCGGGGTCTAGTGATGGTTTCTTCAGAACAGGCCACACTACAGCCTCCTTTAGCACCCCAATAAAAACTCCAGAGCTCAAGGACAAGTTTACAATCGCCTCCAGGGAACCCCATAATCCATCGACACTGGCTTTTACCAGCCACGACGGACACAGGTCCAGATGTCAGGCTATGGATGACAGGATATGGTAGACAGATCCCTGGACCATTGCAGCTAGACACAGGTTCTTGGTTAAATGGCTTTTATTCAGAAATCAAATCATTTCCATATATATGTCCACAGAACTACTCAGAAGCAAGGTAAGCATCTAAGCAGCCAGAGTAAAGGTTGGTAAGAATGACAGCATGTGAGAGAGACTTCTGTTTTAAGGTTTGCTCTTTCCCCCCTCCCAATCATTAACAAGATTTTGGCGCTTTTCTTATGTGAGAACGTTTCACATATTTGTAATATCAAGTTGAGTCACTAGGAAGCAAGACATAGCAAAGTCTGAGAGGGAGTACAAGGTCAGAAACACTGGAAGCTGTTACAGTTCATTAGATAAACACCTGTAAAAGCCTGTGAAAGAAATAGTTATGACATTGGTAAAATGAGATCAAGTTACAGCAGGATACATAGGTTCAGAACCATGAAGATCATTAAAATTGGCATGGATGGGGCTCAGACATGACACCAGGAGGCACGTCTTGTCCTGCATAATCCTGTCCACCTCCTCCCCAGAAAGATGGCTGAAATGATCAAATATCCGCTCCGAAGACGGCCAAGGGGCCTCTAGTTCACATACTGTATCAACTGTGGCCAGTAGGTGGAGGTGGAGAGACAGGATTTTACCAGCAAAAAAGCTCGCAAAAGCCTCACAGCGTATCACTGAATTCAAACTTTGACGGTCTCCACCTGAATGGGAGACCAATGAATGCACCACATTCAACAATTTAGCTGGGCGAGAGCTAGCATAATATTTCTTCTTCACAGCTTTCACTGCCATCTCATAGGATTTCATAAGCAACGTATAAGATGTTCTTGCTTCTTCATCATGAGATCGCTGCCACACGCGCTCAAGTCAAGAACATTTCTGTTGCCGTAGCTCCTCTGTATACCAAGGTGCTTGGCGATTTCGGGAATGAAGAGGACAATGGGGAGTGATTTCATTGATGGCTTCGGAGAACCGGACCTGCCAGTCCTCCACCAGCTCATCCAATAAACTGCTGTGGAGCATCGGTTCCCACAGAGCATTCTGGAAACCAATTGGATCCATGAGTCTCCATGGATGAGCATAAATTTGCTCACCGCCCTTGCAGGGGAGGGATGACATACCCAGCTGAGCCTCCAGAACTGTGTGGTCTGACCATGACACTAACTCTATTCTATCCAGAACCACATCCAATCCCAACCTGAAGATCAAATCTAGTGTGTGGCCTGATTTATGTGTGGGTGTCGATACAAACTGGGAAAGTCCCAGTGTTGCTATGGCCGACACCAGGTCTGCAGCCTGTACAAAGGTGGCATCATCAGCATGGACGTTGAAGTCCCCCAGCACTATCAGCCTGGGGTACTCCAAGGCCCACCCCGCCACCACCTCCAATAGGTGCAGCAGGGTGTCTGCTGGAGCACTAGGTGGTCAGTAAACCAGACAGACAGCCAAACTTTCCTCGGCACTCCACATCAGTCCCACACAATCAATGCCAGAGATCTCTGGGGTGGGAAGCGGTCTGAAGGAGAAACCCTCTTGGATGAGAACTGCCACCCCTCCCCCCCGACACCCCATTTGTGACTGATGAAGGACCGAGTATCCCAGGGGGTCAGCTCGTCCAAGGCGACTGTTTTGCCCTCCCTCACCCAGGTCTCAGTCATGCATACCAGGTCCATATTAGCTACTGCAAAAGTATCATGAAGAGTTCTGGTCTTATTATTTATGGACCTGGCATTGCACAACATCAGTGTCGGAGGGTTTTTTTCCCTAGCTCCAACACCAGTGTGTCTCGGGATGGGATGTAGGTTAGAAGGGCATTGAGCGTCTCCATATCTCCGTGGCCTTCTCCACTTTGACCAAGTCCCACCGCCATACCTCCCCCGTCCCCAGAGGACTGGGATCCCTGGCCCTATTCTGGTTGCCCTCCCCACATCCATCATCATCATATCACGATATCTCTTTAGCAGCAGGAAGTAGCACCAATTCTAACAGCAGCAGAGAGTAGCACGAATTCTAATCCAATAAATTTCTATGGGGCAACCTAAAGATTTCCACCTGATCAAATAACCTCTAATGAAAAACCTCAGTTTGTACCTCAGCTGCCAAGATCCTTGTAGAATCATAGAATCATAGAATCATAGAATCATAGAATCATAGAATCATAGAGTTGGAAGGGGCCATACAGACCATCTAGTCCAACCCCCTGCCCAGTGCAGGATCACCCTAAAGCATCTCTGACAAGTATTCATCCAGCCTCTTCTTGAAAACTGCCAGTGAGGGGGAGCTCACCACCTCCCTAGGCAGCTGATTCCACTTTTGAACTACTCTGACTGTGAAAAAGTTTTTCCTAATATCCAGCCCATTTAAGCCCATTGCTTCGGGTCCTACCCTCTGCTGCCAACTGGAACAGCTCCTTGCCCTCCTCCAAATGACAGCTTTTCAAATATTTAAAGAGAGCAATCGTGTCCCCCCTCAACCTCCTCTTCTCCAAACTAAACATTCCCAAGACCCTCAGTCTTTCCTCATAGGGCTCAGTCTCCAGACCTCTGATCATCCTCGTCGCTCTCCTCTGCACCCTCTCGATGTTGTCCACATCCTTTTTGAAGTGAGGCCTCCAGAACTGCACACAATACTCCAGGTGTGGCCTGACCAAGGCAGTATAGAGAGGGGCTATGACCTCCTGCGATTTTGACGCTATGCCCCCTTTGGTACAACCCAAGATTGAATTAGCCTTTTTTGCCACCGCATCACACTGACTGCTCATATTTAGTTTACAGTCAACTCTTACCCCAAGATCCCTTTCACATATACTACTACCCAGAAGTGTATCCCCCATCCAGTATTTGTGCTTCCCATTCTTGTGGCCCTGATGTAATACTGTGCACTTGTCTTTGTTGAATTGTATCCTATTCACAGCTGCCCACTTCTCCAGAGTATTCAGGTGTTGTTGAATTTTAATTCTATCTTCTTGCGTGTTTGCTACTCCTCCCAATTTGGTATCATCAGCAAATTTAATGAGCAGCCCTTCCACTCCTTCATCCAGATCATTGATAAAAATATTGAAAAGTACCGGGCCCAAAACAGAGCCCTGCGGCACCCCACTGGACACCTCCCTCCAATCTGATGAAATGTCGTTGACCACCACTCTTTGAGTGCGGTCCTCTAACCAGTTCCCTATCCACCGAACTGTCCTATAGTCCAGTCTGCAGTCTTCCAGTTTACCCATTAGAATGTCATGGGGGACCTCATCAAAAGCTTTACTCAAATCCAGGTAAATCATGTCAACAGAGTTCCCCCGATCCAGTAAGCTGGTCACTTGATCAAAGAAGGAAACCAGGTTGGTCTGGCAAGATCTGTTAGGAACAAAACCATGCTGACTTCCCCGGATCACTGAGCAGTCCATCAGATGCTTACAGATTGATCTTTTAATATCTGTTCTAATATCTTCCCAGCAACAGAAGTCAGACTGACTGGCCTGTAGTTTCTCGGGTCATCCTTCTTCCCTTTCTTAAAGATTGGGATAACATTCGCTCTTCCCCTATCTTGTGGCACATCTCCAGTCTTCTTGGAGGCCTTGAAGATGATGGGCAGGGGTTCTGCAAGTTCTCTGGAAAGTTCTTTCAGCACTCTTGGGTGCACCCCATCCAGCCCAAGGGATTTGTATTCATCCAATGCAGCCAGATGCCTCTCCACAACCTCTCTGTCAATGTCAATTAGCCACTCAGGTGTCCTGCCACATTTTCTACTATCTCTAGATGTGCCTGAGTTCTTCAGGGAGAAAACAGAGGCAAAAAAGTCATTAAGCCTGTCTGCCTTTTCTCTGTCCTGCATCAGAGTTTCTCCATCTACTCCCAACAGCGGTCAATTGCCTCTTTTATCTTGCGTTTGCTTCTCACATATCTGTAGAAGTTTTTCTTATTGTAGCGAGCCCTCCTGGCCAGACCCAGCTCGTACTGAGCTTTGGCCTCTCTGATGGCTGATCTGCAGTACCTAGTAACCCTCATATACTCCTCTTTAGAGGTCTGTTGTACTTAATTTTTTACCTCAGTTTCCAAAATCCTAATCTGACACTCTAACCACGGCACCACACCGTCTTTTAAAAGACATTGAAATACCTTGATCAGCAACCTTTTTTTTCCTGAGAGGCCATTTTGAGACACAAGTTGGGGACACTTTTATCCCATTTCCTAAGAAGGCTTGCATGCAAGACAACCTTTTCTCTTCACCTCAGTTGCCAAGGGGTCTGGGTTTGACCTGATCGGTTGCTGACTTTTATTCTCTTGAAATTTACACTTCCTAAATTTCTTACATCTGTTTTATAATGTTTCAGAACATTAATAAACTGGTTAAATTGCACTTTTTAATGAATTAAACAAAACATTTTTAATGAATTAAACAAACTGTTTCTACTCTGAGCACTTGATTTCCAAATTAAAACATATCAGAGGGTGTGATTTTAATCACACAATTTTGTCACAAGACAAAATTAGTTCTTGATGGGGATGCCCATTTAAAGAAATAGTACCTCATGCAGGCCAAAGTTTATATATTCATATCCCAGAGGAAGATAAGCTGTTCTTGGAAGAGATTAAGAAATTTTATAGGGTTGCAAGTCAAGGTGATAGCCACAATTTATGCCTAATTTAGTAGACAGAAGCATTTACTATGCTGAATGCTAGTTAAATTTTAGATTAGAGGGGTTTTAAAAAATCCTGTGCCGGTTGTATGTAGAAAAGTAATGTATATAACTGTCATCCAATAAATTAATATTAATACAGAGGGTTTACTTTTCTTGATATGCCTCATTTTTAGGTTGCCATATTTTATTTTCCCTTGCTAGTGAGATTTGTTTTCTAACTTTGAATAAACAAACCTTTTCCAGATACAACTTAAAGATACTGATGCACTGGGCATAGGTTTGTTTAGAAACAGGTTTAAAGAGTAAGTTTGATGGAGTAGCAATTGAGAAAGGGAGCAGCCTCCTACTTTTACCAGTAAGAACTGCCTGGTGTCAGTGGAAATGGGTCGGGGGAGGGTCCACTGCTGCTTATTTTTGAAGACATGCAGCTGCTAACTAGCAGGGCCGGGCGGATTTAAAGAAAAAAACCTGAAAAGACGTATTACACATAAAGATCCTTGTTCCAGAATTAATGGACATAAGTCTGGCATCAGAAACCAAAACATTCAAAAACCAGTGGGGGAACATTTTAACCTTCCAGGACATTCAGTTGCTGACGTAAAAATAGCCGTTATCCTACAGAGGAATTTCAATGGGAGATTATAAACAGAGACTGCTGAATTGCAACTGATAATGAAGCTCAAGACGATGCATCCATCTGGACTGAATTGAGACATAAGTTTCCTGTCTCATCACCGATGCTGATTTCTCCACACCCACTACCCCTCTGCGTACCCCGTGTTATTCAATCACGCCTGCTATCGTCATTCACCAGCTATTATCATTCAGCTTCTGTAATCACTTCACTCTCCAAGATGTAAGGACGTACTCATATTCTAGCTGTATCTGAAGAAGTGGGTTGTGACTCATGAAAACTCATACCCTACCACAAATTTTGTTTGTCTTATATGTGCTACTGAACTCTTGCTTTTTTTCTAAAGATCCTTGTGAATGTGAATTTACTTACTGGATAGTGAATCAAGATTAATGCCATGAACAGATCTCGTGTGATACTACAATAAATGGGAGATTAACAGTGCAATCCTATGGAGAGTTACGCCAGTCTAAGCCCATTGACTTCAATGGGTTTAGACTGGAGTCTAAACTGGAGTCTTCATAGGATTGCATTGTAAGAATGCACAGAAAGAGTCTGTGACTCTAAATGCCGTATCCAGGCATTAAACCCACACTCTCTCTCTCAAGTAATTCACCTACTCTACCCTACAATAAAAACAAACTTCATCATAAAACAAAAAGAGAGAGAGAATTTTTTCCCAGAAGATCATGATTAATTTGAGAAATCTGTCTTTAAATTATTTGCTGCACCACAGGGAGCTGTCCCAACATCCTGTTTCATTGCAACACTCTATTATATTTGTGATGTTTGAGCAGTCAAAAAGCGAGAGAGAGAGAGAGAGGAAGGAAAAGCTCAATGCTTTTTCTGCACTGCAACTAGCTCCAAGCTAAGCCCTTTGTTATTTCTGCATTCCGCTCAAATGAGCAATGGACAGGCTATCACTGAACTCTGACAGCATTTCCCCAGGCTGCTCTGATAATTAAAAATAAATCCTACCCCACAGTCACATCATTTACACAATATTGGTCATTACAAAGGCTTTGAAGGCTGCCTCCTCTCTCTTACACACTCATTTGAAATTTGATTGGTATCTTCATGGTTTGGCTCTTTCTCCTTTTGAAAATAGATCAGTTATGCATTTAGGCTGCAAACCTGGGTGTAGTAAGGAGGGCTTTAAGCCAGGCCTTTGCCATGGATGGTTTAGTGATTTGCCTTGATCTCCTGTGCTGCTGCTGTAACGCCAGGCAGCAGGAAGTGCTTTAGCCCTCAAGCCATCCCCTGAAAAAATGTACACTTACAGAATTTGGGATACATAGTTTCCCATGTATCTAGGAGCCCCTCTACACAAGACTTTTGACACATGTTCTTCAAGAGACGCAAAGTTAGCCGGGAAGTGTAGTTTTAAATGACAGCCAGTGGAGATTGCTCCCGAGGGGACGGATTCTCTCACAGCCCTCTGCTGCCTCTGTTGTGCAGACTGTTTCCCCTTCTGGAGGCTTTGCCCTACCACCCTTCCTGCTTAAAACTTTGAACTAACTGAGCCTTGGCAGGGCAAAGGCTCTGGAAGGGGAGACAGTCCAGCATGGTAGACGTGGCGGAGGGCTGTGAGAGAATCTGTCCCCTCCAGAGCAATCTCCGCCAGTTCTGTCTTTTAAAACTATCCTTCCTGGCTAACATTGTATCTCTTGGCACTTGACGAACATGTGCCCTGATCTCTCGTTTAGAGAGACTCTAGATTTGGTGGTGCTGCTGGCAGATAAGGATAAATGGATTACAGTGCAAGTGGCAAAGTTTGTAACATTGGTAAACAAAATACAGTTAAGATTATGGAAGTAAGTTTTATTTTACTTAAAGATATTAATAAGTTCCTTTTGGTAGTATTATATTATATGCTGTTATGGATTTTATGGAGTTTTATGGAGATCTTGATGGAGTTTTGTCAATTTCGGTTTAAATTTTATGATGTAGTAATTTGTATTAATAATATTGTACTTTTCTTGTTATTTGCTATGGCTGTGCTGAAGCAATAAAGGATTGATTGATTGATTGATTGATTGATTGATTGATTGATTGATTGATTGATTGATTGATTGATTGATTGATTGATTGATTGATTGATTGATTGATTCTAGATTTCTGTTTGTTGGTGGTTGTGATTAAGGGCAGTATCTCTCTTGACCTGCAACTAGAGATGGGCACGATCGACATTACGATAGAAAAATACCCACGATAATGGCGTTCGCGTGATTGGGACCCGGCGGATCGGTGCTGTCCACGGCGACCGATCCAGCGTTTGGAGGGGGAGGCTTCATTGGGGCTTGATCAGGGCGATCGATATCTGATCGGGGATCCAGTCACTCCGGCGCCAGTAATGTATTCCCCTGGCAACGGAGCCAAGGGAATGCCTGAGCTGAGTTTGCCCTCCTTCTGTCACCCTGGAAACCCGAATGGAAGCCCAGCTTGCCTTGATCAGCAGGGCTTCCTTCCAACCATGGAGCAGCAACACACTCACCAGTTGGAATACAGCCAGGGGAGGGAGGGGGGAGGGGGTGTTCTGTAGCCATGGGCACTCCAAACGTTATTTGCTTTTTAAAAAAATGGGGCTTTGTAGGAGGAATGGCTGTTTTTCTGTCTGTCACTCTCTATTTTTAACCTGCTTTTAAAACACTGTATTTTGTGGGAAAACCTCATTCACGGCTCTGTGTGTATGTTTAAAATATGCTTTTGGAAGACTGGCTTCTTGCTTTTAAAATTGGGTGCGGAGGAATGGAGGATTCTGTCCCTGCTTTTTTAAAAAAGCTGGCTGAAACATGTTGATGGGGTGTCTCTCTCTATTTGGAGAGGCAGGGACGGGTTAAAAACTTTCCCCCCTCTGTTCTAAGTGTGTGTGTGTGTGTGTGTGTGTGTGTGTGTGTGTGTGTGTGTGTGTGTGTGTGTGTGTGTGTGTGTGTGTGTGTGTGTGTGTGAATGTCCCCTCCCTGAGGGGAGGTGGCTCATAGCCAGGTTAAAAACTCCCCCCCTGCTCTAAGTGTGCGTGTGTGTGTGAACATCCCCTCCCTGAGGGGAGGTGGCTCGTCGCCACCTCCCCGTGCCCACTGGACCTGGCGGTCGCCGCCACCACCCACCTTCCCACATAGCTGGGAACAGCGGGGCACCCCTTCACTTTGGCCTCCCCAATCCCCAATCCACGGATTGGAAACGGGAGATGACCGGTGTGGATCAGTGATTTGGGGTCGTCGCCGGCGCTGATCCCCAATCAGCTTGATCGGTAATTTTTTTTGGATCGTGCCCACCTCTACCTGCAACCCTTTAAAATTGATCACTGTTTTCTTAACACACTCATGGGGAAGGGAAAAAACACTGTATTTTTAGTACGTGGTGTTACAAATACCCCAATGCATGTATTATCTGTGGTTCATTTTCTACCTAGAGGCTTTTTTTCTTAAAGAACATAAATTGTTAAGTGGAAAGAGATTGTACTTCAGGAGCATCACTTAGCACTGTACAGGTGTCCAAATCCGAAATGAAAAATCTTTTACAGTTGCTTTTCTCTGTGTTCTATCAAAAACAGTACAATAGTGTCCAGGGACGGCCTCCCCACTCACCCCAGACTCCCCCCTCATGCCCCTAGTCACCATCACCAGGGGGCAGCAAGAGCCTCTGGCACCAAGGCCAATGCCCATGGCAGCAGGGAGCTGGGACCTGGGAAGCAGGTGCCGAGACCACCACGGTGGCCGCTTGGGAAGGAGGCGGCCCCAGGAAGAGTGGAGTGCAGCCGAGGGCTGGCTGCACTAGCACCCACAAGCCGAACAACCCCACCAACCCCGGAGGTGGGAGTTGCGAGCAGGGCTGAGAGCAGCGGGAGAGGCAGCTGGCGCATGTAGTCTGGCTCAGCAGGCCCTGCAGCTGGAAGAAAGGACCGAGGCATGCCAGGGCCAGAAGGGAGAATGAGGTGAGAGGGCTCTGTTGCTGCTGGGAATGCCCCGGCCATCTCGTGCTCCACCCCACAGCCAGCACAGCGCCCAGGGGAAGATGCCCAGCCATGCCATGCCAAGCTGGGACCAGCCAGAGAAGGGGAGTAACCCCAGTTCAGGGAGGGCCAATGGGACAGCACAGGGGGGAGGTGCAGCCCAATCAGGGCATGGAGTTGGGGGAAGGGGGTGTGGCCCTCCACGGCCACAGAGTTGGGTTTGGCCTGGGGGGTGGGACATCGAGTAGAGGGAGGGACATGTGATTAGAGGTAGGGGGATAAAAGGGGGCAGGGAACCTCCAGCCAGGGAGGGGGAAAAGGAGGAGGACTGACCCTGGAGTAAGGGCAGCCCCTCTGGCTCAGAGTAGAGGATTTGGAGCTGTCACCCCAACCCTCTCCTTCTGTATCTGAGACCAAAGGATGCAGCCCCTCAAGGGAAGAAATGGCCAAGAAGGAGTAGGCTGTTCCATGGCAGACCTGGTGGGCTAGCCAGCAGCGCCACAGCACACCGGCAAGGGCATGGACCTGACAAGGGGTAACCTCACAAACAGGGCCATAAAATAATCCCCACACAGTTTTCTCAGGGGATAATGCAGAATGTTTGAACATTGTTCTTCATTGTAAGCACTAAGAATTGCCATGATATTATCTTGCACAGACATTGCACAAAGTATAAAAAGGAACATTGTCATCTATGCCAGCATACCTGCCATTATTGTGTTATGCATTTTGTGCTGATCATTACTGTTTGCCAAAGTTATATTCTGTATACTGTATAGGTCATCTGAGAGTGTTTTAACTGCTAGCATGAAATGCAGGAGAGCCAGTGGGGCGTCTCCATTATCTGTTGAAAATATGTACTTTCACTTTTCTAGCAAGTGTCCTTGGAGGAGAGCTGCAAGCAGCGAATGTATCTTTCCCCAGAGACTGGGATAATTTCACTTTCTACTCTGTCTAGTCTAAACTAATCAGTTCCCATGTGACTTCTTTGAGTTACTTCTGCCAAAATGTCAGTTCTTGGCAGTTAGATCCCCAAGTCCCTCACAGCAAGCACTCAGGTGCATTGGTTGAAGTAACTGTATTAGAGAGCCATATAGTTCACGGTGTTTACACAAAGGTAGCAATTAGCAGAAGTGATGATTCAAACAAAGCTATTACTAGTTATAGGGAAACTTCCCGCCCTTCTGATCCATTGACATTTTGAAATCAGTCCAATTATCTTGTTGATAATTGATGTAACACCTTAGGAATTGTTCTAACACCTGATTACTTCTTTTCTAGAAATTTGCTGACAGGAAACAATCTGTACCATGGAAATTGCAAGCAGGAGATTATGTGTACATCTCCACCAAACATTGCATCTAGTACAAATACAATTTTGGAGGCCAGCTATGAGAAAAGACATTTCTCAATATGTATCCTCTTGTCAAGTGTGTATAATGGGGAAACCCAGAGGAGGGAAACCCCCTAGACTGTTACAACCACTAGAAACCCCCTCTAGACCATGGGCTGTGTGATCTCGATGGACTTTATTGCTGACCTTCCCCCCTTGAAAGGGAAAACTGTACTTCTAGTGGTGGTTGATTTATTTTCTAAGCAAGTCCATTTTGTTCCCTGCACTACTATTCCCACAGCAAAGAAACTGGCCACCCTCTTCATACAACACATGGTCAGGCTGCACTCTTTCCCAGAGAAGGTAATCTCCAACAGGGGAGTCCAGTTCGTTGCCAACTTCTGGCGGGAGCTACTGAAAGTAGCAGGGATTGAGCAAGGACTCAATCCCTGCCCATCATCCCATCATTTCTTGGGTTTTGCTGAATATTGTTATAACAATTCAATACATAGCTCCACAGGCGCTTCCCCATTTATGGTAGCCCAAGGCTATGAAGGCACAGCAATGCCATTTGCCCAAACCCCAAACTCCCAGAGACCAGGGGACCTAGGGGAGAGGTTGACTAATCGAACGACCCAATGGAGGGGTCATCAAAAAGACTTTGGAAAAAGCCAAAGGGGATTATAAAAAATTTGCTGACAGGAAACAATCTGTACCATGGAAACTGCAAGCAGGAGATTATATGTACATTTCCACCAAACATTTGTGGGTAGAGCGACCTATTAAAAAACTTGGATGGAAATTTTTGGGACCATTCCAAGAAAAGAAGCTAATAAATGAAGTGACTGTGGAGGTGGACTTACCAAAGAACTTAAAAACCATCCACCCAGTATTTCACTTCAGCCTCCTGAAAAAAGCTCCCCCCCCCTGACAAATGGCATCCGGAGAGTGGAGTTCCCCACCCCATCCTAGTGAATGGACAACTGCATCATGAAATAGAGGGCATCCTAGACTCTAAAATGAAACATGGAAAACTTTTTTATCTGGTTCTTTGGAAATATTCTGCTGAGAGTCACAGGGAGTGGATTGAGAGCTCTAACATGAATGCTCCAAGACTTATAAGAAAATTCCATAAGCTCTACCCTGACAAACCTGGCCTGATGTGAAAGGGGCAAATCTTCGGGGGGGGTGGGCAGTATGTCATGTATGCCAGCATAACTGCCACGATTGTGTTCTGCATTTTATACTGGTCAATACTGCTTGCCAAAGTTATGTTCTGTATACTGTATATGTCATCTAAGAGTGTCTTAACTGCTAGCATGAAATGCAGGAGAGCCAGTGGGGCCTCTCCGTTATCTGTTGAAAATATGTACTTTCACTTTTCTAGCAAGTGTCCTTGGAGGAGAGCTGCAAGCAGCGAATGTATCTTTTCTCAGAGCCTGGGATAATTTCACTTTGTACTCTGTCTAGTCTAAACTAATCAATTCTCATGTAACTTCTTTGGATTTTCGTGCCAAAATGTCAACAGATCAGAAGGGTGGGAAGTTTCCCTATAACTAGTAATACCTTTGTTTGAATTGTCACTTCTGCCAATTGCTACCTTTGTGTAAACACTTTGAACTATATAGATCTCTAATAAAGTTACTTCAACCAATGCACCTGAGTGCTTGCTGTGAGGGACTTGGGGATCTAACTGCCAAGGACTGACAAACATCCTGCAACGAGTCATTTGTAAAAAAAAAAATGGTTGGCTCATAACATCAAGAACATGGTATATTAATGACCACATCTCTGAAATAACATTAAAATGCACACTCTGGAGTCCATTATATGAACTGCAAAGATAGTGTGTTTATTATACTTACTTACTTACTTACTTACTTACTTACTTACTTACTTACTTACTTACTTACTTACTTACTTACTTACTTACTTACTTACTTACTTACTTACTTACTTACTTACTTACTTCTTTTATTCACCACCTTTTGTCCCTGGTGGAAACTCGAATGGGCTTACATTTTTCTCCTCTTCTCCATTTTACCTTCTCTGTATTGATTCATTACCATTCTTTGCCTAGGGGCAAGTTGAATTCCTATTGCTCTATCCAGTAACCCCAGCCCACACAAAGCAAACCACATTAATTGCCCGCGCAACACTGAAGAATGCATAAAGGTCTATGTGTGATTTCACAATGGTTCAATCTTCTGATAAAACATAAATGCCGACAAGAAAGCAATGCAATAATTGTATTAATTTATCTAGTGTTTGCAATATCTAGTGTTTGCTGCCCTCTATGGATATAGATGCAAACTGTCAATTGTTAAAACTCTCAGGACCATTTCAATCCCTCAGCTTCATACAGATGTCAAATCCTAAAGTCCCTAAACATTTATTTTCTGTTTACTTATTTATTTAATTGAAAAAATGTGTCTGTCGCCTCATCAGTGAATCCTCTCAAAGCAACTTCCAATTTTTGTTTTAGAAAATGCAATAACTCAAAAGAGAATAAACACAGACCCATTCTAAAAATACCAACTGATTAAAATAATCATTTACAGTCCATGCCAGCCCAATACAAGTCAATAAAACCTTCAGGAAGCAAAATGACTATTGAGGTCAGCAAACAAAAATAAAATCCAGTGTGCTAAGGAAATAAAGCAGAACGTAATTAAAACCTGCCAACCGCTCTGGGACCAAAGAAGTAAAAAACTCCAAAAGGTAGCAAAAAGCCTAAAGGGGAAAAAATGTTTTCACCTGATACCTAAAGCTCAACAAGCTTAGTTCATGGTGAACTGTTGAGGGAAGAAGCCATGGCTCAGTGCTAGAGCACCAGCTTTGCACGCACCTCCAGTAAAAGGGATGAGGCAGCTGACATCATGGAAGATCTGCTGGAGAGCTGCCACCAGTCAATTTAGACAATCATTGATTGCAAAGTCCCAGGACAAAGGACAACAACAGGATTGTTGGCTTCAAAATCGTGCTGAATTATAAAACTGAGGGCATCAATGCTTTTTAAATGTATATATACTTTTAACTAATCATTAAGTAATAATAAATAATAGTTCAGCAATAGTAAATAATCATAATAACTGCACTTACATGCCATTCTTCTAGACAGATTAGTGTCCCTTGTTCACTGATTTGAACAAAATCAGTGTTCTTATTATCCCCACAATACAGAAACTACGGAATTGTAGTCCTCATGGAGGTGGAAGTGCAGATAGTAAAGAAAAGCTGCATTAATTTCAGCAGTGTTAGCCCCAAATTAAATGTTTGTGTCATAAAAGACGCTGGCATAGCACAGTCTCCTTCTTGGCCAGGCCAGGAGAACTTTTATGGAGTCTTTACATAAATAAAAATGACCCAACACTAATTCACTTTCAGGAAGTGGTGAAACTCTCCCGCCCGCCAGAATGCCTGTCTTGTGATTCCCTGGAGAGCAATCAGGGAGAGCAATCAAACACACTTCCCAGAAGCAGTAACAGAAGAACTGTCTCCCCTTCCCAATGATCACTGACCCCAAAGTGACTCTTAAACCACATAACAGAAAAGGCTGCCATTTTGGGATACAAAAATAAGACTTTCAGTACTGTGAATCAAGTCATCCCCCCACCCAATCTTCCATCACTACACTGCTGAGCATTAAGACAATGCTCAAATTTTTATATTAGGTAACAAATAATTTTCCTCTAATCTTATGTGCCCTCTACCTCCATTTCCAGACAATCTGACGTCTCCTCCTTGGCAGCCTTCCAATCACACTCCTCCCGTCTCTTGCCAGGGCTTTGTTTCCTCATGCTATCTACTTTGAGCAGAATCCCAAATCTGCCTATGCTTCTTCCATCCTTTCTACCTTCCAAAGAGTTTTGTTCTTCATCTTTACAAACAAGACTTTCTCCTGCTGTTTGAAAAGTACAGCCTATTTGGCATAACTGAACAAGGACACAAACATCCATTCACAAATGCAGGGAGTTCTGAAATTTACAGCAAGCAGAGAATTTGCTCTTGTGTGCAGAATACATCCCTTAAATTATTAATACTTGAGCAAACTACTTTGTTACTTTAGGAAAATCCTTTCCATGTGGAAGGATAGTGGTTAATGTGTTTTCTGATCCTCTTTTGGCATCATTACATTTGCGTTCAAATCCTGTTTAGCCAGGTGGAATGCACTCCCATTAGTGGTGATGGAGGGGCGCTATAGAAAGTTACCAGTGTGTGAGAGGGTCTGCCCTTGTGGAGAAGGCATGGTGGAGACAAATGAGCGTGTTTTGCTCTATTGTAAATTCCATGTGGATATCTGAATAAAGTTTATTTTTCCTCTGCTAGGTAGGTTTTTGGGCTGTTCCGACTTGGAACTTACCAGGAAACTACTTTTAGGTGATAACCCATTGATTACTGCTCTCTGTGCTAGATTTCTCACTGCAGCATGTAAAATTCATAAGGAAATAGCAAGAAGTATAACTGATTTTTAACAAATATTATTTATTTCCAAAGAATTTTATGTGTAAATTATGTATAAACCATGTTCTATGTGTTGTAATTTTATGTATTTTATTCAAAGGAACAGTTTTGGATGTTCTGTGCTGGTCCTAGACCATATTAATAAACTATACTATACTTTAAAAAAAATTAATTCACAAACACAGGGAAATCTGAAATTTACTGCAAGCAGAGAATTGTTCTTGTGCACAGAATACATCCTATAACTGATAAATACTTGAGCAAAGTGTCAGGAGCCCTGTGGCGCAGAGTGGTAAGCTGCAGTACTGCAGCCCAAGCTCGGCTCACGACCTGAGTTCGATCCTGGTGGAAGCTGGATTCAGGTAACCAGCTCAAGGTTGAATCAGCCTTCCATTCTTCTGAGGTCAGTAAAATGAGTACCCAGTTTCCTGGGAGTAAAGTGTAGATTACTGGGGAAGGCAATGGCAAACCAACCCATAAAAAGTCTGCCAAGAAAATGTCATGATGCGCCATCCCCCTATGGGTAAGTAATGACTCGGTGCTTGCACCTTTACCTTTACCCAGGGCTTTTTTTCAGCTGGAACATGGTGGAACAAAGTTCTGGCACCTCTTGAAAATGGTCATATGGCTGCTGGCCATGCCCCCTGATCTCCAGACAGAGGGGAGTTTAGATCGCGCTCTGCGCCATGTGGTACGGAGGACAATCTAAACTCCCCTCTGTCTGGAGATCAGGGGCCAGGGCCACTGACCATGTGACCATTTTTGCCGAGGGTGATTTAAATGTTTAAAAACTCCCCCCTTGTTCCAGCTGACCCAAAGTGATGTCATTGTGAGGTCTTGAGTTCCACCATTGAGTTCCACCACCTCTTTTCCCAGAAAAAAAGCCCTGCCTTTACCTACTTGAGCAAACTACTTTGTTATTTTAGGAAAATACTTTCCATGTGAAAGGACTGTGGTTAATGTGTTTTCTGGTCCTCTTTTGGCATCATTCCTTTGCTTTCAAATCCTGACTACTGTTCATGTGTAGAAAATTTCCACATTTATAGAAAGCCTTTATATCTGGTAGGCATCTTCCCTTATGGTGATGGAAGCAAATCATGTGCATGAAGCACTTAGTGCCTTGCTCGTGCAAAAAGATCCATACCTAACCAAATGATCAGGATAGAGGTTCCTGATAGCTTTACCTCAAGCGATGGAAGCAGTCCACATATTCACTAACAAATTTTAGAGGGCTCTCAGTTCATTTTGTGTGATATAAAAATGTACCAAAAAACCCTGATTCTACGTTTCATTCAAATCTTTGCAGGCATTCACTCAATGTTGTAGTATGAACAAACAAAACGTGAATCTTTGGATGTATGTGCGTGTACATGTATGTGTATTTGCTGAAGATTTTTACTGAAGTCAGTGAATTTAGACTGGAGTAACTCCGTACCGGTTTGCACAGTTACAATGCAATCCTGAACAGAATTATACCCTTCTAATCCTGGTGATTTTTATAGGTTTAGAAGGATATAGCTCTGTTTAAGATTATGCTATTCGGTTGTTACAGTCCGTGCACACCCCACCCCGCATCACAGATCCAGGAACCATTCCAAGATGAAGGAAGAAAAAAGGGAGGGGGGGGGGGAAACCCCATAAATTCAACCCAAACAAGCAGGGGAACAAAAGGAGTTAAGTAGCAACCTAAAAGTATATATATACTAAATATTTAAAATACAGATGATGGTACAGTGCAATGACCAACACAAATAGACCAAGGTACAGTACAAAACTGACCAGATGCGTTCCGGCCCTTAGGCCTTCCTCAGTGGTCAATTGTAAACAATTTATGATCAAACATACCCACACATATGGAAACCAATCATGCAATGCTCCCAGCTTTTTATCTAGAGCTCTAGTATTGTGTGATAAACTGCAAATATAGCAGTAGACCCAGGACTGCATTCACACAATGATCTTCATTTATTGTTGCACTCTGAGGTTTGGTTTCCAATGTATAGGAGTGTGTTACATACTGCAGATTGATATAACACACACCAACTGCCTTCCTGCCTTCGCGGAAAGGTGGGGATGCATGGGACAGAAGACGTTGCTTGGACAGGTCAGAGTGGTTTCAGAGAGGGAGAGAAAGAAATGGGGCAGCAGCAGCAGCTGACATTGGCCGCCTTCCTGCCTTTGCAGAGAGGACATGAGTCAAGGGACCCATTCCCCCCTGCTCAGAGGGCACAGCGTTTGCAATGGATAGGGCCACTGTGTGGCTCAACTACATGTGCAACAGCTCCTGAGCTGTTGCACAAGTGCCCGAAGGCGGCTGCCGTCAGCATCACCCACTTTCCTGCCTTCGCAGAAAGGAGGTGTCATGATGATCTGGCTGTGCCAGGACGGCCTAGCAAGGCCTCAGAAGACAGCAGTGGGAGTGGGCCTGGCTAAACCTGAACCAAACATGCAAGCCCTCATTCAAGATACCCGCAGGACTCGACGGGCAAGAGTGCGCTGCGACAGCATGGAGAACCAAGGGGCAAAATGTTTTAGTAGCCTGCGGAAGCCCACGCACTCCATGATGGATATGGGCAAGCCATGTAGGGCAATCATCTCTGCCAAGACATGAAGGCCTGCCTCCTGAGGCCTCAACCTCACCATTCCAAGCGGCACTGTCCCAGACCCCGAGGGGACAACCTCCGCGAGCACGGCCTGCATGAGCGCTCCGCTCCCACCAGCATCACCCTCAGGGCAAGGATTCTTACTTGGGGTGGATTACGGTGACCCTCCCACTGATCCCCACTCAGAAGAGCTGGTCGCCCCCTTTCTCCAACCAACAGATGTTTCGCTGGCCGAGGACGGAGACCACAGGCTCGGGTGGTGTGTCTTCAGGTGCCAAGTCACGGCCGTTGACAACAGGTCCTTTGGGTTTTGTCCCTGTGCACCAGGACATCACAGGCACGGCACTGCACCACATGGGGGTCATTAGGAAGGGCCCGAAAGTGCCTCCATATGGAGGTGTTGAAATGTGGACCACTAACTGTCCCAGGGGAAGGAGGACAAGCGGTTACAGGCTGCACTGTGGAGCTGGCCACAGACGACAGAGTGAGGGGTGGACTTCAGGTGGGGACACCACCGAGAGTTTGGAATTGGGATGGGAGGGATGTTTCATAAAGTACAAACCATTCCTCTAGGGATCTGTCACCCACCCCCTCCTCAAAATGTTGAGAGAGATGCTCTCCCCCCAGTGGAAAGACCTCTTTTGCCTCCTCCACTGCCTCCACAGGTGAATCTGGGGAAGCGGGAGGACTCTCTGCTGCCCCCGAGCCACACCCAGTACTGCTTGCCACAAGTAAACCAGGAGGACTTCCTTTACACTTCACCCCACGACCACCCATGACAGCCACCACAACAGGAAGACTCATTGTGCCACCAAACTAGAATTGAGGACAAAAAAGGAGAGAACATTGTGAACCCTCAGCTAAGGTGCCCACACAGCTTGGCCCCAGGGCCTGGCAGCAGCCCTGGAACCAGAGGGAGGGGCTAGAGCCCTAGTCCAGCACTCCCAGATACCTGACAAGATCAGGCACTAATAATAATGTGAGCCCTCAGCAGAGGTGGCCACAGAGCTTAGCCTCAGAGCCTGGCAGCAGCCCTGGAACCAGAGGGAGGGGCTAGAGCCCTAGCCCAGCACACCCACAAGCCTGACCTGGCACTGATACTAATAATAATAATAGCCGGGTGAGCCCTCAGCCAAGGTGCCCACTGAGCTTGGCCCCAGGGCCTGGCAGTAGCCCTGGAACCAGAGGGGATCCCACCCACCACACACAGAAAAAAGCCCAGCTCCAATGCACTCTCCCTCTCTCTCTCCCAAAACACTCTTAACAGCTCTCTCCCACTCCAGTGCTTGTTGAAAATGAAAGCCAGAACTGGGAGCGCAGAAGTCTGATTGAGAAATTCAGGAGGTCTGTGGTTGGCAGTCAGAACTGCCTAACAGGGTTTGCAGGGATGAGATTGGAGTTCGCATGGCCACAGAACACCCCCCTCCTCCCTCCCTCCCCCCTGGTGTCTGCTCCCACGTTACCGATTGTAACCAATTTTCAGCTGCACGCTTGGAAGGAAGACCTGCCCATCAAGCTAAGTTGGGCTTTGATTGGGGTGTCCAGGGCGACAGAGGGAGTTCAGACAGAGTTCAGGCACTCCCTCACTCCGTTGCCGAGGCAATTGATTGTAGGCGCCTGAGTGTCTGGCTTCCCAAACAGCGGCCAAGCGCAATGAACGAAGCTTGCACCGACCACCAGTTCGGCTGGAATGGCGCATCACGAACAGCCCATTCACGAGCAGCTGAGCGGCCAGTTCATTGGTTTTTTCCGTTCGTAATGCTGTTCATGCCCATGTCTAGTCTGGAGTAGAGGTGGACATGAACCAAAATACGAACCAAAGTTCATCACTAACAGTGCCTTTTTTTGGTTCACAAACCGGTGGTTTGTTAGAAGGCATTTCTGATTAATTGCGACGAACCATGATGATTTTTAGGCCAGTTTGTTTGGTTCATTTTTTGGTTTCCCACTGCAGAAAGCGTGGTGCTGATCCATCAGTTTCCTAGGCAATGGTGCAAGGGTGGGTGGGAAATGGGCTTTCTGCAGACCTTCTGCTGCCCCAGAAGTGATGTATTCATGGACCAAACAAGCCAGTTTGTGAACTGGGCAATTTCATGCCAGTTTGTGGTTCATGAAATGCAACGAACCATGAACCGTAACAAACCGCCATTTTCCCGGTTAGAGCCCATCTCTAGTCTGGAGATATAAAACTTACAATTTATCTGGGATGGCTAATTTCACATACTGAAATCACCACTCATTGTTATATAGAACTCATGAATATGCATATGATAAAAGATGCTTATCACTTCTTGGCTTACTGTGCAAACTAAGTGTATTGAGACATTGTGGGGCTTTTTTAGCAATGGAAGAGATATAGAAGTTCTGTGGTCTTTGATAAGTGATGACCACTTGATACAAACAAGCCATCAGTGAGGTGTAGTGGTTGGAGTTTTGGATCTGGGAGATGCAAGATCAAATCTCCATTCAAAGGGTTACCTTAGGGCAATCACTTTCTCAGACTGCTCTACCTACCTTACAGGGCTGTTGTTGTGAAGCTAAAGTGGAGTAGGGGAGAGCAATGTTGTAAGATGTGTCAGGTACCCATTGGGAAGAAAAGCAGGGTATAAATAAATAAAATAATAAATCATCAGTTATCATTCATGGGATAAGCATCTATGTACAAAAACCAGCAAAAAAAAACCTTCTGAAAAAAATCCTGTGTCTTAAAGCCAAAGTCATATTTTCCAAAACTGAATTATTATAGGACAGGTAAGACAGAGTGACTTGCCCTGTGGGGCGGGGTGTGTGTGTGTGTGTTGATATTTTCATATTTACTTTTTCAGATTCTATAAGAAGCAATCACTTCTTAATACACTAGACCTTCTTGCGGCAATATTCTAAAGGTCAATCCTGTATGCAAGTATCAAAACATACATCTCATTTCCAAAAGGAAAATTATAGAAGACTATCTTTTAAGTGGGTGAGAAATCATAACACACCAAGCACATTATAACTACAGCTTTAACAAGTACTAGCTTCAAGACATATTTGGCTCTGATGTAAAAGATTATCTCTTTCAGGAGAACAAGAGAATATAGTGCACATATTTAATAACATCAGTGTTTGCTTTGAAATAATTCATAAACAAACATTAGATGCTGCGTAGCTTATAAAAGGACAGGGAAGATTGGTGCGATGCTTTTAGGAGAGATGACTGGCTAATGAGAAGTGATGTTTGAAGTGATGCACTGCAAAGGCTTTGGAGAGAAGCCAATGCTGCAATCAGCTTGCTTGTTCTGCTCACTCAAAGCAACCCTCCACATTGTCCATGCTGGCTAGGCCATGACTGAGCTTTTCAATGACTACTCACTCACTGCTGCTGCTAGCTCTCTTGGGCTGTTGATCCTGGCAGAGACTAGAGTGATAAATACAAACAACTAGAGTGTCTGTTTGAGATAGAGAGAAAGAGAAAGGAGGCGTTCATTGTATGTGTATGTACATCCATGATACGGTTGCCAGGTACTCTCTAGCAACTGGTGAGGGACAGGGGGAGATTTTTGGTGGTGAGGGGAAGAGACTTACCAGCCTCTTTGTACACTCACCAGAAATGTGATGATATCACTTCTTTTGATAGAGAGAGAGAGAGAGAGAGAGAAATTTTATTTAAAAAGAAGAAATAACAGTAAAGTGCAAAAAAAAACTTATACAAGCACTACATTTGAAATTAGATTAAACTGATAGAAAAATACAATCATAATATACAGGGCTTTTTTTTCAGCAGGAACACAGTGGAACAGAGTTCCGGAACCTCTTGAAAATGGTCACATGGCTGGTGGCCCCGCCCCCTGATCTCCAGACAGAGAGGAGTTTAGATTGCCCTCCACACTGCGGCGTGGAGGGCAATCTAAACTCCCCTCTGTCTGGAGATCAGGGGGCAGGGCCACCAGCCATGTGACCATTTTCTCCAAAGGCAACCCACTGGGTTCCACCACCTCTTTTCCCAGAAAAAAAGCCCTGATAATATGTAACAACACAACTTAATTATATACTGTAATAACTCTCCTTCCTTCTCCTTGGTTACTTATATCCCAACTTTGATTTCAACTATTTTAATTAATCATTTCCCTATGTATCAAATGAAATGATATTACTTCTTAAAGTGATGCTATTACATTGCTGGCCTACCAGAACTGCTCTGGTTAGGGGGCAAAAATTCTATGCTTTTTGCTCCACATCATGGCTTCAGCAACAACATGATGATGTAACTTTCTAGTGCACAAGAAGTGATATCAGTATGTTTGCCAGTGATGTCACAGTGAGCACGTGAACCTGCCAGTGAGTTCCTGTTTCCCCTTTTAATTTCCTCCCACTGGCTATGTGATAGGTAGCCTATTTTATTGGGGGGGGGGTACGCAATGACATTTTTTAAAAAAAGATAATTCCTTGACCATGCATTGCATATGACTTTAGCCTGAAAATAGACTTTTTAAAAATAGGTAAAATACTGCCCACTGGGGGGGAAAATGTTCGAATGTCTAGCACAAAACAACATTTAAAGATTTTTTAGAATAAACAAGCTGGAGGCCCATGACAAATAGTATAGGGGAGGAATAATCTCATACCACCATTCAAAGTCTCTCTCTCAAAAAGGTGGAAGAAGCTACAAGGGGCTCGGCCATACTAGACTTGATATTAACCAACAGGGAAGAACTGGTAGAGGAGATGAAGGTGGTGGGGACCTTAGGGGGAAGTGACCATGTACTCCTTGAATTCCAGTTGCTGTGGTGGGCCAAGGAAGTTCATAGCCAGACTCGTAGGTTAGATTTTTGTAGGGCCAAGTTCAATGAACTCAGAGGCTTGATGAGAGTCATTCCATGGAGCAGTGTGCTGGAAGGGAAAGGAGCAAGTGAAGGGTGGGCCTTTCTCAAACATGAGCTTTTGCAAGCTCAAGCCCTCACTATCCCAGCAAGACGGAAACATGGTAAGGGTTCCAAGAAACCGATGTGGATGTACAGAGAGCTCCAGAATAAGCTAAGGGAGAAAAAGGAAATGTTCAGGAAATGGAGAAAAGAACAGACCTCTAAAGAGGAATTACTAGGTCCTGCAGATCAGCCATCAGAGAGGCCAAAGCTCAGTACGAGCTGGGTCTGGCCAGGAGGGCTCGCTACAATAAGAAAAACTTCTACAGATATGTGAGAAGCAAATACAAGGTAAAAGAGGCAATTGGACCGCTGTTGGGAGTAGATGGAGAAGCTCTGATGCAGGACAGAGAAAAAGCAGACAGGCTTAATGACTTTTTTCCCTCTGTTTTCTCCCTGAAGAACTCAGGCACATCTAGAGATAGTAGAAAATATGACAGGACACCTGAGTGGCTAATTGACATTGACAGAGAGGTTGTAGAGAGGCATCTGGCTGCACTGGATGAATACAAATCCCCTGGGCTGGATGGGGTGCACCCAAGAGTGCTGAAAGAACTTTCTAGAGAACTTGCAGAACCCCTGTCCATCATCTTCAAGGCCTCCTGGAGGACTGGGGATGTGCCACAAGATTGGAGAAGAGTGAATGTTATCCCAATCTTTAAGAAAGGGAAGAAGGATGACCCGGGAAACTACAGGCTGGTCAGTCTGACTTCTGTGGCTGGGAAGATATTAGAACTGATTTTAAAGGGATCAATCTGTAAGCATCTGAAGGACCACTCAGTGATCCGGGGAAGTCAGCATGGTTTTGTTCCTAACAGATCCTGCCAGACCAACCTGGTTTCCTTCTTTGATCGAGTGACCAGCTTGCTGGATCGGGGGAACTCTGTTGACATGATTTATCTGGATTTCAGTAAAGCTTTTGATAAGGTCCCCCATGACATTCTGATGGGCAAACTGGAAGACTGTGGACTGGACTATAGGACAGTTCAGTGGATAGGGAACTGGTTAGAGGACCACACCCAAACAGTGGTGGTCAATGGTGTTTCATCAGATTGGAGGGAGGTGTCCAGTGGGGTGCCGCAGGGCTCTATTTTGGGCCCGGTACTTTTCAATATTTTTATCAATGATCTGGATGAAGGAGTGGAAGGGCTGATCATTAAATTTGCTGATGATACCAAATGGGGAGGGGTAGCAAACACGCAAGAAGATAGAATTAAAATTCAACAACACCTGAATACTCTGGAGAAGTGGGCAGCTGTGAATAGGATGCAATTCAACAAAGACAAGTGCACAGTATTACATCTGGGCCACAAAAATGGGAAGTACAAATACTGGATAGGGGATACACTTCTGGGTAGTAGTATATGTGAAAGGGATCTTGGGGTAAGAGTTGACTGTAAACTAAATATGAGCAGTCAGTGTGGTGTGGTGGTAAAAAAGGCCAATTCAATCCTGGGTAGTATCAAAGGGGCCATAGCGTCGAAATCGTAGGAGGTCATAGCCCCTCTCTATACTGCCTTGGTCAGGCTGCGCCTGGAGTATTGTGTGCAGTTCTGGAGGCCTGACTTCAAAAAGGATGTGAACAAAATCGAGAGGGTGCAGAGGAGAGCGACGAGAATGATCAGGGGTCTGGAGACTGAGCCCTACAAGGAAAGACTGAGGGCCTTGGGAATGTTTAGTTTGGAGAAGAGGAGATTGACGGCGGGACATGATTGCTCTCTTTAAATATTTGAAAAGCTGTCATTTGGAGGAGGGCAGGGAGCTGTTCCAGTTGGCAGCAGAGGGTAGGACGCGCAGCAATGGGCTTAAATTACATGCACAAAGGTACAGGCTGGATATTAGGAAAAACTTTTTCACAGTCAGAGTAGTTCAAAAGTGGGATCAGCTGCCTAGGGAGGTGGTGAGCTCCCCCTCACTGGCAGTTTTCAAGAAGAGGCTGGATAAATATTTGTCAGAGATGCTTTAGGCTGATTCTGCACTGGGCAGGGGGTTGGACTAGATGGTCTGTATGGCCCCTTCCAACTCTATGATTCTCTGGGATTCCCTACACTCTCAGGGGCTTGGAAAAAGTGGATTTCCTTTCCCTTATTTTTTTCCTTTAATGAACCTTAGCTGGTCTCCATGTTCTGTGCCTTCTGGAGCTCAAGTCTTCATCTGAACTTTGTGATTTGTACACAAAAGGGATTCATGACTATTGCTGGGATAAATAAGACTTATTAGGATTCTCTAATAAAGATTTTTGTTTAATTATTTACATTTTAAATATTTTAAATATTTAACGATGATCAAGAGAGTTAGATAACTTGGTGACATGGACATGGAGAAAAGAATCATACAATTTACTGTAAATATACTGAATCTTTCTTCTTCATAACAAGCTAGCAATTTACAAGAGGAGTTTATAAACAAGCAGGAGCAGCCTGGGATATGAAACGGCTCTGCAACAAGCCAAGCTGAATGCCTCACAAGCCAGAACTACACAGGTCACTCTCCCAACGGTGCAAACGAAGGGATTCCTCCTGAAAACTGGTTGCAGAACAGGAGAACATAATTGGTAAACTGACATCAATTACCATTGCTGACGAAAAAGCTGAGACTGCCCCTGAGGCTCTGGCAGACTTGCTAGAGCTTGGTTAGGTTTCCTTCCAGCCACCAGTGGCCCTCTAAGAATTTTTTCCATACATTAAATGGCCAGTCTGGCCCAATGAAAGGGCAGTGGGACAGTCTCCCATTTGAAGTTTAAAAAATGTCATGAGGTGCGCTCCAAACATTTGGGAGTGTGCCAAGAACTTCATTCAGTATGATTATGTTGATGCTTCATTTGTTTTTCTCTAGCAAATGTACTGAATAATTGCCTGAAGGTAAATTGAAATAATTTCATATTTTTTAAAAAAGTTACAAATCATTGGATCCAAGGATATTCCCTTCTGCTAGGAAGACTTTTCACTGAGCAGAAGGATTTTCTTGAATCCAGACCATTTTTTAAAAACTGATAATTGCCTAACTCTTTACCATCTAGCCCTTCAAAATACCAAAGGTCCCACTAGTTCTTTTTATGCAGCTGCCTTTGGTTCAGTTGATGGGAAATGGCTTTGGCAAAAACTGGTAGGTACAAACATTAATAAGCATCTACTCTTTTATTACAGGAATCTCACATGAACATCTTTGCTAAAATAAAGGTGGGCATCTTGGGCTAACGGAGGAGAGCCCAATTACCAGAGTGGGGGCCCCAAACATGGATGCGTTTGGGCTCCATTGCTTTTCAATTTATACTTAAAACATTTCATTCTGAGGCTATCAAGCCCTGAGTTTGTTCCATCTTCTTTAGATTCCCACAAAACATTAATTCTTTTATATGCTGAAAGAATGGTTCTTGTGTCTTTTACACGCACTGGTCTCAAGCAGAAGCTTAAAAAGTTAGGCAAATTCTGCAGAGAAGGGGCTTTAAATATTAACTACCCTAAGACCAAAGTGATGCGGTTTAGACAAAGATGCTGTAAATTCAAATGGTCCATTGATGGCACCCCAATATACGAATACAGCACCCTCAAATACCTCGGGGTAATGTCTAGTGAAACTATTGTTCTAAGACCTATTGTTCTAAGAACCGTCGGTGGTGTTCTGAAACTCTATAGTGCTACAGAAAGTTTCTTGGGGCTGGAATGATCTCTTGGTCACAAAATTGCGATCCATTCAAAATCACTTCTTAAAGAGAATTTTAGTTCTACCCAGAGGCACCCCAGCATCCCGATGCCAGCAGAACTTGGTCTGCCTTTAGCCAGGGCCCACGTACACATCATCATGCTTAGATTCTAGAAAAAGCCAAGAGATAACACTGCTAGTCTACTCTGCAGGCAATGTCTCATAATGATGCAGAAAGATGCTGCCTGGGTAGTTTGTTACAATAATATTCAACTCAGCTTCTCCATCTTGGGGGAGACCTTTCTGGCCTTGCCCCCATCGCCTATTTAAAGCCAGTAGAGGGGAAAAGGGAGGACTTCTTGGCATTGCATTGATGCATGTCATCACTTTCAGTACAAAGCTGGAAGTGATATCACCATGTTGGCTTGAAACTCTAGGATTCAACCAAAACTCTTTGGTTTAACTATATGGCTTTGCACCAGAAGTGATATCAGGAGTTGGCACAACACTGATGAAATTGTCCCTAGCCCTAAATGTTTCTGCAGGTTGCCAGGCACTTATTTATACTGGGATTCTGTACACTTCCCCTCAATTATCTGGATCCTAGGGCAGCAAACAAATATAAAATCTAACAATAAAATTTAACAGCATATAAAGCATATGGAATTAAAAATGTATATCCATTTCAGCAGGTAGAAAGGAGTAAAAACCAAAATAAAAGATTGCACACCGATATAATCAAATGAGTTAACCAAGCACCTGAAACATAAAAAAGCAGACAGCTTGTCATGGGTCGGGCTGACACAGGCTGGGTGGCTGGGCATGGAACGTGATAGGCAAATGCTCTGAGCTCAGAGAGTGTAGTCAAGGGCCAGACTGAAGGTCAGGGATGCCAAAGAAGCCAACAGTCAAGTCCAGTCCAGAGATCAAGTACTGATAAGTCCAAGGATATGACCAAGGCGACGTCAACATAGTCCAGAAGGCAAGCAAGGCTCAAGGTAGTGGCCATGGCATTAGGGATGCTAACTTGTTGCTTCCACATCCCACAGTTCTCCTGGGCTGGTCTTTATAGCTATGAGCTGATTGCAGCCAGCTGCTTGGGAGCTATTTTGATGCAACTCATCATCACTATCCTCAAGTGGCTGGTGTTGGCTCAGAAGGTGAGAGCTGCGCTGCCTCTCCTGCAGCTCTACTCTTTGCTTCTGCTGGCAGCACTTTCTGGATGTAGGAGAACCTGGGTAGTTGGAAGTCCCTGGCTGGGCTTCACCAGTGGTGTTGGGGCCTGGATGGCATCAGTGGCCCTGCATCACCTGTTTGGTGTACTCTCTGATTGGCTGGCAGCTGCTGCTCCTGATTGCTGATTTCTACTGACTTGGAGCTGGCTGCCTGAAGTTCCTCTTTTCCTGAGGAGTCCTCCTGGGCTACACCAGGCTCCTCTTCTCCCAAGTAGTCCTCACTAGAACTGAGCTCTGGCTGACCCATGACACAGCTAATATGAGGCATTCCTTATACTCAGAACCACTACAGAAAAGGCAAAGTGGCACACACACACAGGACAGCTTTGGCTGATGACCTAGGTTGTTGGGCAGTCTCTTATGGGAGCAGGAGACCCCTTAACTACATTTTCATTGCATTTCATTGTGTAATCATTCACAAGCAATTAGATTTTTTATTGGAAAAGCAAGTGGCCCTTGATGTGCTCCTATCTCCTAAAACGATCTGCCAAAAGTTGTGTAGCCACAGATGCCACTTTCTCTACCCTACTTTCACCTCTAGCTTAGCACCTGTGGTAGGACAATGGGTATTCCTCAAGATACCAGACTTGGCCAACAGATCTCCAGTTACTCACCCTTTATCTCATTTATTTATGATCTATTTGCAGACAGATCATTAACTATTAAATGTTTGTGTGTTTCTTGTTGTCCTGAATCATTACAAAGGGACTTTATATTTTACATGACATCATTACTGAAATAAAGAAGTAGGGGCAGAAGTTTTTGGGGCTTCATTTTTTTCTACCATTGACATAAAGAATATTCAAAAGGACTTACTTTAAAGTACTCAAGTACTCTCTTATCATTCAGTACAGTGAAACAGGGGTGTTATTCATGGGGAGTGTTCTATCTCCTCTATTGTTTCCAGCTGTTGCCACAGCTGTGCCAATGAACTATAAATGAATCCTCCTTGTCCCACAGGAGTGGAGTGATAGTAGGGTTGCCAGGTCCCCTCATGTTCCCACTGGTGGTGGTGCAGAGACTTGGCACTCATCTTTTTCTTTATGCATGTTCCTGTGGTTGCTTAACGCTGTCACTTCTAGGAAGTGAAATCATTGCACAGGGACCGGGACCTGTATGATGATGTCACTCCTGGGAGTGATGTTGTCGTGCTGCTCCAGGAGCACACTTGGGAGAACTGTTTCCCTGCCTTTCACCCACCACTGGCAGGTGAGTGGGGGGGGGGGACAGAGGATGGGAATGGGGAATCCCCACCCCCAGTGGGGAACCTGGCAGCCCTCTGCAATAGCTAGGGAACAAACATGAGTGCCGCAGTGGGGATAAGATCATGTCCACTCCTAGCACATCTCCAAAGCTGAAATGTTCCTTTACTCAAATGTTAAGTTCCTTATACCAAATTCCAATAACCACAGTACAGCAGTTCTCTACAGGCTACAGTTTTGTGACAAATATGAAAATCAACATAAAAACTGAATTGTCAGGCTATGGGTGACAGGATATGGTAGACAGATCCCTGGACCATTGCAGCAAGACGCAGGTTCTTGGTTAAATGGTTTTTATTCAGAAATCAGATCATTTCCACATATATGTCCATAGAACTGCTCAGAAGCAAGAAAGCATCTAAGCAGTACACGTTCCTTGACAGGAATAGAAACTTGAAGAAAGTACGTCTCTAAATACCCAATCACTCCCCCCTCCCAACTAAACCACAGGTTTGCGCGGGAAATGTTCTGGGAATTTCTCTTCCAGGGTTTATACATCAGCCTAGACAGGACAAAAGACATAAGATTAAACTGTAACATTTTAGATAGTGCAAGGTCGCTTCTGGGAGCTTCAAAGGAAGGAGATAAGCCAGCTGTGTTCTCAGGATGCTTATGAAATGAAAGTGATGGTTAAGGCATTTGCAAAATGACATTAAGGTACAGCATTAGCAATGGTTCAGTATTAGCATTGGCATGGATGGGGCTCAGACGTGACAGAAGATAGATTCTTACCAGAATATTAAAGTATTGCTAAGTAATTCACAAAAAATATAATACTAAGAATATAGCCAGTATCTATACTTAAAATAAGAGGCAAAAAAACTTTGAAGGACTTGGCAAAGAAATGAATCTTTGAAGTAGGTCTAGCAATATCAAAACTTTCATTAATATAGAAAGAGAACATTAATCATTTTTCAGTGCATTTATCAGATTGTGAACAACCTCTATGAATGTATTTTTAAACCATTTGAATGCTATTATTCTTTCTACTTTACACTTCAAAATTTGTAGGCAACCTCCATCAAACAGTAAACTCTTAAAGAGTGTTTTTTTCAAAATGAGAAGGGCTTCTTTACTGTTAGATAATATTTATTTGAATCGATACTTTGTGTTAAAACATCTTTGATCTCAGTTGTTGGGAGAAAGATGGGGTTGTAGATATTCTTAATAAATTATATATATCTATAAATTGTACTAAACTAATTCAGATCTTGGTACATAGTACATTTCCATTCTGCTTCTCCTCTGAAAAGCTTACCTCACAACAACCCTCTGAGTTAAGTTAGCCTAAAACAGCAAGTGGCTCCGAGACATCTAGTGAGCTTCATGGTTTAACTTTGGTCTCCTGTATACCCAGTCCAATACCCTATCACTACACCACAGTGGTTGAGCTCTCCATGACATTGTCCCCAGTACAATTCTCACCTCTGCCAGGAACAAACCTCCATCTTTCAGCCTCCCATCTACAACCATGCAATCCTATATAGAGTTACCCCAATCTAAGCTTTTTGATTTCATTGGGATAAGAACTAGAGAAACTGTGAATAAGATCACACTGATCCTCTCTCTGTGTGTGTGTGTGTGTGTGTGTGTGTGTGTGTGTGTGTGTGTGTGTGTGAGTGAGTGTGATGTGCTGTCAAGTCACCTCTGACCTATGGCGACCCTATGAATGAAAGCTCTCCAGAATGTCCTATCATTAACAAACTTGCTCAGATCCTACAAACTGGAAGATGTTGCTTCTTTTATTGAGTCAAGCCATTTCATTTTAGGTCTTCCTCTTTTCCTACTGTCTTCCGCTTTTCCTAGCATTATTGACTTTTTCAGACAATCTTGTCTTCTCATGATGTGACCAAAGTACGATAGCTTTAGTCTTGTCATTTTAGCTTCTAGGGAGAATTCAGGCTTGGTTTGATCCAGTACCCACTTATTTGTCTTTTTGGTTGTTGATGGTGTCCGCAGAACTCGCCTCTAGCACCACATTTCGAATGAATCAATTTTCTTCCTGTCCACCTTTCACATCCATACATAGTAATGGGGAATACCTGACCTACTATATAAGGACTAAGGAGATCATGTGTATAAAAGTACTTCCAACACAGAGAACTTGTGGCCAACATGGTCATAAGACATAAGCATTCCTAAGAGGTCTTCAGTGTGGGAGCTACGGCTCAGGACTGGAGGCTGTGAGGCTATGGTTGTAGCGTTCATAGCAAGCTAAGGCACTCTTTTGCTGTGCTGAATGTCTGTTGCCATCACGCTCACACTATAAAATAATAGGTGTGTGCAGACTTTTGGCACCTAATTTCACAGCCATCCAAATGCTCTCAGGATCCACCTAAGGGAATCATCCCTAATAGTTTTGGACCATTTCTGAAGGGCCAGTCCAAACCATTTTGCTGTTTCAACTGTCTCCTCACATACACTTGCGGAAGTATGCACCAGCATTCCTTGCAATGCTGAGATACAATTCTTGGATTGTGCATGGTTATAGATGATGTGACAGTTGCAACAGCCCAGCATTCTGTATAGTATTGTGTGTGTCTCAGATCATTTGCTGCATCATTACATCCCAAAAATAGATGGCTGCCCCAAGAAACTGCAGGTGGGACAGTTTGCATTCTGGCACACTGCTCAACATGCTGCCTTTACAGCAAGGTTTAATTCATGTAATTGTGCTTCTCTATAACTGCAGGTTAAGCAATAACAGTAGTATTAAAAATACCCACAGGTACATCTGTAGTGATCACTTGTAACTGTAATTATGCACATACAGAATACTGAGATCTAGAGAGATTTCATATCCTACTACCCCAAATGCTACAGGCTATGGGGAAAGGATGTGGCAATTAGAGACTGATCGATCGCTATAATAAGAAACAACTGTGAGAGCAATAGCTATTGCCAGGCTGGGATCCCATCAGGACATGAGGAAGAAAGTGCAGCGCTGATATTGCATCTGTCAGCCTGCCTGCCATTGCAACATCTGCTGAGGCTTTCTACAAAAACTGCAACATCTATTTGCACTGAGTCTGCAGGTGATAATGCCTACATGGATGGTTCATAAGGGGGGGAAGGGGAAACATGCCAAGGAATCTAAGTTGCTTCCTTTAAAAAAAAAAAAAGCGAGGCTTATGTGTCCTTGGAGTCTCTCGATTTTTATATATATGGAAAGACTTAGGGGGAGGGAGAGATATTCCAGCAATTAAACTGGCAATTTAACTGGAGACAGAAAATATGGATTCTAAAAATCGATTTCAGTCAGTACTCTGCACCATGAAGCTATAAATATCATATAAATATTACTATCTATTAGGAAAATACTAGCAATAATTGGCAGCAGTATTGAAAATGACCCAGATGTTACTGCTTCAATTAGGGGGGTGCAAAATGAAAAAAATGAGCCAGAAATATATTCAGAAATAGTTTCTTAAAGCTGCTTCCAGAACAGTGAAACAAATCTGGGAAGCCGTGTTATAACAGCATACTCCCACCCCAAATTTTGTGAGCTTCATTTTGGTTTTGTACCTTGCAGTAGCAGCACCAGCAAAGACTAGAATGCAAAGAGGTTCCTCCCAAGTAATACAACCAATTTAAAGGTGGAAAACCAGACATGGAGGATGGCAAAAATAAGTCAAAAAAGTGGAAAACAATGAAGGTTGAAGTGCATATATTGAATATATTATGCTGAGTATGCATAACCTTCTATACACTCATTCTCAATATACTATACAAATCCATTAACTATTCCAAAAAGATAGAAAATTCAATAGGTATTCTTTACATAGCCATTAATTATTCCAGACAAATAGAATATTCAACAGGTGCAGCGGAAAACTCCAGCTGGGAAGACTTCCAACAAGTAAGCCTCCACAGTAGAACATTGTCGGAAACCAGGTAAGTACTATATATTTATATTTTCATATTCATGTCCTTTATGTTGACTTTCTTTTCTATTCTTATATTGGTATATTCATGTCCTTTACGTTGACTTTCTTTTCTGTTCTTTTTAGGTGGCACCAGTGAAGTCGGGATGTCAGAAGACGCTCCCGAGTCGCCCAACATTCAGGGTCGGCAGGAAACATCAGGTTTCCTTTTGGAAGTCTTCCTGTTGGAAGCTTACCTGTTGGATGTCTTCCCAGTTGGAGTTTTCCACTGCACCTGTTGAATTTTCTATTTGTCTGGAATTTTCTATTGTTTTGGAATAGTTAATGGATTTATATAATATAGTGAGAATGAGCGTATAGAAGGTTATGCAGACTCAACATACTTAATATGTTCAATATATTCACTTCAACCTTCATTGTTTTCCACTTTTTTTGATTTATTTTTGCCATCCTCCACACAGGAAAGAGATCTTGGAGTCATGGTGGATAACTCACTGAAAACATCCCTCTGTTATAGTTCAATTAACACAAAAAATCTCTGTTAGGAATTATTAAGAAAAGGAATGAAAAAATAACTTCCAATATCATAATGCCTTAACCAAGGCTGACCTTGCTTAGTTTCCAAGATCTGACAAGATTGGGCTTGCCTGGGCTATCCAGGTCAGAATACTTCCTGAAAATAAAAGTTAGCAACTAGAGAGAAAGTTTCTAGCCTAGAACTTTGCATACTGGGTTAGTTTTTCACTTAAAGGGAAATATTAATGTGGGGGAACAAGCATATGTCTCAAAGTTAACAGAAAATTTACCTAAAATGCTAATTTTTCCCTACAAAGGAAGGCTTCAGAGGCTGAAGTTCTTTGGCTATATAGAAGAGACAAAAAAAATAACTCAAGATACACAACAGAGGATTACAGAATTAGAAAATATGAGGCAATATGGAATAAAGAATATTTCAAATCTCTAGAACTCTGGTTTCTCAGCTGAGCATAAAAGGAACTTAAAAATGCATCAGCAATTTTTTTATTTTTAAACACAAAAAAAGAAAGACTGAGACTCAAGGTGCCTCCTTTTCAGTGTAAATAAAGTTTGCTTTTGTGCCTAGCTTAAAAAAGAAAAGAAAAACAGATGCTGGAGTTATTCCACTTTGTGCAAGTTTAACAGGAAAATTCCCCACGCACTCATCCAGCAGAGGCTTAGTATATATCTTTGTGAGTAAAATTAATTAGCTTGTCTATACAATTTAACATGCTGTTAAGAAGATGGGACAATTGCCTATAAGTTATTTCAGCAAATGTCAAAGGAAATCCTCCACACAGATAGTTCACCATTTCCACCTCTATTATTTATTAATTTCATTGCCAATGCATATGGTCACCAGAGGCCGCTACTTAGTTAATACATAGCATTAATAATAGATGGAGGAGAAATCTGAAAGAATACAGTCCTCTGTATCAAAGACCAATAATGGTCTTTAAGAATACTGCGCAAGGTGATTCCATCAGGATCCAGGCTGCCCTGTCCATTATATACAATAGCAAAGGTCCTTAGAAATTATCTGGGCAAATATTAATTCAAAGTCCATTGGCCCTTTAAAGACATTTATTCCAGTATAAACTTTTATGAGTCAGAGCTCACTTTCTCAGATACTGTGTGAAGAAAGAAAATAATTTTCCTCGTTTTTGCAGAAAATTATAGGAGGGGGGGGAGGTGAGAAGAGGCCCTAGTGCAGTAAATCAGATTCTCTGTGTGGACTATTTTGAGATATCCTGGATGATTGATAGTTATGTATTATTTCCCAAAAAGTTTTTCTAATATTCCAATACACCAGAACAAGCCTCTCATAGTTAACCATTTGCACAGGGTACCTTTTTTAATTCCAACAAACTAGTTTATTCAGATCAGTCTCTGATATGCAGCCCTGCAAATTACACCATGTCCTGTGCTTTTTAAAATCCAACATGAAACAGTGGTGAGTTCAAATTCTTGCTCATCACAGAGCTCAGCTTAAACAGCTTCACAAGGCTATTTTGAGGTTACAATGAAGGAACCATGTACGCCACCCTGAACTTGGAAGTAGGATGAATAAAAAGCATTTTGCTCATCTTGTACTGTTTCTATTTAAGTCATTTAAAAATGTATTTGAAAATGACTCTATTTCAATATAAGTAATATGACCATTTTGTACTAAGGATTATTGTTTATAGTATGGAGGTATACCTCTACTATCCCTGTAATGACCCCAATTTCTGTTCCTTTAGAGTCTTTTAATGCCATTTCCTTTCAAGGGGAGAAGGAGGATCCAGGCCTCAGCACAGAGCTTTGCATGAAGAAGGTCCCAGGTTTAATCCCCAGTTTCTCCAGTTAAAAGGATCAGCTGGTGAGTGATGTGAAAGACCTCAACCTTAGATCTTGGATCTTGGAGAGAGACAAGGGGCGGCCGGCTTGATGGATCAGTCTGACCAGGGGCTAACTATACATTTTCCTCATGCCTTCACCAGGTCTTCACAATCAAACATACATTGTGAGTTCCTTGCTGGGACCTTAATTTTCTGTTTTCCGAACCTGAAATGGCCTTAAGGTGCTATCATATCATATATATCATATATATCATATATATCATATATATCATATCATATCATACAGGAGGACTATTTACTCAGGTCATAGACCTGTGTTGTAAGAAATGGCCTTACAGATGTCATGGAAAAGTACAGGGACTGTAGAATTATTTCCCAAACATCCTATTGTTAACAGCCTTGCTCACATCTTGCTAACTGAAAGCTGTGGCTTCCTTTATTGAGTATAGCTGTCTTAGTTTGGGTCTTCCTCTTTCCCTACCGGCCACCTTTCGTAGCATTATTGTCTTTTCCAAAAAGATAGACCAAGATAGGTAGCCGTGTTAGTCTGTCTGTAGCAGCAGAAAAGCGCAAGTGTCCAGTAGCACCTATAGGACTAAAAAAAATGTGGAGGGAGAAGAGCTTTCAGTATCTGGAGAAGCGAACTAAGACTCATGAAAGCTCATACCCTACCACAAATTTTGTTCGTCTTATAGGTGCTACTAGACTCCTGGTATTGGCTTTTCCAGTGAGTCTTGTCTTCCCATGATGTGACCAAATTACTATAGTCTCAGTATTGTCATTTGAGCTTCTAGGGAGAATTCAGGTTTGATTTTTGGCTTTTCTGCATGTTTTTTTTTTCCCATCAGTTTTGGCCCCATACAGCCTCGATGTATCTCCTGAGTTCTGCACACATAGTCAAAATACCTTGGTTCAGTCTTCAAATTGCCTCCCATACTCATTCAAGTTCTGCGTAGCAGGGCTGGATCTATGGTTGCCAGGGTCCAGGGCAACCGTAGTCAGGCTTTATGCGCGCGCGCTCCTGGCGCTGCATGATGACATCACTCCTGTGATGTCATCATGCTGAGGCGCCCCACCCCCCATCCCCATGGCAAGCCGGCTGTCCTGGCGCGCCGCGGAGCTGGTGGCAGCGCGAGTGGCTCGTAGGCTGCCTGCGCCGTTCACCTGCCCCACAGGACAAGGGGCGGCCGGCTTGCCGCTCGCCCCTTGTCCTGGGGAAAGGCGAACAGCGCGGGCGGCCTCCCAGCCACCCACACTGCCTTTTGCCTTTCCCGCAAGCTGGCCGCCCCTTGTCCTGCGGGAAAGGCAAAAGGCAGCGCAGGTGGCTGGGAGGCCGCCAGCGCCGTTCGCCTTTCCCCAGGCGCGCTCCCGGGGCTGGCAGCGCACTCCTGGGGCTGGCAACTGCACCCGGCGCCCCCTCTTTGGCAGCGCCAGGGCAGACTACCCCCCCTGCCCCCCCCCCCCGTCGATCTGGCCCTGCTGCATAGTAACAGGCAGCATCTGCTGCAAAATTAGTTTTCCCCCAGGTTTTCTGTGATTTTTCTCCCTGGGCATATATCCCATTTTTTTAACTGGCAAAGTTTGGTGTAGTGGTTAAGAGCACGGGACTCTAATTTGGAGATCCAGGTTTGATTCCCCACTCCTCCACTTGAAGCCAGCTGGGTGACCTTGGGCTAGTCACAGTTCTCTGGAGCTCTCTCAGCCTCACCCACCTCACAGGGTGTTTTGTTGTGGGGATAATAATAACATACTTTGTAAACCACTCTGAGTGGGCATTAAGTTGTCCTGAAGGGCGGTATATAAATCAAATGTTATTATTATTATCAAATGTTATTAAAAGACTGCTTTTCTGAAGAGCAGAATGTTTCCTTCAGTGAAAGCCCTGGCCCTGCATTTTGCACTCCCCTTTAGCCCCCTGCACCCTGATTGGTTAAACAGCAATGTGCATCCACATCCTATCCTCCCCTTTCTTCCCCTACCACTCTCAGCCCTCATCCTTAAAAAAATAATAATAAAATGCCACCATTGTTTGTTGCATGTTCTATGTGCACACTAACCTCAGCAGTATAAAGTAAATCAGCTTCTCACCAGCACAAACTAGTTAGGATGATATTTTGTATAGGAGACTCTGTGTTTCTCTGTGAATCAAAACCCACTGGAAGGGAGCACATGGGAAAGTCCTTGATCTAGAATCCACTTGTTTCCCTTTTTGGCTATCCATGGAATCCGTAAAACTCTCCTCCAGCACCACATTGCAACTGAATCAACTTTCTTCCTATCAACTTTGTTCACTGTCCAACTTTCACATCCATACAGAGTAATGGGGAATATTCTGGCAGCCTCACTGACCCTTCCTTGCCCTCCGGGGTGCCATGGGGTAACTAGTGACAGTTCAAGTCTCTGCTTGGCACATGCCATCCAAAGGGTGTCCCACCAATCCCCAGCAACACATCCATATCCTTAAGGATCTTTTCTAGTTCCTTCATGGCTACCCTTCCAAGTCTCAATCTCCTTCCAATTTCTTGGTTGTAATCTCGATCTTGGTTGAGTAAACTAAGCTATTGGATACCATCTGTTTGTGTAGATGTGCTTCATGTTGTTTAATACTAATGTTTTGTTGGTTAATACTAATGTCAAACTACTAATGTTTTGTTTCTGCAATGTTTCATATCTGTATTCAGGTCTATGCTTGTTTTCAAATTTCTTGCAATTCGTACACGATTGTATTTTTAATTGAATGACATAGACTGACACAGATTGAATGACACAGATGATTTTTAATTGAATGACACATTGATGATAGATAGACAGATGGACGGACGGACGGATAATAGGCAGGCTATTGGGGGAAACTTACATGTAGCCCATAAGGACATGAAATTTCAGGTCAGGAAAAGGGCACAGGTGGAAGCATCAGTAAACTCTCCCCGTGAATCGTGGTCCCTATACAAACTAGCCCATGCATGCTTCGGAATAAAGTTCCCAACATGGAACTTGCAATATGTGTTTGATTGAAACATAAAATGTGATCAGGCCTTCCAAGTAACTAGTGTCACGTCTTCCTGTGTTCAAAACCTCCCAGACGTTCCTGCAGGGGCTGGATTCAAAGGATGGCCTCCAATGACACAAACTTCATCATGGCTGAAACCATGGATTAGCCAAGTGAATTCTTTTCTTTGCTCTTAATGGGGGGAAAGAGCAGTGGATTTCTCTTATCACTACGATCTTTTCACATTCCCATGACAAAATGATGTGGTACCTTCTGAGACAGTGTTCCTCTTGTGTAACTGCCACCGCTGCGGCAAAGTGATGCAGTTGCCAGATCAGGGCAACTCTGGTATGATCTCCTTCCCAACCTTAATCTGCCACAGCTTTTCTGTGTCCAAGGGCTGTGTGCGCTCTCCAAGCCCTCTAGCTGCCTCCTTCATTGTGGTGGGTTCACATAGATCCCAGCACAGGTCCTGGGGTGTGCAATAGTAAAACAATTCAAAATACAATGGGGGAAAGGTTGGATCAAGATGGAACAATATGTGGCCTCTCCTATATGTGGATTCTTCCTATATGTGGGCTCTCCTTCTTTGGAGGTTTTTAAACAGAGGCTAGATGGCCATCTGACAGCAATGCTGATTCTGTGAACCTGGGCAGATCATGAGTGGGATGGCAGGAAGGGTTATATCAGGGCTTAGTTCTCGTGGCCTTCTTACATGCCCAGGGTAAGGCCGATCGCCACCTTGGGGTCAGGTAGCAATTTTCCCCAGGCCAGTTTGGCTAGGGATCCTGAGAGTGCATGCCATCTTCTGGGCATGCAGAAAAAGTCACTGGGTGTATGTGGAAGGTGGGGGAAAGTATTTGTGAATTTCCTGCATTGTGCAGGGAGTTGGACTAGATGACCCTAAAGGTCCTTTCCAACCCCAAGATTCTATGATTCTATGTGGAGAATTCATGAAGTACAAAGTAACGCAGGTTTTAGGAAATTTTGTACATTTTTGTCAGCTAGGACCATAATGTACAGCAGGGTTAGATGTATCTGCAAGGTTGTGTTCAAAATTTTTGGTTTTAGATAAACAGTAATTGCAGCTATGGAAGAAAAAAGAACTATCGCACGGGGAATAAAACTAAGTGAACCGATTGTTTTCCATACATTTCCATCTTTTTTAAAAATCATTCTATGCACAGATCAGTGAATCATCTCCATTGTTATGAAAGTTCAAAGAACAGATAATGTAAATGCTGACTATTCTTTTTATAGAAAGTCCAAAGCTGACATATGGCAGAAACATAAACTTCCTTTACCATTTTTTCTTAAAATGACTAATACGGAAGGGTATTTTGGAAACACATGGAAAACAATCGCATTACATATATGTGGCTAAATTTGTGATTTTACATCCTGCACTCCCCATTAAAAACTATACAAGATGGAAAGCAAATATGATACTTAAACCATAAAACTATTTTTCAATAAAAAAAATTATAAAAAGAGAAATGAGAACATAAAACAAACTGTTAAGACAATAGCACACAATAAAACTACAGCCTCTTGCTTATCATAAAACTAGACAGTACAATCTTAAACCAGACAAAAGCATTTATTTGTTTGTTAGTATCTATCTATCTATCTATCTATCTATCTATCTATCTATCTATCTATCTATCTATCTATCTATCTATCTATCTATTTATTTTTATACCACTTCTTTTCAATTAAGAGATTGAAGTGGGTTCACAACAAATACATCAGTTAAAAACCAATACAAAACATAACATAATATTCAAAAAAGCAACAACGTGGTACTCATTCTAGTCCTAACTCAAGGCTATAAAACCCTGCAGGTAACATAAAATTTAGTAATCATGCTGCCTCAGAATAATTTTTTTTTAAATTTTAAATACCAAAAACATGCTGGAATAGTTTTGCCTTGCCAAGTTTCTGAAACATCAACAGGGCCCACTGGGCACAAGCGCCTTACAACAATGCATTCCTGAGGGAGAGGGCCACAATTGTAAAAGCCCTCTTCCTGGTGGAAGAAAGTCGTGCCACCCTGGGACTAGGAACCACCAGCAAGCCCTGTAAAGATGACCAAAGGGGGCAGAGGGGTTCATAACAGGAGAGGCAGACCTGAAGGTATGAGGGTCCCAGACTGTGAAAGCCTTTAAAGGTGAGGACTAGACATTGGCACGAACCAAAAAATTTAACGAACCAGCGGTTCGTGGTTCAGTGCCGACGACAAATCCAAACCAGTGAACCACAACAAACATTTCCCGCTGACAAACCGGTTTGAGGTTCGTGGGCATCAGAACGGCCCCCATTGGACTTAGAGAGCCCATATTCCCAGGGAGTGTTTAGCAGGCTCTCCTCCAGCCAGCACCCAAGTTTGGTCAAGATTGCAATAGGGATCTTGGAGTTATACCCTCTCCAATCTGAGGCCCCCAGGAAACTCCCATTTGATACAATTAGAGCCACCAATTGACATTGGCCCAGTGTACAAGGGGTTGGCCATCAGAACTGCCTATCAGGGTTTGCAGGGATGAGATTGGAGTGCCCATGGCTACAGAACACCCCCCTTCCCCCTCCCCCCGGGTGTCTTCTCCCATGTAACCAATTGTAACCAATTTGCAGCTCCATGGTTGGAAGGAAGACCTGCCAATCAAGGTAAGCTGGGCTTCGATTCGGGTTTCCAGGGCAACAGAAGGAGCGCAGACAGAGTTCAGGCATTCCCCCAGCTCCGTTTCCAAGGGAATTGATTGATGGTGCCTGACTGTCTGGTTACACAAACCACAGGCAAATGCAATGAACCAGGCTTCCAACGAACGCTGGTTCGTTGGCCATGGAACCTCACAAACCGCCGGTTCGCGAACTGACGATCAGGCGGTTTGTGGGGTTTTTTGGTTCATGATGCGGTTCGTGCCCATGTCTAATGAGGACCAACACGTTGAATTGGATTTGGAGACTAATTGGTAACTAGTGTAGCTGCTTCAAAACTGGTGTTATATGAGCTGACTATGGTGACTTGGTCAATAATCTAGCACCTGCATTCTGCACCACCTGAAACATCTGGAGCATCTCCAAGGGTATCCCTACATTGGGTGAGTTACAGCATTTTAAATGAAAGGTGACTGTCTCCTAGATCGATGCGGCAAGGTCGGACTGAGATCAATGCTCCCTCAAAGGTGTGCAGTGTTGTGAGCCAAAAATTTATTTTGTGAGCTGACTTGCATAAAAGTTTTGAGAGCACCTTTTTTAAAAAAATTGCAGTCTACAAACACACAAAAATACAAACATATAAACATTTGACTACCACGTAAATCACTTTGTAGAAGCTTGTAACCATAACCTTATAAATATGAGAATTAATTTTTTTAACTGTATTTTAAGCATGTTTTTAAGAGTGTTTTATACATTATACCTGTAAACAGAATCAAGTCACTTTTTATTAAGGAGGCTGTTTCAATTTAACTTCTCTCTTCTTCCTTTCTCTGTTTTCCAGAACTTGAAAGCACTGGTTGTGCGTATTGTATTGATATTGAGCCACAGGAGCCTGGAGCAGAGGGTCCAGAGGAGTTAGCCATATTAATCTGTAGTAGCAAAATAGTAAAGAGTCCAGTAGCACCTTTAAGACTAACCAACTTTATTGTAGCATAAGCTTTCAAGAGCCACAGCTCTCTTTGTCAGATGCATCTGATGAAGAGAGCTGTTGCTCTCGAAAGCTTATGCTACAATAAAGATGGTTAGTCTTAAAGGTGCTACTGGACTCTTTACTATGGAGCATAGGGGAATCTGGGAGGAAAGCTACTCATGTGAAAAATGTTCCAAGCCAAACAGGACTGAGAAAGAACGGGGTGAAAGGGCCAGATTATAAAATACAGGACAGTCTTCTCTGGCAGCAGAGTCAAGGAAGAGGGGATATGGGCAAGTCAAAGAGAATAGAGATGCTGCCGCTGAATAGGATCCAAACTTTATTGGAGCAAGAAGGAAAGGGGAAGGGAGCCAAGATCCACAGCAAAGGGCCCAAGGATGATGCACCTGCTGGGTTTTGAAGCCAAGCCATCCTTGGCCCCTTGCCTTGCTCCCCTGGGATTATTCCCCCCACCCCAGCCCCCTCTCTCCACCACTGCCACCAAATGAGAGACCAGGGAGAGTGGGTCTGTTTGGAATTTCACATGCCTTCCTTCTCTCAGAATGCTAAACTTATAGTGCAACCCTCCTCAAGCCAGAGGTGTTTGTTGGTGAGGCAGATCATGAGATTTCCTATTATGAAGAAAGGAGGGAGAATGAGAAAGAGATGGAGAGCTAGTTTGGTGCTTTCAACAAGCTACTGAAGGTGCATTTTACTTCAATTTAAACAAAAGGTGTCAGCTTTATGCAGGCAAAAGAGAGGGGGAGAGAGATTGCTCAGAGAAATGCTCTGATGCTCAAACTCAAAGGTGGCAGAAGAAGAATTTCTCCTACATATGCAGAAGGGGAGTAGGCTTGCCAGTCTTCTGGTGGTGGCTGAAGATCTCCCTGAATTACAACTGATCTCCAGGCAACAGAGATCTCTTCCCCTGGAGAAAATAGCTGCTTTGGGGGGTGGGGTATCTCTATTGCACTATACTCTGCAAAGGTCCCTCCCCAAACTCTGCCTTCTCCAGGTTCCACATCCTAAATCTTCAGGAATTTCACATCCTTCACCAACAGGCCCTCAGCGTCACAGGCCAAGCCCGCCCTGGCGCCATCCTGTGCCATCCTTCATCCCTGGGCCCTCAATGTCATGGGTGAGGCCTGCCCCGGCACCATCCTGTACCATCCTTCATCCCCAGGCCCTCAACATCGTGGATGAGGCCTACCCTGGTGCCATCCTATGCCATCTTTCATTCCCGGGACATCATTGTTGCAGGCCAAGCCTGCCCCGGTGCCATCCTGTACCATCCTTCATCCCTGGGCCCTCAACGTCATGGGTGAGGCCTGCCCCAGCACCATCCTGCACCATCCTTCATCCCCGGGCCTTCATTGTCGCAGGCCAAGCCTGCCCCAGTGCCATCATTCACTCCGGGCCCTCACCATCACAGGCCAAGCCTGCCCCAGTGCCATCCTTCATCCCCAGGCCCTCATTGTCACAGGCCAGGCCTGTCCCGGCGCCATCCTGTGCCATCCTTCATCCACGGGCCCTCAGCGTCACAGGCCAAGCCCACCCCAGCGCCATCCTGCTCCATCCTTCCCCCTGGGCCCTCAGTGTTGCAGGCCAAGCCTTCCCCAGCGCCATTCTTCATCCCTGGGCCCTCAGTGTTGCAGGCCAGGCCTGCCCTGGTGCCATCCTGTGCCATCCTTCACCCCAGGACCTCAGTGGTGCAGGCCAAGCCTGCCCTGGTGCCATCCTTCACCCCAGGCCCTCAGAGGCACGGGTCAAGCCTACCCCAATGCCATCCACATCCTTACCATTCAGATGGCACCAGCTGAGCAGGAAGTCAAGGCCATCAGGGAAGAATCATCACTACACTCCCGAAGCAATCATGTGTGCCAAGAGGTAATATTCCGTGAGCAATTGCACACAAGTGCACACTAGAGGGAACACTGACTGAGATAGATATGGGGAAAGTTTTCAGGTCTGGTGAAGATGAAAAAACTCCATTCTAGCCACCATGGACTCCTGTTTGTTTACAGAAAGCTTAGAAGCAAGCCAAACCCCAAACTCTTCATGGACTCCATAGCAGAAAGCTGGGCTCTGTTCAGTAAGGGAAGTGACAAATTAATCCACCAGTAAAGCTAGAAAGATCCCCCAGAATTGCTCAACTAGTGGTGGCCATTTTCTCTGGCACAGGAAACCTTCCCCTGATACTTTCAGATAGGTGGCCCCACACCCACCTCCTCACTGGAATATAAAGGCGCAAGGATCTCCATTTCTCCCTATATCTGAAGAAGCTTTAACTCTTGAAAACTTATACCCTGAAAATCATGTTGGTTTCAGAGAGCCAATCTACAAATGATGAATTACACGAGGACTGCATGTGAAGAGAATCGCAATGTTAGCTGGGAAGCTGAGTTTTAAAAGAAATCAGAAGGCTTTGTCAAATTCCCCTCTATACAGAACCGGGGAGATCGTGCCTCAGAGGGTTTGTTAATTTCCTCTTCACCTCCTAGAACAGGAGATGAAACTGACAGAGCCTTTGGGAGGCAAAGAGGAAATTAACAAACCCTCTGAGGAGTGATCTCCCCTGCTCTGTAGAGAAAGAAAATTGACAAAGCCTTCCAATCTCTTTTAAAACTCAGCTTCCCGGCTAACACTGTGACTCCCTTCACGTGCAGTCCTCATGTAATTCATCATTTGTAGCTTGGCTCTAAGGTGCCACTAGACCCAACTTCTGCGGGTCCCCTTATACTGAAACCTTTAAGCATCCTCTGAAATTGATACTGGTTTCATTTTTTAAAAAGTTATGTACAGCCACGTACATTACGTGATTTCAGAAACTGAGCCAATACTGGCTCCGTGGGATGCTTTGAGCATCAAACATGAGCTTTTGCAAGCTCAAGCCCTCACTATCCCAGCAAGACGGAAACATGGTAAGGGTTCCAAGAAACCGATGTGGGTGTACAGAGAGCTCCAGAATAAGCTAAGGGAGAAAAAGGAAATGTTCAGGAAATGGACAGAAGAACAGACCTCTAAAGAGGAATTACTAGGTCCTGCAGATCAGCCATCAGAGAGGCCAAAGCTCAGTACGAGCTGGGTCTGGCCAGGAGGGCTCGCTACAATAAGAAAAACTTCTACAGATATGTGAGAAGCAAACACAAGGTAAAAGAGGCAATTGGACCGCTGTTGGGAGTAGATGGAGAAACTCTGATGCAGGACAGAGAAAAAGCAGACAGGCTTAATGACTTTTTTGCCTCTGTTTTCTCCCTGAAGAACTCAGGCACATCTAGAGATAGTAGAAAATGTGGCAGGACACCTGAGTGGCTAATTGACATTGACAGAGAGGTTGTGGAGAGGCATCTGGCTGCATTGGATGGATACAAATCCCCTGGGCTGGATGGGGTGCACCCAAGAGTGCTGAAAGAACTTTCTAGAGAACTTGCAGAACCCCTGTCCATCATCTTCAAGGCCTCCTGGAGGACTGGGGATGTGCCACAAGATTGGAGAAGAGCAAATGTTATAGCATTCTTTAAGAAAGGGAAGAAGGATGACCCGGGAAACTACAGGCCGGTCAGTCTGACTTCTGTGGCTGGGAAGATATTAGAACAGATTTTAAAGGGATCAATCTGTAAGCATCTGAAGGACCGCTCGGTGATCCAGGGAAGTCAGCATGGTTTTGTTCCTAACAGATCTTGCCAGAGCAACCTGGTTTCCTTCTTTGATCAAATGACCAGCTTACTGGATCGGGGGAACTCTGTTGACCTGATTTATCTGGATTTCAGTAAAGCTTTTGATAAGGTCCCCCATGGCATTCTGATGGGCAAACTGGAAGACTGTGGACTGGACTATAGGACAGTTCAGTGGATAGGGAACTGGTTAGAGGACCACACTCAAAGAGTGGTGGTCAACGGCATTTCATCAGATTGGAGGGAGGTGTCCAGTGGGGTGCCACAGGGCTCGGTTTTGGGCCCGGTACTTTTCAATATTTTTATCAATGATCTGGATGAAGGAGTGGAAGGGCTGCTCATTAAATTTGCTGATGATACCAAATTGGGAGGGGTAGCAAACACCCAAGAAGATAGAATTAAAATTCAACAAGACCTGAATACTCTGGAGAAGTGGGCAGCTGTGAATAGGATGCAATTCAACAAAGACAAGTGCACATTATTACATCTGGGCCACAAAAATGGGAAGCACAAATACTGGATGGGGGATACACTTCTGGGCAGTAGTATATGCAAAAGGGATCTTGGGGTAAGAGTGGACTGTAAACTAAATATGAGCAGTCAGTGTGATGCGGTGGCAAAAAAGGCCAATTCAATCCCGGGTTGTATCAAAGGGGCCATAGCGTCGAAATCGCAGGAGATCATAGCCCCTATACTGCCTTGGTCAGGCTGCACCTGGAGTATTGTGTGCAGTTCTAGAGGCCTGACTTCAAAAAGGATGTGGACAAAATCTAGAGGGTGCAGAGGAGAGTGACGAGGATGATCAGGGGTCTGGAGACAGAGCCCTACGAGGAAAGGCTAAGGGCCTTGGGAATGTTTAGTTTAGAGAAGAGGAGGTTGAGGGGGGGACATGATTGCTCTCTTTAAATATTTGAAAGGCTGTCATTTGGAGGAGGGCAAAGAGCTGTTCCAGTTGGCAGCAGAGGGTAGGACGCGAAGGAATGGGCACATTACATGCACAAAGGTACCGGCTGGATATTAGGAAAAACTTTTTCACAGTCAGAGTAGTTCAAAAGTGGAATCAGCTGCCTAGGGAGGTGGTGAGCTCCCCCTCACTGGCAGTTTTCAAGAAGAGGCTGGATGAATCTTTGTCAGAGATGCTTTAGGCTGATCCTGCACTGGGCAGGGGGTTGGACTAGATGGTCTGTATGGCCCCTTCCAACTCTATGATTCTATGATTCTATGAAGTGTGCTGACAGATGCACCCTGCTTATCTGCCATGTGTGCCTATTATACTCTGTATTGTATTCTGGGCCTCTGAGAATGTGTAAAGAAATATCTGTGTAGCTGTCTAACTGTAACTGTGACGCGCTTATCTTGCAGGTGGCTACTTTCACTTTCTCGACTGGCATGGGAAAGTGTCCTTGATGTCAGGATCTACTGTAGTCGTTTGCCTTTCTCTCCCTCCAGGTCCAGGTGTTGTTTTGACCGCGCTTTCCATGAGAGAGAATACTCTTATCTGTTTCTCCAGCCAGAGACCTTGACGGGCCAAGCCTTCCCACAGCAAAGTTCTCATCGCCATGGAAGATGGGGAGGAGGCTGGGAATGAGGGGTTTGCTGTATTACATGTTGTGCTTTCTTTTTTCATTCTCGACAATGACCGTGTTCAGCCAAGATCCTTTCTAGGCCTTGGAATATGGATACTTGTGTCAGAGCCTAGTCTTTCAATAAACCTTTTGAAATCAAGAAATTGTGCTTCTTGCAGAAGGGGGAGACGAACTCTAGATAACAGGGATTCCATAGTCTGACACTTGAAGTGCTGGTTGGAGCCGTATCTCCCTGAGACGTGAAATGAGCTCATCCTTGCCTTCTCCTCCCCTACCCCTGCCAACCTTCTAGGCCCTGCGTGCCTAAATGCTAACGGTCCTTATCCCAGGGCGGGAACCTTGCCCTATAACTAACATTGCTTTTCCCCTTTACGTCACTTCTGCCAATGCTGTAGTCTGAGTGCCCTGATACTGATGGATCTCTAATAAAGAAACTTTAACTGGACTCTGGAAGTGTCTGCAGTGAAGTAACTGGGGATCTAGCTGGCAGAGACTGACATGTGCAGGGGAAGGAAGCTACTGCTTCTGCTTGCATACGACAGTCACAAGGAGAAAAAATGTTCACATGAATCTGGGAGGCATAAAACTAGGGGTGTGCCCAAGGAAAAAAAGGAGCCAAAAATCACACAGAACTTGCTGGTTCAGCTTCTGGAATGCTGAACCAAATCTGGAAAATGAGGCTATAACAACTTCCTCCTGTCAAAAAAATTGCATGTTGTAGAGTACATAAGTACATTTTTTTCCAGCACTGCCTGGGCAATGGCATTGTAGGGATGAAAGATTTGTTTTGCACCAGGGAGGAGAGCAGCAGACAGCATGGAAGAGGCTGGATGAATACTTGTCAGAGATGCTTTAGGCTGATCCTGCACTGGGCAGGGGGTTGGACTAGATGGTCTGTGTGGCCCCTTCCAACTCTGTGATTCCATGATTCTATGATTCTATGGTGCCATTGCACCAGCGTTGCCCTCACTGTCACCATCCCTTTCTGTGCATTTTCATGCATAATACAAAGAAAGGCTGTCCCAGCAACATCCATTCTGATGTACACACACAGGTTTGAGGAGGGAGGGATCTTCTGCAGCCTCCAAAATCCTGGCTGCTGCAAAGGCTCATGTTATGCAGATTAGGGTGAAAATTGGAAAGAAAAAGCTATTATTAATGGAGACCAAGGAGGTCTCAGGGATGTGGAGCTGGTTAATGTCCATTCAGTGTTCTTCTGCTGCTGCTGTCCTTTGCTTATTTGCCATGATGCCAGGTCCACTCACTGTGATTTAAGAAGTCCTCCAAAGATAGTGGGTCACCAGGAGGACTTTTATCTTGTCCAGTAAGCCCAGGAAGGTCTTTGGGGGCTTTTCTGATTAATGTTGTTAACCTAGCATTAAATAACAGGAAGGTAGCAGGTGTGTATTGGACACTCACACACACACACCCAAGTCTTTCCGGATGAATGTTTGTTTGTTTGTTTATTTATGTCATTTATAGTCTACGTTTCTCATTGACACTCAAGGTGGATTACACAGTATGAGTTTAGTACAATCAGTATCAAGTACATTTCCATACATGTCAAGGACATTTCCATAAACAATGCCATAGGGTAAATATAAACAAGTTTACAAAGACATACTGATGGATATAGATTTGGAGGTTTTTTATATACTTGTTTTTATATACTAAACCTATGCTTTTTCAGTATTACATGCTTTGCACTTTTTCTATGCTCAGGACGGAGCCAAAGTAGTACTTGTAATGTAACCTGTAAGAATTTAACACTTGAAACAAGAAGACTTGAAACTCTGTAAGAACTGATATACTGCTTTTAGGGCTGCACTTATATTATATGTTATATTATTCTATAGATTCCAATAGAAATCAGTACCAGAGAGCCTTTTGTAGAAAACTGATTTGACGCAGCAAGCTGGTTTTGGCCACCTGTGGTATTATCTTCCTTAAAGCTGAGAAGAAACTGGGGAAAAGGGCACAAATAGGAAAACATCCCTTCCTATCCACAGATTTCAGTTATCAGAAGATACCAAGGCACCAGATTGAGACTCATTGGCGCCCTTGAAAGTATTATGCCCAGAAGAAAGTAGGTAAAAGGTTAGACATTGTCCTTCCAAAATGAGGGCAGAGGGGGAAAAAACTGTGAAGACTGGAATTCCCCCAAATAGAGGGCCCAGCCCAGAATTGCATCTTCAAATCAGAACTGACCCTAGATATGTTACGAGCCAATAAGATATCAAATATTAGAATATTGTAATATTGTTATGATTATCTGAAAGTATTAATTGCCTGTGCTTCTATTGTAATTTTGATGAGCTCCGGACACAAGGAGACCACCTACTCCTGTGAAAAAGGGGCTCCTCCATTGTTTAAATTAAACAATCATATATTGCTTCATTCTACAGGACTCCGTGGTGTGTGTCTCTTATTGTGATTGGCGAGAGGGACACCTAAGGCACAAGTTTGTGCATAACAATACCATTGGCAAGGATCCAATACTTATTCCATGTAGAAGGAACAATTTCATCCGATTTTTAATTTTGAGGCATAACAATGGGACTCTTTCATTCAGTTTCTTTTGTGACCCCAGTTCCTCATGTTTCCTTTTCATTCAATTCTGGGTTAACTGTTTAAGTCAGAAAGGGAGACTGGCAGCCACCAATGTCCTGTCTCCACTTTTACTAGAAAAAAATAGGGGGGGGGGGAACTGTTTTGCCATTGCATGCAAAAAAGCTGACCCAGAGTGTAGCCCCTCGAAAAGAAGAGTATGAGTTTCTGCATGAACAGCCAACACATGCACAACACGCAACATTCATGCATACGTAGCTAATATGCACACAAGGGATCGAAACTCATGAAACAAACCAAAAAAAAACTTGGATCAGGACCAAGCCAGCACCACTTCAGCTGGAATAAATGCAATTGTTCCATGACCCCCAGAACCAAAACTGGAATAGAGACCCAGAGAGATCCTAATTGATGTCATAATAGCAACACAAGTACCGGGAGACCAGGATCCCACCCACTTGATGTCATCTGAAAATTTCTTGGAACAGATTTCAAATGTGAAATGTGAAAAACGGCCTTAGTATTTCTTTAAAAAAAAAAACCTTTCCCATATTCTTGGCACTTGCTCAAGACAACATAGATCGTGCTTATGTATGAAATAAATCTGATGAGCAGGGGTGTGTGTGGACACGACTATAAATTTGCATCCATACTGTGGCTTAAAAGAACTTCAGGATTTATGACTTGCTGGATATATTTCATCCTGCTTTTCAACAAGCATTCTTTGCCAAGGAGCCTACCATTTCCTCATCAACCAGCTTGCATATGCTTGTTTTTCCCTCACAGAAAAATCAGCTTATGCACAGATCAAACAAAGACTCCTTGACATTGAGATTCAGAATCTCAGGAGTCTTGCAATAGGCAGATGTTCACCCCTAGGTTTGGGGGGTTTACCCCATGGGTATAGGGCAGAATATCTCACTTGTTTAGTGGCCCCACATTATCACAGAGCTTACTCGTTAGTTCGGTTTAATATGCTACCTTCTGCGATACTTTATGGGAGATTCCATAAAACGCCATATACTAACAGGTTATGCACTTGTGCTCAGCGAGACATAGAAACCCTGGAACATGTCTTTCTGTATTGTACTTATTACTGTGATATACGTCCCACGCTCATTGACCCGCTGTTGAGAGAGCAAATGAGAAAATCTGATAAATGTAAAGTTATCTTCCTATTGGCTACTCAGAACCAAAAAGTTATCGAAACTGTAGCTAAATTTTTGTATCTTGCATCTATGAGGCGAGTTGTGTATTTGTAGACTGAGTTCTGGTTGTGTCGAGTGTTTTTGTTAACATGGATGTAATGCCAATAAAGGTTGCTGAATTGAATATGCTTGTTTTTATTTTGTGTAATGTTTTGATTTATTGCTTACATTTTTGTTTCCGTTATGGAACAAGACAATTTCCATGTAATGTTTGATTCTACATTTTCCTCAGCTATGTCACAATGTTCTGTGCAACTCTAGCCCCAAAATACTGCTGGCCAAATTCTAAAAAGACATTCTTCAGTGTTTAAGAGTGTTTCAAAAGTTTGGATAACCTTAGGCTTATCATGCTAAATACCATAATAGAAAAGATTATAATAAGGAGATAGTATTCAGAAGGCAATTTCTGAGTGCAGTCTCAATTATCTATTCGATTTTGGTATCATTTATTTTCATTGGTTCAAAAGTAAAATCCAGAATCACATCCTGATAATGTATATAAAATCTACGGGTATATTGAGCATTCTTGTTCTGTTTTCATACCCATAGATAATTGTGGAGGGTTGATTTTTGCCAGCGATTATGGACAATAGAGGTGGGCATGAACTGCATAACGGACCTAATTTCCCCACAAATTTACCTAGTTCATCATTCGCGAACACGCAGGCCGTGGGTGCGTGTTCCTTTCATGAAAGCGCCGAACTTTGGGGCATTCTGTCCGTCTGTCCGTTGGCCCGTCATGCCAGGATTCCCGCCGTCCCCGCTCAAACAATTTCCTAGGCAACGGTGTGGAGCCACCTTCCCTGTTTGGAACACACCAATCTCAGACCAGGAAACCTTGATTGGCAGCTCTGTCAGCCAAACAGAGAGCGCCTAGCATCTCTGTTTAAAAGACAACGCGCGCAAAGCCCCACTTCATTTTGCTAGTGCGGGGACGTGAGTTAGCTGAGCAACTGCTTGCTGCAGGGAAGTTTTTCTTTTTGCGAGAGCGCAGCTTGTGCCTTAGGAAGGGCTTTGGGATTGCATGAGAGCTTACTCTATTCTCCATTCCTGTTAATTTTTTTTCACCTTTCAATTCTGGTTTTCTTGAGAGCACTTTTTTAAAAATCCTTTTACCGTACTATTGGGTTACTCTGATTTCTTTCCGCTTTCAAATCCTTGGGTTCTGGAGCTCAATTCCCCCCCACACACACACACACAACTCTTTCTTATTTCTGGGTTGCCGGTGGGTTCTATTGTGCTCTGACCCCACCCACTCGCAGACCCGCAGTGGGTGCAAGGCAGCTTTGGCGCTGTCTGCTTGAGTTCTTTCCTTCTTTCCCCCACTTTCTTTCTTGGCTGCTGAGGTGCAAGGGGAGACTGCTATTGGGCTCTGTGAAACACTTACTCTCTGGCAAACGGCAGCTCGCTTTGGGGGCTCTCTCTGCCTGATTTCTTTCAAAGCCTCTCTCTCCCAAAATAGTGGGTGACTTTGGGGGAGCTTTCTTGCCTGGCTTTTGAGGTGCAAGGGGGTCTGCTATTGGGCTCTGTGAAACACCCACTCTCTGACGACTGGCAGCACACTTTGGGGGGCTCTCTGCTTGACTTCTTTCAAAGCCTTCCTAAATACTGGGTGACTTTGGGGGAGCTTTCCTGCCTGGCTTTTGAGGTGCAAGGGGGGGCTGCTACTGGCCTCCGTGAAACACCCACTCTCTGACGACTGGCAGCACGCTTTGGGGTCTTGACTTCTTTCAAAGCCTTTCTCTCCCTAAATAGTGGGTGACTTTGGGGGAGCTTTCCTGCCTGGCTTTTGAGGTGCAAGGGGGGGCTGCTACTGGCCTCTGTGAAACACCCACTCTCTGACGACTGGCAGCACGCTTTGGGGGCTCCTAGCTTGACTTCTTTCAATGTCTTTCTCTCCCCAAATAGTGAGTGCCTCTTGGGGTGCTTTCCTGCCTGGTTTTTGAGGTGCAAGGGGGCTGCTCTTGGGCTCTGTGAAACACACACTCTCTGATGACTGGCAGCACGCCTTGGGGGCTCTCTGCTTGAGTTGTTTCAACGCCTCTCTAGAGTGTCTTTTGTGGTGCATTCTTCCCTCTCTTCTGGGGTCCAGCTGGGTACCACTTGGCTCTGCCCTACCCTGCTCCAAGCTTTTGGGGCTCTGTGCTTCATTTAAAATTCTTACTTGTTCGTAGAGATCTTTTCTCATAGCACCATGAGGGTTGGAAAGAGGAATAAGAGTGGTCGTGGTGGGAAGAATTGCAAAGGTTGTCCTGGGTGCCCATCGGTGCCCAGTACCAGTGGCACCAGGGATAGGGAGACCTCAGAGGCAGCACCTTGTTCTACAGATTTGGTTTTGGGTATCGAGGAGCAGGCAGGAGAGCTCTTAGCATTATCCATGGAAGATCAGCTGCTAACACTCTCTGTGGAGCGATCTCAGGGGGCACTGGAGGGTCCGGCAGAAACATCCAGCTCCTTCCCATCCCAACCTCCTGTGGCTTCCCCTGCCTGCACTCCACCACCACCCCCCGGCCCAGCCCCATACCTCAACCATTAAGGCTTTGTCCTCCTCCTGAGCCACAGATTCCTGGTGTCCACTTTAATCCCACACTTTGCGGCACTTCCGAACCCTCCCAAACGACCCCTGTTCAGTGCGTTGCCAGGTCTGCAATGCCATGGTGCGTAGGGGTGTGGACCCCAAACCCCTGTTGTCCAGTGTCCTCCGCAGGCATCTGCAGAGACATCACCCAAGCCTGCTGTCTCAAGAAAAACCATCAAGCAGTGGGGTCAAGAGGGCTGCTGAGCAGGGAGAAGGGCAAGTGGAACAGGAGTCCACCCCTAGTCAGAAGGCTCACACCCCTGAGAGTGCTGTGGGTGGGAGTGGAACTTCTAGGCAGGCCACCCTTCAGGAACTTGTTCCCTCAGGCTCATCCCTGCCAAGCAAAAGATTCAGGGGGAAGGCTCAGGAGGCGGGAACTCGTGTACTGGCTGAGATGATAGCCCTGGATGGACTCCCTTTGTCTGTGCTGGAGGGTGTGGGCTTTTGCTGGGCACTGCATCATTTTGCATCCTGGTTCACGACGCCCTCACGGCGGACTGTTGGCTGGCTAGTCTTGCCCGCCATCAGTCCCCAAGGTCCAGTGACAAGTAGGACAGTGGCCCAGGTCAGAGCCCTGCCCCTAACCCAAGCAAGCAGACACACCATGTCACTGAGGTGGGATTCGTTGGCCACTGCCCAAAGAGGCTCCCTCTGAACAGGGTAGCATAAGTCTCCTTCCCCCAAGGTGTGGAAGACATCCTTTCCATCCCTCCCGTGCCTTCCATTCCAGCAAGGGGCCTTTGAATTGCTACACGATCTCCTGTTGCGGAGTTGACTTTCACTCAAGTACATCCATTCATTTCCCATCATGGGGAGTTGGTCTCCCTGCCCCCAGGGAGGGCATCTGTTGTTGATGCAGCCCCATGTAGGTGGGTTTTGTGGACATTCACCTCTCCTGGACAGGAGCACAAGTATCTCTGTGTCCACCAAGGACAGGTAAGGGTCAGTCAGAATAGGGGAGGGTAAGTTGTTGTTTGTCTAAGTCTTTGGAAAAGTGATAATTGAGGAGTGTTACATGAAAACCTTTGGGGGGGAAAGTCTACTAAAGTGAAAATCTGTGGGAAAAACAAGGCCTACTGAATCGAACCAGTTCTCGAACCGGTTCTCGAACCGGGCCAGTCCGTTTAAAAGTTCGTGGTCCGTGGTCCATGAAAGTCCACGGACAACAAACCGGCAGTCCATGGCCGACTCCTGGTCCATGCCCATCTCTAATGGACAACCTATGAAGTTTGATAATATGTTCTTAGAACAGAAATACAAATGTTACAGTGGATACCAGGAGGCAGGACAGGTATATTTTCTATGGCACAGAGAAATCCATCCACTTGAGCAGTGGCAATAAAGCTTTCAGATCTACTTTGGATGCAATGATACAGTCACATTGTTCCAGAGATGCACTCTAAACCAAGATCAGCTCAAGACTCTGTGTTTCTGCTATATTGATTATTATCTCTTGAAAGTCTGCTCAAGTGATTATAAAGTCCTATCTCTTCATCAGATCTAACTCAATGGTTTACAGGGATTTAAATCTAAAGGACAAAAACAGTAATGAGTCTCTGTGCTGAGCTAGCCTTAAGAAAGGCTTTGAATCCTGATACTAGCAGAGAATTGCTCCTGGGGCAGTCTGCTTGTTAACTGTACAAAGACAAATTATTCCATGCCCACTTTAATGCAGAAAAGAAGTCAAATGCAATGACCAGCAGGAACTGACAATTGTTACCCATGTTGTTTTTATGTTAGTTTTGTGAATGTCATACAGTTACTGATCTGTGCTTTAATGATATACTCTTCTGCTTTTAGTGCCTATCATATACATTGTGTGATTAAAGCCTGAAAACATTTCTGAAGAGCATCCTTTTTGTTTTCTTCTTTTGGAGCAAAAAGCACACGTTGCTATTTAAATAATTATTAATGGCATGTTCTTTGCCTACAGTTACATATTTTCCAAGCTTACCTCTACTCTATTCACTGCTCTCACCAGTTCTTTACTCTCCTCCCTAAATGAAACTCAGGCCATTTTCACACGTCTTTAAAATGCTCACTGAAGGCTGCTGGATTCCTTGCACAATTTTTGACACCATCTGTTTACAAAACGGTGGCAGGCAGTGATGATGGGTGCTTTCGTGGCATTTTGTAAACGGACGGTGTCAAAAATCATGCGCGGAAGCTGGCAGTCTTCCATGAGTATCATGCTATTTTAAAGATGTGTGAAAATGGCCTCAGTGGAGCAGAGACCTACACATTTGTCCATATAGTGCCCAAGGACAATATTAATGTGCAGATATGGAAAAACAAGTAGAGATGAGCACAAACAGAAAAAAAACCCCAAACACAATGTTCGTTGTTCATTGCCATCCACAAACAGGGATTCACGAACATTGACGGACATGACATGTTCACGAACATGTTCGTAGCTGGAGGTTCATGGGAGCTAGAACGGCCCCCTTGGGACTTAGCTGAACTTGAGCCGGGGAAAGGAGAGTCCATGGGTCTCCCCCTTTCATGTCATTTTCTCTTCACGGTTACAAGCCAGAAGGAAAGCCAGAAGGAGTTCAGACAGAGTTCAGACAGTCCGTGTCTATGTTGGCAGGGGAATTGATTGAAAGGCGCCAGACTCTGGCTTTACGAACGGCTGACAAATGCCATGAGGAGCGCTTGGAATGAACACACATTCGCTGGGAATGGGACCTCACAAACAGCTTGCTCGCAAACAGCGGATTGGGCTGTTTGTGGCTTTTTTTTGGTTCATATTGCTGTTTGTACCCATCTCTAAAAACAAGCCAAAATGGCTAAAAAGTCATAACATGAGTAAGGTCCTATTAATACAGTAACATGGTTAAGAACAGGATTCTTGAGTTCCGCCCCTTACTGTACTTTGAAAGCTCCCCCTCCACAGTCTTGAGCAAGTTTCAGTCTCCCACCTACCCACTCATCACCACTGTAAAATGAGAATAAGTTCAACACTGCAAAGGAAAAAGTCTGCAAAAACTCAAATTGCAAATGAACTGAGCGAACCTAAGGAGGGGCAGTTGAATTCAAAATCCAAGCTCATTCTTCTGTTCCTTGTATGCTCAGTTTTGGGACTCTGTGTTGATTTGTATACTCTCTCTAAAGAAACAAATTATACATGACAGGAAAATACGTTTCCTGGACAATATCAAGGGCAAAATAATTGAAATGATGCAAAACTAAAAGGAGGGAAGGAAGGATGCAGGCAGGAAAACTGATTCTAGGTATTAAATCATGTGCTCTCTCTCTGGTGTATCTGTCATGTCTGTACCCCTACATCCATGCCATTGTTCTAAGTGTTGAACCATTGCTAATACTGTGCCTTAATTTCATTTTGCAAATGCTCTAACCATGATAGTTATTTTTGTTTCTCCCTCTAGCAGCCTGAGAACACAGCTGTCTTATCTTTTACTTCTTTGAAACTCACAGAAGTGACCTTGTGCTGTCTAAAATGTTGCTGTTGAATCTTATGCCTCTTTGTCCTATCTAGGCTGATGTATAAACTCCAGAAGAAGTTCCCAGACCCTTTCCCGCACAAACCTGTGGTCAAAGTGGGAGGGGGAAAATGATTGAGTATTTAGAGCTGTATTTTTCCTCAAGTGACTATTCCTATCAAGGAAACGTGTACTGCTTAGATGCTTTCTTGTCTCTGAGTAATTTGATGGACATATATATGGAAATGACTGGATTTCTGAATAAAACCATTTAACCAAGAGCCTGGACTTCTTGTTGCAATGGTACAGGGACCTGTCTACCATATCCTGTCATCCATAGCCTGACAGTATCCTGCTGCATTCTTCAAATCACTTATTCTAGATTAAACCACTGACTTTAATAGGTCTTGCTAGCTTCACTCTGTCTTAAAAGTGTGGTAAACAGTGGCCTACTGCTTCTTTACATGTTTTACTGCACCTAAGTATTTTAATAGTGTACAGTAACATTTTAACAGCTGTTTTCTCACTTTTAAAATGCTTCCGCATAAGCTGGATTCAATAGAATCCTAAAGATTCTGAGACTTCTGAGCAGAAAAGTGGGCACAAGAGGGTACCGGATACTACGAAACTGTCAGGCTATGGATGACAGGATACAGCAGACAGATCTGGGGACCATTGGCATCAAGACACAGGTTCCTGGTTAATGGCTTTTTATTCAGAAATCAGATCATTTCCATATACAGGTCCATAGTTTACTTAGAAGCTAGAATGCTTCTAAGCAATACATCTTCCTTGAAAAGAATAGAGGCTTGAGGAAAGTACAGGTCTAAACACGCAAACATTTCCCTCCTCCCTAACCCACCAGTTTTGAGCAGGAAGAAGTCTGGGAAACTTTTGTTTATACATCAGCTACACAAGACAGAAAGAAACAATAACATTTCAGACACTACAAGGTCATTTCGGTGAGCTTCAAAGAAATACACAGATTACTCAGCTGTGTTCTCGGGCAGGGAGGAAGAGAAACGAAAGTGATGCATATAGCATTTGCAATATGAAATTAAACCACAGTATTGACAATTAGCATCCCCTAGAACATTGACACGGATGGAGGGGTACAGACATACATGACAGAAACATTTCTAGTTCTAAGAGAAAAGAGACTAGAGAGAGAACTTTCTGCTGAATCAATGAATTCACCCAAATTTATCAAAAAACAAATGGAAGAGATTCAGAATAAAAGCAGCTGCAGCAACAGCAATTACAACATTAAATAGTGGCACTAGCAAAACCAAACAGGTTAAGGAACAGATAAGATGTATTACCAAAAGATACATTATAATACACACACACAATCCTAGTAGAATAAATCTGTTTTAATAAATAAACAAGATAAAATTATAAGTTAAAAACATAAAATATCATACAAACCAAAGGAAGTTAATAAATAGATAAAATTATGAAGAAATCCACCTGGACTGAATAGAGACATAGGCTTCCTGACTCATTACCAATGCTGATTTCTCCACACCCACTAGCCTCTGCATACTCCACCCTATTCAATCACACCTGCCATTGTCATGCACTGGCTATTATCATTCAGCTTCTGTAATCACTCCACTCTAATAATAATAACTGTGCTTATATACCACTCTTCTAGACAGATTACTGCCTCACCCAGAGCAGTGAAAAAGTTAGTGTTATTATTATCCCCACAATACAGCTGGGGAGCTAGGGCTGAGAGGAGTGGCTTACCCAAGGCCACCTACTGAACTCATGGCAGTAGTGGGATTTGAACCAACGCTGATTTGCAGCCAAATAACTTAACCACTGTACTATGGCAGCTCTCCAAGATATGAGGACAGATGGAATAACATTTTAGCTGTATCTGAAAAAGTGAGCTGTGACTCATGAAAGCTCATACTCATACTCTACCACTGTCAAAAGGATAATATCCAGCTCCATTTATAGCAAAGCAACTAAAATTGCATGAATATGTCCAAAGTGCCACCAATCCAAAGAAACTTGCCCCCAGAATAAAGGCAAGCAAGCTAATTGGGCACAGTCCCTATAGGATCTCCGAGCTAGGTGTAGGTTAGGGATCCTACCTTTATCCTACCTCTCCACTGAGCAAAGTTTATTTTTTTAATTAAAATATTTGTACCCCACTTTCCCCCTTGGCTCAAGTTTGAAGTCTTCTTCCAATCTAAGGAGCCTTTACCCAACTTAAGTGACTTTCCTGTTGGAGAAAAACTCACTTATACATAAACATATGAACATATATAAAACTACCTTATACCGACTCAGACCATCAGTCCATCAAGGTCAGGATTGTCTACTCAGTCTGGCAGTGGCTCTCCAGGATTTCAAGCAGAGGTCTTGCCCATCACCTACTACCCGATCATTTCAAATGGAGATGCTGGGGACTGAACCCAGGACCTTCTGCATGCCGAGCAGATGCGCTACCCCTGACCCACAGATCCTCCCCACTTAAGTTAGAGGATGGCTTCTTAGGCTGAAGGAAGGTTCCTTGGAGGGTGGTTGGAGCCACCCCAGTGTAACTGATACATAAACCAAGCATACTTCTGTTTGCAGATCAGGTTCTGCAAAAGCAAACCTATAATAGTACATTTATGCATCTTGCTAAATCTGTGCCCTGAAACATATACATACAGCTATGCAGTAGATGGCACCAAGGAACAAGTAATGAATTAATGTCCTAACATGACACTAGAATTGGTGATACTATAGACTAGTCATTCAAACAATTCTATGGTCATGTGGGTAGATGCTTTACCATTCAAAGTTTATTATTATTTTTATTATTATTTAGGTTATGGTGTTAAATTTCCCTGAACCCCATCCAGCAAGTTCAGTTCTCCAAAGTATCACAAATTTTGTGAGTTAAGGGCATTTAAACTGACTGTTTAAAATATGTATTTATACACAGAACTGAGAGCCCGAGATGGTTTCCTACATTTTTAAAAACCTTAATAACATTTTGGTGGTGAGGAAGGAGATAAGGAAAATATTGGTAACAAAAATGAAAAAGGGCAGTGAAAAATAACAACCCTGTGAACCAAGGGTAACCAAGCAGGTTGGAGCAACAGGACAAAAACTACAACTGATCTCCAGATGACAGACATCAGTTATCCTGGAGAAAATGGCTGCTTTAGAGGGTGGACTCTATGGCATTATACCCTGCCGAGCTCCCTTCCCTTCCTAAACCCCACCCTCTCCAGGCATCATCCCCTAAATCTCCAGGAATTTCTCAGCCTGGAGCTGGCAACCCTATTCCACCCCTAGGGTGCAGCTACCATCTAATCAGAGCACACTCCATTCACCCTTCCAGCCCCCTTCCTTCTTTCCTCAAAGACCTGCATTTAAACCCACATCAACATATATCAACCCCCCCCCACACACACACACACACATTAACCAGCAGAAATAAAATCCAAATTAAATACATTACATGCAAAACATTACATTCACACATCAGGTTAATTCACACATAACAGCAAACTGCAGTTTGGTGATGGGTGGTTAAACTAGAGGCTTGCTCACTTCCATCCTCCTCTCTTTTGTGCATTCTGATTCAATTAATTTCCTGTTTAAAACAAACCATAACATATCACAACCAAACTATGCTTCCCTTCTAAACCATGGTCTGAAGAACATTTTGCACATAAGAGGAACTAATGGTGTGAACCAAAGAACATATAACTGACTTGAAGCAGAAGAGGGAAGGAAGAAGTGCCCGAGCTGTAATTTTAACTGCATTTTGCAATTATGTGTGTGACGGAATAGCCCCACTGACCCATGAGCACAGCTGCTTTTTGCCCTCTAAGGTGTCTAGGGGTAACTGGTGGCTGCTCAACACTTGGACTGCCACTGGTTAACCCTACACACGGGTACGGGTCAGCAGGGCTCTTCCGCCACAATGTGTGAACCAGCCAAAGCGGCACCAGTCTGGTGGCACCAGTCTCTGATGCCATGAGTGAAATCAAGGATGGCTTCTAATTTTACAGGAAATGATTCTAGGCTGATGGCAACTGTATTTTGTGTGTATCAGTATTTCAGCTAAATCTTTAAATGAAGAAGAGATGTTACTTAACACACAAAATAAGTACAAATATACTAGAATAAAGGGCGGTATTTCCCATGACTTTCAAGAAATGTTCAGTGTAATGATCATATTGTGATATAAATGTAAACAGCAGAGTATGTTCAGAGCTCTTCTAAATCCTTAAGTGATTATGTTTCTGAGCAACAGGGTAGAAAACAGTTCCTCATCTAGATAGGTGCACAGGAATGAAATTATTCTAACAGTGTGTGTTCTGCATGTTAAAAACAAAATTTTATGTACTGCACTTCTTATAGCACTTTTCTAAATCTTCCTCCCATTATTCAAATTAGATTAGGGATAAAAATCTCTCCATTTGCTCTAGAAATGAATGTGAGCCCTAAAAATGGTCCATGTGACGTACTTGAAAGTGCTCTTTGGTGATTTAGCAGCACACGCAGAGCAAGATATTGCTTTCGGGGAAATGTAGATATGCACTCTAAGCAGACAAATATCAGAACTAAGATTACTTTGATGAAACAGCCCAGATGAAGTGCAAGAAAGGCATACAATGTAATTTCAAGCAGTTTGCACAAGACTTGCAGGAGAAAGATGCAAACTTCCTTTCTTGCCACCCTGGTTACAATGGGTCTTGAACCCGACATCTCATAACTGAATCCCCACATACAATGCTTAGAATGATCTTATGTGGGAAAGGTGTGACCTCAGCAGTTGTGATGTTAGTCACACCCTTTCCTCCTGCTAAGAGGGCAGTTTATGGAAGGAATATCATAACTGCCCCTCTTAAGTCCAAGGCACTGCTTGGCCCAGAGCAGATGTCAATTGGATGGGAGCCTAGAAAACTACCAGAACATGAGTCAGAGGCAGTTAACTAATGGCCCACCCATGCCCCAAAGAGGCACGGAGATAACAAGGCTGCCTGAGAAAACCCTTGTCGAATCCTGTCAATGCTTCCCTCTCACCCACTTATCCTAATCAAAGCTATTCAGCAAGCCTGGTAGCTTTTTCACCCAGTACTTACCAGGTCATCAAGCAATATTTCCACCTATAGTCCACCCCAGATAATCACTTCAAGCCTCTCCCATCTTATTGTGCTACCTCCTGACAAACCATTAAGGTATTGTTTTTGGAAGCAAGATGCTCATTTTGCCTTAGAGTACGTATTGCCCTATAATTGGGCTCTCCAGTCATGTTTTGTACGTGTGTATTCTGGATCCATACGCCCACCCTCAACTTCGCTTGAGACTCTTCTTCTCATCATGAAACGCTGGCCATTTTCTCTGCTGCCTCTGTGGGCCCCATCATATCTTCAAGACTGTTAATTATCACCCTCCCTGAAACTTTCTCCACTTTCCTCCCTGTTTTTCCTAGTGTATGTGTGCTAGGTGTGATTTTCTGTAGATTCAGATTTCTTTATTACAGCACTTAGCCAATACATTTATCATAAATATTAAAATACATATTTTACGACCATTAAAATATGGATACGTACAATTTAAAAACATAATTTCCTAAATTCTTTCAAAATTTATAAAAACCAGAAATTCAGCATAGTTCTAGACTAGCAGCCGGAGTGGAGGCCTACACTCTAATGGACTTTAACAACCAGGGCACAAAATTTCGCTATCTGGTGTAATGCTGTAAAATCTGAGTTTGACAGCAGTTTCTCTAATTTGTTCTTATCCGGATGTTCTGAGATACCTTCCAGAAAGGGATATATAAGTCTCATACATGCTTCCTTAAAGAAAGGACACCTCAGGAACACATGTTCCTGGGTTTCAACCTCCCCAAGTATACAAGGACATAGCCTCTCATTCCAAGGAATCTTCTTAAATCTGCCATCCAGAACAGCAGAGGGTAGGGCAGAACATCTAGCCAAAGTAAACACTCTCCTAAGTTTGTTTACCTCCAGAATGGATAGATAGGAAGCAGGTGCAGAAATATACCTGCTGCTAGAAGGAGCTATAAAGGCAGGAGTGCCCTGTAAGTCAGATTGTCGTTCAATATCATCGATCCTTTGCCTGACCAATTGCCTTGCTTGATCGCTTCCCATCATGAGAAGCACTTGAGGGGAAAATCCTATTGCCATAGTTTTCTGCCTAGTGGCAATCATCCACTTAGACTGAAAATCATCGGTTAAGATTAGAGGTAATAAACCACAAGGATTAAAATTTATCCTTAACCATAGAAAGATGGAGTGCAGGGTGATCTTTGCTTCAACTTTCTGCATGCCAGTCTCCAGGCGAACCATTGCATTGGAGACACACTTAGGAACTTGAAGGACTGCTCTCAAAAATTTCGATTGAACTAACTCTAAAGGTGCAAAACAAGACGTTGGGGGTCCAAGGAGTGACCCGTATAGCATCTGTGTTAGTGATTTGGCCCTAAACAATTTTATAGCCGCTGGCACAAAATATCCCCCCGAAGTACAGAAGAACTTCAGTATACTTTGGGCAGATCTATCTCCCACATATGCTGATGCCTGACTATGCGCAACCTTGGATTGATTTTCTGTACTTTTGCCTTTATTTTTAATTTTAAATACCTTTCTAGTTGAACATCTGCCTGATTTATTTGAGAATTCTCTTAGGGAACAATACCTGTAGACATCGGTGGAGAATCCCAGTTACCAAAATGGGGGAAAGGGGGGGACTTAACCCCCCAAAATTGAATAAAGAACCAGGAAAGTTAAAGTAATCCCAATCAAAGGGCCAAGTATTAAAATTACTAAACACAGAACAAATATATATCAATATACAAAAATATATGTATTTATTACAGAATAATATAAAACTTACAGGCCTAAATGCAGCATCAATTCAGATTAAAATCATACAAAATCCCCTGCCCCCCCCCCCCACTGCTTACCTGACCAGCAGGGGAGAAAGCTGTAGGGAACTGGCCTGGGAGGACTTGTCACACTGGGAATGATGTCATTCAAGGTGCAACAATGATGTGAAGGCCCCTGTGCAAGGCCCAGGACTGTTCACTGTACCTTTTCTCCCCACTGGCCAAGTAAGCGGTGTTCGGGGTTGGAGGCTGGGAGTGGGGGATCCACTGCCTCCACTGGGGAAATGGGATCTCTACTTCCAACAGTAATGGAATGCTCCCAGATGTTCCCAGAAAGCCTGCAAGTATGCCGTGAAGGCAACAACTTCCCCCTCTTGGCAATTGGTATTAAATTTAGAGTAATTCTGTCTCTGAATATGGAGGTTCTATTTATTTATCATGGCTAACAGACAAATTCACACATGTATGAGGTAAGTCGTCCCCCCCCCCAGCCCCTTCTGTCCCCTGGGTTGAGTCCTGGAGGACCCAGCAAATCTTGTTGGAAATAAAATGCTGGACTAGATAGACCCATCATAGTATGATTGAACTGGAACCTTATCATTGGAGGAAGTTTGAAGTGACATTCTCTCTAATACAGGAAAGGAGTTTTCTTTCATGAAACCAAAATCTATTTGTACTGCTCTTTGTCCCCCAAATTTGAAAGTGACTGTAGTACTTGAAAAGGTTTTACTCTTAGGTTCAGTACACATGTTACTCTGGCAGCATGTGACCTGTCGTAACAACACTCCTTCCTGTAAGGGGACCTCACTCTAGGGCCAATCCTTCAAAAAAAAAGTCAGGGGGTAACCGTGTTGTCAGGAAGAGGGACAGAATAGATCCCTCCTTCATAGACCAGGGCTTCTCACATTACCTAACAACAAATGAAAGAAAAGCAGCACAATAGGGACCAGAATAACATGAACAAACATCATAAGGAATGCAACTGTCGTTATCTAGAGGAGTACAGATTTCTAAGACTACAGAGAAAGTGGTTAGTACTACTAGAATGCAAAACGGAATAAAGTAGCATGTGGAAAGCATACAAAAAATGAAATATGCACTGTATTATCCTAGAGTTACTGAAATTAAAGTCCTTTATATTATCAATTGTCAGCAGTTAAGTAATATTTTCAATAACTGATGGATATTATTTAGCAAGGTATCATTTATGGGTCAAGAATCTGTCCTGTAAGAGGTTTCACTCATTGATTTGTCTGGGGCTCTTGTGTGAATGAGGGAGCAGAATTTAATCAGGAATGTTAACCAGAGACATAACTTTCCTATCTTAATGGTTAAGTGATTGATTGCTTCCTGAACTCATTCAAGTTATGCCAGTATGTTCCCTCTTACACTATAAGTGCAGCATATATATTTAACCTTCAGTTCTATCCAATCCAGACAAACTAATGGCTGTCTTAAGAAAGCAGCAAGACTACAAGGTGGGTGGGTAATATTGACTGTGTACAGATTATGAGCATTAATAATGTTACATGACTTAAATTTGCTTTTAAAAATCTCCCCAGTTCAGAGATTTAGGGGCCTTTAAAATGCTGGGTTATGAAAGCTCTTCATATTAATGGCCGAGGTTTATAGCCAAGGTGAAGATGGAGTCTTGTTTTATAGATGGATGTTGACTAGGGCTTAAAGTGAAGGCATTGATCCAAACGTGCTGATTTTCTATTAACAAGATATTTTAAGAGCTTCCTATTAGGAGCCTGAGTTATTTTATAGACTTAGAAAGCAATGTGGAAAGTTCTTAAACTTCCACTATAAATTTAAACAGAAATTTATCTAGCATTTCAAACACCTCCGAAAGAAACCCTGTATCATGAGAAACATAGAAGAAAGTTACACATATTCATCTCACCTACGGTTTGGTATGTTAAATGTTTACACTAAACCATCCAATCAGTAGTAGCAATGGGAAATACTAAATGTTTGCCCCTTACATATACTTCAGTTTAGGATAGCAGATGTGGAGTGATACACACAAGGCCAGGGAGAAATTTAGGTTCTATTTTAGACTTGTTGAAACTATCAATCCAAAACATCAGAGGAAAAATTCAGGCAATGTTTCAGCCCAACTTTATGGTTACTTATTAAGGAAAATGGCTGTTATAGGAGTATGGGAACAAACACAGTGGTAGTGCCAGTAACCTCATTGCCACCATAGCTCCAGTTTAGTCCTAGATTCAAAGTTCAATCCCAAGGGGTCTCTGGAGTTTTCAGTTCACCACTCTCTATGGTACTTTTCGCATTCATGGTTCAACGTGTCATTTCCAAGCAGTCGCACCGATCACTGCGGCTTCAGCTTGGCACCCATGCATTTCATACTACAGCTGAAGCTTCGAATTGGTGTCCCATGTTTGGTTTCATACTTGCTTCAAAGCCACAAGTCGGTTGTGGTATTTAGGGGCTTTCAAGTGCACGTCACCATTTTTTGTAAAACTTTGACCATGCACAGTAACGTTTCAACGTTACTACATCTTCTGACCAACAAGCCCCCCCCCATGCCCACCCTTCAACCACCCACTCTCACCCCACTCTTCCCAGGGGTAAGGCAGGACTTCCCTTCCCAGGGGTAAGGCACAGTGAGGGGAGAGCAGACTCGTACCCATCCCCAGCTCAGCTGAGATGCGCTGAGTTAGGGCTCGGCTGGGGCGGCCGCTCTCCTGCTCCACAGCCCAGAGCTCAGATTTCACAGGCTATAGCCATTTGTATGAAACACTTTCTTGCTATACTCCTCAAGGAGCAAACATGATTTGCATCTTAGTTCAAAATGCATTTTCACCATAAACACTATATGTAAGGCTTCACCAAGGTGACTTTCATGCATGCTGGAGTTTTCACAACAGCCAAATATTCCTAGCCAGCTTATCTCTTATGTAAGAAACCTTGCTTCTCTCTAAATTGTTTCTGCTAATCCTTGGGACCCAATCCACTTGAGTGCAGGCACAATGGCCACACAGGAATACCACAGGGCTCAGTATGAATACATGGACAGGCAGCATGAGGTAGCATTGCAGGAGTGGGAGGTGAAACTATTTCTTCCCTATTGTCACTTAACCCTCTTTGCATGTGCTCTGCAAATTATTCACGTTTTGAGCACCTGAACACCCCAGAGAGGTAGCTGTATGAGCATACTTGAAGCTCACATGCCTCTTACAATGAGCAAATGATCCCAACTCATGGTCGCAAGAAGAATGAAGCAAACCATGTTCAAAGGTTCTGCCAGGCCTTTGGTTGAGAGCCAGTGAATTGTCCCCTTCCTCTTTGCCACATCCCATGTGCTGCTGGCAGCCACCCTGGTTTGATATGTTTTTTTAGATATTTATTATAGCCTGAATTGATCATGGCACTGGTTGTTTTATATTGTTTGTATGGTGTTTAGATATCTATATGGTTTTAATTATATAATATATGTTGCTAGCCACCCTGAGCCTGTTCATAGGGAAGGTGGGGTATAAATTTGATAAAATAGATAAGTAAATAACAAATGTATTTAAATCAATCTGTAATGATTTTGAACAGCTTGGTTTTCTTTGTTTCTTTAGAGAGCCAGTGTGGTGTAATGGCTAGAGTATTAGACCAACCTTCCCCACTCACACCGAGTCTAACCTACCTCACAGCGGAGTTTTGAGGATAAAATTGAGAGATAATGCTGTACGCCACTCTGAGTCCCCATTGGGGAACAAATGGACTATAAATGAAGTGAATAAATCCTCTCCACAGAATTTCTCCAGTCTAAGTCTACTGAAACCAATGGGCTTAAACTGTGGCTGGTTCCATATGATGGTGGAAAAAGCCAATCCCACTACACAAGCAGCAGCAAGTGAGATTGGAGTCATGCAGGGATAGCACTCATGTCCCATCTCCACACCACTCATGACAAGATGGAAGCAGATAGGTTGGGACAAAAATGTTGGCATCAAAGCACTGATCAGACAAGAATCTTGATGGGCGTACCTCTTTCTCTGACAGCTTAACCATTACTCACTGATGAGCTATTGCTTTGTTGTTAAAGAATGAAGGCCTAAAGGGGTGGAGCTAAGCTACACCCTCTTTATGGACTGGCCGCAGGGAGAGATTTCACATGGAAGCCCTACCTGCAGTTGGGGAGCTGTTTTCTCTTTGCCAAAGGAAAGGAGGTTTTTCTAGGCTCTGGCTTAAAAGAAAAAGCCCTGCATGACCCACAAGCTGTGTCTGGAAAGAGCACAATAGCATGTGGAATTTCCTCAATAAAGCATGAGCATAAAAGCATAAAAATCCCTGGGTGGGAAAAGCTTGTGTTTAATGGTTTGATTCTGTATAGAGTTATTATAATCTAATCTATACCTATTGAAGACAATATTGAAATTATTAATAGGACTGCGCTTAAGTAAACGACACAATTTTAAATTGTACAGTAGTATTAGTTGTATTAGATATTCCCATTATCATTTCATCAGAAATGTTAAGGTTAGAAAAAAAGAAATGTATTCCACTAAAAGGAATAAATGTCAATATCAACATGATAGATATATACAGAAATTACAAACCATATAGACTTAAGTCTCTTTTCTTATGAAAGATAATCAACAGCAGCATAGTCCTACAAATCAGTTTACAATAGTACATGTCCATATTATGTTTTACTAGCCTACGTTTGCACATATTTGTAGAATAATCATTTGTGTCCTAACAGTGATTTACTCCACAAGAAACAGAATTTAAATAAAATCAATTTGATTCCAATTTACAAAATTCCCCCTGCCTGGTTAGCTGGAGATTATTTCTTTTTTCATCAAAGGCAACAAATGGATAGCCATCCATCTTTTATTGGAATAAGCATACATAGAGTGAAACATGATATACAGACTGCATTAGGGTTACAAATAAATATATACCATTAGGATAGCTGTCATGGACCAACCCAGCCCAGCAAAGCAGAGAGACACAAACGACTCTTCTGAGGAAGAGGCAGCTGGTGAATCTGACTCAGATCCGCAGCCAGTGGCAGATGCACTGCAGGAGAAGGCAGTGTCTCAAGATTCAGACATAGGCCCACAGCCAGGTCCCAGCACATCAGTACCTCAGCTTCTCAGCCCTGGGTCAGCAACAGAGAGCCAGGCACCAGCCAGCTCTCCCCCTTCATCACCAGAGCCTCGGGAGCGCCATCAGAGAAGGGCTAGGAGAGCCTTCCAAGCCAGATGGCGCAGTGCCAGGCTAGCAGCACAGCACCGGCCCAGCATCAATAGTGATGATGAGTGCTTGCAGGAGCAGGACTGAGACAGCTGGCAGGCGCATGATGCAGCACAAGTGGCTGAGCAGTGTGAGGCTTAAAAGCAGAGGAGAAAGGAGTGGCTGTGTGGAAGCAATGCATCTGCTTACTACTGACCTTGCTGCTGTGTTTGGAACTGATTCCCTTGTCTCTGATCTTGTCCTGTTATTGTGAACTTGTTTCTGGAATACCCCCTTTGGACTTGAAGCTGTGATTGTTGTCTAATTGGTGCCTAAACCTTGGAATTGTGATTTGTCCTGCTCTGACAACTTGGGAGTTTTCCTTTGCTTACTGTCTATGCGAGTCTGCATTGGGACAGTTTGCTTCCACCCCTCAATTAACCTTCCTTCAGCTGTGGGATGGAGGAGTCTGCCAGCTCTGTTGCCGTGGCTACACAAAGCCTGGTGCTACAGGCTCAGATAACGCAGCTCACCCAAGCTTTGGCTGCAATTCAACAGCAACAAGCAGCCCACTCCACCCACACCCACCCCCCACTGGGAAAATGCCCTGTGAGTTTGCCAGAGAAATTTGCTGGAGACGTAGAGGAATTTCCTGCTTTCCTTGCCCAGTGAAACTATATATAAAACTGTGTGATCAGGACTTTCCCAATGAGAGAACAAAGGTGTGCTTCATTTTGAGCCTCTTAAAGGGACAGGCAGCCAGATGGGCTACCCCACTGCTTACTGATGAGTCACCTCTGGAGCTGGAGCATCTGAGGGGATCCAAGGTGTATACAAAACTCGACCTCCACAGTGCCTACAATCTGGTGTGCATACGTCCTGGCGATGAATGGAAAACAGCTTTTACCACCAGATATGGCCAGTTTGAGTACCTGGTGATGCCATTTGGTTTGTGTAATGCACCCGCCATATTGCAGCATTTTATGAATGATATATTCCAGGATCTCCTGGACAAGTTCCTCACTATTTACTTAAATGACATCCTAATTTATTCTCAGGATGCAGCCAGCCATACTAGGCATGTGCGTGTGGTTGTGCATCAACTCCAGCAACATTGTATTTACACCAAACTTGAAAAATATGCCTTTGACCTCCCATTTGGAACACCAGATTTCTCCACAGGGGATTGCCATGGACCCCCAAAAGGCCAAAGCTGTGCTATCCTGGAAAGCACCACGCAATCATAAAGATGTTCAACGCTTCCTTGGTTTTGCAAACTATTACAGACAATTTATTCCTGAGTTTGCCTCCCTAGCAGTACCACTGACAGGGCTGTTGCACCCCGGGAGCTATTTCACTGGACACCGGAAGCTCAACAGGCCTTTCAAAATTTGAAGACCCACTTTGCCACCAAACCACTCCTGCAGTACCAAGATCCTAGCCTGCCCTTTGTACTCGAGACAGATGCCTCCAGCACAGCCATTGGAGCAGTGTTATTGCAGTAGGGGATGGCCACCAAGACCTTGCAACTGTGTGCCTTCTACTCCAGACAGCTCACACTGGCCAAGAGAAATTATACCATTTGGGAGCAGGAGCTATTATCCATAAAAGTTGCATTTGAAGTGTGACGTCACCACCTGAAGGGCGCTCATCACCCTGTACAAGTTCATACAGACCACCGCAAACTGGACAGCTGCAGACGGCACAGTGGCTGAATCAAAGACAGATTTGTTGGTCTCTGTTCTTTTCTAGGTTTAATGTCACTATCTCTTACATTCCAAGCTCTCAAAATAAGTGGGAAGATGCCCTCTCCAGGAAACCTGAGTATGCTGCCCTGCCGATAGAGGAATGACTGCTAGCTAGTATCTTGCCACCTGATAGTTTCACAGCAGTGCAACCCACGACCCCTCTCCGAGAGCAGATAAAGACACAGCAACAACAAGATCCCTTCGTGATTAAACAACTTCAAGCACTCCAGGACTCCCCTGGAAAGGTACCTACAGACTTTGCTGAGCAGATGGGGCTGCTCACCCACTGTACCAGGATCTATGTACCATCAGGACCCTCACAATCAGAAGTTCTATGTCTGATGCATGATGCCAAGCCAGCTGGACACTTACGGTGTCAAAAGACCCTACACCTGTTGACTCAAGAGTTTTGGTGGCCTCGGGTCCAAGTCAATGTCGCTTGATATGTGGCATCATGTAAGACCTGCCGATGGGCCAAAGACCAGCCTGGAAAACCTCTTGGCCTGCTACAACCATTGTGTCAGGATCTCTTTCAGGGTTCATGTTCTTAACCAGAGTTACGCCATGTTTAAAATGTAGTTGTTAAGCTTTTCTCCCTCCAGATGTTGTTTTGACCACGTTTTCCATGGGAAAGAATACTTCTTATCTGTCTCTTCACCCGAAGACCTTGACAGCCCGAGACTTCCCACATCCACATCTCAACGTACAGAACTGTGGGGGGGAGGCTGGGAACGAGGGGTTTGATGTATTGCCAGTTTCATTTTGTCTCTCATTCTCAACAATGCCTATGTTCAGTCAAGATCCGTTTTAGGCCTTGGAATATGGATACTTGTATCAGAGCCTATTCTTTCAATAAACCTTTTGAAATCAAGAAACTTGTGCTTCTTGCAGAAGGGGGAGGCGAACTCTAGATAATGGGGATTCCATAGTCTGACACATTGCTGACTCCTGCAAGACCCTGGCAAGCTCTATCTATGGATTTCATCACTGATCTCCCCAGATCAAATGGACACATAAGCATCCTGGTGGTAGTGGATCTACTCACAAAGATGGCATATATTATTCCCTGTATAGGTCTTCCCTTTGCTCGTGATACTGCCCAGCTATATTTGCATGATATTTTCCAGCTCCGTGGACTGCCTGCCCACCTGGTTTCTGATAGAGGAGTCCAGTTCACCTTTCAATTTTGGCGTGCCCTACACTCCCTCCTCAGAACCCAAGTACACTCTCCTCAGCATACCACCCTCAGTCCAAAAACCTGCAAACCCTCTGCAAAAACCTGGTCCTTGCTCAGATGGAGGACACATGGGGAGGGGGATGATGTCATGGACCAACCCAGCCTAGTAGAGCAGAAAGACACAAAGGACTCTTCTGAGGAAGAGGCAGCTGGTGAATCTGACTCACATCCACAGCCAGTGGCAGAGGCACTGCAGGAGAAGGCAGTCTCTCAAGATTCAGACATAGACCCACAGCCAGGTCCCAGCACATCAGTACCTCAGCTTCTCAGCCCTGGGCCAGCAACAGAGAGCCAAGCACCAGCCAGCACTCCCCCTTCATCACCAGAGCCTCGAGAGCGCTGTCAGAAAAAGGCTAGGAGAGCCTTCCAAGCCAGACGGCGCTGTGCCAGACTAGCAGCACAGCACCGGCCCAGCATCAATAGTGATGATGAGTGCTTGCAGGAGCAGGACTGAGACAGCTGGCAGACGCATGATGCAGCACAAGTGGCTGAGCAGCGTGAGGCTGTGGAAGCAACGCATCCGCTTACTACTGACCTTGCTGCTGTGTTTGGAACGGATTCTCTTGTCTCTTACCTCGTCCTGTTATTGTGGACTTGTTTCTGGAATACCTCCTTTGGACTCGAAGCTGTGAGTGTTGTCTAATCAGTGCCTGAACCTTGGAACTGTGATTTGTCCTGCTCTGACAACTTGGGAGTTTTCCCTTGCCTACTGCCTGTGCGAGTCTGCATCAAGACAATAGCTCTTTATATCTTATCAGAGTGCAGCTTAATAGCATAGCACATTGCAGGAATATAGCCATCTTCTCAGTTATATCTGGAGAGGAGTCATTCAGAATAAATTAGATCTTAGTGGGATCAGGAAGTCCCATCTTATTTTCCAGAACTGAATTTAAATATTTGCTACAAATTTCTACATAAACGGGACAATAGAAAGGAATATGTGATATCGTTTCAATCCAACCTAGCTCACAGGAACAGTATCTAGCCAAATATGGAACCTTTTGAAATGTTCCACATAGGATTGCAGATGGCATAACATTAAATCTGGCTAAAGAAAAGGTTTTATGCTGTTGTGAAACTTGCAGAGAATGGAGATATACATAAGTCTGAAATGAAGATTTTGAGCAGCTACATACAAGACTGAAATAAGTGGGTTCTGAGGACTTTCTCCCAATTTAAACAACTGAACACCACTTCATTATTACTTCAGCATTGAGACTGAATGCATGTAAGACAGGAAAGTAGCATAATGGGGGTGAATACTGCCCCCAGTCTATTCACTTTCACTGGAACACAGAAGCATTAGGAGGCAAGAAGATCTCTCCTCCAGAAATCGAGAACTCTGCTTGTTCCGGGGTTCTGATTGCACAGCACAGTCCTTAATGTGCACAGATACAGAACTACGTAGTGTTAATTGAATGCACAATTAGGGGAGGCTGCCCACAAGATTTCACTCCTTCCCCTCACTCATTCACAGTGCAATACAGAGTTACTCTAAGCCCAAACTGCTGCTTCAGGAAAGTAAGTTGCCAGTGGAAGGTTCAAAGTTTCAGGAGAAAGCCCATGATGAGAATTTTTGAAGTATATATTTTGTTAGTTTTATGTAGTATAGAAGCCCACACATCTATTTAATAGGAGTCCGATGCAATTAAAATCTCACTTTACTAACACTTCATTCATTATTCAAAATACTCTTCAGTAGGTTTACTTTATAATAAACACACACACACATTTAAACATTTGTCCAAATAAATTAATCATATTATTGTGGAATTTCAGTTGCACTCAAATAATCTGGTAACTGACAAACTCAATAGCTTACAGTCTTTTGCGAAAGTGTAAAACATTCCCAATAATTTCGTATTGGCTCAGGTGCTCAGCTTTCTTATTCAAAAGAATACGGCATTATTATATTTCACATATTCCAAAGTAAGTGGGATATCTGAAGTTTTAGGTTAGTGAGGTGCAGTAGTTAGTATGTCAGACTAGGATCTGGGAGACTCAGGTTCGAATCCCTACTCTGCCATGGTAGCTTGCTGGTTAACCTTGGGTCAGTCACACCTATTCAGTCTAACCTATCTCATAGGGTTTTTGAGAGGATAATCCACACAAAGGGAAAATTTTGTAAACTGCTTTAAGTCTCTAGAGGGAAGAAAAGTGAGGCAAAATAAATAATTAAACCTCATTGACTCCAGATTAAGGCATAGATTAAGGCAAGAGCCAGTTTGGTATAGTGGTTAGGAGCAGCAGGACTCTAATCTGGAGAGTGGGGTTTGATTCCCCACTCCTCCACTTGAAGGGTGACCTTGAGTCAGTCACAACTCTCTCAGAGCTCTCTCAGCCTCACCCACTTCACAGGATAATTGTTGTGAGGATAATAATAACACACTTTGTAAACCACTCTGAATGGGCATTAAGTTGTCCTGAAGGGCGGTATATAAATTGAATGTTGTTGTTGTTAAGGCCCCACCTCCCATCTTATGCTAGGAACCTTGTGATTAACTTGTGCATGGATTAACCAGAGTTCATGTCTCCCAAACACTTTTTGGGATCCTAAGTGAGGAAAATCTCTGTACTTTGGTGGGGGGGGGGGTTAACATCAGTATAACTGCACACCTGTATTCATACATTCAGGGAGACTGAAGTCAGACATGTAGCTCCCATCTCCCATTACATTACTGTGGGTAGTTATGAATGTGATCCTTCTGACAATACATAGGGAATTGCCCGGCTAGGGGATTCTCTCAGACTCTCCATCAAACACGGTTGTATGAAGTAAAGGTCTTTAGTAGATAATGCTCCCTAGTAGTGCACAAGTACAGAGTAATTGCCTGGAATGCTAAAGCCAAGTCTTCCCCGAGAGGTCATACCTAGAGTCAACTCCCCCCAGTCCAAACAAGAGTCAGTTGAAGTTGTCACGAAAGTCCTGAAAGAGGTGCAGAGCTGAAATTCTGAAGGTCTGTTCCCATGTCGCTCCAGCTGCACGGATAACACCGCTCGGCCCAAGCAAAGCAAGATTCAGTGAAGGAGGAAAGCTATCCCACTACCTATCCCCCCAGTAGAAATACATTCACAGGTATGGCAGGCAGGCTGGCTTCCCTGCCTGACATTATCCCCCCTCCCCAAAATTACATCTATAATAAGATCACCCCTCCCTCAGTTTATCAGGATAACATTTGTGAAATGTTCTATGAGTCTTTTAACTTTTAAATCTTTAGATTGAACCCACTCATTTTGACTCTGGTCAAAGTACTTCCACTGAATGAGGCAAAACAATTTTCCTCTTTTCCATTTTGAGTCCAACACCGCTTCCACTTCATGATGAGCTTGTCCATCCACCATGAGGGGGGGGGGTGGACTCCAGATTTCGGGTGCCAGGTTTCTGCCTCTGGGGTTTTCTTCAATAAGCTGAAGTGGAATATTGGGTGTATGTGTCTTAAATTCTTTGGCAAGTCTAATTTAACCGCCACTCCATTTATTACTTCGAGAATGTTATACTGGAAGTTGTACTTCCATTCCAACTTTTTGCTCGGTTGTTCTCCCTTGAGATTTTTTCTGAAACCTCATCTCCAGGTTTCAGATCACAGGGGGGGAGTGTTTACAGTCTGCATGTTTTTTGTAATCCTGTTTGGCTTTTTCCAGAGTTTTTGTTATTAGATCCCACTGTTCCACGATAGAGTTCCACCAAGTACTGAGATTCTCCCCCCCCCCCACTCCCAGGCAGGGGTCTTTCACAAAAGGCAAGGGTTTGCCTTCAAAGTCCTGTGTGATCTTGAAGGGGGATGCTCCCATAGAGCTATGAACGCTATTATTGTAACAATATTCTACAAACGCTAGAAAATCAATCCAATTATCTTGTTGGATGGTATGCTGGTATGGTATGCTGAACTCAAACCTTGAGTCAATCCTGTCACTTCCATCAGCTCCCACCAAAACTTGGTAATGAATTGTGGGCCCCGATCTGATATTATTTTGTCAGGAAATGAATGGAGTCTTGCTGCATGAACAATGCAGCCAACTTTTTGACTGTTGGCAACTTAGAGCATGGGATGAAATGGGTTTATTTTGAAAACAAATCCATCACCACCCAAATCACTGTTTTCCCTTTGCTCGGGAAGAGGTTCCAGATTTCTATTATCAGTCCACACCTCAAACGGCATCTTGGCCCCCTCCAACCAGTGCCTCCACGTACCTAGGGCCAGTTTGACCACTGCCACTTCCTTATCCCATACTACTAATATCTCATATTATGTTCGGTCTCTGAAAATTTTTTGGACACATAAGCATAAGTGCACATTTTCCTGTCCTCCCCCTCCTACCGGAGGACTGCTTCTATAGCGATATTGCTCACGTTCACCTGTATCACGAACAGGCAGCTCTCATCAAGATGGCACAACACAGGTTCAGAGGTGGAGTGAGTTTTTAATTCCTCAAAGGCTTCTTGGTACTCCTTAGACCAGGCCAGTTTGGTGCTTGGTTTCACTTTCCCAGCACCCTTCCCCATGGTTTTTAGTAAGTCTGTAAGTGGCAAGGCAACTTGAGCAAAAATTTTTATGAAGGGTCAGTAGAAGTTAGCAAATCCCAAGAATGACTGTAGCTGCCACCATGTTTCCCATCCGAGCACAGCTTCTACTTTGGTTGGATCCATTCCTAAGCCTCTCCGCGATACTCTGTACTAGAGATGGGCATGATCCGCATTACGATTGAAAAAAACCCACGATAATGGTGATTGCACAATCGTGACCCGGCGGATCGTGCTCAGGCACGGCCAACGATCCAGAGGTTGGGAGGGGGGCTGGATCAGGGCTTGATTGGGGAGATCGTGCTCGGATCGGAAAGCCAGACACTCAGGCGCCAGCAATCTATTCCCCTGGCAACGGAGACAGGGGAATACCTGAGCTGTGTTTGCCCTCCTTCTGTCGCCCTGGAAACCCGAATGGAAGCCCAGCTTGCCTTGATCAGCTGGGCTTCCTTCCAACCACGGAGCAGCAAAGCAGTCACCAGCTGGGAGAAGACACCCAAGGGAGGGAGGGGGTGTACTGTAGCCATGGGCACTCCAATCTCATCCCTGAAAACCCTGATAGGCAGCTCTGACGGCCAAACACAGACAGCCAAACACAAACACAGATGCCACCGGCAACAGCCACCATTCCTGTATCGCTGGAAACAGCGGGGCGCCCCTCCGCTTTTGCCTCCACGATCTACAATCCACGATCCACGGATTGGAAACGGGATATGATCGGTGTGGATCGTTAATTCAGGATCGTCGCCGGTGCCAATCCATGATCAGCTTGATTGGTATTTTTTTTTTGGATCGTGCCCACCTCTACTCGGTACCCCAGGAAATCCAGCTCCTCTTTATAAAACTCACACTAGGACAGTTTCACATACCATTTGTGTTGGTACAGGGTTTTTAGCACCTCCCACACCAATTTCACATGGAACTCCCTTATAAAGGTACTTGTGTAAAACTTCATTAATTAAATTCATGAACACCCCAGGGGCCCCTTGCAACCTGAAAGGCATGACTCAGTATTCAAATTGCCCCAGGGGGGTATTAAAAGCAAACACTTTGCAGTGACCCCCCCCCCCAGGCCAGAACAGGAGAGTGCTGAAGGGAGACATGGGGAGGAGTGCTAAGGCCTTTGATTCAGCATGCCCCCTCCCAGCAGCAAGCAAGCACTTTGCAGCAGCCTCAAGACCAGACTGCAGCTGCACCAGGATAAAGAGAGTCATCGCCAATATGGCTTGCTTTTTATACATAATAGATGAGGCTCACCCTCTTTATGATTAGATATAACAACAAGCTGGAAGCCAATGAGGAATCTGGAAATCTTTCACCACCTCTATGTGTCCCTCCAGGATTTTATAAGTTCCCAGAACTGGGTAATCTTTCTCCTTCCCCCTTTAATTGATACTCACCTGCTCTCAACATTTAATGTTTTAGTTAACAATATTTTATTGTGATGATTTTAGTTGTTTCTAATATGTTGCTAGCTATGCCAGGAACCATGTTTTCGTTGTTGTTTAGGGGTGGCATATAGATAAACTTTCTATCTCCTCAGCAACATTTTCAGTTTGCATGAGGCTAGTTTTTAAGGACTTAACTACTTTCATTAATTTTCTTTCTTTTTTGCATGATGGAGGAGTCCCCGGATTATGTATAGCATAAGTTGTCAGAGGGGTTTTTTCCTGCTTGCGTTATCCATACAGGGGTGTTACCAGTTTACTTTTGGATAGAGTGATGATATAAAGATTAAGACTTCTTATGCAATTCTTTAAAAAATCATGAACCCAGTTTCTTAGGCACAAGTGGGTTTGTGCCTAACCTTTATTATACTCTTGTAAGGTTGTTGTGTGTTGTTTGGTAATTTTAATTTATGTGATGGCTTAAGGGTGTCTAGGCTGAAAACTGGGGTTATGAATATAATACAAACTATGAGCTCACATTATCGACTTGTTGATTTGCTGGGCACCCTATTTTAGAATTTTTTAAAAAAGAGATTTCTTAAAGCTTTATTAAAACATTTTTTTCAAGTGGACTCCAGGATTCCAAAACTACAGTCGGTTGGATCATGAGAGCTGTGAAATATTTTGTGCAAGAACAAGAATTAAAACAGCTGTAAAACTCATACTGATGAGATCATGGCACTCTCCTGTACGAGAATTTGCAGAAGAGTACCAGCAGTTATTTTTCTTCTACACACAGTTCTTTGAATTTTTTAATAAAGTTATCAAACAGTGAACTTTGTAATATGAATATGAAAGTAGTTTGGAATCCTACTTTGGGAGAAGAGAGTAATAGTGAGAGACCAAATCAAGAAAAAGAAATCACCTTAAGAACTAGCAAGTTTATTGCGGGATGTGCTTTTTGGGAGTCAGAGCTCACTTTGTCAGCATATCCATGTTCTGTTGATGGGATAATAGAAAAGAGCAAAAGTCCAGTTGCACCTATAAGACTCACAACATTTGTGGTAGGGTATGAGCTTTCTCACATCTGATGAAGTGAGCTGTGACTCATGAAAACTCACACCCTACCACAAATGTTGTGAGTCTTATAGGTGCAACTGGACTCTGGCTCTTTTCTACTGCTACAGACAGACTAACATGGCTACCCATCTTGCTTATGGGATATGATATATATGCTGTGGAGCACATTTTTGATCCAAAAAATGAATATGGTTCAACAAGCAGAATTTCTTCTCAGCTTATTAAAATCAAAGATCCCGTGATACAGTTCTCATCCTTTGTAATTTTCCCTTGTAAAATTAACCTTTGCCTTGAATTTGATATAAGTATTTAAACACAGGTGTGTCTTTTTTCCCTTTGGATGTCTCTGAAATTGGAATTCTCAAGAAACACTAGATGTGCCACTAACTTCTTAATTCACATTTTGTGAGACCAGATTCAGATGAGTATTCTGTGTTTTCTCATATTTATTTAAGACGTATTTCATGTCTCTGTTTTAAAAATCAATTTCATGGACCAGTTCCAACATTTGTGTGCTATAATAATCTTTTTTAAAAAAATCAGTCTTATAATTAAAACTAGAACATTCTCATTTGAGTTTAATGATGCCAGAATTGTTTTTGTTTTGTTGATCTGTTTCCATTTTGAAGGATAACGATAATGGGCCAGTTCTATATAGCAACCTACCAAGGTTGGAAAACTTTTTTTGGAGTGATATGCACATATTTTCTCTTGACAAATAATGGAGTATGTTTTGCTTACTCCATGTATAGCTCACTCACCTTAAAGTAACTGTGGTTTTCAAATCCCAACGTAACAGCAGTATAATATATTTAATTACTGTAGTAGCATTCATTTTGACCCTCTGAAGCTTTTTCTCTCTACAAATAACAAACTCTCTTTTGTTTACAACAAACTTTGTGTTTTCTATTTTCAACTTTTGTTTTTTTCCCGTCCCTCAGATGGCAAAAACTAATAAGGGAGCACTAGGCACAGAGCAACACTTGTTGAACAACTTTAACTTAAGTACATCATTACTGTAGCCCTGGTTGGTTTCATGGTTATCTGTGGAAACTAGCATGTTGAATGTGAGGTACTGGAGGCTTTTCTTTTCTGCTGTGTGAGCTGCTTTGTGACCTGGAGGAGGATGTGTGATTAGTCACTATTCCAGTACAGATGGGAGCTGGTAGATCATAGAATCATAGAGTTGAAAGGGGCCATACAGAACATCTAGTCCAACCCTCTGCCCAGGGCAGGATCAGCCTAAAGCATCTCAGACAAATATTCATCCAGCCTCTTCTTGAAAACTGTCAGTGAAGGGGAACTCACCACCTCCCTAGGTAGCTGATTCCACTTTTGAACTACTCTGACTGTGAAAAAGTTCTTCCTAATATCCAGCAGGTACCTTTGTGCATGTAATTTAAGCCCATTACTTCGGGTCCTACCCATTGCTGCCAACTGGAACAGCTCCTTGCCCTCCTCCAAATGACAGCCTTTCGAATATTTAAAGAGAGTAATCATGTCCCCCCTCAATTTCCTCTTCTCCAAACTAAACATTCCCAAGACCCTCAGCCTTTCCTCGTAGGGCTCAGTCTCCAGACCCCTGATCATTCTCGTCACTCTCCTCTGCACCCTCTCAATTTTGTCCACATCCTTTTTGAAGTGAGGCCTCCAGAACTGCACACAATACTCCAGGTGCAGCCTGACCAAGGCAGTATAGAGAGGGGCTATGACCTCCTGCGATTTCGACGCTATGACCCCTTTGATACAACCCAGGATTGAATTAGCCTTTTTTGCCACAGCATCACACTGACTGCTCATATTTAGGTTACAGTCCACTCTTACCCCAAGATCCCTTTCACATATATTACTACCCAGAAGTGTATCCCCCATCCAGTATTTGTGCTTCCCATTTTTGTGGCCCAGATGTAATACTGTGCACTTGTCTTTGTTGAATTGCATCCTATTCACAGCTGCCCACTTCTCCAGAGTATTCAGGTCTTGTTGAATTTTAATTCTATCTTCTTGGGTGTTTGCCAATTTGGTATCATCAGCAAATTTAATGAGCAGCCCTTACACTCCTTCATCCAGATCATTGATAAAAATATTGAAAAGTACTGGGCCCAAAACCGAACCCTGCAGCACCCCACTGGACACCTCCCTCCAATCTGTTGAAACGCCATTGACCACCACTCTTTGAGTGCGGTCCTCTAACCAGTTCCCTATCCATTGAACTGTCCTATAGTCCACTCCACAGTCTTACAGTTTGCCCATCAGAATGTCATGGGGGACCTTATCAAAAGCTTTACTGAAATCCAGATAAATCACGTCAACAGAGTTCCCCTGATCCAGTAAGTTAATCACTTGATCAAAGAAGGAAACCAGGTTGGTCTGGAAAGATCTGTTAGGGACAAAACCATGCTGACTTCCCCGGATCACTGAGCGGTCCTTCAGATGCTTACCGATTGATCCCTTTAAAATCTGCTCGAATATCTTCCCAGCAACAGAAGTCAGACTGACCGGCCAGTAGTTTCCCGGGTCATCCTTCTTCCCATTCTTAAAGATTGGGATAACATTTGGTCTTCTCTAATTTTGTGGCACATCCCCAGTCCTCCAGGAGGCCTTGAAGATGATGGACAGGGGTTCTGCAAGTTCTCTAGAAAGTTCTTTCAGCACTCTTGAGTGCACCCCATTCGGCCCAGGGGATTTGTATTCATCCAGTGCAGCCAGATGCCTCTCCACTACCTCTCTGTCAATGTCAATTAGCCACTCAGGTGTCCTGTCATATTTTCTACTATCTCTAGATGTGCCTGAGTTCTTCAGAGAGAAAACAGAGGCAAAAAAGTCATTAAGCCCCTGGTAGCTTCCTCCACCTTTTGAAAAAGGAAGTTATCAGCCCAGCAGGTCAGGAAATTGTGTGATTCATGATGCTTTGCTGCACCTGTCTCCCAGCACACATCGGGGAAGTTGAAGTCACCCATAATTACAAGGTTCTGATGTCTGGATACTCTACCAATCTGTTCAAAGAGGGCAGCATCCGTTTCTTCTCGCTGGTCAGGTGGTCTGTAGCAGACTCCAACAATAATACCCTTTGTCCTTCCTCCCCTTATTTCTACCCATATGCTTTCCACTTGGCTGTCCACCCCATTCTCCATAACTTCTTGACAATCAAGCCCTCTCCTCACATACAACGCCACTCCACCTCCTCTTCTACTCTTCCGGTTTTTCTTGAACAACTCATACCCATCCACTAGCACATTCCAGTCATGGGAATCATCCCACCAAGTCTCAGTAATTCCTACTATATCGTAGCCCTCAGTTTGCAATAGAAGCTCAAGCTCTTCTTTCTTATTACCCATACTTTGGGCATTGGTATGCAGACACTTGTAGCCTTGTACCTTTGATTAACCTGTCCTATCCAGGTGGGTCCCCACTGTTTTCACTTCATCATTGAAATCGCCATGCCGATCGTCCCCTTCCCCTTGCGGCATCAGTTTAAAGCTCTCCTGATGAAGTTCTCCAGGTTCGTTCCAAATGTTTTCTTCCCTGCCCTTGAGAGGTGAAGCCCATCATGTGCTTGAAGGCCTTCTCTAAGAAAACCTATCCCATGGTCACAGAACCCAAAGCGCTCCTGCCGGCACCACCACCTCAGCTAATGATTCACCTCGAGTATGGTCCACTCCCTGCGCGTTCCTCTTCCTATGACTGGAAGGATAGAAGAGAATACCACCTGAGCCCCCAATGTCTTCAACTGCCTTCCAAGAGCTTCATAATCCTCTTTAATTCTTGAGACAGTATTCGCAGCCGTGTCATTCGTTCCCACATGAATCAGCACAAACGGGTACTTATCAGCAAGCTTGATGAGTTTCGGCAGTTGGTCGGTAATATCCTGAATTCTGGCCCCCGGCAAGCAGCACATCTCTTGCAATAGGGGATCAGGCCCAGAGACCCCTGAGCAGAGTGTCCCCAACGACCACCACCATCCATTTTTTTCCACTTCCGTGTGGCCCCATGTCCTCCACACACCCTCTTCCAGGTCTTTGAGGTTCTCCTTCCACTCTCATCTCTGTCACCATCTCTAGCACTTCAAAACAATTCTTGAGCTCAAGTGGACCAGAGTGTCTTCTTCGTTGATGTGTTTGGGTTTGTACCGTAGATCTGAGAGGAGGCTCAGAAGGGAGATCGACTCTTTCTTCTTCTCCTTGATTTTCCTCTTCTTGGCTGTGCAGAGCCCCCAGGCTCTTGTCAATAAAATTCTCCCCTTCTTTGATTTCCTGAAGGGTGGTGATATGGAGGTGGGGATTATCAAAGATGTCCAATGTCAAGCAAAGATGCTCACTGCCTACCCAACCTCTGTAGCATCCCTAGAGTTGATGATGCAAGGTCCTCTTCTTCCCCTGCATTCTCTCTAATGCTAAGCAATGCCAAATCGGTGAGGCACAAATCTGCCTGCCTGACCATGTTGTTGCACATGGAGGGAATTGACCTGGCTTGCATAACCGAGACATGTTGGAAGAAAAATGATGTGGTATGCCTGTTCCAGCTAACTCTGCCTGATTATGTGGACTGCTACCAACCCCACACAGGTGATAGGAGAGGTGTGATTGCTATTGTACTCTGTGAGACTTTCAACGTATTTTGACCCAGGTATAGTGATGGATATTGACAGAATTCTAGCATTGGTGAAATGTACTTGTACACTGAATCCTTGCCCATCTTGGCTGCTAAAGTCTTGTAAAGACCACATAAAGGAGCCCTTGATGTCTATCATAAATCAGCCCCCAACTCAAAGCACCTTCCTTTAGCCTCTCAAAGAGGTGGTAATATGCCCTCTATTTTAAAAAAATCCTTAGACAAAAATGATATAGCCAAGTATTGCCCAGTCTCTAATCTGCCCTTCCTAAGCAAAGTGGTTTAGAGAGCAATAGCTGACCAACTCCATGTCTTCGCAGTCAGTTCTGGTGCTTTGGAACCTTTTCAGACTGTTTTTAGGCCAGGATATAGAACAGAGATGGCTCTAGTGGCTCTTGTTGACGATCTCTGCCTGAAAGTAGACAAAAGCCATACTTCATTGTTGCTTCTCCTGAATCTATCCTCAGCCTTCACTACAGTAGACCATGCCATCCTGTTGAAGTGTTTGGAGGCACTTGTTTGGAGATATCAGGGAATGTGCTCTGGACTGGTTTAAATCTCATAGGACAGCCTCAAACTATCTTCAGTGTGAGAATTATCTTGCTGGGTTCCATAAGGCACAATCTTATCCACAATGTTATTCAACTTCAATGTAAAGTCTTCAGGAGAAATAATCTGTAGCTATGGAACTGGATGCCATCAATATGCAGATGAAACCCAGATATAGATCTCATTATCCAAATCCCCGTGGTGTGTATTTCCAATTTTGGTTGTAGAAATGTAAGGTATTTATTTTTTAAATTTTGTAAATATGCCATATATATTGTCGAAGGCTTTCACGGCCGGAGAACGATGGTTGTTGGGGGTTTTCCGGGCTGTCTTGCCGTGGTCTTGGCATTGTAGTTCCTGACGTTTCGCCAGCAGCTGTGGCTGGCATCTTCAGAGGTGTAGCACCAAAAGACAGAGATCTCTCAGTGTCACAGTGTGGAAAAGATGTAGGTCATTTGTATCTACTCAGGAGGGGTGGGGTTGAGCTGAGTCATTCTGTAAGAGTTTCCCAGGGTGTGGAATGCTAATGGCGGGAGGCTTCACTGTATCCTGAGGCGGTTCTTTTGCATATGGATTGGTGCTTGATGTGCTAATCTTCTCTGCAGGGCTATTGTCGGGTGTGGAGTGTTTTGTTGGCCTGGTGTTTTTCAGAACTGGAGCCCATGCTCTGTTCATTCTTAAGGTTTCTTCTTTCCTGTTGAAGTTTTGCTTATGCTTGTGAATTTCAATGGCTTCCCTGTGCAGTCTGACAAAGTAGTTGGAAGTGTTGTCCAGTATTTTGGTGTCCTGGAATAAGATACTGTGCCCTGTTTGAGTTAGGCTATGTTCAGCCACTGCTGATTTTTCAGGCTGTCCAAGTCTGCAGTGTCTTTCATGTTCTTTTATTCTTGTCTGGATGCTACGCTTTGTGGTCCCGATGTAAACTTGTCCACAGCTGCAGGGTATACGGTATACTCCTGCAGAGGTGAGGGGATCTCTGCTGTCTTTTGCTGATCGTAGCATCTGTTGTATTTTTCGGGTGGGTCTGAATACTGCTTGAAGGTTATGCTTTTTCATAAGCTTTCCCATCTGATCAGTAATTCCTTTGATATATGGCAAAAACACTTTTCCTGTGGGAGACTGTTTTTCTTTGGTTGTTTGATTCATCCTTTGATTCATTCTTTGGTTGTTTGATTCAATCAAACCCAGGATGAATCAAACAACCAAAGAAAAACAGTCTCCCACAGGAAAAGTGTTTTTGCCATATATCAAAGGAATTACTGATCAGATGGGAAAGCTTATGAAAAAGCATAACCTTCAAGCAGTATTCAGACCCACCCGAAAAATACAACAGATGCTACGATCAGCAAAAGACAGCAGAGATCCCCTCACCTCTGCAGGAGTATACCGTATACCCTGCAGCTGTGGACAAGTTTACATCGGGACCACAAAGCGTAGCATCCAGACAAGAATAAAAGAACATGAAAGACACTGCAGACTTGGACAGCCTGAAAAATCAGCAGTGGCTGAACATAGCCTAACTCAAACAGGGCACAGTATCTTATTCCAGGACACCAAAATACTGGACAACACTTCCAACTACTTTGTCAGACTGCACAGGGAAGCCATTGAAATTCACAAGCATAAGCAAAACTTCAACAGGAAAGAAGAAACCTTAAGAATGAACAGAGCATGGGCTCCAGTTCTGAAAAACACCAGGCCAACAAAACACTCCACACCCGACAATAGCCCTGCAGAGAAGATTAGCACATCAAGCACCAATCCATATGCAAAAGAACCGCCTCAGGATACAGTGAAGCCTCCCGCCATTAGCATTCCACACCCTGGGAAACTCTTACAGAATGACTCAGCTCAACCCCACCCCTCCTGAGTAGATACAAATGACCTACATCTTTTCCACACTGTGACACTGAGAGATCTCTGTCTTTTGGTGCTACACCTCTGAAGATGCCAGCCACAGCTGCTGGCGAAACGTCAGGAACTACAATGCCAAGACCACGGCAAGACAGCCCGGAAAACCCCCAACAACCAATGCCATATATAATTTTTAACTTTGTATGAAAACATAGCTATAAATGGCATAATTTATATATATTTGAATTTTCTCCCAAATTTCCATTATTCTGAAAAAAATCTAGACATTTTACAACTCTAATTACACAGCCTGCTGTTAAGGAATGCACATCTATGGTCTCCATCAGCTCCCGAATGCACATCTATGGTCTCCATCAGCTCCAGAATGCACATCTATGGTCTCCATCAGCTCCGGAACACGGTGATGTTTATCTGGAAGTTGCTGGTGTGCCTTCCATTGCTGTGACCAGTAATGAGCCCATTTGCTTAAAGGTTGAAGTAGAAATGTCTTTCAGTAGTTACTGCTGGTACATACCTCTCTGGTATCTAACCTGCCACAAAAGTTCCCACTACAATGGAAGATACTGGTTTCCTATCATAAGACTTCCGCTACCTGGATGAGGAGGTATGTCCTTCCCACAATACAGGCAGAGGTTCAAAAGGCAGATCAGAAGTTGGATAGGGTTGGAACCTGCCCACCTTTCTACGTACAGAGTCAGTTTGTGACAGCTAGCATCCCATGAGATGAAACTGGGTGCCTCCTTTCTGGGAATCTAAATGTATCTCGATCTTTACACTGGTTGATCAGGTCTAATCTCAGGTTTCCCTATCTTCTGTCTTCAAACTATTCTTGTGATAATTCAGAGTCCTGGCCCATGATGAGCGTGCAACTTAATTTTGCATAAGACCTGTGGAAGAAAGCAGGGGCATAGACTTTCCAAGTTCCCAAGGGAGGGGGGGGCTGGGCCAGAGGCATTGCTATATTGGGTCCTTAAAAGAACCAGAGCCCAGTGACACCATAGGGAGTGTCAGGTCTGTTGCCCACTGTCCCTCCATATTGTTATTCCTCGTATAGTATGTTGCAATAGCCTCTTGCACCTGCTTCCTGTTGCTTTCCAGATCCCAAGATGAGCAAGCCCTTATCTCGGATGGCTTGCCACAGTGGCCTTGGGACAGCTCCTTCCTTCCTGCTACTGATTGTGTTCAGCCAGGAGAGCCGGAGGGGTGGGGGGTGGGGGACATGCAAAAGGGTTGATACAATGTAATCTGTGCCCATTGCATCGTTCTGAACAAGAGACCTGTGTACAGCCAGATGCCTTTAATGGCTTCTGTGTAACCTATGGACATATGTACCAAGAAGCCTGTGATATCTCAATAAAGACCAATTTACTCAAGAGAGCTTGAATTTCTTGCTGCAAGGGTTGGGAGTCACCTTCAATGTATGCTGTCTTCCATAGACTGACATATTGTTAGGAACCCCCCCCTTTATCTCTGACTCAGTACCCCGGAGGGATGGCTACTGGCTTTTCGTCAACTGAGGCACCCGACCTGGGAGAGATGGAGGAGGAGAGTCTTTCACTTCAACTGGTCTGGCCCCCGGACTCAGGGCCGATGACCAGACACCCTTCTGCAGAGACAGGGGTGATTCCCCGGAGCGGGGTGACCCACCTGTTGTGGTCCTCCCTGCCTACCTCGAGACGATGGGCCCCTCGGCTGAGGGAACAGAAGGAGTGGTGCTGTGGGTCTTTGTTTGCACACTACTCCTTGGGCACGGGGCTCAGCAGTGGTTTGGACCCCCAGTTATCAGCTATCTCGGAGACCCAACCAGGGTGAGAGACCGGCAGGGATTATACCTGGGAGACATTCCAAATCTCCATGGAAGTGGACGGCCAAATGATAACAAACTGTGGTCAAGAATTCTGGTGGGACGAGGCAGCGGGCCATTACGTGGAGGCACCCTGCCTGCGCGAGACCTCGGCCACCAGAGGCCTGGAGCCCCCGTTCCAACCCTTGACCAGCACAAGCCGGGTACCATCACAGGAGCTCCGGCAGTGGGCACAAGTGGAGCGGGAACACGGAGCGCCCAAACCAACCGAGGGTGCAGAGCGCCCAAACCAACCGAGGGGGACCGTTTGGATGCCCTCATAGAACAAATCCAGGTGATGTGCTATGACCTGCTCGCAGTGACCAGCCTGATGCAGGGCTGGGTGGATAGCACACGTGGCATCCAACACACCCTAGCACCCAATGAGTTCATGGAGATCAGGGACCCTGAATTATACCCCACTGCCCCCAGGGAGGGTGAGGGGGCGCTGGTGCTCCCGTGCACCCCCTCTGGCCCCCCTGGATGCAGCAAAACCAGTGCTGCTGGATGTACAAATCCCCGGGATTGCAGAGTACGCTAGCGAGGGCTTCCAGGATTCCCCCTCCTCCAGCTCGAACAAGTACCACGATGCCTCTGGGACACTCATTGGGGCCGGGATGATGCAAGATTCAGGGGGCCCCACTGAACCCGACTTTTCCCAGGAGGAGTGGGAACATGCGTGGCAGGTACAATGCGCTTGGGAAGAAGAACTCTGCCGCGAAGCTGAAACGAGGTGAGAGGAGGAAAAGCAGCGAGCAGCCTAGGTGGAAGAGGCGCGATACACCACGCTAGAGGCCCAGGTGGCAGCAACAAGGGGAGAGCTGTGTAACCTATGGACATATGTACCAAGAAGCCTGTGATATCTCAATAAAGACCAATTTACTCAAGAGAGCTTGACTTTCTTGCTGCAAGGGTTGGGCCCCCTGTACCCCCATCCTGAACTCCCCCCAGCCTCCCCAGGAAGACGTGCTACCACCACCACCACCGGGCCCCGCCCCCATTCCTCCAGCCCTGAGAGATGTCCGACCTTCCCAACCCCCACCAGCAGTGGCAGGAGTCAGCACAAGGGGGGGTGCAGGACCCCAACAGTGGCCACAGCCAGGGCTGCCACCTGGCCCCGCTCCCCAACCGGGGCCACAGAGAGAGCACTGGGTGGCCCCTCCCAACATGCCCATCCCAGCCAGGGTGATGCTGGGACAGTACCCAGCCATCCTGAGGGACGCCCCCAGAAGCACCCAACCAATAGCTCCACACCTAGCGCTGAGAGGGCTACCCCAAGGTCCGCAATTCGCTCAGCCAACTGCGGGGCTACAGGACCACCACATTGCTGGGCCACCGCCACTGCGACTGGACTGGAAGCAGCCAGCGCCACACCCTTACCAAGGGGGGGGTACCCAGATGCACGAGCAAGGGGGATGGAACTACTGCTAGGATGAATTAAACTGGAGGCCACCTTTGACGGAGACCCAAAGAAACTGGGATACTTCATTGTAAAAGCCCTGGAATTCTTCAACGAATGGGGCCATCTATTTGCATCAGAGCAAAGCCGCATCACTGATCTGGGGTCCAGATTGGGGGGAGTGGCAGCAGAATGGTACGTGACCCTACACGACACGGGAGCCCCCAAACTGTACGACTTACAAGCCTTCATCGGGGCCTTAAGAGCCCAATATGAATACCCGATGGAAGGGGAGAGAGCCTGGACCAAGCTCCGCGCTGTCTGGCAGGGGTCCCGGACCATAAGGGACTACGCCGCCAAATTCCACCAACTCGACACAAAGTGCCCGGACTACCATGAAGAAGTTAAAATAGAGTTATTCCGGAATGGCATGAACCCGGACTTGCTAGACAGAGCCCTGATGCAAGATGATCCCTCAACGCTCCTGGGATGGATCCAGTTGGCGTGCGAAGTCAAAAACAGAACGCAGGTGGTCTGGTTGGTAAAACAACATCAGCTTACAGGGGTGCGGAGGCCCCCGTCCGGATTCACCTGCAGACGGGTGTCCCCGTCCAGCGGCCCTGGACCCAGCCCCAAGATGCGTGACACCCGCTGGAGACAAGGGCTGTGCCTGCAATGCGGAGGCGTGGGCCATTTTGTCACACGCATGCATGGGCAAAGATATGGAGGAAGGAAGCACCCTCCCTGCTGGAGGTGGTGCTACTCACGGAGGAGGAGAGGTCCATCCCCCTAGAGTACCGAGACCTCTGCTTAGTGTTTGAGGACAAGGAAGCCAACGAGCTCCCCCCCCCATCGAAGCACAGACTGTGCCATCGAACTAGTCCCCAGGGAAAAGCTTCCTAAAGGCAAACTGTACTCAATGAGCCCAGCAGAAAGGCAAGAGCTTAGAAAGTTCATTAACAAAAACTGGATGGATTGCTTAAAGTAACGAACTTTTAAAGTGAACTTTTAAACTGCAACAGACGGATTATAATGAGGGGAAGACTCGGCAAGAAATAGTTTAGAAAAAGGACTAAGTTAAACGAAGTTATTAAAGAAATTGGATAATTGTTTTTCATACCTGTGGTCAGAAAGCGATAGCAGGCTGTGAGAAAATTTCTATCATCGCGAGAGCTGCAGTGGAGAGACGGGAAACAGGAAGTGCGTCATAGTGATAGAGCTGCTGGAGAGAGACGGCCCTTATTGGAGGACAGGAAGAAGGGAATCACCATTTTTGAAAAGGGAAGGACTTTGACTTCAACAGGAGCGGAAGTAGGAAATTTTGGATTACAAAAAGACTATAGAAAAACCATAGAGAAAAGACGCCCGACATTTTGGATTTTTTAAACATCTTTCGTTTTTTTTTAAGAATCGGGACATTTAAATTAATGTAAAGGGATACTAACTTAAACGCCACGGAGTTAAGGAAACGTGCAGACTCGTGGGAGCGAGGTAAACCAAGCCCCACGATGTCGAAAAAAGAGTGGCAAACGGCTATAGAGAACCTGGATAAAAAAATTTTTGAAATGTTAAAGGAATTGAAGGAGACAAAACAGGAGTTGGTGAGGGAAGTTAAAGATGTCAAAGAGACAGTAAAAAATGAACTGGCAGAAGTAAAGAAGGGAATGGAAACAATACAAAATGACTTGCAGGCAGTGCAGCAAAAAGTTAATGTTGTCGAGAAGGCGGTGGAGAATCTCACAGAGATGCAACCAACGGATATGAGAGCGATGAGGGGAAGGATGGTAGTTGCGGAGAGTAAGTACATGGAGAAGCAGCTGAGGTTTCGAGGTTTGCCGGAGATAGATGGAAAGACAGCACAAGAACAGGTTATAGAGGTGTTAGCTGAATACCTGGGAAAGGAGGAGGAGGAGGTTGTGGCTATCCTTGATGTGGTGTATCGAATAAATTCCAGATTTGCGACCCAGAGGAAATTACCAAGGGATGTGATTGTGCAATTTACGACAAGGAATTCAAGAGAAATGATAGTGAGTAAGCAGTTTCAAGATCCATTGATAGTTGATGGCAAGACGATTATCATCATGAAAGAGTTACCCAGATCGGTGCTGCTTGATCGGAAAAAATACAAAGTCTTAGTCCAGAATTTGAAGGACATGAAAGTAAGATACAGATGGGAATTACCGGAATGGATATCCTTTGAATTCGGAGGAGTGAAAAAGCGCATCAGATCTGAATTTGAGATGGAAAAGTTTATGAGGGACAATGAAAAAGACTTACCAACAACAGGGCTATGAATATGGAGGGTAAAGTATTATCTTGGAATGTAAATGGACTTAATTCACCTAATAAGAGAAAAAGTATTTTCCACTGGCTATTAAAACAAAAATGTGATATTGTGTGCTTGCAAGAGACCCATATTAGAAATCAGGATGTAAAATATCTTAAATTGGGTAAGTTGGGCAACGAGTTTGTAGCGGCCTCAAAAAAGAAAAAAAGGGGAGTGGTATTATACATAAGAGAGGAGCTACAGCCAAAGCTAATGATTAGAGATGTGGAAGCCAGATTTATAGCAGTGGAATGCACATGGAATTTAAAGAAAGTGTTGGTGATTGGAATTTATGCACCAAATGGAGCAAAAGAGAGCTTTTTTGAGGATCTAAGGAAGCAATTAGATGAACTTTCTTATGATCAGATAATCCTTGCAGGAGACTTCAATGGAGTTACAAATTTAGAACAAGATAAAAAATCAGTAACTGCACAAAAGAAAAGAGGACTATTACCAAAGACTTTTTTCGCATTAATGCAACAGGAAACTTTGGAAGATGTGTGGAGAATGCAGAATCCCACAGGTAGACAATATACATTTTTCTCCGCAAGGCATTCTACTCTATCACGAATTGACATGATCTGGGCCTCAAAGGACTTAGTGCTTTGGACTAAGGATGTAGAAATAATGCCTATGGTAGGCTCAGTTCATAACCCAAGAATGTGGAAGTTTGGAAAAAGAACTAAGAGGAAAGGATGGAGAATAAATGAGGACTTGTTACAAGAGGGAGAAAATATGGAGATGTTGAGAAGGGAAACTAAGTTCTTCATACAGTACAATATGAATCGAGAAGTACCAACCAATAAGGTATGGGACACATATAAAGCAGTAATCAGAGGCATACTAATGGACTTAAATGGAAGAGCTCGAAAGAAAAGAGAGGAGAAGAGACAGGAGATTATGGAAAAAATAAAAGCAAAAGAAATACAATTAAAGAAAAGACCAGGGAAAAAGAAAATCTATCAAGATATTAAAATCCTTCAAGAGCAGTTGACGGCAATGAATAATAAAGAATTGGAATGGAATCTTAAAAGAATGAATCAAAAGTCGTTTGAAGGTGCAAATAAACCTGGGAAATATTTGGCAAGGCAACTGAAGAAGAGAAAGGAGAAAAAGACAATCAACAAAATATGTGAGGACAACAAAGTGCATTTGGAACAGACTGCTATTAGTAGAGCTTTTTACAAATTTTACACTAAACTGTATGATAAAAAAGAAGTGAATAAAGATTCAATAGCGACATATCTGGGGAAAATTAAGCTTCCAGTAATCTCGGATGATTGGAGAGCTAAATTGAACAGTGAAGTAACAGAGGAAGAGATAAGGAAAGCAATACAGTCAACAAATTTGGGGAAAGCGCCGGGACCTGACGGACTTACAGCTAAATTTTACAATGATGGTTGTTGTGGGTTTTCCGGGCTGTATTGCCGTGGTCTTGGCATTGTAGTTCCTGACGTTTCGCCAGCAGCTGTGGCTGGCATCTTCAGAGGTGTAGCACCAAAAGACAGAGATCTCTCAGTGTCACCAATGGTTAATGAGCTGGCATTACAATGGCTCATTACAATGGTTAATGAGCTGGCATCATTTTTAAAAGAAGTGATCAATGGTGTTTTGAGAGATCAAAGAATTCCAGACACTTAGAGTGAAGCTAATATATCATTGATCCCTAAAGAAGGACAGGACTTGACTAATGTTAAAAACTATAGACCTATTTCCTTACTTAACAATGACTACAAGATCTTTGCGAAGATCTTGGCAGAGAGACTAAAGGGATGGTTATCCGAAGTTATTGGGGAAGAACAAGCAGGTTTTTTACCAAACAGACAAATCAGAGACAATCTAAGGACAGTTATAAATGCTATTGAATATTATGATAGGCGTTGTGACAAGGAGGTTGGCTTCTTCTTTGTAGATGCTGAAAAAGCATTTGACAATTTGAACTGGGACTTTATGTTTGCCACTATGGAACAGCTACAAATGGGAGAAAGATTCATAAGAGCAGTGAAAGAAATTTACAGAGACCAGAGTGCAGCAATTGTGGTGAATGACGAGTTGACCAAAAAACTAACTATTGGCAAAGGTACCAGACAAGGTTGCCCGTTGTCTCCACTGTTGTTTATTTTGGTCTTGGAAATTCTAATGATACAGATTCGAGAAGACAATGCAATCCGTGGAATAAAGATAAAAGATTTTTCCTACAAGGTCAGAGCATTTGCAGATGATATAATGTTAATTGTAGAAGATCCAATTGAAAATATGCCTAAGGTAATAGAAAAAATTAAAGAATTTGGAGATTTGGCAGGTTTGTATGTAAACAAAAAGAAATCAAAGATACTGTGCAAAAATATGACTAAGTTAAAACAGCAGCAATTGATGGAAGTAACAGACTGTGAAGTAACAAATAAGGTGAAATATTTGGGAATTGAACTGACTGCAAAAAATATAGATCTATTCAAGAATAACTATGAGAAATTATGGACTCAAATAAAGCAGGATTTGATTAAATGGAATAGATTGAACTTGTCATGGCTGGGAAGAATTGCAGTAGTTAAGATGAATGTGTTGCCAAGAGTGATGTTTCTGTTACAGACAATACCAATTATTAGGGACTCTAAGCAGTTTGACAAATGGCAAAGGAAAATATCGGAATTTGTGTGGGCAGGCAGGAAGCCTCGAGTGAAAATGAAAGTATTACAGGATGCAAAAGAAAGAGGTGGAATGCAACTGCCCAACCTGAGACTTTATTATGATGCAATTTGTTTGGTATGGTTGAAAGATTGGATGACGCTGAAAAATCGCAAATTGCTGGCCTTAGAGGGATATAAAAAATTATTTGGATGGCATGCATACCTATGGTACGACAAAGTAAAAGCAGACTCTATGTTTTTGCACCACTACATTCGGAGAAGCCTCTTCACAATTTGGAAGAAGTACAAAGATTACCTACAAGAAGGAATTCCCTCCTGGGTGGTTCCATATGAAGTAATAGATCCGAGAACGGTTGACAATGAACAACAGTGCTTAACGTATAAGGAGATAACGCGAATAGAATCTTCAAAATAAGAATAAAGACGCAACAAGAGTTGTCTCCAAATTATGACTGGTTTCAATATAGACAAGTTAGAGATCTTTACTACTCAGACTGTGCGAAGGGAGGGATAAGAATGGAGAATTCAGACTTAGAGAAAGTAATTTTACAAGAAGATAAAAAGGAAATCTCTAAGATTTACAAAGTGTTGTTAAAATGGTACACGGAAGATGAAGTAGTTAAAGTGCAAATGGTGAAGTGGGCTATAAACTTTAATAAAGAAATAACAATGGAGGCGTGGGAATACTTGTGGAAAAATACATTGAAGATTACGACATGCACCAGTATCAAAGAGAATCTCTACAAAATGATTTACCGTTGGTATTTGACACCAAAGAAAATTGCGCTAGGGAATTTGAATACGTCTAATAAATGCTGGAAATGTAAAAAGCATGAGGGATCTTTGTATCACATGTGGTGGACTTGTGAGGTAGCTAGGCAGTACTGGGGGGAAATAATAAGAGTAATGAGTGAGATTTTACAATTTCAAGTTAATAAGAACCCAGAACTCCTGCTACTGAACTTGGGAATGGAAGACATTCCAGCACAATACAGGACATTGTTATTTTACATGACAGCAGCAGCTAGACTTTTGTACGCACAGAAATGGAAAGTACAAGAAGTGCCAACTATTGAGGACTGGATTTATAAATTGCTGTACATGGCGGAGATGGATAAAATGACAAGAAAATTGAGAGACCTTGACCCAGGACAGTTTAACACGGACTGGGAGAAGCTGAAATGATATTTGGTGAAAAAATGGGAGGTGGGAGGACTGTGGCAGTTCGAAAATTACTGAAATATAACAAAAGGAGAGGGGAGTGACTATACCGGGGGGGAGAGAGTTAAGTGAAAAATTCTAAGCAATTATTTTATTTGATTAGTATGTGTAGTTGGGTATTAATAGTGTTATTATTATAAGGATTATAAGGATAGAATTTAATTAATCTTTTATGCTGGTAGATAACTGTACAATGGAGAATGAATATACATTAGCATACAGAATGTGGGTCCAATTGATAGACTTATGCTGAACGTGTACATGAATTGTTTATTTTTGTTGGATAGTTTTATAATGGAGAAATTAGTTAATTAAAATGGACAAGATATGTAAAAGAAAGCAAAGAGCAACATATAGAGTATAAGTCAAACTGACTGATTTATAATAAATGTATGCAATGTTTATAGAAGTATTTGAAGTTATGCATAAGGAGGGACAAATTGTTTGTCCCATTTTGAAGTAATTAGAAAGAGTAAGATAGAGTACAGGTTATCAAAATGATTATTATTATTATTATTGAAGAAGATAAGTTAAGAGTGTTTTACTTTTACCCATTTGGGAAGGGAATTAGAGATAGCACTATGTTACTACAGATAAGCTTAGAAGAGTTTGAAAGTATATTACAATAAGCAAAATAAGTTTGAAATGAGTAGAGGGAGAATAGATAAGGGGTTGGAAAACTGTTGGAAGTCAACAAAAGGGGGGGAAGGGAGGGGGTTAGAATTGGAAAAATCTAAGGGAATGTGATTGTAATAAATATTATATGTGTCTAATCCAATAAAAAAATTTATAAAAAAAAAAGAAAGTTCATTAACAAAAACTTGGAGCGTAGCTTCATCTGCCCAGCCAGCTCCCCCCATGCAGCACCAGTCTTATTCGTCAAAAAGAAAGACAGGGGACTATGCCTATGCACATATTTTAGAGGAATAAATGCCATATCCATGTCCAATGCTTACCCACTTCCCTTGATCCAAGACCTCCTTAGTGTGGTGGCCCAAGGCAAGATCTTTTCAAAATTCGACTTTAAAGATGCCTACTTCTGGGTGCAAATAAGGGAGGGGGTGAGTGGAAAACACCCCCTTAGGACAATTCGAGTACCTGGTCATGCCATTTGGCCTCAAAGGCTCTCCAGGTGTGTACATGAACCTCATCAATGAAGTGCTACATGAATACCTGTATAAGGGGGTGGTAGTGTACCTAGATGACATGCTGATTTATTCGACGGATAAGAGAGCACATGTAGAACTAGTCCAGAAGGTGCTCACCGCCTTAATGAAGCACAAACTGCCAGAAAAACTGTCAAAGTGCGAATTCCACAAGGAGGAACTGGACTTCTTGGGGTACTGCATTTCCCACCAGGGACTGAAAATGGACCCTGCCAAAATCCAGGCAATAGTAGGGTGGGGGGCACCCCAAACCAGAAGACAATTGCAATCCTTCCTAGGATTCGCCAACTTCTATAGACCATTTATAAACAACTTTGCCCAGATAACCCTGCCCCTAACCGACTTACTAAAAACTAAGGGCAAGGGGCTGCCAGACAAGAAACCTGGAGCAAAGCTACACTGGGCGGAGGAATGCCGGCAAGCATTTGAAAACCTAAAGCAAAAATTTGTCTCAGAACCGGTGCTACAGCACCCAGACGAGCACCGTAAATTCATAGTGCAAGTAGACGCAAGTGATATGGCAGTAGGCGGGGTTTTACTGCAACCTGGCAAGGAGGGGAGGCTACTTCCCTGTGCCTACCTATCCAAAAGATTTTTGGACACAGAATGTAACTGGAGTGTCTGGGGAAAGGAAGCATTCACTGTAAAACTCACCCTCACGTCCTGGGGGCAGTGGTTGGAAGGGGCTAGAAACCCATTCGAAGTCTGGACAGACCATAAGAACCTAGAAGCCCTACACGCCCCCCGAAAGCTAAACACAAAGCAATTGCGGTGGGCGGAGTTCTTTTCCAAGTTCGAGCTTACAAGCCGCAGGCATTGAACAAGGATTAAGCTCTGTCTATTCTCCTCAAACCGACGGACAAACCGAGCGCACTAATCAAGTGTTGGAACAATTCTTACGGTGCTGCATCAATTATCAACAAGATAACTGGACAGACTTTATCCATTTTGCCAAATACACGTATAACAATGCGGTGCATAGCTCAACCAGCGCCTCCCCCTTCAAAATAGTACAGGGATACGAGGGGACAGCCCTACCCTTTGCAACCAACCCCAAAACCCAAAGAGCCGGGGATCTGGGAGAATGGAGGTCGGCACTCACGTCCCAATGGGGAATAATACAGGAGACCCTGAAAAAAGCCAAGGAAGATTACAAAAAGTTCACTGACTGGCACCGCACGGAGCAATGGAAACTACTGCCCAGAGACCGGGTGTACGTCTCTACTAAGAACTTTAAAAGCGACCAGCCATGCAAAAAGTTGGGACTCAATTACCTTGGCCCCTTCCCCGCCAAGAGGGTAATCAAAGAGGTGACCGTAGAACTAGAACTCCCAAAAAACCTACGCCAAATCCACCCAACGTTCCACTTCAGCTTCCTGAAAAAAGCCCCCGCCCCAGATGAATGGCACCCAGAAAAAGGGGTCCCACATCCTACCCTAGTAGACGGGCAAGTCCACTACGAAGTAGAGGAAATACTGGACTCCAAATTAAAAAATAAAAAACCTTATTACTTAATCAGGTGGTGAGACTTCGATGAGGCATTCTGGGAGTGGGTCGAACACTCTCACGTCAACACCCCCCGACTCACCGCCACCTTCCACAAACGGTACCTGGAGAAGCTGGGGCCTGGGGGGTGAGGGGGGCCTTTGGGGAGGCAGAAATGTCAGGTCTGTTGCCTGCTGTCCCTCCATATTGTTATTCCTTGTATAGTATGTTGCAATAGCCTCTTGCACCTGCTTCCTGTTGCTTTCCAGATCCCAAGACAAGCAAGCCCTTATCTCGGATGGCTCGCCGCAGTGGCCTTGGGACAGCTCCTTCCTTCCCGCTACTGATTGTGTTCAGCCAGGATAGCCGGAACGTTGGGGGGGACATGCAAAAGGGTTGATATAATGTAACCTGTGCCCACTGCATCGTGCTTAACAAGAGACCTGTGTACAGCCAGACGCCTTTAATGGCTTCTGTGTAATCTATGGACATATGTACCGAGAAGCCTGTGATATCTCAATAAAGACCAATTTACTCAAGAGAGCTTGAATTTCTTGCTGCAAGGGTTGGGGAGTCACCTTCAATGTATGCTGTCTTCCATAGACTGACAGGAAGGAGCCAATGACATCACAGGGAGGGGCTTCGATTGCCACCATCTATGGAGAAGGGGCCATGGGGATTTAGAGAGGGGCTCCTTACAAATTTAGGGGGATCCAGGCACCTCCCTAACAATGCCCCTGAGCTGGGCCGAACCTAGGAAAGGGTGGGAGTTGGCTAGTGGTTATAGTGCTATCTCAGCAATCTCTTGCTGTGTCCTGTTTTTGAAATTCACTTTTAGGATAGTCACTTTAAGATTTACAAATATGTGTATAGGACAAACTAATGGTCACAAATTTGACACTAAAAAAGGCAACACAGAAAAGCCTGTAGGGGAACATTTTTTAAGTTTTCCTGGACGTTCATTTACAGGAGTCTTGATTCTGCCTTATTCATAAGGGTGACTTAGTACTGAAATTTACTAAATTGTGGCATCGCAGATGCCTTCATTTGGTAAATGCGTGGTTGAAGTCTGAACCAGGGCAGAATACAAAACAGTTGCTGTGTACTCTATTTCTGAGCAATGTACAGAGTTCAGAGCAGTAGCAATCTCCTTTTCATTTCAAACTCATATCCTATGTGAGTATAAACACATTTTGAGGCAATTCAGAACAGTGCGAGTCATGACCCCAAAGAAAAGTCGCAGTAATTCTACCTGGGACTTTATATTCCCTGCATTCTTAGCTCACTACTTAAAAACTCCACCTTAAAAAAACAGACATTCAGAACACATTATTAACAAAATCACATAATTAAATGCACATTCCTTGCCAATGTTCTCTCCAGGCTGCACACAGGGCAAAAGGAAATTTTAAAAAGGCCTCTGATCTGCACCCTCCCCAATCTTGTTCATGCAGATGGGCTTTCAACAAGAAAACATAGGGCCTACCCTTTATTATAGGAACTCCATACTTGGATAGGAAAGTGGAGAGATAGATTCCTATCTATTGATCTATTCCTGAGGAGAAAGCCCTGAGCTTAGCAGTCTACACATCAAAAGATAATTCAGGGGAGTAAACAGTAAACAGATGCCATGACTGTCTTTATAACTCTCTGGTTTCTCCCCCTCTGAAACCTGAAGAGACAGCTTTAGAAATTAAGTCTTCTTGTTGTTGTTATGTGCTGTCAAGTCACCTCTGACCTATGGTGACCCTATGAAGGAAAGACCTCTGAAACATCCTATTATTAACCGACTTGCTCAGATCCTACAAATTGGAGGACATAGCTTCTTTTATTGAGTCAAGCCATCTCATTTTAGGTCTTCCGTTTTTCCTACTGCCTTCTACTCTTCCTAGCATTATTGACTTTTCCAGAGAATCTTGTCTTCTCATCATGTGACCAAAGTACGATAGCCGTAGGCTTGTCATTTTAGCTTCTAGGGAGAATTCAGGCTTGATTTGATCTAGTACCCACTTAGTTGTCTTTTTGGCTGTCCATGGTATCTGCAAAACTCAGTGCACCCCATGCTTGGGCAGAGTAAGGACGTGTCTCCTTCTCTCCCAACTCAGGGTTGTGGAGCAGTCCGATAGGTGGCTGTGAGGCTGCTGGGGAGCATTCATCTGCTCTTCTTCCCCCAGCCCCAACCAGGAAAGCCAGCGCGTCAGCGGGGAGGCGATTGGCTGCCCGGCACTTGACAGCAGTGCAGAGCTCTCGTACAGTGCTTCACCCTGGTCTCGACCAGTATTGTGCTTGCTGAGTGTGGGTTGTAATGTCCCTGGCCGGCTTGTCTATCCCTGCCCCTTCTGTTTGGTGCGGGCAGTTGGGAGCATTCTCGGCTGGCTCCAGCAGCCAGGGCAGCCTTCTGAGGCGGGCTTGTTCGTCGGGGCTGGCTTTAGGTCCGTTTCATGGCACAGCTTGCCACAGCGGGTGAGGGCGGCCTGTGCGGCTTGAGTTGCGGCCAGGTTTCCCACCTCACCTTCAGAGCTGTTGTTTTACCTGCCCTCCTGCTTTCCCACTTTGGGCTACCCGCTTTGGGCTGTGGCGGCTCTACCCGCATTTGCAGCCAGCGAGGCTTTTCCAGTGGGTGGGTGGGTTTTAAGTGTTGCTCGCCCCTCTGCAGCATTAAGGTGGCTTTAAGGCCCCCCTAAGGCAGCGTTAAGGGCCCCCTGCTGCCTTCTCGGCCCCTCCAGTTGAAACTGTGCTGCTGCCCTGTCTTCTAGTGGGCCCCTTTGCTTTAAAACAGCATAACTGCCCTGATTGCCCCTGGTTGGTGTTGCAGGCTTGGGCTGGGTGGTGAGTGCCCATTTGCTTTTTCCCTCTCAGGTGGTCATTTTGGTTTAGCCCGGTCATCCATTTTGTGCAAAGGGACTTAGGTTTCTGGGGCAGCCATTTTGGGGACCAAGTCTGATTACTTTGGCAGCTAGGTGGATCATGGCTCATTGGCCTCTGCATAGCTTAGGAAACTTGGGGTCATTTTGGGAGTAGTTAGGGTGGTCATTTTGTGGCTTGGGTGGCCATAACATTGGCACATTACCTTCCAGTCCCACATGATGAGGCCACTAGATTTTGCCTATATTTTGCCTTTCTTCACCCAGTCTAGTTTGGTGGTTAAGAGCTGCAGGACTCTCATAAGAGGTTGCTGGACTGCCATTTTGGTGTAATGGTTAAGAGCAGCAAGACTCCTGTGGGGGTGGCTGGGGCTAGTATGCCTCGGAGAAAAGGATCAGGGCCTTCAAAGGGCAAGCAGCCTACCAAAAAGCCCGCAAGGTTGGCCTCTCAGTGGCCCCCAGTGGATTTATCATCATCTGATGAGGGAGACACAGGCCCTAGCAAGCAAGAATTATTGGACCAAATTGCTGCACTGGAGCAGGCCAAAGGAGTTCAAAATACTAACCTTACTGCCAAACTCAAAAAGCCAGTATGGGTGGCCTCTTCCACTGCCTTCTTTAATGATCTGGTGTCTCGTATTTCTGCTCTTGAGGGTGCATCCGCCATGGGTGGCCCTTCGGTGGCACCCAAATGTGAGGGAATGGGTGCTCAGCCTCTGGAAGAAATGGGCATGGCAGTGGATGACGTTAGATGATCTGTGGAGTCTGGTCAAGTGGTGGTGGCCATGCAACCTACCGAAGCTGATGGTAAGGCAGCATTGCCCCAGCAGGGATCCGTGTGGCCCAGGGGGCCCTGGGGTCAGGCTGCTGCCCCCCTGCCCTCAGCTACACCTCACACACCTTACATGCAAACTGTTGGGTCACAAGTTGCAGGTCCTGGTAGCCTATGGCCCCAGTGGCAGCAGCCAGCCCTTATGGTCCAGCCACCAGGGAGGTCCAGCTGGTCACCCATGCCATCTCAGTCCCAAATGGGTATGGGCTGGGTAGCTCCTTGGGGTGCATATTATGGTCCCCCATGTTCAACCTATGGGTTGATACCTTTTAGCACACTCCCCTTTGGGGATACTGCCATGCATCTTGGGGACCACCTTACACCTGGTACCAGGGAGAAGATTCTTAGTGGGGAGTATGTTGATGTGTTCACCCTCCTTTTTAGAGAACTAGAAAAGAAGGATAAGGATGACCTTGAGGAGCATGATAAGGAATGCTTGAAATGCCTCAAGATAGACAGGACATGGGCGAACTGGTTGCCGGGCTTCCTCATTTACGCAATAGTCATTGCCCGAGCTCAGTCCTGAAGGGCGGCCCCCCTGTTCCAGTATATGAATATCATATACAGGGAGTATTCGGACTTCGCCAGTGCAGCTTGGCTGCAATACGACAAAGAGTTCCTTATGCGAGCAGCCCTTAACTCCTCCTTGCCTTGGCATCAAGTCCACCAGCACCTTTGGCTGCAGGTCATGTCCCTGGCTAGGCCCAATGCCAGTGATTGCTCCGACAGTGGTTACCTGGTTCAACGGTCCTCTGCACCAACAGGCACATGCCCTCCCAGGGATCAGGCCCCTGTGGCTCATATGCTTTGCTGGGATTTCACGTACCAGGGGGCTTGTACTAGGGAGCCCTGCAAGTTCCACCATTTGTCCCCAGTTTGTGGGGGTCCCCATGCCTTTACGGCATGTAAGTGGGCAAATCAGGGCAAGAGATGTGGACTGGAGGGTTCTGGTTCTTCCCAACAGCAGGAAGGCAAGGGGCCCTAGCCAATGAGTTAAGCAGGTTCTTACAGTTGTTGCCTTTTCTGGTTCTTACAGTTGTTGCCTTTTCCAGCGGTTAATGGTTGTGTTTTTTCCCTAGGTTTGGTCATAGGCTGGAGAGGGCCTGGCATTGATGTGCAGAATGTTTGGTGTGGTTATTGTTGCAGGTCAAGGCCCTGGGCTTCTTCATGGTGCAGGACCTGGCTTGTACGTGCCAAGCTTCCCTGCCAGGGTGTCAAGAAGTTGGAAATGTTTTGTTTGGGCCCTCAGCTTGGCGGGGGTGCCAATAAGCTTGTTGTTGCATTTCGGGCCCATGGCCTGGGTGCCTGGGTGTGCATTTTCCCTGCCTGTGCACAGGAAGTTCTGTGTTGTGGGGCCCAAGGCTTCCCTGCCAGGGGTGGCATGAAGCTTGGGCCTTGGGTTTCATTGTTCAACTCTCCCTGTCTGTGGTACACAAGGAGCTTGGACTGGGATGGGGCGTACAGTAATGTCTACCATCTGCAAATCTGTGCTGCGTTTGCTGACTTCTACAGAGGGGATGGTGGAACAACTATTTGGAGGAGATGCGGCAAGGGTTTGTGTGGCTTCATGCCTCCTGTGGGGCTCGAAGGCCTAAGCAGTGGTAGGTTAGGAGTTGGGAAAATGAGTGGGCTGGTGACCACCCCTGGCATATCCCCATTGGTGGGGAATTGGGGTGTGTCAGGAGCAACTGGCTACTCTATGGCCCAGCTGCGAGGTCAGGTGCCCTGGAGGGGAACCCCTGGACAAGCCAGTCCCCCCTGCAGCTGCACGGCTGGGGGCGAGCTTCACGGGGGTGAACAATCTCGCCAGGCTGGCCAGGTCACAGCCGTACCATGGAGGGCTCACCCTGGGGCTGTTGGTGGATCGCCGAAACAGGTCGGGGCGGGGTCCAGGAGTGACCTTTTTAAAATTATAAATTCTTAATAAACACACAAATACATGCGAGCAAAAAAGAGGAACAAAGCCCCAAAGAATCATGGAAATTGTAATATGATACAACAGGAAGGGTGGACAGTCCTGTGCTTCATCTGCCATTGTAACTGAGTCCCTCATGTGAGTTTGTCACTGCTTCCCCCCCCCCCGGCCAAAGCTGAGGGGGCTTGAGCCTCTCAGCCCTTATGTAGTTCACTGGTTGCCTGGGAGGCTCGAGCCCCTCAGCCCCCTCCCATTGTTTACACCTATGGAAGAAAGGGTAGTGTTGGATGTAGGGTTGCTAACCTCCAGGGTTTGAGTGCCATTTTCCTGGAATTGTAACTAATAGCCAGTCTACAAAGATCAATTCTCCTGCAGGAAACGGCAGTTTTGTAGGGTGGAATCTATGGCATCACATCCCAGAAGAACTCATGTAGGCTGTCTGATTTTTTTATGACTGAATTTCTTGGAATAGAAAAACGTAAACTGTTACTTAGCAAGCAATGATTGTTTGGTACAAAGGCATTAATAGAGAGTTCTTTCCAAATATGGGTCTTCCTGTCTATATTATACAGATGTGATAACCAAAGACAATTCCATGGTAGTATTCCATGGTAGCTAGTATTATAATGCCTCTGTATAAATCAATGGTACGGCCTCATTTGGAATACTGTGCACAATTCTGGTCACCACACCTCAAAAAAGATATTATAGTACTGGAAAAAGTGCAGAAAAGAGCAACTAGAATGATTGAAGGGATGGAACACTTCTCCTATGAAGAAGGGTTAAGGCACTTGGGGCTCTTTAGCTTGGAGAAACGATGACTGAGGGGTGACATGATAGAAGTTTACAAGATTATGCATGGGATAGAGAAGGTAGAGAGAAGTATTTTTCTCCCTTTCTCACAATACAAGAACTCGTGGGCACTCAATGAAATTGCTGATCAGTCAGGTTAGAATGGATAAAAGGAAGTACTTCTTCACCTAAAGGGTGATTAACACATAGAATTCACTGCCCCAGGAGGTGGTGGCAGCTTCAAGCATAGACAGCTTCAAGAGGGGATTGGATAAACATATGGAGCGGAGGTCCATTAGTGGTTATTAGCCACAAGGTATAGATGGAACTCTCTGTCTAGGGCAGTGATGCTCTGTATTCTTGATGTTGGGGGGGGGCAATCAGTGGGAGGGCTTCTAGTGTCCTTTCCCCACTGGCAGACCTCCTGATGACACCTGGTTTTTTGGCCACTGTGTGACACAGAGTGTTGGACTGGATGGGCCATTGACCTGATCCAACATGGCTTCTCTTATGTTCTTACATTCTTATGTAGTGTCTGAATTTGTATATGCTCAGTAGGAAGCTGTTAAAATATCCTTTAAGTGTCTTGATATAAAAGAAAATGTGTGTCAGCTATGAAATGGTGGGAAATGTCATGTCTGAGCTCCATCCATGCCAATATTGATTCTGTTTCTGCTGAACACAATGTATTCTAATATGGCTCAATATAACATTGCTAGTGTCATAACTATTCTTTTCTCAGGCTTTCACAGGTGTTTATCTGTTGGACTGTAACTGCTTCCAGTGTTTATGACCTTGTGCTTATTCCCAGACAGTGCTGTGTCTTGCTTCCTAGGAACTCAATGTGATATCACAAATATGAGAAACGTTCTTCTCTCACAGAAAGAGTGCCAAAGTATTGTTTACATTTGGGAGGGAGGAGAAAGGAGTAAACTAGAATGTTAAAAGAGAAGTGTCTCTCACATGATGTCATTCCTGTCAACTTCTATTCATGCTTCTTAGATGTCTACCTTGCTTTTAAGTAGTCCTATGGACCTGTATATGGAAAAGATCTGATTTCTGAATAAAAGCCATTTTGACCAAGAACCTGTGTCTTGATGCAATGGTCCAGAGATCTGTCTGCTGTATCCTGTCATCCATAGCCTGACAGGAAAACATGCCTTATACAAAGTTCATCCATCTGCAATTCATTTAAAACTTCCAAAGGAACCAAATGATACAGTTTTGCTCTACATTTAGATGGTTTTTAATGACCTCTTATTTAGCTATAGCCATGACACAATCTGACCATTTTTGTGTCAACGTTCTATGCCACAAGGATGAGGGCAGGTATAGCAGATCTATTTCTTAAGTTCACAGAACTTCCCTCTACTCTGGTGAAGCTATATATTAGGGGTGCACAAAACAAATGAACCAGAAATACACATGGAAATAGTTGTTTTGTTTCATTAAAGTGGCTTCCATAATGGTGAACCAGATCCAGGAAACCAAGTTACGACACCCTCTCACCAAAAAGTTTGTGTGTTTTGTTTCAGTTTTTGTTTCAGTATTGTGTGCAATTCTGGAGGCCTCACTTCAAAAAGGATGTGGCCAAAATCGAGAGGGTGCAGAGGAGAGCGACGAGCATGATCAGGGGTCTGGAGACTGAGCCCTACGAGGAAAGGCTGAGGGCCTTGGGAATGTTTAGTTTGGAGAAGAGGAGGTTGAGGGGGGACATGATTGCTCTCTTGAAATATTTGAAAGGCTGTCATTTGGAGGAGGGCAAGGAGCTGTTCCAGTTGGCAGCAGAGGGTAGGACCCGAAGCAATGGGCTTAAATTACATGCACAAAGGTACCGGCTGGACATTAGGAAAAACTTTTTCATGGTCAGAGTAGTTCAAAAGTGGAATCAGCTGCCTAGGGAGGTGGTGAGCTCCCCCTCACTGGCAGTTTTCAAGAAGAGACTGGATGAATACTTGTCAGAGATGCTTTAGGCTGATCCTGCACTTGGCAGGGGGTTGGACTAGATGGTCTGTATGGCCCCTTCCAACTCTATGATTCTATGAGTTACTGTGCAGCAGCAACATCAGGCAGGCAGGTACTGGGCTGACAGCATCTTGTTTTCCTTATTGGCATTGTACCAATCTGAAGAAGTGATCTGTGGCTCATGAAAGCTCATACCCTACCCCATTTTTGTTAGTCTTATAGGTGCGACTGGACTCTTGCTCTTTTCTACTGCTACAGACAGACTAACATGGCTACCCATCTTGATATATGCACTAGTAGTATTATTACTCTCCCAGATTTTGAAGTAGGGTCAGTAAGACAGAGTGACAGTGATTTGCCTCATGCCAACCAAAAGAGTTTATAACATTGAGATTTTATCTGACTGCTTTACAGTTCACAGCTCAGTCTTTCAGCAACTATATTTGTGCATGACATTTAAAACACAGATTTCAGGACTGTAAACAAAACTCAGCGAGTTCCTTATAAATGTTATGTTATTCTTTACCTTTATGTTGTATCTTCAAAAGCATTTTATGTTCTGCTCTTCTAGGAATAAAGATGGATACCCTGGAGCGTAACATACCAGTTATGCTGCCTCCTCTTTTTTAACTTAAGAAATTCAGCCTCTGTATCTCAATACTCCAGAGATACAAAAACATCCCATTACAACAGATGTCCAGTTATGCCTTCCAGCTCAGCCATTAAATACAAATGTACAAAGAAGGAAAAATTTACATCTAAAAACATGGTTCTGGAAACAAGAAGTTCCGGAGGCACAGAATATATGGTCCCTAGAAATGGAGATGAGATACACTATTGCCACAACTAGTTATACAGCATGCAGTTGTGGAACTGCTATGGGGAAAAAATACTCAAATTCAGTTAATATTAGAAGATGACTTATGGGAGCAAAACACCAAAAGGAAAACAAATTCTTTCTGAGGGCTATTGTACCTCACTTTTCTGCAAGGTGTCCAAATACATCTAATTTGCAGATTCTACACCATGACGTTGACATGTCCAGCACTAAACTACAATGATGCCTGTGCTACTGGACACGGTTCAAGAAATTTGTACAATATAAGGACCTGCCTTAACTTGAATCAAATGCATCTAGCCCCACCTGGCAGAAGCTCTCCAAGATCTTAGATCTTGCTACCAAAGAACTTTTTAAAAGGCAGGAGATTAAGCCTAGGATCTTGTAAATGCAAAGAATGTGCTTTACCACTCAGTTGTAGCCTCTATGGTCTTGCCACTACGTGCTGCAATGTAAACGTGCTTCTACAACTGAACCTATCAAATGATAACTGATTCAGTTATCCTGGCACACTGTATCCTCCCATGGAGCTAAGCTTATCACATTATTAATTTACCATTTGGGAACAGTTCTCTGAGTGGGAAATGAGTGTTGGATCGACTATGCCTGTCATATAAGTTGCAACTTTTCTTTCTACTGTTTTTTTTTTGAAAAAATTTTATTGGGTTAGAATCCATTATTTCCACATTTACATTCAATTTTCCCCAATTTTTTCATCTCTAACCCCCTCCCTTTCCCCCCCCCCTTTTTGTTGACTTCCAACAGCTTTCCAACCCTTTGTCCCCTTTCCCTTACTTTTATTAGCTTCCTCTATCTAAAACAAATATATATTCTCCATTATTCTAAGCAATACATCCTTAACTATTTTTAACATTATATGCCCAAACTGTAAGCCTTTGTTTCCATCTTAGATAAACAATTTATCCCAATTTTTCAATTTCAGGTATTTCTATATATCATAAACCATATAGATCATACATTCGTTTATATCAAACAATTTGACTTATTCTCTATATATATTACTCATTCTATCTTTTTATAATAGTTCTATATATCTCTCCTCACGTAGTCAATCAATTTGACCCATCTATATCTTCAGACATTCAGTTTGGTACAAAACTTGTCAGAAAAAAAAGAAAATATTGTTAGTTAATCGCTCCTTATATTTAGTCCTTATAATTAATTATTTTCTCTATGTTCTGTTTGTTAACCTATATATATCTATATATATGTCAATCTATTAATCTGACTGCTTATTAATTCACATTTATCTCTTCTCCCCCCGGTAAAGTCTCCCCCCTCTACTTCAATACTTCAGTAGTTCTCAAACTGCCACAGTTTTCCTCCCACCTCCCATTTCTTCTCCAGGTATTGTTTCAGCTTCTCCCAGTCTGTGTTGAACTGCCCTGAGTCCAGATCTCTCAATTTTCTTGTCATCTTGTCCATTTCAGCCATATACAGCAATTTGTAAGTCCAATCTTCAATAGTTGGCACTTCTTGTACTTTCCATTTTTGCGCATACAAAAGTCTAGCTGCTGCTGTCATATAAAATATCAACGTCCTGTGTTGGGCTGGAATTCCCTCCATTCCCAAGTTCAGTAGCAGGAGTTCTGGGTTCTTATTAATTTGAAATTGTAAAATTTCACTCATTTCTCTTATTATTTCACCCCAGTACTGCCTGGCTACCTCACACGACCACCACATATGATAGAGGGAGCCCTCATGCTTCTTACATTTCCAGCATTTATTAGAAGTATTCAAATTCCCTAGCGCAATCTTCTTTGGTGTCATGTACCAACGATAGATCATTTTATAAATGTTCTCTTTGATATTAATACATGTCGTTGTCTTCATTGTAGTTTTCCACAAGTATTCCCATGCCTCCATTGTTATTTCTTTATTAAAGTTTATAGCCCATTTCACCATTTGTGTTTTAACTATCTCATCCTCGGTATACCACTTCAACAGTACTTGGTATACCTTGGATATTCTTTTCTTATCTTCTTTAAGAAGGGTCTGCTCTAGTTCCGAATTCTCTATTCGTATACCTCCCTTTACAGAGTCCGAATTATATAAATCTCTGATCTGTCTATACTGGAACCAATCGTAGTTAGGTGATAGTTCCTCTTGTGTCTTTATTCTAAGTTTGGATGCTTCAGTTTTAGTTATTTCTTTATACGTTAAACATTGTTGTTCATTATCAACAGCTCTCGGGTCTATCACCTCATATGGAACCACCCACAAAGGGGTTCCTTCTTGTAGATAAATTCTGTACTTCTTCCAGATTATGTATAAACTTCTCCGAACAAAGTGATGCAGGAACATCGAGTTGACCTTTACTTTGTCATGCCATAAATATGCGTGCCATCCAAATATTTTTTTATATCCCTCTAGGGCTAATAGTTTCTTGTTCTTTAATGTCATCCATTCTTTCAACCAAACTAGGCAGATTGCATCATGATAAAGTCTCAGATTGGGCAGTTGCATTCCGCCTCTTTCCTTTGCATCTTGTAAAACTTTCACTTTCACTCGAGGCTTCTTGCCTGCCCAAACAAAATCTGATATTTTCCTCTGCCATTTTTCAAATTGTTTGGAGTCTCTGATGATTGGTATTGTCTGTAGCAAAAACATTACTCTTGGTAACACATTCATCTTAACTGCTGCAATCCTGCCCAACCATGACAAATTCAATCTATTCCATTTAATCAAGTCTCTCTCTATCTGAGTCCATAGTTTTTCATAATTGTTTTTGAATAGATCTATGTTCTTTGCAGTTAATTCGACTCCCAAATATTTCACTTTACTTGTTACTTCACAATCCGTTGTTTCCATTAACAATTGTTGTTTCTGCTTAGTCATATTTTTGCATAATATCTTTGACTTCTTTTTGTTAATGAAGAAACCTGCCAAGTCTCCAAACTCCTTGATCTTATCTATCACTCTTGGCATGTTCTCCAATGGGTCCTCTACAATTAACATTATGTCATCCGCAAATGCTCTGACCTTGTATGAATAGTCCTTTATTTTTATTCCACGAATTTCATCATCTTGACGTATTTGTATCATCAGAATCTCCAATACTAAAATGAACAACAATGGAGATAACGGGCAACCTTGTCTTGTTCCTTTACTTATCGTCAATTTCTTGGTCAATTCATCATTCACCACAATTGCTGCAGTCTGGTCTCTATAAATTTCCTTAATTGCTCTGATGAATCTTTCTCCCAATTGTAGCTTTTCCATAGTGGCAAACATAAAGTCCCAGTTTAAATTGTCAAACGCTTTTTCAGCGTCAACAAAGAAGAAACCAACCTCTTTGTCACAACGCTTGTCATAATATTCAATAGCATTGATCACTGTCCTTAAGTTGTCTCTTATTTGTCTGTCTGGCAAAAAGCCTGCTTGTTCCTCCTCTATGACTTCCGAGAGCCACCCCTTCAATCTCTCCGCCAATATCTTCGCAAAAATTTTATAGTCATTGTTGAGTAGCGATATAGGTCTATAATTTTTCACATTAGTCAGGTCTTGGCCCTCTTTTGGGATCAATGATATATTCGCTTCACTCCAAGTTTCTGGAGTCCTTTGATCCCTTAAAACCCCATTCATCACCTCTTTTAGGAATGGTGCCAGTTCATTAGCCATTGTCTTATAGAATTTAGCCGTAAGTCCATCTGGCCCTGGCGCCTTTCCTAGATTTGCAGATTGTATTGCCTTACTTATTTCCTCGTCAGTTACTTCACTATTCAACTTATTTCTCCAAGCTTCCGAGATTTCTGGAAGTTTGGTTTTCTCCAAATATGACGCTATTGATTCTTTGTTTACTTCTTTTTTATTATACAGCTTAGCGTAAAATTTATAAAAGGCTCTACTAATGGTAGCCTGCTCCAAATACGTTTTGTTATCTTCGCAAATTTTATTTATTATCTTCTTTTCCCTTTTCTTCTTCAATTGCCATGCCAGGTACTTCCCAGGTTTATTAGCACCCTCAAACGCTTTTTGATTCAGTCTTTTGAGATTCCACTCCAATTCTTTATTGCTCATTGCTGTTAGCTGTTCTTGAAGTATTTTAATTTCCTGGTATACCTTCTTTTTCCCTGGTCTCTTTTTTAGCTGTATTTCTTTGGCTTTTATTTTCTCCTCAATCTCTTGTCTTTTCTCCTCTTTCTTCTTTCTTGCTCTACCATTTAAGTCCATTAGTATGCCCCTTACAACCGCCTTGTAAGCATCCCAAACTTTATTGGTTGGTACTTCTTTATTCACGTTGTATTGTATAAAAAACTTTGTCTCTCTTCTCAGTATTTCCATGTTCTCTCTTTCCTGTAACAAGTCCTCATTTATTCTCCATGCTTTCCTTTTTCTCTTTTTTCCAAATTTCCACATAATTGGGTTGTGATCTGAGCCTACCATAGGCATTATTTCTACCTCCTTAGTCCATAATGCTAAGTCTTTTGAGGCCCAGATCATATCAATTCTTGATAATGTAGAATGCCTTGCAGAATAAAAAGTAAACTGTCTGCTTTTAGGATATTCTCTCCTCCATACATCTTCAAGAGTCTCTTGTTGAATCAACTCAAAAAAAAGCTTTGGTAATAGTCCTCTTTTCTTTTGTGCCGTTGTAGTCTTTTTGTCTAGTTCCAAGTCTGTCACTCCATTGAAGTCTCCAGCAAGAATTATCTGGTCGTATACAAGATCGTCTAAATGCTTCCTTAAATCCTCAAAGAAGCTTTCTTTTGCACCGTTAGGTGCATAAAGTCCGACTACCAACACTCTCTTTAAATTCCAAATACATTCCACTGCTACAAATCTAGCTTCCACATCTCTCATAACAAATTTTGGCTGTAGCTCCTCTTTTATGTACAACACCACTCCTCTTTTTTTCTTGTTGGAGGCCGCTACATATTCTTTGCCCAATTTTCCAGATTTTAAATATTTTACATCCTGCTTTCTGATATGGGTCTCTTGCAAACAAACAATGTCACATTTTTGTTTTAGTAGCCAGTGAAAAGTATTTTTCCTCTTATTCGGTGAGTTTAGTCCATTTACATTCCAAGATAATACTTTACACTCCATACTCATGATCTTGTTGGTAAGTCTTTTTCATTGTCCTTAATAAATCGCTCCATCTCTCGCTCAGATCTGATGCGTTTTACTGTTTAAGTTGACAACAGAGGACCAAAATATACATTACAAGTGACACAAGTCAGGTCACAGGCATTCTCACATTAAAACTCTCCCCACGTGAGAATGCCTATGACCTTTAATCATCTCTACATGGCTCCAACCTCTGTGAGGAACTAGGTGAGGCTTCAGGCCTCCCTCCATTTTCACTAGCAGTAACAGCTGTGGGGGTGCTATTTTCCCTTCCTTGGGCCCACATGACATAGGGTGGGTTTCGGAACCCTTGACCCAACTAATGTCATACATATTTTGGCCCAGAGTAAGCCAGGGAATGTTACACAGAAATGCAGACACTGTTCTTGGCAGAGACTTCCTCTGCTATGCAACAATTCTACAACTCCCCTTCAACCCAATAAAATTAGCTCAATTTTGCTCATGCTTTACCGGTAATTTTTTGCTATTTTCATTTATAACACATGGATATGGAGAAAAAGAGGAATTCACAGGCAAAGGACATTTGCATTTATTCACATGGAACAGGAATGTACACATTTTTCTAAATCTAATTATCCTAGTCTAGAAAATGCTGGTGATTATTATTGTTATTATTAATTTAAATGCTTACAGAAAAGTTGAGTAGATAAGTAGGTTTCTTTATGTTACACACAGAGATGTCAACTGCCAACATTTACCCTCTTTACACCACCGAAGCATGTGAAGGATCAAAGCTACAACCAGCTATTCCAGATGTAGAAAACAGGCAGAGCAAAAGGATGGTATTATCTTTGAAGTTAAACACTACATATCAAGACTGTTAGTCATTCATCTGCAGTGTATCGTTACAGTTTAAAGGGCTACAAAGAACACTTCACTTCAAGCAAATTGCAACTCTGATTCTTGCTCAGCTGACAGGCCAGGAGGGGAAAAAATCCCCCATTTCTTTACCTGTGCTACACACTCAGAGGCAAGCAAGACTTGACACCGAAGACCTATGCTATCCTGTTTGGTGCTTTCATAATGTTAATTTATAGTCCCAGCTGCTCTGAAGTACAGGGAAGAATTGCTGGCGGAGGAGGTGTTTAACTTTTCCCTGCCAAGCCTCTTCCACAATTTAAAAACCAAGTTAAAAGCTGCAAATGTCTCTTGGATTCAAGACCTTCTTTCTATTTTTCCTTTTATTTTCAGTGGCCTGGATCCAACATGCTACTTCAGGTACACTCATGACCAGTGGGATATGTTTACTTTCAAAAAGCCAAGTAAGCTGTCCTATGCCCTATCAAAAACAGCTTTTGAACATGTCCTCCATTTCAATAAAGATTTGCCATGTGTAGGTGGGTGTGGGTTCATTAGAGAAACATGCCCAAAGTCACATAAGAACACTAGCTAATTGAGCGGTTTTTTGGAAATCCCCCACCCCCAGAAAAAGGTAGAAGTAGTGATGACTCCATTTCAGCACCAATACTGATCGCGGTTTTGGTATCTCTGCAGTGGTGAACCAGCTAAAAATCTGCCAGGGTGACCTGGGAAACCAGATTATATTTTCCAGAGACTGCTTCCACACTAGTGGATAACTAATTCATTCCTGTTGAACACCAAGTGGCTAGAGCACATCATTGTTTCCTCTTGCATGGTCAAAATTGCATTTACCTTTTCACGAACAGCCATTCTCTCCCCACGTTCTATTCAGTGTAGACAAGTACATTCTCTCCCCACATTCATTCGAGACAAATACTTAATCAGAGAGCTATGCCACAGGGTCTTACCACTGCTCAGGGCTCCCCGGGGCTGGAAGAATGCTGCTATCCTGGGCTTTTCACCTGGAAAAATACAGATAAAACTGGAAAATATATTGGAAAGGACTACAGTCCAAAACCTATAAACCTACACAAGGGACTGCAAGCCCAACAGAGCCCAAAATCAGCCTCTCAGGATGATAATCAATCCAGGTTTACTCATAGACCACCCCAGACGAAGTGTGCTAAAATTCAGCTAAGGTTTAACCCACCTGAGCATGTTTGAAAAGCAGATCATCTTTCCTTCCATATCTGGTTCTCACAATATATATGCCAAATAGTCCTTGTAAATGTTAACATTCCATTATGTTTATAAGCCTATAAAATCATTTAGCACAGATTCAAAGGGATGGAATCTGCTATTAGAAGATCAAAATAACTTTTGGTGGTATAGACAAATTCTAAAATGTGTACATTCAGTGTACATTCAGTATGAAAATCTGCAAACTTATGGCAAATCAACTTAAACTTGATCGGCCATACATGTTTTGACTATACACAAGACTGAAAATTGGAATGCCATAAGCCTCTCTCCAAATGTCCTGTAATTAAGGGCTTTGAAGAAAATTTCACCAAAGATACTGTTAGGGAAAGCAGCAATCCTGGGTTAAGTATTTAGGCATGTTCTCTGAGACTTAAAGCATTCATTAGTTCCTATCTGTGCTTGCTTTTCTAAACATATATCAGTGCCTCTGATGGAGCTAAATTTATTAGTACGTCCCAAAGAAACCCATGGAAGAAGATTGTTGTGATTTATTTAAATCTTAATATTTTCAGCGAACATTAAAAATAAGAGCAAAGATGCTTTTTTCCTTTAGAGGCTCAAAATAATTCATCTTACTCTACCAACCCTCTGGTTGGTAGAAAGATTGCTGGAGGAATCACTGGATCTCTCTAATAAGCATGACATGCAATTCATTTGGTTGGTTAAATCAGGAAAGTCCATTTGATCCCACTGTCTCCAGTTACATCTTCATGAATATGGTTTCCAATTTCTTTAATTAACAAACATGCAGAGCAAAGGTTTAAAAAGAAAACTCTTTAGTGATGTCTTAATAATGTGTGACAGTGAAACAAGGCAGTTGGGAATTAAGTTGTTGTGTATTAGAGTGCATGCGCGCTGCCAAACTTCTGTAACAGATGGATAACATACTGGTTAATATACAAGGCACAATATAAGGCAAATTTTCTTCTTGGGTCTACTGACCTTAGAGATGACAGCCCCCAGTGGGGCACTTCTCACCCCCCACCCCACTAATCTGGCCAGAGGAGGGGGGAAGGAAGGGAAGGCAGGCCAGGACCCACCAGAGCAATCAGCGAAATAGCGTGTGTGTGTATTGTCGAAGGCTTTCATGACCAGAGAACAATGGTTGTTGTGGATTTTCCGGGCTGTATAGCCGTGGTCTTGGCATTGTAGTTCCTGACATTGTAGTTCTTAAGAAGAGACCTTAAGAATGAATAGAGCATGGTTTCCAGTCCTGAAAAACACCAGGCTAACAAAATACTCTATACCCGACAATAGCCCTGCAGAGAAGATTAGCATATCAAGCACCAATCCATATGCAAAAGAACCTCCTCAGGATACAGTGAAGCCTCCATCCATTAGCATTCCACACCCTGGGAAACTCTTACAGGATGACTCAGCCCAACCCCACCTTCCTGAGTAGATATAAATTACCTGCCAACATCTTTTCCACACTGTGACACTGAGAGATCTCTGTCCTTTGGTTCTACACCTCTGAAGATGCCAGTCACAGCTGCTGGCGAAACATCAGGAACTGCAACGCCAAGACCACGGCTATACAGCCCGGAAAATCCACAACAACCAGTCTGTGTGTGTGTTCTGGAGGACATTGATGATGCACTTCCATTTGAAAACCAGAAGTTATGGGGTCTCCAGCAAGGCCAAATCAGCCCCAAACACAGTGACAGTGCTATGTTTGGGGCCAGTTTTGGCCCCACTGGGACCCCGTAGCTTCTGGTCTTCAACCAGAAGTGAAGTCATTGATGCCTCTGGAGCATGCATATGAGGAGGCTGGTTTGGGGGCCCCTGCCTGCCTGATTCCCATCCACTACTTTCTAGGTAAGGGGGGGGGCTGGCATCCCTAACTGACCTCAATGGGAGGTCAATCAAATTAGCACAAAATACTGTGCAAACGTTTGAGCCCATCAGGACTGTTCATCAGGCTAGTGGTTACAAGATTTGAAAAGACAGAAAGGAAAGCAGATCTGTCAGGCACTGTGTGAAGGCCCGACCCTGCTGGCTTCCTCAGTAAGAGGGCAGCAGGCTGTAAGATTAACGTCATGGCTACAGTGTTGGGTTACAGCATGTTCTCTGGGAAACTTTGCTCACCCAGTTTCCATTCTTTGTTCTTTCACTGAAATACAGAAACCACCCAAAGTTCCTCAAAATCATCCTCTACAATCTGAGGGAAATCCTTATAGAGAAATCACTTAATTGGTTGTGGTGTATACAATAGAATTACCAACTTTCCTCAGGAGGATGAGCTCTCCTTCTTTGGAGGAGAGGCTAGATGGCCATCTGTCAGCAGTGCTGATCCTGTGAACCAGGGCAGATCGAGAGAGGGGGGTGGGTGGGGCAGGAAGGGTTACATCAGTACTTAGTTCTCGTGACACCTTCTAATACTCCCAGGGTAATGTTGATCACCATTTCAGGGCCAGGAAGCAATTTTCCCCAGGCCAGTTTGGCTAAGGATCCTGACGGTGTTTTGCCATCTTCTGGGGATGGAGCAGGGGTCACTACGAGTGTGGGATGAGAGGAGGTAGTTGTCCCTTCCAACCCTATGATTCCATGATTCTATGAACTAGCATCACCCAGAGAGCAAGCTCCTCCCCCAATTTACTCCTCAGCAAATTTCCTTCTTCATAGGGTTGCCAATGCCAAGTTGGGAAATTCCAGGATATTTGGGGGTGGAGCCTGGAGATGGAGGGGTTGGGAAGGGAAAAGACCTCAGCAGGGTACAATGCCATACAGTCCACCCTTCAAAGCAGCCATATTCTTCAGGGGAACTTATCTCTGTAGTTTAGAGATCAACTGTAATTATGGGAGATCTGCAGGCCCCACCTAGAGGTTGGCAAGTGGCAACCCTACCATACAATCATTTTTTGTGTTCCACTATCATCACTCGTTTAAGAGGATGACCAATGGCTGCTATTCACCCTTCAACTGGATGACAACAACTGCCCCTGTTACTGCATTCTGTGTCAAGGGCCCAATTCTGGCCTCTGGTTCAGTGTAAGAACATTCACAAATGTGAAAAATGCCCCAAAAGTAATACAAAACACAAAGACTGTATCCTCATATACAGTTTTACTTTTGGAACAAAATGTTTTGCTCAAACCGTTGGATACCTGCTAATAGCCAAGATACCAACCATGTAACAGTCTTTTCCAGGACTGGAATATAGACAAAATGAAGTATCTTTCCTGCTGAATTGCTGTCAATGCTGAATTGCTGACACACGGCTGAAGATTTGTGATTGTAACTGAGTGCCAAATCCTGATTAGTGCCTGTTCTAACACTTGGTATTGCTTTCATACATTTATCACAGGCTGATTTTCCCCCATGTTTAACAAACTGAATGATTATATTAGTCCCCTTACCTCCACCACCATCTTTGCCACAGGAAAAGCTTTCTACACAACTTCAAAAATAGGTCTAGTAAGGGTAAATTTCAAGAGTGCTGAAGATACAAAATTTCCAGAAACTTTGAAATCACGGAAAAAAATGTTTTCTTTCCCCGGGATAAGTTTTTTGTATAGATTAACCTGAAATGTTTGGAGAAATTGGAATATGCAATGTGCACACCCATGTGTGTGTGTGAAGTGCTAGCAAGTTGCAGCTGACTTCCCTCATTGTGTTTTTCAAGGCAAGAGACAAATACAGGTGGTTTGGCATTACCTGTTTTTGCATAGCAACCCTGGACTTCCTTGGTGGTTTTCCATTAAAGTAATAATTAGTGCCGATCCTGCTTAGTTTCCAAAATTTAACAACAATGGGCTATCCAGGACAACAACAACAATAACAACAACAACAACAACCACATTCAATTTATATACCACCCTTCAGAACAACTTAATGCCCACCCAGAGTGGCTTACAAAGTGTGTCATTATTATCCCCACAACAATCATCCTGTGAGGTGGCTGAGGCTGAGAGAGCGCCAAGAGAGCTATGACTGACCCAAGGTCACCCAGCTGGCTTAAAGTGGAGGAGCGGGGAATCAAACCCGGTTCTCCAGATTAGAGTTCTGCCACTCTTAACCACTACATCAAACTGGCTATCCAGGTCAGGGTGTGCAATACTTACTTAAATATAAACCCTAAACTTATTTTACCTATTTATTATTATAAAGTGCATCAGGGTATAAAATTCTAATATTTGGAATATTTATAAATTTAAAGGTATAAATATCTTATTTTTCTGCAAGAAAAATTGCAAAAAATGCAAATGTGCCCAATACTTGAGAGACAATTGCAAGCTACTGCATCCTGTGCTACCTTAGTACATGTATCTGAATTTTTGCCCTCTGAGAGGAAGGGGAAAAAATGAAAATCGAAGGAAGAACAGAAATTGTGAAGTAAACAACAAACAGTGCAATCCTATGGTGAGTTACTCCAGTCTAAGCCCATTGAAGTCAATGCACTTCGACTGGAGAACTTTCCACAAGATTGCACTGATTGTATGTTATTTGAACTGGATCACTCTCATGCAGTCAAAATATGTAGAAGTACCAGCATATTTAGATATCAAGTTAAACTTTTCATCATTGAAAACACTCACTTTTTAACAATGTAGCATAAACACATTATAGCTTATTAATTGCTGCCAAAATTATTCACATATAAACAATTAGCATCCATTCAGATGTGAAGAATATGTCTACGATATACAAAAGAATTGTCATTATCTAGTGCTGAAGAAATAGTATGAGAATTCTAAATATAGCTTTTCAGCAACTTGCTGACAGAAACAAAGAAATCCTACTACATAAAAGCTTAAGCGTATTGAAGAGAAGTCACTTCCTACCCTGGTGTGCCACCAGAGGGTGCTGCTGTGGAAGGAAGCCCAGATGTGGCAGCCAAACCTCCAGAGAGCGTGCCGTGGCGGGAAGCCCAAGCTGGCATCAGGTCCAAAACAGGTGTAATGCCTGCCCCCCACCTTCACCCAGCTGGGATCAGAAGTGGAGCAGGTGGCAATGCCCGCCCTCCGCCATCACCCAGCTGGGATCAGGAGCAGTATACCACCAAAGAGAGTATCACAAGAAGATATAACCAAGAAGAAAATTATCGTGAAAACTAATGAAAACTCAATAAATATAAATTTCTGCAAAAGTCAGTAAGTGTTGTTTACAATTCTATTTTTACACAATGCAATTCATACATTAGTTGCCTTCAATATTCAGTCATTTATTATTGCAGCAAAAGCCAGTAAAACAAAACAAATCTGAGATAAAAGAAAAGTTATCACATCAGCGCATAGCAATAAGATCAGAACATTAATGAGAGGAAAATTAATAAAATAAAAACAATGAAGATAAAAATGATTTTAAAAATTGCAAAGGCAATTATACCACATTTTCAGCTAAAAGGAATTTGCATTTCCTAATGGCTAAAGAACAAAATCTAGCCACGGCATAGGTCACTGAACTCTGTCTTCTAAAAGGAAATTACACAAAATTTCTGGACTGAAGTCGAGATAGGACTGCAAGGGGTTGAATTTAGACCAGAGAGGCAATATAAGGCAAGCCCGTTCCTCTTGATATAGTTCACAGAATAAGAGGCCATGAGTGACTGATGCCACGCATTGGCACATGAGCCAATTTACCCTTGCAATACGGCGGAAGGGAGTGCCTCAAATCAGGCTCTGGAGAATGCCCATCTGTAAGGCTCATGAGTGATATTGGACAGGTAAGGAGCAGCAGTAAAACTGGGGCTGGATTTTAAACATTTGAAGTTCTTGGGCAGCGGAGCTTCTTCATTTTGTAATTCAATATCAACAAATCTCTGTGTAATGGAAGTTCTTGCCATTTGTAGGCTTCCATAAAAGAGATCTTCTGGGACTAAACCAATCTGTTTAATCTTATTAAGAATTTGTGTAGACCTAATAGGACAGGGGTCCGAGGCCAGAAGGAAAGGTATTAGGCCCTTCAGCTTGTAGTGAACTTTTAGCCAGAGTGATATTGCATGTTCCCAGACTTTTGTTTCTACTCTGAGTAGACCAGCCTCTTGCCTGAGTATTACATTGGAAGTGTATTTAGATACACCAAATAGGGATCTAAGAAATGTAGACTGAACGATTTCGAGAATCTTTAAGTTGACATAGGGCCTGATCTGGAGCCATATAAAAATTGGGCCAATGATTTTGCTTGATATATTTTTTAAGCCACAGGGAGGAAGCCAACACCCTTCCTTCTAAACAGTCTAAGGATAGCATTTGCACTTCTCTCAGCCAAAATAGCTGATGAAGACAAATGTGTTGAAAATTTGGAATTAAAAGAGAATGTGATACCTAAATATTGGAAGTTCTTGACTTGTTCAATGGCATTTCCTTTGATATTCCAATTGTACTTCCTAAATGAATTACTGAAACGGAGAATTTTAGTTTTAGTGAAATTGATAGTTAGTAGTTCAGTGTCACATTGCTCGCTAAATTTTACTAGAGCTCGCTTAAGACCAACCCTTGTTTGAGATAAAGGAACAGCGTCATCAGCATACGTTAAGATTGAGACCTCTCTGCTGCTTGAAAGAGCTGGGGCATGAGTATCAACTGTATGAAGACATGTAATTACATGGTTGACATAGATGTTGAATAAAAAAGGGACCAAAAGGCAACCTTGCCTGACTCCTTTTTGAACCGGAATTCTTTTTGATAAGTTGCCTTCTTGTGTAAGTCTTATCTGAAGGCTGTTGTTTTTATGTAAATTAATTAACAGCAGTAACAGCCTTCTATCAATACCCATATCAGCCAATTTGGCCCAAAGCCTCCCCCTAGATACCGAATCAAAGGCCGCCTTGAGATCCACAAAGGCTGCATACAATGTATTCTTCCAATGTTTCACATATTTGAAAAAGAATAGTCTAGGACCATGCAGTGATCAAGAGCAGAGCGACCAGGTATGAAGCCGGCCTGTTCAGTTTCAAGTAGGTTATTTTGGTCTAGCCAATCCCACAATTTTCAACATAGATGTTTGGTGTATAATTTACAGATCACGTTCAGAAGACTAATTGGCCTATAATTCAATGGATCCAAGGGGCTACCCTTTTTGAACAGGGGAACGATTATGGCCAGGCTCTCTGGGGATCTGAGCTGAGGTATCTATATAGGAGAAGAGATTTGCTAGAATTGGGGTCCACAAATTTATGTGTGATTTCAGGAGCTCAGCAACTATAAGTCACCTCCAGGAGCTTTTCCAGATTTCAGCTGCGAAATTAACAAAGTGATTTCTGATTCAGAGGCTGGGGGCCACTGTGTTGTGTTATCCAGAAGAATAACAGGAGGTGCGACACAGTGCTGATCCCTAAATAAAGTATTGTAGTGCTTTTCCCAAACCCCTGCAGAAATGGGATTAGAGGCATTAGAGTTCTTGGTTTGCAGATTGGAGGTAATCTTCCAGAAACTAACATTATCTTTTTCTCTAGCAGCCTTAATAAGGGATTGCCATAAAAGGGAATCAGCAGCTCTTTTTGGGGCTTTTAACAGCTCCTTATATTTCTTCTTATTAGACTGTAGATCAAGTTTAGTAGTTAAATTTGGGTTTTGTTGAAATGTCCTGAAACATTCTCTAAGCATCGATTTCGCTTGGGTACACTCCTGGTCAAACCATTTTTTATTGCCATGAGTCCTATCATATTTAGGGCCTCCAAGTCTCGATGATAATAGTCAATTGGAGAGATCTCCCCGTCAGTATTAGCTGTTAAGACATGCGAGAGGAACTGACCATCAGCTGATTGTGTCCAAAGGGAGAAATTCTCTTTAATATGAAAGGACCATTTAAGCCTGGTCCTCCCTTTATGTTTAGGGGGCTCAGGCTCAAGTACTTTGGGGCAAGGATGGTCTCTGGAGGGACCTAATGAGCCACAACTTATAAGAACTAAAGGTAAATGGTCACTTTCTGTTCTTGCATCAATCGAGAAATCGATGATCATCGATTATGATCATCATAAAGATCTTGAGAAATAAGAATATCATCAATAGTCAAGTGCTTTAGACCTGACCAAAAAGTAAATTGGCCAGGATAATCACCCACTAGTAGAATAACTAGGTTTAGCCTAAAAGCCATTTGAAAGAGGCATGCACCAGCAAAATTGACAGTTGGATCTAAAGAGAGATGCCTAAAGAGTGGCCAGAGTTCATCATCAAAATTAAGGCTGCCTATATTGCACCCATCAATCAACTGTTCATCAGAGAGTCCTAATCTTGCATTAAAGTCATCGCCAATCATTATGGGAGCCAAGGGGAACTTATCTAATATGTGGCGAACATAACCTTCCAATTCTTTCCAAACATTTTTAATATCAGACTGTTTTAAAAGAGGATGAATATACACATTAATACAAATTATCTTATAGGGAGGGATAAACTGATGGCCCAAATCCAATTCCTTTCACATTCCAATTTCCCTGGGGATCAATTCAAGGACGTAGACACTAAAGAACTCAGCCCTCCTGAGGGTTTTCCCCTGTTAGGGCCAACCGAGGCATATGAGTGAAAAGCAAGGTAGTTGCAAAGATCAAACGGGACATGCATCCAAGTTTCTTGTAAGAAAATGATCTTAAACTGTGAAATAAAAGAAATGAAATCTTGGTCTAGTATTTTAGAGCACCATCCAGCAATATTCCAGGAGAGAAGGAAAGGTGACAGTCAATCCACCTCCTCAATAATGTCCAGTGTCATAACCACTATATTACTCCATGTATTTGCTATTTAATGTTTATTGTTATTGTCTCCTTTCTATAATTAATAAAAGTTGTTGAAATTTAAAAAAATAAATAAAAAAATGTCCAGTGTCCTCCCAGGATCAATAAAAGTACAGCCATTGGACGGTGGCTTCTGTAATATTGAAGAAGAAGAATCAACATCATTTACAAAGTGTACTTCTTTCAGACAGGGCAGCGCATTAGATTCAGTGACCATCGGTGAAGTTTCATGCTCCATCTCTAATAGAGGGTCGGGAGACCCTTGTCTATATCCGTGCATCCATCCAAGTTGCGTAGATAGAGTGTTAATTCTTCCAATCTGGCCATGATATCCATACTCTCAGATTTTGGCAAATGAGAGAAAGATGAAAATAGGTCCTGCTCTACTGAGTTCTCCAAAAAGGAGGCCTCCATCAGAAGGGGGGGGCAGAGTATCAGTATATCTAAATCCAAGGGAGCTAAGGTTGCAGCAACTGGAGAGGCTGGCATTCCAGTCTCAGGCTTAGCTTCAATTTGCTTGGTATCAGGGTGAAGCTCCTCTGCAACAATGACAGAGGTTGGCAAACTGGAGAGCAGGTCCTTCAAGCGGGGCATCTCTACTCCAGCCTGCTCGTTTCTCTGGCCCGAAAAGGCCCCCTTAGGGGACTGTAAGGCCAGTTCATGAAGGGCTGAGGGGACCGACCCTGGCGTGTGTTCCAAAAGGGGGGTCAGTAAGTGCTCAGTATTGAGTTAGGTTAGATGTAGCTCGGGAGCACCACTTATGGAATTGCTCTGGGCATTTATTTTAGGGTCCTTCTCAAGGGCCATGGGCTCTTTTTCGAGCAGATTGTTTCTGTCCGGGATTTCTCCATTATTGTTTGCAAACCTCTGCAGGGGAGATGCCAGTTCTGTGTATTCTCTTAAAAGATTAAGTTGGAGTAAGTTGGATGAATGTGATTCCACATGAAGTTTCTTGGGGCTCCCCCTCATTGCAGGCTTTGCTAAGGGTGTGTGAGCTACTGCATGAGCAGGAGTATGGGAAACCAGACCAGGCACTAAATTGGCATTAGGAATAAAGGGCTTTTTTGTGATCATACTAGCTTGTGAGTAGGGATTTTTCCCTTTCTTCTGAGAATACTCTGATTGGGAAAATTTGAAATGTGGACAAGAACCACTTCATCTTGAGCATCATGCAGGGTATAGTAGGACTTTTAAATGTTAAAAGCAGTCTCCAGAAGTGAGTATTCCCAAGGAGTTTCTCCATCTGATCAAGGTCTGCCAGGTGTTGTTCGGTACGCAGTAGATAACTTAAGGAGCAAGTAATCAGCCTTTTATTGCTCCATCTTTCCTGATTCAGGGGGATGTCGGCAATTTGCAATGTTAATTTGCTCTTCTTGAATATAATACAGCTAGATTCTGCCTGAGTTTGTTGCTTGCTTTTAGCAGGCTGCATGCATATTTTGGAGGGGGGATGAGCAACTAGCTTGTTTTGCTTGCCAATAGCTAGAGGCAGCTTATCTGAGGCCTCCTCTGTATAAGCGTTTGTTGTTTTATTAACAGCCTGGTTTGCCCGGCTGAATGCTCTAAATGAGGCAGAGCAATCCTCCAATAATAAAGTGATCTTAGTAAGCTGACGAAAAATATCCACAACTTTTTGCCATGAGTAGGCATTGGTCTCCAACGTATTTTAGCAGGTCAGCTCTGGTAAGCACCTCCTTGCTAGAGTCCACATCAGCAGAGCATCTGTCGACCATAGGTGGGACATGATCCAAGGAGTGAGCTGACTCACTCCTATCTAAGGTATGTTGGGAGGGGAGAGAGGGAGAAGTCTGTTTGAAGTCATTTCCCACAGTTTCAAGGGGCCCCAGGGCTTTATCAGAGTTTATAGATGGGTCACTCACCAAATCAATTAGAAGCATCAGTTGCTTCTCCGGTTTAGAAGTACAAGGAGAATATGGACCAGAGTGCCTTCTGGGGCGCTTCTTGCTCTTAGTTCCTCTTTTCTTCATAGTTGGTGAGAAAAGGCTCTTAACATTTACTTAGAATCATAGAGATGGAAGGGGCCATACAGACCATCCAGTCCAACCCCCTGCCCAGTGCAGGATCACCCTAAAGCATCTCTGACAAGTATTCATCCAACCTCTTCTTGAAAACTGCCAGTGAGGGGGAGCTCACCACCTCCCTAGGCAGCTGATTCCACTTTTGAACTACTCTGACCATGAAAAAGTTTTTCCTAATATCCAGCCGGATATTGTGCATGTAATTTAAGCCCATTGCTTCAGGTCTTACCCTCTGCTGCCAATTGGAACAGCTCCTTGCCCTCCTCCAAATGACAGCTTTTCAAATATTTAAAGAGAGCAATCATGTCCCCCCTCAACCTCCTCTTCTCCAAACTAAACATTCCCAAGGCCCTCAGCCTTTCCTCATAGGGCTCAGACTCCAGACCCCTGATCATTCTCATCGCTCTCCTCTGCACCCTCTCGATTTTGGCCACATCCTTTTTGAAGTGAGGCCTCCAGAACTGCACACAATACTCCAGGTGTGGCCTGACCAAGGCAGTATAGAGAGGGGCTATGACCTCCTGCGATTTTGATGCTATGGCCCCTTTGATACAACCCAAGACTGAATTAGCCTTTTTTGCCACCACATCACACTGACTGCTCATATTTAGTTTACAGTCCACTCTTACCCCAAGATCCCTTTCACATATACTACTGCCCAGAAGTGTATCCCCCATCCAGTATTTGTGCTTCCCATTTTTGTGGCCCAGATGTAATACTTTGCACTTGTTTTTGTTGAATTGCATCCTATTCACAGCTGCCCACTTCTCCAGAGTATTCAGGTCTTGTTGAATTTTAATTCTATCTTCTTGGGTGTTTGCTACTCCTCCCAATTTGGTATCATCAGCGAATTTCATGAGCAGCCCTTCCACTCCTTCATCCAGATCATTGATAAAAATATTGAAAAGTACCGGGCCCAAAACTGAGCCCTGTGGCACCCCACTGGACACCTCCCTCCAATCTGATGAAACGCCGTTGACCACCACTTTTTGAGTGCGGTCCTCTAACCAGTTCCCTATCCACCGAACTGTCCTATAGTCCACTCCACAGTCTTCCAGTTTGCCCATCAGAATGTCATGGGGGACCTTATCAAAAGCTTTACTGAAATCCAGATAAATCACGTCAACAGATTTCCCCCGATCCAGTAAGCTGGTCACTCGATCAAAGAAGGAAACCAGGTTGGTCTGACAAGATCTGTTAGAAACAAAACCATGCTGACTTCCCCGGATCACTGAGTGGTCCTTCAGATGCTTACAGATTGATCCCTTTAAAATCTGTTCTAATATCTTCCCAGCAACAGAAGTCAGACTGACTGGCCTGTAGTTTCCCGGGCCATCCTTCTTCCCTTTCTTAAAGATTGGGATAACATTCGCTCTTCTCCAATACTTCTACATGCACACTTTTTGCTTCAGTCTTAGATAGTTTGCAGGTTTCTTCTATTGACAGAATATAACAAAGTACTTTGTGTAAAGGCTTTGAAAAAACTAATGTTGCTTTTAGTAAGTTGAATATTTAAGATTATAGCTTGTAACTTTAATTTGCAACAGCTTCAGCGTTCCAGCCTCTGAGTTTCTTGGCCTCTGAAACACTGGGCGTTTCCTCCCACATAAGAATTAAGATAAGATTTCAGAGCCTGTGTTGACTGCAGCTTTTTGTAGGCAAGCATAGAAAGAGCAGTAATTGCTTGAAGAGCTAAACAAGAAAATAGTGGAGACTTATGAAAAGGTAAGTAAATAAAAATTAACTTGTGGAAAATGCCAGTGGGTGCTTATCTTGACGCCGCAATCCGTAGGAGCATTACCTGACATCCTTATTAATGTCTTTTGAATGGTATGGAATTGAAGTCGGTTAAGTGACCATCTTTGAATAAGAAAGGAAACTGGACCAGAATAGGGAACCAGTCTGCCCGTCAGATGGTCTTTCTTCTCGCTTCATCTCCACCCAACTATATTTGGACTTTATGCCATTGTTGTTGTTAATTTCTACTTGCACTTACCTGTTGGACTGTTGCAATAATATGATTGATACTGTATGTTAGGAGCTTATAGGAATGGCAAATGAAGTGTATTAAGCATTAGCACTTTGTATACAGTTTCTGTGGCTGGAAGTTTTGCGTGTTTGAATATTGAAGGCAACTAATGTATGAACTGCATTGTGTAAAAATAGAATTGGAAACAACACTTATTGACTTTTGCAGAAATATATGTTTATTGAGTTTTTGTTAGTTTTCATGATAATTTTCTTCTTGGGATCAGGATTGGAGCAGATGGTAATTCCTACCCTCGCCTTCACCCAGCTGGGATCATGTGCTGAGCAGGGGGCAATTCCTGCCCCACACCTTCACCCAGCTGGTATCAGGAGTGGAGTAGGGGGCAATGCCCATCCACCTTCAACTGGCCAGGAACAGCCACAGAGCAACATGAAATGCCCACCCACCCCCTTCACTCAGGTGGGTTCAGGTGCAGTTATGATTTAAAGTGCTGGTGCAAAACTCATAAGTGCAAATTAACAAATTGATTTAGATGCCAACAGCCGACACAACAGTTCCTCCTGGAGCTCATTTAAAGCAATAGTACAAATTAATGATACATACAAAAGTGGTGGAGATGATGGAGGTGGTGGTGGAGGTGAATGGTACTCCTCCCCTGTGGTGTGATCTCATTGATGCCTATATAACATCCTAATAATGCTTTATTCCAATTGTTCCATTACTTTCCACAGATACAACGAGATGTAGCACTCCATACATGGTCACCTCCTTGACAATTTCAAGTTTACGTTCACCAGAGCTGCAGAAGGGGAGCCCCACTGCACCCAACCAGTATGGGTATTCCCAAAATACTCCAAGAATCCCGACAGGATGCTAGCTACTTCCCTGTTTCATAACCACTTTCTCAGAGGATAATTCTCAAGTTTCATTTTGTCCAGCAATATTCTTAACCAAGTCCTTTTCTCTGAGAGAGGGAGGAATACCATTCACCTCCATCACCCCTTTCAGGAATGGTTTATATAACTAACGTTATCTATCTACTTTTCCATGTACTGAAAAAAGAAATTTTGTATACCCTAAACTATTTTTCTATTGATGTATGACTATTTATTGTAATTTATTGTAACAGTATTTATTGGGTCATTGAGCTTTTGTATGTATCATTAATTTGTACTATTGCTTTAGGAACTGTTGTGCTGGCCGTTGGCATCTAAATCAGTTTGTAAATTTGCACTTATGAGTTTTGCACCAGCACTTTAAATCATAATTGTTAAAATTATCCGGTTGATGTATATTGTATTACTGTGTTAATTATGGGAACAGTAGTTTTCTATTGATTATCATTACCTGTAAGTGTCCTCATTGTGACTAGGGATCAGGTGCAGAGCAGGTGTCATATATGTCTGTCTACATATCTGCCATGAGTATTTTCTGTGCTCTGTATTGTGTGCTGATCCTCTGAGAGTACGTAAGTTGCATATTGGAGGCCTGTTTAGCTGGAAGTTGCTTATCTTACAGGTGCCTGCTGTGATGTCTACTTTCGTTTTCACAGCTGCTTGAGAATGTGTCCTTGAGTCCCAGCTTCTTCCTATAAACTGAAAATAACTTCATCTCTCCTACAGTTCTTCTCTCCTCCTGTCTTAAACTCCCTCCCCCTCTTCTGGCTCCTTCACGCCAGAAGCCTAACCGTCCATATCCTAAAGGTGGGAACTTTCCCTATAACTAACTCCTCCAAACCTTTACACATCACTTCTGCCAATACCCTTGTCTGTGTATGCTGATACTGATGGATCTCTAATAAAGTAACTTTAACTCATACACTGGAGTGTGTGCAGTGGAGTACTATGGGGATCTAACTGCCAGAACCTGACATTTTGGCAGAAGTCCTTTAGATCTTTGGACCTCATCTTCTGCGCTTGCTAGCTGCTCCATGGCAGAAGCAGCAGACCAGAGAACTGATGAGAAGCCAAAGGATCCTACTACCAACATCCTACAGACCCTGGCCTCTGTGAAGAGAGGACTGGGAACAATTCCCAAGATTGGGGCAAATCACAAGGATTGTCTACTAACTACTCCATGTGAGTGGGTGCCCTGTAGATCCAGGAATCAGCCAGGCCCAGACACAAAGCTGAGGCATCAATGCAAGCTGTTCAGCCAGAGCATGATTGACCTTGAGAAACTTCTAAAAGGGGATCTGGGGGAACCTGAAGAAGTCCCCATAATCCCAGACCAGAACCAGGCAGTTCCAGACAACAAGAGACATGATTAGGTCAGACCGGACAACTTCCTGGAGCCCTGGGAACTCCTGTCACCTCTGACGAGGAGAAGGACCCTAACAAGGGGAAGGACAACCTTGAATCTATTGACCCCATAATTCTTCCTAAGAAGCCGGATGATGGGACGGACAACGAGGATGAGTCAAGCAAGAGCGACACGGAGAATCCCGACGTAGCTGAGAATCTACAGACAATGCAAACCGAGATGCAGATCATTTGGGGGAATTGGGCAACCTCAAGACCGACATGAACCAAGTGATGGGAGGCCTACAGGAGCTGATGCACCACCTGCCCCCCCCGGACCACCAACTGGACCGGGGCCAAGTGGAGCCCCCATAGCCCCACCAAAACCAACCCCTGTGATTCCACCACCCCAAGGAGCACCTGTCATGCCACTGGTGATACTTCGCACCACCCCGCAGCCTCCAGGAGGGCCAGGAGACCCACCGGGGACTCCCCCACCCACCAGATAGCATAAGCTAGATGCCTGTTTTGAAGGAGACCCTGAGGAACTAAGATTTTTCCTACTACAAGCGATGGAATTCTTCCAAGAGCGAGGCCACATCTTCCCGAACGAACATAGCTGAGTAAGCCACTTGGGCTCGCGGTTGGGTGGCCCAGCAGCCAAGTAGTAAGTCACCCTGTATGCAGCTGGAGCCCCAGAGCTGAATGATTTGGAAGCATTCATGAGGGCTCTCCAAGCTCAATTCTAGGAGCGGGTTAGGACCAAGTTGAAACAAATAAGACAAGGCAACAGGCCCATGTGAGAGTATGCAGCGGAGTTCTGGCAGTATGTGGCCAAGGTGTGGGACTGGACGGAAGGGATCAAGATCAAGTTCTTCCGGGCTGGCCTGAACCCTGACCTGGTGGCCAAAGCCCTGGTACAGGCCGACCCCAGAACTTTGCTGGGATGCATCCAACTTGCGTGTGAGGTGGAGAATCGGGAGCAAGTAGTTAAACGCCTGAAAATGCAACATCAAGTGGGGGTGCGGAGAACCCACCCAGAAGGGGCCCTGAGAGAGAAGAGTCTCCCAAAAATGCGGTCCCCAGAGATGGAGAAGGCCATCTGGATGAGAAGGAGCCTTTGTTTCCAGTGTGGGGGAACTAGCCACTTTGCTGCCGACTGCCCCAGGGAGAAAAGAGAACCACTGGAGAAATCTAAGATTGTGTGGAAGGCTGGAGCATCAATGAGTAAGACCTCCCGTAAACCCTCTAAGAGACTGGGCAAAGCCGCGACCGGACTGGATGTGGGAGGAAACTGAGAATCCTCAAGCAGAGATCCTTCCGAGGAGGAAGAAAACACCCCTGTGCCAGCAGGAAATGCCACCAACCTGCCGTGAGGTGGTCCTGCCGGCAGGTCACAGGGGAACCAGCACCCACAGAAGTGAGACCAAAGGAGCTTTGCTTTACATGCCAGTGACTCTAGTTAATCCCCAGAGGGGGACTCACATTCGAGTGCATGCACTAATTGACTCTGGGCGCACTCAAGACTTAATTGCCCTTGCACTAGTTAAGGAGTTGTGGCTAAATGTGTGTAAATTAGACCACCCCTTAATTTTTGAGCAAATGGATGGGTCTCAAATGAAAGGAGCTCCCCCTAGCTATGAGACTGAACTAACCCCCTTGGGAATGGGGGGCCATTGGGAAGCCAGGAGCTTTATAGTTAGCGAAACCACCAAATTCCCCATGGTGCTGGGGATAAGATGGCTATGGGATCATGACCCATACGTAAGGTGGAAGATGGGCAAACTATGTTTTGCGAGGGGGGGAGCTGTCAAAACCATGTATGGGACAAAAAGTGGGGACCAAGAGCATATTCCCCCAGGATACCGTGAAGGAGTGTTCAATGAAAAGGAGGTGGATGAACTTCCTCCGCCACAGGGCTACGGACTGTGCCACTGAACTCATCCCGGGGCAGAAGCTGCCCAAAGGGAAGCTATACTCTATGAGCCCTGTTGCACAGGAGGAGCTACAGAAGTTCATAGACAAAAACTTGGCTAGAGATTTTATCTGCCCTGCCAGTTCTCCGCATGCCACCTCTGTACTGTTTCGAAAGAAAAAAGATAGTGGGTTGAGACTTTGCACCAAATATTGGGGGATCAATGCAGTGTCAATGTCCAATGCCTACCCCCTTCCCCTCATCAAGGACCTCCTGAGTGTGGTTGTCCAAGGGAAGATCTTTTCTAAATTGGACTTGAGGAATGCATTCTTTCGAGTGAGAATCAAAGAGAGGGGTGAATGGAAAACGGCCTTCAATACCCCGTTGGGAAAGTTCGAATACCGGGTCATGACATTCGGATTACAAGGGCCCCTGGGGGTTTTATGAATTTAATTAATGAGTTTTTTTTCATAAGTACCTGTATAAAGGTATAGTTGTTTACCTTGATGACATGTTGATTTATTCATAAGATTACAAGTCCCACATAAAAATGGTGCGACAGGTACCGAAAGCCCTAATGGATAACAATTTACCTGCAAAGCTGTCCAAATGTGAATTTCACAAAGAGGAGCTGGACTTCCTGGGGTACAGAATATCGGGGCAGGGGCTGAGAATGGACCCTGCTAAAATGCAAGCAGTAGTGGGATGGGACCAATGTGCCCTCTAAGCTGTGCAGTGTTGTGAGCCAAAAATCTACTTTGTGAGCCAAAACAACAAATTTCATTAAAGTTTTGAGCACGCCTCCTTTAAAAAAAAAATTCAGTCTACAAACATACAAACATTAACTATAAGCTAATTTGTATTGTTTCTCACTTAGAAGCAACAATTCAAGCAGTCATTCAAACATGGATTCTAAATAAACTAAATTACTCTGCAGGTAAAATTATTAATACTTTTCCTTCCCAACTATTTGATATACAAATATAAATATATCTGAGAACATGTGCTAGGGTCTGTATCCCATCCTTGGCACGTGTTAACCTTCTCTATTCCAACAAGATTACAGCAGGTAGGTGGGATTTACGTAATAACTCATTGATTTACGTAGGAATCAATGAGTTATTATGTATAACTCATTGATTTCTAGCCTCTGTAAAATCCAAAAACAAAAACCATGTAATACATTTTGATTACAATCAAAACAAATTAATAATAAAAACCAGTTGTCCAAGACCATCTAGTCCCATTAGGTGAAAGGGCCACAAAAAACAGAGTATACTTCTGTATAAAAATGGATATGTTCATGCTGATTGCAAAAGGGTAGCTGTGTTAGTATGTTGCTGCAACACCCAGTGGCACCTTTAGGACTAGCACATTTATTTCAAGATGAGCTTTTGTGAGTCAGTGCTGACTTCAGGCATGTATGGAAATCAACCTGAAAGTCATTATCACGTTTTCTTTTTCCACATAATGAATCTGCACTTGAAAGACTCATGACAGAATGAGGCTGGGCCCCATCACTCAGCTGTGCTCTGTTCCCCAGCTAGAGAGCTGGCGGCAACTGGTTGCGCTCTGGCTCTGCTCTCTGGCTCTACTCTGAGGGCTAAGCCAGCCACAGCCGAAAAGGAAAGATAGAAGCGGGACAAGGCTCCACCCCTGCTCCATCCCTATTGGACCCACCTGTCAGCTCTGACTGAGTGGGAGGGTGGAACCACCTGAGAGTTAATACCTGTGAGCTACAGCTGAGAATCTGTGAGCGGAGGAGTCAGAATCTGTGAGCAATTGCTCACATGCTCACATTAGTGGGAACACTGGATGGGACACACACACACCCCAGAACTAGGAGACAATTTCAATAGTTTCTGGGCTTTGCCAACTTTTACCAACCCTTTATAAAGAACTTTGCCAGGTCTCCCTGACCCTGATGGATTTGTTGAAAACTAAGGGGAAGGGGTAGCAGGGGGTAAAGCTGAATGCTAAGTTGAGCTGGACAAAAGACTGTCAGGACATGTTTGAGCACCTGAAAACCTTGTTTACATCCACGCCCACCTTGCGACACCCCAATAAAAATCAAACGTTCATTGTGCAAGTACATGCTAGTGACGTAGCCGGGGGGGGGTCTTACTACAGGAAGATGATGATGGGAAATTACACCCCTGTGCTTACCTCTCAAAAAAATTCTCTGAGGCCGAACGCCACTGGGCCTTGTGGAATAAAGAAGCCTCGGCTGTTAAATTAGCCCTAAGTACATGGAGGCACTGGCTGGAAGGGGATAAAAAACTGTTTGAAGTATGGACAGATGATAAAAATATAGAAGCACTGCAGACCCCACATAGATTAAGTGCCAAGCAGTTGCGGTGGGCTGAGTTTTTCTCCAAATTCAATTTTGTGTTAAAGCACCTCCCCAGATAATCTAACTTCCTGGCGGACACCCTTTCTCACATACCCCAACATGACAGCCTGAGGGAGGAAAGAGTAGATCCTATGTTCTCACTGGCACAGTTGTGGGGAGCAGTGATTACTCGGAGCCAGACTGTCAGGCTATGGGTGAATGGATATGGTAGACAGGTCTCTGTACCATTGCAACAAGAAATCCAAGCTCTTGGTTAAATGGTTTTATTCAGAAATTCAATCATTTCCATATATATGTCCATAGAAGAGGCAAAAAAGCATCTAAGCAGTACATGCTTCCTTGATAGGAATAGAAACTTGGAGAAAGTACAGCTCTAAATACTCAAACCCCCCTCCCACTTAGACCTTAAGTTTGCACGGGAAAGGGTCTGGGAATTTCTTCTGGAGTTTATACATTAGCCTAGACAGGACACAGAGGCCTAAGAGAAACTGCAACATTTCAGACAGTACAAGGTCACTTCTGTGAGCTTCAAAGAAAAGAGATAAGACAGCTGTGTTCTCAGGGTGCTGGAGAAATGAAAGTGATGGTTAGACCATTTGCAAAATGAAATCAAGATACAGCATTAGCAATGGTTCATCACACAGAACAATGACATGGATGTAGGGGTACAGACATGACACAGGCAAAGTTCGCAAACTCTGAGTCTGACCAGAAAGTATGGGATAAGAAGGTTAGAAGGGAGACAGAAAAAGAAGGGGATGACCTGCCAAAGAAGGAACTAGAAAGAGGGGGAAATGGTAGCTGGTACAGACATGGTAAAATGTACGTCCCAACTAGCTTGAGGGGGGAAGTCTTAAGAAATGTAATGATTCCAAGCATGCTGGATATTTTGGATATGTGAAAACGCTGCACTTAGTGCAAAGGCAGTTCTGGTGGCCCAATATGAGACGGGACATTTCTCAGTATGTAGGTGTGCTTGCTGGAAAAAAAAGAGGAGGAAGGCTACTCAGACTACTACGACCCTTGGAAACCCCCTCCCGGCCATGGGCAACAATGGACTTTATTACTGACCTTCCCCCTTCTAAAGGGAAAACTGTAATTTTAGTGGTGGTGGATTTATTTTCCAGCAAGCCCATTTCATCCCATGATCCAAAATCCCTACTGTCAAAAAAATGGCCACTCTTTTTATGCAGTACGTAGTCAGGCTGCACTCTTTTCCAGAGAAAGTAATTTTGGATCGGGGAGTACAATTTGTTGCCAACTTCTGGTGGGAGTTAATGAAAGCTGTGGGGATTGAACAGGGAATCAGCTCTTCCCATCATCCCAAGACTGAAGGGCAAACCTAAAGAGTTAATCAAGCGTTGGAGTAGTTCCTACGTTGTTATATCAATTACCAAGAAGATAATTGGATGGACTTCTTAAGTTTTGCACAATATTGTTACAATAACTCCATGCATAGTTCAACAGGGGCTTCCCTTTTCATGATTGCTCAAGGCTAAGAGGGTACAGCAATGTCATTTATCAAGACCCCCTCCCTCTAGCATGAAGCTAGGGGACTTTACTGAATAATAACAATAACAACAACAACAACATTTGATTTATATACCGCCCTTCAGGACAACTTAATGCCCACTCAGAGCGGTTTACAAAGTATGTCATTATTATCCCCACAACAAAACACCCTGTGAGGTGAATGGGGCTGAGAGAGCTCCAGAGTACTGTGACTAGCCCAAGGTCATCCAGTTGGCTTCAAGCGGAGGAGTGAGGAATCAAACCCGGCTCTCCAGATTAGAGTCCTGCACTTTAACCACTTCACCAAACTGGCTGGAACGGTGGTCCAGATTAACCAGCCAATGGGAGATAATAAAGAAAACTCTGGATAAAGCGAAAGAGGACTATGAAACTCAGGCAGACAAAAAAAGGTCCAATCTATGGACACTGCAAGCAGGGGACTATGTGTATATCTCTACAAAGAATCTGAGGGGGGACCAACCAAGTAAAAAGCTGGGTTGGAAATTCTTGGGGCCTTTTCCAATGAAAAGAGTAATTAATGAGGTAACTGTATAGGTACAATAACCAAAGAACCTAAGGAAAGTCCACTCTGTATTTCATTTCAGCCTCCTGAAGAAAGCTCCCCTCCCCGACAAATGGCACCCGGACCGAGGAGTCCTCCCACCCCCCGGGTGGACAGACAGCCACATTATGAAGTCAAAGATATTCTGGACTCTAAGTTGAGATGTGGAGAACTATTTTACTTAATTCAATGGGTTCACTTTGATAAAAGTAATGTAGAATGGGTAAAAGTCTCTGGTGTCAAAGCCCCTAGTCTTGTACATAAATTTCATAAAACATATCCTGAAAAACCCAGCCCCTCATGAAATGGGGAGGCATCTTTGAGGGGGCAGTACATCATATATGTCTGTCTACATATCTGCCATGAGTATTCTCTGTGCTCTGTATTGTGTGCTGATCCTCTGAGAGTACGTAAGTTGCATATTGGGGGCCTGTTTAGCTGGAAGTTACTTATCTTACAGGTGCCTGCTGTAATGTCTACTTTCATTTTCACAGCTGCTTGAGAATGTGTCCTTGAGTCCCAGCTTCCTCCTATGAACTGAAAACAACTTCATCTCTCCTACAGTTCTTCTCTCCTCCTGTCTCAAACTCCCTCCCCCCTTCTGGCTCCTTCGCACCAGAATCCTAACTGTCCATATCCTAAAGGCGGGAACTTTCCCTATAACTAACCCCTCCAACCTTACACACATCACTTCTGCCAATACCCTTGTCTGTGTTTGCTGATACTGATGAATCTCTAATAAAGTAACTTTAACTCATACACTGGAATGTGTGCAGTGAAGTACTATGGGGATCTAACTGTCAGAACCTGGCAGCAGGTGGCAATGCCCGCCCATCCTTTACCCAGCTGAGATCAGATGCAGAGCAGGGGGCAATACCCATCCTCCACCTTCATCCAGCTGGGATCAGGAGTGGAATAGGTGGCAATGCTCACCCCATGCCATCACCTAGCTGGGATGAGGAGCAGAACAGGTGGAAATGCCCATCTGCTCTTCACCCAGCTTGGATCAGGAGCAAAGCAGATGGCAATGCAGACCTCCCCCCCCCTTCACCCAGCCATCATCTGGAGCAGAGCAGGTGGCAATGCCCACCCTTGTCTTCACCCAGCTGGGAGCAGGTGGCAATACCTGTCCCCCTTCAACCAGCTGGGATCAGCTATGGAACAGGAGGAAATGCCCTCCTCTCTTCACCCATCCAGGATCAGAAGCGGAGCAGGTGGCAATGCTGGGATAAGGTGAGGAACAGGTGACAATGCCTGCCCCCTTCACCCGGCCAGGATCAGGAGCAGAGCATGAGGCATTGTCTGTCCCCCTTCACCCAGCCTGAAACAGGTGCAGAGCAGGAGGTAATGTCCACACTCAACTTCACCTAGCAGGGATCAGGAGTGGAGCAGGTGGCAATGCCTGCCCCGTCACCCAGCCAGAACAGGAGCAGAGCATGAAGCAATGCCCACCCCCCCCTTCACCTGGCCTGGATCAGGCACGGAGCAGGAGGCAATGCCTGCCTCATGTTCAACCTGCCAGAATCAGGTGCAGTACAGGCAGAAATGCCTCCTCACTTCACCCAGCTGGAAGCAGGTATGGAGTAGGAGGCAATGCCCATCCCTTCTTCACCTGGCCGAGATCAGGAGTGGAACACGTGGCAATGCCAGCCCCCTCCCCTTCACCCAGCTTGGATCAGATGTGGTGTAGGAGGCAATTCACCCGGCTGGGATGAGGCACAGAGCAGGTGGCAATGCCCGCCCCGCCCCCCTTCACTTGGCCAGGATCAGGTACAGAGGAGGTGGCCATTCCCGCCCTCCTGCCTTCATCAGTGATGGATCAATGACAGAGGAGGAGGGAATGTCCACCTGCCCACTCTCCCCTTTCTAGAGCCTGTTGTATTTTCCCCCACAACAGGCTTTGTTGCTAGTCTATTATAATAACCTGTGTAAAGAAAGAGAAGAGAATAACAAAAGAGGAGGAATTAGAGATCTCTTCCACAAGATCTAGGGAAACAAAGGGAAATTCAAAGCATGGCTAGGGATGCTGAAAGACATGCTGCTGAAGTGATCAAGGTCAACATGGAAATACAGTATCTGATCAGGACAAAATAAAATATGGAAACAATAAACTGAAGAACTATACAGAAGAAATGGAAGGATGACAGATTCCTTCAAAGAAGAAACTTTTGACAAGAAACTGGAAATCTTTGAAGGTTAAGTGAAAGCTGCATTCAAAACAATTGGGAGAAACAAATAATGGAGAGTAGATGGAATATCAGCAGAATTATTTCAAGCTACAGAAACTGAGACCATCAAAATCTTAACAGGAATATATCAACAGATATGGAAAACAAAGCAATGGTCTATGGACTGGAAACACTTAGTCTACATGCCATTTCCCAAAAAAGGAGATGCCAAGGATGCAGCAACTATCGGACTATCATGTTAATTTCCCACACAAGCAAAGTGATGCTCAAAATTCTACTACAAAGACTCTTACCATATATGGAGCAAGAAATGCCAGATGTTCAAGCTGGATTCAGAAAAGGAAGAGGCACCAGAGATCACACTGCAATTGTATGATGGCTAAATGAAGCAAACCAGGGAATATCAGAAGAAAATCAGCCTATGTTTTATAGATTACAGGAAAGCTTTTGACTGTGTGGGTCATGAAAAGCTAGGGAAAATGTTTAAAGAAATGGGGGTGCCACATCTGATTGTTTTGATGTGCAACCTGTACTATAAAGAAGAGGCTATTGTTAGGACAGAATATGGGGAAACAGAATGGTTTCCAGTTGGCAAAGGTGTTAGACAAGGATGCATATTATCTCGCTACCTGTTCAATCTATATACAGAGCATTTTATAAGGAAAGATGGATTAGATTTAGAAGAAAATGGAGTGAAAATTGGTGGAAGGAACGTTAACTATTTGAGATATACAGATAACACCATATTACTGGTAGACTTGATGTGAAATGACGACTGATGACTACAGATGGAAGTGTTAAAGCAAGATTACAGCTGAACACCAAGAAGACAAAAGAAAACAATTGGAGAATTACAATATTTTAAAATTGGCAATGAGGAAACTGAAATTGTTAAAGATTTTTTATTCCTGGCTCAATCATCAACCAAAAGGGAGACTGCAACCAAGAAATCAGAATAAGATTGAGACTTGGAAGAGCAGCCATGAGGGAACTAGAAAAGATCCTTAAGAATAAGGATGTCTCTCTGGAAACCAAGATCAAGATCATTCAAACTATGGTATTCCCTGTTACTATGTATGGAAGTGGAAGTTGGACAGTGAAGAAAGCTGACAGGAAGAAAACTTGATTAATTTGAAATGTGGTGCTGGAGGAAAGTTTTGTGCATACCATGGACAGCCAAAAAGACAAATAAGTGTGTTCTAGATCAAATTAAGTCTGAATTCTCCCTAGAAGCTAAAATGACAAAACTGGGGCTATAGTACTTTGGTCACATCTTGTGGAGACAAGTTTCTCTGGAAAAGTCAATAATACTAGAAAAAGTGGGAGGCAGTAGGAAAAGAGGAAAACTCAAAATGAGATGAATTGACTCAAAAAAGAAAGCCACATCCTCCCATTTGCAAGATCTGAGCAAATCTGAGCAAATCTGAGCAAATAGGACAGTCTGGAGGTCTTTCATTCATAGGGTCACCGAAAGTTGGAAGCGACTTGATGGCACATAACACACACACAGTGATGTAGCCTTTTTTATATGACATTTTTCATAGTGCACCTTAATAAAACCTTGCCTTAAAAACATTTCACTCATTCCAAAAGGAAAAATAAATCACTGCTTTTTTTAGTGCAACCAACAATTTGCAGTTTTCGTAAAACTGAACAGAGTTCTCAGACTTCTTCATACTCTACATTTCGAGTGAGAATAATCTTGTTTTAAGAGGTTTTTCACTCATTACAAAGAGAAAATAATTCACAGGACTCTTGAGGGGTTTTTCCCATCAGAAAAAAAAATTCCATCAGGGGGAGGGAAATCCTGTTCTTTCCCCTCTGATTTCCCCCCTGTTTTTTCACCCTTGGGCCTTCACATCCCTAAACTGAACAGCAGCAAGCTGAATAGAGGGTCTGTAGGCAATATTGTAACAATTATCACTAAACATTAGAAAAGCAAGATTCAAGTCCAGTAGCACCATACAGACCAACATCTTCCAGGGTATAAGCTTTTGAGAATTTTGATTCTTGAAAAGTTTATGATCTGAAAACCTTGTTGGTCTTTAAGGTGCTACTGGACTCAAAAATTAACAGAGACATTCAAGATTAGATTTTTTCACATAAATACTGTTGGTGTTAAATCACTGTCAAAATCTATCTCAATGACCCTTGAAAAGCTGGATCATGTTAAGAATTTTTAAAGTTATTGTGCTAAAGATGTATTTATATTTTGAAGACCAAACACAAAAGGGAAACCTCCTAATACAGACGCTGCTAAGAAAGCCGAAGCTCAAGGAGATTAACTTAGAGATACAATGAAACCCTATGAAACATACATAAAGTGTTAATTTCAATATTCTATTACACGTGGTAAATTTCCAATCCAATTTGTACATACAATTTGATACAATCCCGTTCCCAATAAACATATATTATACATAAATCCTAATATGGTCCTTGTGTTTTTTACTTTTTTCTTTCTAGATTTTCCAGAATGCCCGGAGTTGCCAGCAGTTCTACAAGCCACTAGTTCTCCTCCGATGGATAGAAAAGGAGCGGCATTTCAAAATGTTGCAATGGCATTGGCGATGTTGCAATGGCGATGGCTATGAGCTTCACCTGCTCAATTACAATAGGCTCGTTTCGAGTCCCGTCTTCTTCTGGTCAAGCTTTCTATGTAATCAACAATAACACAATTTTTTCATTAATTCGTTCACCAATCAAGGCTATAAGACTCGACACATGTGAATTAACTTACGGACAAGAGCATTGGCTCCAGTGTCATAATGTCCCCATCTGGTGGGCATGTGTTGGTGTCTCTGACCCACCAGGGTGTGTGTTTGTGTGTGCAAGGCCTCCGTGCACACCATCATGTCTTACTGGAGGGTTTTCTTTGCAGACTGTTGCTGGGTCATTTGGTTATGCGGTGGCTGCAGGCATACTGCCTTGGCGGAAAGTAGCCTTGGGGAAGCCTGGCAGGCAGGCATATGGGGGGTGCTGCCAGCCAGTGGCCTCCTGAGAGGGGAGGCGGCCTGCTTTCAGGTCCTCCACATGGAGCCAAAGTGAACTGGAGAGGGAGGGTGGCTCCATTTGTATTGAACGGGAGTTTCCTGAGGTCATCAAATTTGGGAATGTATAACTCCGAGATCCACACTGCAATCTTGACCAAACTTGGGTGATGGCTGGGGGAGAGCCTGCTGCATATTCCCTGTGAATATGGGCTCTCTAAGTGCTAGGGGAAGTGCTCTGGTGCCAACTAACAACGAACAATGTTAACAGGACATGTTCGGTTCTGGTCGGCTGTTTGTCGTTGGGAACTAACAACAAACAGCCTGTTTGTCCCCCCCCCCCCCCGTTCATGCCCATGTCTACTTACAAGTTAGTATTCATAAGCAATGTCACACTGGAAAAAATAGGTTCGTTTCCCCCCCAATAGAAATAAAGCCACCATTTCAATTTATCACATTTTCATTCAAAGACAAGGTACAAAGTGAACCATCTCCAGTACATCATTTTACTCTGTGCATTTGAACCATAAATTAGGACAATTGCTCCAAATTACCAGGGTAAGCACTTAAGTAATTTCTGGCTAAAAGGTAGCAAGGCCTCAAAGCACCATTTGGTGCCAGTTTGGTGTAGTGGTTAAAAGCGACAGGACTCTAATCTGGAGAACCAGGTTTGATTAATCACTCCTCCACTTGAAGCCAGCTGGGTGACCTTGGGTCAGTCACAGCTTCTAGCTCTCTCTGCCCCACCCACCTTACAGGGTTTTTTGTTGTAGGTATAATAATGGCATACTTTGTAAACTGCTCTGAGTGGGTGTTAAGTCATCCTGAAGGTCGGTATATAAATCGAATGTTGTTGTTGTTGTTAAACAGTTTTTAACAGGACCTGCCAATAGAGATGGTGGTGCATCTCCATTCCCTGGGCTCAGAACACACGTTTGAGTGGCTTACCATGCTCCCTTTTGATACTGATTTATTTACTTCATTTATACCCTTCCTTTCTCCTCAATGGGAAGCTAAAGCCTCTTTCATCATTCTCCTCTCCTTCATTTTATCTTCACAGTCACCCTGTGAGGAAAGTGAGGCTGAGTGTGTGTGGCTGACCCCAGGTCATCTAGCAAGCTTCCATGGCAGAGAGAGGATTTGAACCTGGAACTCTCAGATCCTAGTCTAACACTCTACACAATACTGAAGTACACAATACTGAAGGGTATCACAACCCCTGAATTCTTCTATTTTATTTTTGGATTTTGGGGGGCAGGGGGGATAACTCATTGTCTGAGCAGGAGGAGGTACTGCTGAGAATACAAATGTTTCCTGCCCAATTTTTATCATTACTGTTATAGGTGAAGAAGTCATACTCTTCAGTATATCATGTACACATGGAAGGTGTTCTACAATACAAAGCCCACAGTACCAAAAAGAACTTTGGGGAATAAAGTTATAGCCTCTTAGTTTCTGTAAAAATAAAGGTTATTCTTAAATAGAAATGAGGCTTGGAATGGCTGCCAAGTTTTTCTCTACTGAGATCCAAAGATACAACAAAAATGGACAATATAAGATGATTCATGAGATCTTTTTTGATGTGGAATAAAGTCTTCTCTGCTCTCCTAGGGGAAATACATTTCTGTATCACTAGTTCTGTCTGAAATGAATATTTTATATACCCAAGCCTAAAGCTAGTCTGCACTTTCACTTTTGTGAAAGTTTTGTCTGCATGGTGTGTTCATTGCACAGAAAGGCGAGTGACAATGCATACATGAATGTGCAAAGCTGCCTCAAGGAGACTTGTGTACATATATAAAAATATTGACATTCTGGGGAATTTTCTCTGTTTTAAGTTTTAAGTACAATAGATCATTGCCAAACATTATATCAATTGGCCTATTCAGCTATGAATAGACCAGCTAAAGCTCGGTATGCAGTGTTCACTGATCCAGCCACAGCTTTCAATTCTATAGATAGAGATCAATTTTAGGAGAAATTGGCAAAGACAAATATTGACAAGATACTGCTGTACTCAGATGCACATGCAAATATCAAAGTGGGCATCTCAGGCTCTCTAACTAGTGAGATTCTAGTGGGTAAGTGGGTAAAGCAAGGGTGTGTATTGGCCCCTTTACCTTTCAACCTGTAAATAAATGATATCATACCAAGATTATCTGAACCAGAATTTGTCTCGCCTACTATAGGCCATCAGAAAATTTCACTTCTATTGTACGCAGATGACATGATCCTAATCTCCCTAACAAGAACCACCTTAAAGAGGCTCTAGTATAATCTGGGCGAAAACTGCAAATAGGAGAAACTTACTATCAATTGTATGAAAGCTAAAATAACGGTTTCCCCACAAAATAATAACAATAATAACATTTGATTTATATACCGCCCTTCAGGACAACTTAATGCCCACTCAGAGTGGTTTACAAAGTATGTCATTATTACCCCACAGCAATTACCCTGTAAGGTAGGTGGGGCTGAGAGAGCTCCAGAGAACTGTGACTAGCCCAAGGTCACCCAGCTGGCTTCAAGCGGAGGAGTGAGGAATCAAACCTGGCTCTCCAGATTAGAGTCCCACGCTCTTAACCACTACACCAAAGGCCAAATAAGTTTCTTTGGAGTATACATGGCACTCCAATTGAGCAATGCAAAACTTATAAATATCTGGGCTTAATATATAGTGAAACCATGAATTGGAACATCCATCTAGCCTCTATAAAATTCTCATCCTTTAGTCTCAAGTAAGATTACATTTAAATGTCACTTCAGGCTGACACTAACTAAGCCACATACACACAAACTTGCCTTGCTGCTCTGCTCATATGCTCACTATGCTCCTTCCCACTCTCTTGCAAGGAGAATCCTGGTTAGAAAATATTTCTGGTCATACATGCTGCATCGATGCATACAGTTTCATTACAGTCAGGTCCCGTGCCTCAAGCCCGTATGCTAAAGCAGGTGCTGCCATGGTTGTTTTACTGTAACAGGCTCTATGTGGGGCTGCCCTTCAAAACAACCCAGAAATAACAATGGGTCCAGAATGCAACAGGCCAACTACTGTCAGGTGGTAGCTGCTGGAAACATATGCTGCCCATTTTGAAAGAACTACATTGGTTACCAGTCGGCTTCTGAGCTCAGTTCAAGGTGCTGGTTATGACATTTAAAGACTTTCAGAACCTGGGACCCACATATTTGAAGGACCTTCTCCATCCATATGTCCAACTACGATCCTCAGGCAGCCATCTGTCCCGTCACTTAGGGGGTGGCCCATTTGGCATTAACAAGGGCCCAGGTCATTCTCATCATGCCCCCTGGTCTGTGCAACAGGCACCCTGAAGAGGGAAGAGTAGCTCCCCACCTTGGAAATCTTCAGATGGCGCTTGCCTGTTTGTAGGGCTTTTGTTGGAGCTTAAATGGCAGACCCCTTTAGGGGGGAGGCATTTAGGGAGTCATTTTATTTTGGTTTCTTTGGCTCTGTGTACTGGATTTCTGCCGCTTTCAAACCTTTGCAAATTTGCATTTATATACCCTATTACATTGTTTATTGAAATGTCCTTGAAATTACAGGCCGGTCCATCTGACTTCTGTTGCTGGGAAGATATTAAAGCAGATTTTAAAGGGATCGATCTGTAAGCATCTGAATGACTGCTTAGTGATCGAGGAAAGTTAACATGGTTTTGTTCTCAATAGATCTTGTCAGACCAACCTGGTTTCCTTCTTTGATTGAGTGATGAGCTTACTGGATCGTGGGAACTCTGTTGACGTAATTTACCAGGATTTCAGTAAAGCTTTCAATAAGGTCCCCCATGACATTCTAATGGGTAAACTGGAAGACTGCGGACTGGACTATAGGACAGTTCGGTGGACAGGGAACTGGTTAGAAGACCGCACTCAAAAAGTGCTGGTGAATGACATTTCATCAGATTGGAGGGAGGTGTCCAGTGGGGTGCTGCAGGGCTTGGTTTTGGTCCCGGTACTTTTCAATATTTTTATCAATGATCTGGATGAAGGAGTGGAAGGGCTGCTCATTAAATTTGCTGATGATACCAAATTGGGAGGAGTGGCAAACACCCAAGAAGATAGAGTTAAAATTCAACATGATCTGAATACTCTGGACCAGTGGGAGGCTGTGTGAACAGGATGCAATTCAACATAGATAAGTGCAGAGTATTACATCTGGGCCACAGAGATTCGGGGGGGGACATGATTGCTCTCTTTAAATATTTGAAAGACTGTCATTCGGGGAAGGGCAAGGAGTTGTTCCAGTTGGCAGCAGAGGATAGGACTCAAAGCAACGGGCTTAAATTAAATGCAGAAAGGTACCGGCTGGATATTAGGGGGGGAAATTTCACAGTCAGAGTAGTTCAAAGGTGGAATCAGCTGCCTAGGGAGGTGGTGAGCTCCCCTTCACTGGCAGTTTTCAAGAAGAGGCTGGATGAATATTTGTCAGGGATGCTTTAGGCTCATCCTGCATTGGGCAGAGGGTTGGACTAGAAGGTCTGTATGGCCCCTTCCAACTTTGTGATTCTGTGATTCTGTGAAATTGACTGCACTAACTCACACTGTGTAATCTACCTTGAGAAAGGTAGAGTATAAATGATAGCAATCAATCAATTAATAGCTACAAATGATCTTAATTTTTTTTATTTTAAGCTGATTTGAACCATGAGGAAAGGTGGGGTTAAAATGTTTTAATTAAATAAATAAATAAAATTAAAATGTGAAATGTTTTCTTCCATACCCCTGAACCACTTTTAAGTTGCAAGGATTTTATAAAATAGTAAACAGTTCAGTAGCACCTTTAAGACTAACCAACTTTATTGTAGCATAAGCTTTCAAGAACCACAGCTCTCTTTGTCAGATGCAAGGACTTTATAACAGGGGTGGCCAAACTGTGGCTCGGGAGCCACATGTGGCTCTTCTAGACATATTGTGCGGCTCCCAGAGGTCTCTGAATATCACTGTGGCCATACATTTTATTTTAGTCTAGTTTATTTCCCTCACTCACTTTCCTCCTTTCTTTCCATGTCTTTCCCTTTCTTTTCCTTTTTTCCTTCCTTCTTTCTTTCCGTGTCTTTCATATTTTCAATAAAAATAAAAAGCAATTTCCTCATCTGAAGTCACTTCAGTGCATCCTGTCTTGCGGCTCTCAAACATTTGACGTTTATTCTATATGGCTCTTACATTAAGCAAGTTTGGCCACCCCTGCTTTATAAGAATTACAAAGCTTTATTTTTTTATTATTTGTTTGTTTGTTTCAATTTCTATTCCGCCCTCCTCACATTGGCAGGCTCAGGGTGGATTACATTTATGCACATTAAAATTTACAGTTAAAACACAATAAATACAATATAAATATTTAAAAATACAAATACAATGCAGTACTAAAATAATTCAGTTAAACCATTTCCACCATCACTAAAGATAATTAAGCATTTAAAAGTTTCTTTGGATGTGGATGTTCTACCCTATTCAGCTGGCAGGGGCCCGACCCAGCATCAACCATACGCCTGGTGGAACAGCTCCATCTTACAGGCCCAGTGGAATGATAACAGATCCTGCCGGGCCCTGGTCTCATTAGACAGTGTTCCACCAGGTTGAAGCCAGGTCCAAAAAGGCCCTGGCTCTGGTTGATGCTAGGCAAGCCTCCCTGGGGCCAGGGACCATTAATAGTTGTTTTTCACTGGATCGAAGCATCCTCTGGGGCATATATGGGAAGAGGTGGTTCCAAAAATATGCAGGTCCCAATCCACATAGGGCTTTATAAGTTAATACCAAAACCTTGAATTTGATTCGGTACTCCACTGGTAACCAATGCAGGCCCAGTGGAATGATACAGGCCCAGTGGAATGATAACAGATCCTGCCGGGCCCTGGTCTCATTAGACAGTGTTCCACCAGGTTGAAGCCAGGTCCGAAAAGGCCCTGGCTCTGGTTGATGCTAGGCGAGCCTCCCTGGGGCCAGGGACCATTAATAGTTGTTTTTCACTGGATCGAAGCATCCTCTGGGGCATATATGGGAAGAGGTGGTTCCAAAAATATGCAGGTCCCAATCCACATAGGGCTTTATAAGTTAATACCAAAACCTTGAATTTGATTCGGTACTCCACTGGTAACCAATGCAGGCCCAGTGGAATGATACAGGCCCAGTGGAATGATAACAGATCCTGCCGGGCCCTGGTCTCTTTAGACAGTGTTCCACCAGGTTGAAGCCAGGTCCGAAAAGGCCCTGGCTCTGGTTGATGCTAGGCGAGCCTCCCTGGGGCCAGGGACCATTAATAGTTGTTTTTCACTGGATCGAAGCATCCTCTGGGGCATATATGGGAAGAGGTGGTTCCAAAAATATGCAGGTCCCAATCCACATAGGGCTTTATAGGTTAATACCAAAACCTTGAATTTGATTCGGTACTCCACTGGTAACCAATGCAGGCCCAGTGGAATGATACAGGCCCAGTGGAATGATAACAGATCCTGCCGGGCCCTGGTCTCATTAGACAGCGTTCCATCAGGTTGAAGCCAGGTCCGAAAAGGCCCTGGCTCTGGTTGATGCTTAGGCGGGCCTCCCTGGGGCCAGGGACCATTAATAATTGTTTTTCACTGGATCGAAGCATCCTCTGGGGCACATACGGGAAGAGGTGGTCCCAAAAATATGCAGGTCCCAATCCACATAGAGCTTTATAGGTTAATACCAAAACCTTGAATTTGATTCAATACTCCACTGTGCAGCTTGCACAGTACCAGTGTAATAAGTGCACTTCTCGGCATTCTGGTAATGACGTGCGCTGCTGCATTTTGGATCAGTTGCAACCACTGGATCAGATTCAAGGGAAGCCCTGCGTAGAGTGCATTACAGTAGCATAGCCTAGAGGAGACCATTGCCTGAATCACTGTAGTTAAGTTGTGGGTCGAGAGATAGGGTCTAGTCTGTTGTAGATGGAAAAAGGAAGACCTGGCAACCGCAGCGACCTGAGCCTCCATATTCAAGGAGGTATCCAGGATCACTCACAGGCTCCTGACTCTCAGGGCCGGTACAAGTACTGCCCCGTCGAGGGCAGGAAGCTGGGGTCCTGAATCCACTCATCCACGACTCGAATACAGATCTCCATCTTTGTTGGGTTTAATTTCAGCCGACTCTGTCTCAACCATCCAGCCATGGCTTCAAAAGCTTCAGGTCAATGTTATTTGACTTTATTGTGAATTCTGAAATAGGTAAGCAAATAGTGCTGAACTGTCCATGCTAATGTGATCTTTCGTCCATCTACTTTGACTGCATAGGCCAACATGAAATTATGACAAGAAACTTGTAATTAAATTTAGTTAAACAAATTTGCTCAGCCATTTGCTTTATGCTCAGTGTAATCAGTAAATACTTATAAGAAAAAAAGTGGAAAAATAAAACCTTTATCTCCTTTTCATGCAGTTTTTACTTTTATCATTTAAAAGAGGCTGTACACATTGCTAACGCAACAAAACTGTAAAACCTTTCATTAGGACCAATTTAAAAATGTCTCAGCGTAGTAAGTTTTCAAGTTCTCCATAGATATTCAATATAGAAACAAAAGAGGAAAGAGATTGGGGAAAGATGTATCAAGGAATTCCTTCCTTCTTTATTATTTCTTGAGTGTTGTAGGTTGTATTGTATTGTGCTGAATAACAAAAACAATTGTTTTATATACCACCCTTAAGGACAACGTAACTCCCACTCAGAGCGGTTTATAAAGTATGTTATTATTATCCCAACAACAATCACCCTATGAGGTGGGTGGGGCTGAGAGAGCTCTGACTGACTCAAGGTCACCCAGCTGGCTTCAAGTGGAGAAGAAGGGAATCAAACCCGGCTCTCCAGATTAGAGTCCTGCTGCTCTTAACCACAACACCAAACTAGCTCTCAGGAATTCTCAGGAAATAAAAAGATTGCTTGGTACTTTTTGACAGTTTGCTGGTCTTTTGGTTCTTCTTTTCTAATGGACTAAGATCGCTACTTGCAATTGTTTGATACAGGGAAGACACACAGACACAGCTTCAAGATTGTGAGATGAATTGTGGTGGCAGTGGTTTTTAGAAGTATTATGCTAGCAAGTTAAAGGAAGCTCAGATTTGAAGTATAAAGAGCCCACTAAGAAAAACCAAAAGTGCACAACCTTGGATCTTAACTGTTATACATCCAATGATCTTTTCGAAACTTTTCCCTCCATTAGTACTCTTATGTAAATAGAAGTAAAATAGATATAAAAATATAATGTATAAATAAAAAATAGTGTCCCATGCAAAGCTTGTCTGGGGTATGTGGTGCAGACCCCAGACTTGCTGGGAGGAGGGGACGGGAGACAGCCACCCCAGCAGACACCCAGGGCCAGAACCTGCCAGCATGAGGGGAGGGAAAGAAGCACCCAAGCCTCAGAGGGTTAGAAGGGACAGGTGGAGGCCAGCTAGCCCCACCCTCCAGTAGGAGTCTAGGAGCCCAAGCATGGAGGGTAAGGACAACCAAGAGGAGGCCAGACCAGAGGGAGAGGGCACAGGAAGCAGGGAAGGCCAGCCAGCAGCTAACTAGACTGAAACCTTACCACCAGTAGAGGGAGGGCAGTCAAGGCACCACAGGGCCACGCCCCAACCTGCAGGCAGTCTAGAAGTGATTAAGCAGAGCCATGTGGTGCAGGAAGGCAAGCAGCCACAGGTGGAGCTGCCTGGGGCTATTAGCAGGGAACACCTGGCAGCCAGCAGAGGAGGCGCAGGTATGACTGCTCAGAAATGTCAGCAGGACAATCCAAGTGGAGCTGCCTGGGGCACTCAACAGGAAAAGCTTGGCAGCCAGCCAAAAAGACACAGGTGTGGCTGCCCCAAACAGCCAGCTCAGTAGAGAAAGCTTGTCAGCTAACCAAGGAGGAACAGGTGTGACTGCCCAGGGCAGCCTGCAGAGCAAACCCAGGTGCAGCTGTCTGAGCCAGCCAAGGGCATGGCTAGAGTGCAGGAGTGGGGCGTGGCTGACAGGTGGAGCAGGGAATTGGTGAAGGGATAAAAGGGAAGTCCACTCACAAGGCAGGGTGGGTTGTGTAGGAGTGATGGGAAGCAAGAGATTTTGAGGATGCGAGGAGGAAGGTTGGTAGAGAAGGAGAGAAGGGTGAGTGGTGGCTAGGTCAGGTTGAGCAGGCCAGCGAGGGGACTGAGAGGGTGTCAGGGTGATGTATACTACCCCTCCTTCCACAGAGCAGGGTCCTGCAGTATCCCTGACACCCCCCTGGGGTCAGAGCCTGGCACTTCAGTGCCTCACACCATAGCATCCAAGGCAAAATCTGACAAAGCTAATGCTCCATAAGTAATGAACCAATAAATCTGTGGCCTTTACCCGGCTTTTATGTGTCTTTTCTCCCTGCACACCTACCCCAATGTTTTTTTTTTCCTCAGCAAAGTCAAGCTAGGGCTCTTCTGAAATGCAGAATGCTTAATTCAGTGTGAGACCTGGCCCTGGCCTTGACTTTTGCATTCCCTTTTATCCCCCTGCACTCTAATTGGTTGAACAGCAAGCAATCCAGTTTTTCTCCTGAATTATTTTTTAAAAAACAGCTATATTGCAATGTTGGTGCCTTAAAACAAAACCTTGCAATTCATAGGGGGAAAGGCTGCAATGTGGCTATCAAAAAAACTAGCAGAGTGCCCTGAACCCTGTGTGATATTTTAAAGTTTCCCCTCTGTGCTTCCTGTATTTTTAGTCCATGGTTTTTTGATGTTTTTAATTTTTTTTAAACCATAACCTTGTAACATTGCAACAAAACAAAAACAAAATCTTGTCAGTTTCCTCAGCCAATCAACTGATGAAACTGTTGAGTCTCCACCCAATCAACTGACAAAATTGGCACGTTCCCCAGAAAGCCCACAGCAGAAACAGGGGATTTTTAGAGCAGAAAAAATAAACAGATACCACTTATGTTCGATCCCCCCCTCCCTGAACTGTGGAATTACAGAGACTCAAAGCAGATCCAGTCTTCACAGATTGAATATCAAGAAAACTGGTATATGCGTACATGTGGAAAACACCTCAAGCTAGAGCTACCGGACAGGAAGTCTTCTGATGGCCACATTGGCCAATATGTCACAGCTGTGAGTTAAGAGAGGACAAGAGAGAGGTGCTGGCACAAGGCCACCCAGCAAGCTCTGCGACAGAGATGGGATCTGAACCAATTTTGCAGGTCCTTGTCCAACATTATAATCACTACATGATTCTTCTAACCATCTTTAGTTAGCATTAAATACTATTGATTACTGTGTGTTTTACTCCCTGGTAAATATGCTCAAAATTACAGCCTTCCATGTTTTACCACCATTCTCAGAAACCACTTATGAAAAGGATAAAAAATTATCCTTTCTGGAAATTTGCAAATAATTTGTTCAAAGAGAAAATGTTGATCATGTCAGCTATTAAATAAATTCTCATAATGGGAATTTACAGATTATCTAAGTAAAAGAACATTAAAATGGCTTTCTATAAAATCACAGTTTGAGATGTAAATGAATCTGTGCTGTTTAGCACAGTTTCCAATTGTTTTGGTAACAGAAGCCATGCAGCCATTCAACTATTAATAACTTGCGCTTTAGCACAAACCTATCTTGGTCTAAAGAATAGAAAAGTTATTTTTTTTTACCCTAAACATGATTTATCATCATGGTGATGCTGAAGGAGCAAAAAAGTTTTACTATTCCTTTCCTTAACAAATTCCCAATCTGAACAAAAATCAGCTTTCCAAGTAATAGTGCTGTTAATCATCTTATCCAGCTTAAAACTTTTATTTCCACATCTATGGAAACTAACCTTTTTGTTTTATTTTGTAATAACTTAGGGCTACAACATTTATGAGGTTTACAGTGCAATCCTAAGCAGAGTCCTTCGAAGTCCAGTGCTTAGAACTGCACTGTTGAGTCTTTATTAACTGAATAAATTTAGAGGATTGAGTAATCTCTGTCCAAGTAATACACTTTCTTTCATTTCAACTACATTTATCAGGAAAATTATGCCATTATTTAGACTACAAAGCCACTGATTCACATTATGCTAACTTCAAGGTAGGACTAGAGTAACATGGGCTATACAGGGGTATTTTTTCAAGACAACTTGAAAATGTCAATTAGTCCATAATCTGGACTGAGCTGCTACTCTTTTTAGAACTCTGCATTAATTATATCTTTGTTTCCAGGTCAATTTCAATGTGATAGTTATTATTGTTAAAGCGCTTTAAAAGTGGAACACGTGTATGGGAAGAATCTTCTTTCCTGATAGGAACCGCAGTCACCTGCATGGAGTGTGCCATGTTTGTTTTCCTCCCAGAAGAGAAGATGGCGTTCACATGCCAGAAGTGTAAGCTGGTCAGACTTTTGGAAGAAAAAGTTCAGAGCCTGGAGGAGAGGATCGCCACCCTTCAGGAGGGCAAGGAAGGGGAGGATTATATTGACAAGAGCCTGGGGGCTCTGCACAGCCAAGAAGAGGAAAGTCAAGGAGAAGAAGAAAGAGTTGATCTCCCTTCTGAGCCTCCTCTCAGATCTATGGTACAAACCTGAAGACATCAATGAAGAAGATGCTCTGGTCCACATGAGCTCAAGAATCATTTTGAAGTGCTAGAGATGGTGACGAGATGAGAGTGGAAGGAGAACCGCAAAGACCTGGAAGAGGGTGTGCAGAGGACATGGGGCCACACGGAAGTCGAAAAAACAGAAGGTGGTAATCGTCAGGGACTCTCTGCTCCGGGGTATGGAACGCCATGTCTCTGGGCCAGATCCCCTATTCCAAGAGATGTGTCACTTGCCGGGGGCCAGAATTCAGGATATTACCGACCGACTGCCAAAACTCATCAAGATTGCTGATAAGTACCCGTTGGTGCTGATTCATGTGGGAACAAATGACACGGCTACGAATACTGTCACAAGAATTAAAGAGGACTATGAAGCCCTTGGAAGGCAGTTGAAGACATTGGGGGCTTAGGTGGTATTCTCTTCTATCCTCCCAGTCATAGGAAGAGGAATGCGCAGGGAGCGAACCATACTTGAAGTGAATCATTGGCTGAGATGGTGGTGCCGGCAGGAGCGCTTTGGGTTCTGGAACCATGGGATAGGTTTTCTTAGAGAAGGCCTTCTAGCACATGATGGGCTTCACCTCTCAAGGGCAGGGAAGAAAACATTTGGAACGAACCTGGAGAACTTCATCAGGAGAGCTTTAAACTGATGCTGCAAGGGGCAGGGGGCGATCGACATGGCGACTTCAATGATGAAGTGAACACAGTGGGGACCCACCTGGGTAGGAAAGGTCAAACAAAGGTACAAGGCTACAAGTGTCTATATACCAATGCCCAAAGTATGGGCAATAAGAAAGAAGAGCTTGAGCTTCTATTGCAAACAGAGGGCTATGATATAGTAGGAATTACTGAGACTTGGTGGGATGATTCCCATGACTGGAATGTGCTAGTGGATGGGTATGAGTTGTTCAAGAAAAACTGGAAGGGTAGAAGAGGAGGTGGAGTGGCATTGTATGTGAGGAGAGGGCTTGATTCTCAAGAAGTTATGGAGAATGGGGCGGACAGCCCAGTGGAAAGTATATGGGTAGAAATAAGGGGAGGAAGGACAAAGGGTATTATTGTTGGAGTCTGCTACAGACCACCTGACCAGCGAGAAGAAACGGATGCTGCCCTCTTTGAACAGATTGGCAGAGTATCCAGACATCAGAACCTTGTAATTATGGGTGACTTCAACTTCCCCGATGTGTGCTGGGAGACAGGCTCAGCAAAGCGTCATGAATCATGCAATTTCCTGACCTGCCTGGCTGATAACTTCCTTTTTCAAAAGGTGGAGGAAGCTACAAGGGGTTTGGCCATACTAGACTTGATATTAACCAACAGGGAAGAATTGGTAGATGAGATGAAGGTGGTGGGGACCTTAGGGGGAAAGTGACCATGTCCTTCTTGAATTCCAGTTGCTATGGGGAGCCAAGGAAGTTCATAGCCAGACTCATAGGTTAGATTTTCGTAGGGCCAACTTCGATGAACTCAGAGGCTTGATGAGAGTCATTCCGTGGGGGAGTGTGCTGGAAGGGAAACGAGCGAGTGAAGGGTGGGCCATTCTCAAACACGAGCTTTTGCAAGCTCAAGCCCTCACTATCCCAGCAAGACGGAAACATGGTAAGGGCTCCAAGAAACCGATGTGGATGCACAGAGAGCTCTGGAATAAGCTAAGGGAGAAAAAGGAAATGTTCAGGAAATGGAGAAAAGGACAGACCTCTAAAGAGGAGTATATGAGGGTTACTAGGTACTGCAGATCAGCCATCAGAGAGGCCAAAGCTCAGTACGAGCTGGGTCTGGCCAGGAGGGCTCGCTACAATAAGAAAAACTTCTACAGATATGTGAGAAGCAAACGCAAGGTAAAAGAGGCAATTGGACCACTGTTGGGAGTAGACGGAGAAACTCTGATGCAGGACAGAGAAAAAGCAGACAGGCTTAATGACGTTTTTGCCTGTTTTCTCCCTGAAGAACTCAGGCACGTCTAGAGATAGTAGAAAATGTGGCAGGACACCTGAGTAGCTAATTGACATTGACAGAGAGGTAGTGGAGAGGCATCTGGCTGCACTGGATGAATACAAATCCCCTGGGCCGGATGGGGTGCACCCAAAAGTGCTGAAAGAACTTTCCAGAGAACTTGCAGAACCCCTGTCCATCATCTTCAAGGCCTCCTGGAGGACTGGGGATGTGCCACAAGATTGGAGAAGAGTGAATGTTATCCCAATCTTTAAGAAAGGGAGGAAGGATGACCCGGGAAACTACAGGCCGGTCAGTCTGACTTCTGTTGCTGGGAAGATATTAGAACAGATTTTAAAGGGATCAGTCTGTAAGTATCTGAAGGACCACTCAGTGATCCGGGGAAGTCAGCATGGTTTTGTCCCTTACAGATCCTGCCAGACCAACCTGGTTTCCTTCTTTGATCGAGTGACCAGCTTACTGGATCGGGGGAACTCTGTTGACGTGATTTATCTGGATTTCAGTAAAGCTTTTGATAAGGTCCCCCATGACATTCTGATGGGAAAACTGGAAGACTGTGGAGTAGACTATAGGACAGTTCGGTGCATAGGGAACTGGTTGGAGGACCGCACTCAAAGAGTGGTGGTCAACAGCGTTTCATCAGATTGGAGGGAGGTGTCCAGTGGGGTGCCGCAGGGCTCGGTTTTGGGCCCGGTACTTTTCAATATTTTTATCAATGATCTGGATGAAGGAGTGGAAGGGCTGCTCATTAAATTTGCTGATGATACCAGGTTAACAAACAGAACATAGAGAAAATAATTAATTATAAGGACTAAATATAAGGAGCGATTAACTAACAATATTTTCTTTTTTTCTGATAAGTTTTGTACCAAACTGAATGTCTGAAGATATAGATGGGTCAAATTGATTGACTACGTGAGGAGAGATATATAGAACTATTATAAAAAGATAGAATGAGTAATATATATAGAGAATAAGTCAAATTGTTTGATATAAACGAATGTATGATCTATATGGTTTATGATATATAGAAATATCTGAAATTGAAAAATTGGGATAAATTGTTTATCTAAGATGGAAACAAAGACTTACAGTTTGGGCATATAATGTTAAAAATAGTTAAGGATGTACTGCTTAGAATAATGGAGAATATATATTTGTTTTAGATAGAGGAAGCTAATAAAAGTAAGGGAAAGGGGACAAAGGGTTGGAAAGCTGTTGGAAGTCAACAAAAAGGGGGGGGAAAGGGAGGGGGTTAGAGATGAAAAAATTGGGGAAAATTGAATGTAAATGTGGAAATAATGGATTCTAACCCAATAAAAAATTTTCAAAAAAAAAAAAAAATTTGCTGATGATACCAAATTGGGAGCGGTAGCAAACACCCAAGAAGACAGAATTAAAATTCAACAAGACCTGAATACTCTGGAGAAGTGGGCAGCTGTGAATAGGATGCAATTCAACAAAGACAAGTGCACAATATTACATCTACGCCACAAAAATGGGAAGCACAAATACTGGATGGGGGATACACTTCTGGGCAGTAGTATATGTGAAAAGGATCTTGGGGTAAGAGTGGACTGTAAACTGAATATGAGCAGTCAGTGTGATGTGGTGGCAAAAAAGGCTAATTCAATCTTGGGTTGTATCAAAGGGGCCATAGCGTCGAAATCGCAGGAAGTCATAGCCCCTCTCTATACTGCCTTGGTCAGGCCGCACCTGGAGTATTGTGTGCAGTTCTGGAGGCCTCACTTCAAAAAGGATGTGGACAAAATCAAGAGGGTGCAGAGGAGAGCAACGAGGATGATCAGGGGTCTGGAGACTGAGCCCTACGAGGAAAGGCTGAGGGCCTTGGGAATGTTTAGTTTGGAGAAGAGGAGATTGAGGGGGGACATTATTGCTCTCTTTAAATATTTGACAGGCTGTCATTTGGAGGACGGCAGGGAGCTATTCCATTTGGCAGCAGAGGGTAGGACCCAAAGCAATGAGCTTAAATTACATGCACAAAGGTACCGGCTGGACATTAGGAATAACTTTTTCATGGTCAGAGTAGTTCAAAAGTGGAATCAGCTGCCTAGGGAGGTGGTGAGCTCCCCCTCATTGGCAGTTTTCAAGAAGAGGCTGGATGAATACTTGTCAGAGATGCTTTAGGCTGATCCTGCACTGGGCAGGGGGTTGGACTAGATGGTCTGTATGGCCCCTTCCAACTCTATGATTCTATGATAACCCTTATGGTAGCTAGAGTCACACCACCAGTTCACCAAAGGTCATATGGAATCCATAGCCACTATGAAAATGATAGACTGTGTTAATTATATACAACACAATATACCAAATGCCCATGGGCACCCACCTTATTATTTCCAATGTACTTTACCATTATGATATAGTCACATATCTCTGGTGTATATTATGCAAATCCAACTAATGAAAAACTCCATATACCTTGCCTCATTTTAATTTAGAGATTAAATTAATTTTAAATTTTAACAACACCAACACACACACACATTAAATAACAGTAGAATACCTTTTAGGTAGATTATAATCTTCAAAAGGCTGATAGGTAGGGTTGCCAGGTCCCCTGGGGTTGAAACCAGGGGACAAGGGGTTTGGGAGGGGGGGGCATGCCAGGAGGAATTACCTCTGGAGCACTTCCTCATCGTTCCAGGAATGGCCCCATTCCAGACATGATGCAGAAGCAATGGGTCACACAAAAGGCTGATTTGACAAAAATCATCCCCCAATACTAGATTGGGGGCCAATTTTTATCAAATTGGCCCTACATGCAACATGTTGCTTCCATGTCGTGCCTGGCACAATGAAGTGCTCCAGAGTGCACAGTAACACAGTGTGGGCTCCCGGGCTCATCCAGCTGGGGATCCAGGACCATCAGCTGGGGATCCAGGGCCGTATTATTCATAAGGCTGACTAGGCTGAACCCTAGGGGCCCCTCAGGGACTAGGAGCCCATCAATTTTTTTGCTGAGGCACACCCCCACATAAATTACAATTAATTGATTCTCTTATATAACCTCTGTTAATTAACTGTTAATTAACTGCTGCCTTATTGAAGTGAAACAAATTGTCCCTTATATTAAAATAATTATCCATAAATTATAATTTTTAATAAATAATAAAAAATTTCATTCACTTCAAAATATTACAGTATTGAACAATTATCCCCCCCCCCACAAAAAATGTGCTTTCCTGAAGAGTTCTACTTGCACAATAAAAATATTTTTAAAATTGTGAATAGAATTCTTCAGGAGACCCTTAAAATGGATATAGGGCTATGTACTGCGGCCTAGTACCTACCGTACCAGGGTCAGCTGTAGCGGGATGAAAAGTTGAAGGGGGGCCAAAATATCTGAAAGCTTAGGGGCCCTGGGTGGGATCCCTGCCTGCACTGCAGGGATGGGATCCCTACTAATAGAATATCTACAGTTTTAAAGATGGCAGAATTTTTTAAAAAACTGGGGACGCTCAAAAATCCATACAGCTGAACATTCTAACATAAGTAAATAAATAGCAATGAATGTATGCTTCCTTAGCATTTGATAAGAGACCACAGGGGACCAAATTATCCAGATATGAGACAATTTACCTTGGGTCAGTTTGGATATCTGTATGGACTCACTTCAGGGCCATTCCTCCACCCAAGAGACCCAAGGAATTGCTTTGGGCTCCAAATTGGCAAAGGGTGCCATCTGGCTAAGGTTGCCAGCTCTAGGTTGGGAGATACCTGGTGATCTGGGGGGGGGGGTGGAACCTGAGAAGTGTGGGGTTTAGGGAGGAGCTGGAGCTCAGCAGGCTATGATGTCATGTAATCTGCCCTCTGAAGCCACTATGTCTGGAGATCCGTTGTAATTCTGGGAGATCTCAATCCCACCTGGAAGCTGGCAACTATGCATCTGATCCCCACCCCCCCACCCCCAGATTGGGTGCAAGGCATACTACAGAGTCCATCTTTCATCTTTCTTTGAGTGTCATGGGAAGAGCCACATGATCTATCCTCACTGGTACAAAACAGGAGAAGGAAAAACAGTAAATGAAAGTAGATTGTAGGGTTAATGTATGAAACACAGTAAGGATTTGTTAAAATAGCTGCTGTGTACTATTTTAGAATACACAGCAAACAAGTTAGATTTTGAAACTTTAATACAGTTTATTTAGTATACAAAATAGCTGTTACATTGGAAAGATTTACGTTAGGTTCTCATATTGGATTAGCTAATACCTAATAACTTTCAGTGTCACAAATCTCTTATCCTTCCCAATAATCTATATAAGCAGTCACAACTAATGAAGCTGATTAGGAGAAACATCTATTTTCCTGGGAAGATATTATCCCAGGAAAGTTATTCAGCAGAATGTCAACATTACAAGAGACAAAAAAAAAAGATTAAAATTGATTAAGGACTGCAAATAGTTCTCAGAGCCAAATCTATTCAAATCATGAATCTGTATCTGATAAGAACATTTGCTTTGGGGCTCTAAAAGTGCTGTGAATAATCAATGTTTGCATGCACTTAAAGAAACGGTTCCCCTCGAATTAAGCTATTCTGAAATAAGTGTCATTATACAACCAATCATATCTACCTAAGTAACAACATTACTGCAGGTGACTGAAGCTAGGCCAGAGTAAGGGCAATGAAGACTTCCTGAACAGACACTGCTATCACTCTGAATTAGCTTCAATCTTATCATACAGCCAGTTCTGAATAGCTGCATGATAATGGTCAATTACATTTTGAGTGATTCCGCACACGTTGGATAATGCACTTTCAATGCACTTTATCAATCGTTTGAGGTGGATTTTTTGTTCCACACACGAAAAAATCCATTCCATTGGAAGTGCATTATCCAACGTGTGCAGAATCACTCATAGTGTGTTTGCCCCAACTTGGATGCTGTTGGAAAGAGGGCTTTTTGTTGTTTCCTTTTTAAAACTTTCTAGCCTCTTTTGTTAAGGACATACACCTTTCCCCTTATACCTCTGCAACAAAAGAGGCTAGAGTCTTTGACTTTGTCAAAGAAAACCACTATGATATTATTATATGTCATATCAATTCCCGATTAAAAAAAAGGATTGGAATAATGAACATTCAGGGAACCGTATCATATGGAAGCTCCATTGCTACTACACTATATCAGCCCCTGCAACAGGAAAACCACACCAGCCCATCCCTGGATGAACAACACCAATATCACTGTTGCTAAGAGAATGATGGATAGTTTTCAAAGAAAGAAAGAAAGAAAGAAAGAAAGAAAGAAAGAAAGAAAGAAAGAAAGAAAGAAAGAAAGAAAGAAAGAAAGAAAGAAAGAAAGAAAGAAAGAAAGAAAGAAAGAAAGAAAGAAAGAAAGATTCAATTAAAGTTGCCACTAATTAGAGTTGTCAGTCACAGTGGGCCACCACTCCTGCCTGAATGCCAGGTTTGAAATTCCTGAACCTGTGGTTTCATTTTCTCTCTGCAGGTCCACTCCCCCCACCCCCCGCCTAGTTTGCCATTTCACACACCTAGTATTTTGCAACTAACAACTGCACAACTGCATAAAGAAGTTAGCTCTGAACTAAAAGAAGAAAAGTCTCTTCTTGTGATCACAGCTGAGAACAATTCTATTATTGTTATCTAAGGCTGCATCTTATTGAGAGGAGGAGGTGGTATAGTTTTGTGCAATGTCAGAGAACAAGAAACATGCATTGTGCATCTGATGAAGGATGTATGCATACATGTTTGTTTATTGCACTCAAAATAAAAACAAAGATCCAAGCTGGCATAATGCTGGTTCTGGAAGAGAGTAAGCAGAAACTGTGAAATTATTATACATGTGTTGGCTTAGCAGAGAATGATGTGATGAGATAGAATGAAGATGGTTAGCAGGAAGACTAATGTAGGACTAAGACAGCTGTTGCTGTTTGCTTCTCCTTCATCTCTTTCCTTTGCAATAACAACTGCCTTTTGCTACCTGGCTGTGGTCCAGAAACCTAGTTGGCAGAATTATGTGAGACAAGGTGGTGGGCAACTGCCAACAACGGTTAGACATGCACAACTCATTTAAATGGACATTAACCTTGAATTATAAAAGAGGGGAATTCATATTTCCTCTGAGGTTTACCATTTTAAGTTATCAAGAAACCAGCTACACAACTGCTTAAAACTTTAAAACTTTGAAAAATAGGCTATGGTACTTTCTACAGAAGCTTTCAGGACACATAAGATGAGTCATGACTCATCAGTTGCTTCATCTTCCACCCTCGTCAACACCTGTGTGGATCCTCTGGGCAGAGTTACGGCTCAGAGGCATTTATTGTTAATTATTCATATGTAAGAATTCTGGGTCACATTTCTACCTTCAATATTATTGTGGTGGAGCAGCCATTTGAACATACCCTTATGGTAAAATCACTTCTGCACAAATTCTTCTTGGCAAATGCACAAATTACCACCATGTCCTGAAATCTCAGGGCAATGACACATAATCATATTATCATGGAAAAGAAGAATATCTGCTTTGTGATGACTTTTCTACCATACGTCTGTCTGCTTGAGATCAATCGTGTACTCAAGAACAGAACAGAACAGAAATCTGGGCTACAACTATTTCTTTTTTTAAAAAAAAAGAAGATACATCAAATAGGAACTAGGCACACTGAGATATAAGACAAGGCATGGAACAGTTTCCACTAGAAGTTCCTGCAAACTCTGTATAACACATTTAAATGCAGAGGATATTATTGGGCATTTAAAAAATGCTCCTGAGGTTATTTGTGCTATTCCGAATACACCTTTGGAACTGGAAACTTAAGCAGTCGAGCTAGCTTAACAATTTAAACAGTGTGAAGTAGCCAGAAGGTATTATTTTTCCTAGATTAATAAAGAATAACCCAAAGGACTATGAAGTCAAAGCAAAAAGATGGAAACAGTCAAAGCTATGGCACTACAGACTTTTGACAGTATATCCTGAGAGACGTTATTTTATCTTCAAAGTGACACCAAAGAACCTGTATTTTGCTCCCTGAGCCAGCAGTTTCAGTTATGCTACCAAAGCCAAAATACATTTTGAAAAACAGCAGGATTATTATGCCAAGCCTCTGAAGCCACAGTATATTTCCAGTGTATCTTTGCTGCCTTGTATCAAAGGAGACATCTTTATGAATAACTAATTACAAAGCGCATCTAAGTAATTCCTGTCTCTATAGTTCTGCTAATAGAACTTGTTCTCCCCTAAACTTGGGGATTTTCCCTAATGTAAGTTTCCCAGCAGTATACCTTTACCAACTCCTGGCTCCCAATTTACGTAGAGCTTTTTCTCTGGCCAGATTTAATGTTCTTCTTTCAGCCATTTTATCTGGCAGATTTCATGGGATTCCTTATTATATCTGCAGAGAAGTCAGCCGTGTTAGTCTGTGGTAGCAAAATCAAAAAGAGTCCAGTAGCACCTTTAAGACTAACCAATTTTATTTTAGCATAAGCTTTCGAGAATCAAGTTCTCTTCGTCAGATGCCTTATTATATCTGGTGTTGTCCTTATCTGATGGACTGTGTTGAAACTGTCTCCCATGTTCTTGTCCAGTGCCCTTTTTATCTGGCGCCACGCCAGGATCTTCTACATCCTATATTAGCCCAACTTTCAGAGTTTTCTGATGATTTTAAGGTTCAGTTCCTGCTTGACAACCCAGATGGGGAAATAACTGAAATAGTAGCAAAGTTTCTCTACAGTGCCATGGCTCTACACCCTGACAAGTAATATTCTGTACTAGTTTTGCTGCACTGTTGCCCTGCTCCTATCTGTATTTTAATCTCATTTTGTATAGAGTCTCTGTATTTAAAATTTTATATTTTATATATGCCAATAAAGGCTTGCTTGACTAAGTAATTCCTGGTCAAATTCTGCGAATGTCAACAGGTTTACATTAGTGATTAATCTGGCCCAGTATGTGTGATTTTCTATTCATAGTTAGAGGTTCCCAATATGTTTTATTTTTTATTACAGCTAAAACAAAGTTTTTGTTGAATGACAGAGAGCTGAATGACTAAAAGAACCATCCTAAGCAGGTCTAGTCATGATGATCCTACTCAAATCTGTCCATCAGAGCTTCTTACTCCTTATGGAGAAGTGTTTTCTGTTTGTACATTTGGAGTGTGTTAAAACCTTCACCCCCTTTCCCAGTTTAAAAAGTGTCTGTTAGCTGAGAACAAGTAGGAGGGGGGAAGGAAGGCCAGAAGCTTTCCAAGCCACACCTAGTGTTGGGCTTTAGTCCTGCAAACGTGGCCAAAAGACTTTCTCTTAAAAGCTTACCCTCCCCTCAGTGGTGGTTTGGGGGGGGGGGGACAGAGACTTGGAGGATAAAATGCTAGAAAGGTTTCTTCCTGGAACCAACACAAAAAGCCTCTCTGGACTGCAACTTTGACCTCTACGCTCTACCTATTGGTTTCTTCATCTATTAAAATCCACTTAGCTGCCCTCTCTGCTTTCCATACTGATACAGATGGGGAAACAATATTTTCACACTATTTGTCAAAGTTGTTTTTGAAAGGACTATATACCCATCAAGGGTCCCTGTACCCATGTACCCTGTACCCCTGAAAGGACTATATACCCATCAAGGGTCCCTGTAGTAACAATAACATTTGATTTATATATACCGTCCTTCAGGAAAACTTAATGTCACACTCAGAGCAGTTTAAAAAGTGTGTTATTATCCACATGAGAATCGCCCTGTAAGATGGATGGGGCTGAGAGAGCTCTGAGTGCTGTGACTGACCCAATGTCACCCAGCTGGCTTCAAGCGGAGGAGCAGGGAATCAAACCTGGTTCTCCAGATTACAGTTCTGCCACTCTTAACCACTATACCAAACTGGAACCACAACAATCTCTTTCCTTTCCTCTAAGTTGGCCTTCCTGCTAGCTATTACATTGGCCAGGAGAGTTAGTGAGCTCCAGGCATTAAGAGTGGGTCCCCACTTCCTACGAGTGTATCCTGACAAAATGGTGATGAGTACTAATTTGCAGTTCCTACCCAGGGTAGTGTCCAACTTTTTGTGTCTCAAAACATAACCCTCCCAGTGTTTTTCCCTAACCTGACAACCTCATCATAACATATGTTACACACTTTGGATGCAAGGAGAGCTATTTTATTTTATACAGACAGAACACAATCCTTTTGGAAGAACTCTGGATTTTTTGTTTGCCATTCTGGCCCCAATAAAGGCAAAGCTGCACCCTCTCAGACAATATCTAGATGGGTGGTACTTGCTATTAAAATAAAAGTCTGCTCAAGTTCTTTGTCCATGTACTCTCCACGCCCATTCAACAAGAGCACAAGCTGCCCGTGCTGCATTCCTTTGAGGGGTACCGCTGGTGGACATCTCTCGAGCAGCAACATGGTCTCAAGCAGATACTGTCATCAAGCACTATGCAGTGGCTGTCAAGTCTTGAAAAGAAACAGCAGCAGGGCAAGCAGGCTTCCAATCTCTCTTTGTGTGAGAGCATCACCCTACCTCCTTGGTGAATAGCTTCCCATTCTCCCAATGTGGGACTGCACTGAAGACCATAGATGAAAACAGGGTTGCACTTACCTGTAACTGTTGTTCATCTAGGTCTTTGTGCAGGCACACATTCCCCCCCCCCTCCTGTTTCTCTGTGAGCTCTCTGCAGTAAGTTGTTTGGAGGGGTCATGGTGGCACAGGAGAACTGAGGGAAGAAGAGGGTGACATCTCAATGCCTCATGATCATTTGTGGGGGGGGGGGGGGCGCTCTGGAACGATCCAAGTGGGAGGGGTTGCCACAGTAGCCTAAAAGCTAGAGAATCCTGTTCTGAGTAGCCCTCCTGCACAAGCACAGAAGCAATGTGTGCCTTCACAAAGACCTGGATGAACAACAACTACAGTTAAGTGCAACCCTGCTTTCTTGCTGTCATCTTTCAGGCTTTGAAGGCTGCACATGAATTTACTAGTGTTATAGACTGCACCTATACATGTTTTTTGGGAAGGAAGTTTAGTGGGATTTGCTCCAAATAAATGCATAGGACTACACCATTTTCAAATGTGGTATTATAAACACTTTGTTGCCTATCTCCCTCTTACCGTATGCATGTGTAAATTTGGAATAGAAGAGATATATAGTCTATGTAGTGAGAATATTTTTACAGGGAAATCTGTAAATTACACTTTTCTAAGCCCACTGAAATCAATTAGCTTAGAAAGGTAGAATCATAGAGTTGGAAGGGGCCATACAGACCATCTAGTCCAACCCCCTGCCCAGTACAGGATCAGCTTAAAGCATCTCTGACAAGTATTCATCCAGCCTCTTCTTGAAAACTGTCAGTGAGGGGGAGCTCACCACCTCCCTAGGCAGCTGATTCCACTTTTGAACTACTCTGACCGTGAAAAAGTTTTTCCTAATATCCAGCCGGTACCTTTGTGCATGTAATTTAAGCCCGTTGCTTCGAGCCCTATCCTCTGCTGCCAACTGGAACAGCTCCTTGCCCTCCTCCAAATGACAGCTTTTCAAATATTTAAAGAGAGCAATCATGTCCCCCCTCAATCTCCTCCAAACGAAACATTCCCAGGGCCCTCAGCCTTTCCTCGTAGGGCTCAGTCTCCAGACCCCTGATCATCCTCGTCGCTCTCCTCTGCACCCTCTTGATTTTGTCCACATCCTTTTTGAAGTGAGGCCTCCAGAACTGCACACAATACTCCAGGTGCGGCCTGACCAAGGCAGTATAGAGAGAGGCTATGATGACCTCCTGCGATTTCGACGCTATGGCCCCTTTGATACAACCCAAGATTGAATTAGCCTTTTTTGCCACCGCATCACACCGACTACTCATGTTAGTTTACAGTCCACTCTTACCCCAAGATCCCTTTCACATATACTACTGCCCAGAAGTGTATCCCCCATCCAGTATTTGTGCTTCTCATTTTTGTGGCCCAGATGTAATACTGTGCACTTGTCTCTGTTGAATTGCATCCTATTCGCAGCTGCCCACTTCTTCAGAGTATTCAGGTCTTGTTGAATTTTAATTCTATCTTCTTGGGTGTTTGCTACTCCTCCCAGGTTAGTCTGGCAAGATCTGTTAGGGACAAAACCATGCTGACTTCCCCGGATCACTGAGCGGTCCTTCAGATGCTTATAGACTGATCCCTTTAAAAACTGTTCTAATATCTTCCCAGCAACAGATGTCAGACTGACTGGCCTGTAGTTTCCTGGGTCATCCTTCTTCCCTTTCTTAAAGATTGGGATAACATTCGCTCTTCTCCAATCTTGTGGCACATCCCCAGTCCTCCAGGAGGCCTTGAAGATGATGGACAGGGGTTCTGCAAGTTCTCTGGAAAGTTCTTTCAGCACTCTTGGGTGCACTCCATCTGGCCCAGGGAATTTGTATTCATCCAGTGCAGCCAGATGCCTCTCCACAATCTCTCTGTCAATGTCAATTAGCCACTCAGGTGTCCTGCCACATTTTCTACTATCTCTAGATGTGCCTGAGTTCTTCAGGGAGAAAACAGAGGCAAAAAAGTCATTAAGCCTGTCTGCTTTTTCTCTGTCTTGCATCAGAATTTCTCCATCTACTCCCAACAGTGGTCCGATTGCCTCTTCTACCTTGCATTTGCTTCTCACATATCTGTAGAAGTTTTTCTTATTGTAGCGAGCCCTCCTGGCCAGACCCAGCTCGTACTGAGCTTTGGCCTCTCTGATGGCTGATCTGCAGTACCTAGTAACCCTCGTATACTCCTCTTTAGAGGTCTGTCCTTCTCTCCATTTCCTGAACATTTCCTTTTTCTCCCTTAGCTTATTCTGGAGCTCTCTGTACATCTACATCGGTTTCTTGGAGCCCTTACCATGTTTCCGTCTTGCTGGGATAGTGAGGGCTTGAGCTTGCAAAAGCTCGTGTTTGAGAAGTGCCCACCCTTCACTTGCTCCTTTCCCTTCTAGCACACTCCCCCATGGAATGACTCTCATCAAGCCTCGGAGTTCATCCAAGTTGGCCTATGAAAATCTAACCTACAAGTCTGGCTACGAACTACCTTGGCCCCCCACAGCAACTGGAATTCAAGGAGGACATGGTCACTTCCCCCTAAGGTCCCCACCACCTTCATCTCATCTACCAATTCTTCCCTGTTGGTTAATATCAAGTTTAGTATGGCCGAGCCCCTTGTAGCTTCCTTCACCTTTTGAAAAAGGAAGTTATCGGTCCAGCAGGTGAGGAAATTGCGTGATTCATGAAGCTTTGCTGAGCCTGTCTCCCAGCACACATCGGGGAAGTTGAAGTCACCCATAATTACAAGGTTCTGATGTCTGGATACTCTACCAATCTGTTCAAAGAGGGCAGCATCCGTTTCTTCTCGCTGGTCCGGTGGTCTGTAGCAGACTCCAACAATAATACCCTTTGTCCTTCCTCCCCTTATTTCTACCCATATGCTTTCCACTGGGCTGTCCACTTCATTCTCCATAACTTCTTGAGAATCAAGCCCTCTCCTCACATACAACGCCACTCCACCTCCTCTTCTACCCTTCCAGTTTTTCTTGAACAACTCATACCCATCCACTAGCACATTCCAGTCATGGGAATCATCCCACCAAGTCTCAGTAATTCCTACTATATCATAGCCCTCAGTTTGCAATAGAAGCTCAAGCTCTTCTTTCTCATTACCCATACTTTGAGCATTGGTATATAGACACTTGTAGCCTTGTACCTTTGTTTGACCTTTCCTACCCAGGTGGGTCCCCACTGTGTTCACTTCATCATTGAAGTCGCCATGTCGATCGCCCCCTTCCCCTTGCGGCATCAGTTTAAAGCTCTCCTGATGAAGTTCTCCAGGTTCGTTCCAAACGTTTTCTTCCCTGCCCTTGAGAGGTGAAGCCCATCCTGTGCTAGAAGGCCTTCTCTAAGAAAACCTATCCCATGGTCCCAGAACCCAAAGCGCTCCTTACGGCACCACCATCTCAGCCAATGATTCACTTCAAGTATGGTTCGCTCCCTGCGCGTTCCTCTTCCTATGACTGGAAGGATAGAAGAGAATACCATCTAAGCCCCCAATGTCTTCAACTGCCTTCCAAGGGCTTCATAATCCTCTTTAATTCTTGAGACAGTATTCGCAGCCGTGTCATTTGTCCCCACATGAATCAGCACAAACAGGTACTTATCAGCAATCTTGATGAGTTTCGGCAGTTGGTCGGTAATATCCTGAATTCTGGCCCCCAGGAAGCAACACATCTCTTGGAATAGGGGATCTGGCCCAGAGACATGGTGTTCCATACCCCAGAGCAGAGAGTCCCCGACGACTACCACCTTCTGTTTTTTCGACTTCCGTTTGGCCCCATGTCCTCTGCACACCCTCTTCCAGGTCTTTGCAGTTCTCCTTCCACTCTCATCTCCATCACCATCTCTAGCACTTCAAAACGATTCTTGAGTTCAAGTGGACCAGAGCGTCTTCTTCGTTGACATCTTTGGGTTTGTACCGTAGATCTGAGAGGAGGCTCAGAAGGGAGATCGACTCTTTCTTCTTCTCCTTGATTTTCCTCTTCTTGACTGTGCAGAGCTCCCAGGCTCTTGTCAATAAAATTCTCCCTTTCCTTGACCTCCTGAAGGGTGGTGATCCTCTCATCCAGGCTCTGAACTTTTTCTTCCAAAAGTCTGACCAGCTTACACTTCTGGCAAGAGAACTCCGTCTTCTCTTCTGGGAGAAAAACAAACATGGCACACTCCATGCAGGTGACTGCAAAGAGATGTACTCGGATAGGGATTTATTGGATAGAGATTTATGACTTCTAAATCTAGCTCTTAACATTTTGTCTACTTAATATCCTGTCCACTCATCAACATTTAATTTCAATATATCTTGCAGAATGTCTGTACAAACGCTACGTAGACACAGGAAGTGACAATGTTGGCATTTTCCATTATGGGACAAAACACTGGAGGAGGGGAATGTATATTTGTGTGCCAGCCTGCACAAGTTCAGTCCCAATGTAGGACTGCACTGAAGATAAAAGATGAACACCATTAATTAAGTGGCAACTTAAGTCAGTGGTTTACTACACTATACTGATATATACAGCTAGGAATCATTTGGGGTACCTGAAGCCTAAGAAGCCAAGTAGACTAAAGCAATCAAGTATGATACTTGTATGACAGATACAAAAGTTTATCCTGGAAGCCTCAGTGTAAGGCGGTGATGGCATCAGCAGCTTCTTCCGGGGCAGCAATAAAGCGATTCTTCTATAGAAAAGGTGGACAATACCTTCCAGCTGCAATTACAGTTTTTAATACCAAAGTAATACTTCAATTACTATATGGCGCAGCAGTGTGGATTCATAAGATGAAACTATAGATCAACCACTAATACAGTTTTTATGCGAGATCTGTGGAATACCAAAGTTTGTGGTGGATGCTGCCCTCAGACTAGAATTGGGCCAGCATTCTATTGAAGCCAGAGCTTGGATTCCAACTCTGAACATGAAACTTAAAATAATTTTCTCAGAGAACAATAGCTTATTGTTTTACTTAAAGCATGATAACTATTCTAGCGCATGGAGCCGAGCAATTGAAGGAAAACTGAGTATTTTACGAAGTGCAGAGGATGTAATCACTGCTCTAGGATGGTCTTCAGCTTGTAAAACCATAATGAAATTAATTTGAAGATAAATTTGAACAGCATCATCTGCAGAGCTAGGAGAGTCAGTTCTTCCCTTTATAAGGAGATCCCTCCAAGTTTTACGACTCCAACGTATTAGTTTGGCATAACAGTCCCTACATATAGATGAGCAGTTATGCTTTCACTATACAGCAGGTCAGACTGCATGCTATCTGCAATCATTCCTGGCTCTACAATCTGTGACTAGCATTTGCCACAACTAGTTCTAGCAACCCAAATGCTACCTCTAAACTAAATGCGCTACCTTCTGCAGTCTCTGGGTATACCTTTTTCAAACACATATTGTGGCTGTGGTCTGGGTGTTATCGAAACTGTAACCCATGTTTTATTTGAATGTCCATGGTACAACAAGGCGAGAAAGAAATAGACAAGATGGTATCTTACCCCTCAAAAACTCCATTACATACCTAATTCCAATTCCCCAAAATGCTGGAAACTCTGCAAAGAAGTAGGTTCCTTTTTTCACTGTTGGTGGATGTGTAAAGTGGTAGAACTATTCTGGACTGTTGTATTAGAAGGATTGAAGCAAATCACAGGAAACGAAGTCCCCTGGAAACCTGCGCTAATTTTCCTTAAGCTTTGGTCAGATCAAGATATCCTGGGAGGGCTGAGGGATCTAATAGCCTCATTAGCTGTAGCTAAAGCCACTATCACTACTTTGTGGAAGAATTCCAAACCCCCTTTTATTAACATGTGGCATAACAGAATTTGGGATTTCTTTTTCATGGAAAAAAATAACCTACCAATTCAAGCAATCAGACTCAGCTAACTTACAATCGACCTTCTGGGAAGACAGGCTCCCTGTTCTGGAATATATGCTTAGCCAAGATATAGCACCAGACAATCCATATCCATTCGACTCTTTTCAGTTCTTGAAGGAATTTATAAGGTATAGACTTCTCCCCCAAACCTAACTGACGATTACATAGTCCACCACTGATTGCTTGGCCTTTGGGATTTTCTCCTCCCATCTTTCCTTGACCAGATCTAGAGGTCCCCTGACATTTCTGCCAAACATAAGTTCAAAAGGGGAAAATCCTGTCGATTCTTGGGGTACCTCCCTATATGCAAATAGCAATTGCGGTAGTTTTTCATCCCAGTCTTGGGGGTGAGTGTCCACATAAACTCTTAGCATTCCCTTCAATGTCCCATTAAACTTCTCAGTCAACCCATTGGATTGAGGATGGTAAGATGTAGTTTTCAGGTGTTTCACTCCACAGCATTTCCACAAACACTCCATCAGTTCAGACAAAAAGTTGTGCCCCCTATCTGTCAGAATTTCTGTAGGAAATCCCAGTTGACAAAATACCTTGATCAGGGCTTTGGCTACCACTGGAGCCTCAATGGAGGCTAGAGGCACTGCTTGTGGGTACCTCATTGCATGGTCCACTAAAGTCAGAATAAACCATTTGCCCCTTTGAGTAGGCTTTGGGAGTGGGCCCACTATGTCGATCCCCACCCGTTGGAATTTTTCTCCCATGATAGGAAGGAACTGCAAAGGGGCCTGGACTTTACCCCTACTCTTGCCCGCCTTTTGATATATTGGACATGACTTGCAGTAGTCCCTCACATCCTGAGCCAGCTTTGGCCAGTAAAAGTTTAACAAGAGTCTTCGCCTGGTCTTGTTAATTCCTATGGGTATGTCATGAGCCAACTCTAAGAGTTCGGGCCTGTATTTCTCTGGAACCACAAGCTGTCAAACTACTTCCCAAGACCCTTTTCTATTAGGTGATAACCAGAGCCTATATAATCGACCCTGCTTCCATATCACTTGCTCAGTAAGAGCACCTGAGAACTCCATTTCCTGGTTCCTTGCCCCATTGCGCAGTAGTTCCAGACTAGGGTCTCCTTGAACCTCTGACAGAAACATTTCTGGATCCCCCAGACTTTCTACCATCTCTTCCTCTAGACCACCCCTAGTCCCACTGTTTCCAGGACCCTTGGCAAAGATTTGGTTAGTGTCCTCAGTTCCCTCAGTTGGGTTTTTAGCATTACTCAACTGACCTCCTTCCAGTCTGGAAGGCTCCACAGTTTCCAGCTGCTCTTGGGTGGAATGGCACCCTTCTTCTCCTTTGAAACACTCTCCTGCAGAGCTAAAGACTGGCTGGTTCTCCCCCTCCTGGGAGTCTACCCTCTCCTCAGCCTCTGTACCCTGGGTCACTCCCTCCTCCAAGGGTTGGTGGAAATTTGGCTTCTGTGAAGTTGCCTTCCTCCTCCCACCTCCCTCTGAGGGTTTGGCTGCATGTTACTGCATTAATGATATACCGGCCAGCCAACAAATCCTGGCCCAATAACACTGGAACCACCTGTTCCTTCATTACTCCCACCTCCGTGAGACCTACTGACCCTCACCATTCCACTGGTATGTGGGCCACAGGAATCATGGCAAGCGGTCCCAGAACCCCCTGGATTCTGTATGCCATATCAGGGACAATATCAGTTTCTGACACCATATCGGCCCTCACCAAGGTTACCGAGGAGCCCATGTCAGCGTGTCCCAAAACCAACCAGTCTTTCAATCGTACCAGTTCCACAAAATCACTCCAGTTTTCTGCTGGCTTCATTCGGGTAAAGAGGCACTCATGGCTTACCACTGCCACCTTCTCCTCTTTCCCCTTTTGCGTAACTGGTACATTTGAATGGGGTTTGGAGGTCTCAGTTTGTAACTGTGGGCAGGCTGACTCCAGATGCCCAGCCTCCCCACATTTGTAACACCTGCGAACCTGGGGCCATTTCCAATTTGTCAAATCAGGGGACTTCCTACCCTCTGCCTTGGCAGGTGCCCCATCCCTTTTTGGGGAAGGTTGTACTTTCCCACACCTCTGGGAATACCTCTCTTCCCTTTCCAAATGGGAAGTCCTCCAATCCAACCCCTCCCTGTTCAGCACCAGCTCGTCCGCCAGTTCTGAGGCATCTTCAAGGTTTTTGGCTTCTTATCTTTTACCAGACATTTTAACTCCTTGGGGATTTTAAAGTAGAATTGGTCTAAAACCAACAACTGAAACAAAACCTCATAATCCTGGGCTTTCACCTCCTCTACCCATCTCCTCCCCAACTCATTTAGCTTTACCCCAAATTCATAATACAATTTACATTGTTGTGGGGCCAAGCCCTGAAACTGCTTCTGAAAGTGGTCTACCCCTAGTTTACATCTTTTAAAGACAGTGGTTTTGTATGCTGCAAAAGTTATCCTGCCATCCCCCATAGACATGCTGTGATGATGATGATGATGATGATGATGATGATGATGACGACAATGACAACAACATTTGATTTATATACCGCCCTTCAGGACAACTTAATGCCCACTCAGAGTGGTTTACAATGTATGTCATTATTATCCTCACAACAAAACACCCTGTGAGGTGGGTGGGGCTGAGAGAGCTCCAGAGAACTGTGACTAGCCCAAGGTCACCCAGCTGGCTAAAAGTGGAGGATTGGGGAATCAAACTGGGCCCTCTAGATTAGAGTCCCACGCTCTTAACCACTACACCAAACTGGCTGATAAATAGCTGCGAGTTCCCCAGTCAGGATACTATAAAGGTAAGACATATAGTCTTCCTCTGCAACTCCCTACTGCTTGGCCGCCTTCTCGAAGCTGGAAAGGTATACAGAGGGGTCTTCTCCCTCCTTGTATGCCACGAAGTCTTTGGGGGTGACTTGTATTTTCTTTCTCTGGGTTGCTTTCAGTTGCAGAATCTTGAGCTCATATTTCCGTTGCTCCTCCCGCTCCTGCCTGTGGATCTCTGCTTCTCTTTCTTGCTCTTGCCTGCGGATCTCTGCTTCTCTTTCTCTCTGCTACCTCTCGGCCTGAATACGCATCCATTCCAGTTCCAGTTGCAGCTGGAAGTTTGCCTCTGGCTGGTTTAGGCGCACATCTGCAGATGCCCCTGCCTGCTGGTTCTGGTCTATCAGGAGGGCTTGCAAATCTGCCACAGTCATATTTTTACACTCCAGATTCCACTTTGCACATTCTTCCTGGAGCTGGGGTTTTGTCATCTTTAGAATGTCCCGTATCATGGCAGGATCCATCCTAACTAACGTAAACTTTCCCTGACTTGGCCAACCCAAGAAAATAAAATAAAGCTTCCATCACTGTCTGGAGGGTACACCAATTTTAAATGCCTGTACCATCAGACTTTCGGCTCAGTTTTCTTTTCTTTCCCTCTGTCTGTTCTGATCCCACCACTGTTCACCAAGATGTGGCAGAACGGGGCCTTTCCTCCCACTGGTAGACCCCCCTCTGCCTACCCTCCCTTTCTGCCTCTGGCCAGGCACCTGGAGGGGCTGTCTCCCTTCCCTGTCTCTGGGTATTCGCTGCCACCACCATCCCTGTATGGGGTCTTGGTTAGGCAGGACAGCCTCCTAACCTCCCTCCTCTGCTAGTGGGCCCAAGCGGTTTGGGGGACTATGTGGAACAGAAGAGCTTTCCTCCGTCATCAATTCCAAAACTCATTTATTTAACTTCTAAGTATACACAGGTAAATAAACAGTGAACAGAAGGACTAATAAAACCTAAACACAAACCCCTACTCTATCTCCCTCATGTCCTAATTAGATGTTGTGTAGGGCAGGCCCAATCCTTTGATACCTGAGGTTACACTAGATCTACCTCTCCCCTCAGAGTCATCTCTCCCTCTGCTCTCCCGCCACCAACTGTCAACTTTCAACTCCCCTCCACCAGCTGACTCGCTCTCCCCCCAATCACATTCCACTCCAGAACTGGCCCCTCCCCTCTGCAGCCCATAGAAAGGTAACTCCAGAAACCACAAGGGCGTTTCTCAACAGATTACTATGTAACAGAACAGATTTACAGCCAGCTATCTTTCTACTGTTTCCCAAAGCAGTGTCCATAACCCTTCTCTTCTTTCTCACTCTTCCCATCGGACTCTATCTGTCAGTGGTCTAGCATTCCAACCGCTTGCATTGGTTGTTTCTCAGGAGAGGTAGAGCTGGAGCCGGTTCTGTCCATCACAAAAGTATTGACCTATAATAACATAATCGTCAGTGTTTCACAAGTAAACAACATGACAATTGCATATTTTCAATTTCCTTGTAAAAATTTACATAAAGATTACTTTAAAAATAAAATGCAACTATGCATTAGGTAAAATCTGTACATTCCATTAAATATAAATATGCTCACCAGGCTTATGACCTAATCCTTGGGCTTGCTGTGCCAGCATGTGGTACTTAGGTGATACCTTTGAAACATGTGTGCAACATGCAGCCACAGGCCAAATATTGCCCAGCTGTCTCTAGGCAGTGGAATGTCTGACAAAATATTTTTGAGCTGTTCAGATTTAATTACACTACATTATGAAACTGGGACATTATGAAGAATTGCTGACAAAAGAAAATTAGGTATGAATAAAGACTCCAGTGCACTTAACTCATATTTGAGCCATATCCAATATTCGTATGCTAAATATAGAACTTCTAAACTCTTACATTCACTGATGACTAGGGGTGCACACCCAAAAAAGATTTGGATTTCCAGCTTCGGGTTTTCCCAATGTGGGAAAATAATCTGAAAGCAAGCTGCTTCAGGGTTTGGGTATTTAAACTACTTTGGTGCGCTCCGTAAAGATTCGGAGCACACCGAAGCTCAAAGTAGCACTTTTCTTGCCGTTTGTAAACAGCAAGAAAAGTGCTGCTTCAAGCTTCCCCTCCCATCGGGTGACAAAAGGCTGCGGGAAGCTTAAAAGCAACACTTTTCTTGGTGTTTGCAAACGGCAAGAAAAGTACTGCTTTTTGAGCTTCCCACCTGTTTTTACCCAACGGGGGGGGGGGGAGAGGGGGTTGTAGTGAGTTACTACAAATGCATCTACCTGACTGGGTCCGATTCAGGTTAAAAACCTGAAGCGCACACTCCTACTGAAGACATCACCACATTGAACCTAAAATTGAGGATGGAAACACTTCTCAGAGTCTCATAGATCATGTGGCCCATTATTGAAAAAACTTGGATGCCTTGGCCTGTGCTGCTGATGTATCAAATGCATGGTATGCTAGCTGTGCAGATGCTGTTTGTGTAGTTATTTAAGAGCATAAGAAGAGCCCTGCTGGAGCAGACCTGTGGTCCATCTAGTTCACCACCCTGTTTTTCAGAGTGGCCAACCAGCTGCCTTGAAGGGCAAATGAACAGGGCACAGATGCAGAGGTTCCCCTGAAATTGCCTCCTGGACCTAATATTCTTAGGTTGACTCTGAATCTGCCTAATCCCTTCTAAAGCTGTCTATGCCTGTGGCCATCATTACATCCTTTGGCAGCAAATTCCACATTTTAATTACTTGTTGAGTGAAGAAGTGTTGCTTTTGTTTGCCCTAAAGCTACTGCCCATCAGCATCATTGGATGCCCTCAAGTTCTAGTATTCTAGGAGAGGACATTCGCGCTGTCCATTCTGTTTATCCCATGCATAATTTTATAAACATTTATGAACAGTTTATTCAATATTGCACTGGAAATAGCCTGTTTCTACCTCTGAACTATGGGATTTTATTTCATTATTTCTTTAAAAATCCACAAATGTTGATGAACTAGAATGCAAACAAATAAAACTATGGTTTCCCAAAGCCAGCTATCATTTTTCTACGGCTTACGTCAAAAAAGAGCTGAGAAAAGAAAAGAAAAGGAGCTGAGTGACATTGAATCCTCAGATATATTTGAGGACAATGAATAGGTAATTGCGTTTCCACATCATCTTTTGTTTAATAAGGATCTTCTGACACCACTGACATAAATATATTTACTCAAGTATATGGCACTATGTACTATACTTGGTGGAATTATTTGTATGCATGAGAGGAAAAGAATTATAATTGAAACCAGCAAGACCTTTCCTACTTTGCGTAAATTTTATGGATTTATCACTTGAGAAGAGTTTTTTGTTTGTTTTCAAAGCAGTCTTTATTGACATTAAGCTAGGGAGGCTGTCAGTCAAGGTAAATTGTTACTCTCACTTGTTGCAAAAGGCCAAGTGGAAGGCAGAATAATTGTTTTTCTCTCTCTGATACATTCTTATCAGGTGATGTACTCCCAATCAGGAGAAATTTACAGGAAATTCACAAGATATGGTAGCAATTTACTTGTGAGGAAAATGTGCCAGAAATTTTGGTGCAGCCAATTCCCCAAAGTAGGTCTAGATACCCTAGAATACTGCAAAAAATGATATAATGACTATTGGGAGGTTCTATGCAGCATTAGCTCAGGTGAAACGTGGTACTGGAGAAGAGTTTTACAGATATCATGGATCATCAAAAGACAAATAAGTGGGTTCTAGATCAAAGCAAGCCTGAATTCTCCCTAGAAGATAAAATGTCAAAACTAAGGATTTCGTACTTCGGTCACATTGTGAGAAGACATGACTCTCTAGAAAAGACAATAATGCTAGGAAAAGTTGAAGGCAGTAGGAAAGGAAGAAGACCCAAAACAAGATGGACTGACTCAATAAATGAAGCCACAGCCTTCAGTTTGCAAGACTTAAGCAAACCTGTTAATGATACGACATTTTGGTGATCATTAATTCCTAGGGTCACCATAACTCAGAAACAATGTGACAGCAGATAACACACACACACAAGAAAAGGTGTAAGAACACACCAAGATTTCTTAATGGAGTCTACATTACTGTTGACGGGTAAGAAGCATCACCATTGCCCAGAAGCGCAGACTCATATGCGAGCTCCAGCACAGGAAAAAGTGGAAGCAATATGAAATTAACCACCCTATAGTTGTAAAGAGAAAATGGAGGAAAACAATCTTCTTGAGAGGAAGACTGAAATATATCTTCAATTTCAATCCTGACAGGCAAAGCAAAATCTGTGCTCCAAGTATTAGTTTTGGTTTTATTCTAGTAATTTTAATTAAGAATCATATTTTATATACAGTATATTTTTATTTCTATAGCCTATATATTTATATCTATAACCTGAATTTAATGTATATGTCTAGATGACTTTGATTTTGACTTCTGATCTCAGATCATAACAATAAACTAAACTAAGCATGGAAGGTTTATTTAGGGTAATTTCACATTCAGTCTTTGCCCCGTTTTCAGTACCTGTTTCGCTTCCCATGTTTGTCTGTGTTTTACACTTCCGAGCTAGTCATGTGATGCAGCTCCGGACTTAGCCTGGGGCATCCCCAATTCTTCTCGTGTGAACATGCCCTGATTTTTATTTGAATCAGCTATAGAATTAAGGTTGTGTTCACTTTTGTTTCCTCCCCCCCCTCCATTTTTCTCAGTTTTTGATTGGTCACAGCTGATTTAACCACACCCACCTGTCACATCCCATATACGCTGTTCCTTTATTTTGGTGATTTTAAAGTGGTAGTAACATTTCACTGTTATTTTGCTACGTGTGCACCTTGATTTCTTTAATATCTAGTATCCCCTTGCTATTTCAGTTTTGTTGCCATCCTTCTTCAGGATCTCTGCTGAGCACATTTTCTATTTCTTAAACATGGACAAATCCCTTTCAGCAATGTTTTTTTTTCACCCCTCTTCATTTCCTCTTGAAGTCAATTGGTCAAGTCATGTGTGTATATACTCACATTTTCCCTCCTCTGTGTGACTGCCACTTTACTGCCCCCCCCTTTTTTCAAATTTTGAATGAACAGTGATGTTTCATGGTTGTTTCTAAATCGTTGTTGACATGCAGTGGTTTGTGGGACACGCAAATCGGTGTCTCACTGTGTGAGCTGGAGGCTTTTGGTGTGCAGGGGGGCAGGCAGACACCACTGCGCCTGCAAATGCACACGGTGAAGCACCATTCAGTGCCTCACCAGGCGGGGTGGAGGTGCTTGGTGTGTGGGGGGGTAAGCAGGCACTGCTGCGCCTGCAAACTTGCATGGTGAAGCACCATTCAGTGCCTCACCGGGTGGGCAGGAGGTGCTTGGTGTGTGGGGGGGAGGCAGGCACCACTGTGCCTATAAACTCGCATGGTGAAGAACTGTTTGGGGCCTCACTGGGCGGGCTGGAGGTGATTGGTGTGCGGGGGGGGGGCAGGCAGAAACTGCTGCACCTGCAAACTTGCATGGTGAAGCGCTGCTTGGTGCCTCACCAGGTGGGATGGAGGTGCTTGGTATGGGGGGGCAGGCGAGTGCTGCTGTGCCTGCAAACTTGCATGGTGAAACACTATTCAGTGCCTTACTGGGCAGGCTGGAGGCACCTGTTGCATGGCAGTGGGGGAGAGGGAAGGGGGGAAAGCCAGGCGCAGCCATACCTGCCAACTTGTCCATTTTAATTTTTTTTAATGCAGTACAATGTTACAGCAACTACACACCCATACCGTTGTCATGTGGGCACGTTGAATAATTGGAGGATTGGCATTTTGAAGGGGGGGAGAAGGGTTAAGGAAGGGTTAAGGAAAAAGAAAAGATGTGATGTGGATTTCAGAGCCCGCAAAACCCGCTCTTGAAACGGTGCCTGATAACAAGTATAAAATCAAATGCAGGACTTCGAATCGAATCTTGTTGTTAAGAGTGTAAAATGCATGGGCACAAAACCAATGCCATTAAGATCATGGTGAATGCTCACTAATGGCGATTTAAAATGTGAGTGGGAAATCAGCCTTAATTAAAAGTATTTAGTGTCAGATGAAATGGTACGGATTAGGCAGTGGGAAACTTGTGGGTCAAGAAATGCCATACCAAAGAACGTCTTTTAAACTGATATTTAAAAGGAGTTAGGAAAAGCATCTGGTTCAGGACAACTCACATCTGAGGCATAACAGAGTAAACTTTTCAGGACGAAGTGGAGATAGGGAAGTAATGAATTTCTTCTCTTTCTGTACATTTGTTATCAAGCATACAGAAATAAATAGCCATTTTCAGTGATCAAATGGTCATAGGAGAATTTGCACATAAAAAGGACATTTCACAAGAGATGCAAGTATACGTGGTTTTGTAAATTAATGGAGATTCTTGAGCCAAGACAGGAAAGCTGTAGAGTATCTACTGAAAGAGAAGATAGATTTAAAATCTGGTGGAACAGAGAGAACCAGTGGGATACATACAGCTGTCCAGTGGGGATGTAAAGCATTCAACATTTAAAAGATTAAGAGATAAGGATTATTTTACCATTTATATATTGCTGTAAACACTGAAATGTTTTCCAAGGCTTGGAAAGTTGGCAAAGTGTTTCCTGCACATTCCAGGATTGTCTGGGCCACAGACATTGTGTTTTCCAATGCTGGTCCTCTGTGCACAAGATGGACATTGGAGCATGTTAACATGCTCCTTTTCGTAGCAAAAATCAGCTACAAATATGTAAGAAAATTAAGTGGGCTATACCATGAGTCCACATAATATTGTTAAAAATTTAAACAATACACTTTTGAACATTTTAAACAGTAGCTTTATTGAATGAAATCTTCATACCAAGAAAGATAATTTTTTAATTATTATTGGAAGGTAACATTGAAATGTTGGGACTGAAAGATGGAGCAGTAGTGTTTTATATAAATCAAATTAGATCAAGATGGGTAGCCATGTTAGTCTGTAGCAGCAGAAAAGAGCAAGAGTCCAGCAGCACCTATAAGACTAACAAAATTTGTATGAGCTTTTGTGAGTCACAGCTCACATCTTCAGATACAAGTAGAATGAGAGTCCATCTGTCCTTATTGTCATATATGCCTGTCTGAATATCTGCCATGAACGTATTCTGTGTTATGTACTGGTCCTCTGAGGGCATGAGAAGTTCCTTTTTGATGTTAAGGCAGTAGGTTATCTTGCAAGTATTTATCATAGAATCATAGAGTTGGAAGGGGCCATACAGACCATCTAGTCCAACCCCTTGCCCAGTGCAGGATCAGCCTAAAGCATCTCTGACAAGTATTCATCCAGCCTCTTCTTGAAAACTGCCAGTGAGGGGGAGCTCACCACCTCCCTAGGCAACTGATTCCACTTTTGAACTACTCTGACCATGAAAAAGTTTTTCCTAATATCCAGCTGGTACCTTTGTGCATGTAATTTAAGCCCATTGCTTTGGGTCCTACCCTCTGCTGCCAACTGGAACAGCTCCTTGCCCTCCTCCAAATATTTCAAATATTTAAAGAGAGCAATCATGTCCCCCCTCAACCTCCTCTTCTCCAAACTAAACATTTCCAAGGCCCTCAGCCTTTCCTCACAGGGCTCAGTCTCCAGACCCCTGATCATCCTCGTCACTCTCCTCTGCACCCTCTTGATTTTATCCACATCCTTTTTGAAGCGAGGACTCCAGAACTGCACACAATATTCCAGGTGTGGCCTGACCAAGGCAGTATAGAGAGGGGCTATGACCTCCTGCGATTTTGACACTATGGCCCCTTTGATACAACCCAAGACTGAATTAGCCTTTTTTGCCACAGCATCACACTGACTGCTCATATTTAGGTTACAGTCCACTCTTACCCCAAGATCCCTTTCACATATACTACTGCCCAGAAGTGTATCCCCCATCCAGTATTTGTGCTTCCCATTTTTGTGGCCCAGATGTAATACTGTGCACTTGTCTTTGTTGAATTGCATCCTATTCACAGCTGCCCACTTCTCCAGAGTATTCAGGTCTTGTTGAATTTTAATTCTATCTTCTTGGGTGTTTGCTACTCCTCCCAATTTAGTATCATCAGCAAATTTAATGAGCAGCCCTTCCACTCCTTCATCCAGATCATTGATAAAAATATTGAAAAGTACCGGGCCCAAAACTGAGCCCTGCGGCACCCCACTGGACACCTCCCTCCAATCTGATGAAATGCCGTTGACCACCACTCTTTGAGTGCGGTCCTCTAACCAGTTCCCTATCCACCGAACTGTCCTATAGTCCAGTCCACAGTCTTCCAGTTTGCCCATCAGAATGTCATGGGGGACCTTATCAAAAGCTTTACTGAAATCCAGTAAAGAATTTACTTTCTCTTTCCCTACTGCCTCCAGCAAGTGTCCTTGAAGGCCAGCTGCGGCCGGCTCTAAATGTATCCTTCTTGGGAACTGAGATGATTTCATTCTTTGTTCTGTCTAGCCTAAACTTTGCTTCTCATCCTCATCCTTCCCCCGATTCCTTCGTGCCCAAACTTTAACGGTCCCTATCCTGATGGCGGGAACCTTCCCTATAACTAACATCATCAACCCCATTTACGTCACTTCTGCCAATTCAGTTGTCTGAGCACCTTGAACTTGATGGATCTCTAATAAAGTTACTTCAACCAATACACTTGTGTGTTTGCTGTGGAGAACTTGGAGGATCTACTTGCCAAGGACTGACATTTGGGAAGAAGTCCCTACTTCTGGAACCGGGACCGCAAACGAGACCACCTGCATGATGGCAGGGCACCCTACTGCAGGAATTCCCGAGAAACCAGATGAAACTTCAAACCATCCCAAAAGACCCCACAGAGCTGCATGAGCTTTGTGCAGCTGCCGCTACGTCGACAGAGGACAAAGCAATCTTAGAGTGGGCTGCAAGGGTGGAGCACCGTGTTAGCTCACTTTTTTGCCGAGACAAGTTATTTGCCATGGGGAACTGTCACCACCACCATCCCCTGAGCTACAGGCATGGGGAGCAGAGGGGGGCGAGAAAAGGAAGCATTGGAAGAATATCTGTCAGGGAAGTTTATTCCTCAGTAGAGACTCCCCGGACGAGGCATCTGATCTGGGACTGAGGGAAGATGAGGTCAGCCCAATGTCAACCCTCCGTCAGGAATTGGAAGTGATGAGATGCGATTTATTGGCACTATCTGGACTTACACGGGGGTGGATGCGAGCAGCCTTAGATGGTTTCATTCCCCAGAGACAGTCGAGACAGTCGGAAACAAAACTCATCCCTTACCACAAATTTTGTTAGTCTGACAGGTGCTACTGGACTATTGCTGTTTTCTATAAATGAAATTGTAGGTGTTGTTGCTGCATAGTGCTAGCATAATATAAAAACATATCTCTTCCCCAAATCCTTTCATATTAATTGGTGCCAATACAGCTCAGGTATTTCACAGTTTTTGAAGAGGTTTTTCAAGCCTGGTTTGCACACATGTGAGAACGAGGTGGTAATGAGGTGACAGAATGGGCTGATCCACTTCAGATTGAGATCTGATCACAATGGGCCATCAGAGGAGCTGGTTAGGCTATTAGGCCCTGTGGTAATACAACATTTCCCCCAAAGTATTTGTGTAAAAAATTTCGACTTTGCTATGTGGATGTTTGATTCACTCTGTGAATGTCCAGGAGGTTCAGCTCGAACAGCCTCAGCAGGTAGTCTGCTTAAAAAGCTGAAGAGCAAAGAAAAAAGGCAGAATAACTGCAAATGGAGATGAAAGATACAAAGTTAAACCTGTAATAAAGCTCAATAAATACATACAAGCAAGTCTACAAAACCATCAAACACGTCTATCATAACATAGCATTAAATCCACAGTCATCATCATAGTAAATAAATAGGTATCAAGAAACAGGCAAGCCATTCCAAGGTACACAATATTAGTCCAACCAGTGAAGTTCATCCAATAGCTGGTCTCCACAAGAACAAGTCCACAAGGAGAGTAACCAGGTAAGTTCAATTAATCGGTACACAGAATTCCACAGTGCACATGATGGTAACTCTTCTCTCCTTTTACTGCAGGTATAATACCGGAAGACTTCAAGGAGCACAACCACTCCCCCGCCCAACAACCAGGGCCGGCTGTTGCCAGTTGTTTCGTGTGAAGCACCTCCTCGGGGGCTTTGCTGCCGCCTTGACTGTTACTTTTCCATTCACTTTGTCTTGATTGACTGATTCATGTTTTGACTATTGTGCTATTTTGGTGACACTTTTTTCCACCCCTGAGGAGGTGCTTCACACGAAACAACTGGCAACAGCCGGCCCTGGTTGTTGGGCGGGGGAGTGGTTGTGCTCCTTTAAGTCTTCTGCTATTATACCTGCACTAAGAGAGAGAGAAGAATTACCATCATGTGCACCATGGAATTCTACATATCGCTTAATTGAACTTACCTGGTTACTCACCTCGTGGACTTGTTCTTGTAGAGACCAGTTGTTGGATGGACTTCACTAGTTGGACTAATATTGTGTACCTTGGAATGGCTTGCCTGTTTCTTGATACCTATTTATTTACTATGATGACGACTGTGGATTTAATGTTATGTTAGACGTGATAGACGTGTTTGATGGTTTTGTAGACTTGCTTGTGCGTATTTATTGAGCTTTATTACAGGTTTGACTTTGTATCTTTCCCCTCCATTTGCAATTATTCTGCCTTTTTTTCTTCGCTTTTCATTGGAGGTTCCTCCCCTTTGTTTGGTTAAAAAGCTGAAGAAGCAAGAGTTTTTTTTCCTGTTTCAGTTCAGGAAGTTGTTTTTTATTCCCTTCTGTACCAGGAAGGCAGTGAGCTTTCTGAGAAAACAAAAAGAAGCTTTGTCCTTTGAGCAGAGAAATAGACATCCTAGTGACTCAGGAGACACACAGGTACATAGTCTGAAAAAAGACGGCTATCAAGATGGAAGCAGAAGGGTTTAAAGAAAGATATGAAAGGAACCTGAACAGCAGCGTCTTAGGCTTCTGCCTTGGCCTACTGTATACGTTTCCTTCTTTCTATCTTTCAGCACTAACAACTCTCTTCTTCAGGAGTCCTTTCTCTTAAATACTTGCAAACAGATCCTACCATCATATCAAAATTGATCTCTGCCTTTCCAGCCAACCTACGGTCCCCAAGGCAGTGAACACTCAATGCCATTAAAACAGGTTTTAAAAAATATTTATTATAAAAACAATTAAAAACAACAATTAAATCAAACAAATGAAAAAGAGTGTTATTGAGGGAACATCAAGTCTTCACCAGCTATTGGAAGACAATGATCAAGGGGGACACATTAATCTCCTTGAGCCAGGAATTCTGTAATTTTGGTGTCACGACCAAGAAGCCCCTTCCTTGGGTTGCCACCCATCTAGCCTCAGATAGTGAGGGTACCCAAAGAAGGGCCTTTGAAGATGTCCACAGTGCTCAGGCAGGTTCATATGGGAGTAGGCGGTTCTTAAGATGTCACAAGCTGTATATATAATATGATAAGAAAATTTTAGAACAAGAGAACAAGATTACATTTTCATGCATATTTGATATTATTTTTCAGCACACTGCTGTTCAACTGCATGCTTTTATTTTTTGTATTCAATTATTGCTTTTACAACAAAAGACATTTTTCCCTCTTTTTCTGAAATGGAAGATCAAATAGGTCTTTTCAACAACATTCAAAGACTAAACTTGGCACACTCATATTATGGTTCAAGTAACAGGCAAGGAAAGCCTGCTTAGTTCTGATAATATCTTAAGCGTGAGATTTCTAAGGGCAGGTAATTGAAGAGAATTTTGACTTGGAACAGAGAGTCTGGCAGCAAGTCACCAGACAGAAATACCTCAATTGAACTGCTGGTGGCAGTGGAGAGTAAATCCTATTTGTGCAAGGGATTGTTTAAATACAATAAAGAGGTTAAATCCTGAATTAGGGCCATCAGCAGCTTGAGCTGTGGGCAGGGTGGATAAAAATCAATGATTTTTTAAAAAATAAATAAATAAAAATCACATTTTTTATTTAAATCAGATTTTTTTAATTTAAATCAGATTTTTTTAATTTAAATTGGATTTTTTAATAAAATGTTTTTTGAGGAAAAATCTATCTAAAGATAGTTTTCTATTTAAGATACATTATAGTTCAAAGGTTATCATCATGAAATAAGGGTTAGTTTTTAATTATATAGCATGAGGCTGTATATTCATGCAATGGTTAAATTTTTTGGTAAACAAATTCCTTTAATCCATTCGCAATGCCATGCTCTTCCAGTGGTTTCTGTAAGATTATTGGGCAATTTTTCTGTCTAGAAGATATTAACACAGATGCTTGGTTTTACAGTTCTCAAAACTATGAATTTGTGTCTGCAGAGATCACGTCTCTTCTTCACAGCAAAAAGGTTATAAAATAAACATACACAGTTGTGAAAAAGACCTTAATCCCATTGTTCCTTTGCAAATCTTTGTACACAGAACCAACCCCTTACCTCTTAAGTGCTGTTTCAAAAAATTCAGTGAACAGAAGATTGTTGGGAGTAGAATAGATCTGCACAAGAAGCTAAGTGTGAGGAGTTTTTATGTAAAAAAAACATGATTTAAATCTAGTCTTACTGACTAGTGGTTTAAATTGTGATTTAAATCATGATTTAAATCGATTTAATTTAAATCAAATCCACCCTGGCTATGGGACAGCTAATCAAACCCCTCATTTCCCATGGTAAAAATGGATACCTGAGGAGTATCTTTGCCACATGTGCCCAAGACAGCTTATTAGGTAAATATGGCTGGCAAGTTCCTGTCCAAAGGCAGGATGCTTGTTTGACATCAACTGCAGAGTCTAAATTGCCTCTGGAGACCAGTCCCACACAAACTGCTTGGAAGGGGCTTGAATGAAATTAATGCCTGTCTTTTTATCTGCTTCAAAAGGTTTCTTGTCCAACTGCTGTTGTTATTATAGGTAAAAGCAAGTGTCATTATTTCTGTAGGGGAGAGGGGAGAGGGTGGGCTAAGTCTTGCATGAAAATAAGTATTTCCCCCAGGATCCCCCTGTATGCTGCTTGGTATTCCATAGTAGAAGAAAGCCTGAGCCTGCTTGCAGGGAGGGCAGAATATAAATATGATTAAATAAATAAATAAATAAATAAATAAATAAATAAATAAATAAATAAATAAATAAATAAAGGCAGGATATAACAAAACTGTGGTAGGAAGCATTTGTCATGTAGATGTAGAAGAGATAAAATGTCATAATACCAAGGAAGAAAGACAAAGGAAACTGTTACAGTTAAAAACTTAAAATAAATGCCAGATAATTATTTGATGGTAGTGATGGTAGATTAGATATCTACAGCAATATGCTTTCCACTGGCCTACAGTAGAAGGCAAAATATTTTACCACAAAGTGTAATAGCGGAGAAACAATAAAAAGCTTTTCAGCCCACCAATAAATTCAGTGGAATCATCTGGTTATTGCTACCTAATAAGTACGATTAGGATGGCAGCCAATTTTTAGCATGGATGTTGCACTATTGTAATCTCTTTCCTCCTGGATTTTCCTGTGCAGACAGGGAAATTAGAGGACCTGTTACTGTAGAGCAATACCTAATGATATGTGGATCCAGTGCTAGTTAATCATGTTATTGTTCACGATATCATGCAAAAAGAGGTTTCTTTTTCAGTAATATAATAAACCTAAGTGCATAAAAGACAATGAACCCTGAGAACTTAGGTAATCTCCAGAAGCCTTCCTCTATGTGACACCATCATCAGAAAGTCGTATGATGGACTGCAATACGTCACCGAACCTTTTCAGTAGTGGCACCAGGATTATGAGAACTTCTTGCAAGAGAGACTTAGACAGTTTGTTCCTCAGCAGTATTTACAAAGCAAGTGAATACTATCTTGTTCCAATGAGTTTATGCAAAGTTTAAACGGGCATGGGACTAAAATTGCTACTGGAGATTATGAAATTTAATGACTGGATTTGCTTCATATTTTGGGAAAAAATCATTTTGATTTTAATGTATGCTTTTATTCTTTTTTTGTTGTAAGCTTGCATCCTCTATTGTCTACAGAAGCTTCTGATCTAGGGATCTCGTTCTCCTGCTCCCAGCCTCTGCCCCTGTCAGTTCCTGGCAGGTAGATCCCTTAGCCCCTCTCCAGGCATTGATTCCAGTAGAAAATCTTTTTATTAGGATCTTTACAGTTCAGGTCTGAACACCATCACGGAGCTTGGTAGAAGCGGCAAGGCAAAGCAGATAAGCATTGTTATACTTGATTTTCCCACTCTCAAACAACTCTCAGGATTTTGGCACACAACTCTACACGGGTCCTGTGAGAACCCTTTATAGTTATGGCTAAACAGTGAGTACACAATAATAGGTTCCCAGCGTCTGGGCAAAGTAGCAAAAGCAGGCACCTAGAATCTCCAAGGTCATTTCTAGCTCAGAGCTGCATAGTTCTGTGAGATAATACGAGAGGCCTCTCCTGGCTTGAGGGCCTGGAGAAATAACACTCATAATATGGAAAGAACCTGGCTAAGGAGAGAATACATCAGGTTAGCATTAACTATTCAATATACTTTGGCATCAATGACATGACAACCAAACAATCATGGCATGGCTGTACACAGACATGACAGCCCCCTGCCTCTGCTTGTCTGCCCGGGGGTGGGGGTAGGGGTAACGGGCCGGGGAGCCCCAGAATGTGTTTCCTGCATGCTCTGGGTGATTTCCTCATTGTACTGGGAATGACGTCAAATCAGCCCCACATGGAGGCCTTCATTTTCCTCTGAGGTAAGTTTCCCCCCACCACATGCCACCCACGACCTCCCCTCCCCCCAGTTGGGGCCCCTGCCATTGTAATGGTCTCTGACCACAAATAAATTCATTCAAGTATTCAGTTGGGGCCTGGATTCGGTTTCGTTTTCTCAGCCATGCCGGACGCTCCTCTCGGCTGGTCCGGGAGGAAATGACCGGGCACCCTGACCGGGCGGCTGATCCGCAAGGATTAGCCCCCAGGACTCCCAGGGAGGGAGCCAGGGTCCGGGACGCGGCGGGAAGAACTCCCCGAAATCAATGCGGGGGGGGGGAATTGCCCGTTTGTCCCTATGGAGGCCGGCAGATGTGCGCGGCGCCTCGAGTGCCGCCGGGCAACGAGAAACGGCAAGTAAAAGAAACAGGCGGAAGCCTGTAAACAAGCGAATCCCTTCTGTTTTACAAGCGTTTGTGAAGGAGAGGTTGATCTGAAGAAGACTCGCTCTTCCCCTTCGTTGAGTTCCAGAATTTTGTTGGTGCCCCCCCCCCAAAATGGCAGCAAAGAAGCAAAGTCCCGCTCTCGGTAAGTCAATCTCGGCTACTTTGAAGGGGGAGTCGCTCGAAGAGTTGGTGCGCAGGGCGGTGGTGGAAGCCATAAAACCCTTTGTTGACAAGCTGAACGAAACTGATCAAAGGGTGGGCTTAATTGAAAGCGAGGTGAAAACCATTAAGGCAGCAGCGGGGGGGGGGCAGAAAAGTCTGCTCTGGAAAGTGCGTCACTTGTGAAGGCTACAAAAAAGGAGCTGAAGTTGGTGGAGAACCAGCTGATCGGGCTACAGGTGGAACGAACGCAGACAATTTTGCGTCTCCAAAACGTGAAAGAGGAGGAAAATGAGGATCTGTGGGATTTGGTCTCGGAACTACTGGTGACACCCGCGAGGACGACTAAAGAAGAGGTTAAAAGCGCCATTTTGGAGGTCCGTCGGGCTTCTTCAAAATATGCAACAAAGCGACAGTTGCCTCGTGAGATCATTATTGACTTTTCATCTAAAAAGATTCGGGACACCATCCTATATAACTCATACAATGCGGATTTGGACTTTATGGGTTTGAAAGTCAAGATTTTGAAGGACGTTCCATTTCTAGTCCGGAAACGGCGTTTTAAATATAAAAAGTTTGCAGCTCTTCTGAGGGACCAGGGAATAAAGTACAAATGGTTATTCCCAGAAGGAATATGGTTCAGATATAAAGATCAGGCCTATAAGATATTATCAGAAGATCAACTAAAGGATTTTGAGAATAAAAACCCAGAACTCTGCTGCACCAAGAACGAAGAAAAGGAGGAGCCGGAGGGGGGGGAGGAGGAGGAGAGCATCGCAACAGCAGTTGCACAGAGAGAACTGCGTCCGGGACCTAGAAGGGGGAGGAAAGTTTAATCAGAATTTGAAATGTTTATTCTCTGTATGATTAACCACTCCATCATTATTCTATGGAGCTATTTTTGTATTATGACAGTATGAAGGGAAACATTGAAGTGTAGTGTTTAGTGTTTGTAGTTCATTCCCCCCCCCCTTTTCTTTTTCCACCCCCCTTTGTCCTTTCCCTCTCCCCTTTCCTTGTGATAGTCTGGTGTAGTGTTTTGTAGTTATGAAAATAAATTAAAAAAAATAAAAAAAATAAGTATTCAGTTGGGGCCCCTGGGGACCTGGCAACCCTGTTCTGAACCCAGAAGGAAAGTGTGAAGTATAATTTTAAAGCCCACCCTTTCTCTGCTTCTTTCCTATCTACTTCTTGGAATATGGACTTGATGTTAAGGTGGTATCAGTCTTTTCTGTCTCATCAGACACAAAGAGCTTCTAATGTAGGAGCAGAATCTACTGGGTGGGATTTGTCCTGTTGAATTCCACAGGATTCTATACCCTCACTCATACTCTTTAATAGATATAAGACTGCTGAATGAGATCATCAACCCAGAAACTGCTGTTGCCCTTGAAGACAACCCAGAAACTGCAGGATGTAGTAGCCCAACTACCATCAGGGGCTTGCTGATGGGAACATATGTTACCCATTTCAAAACATTTACATAACTGCCAGTTTGTTTCAGAGTTTAATTCAAGGTGCTGGTATGACCTTTTGAGCCTTTCACAGCCTGGGACATACATATTTGAAGGGCCATCTCCTCCCCCTCTATTCCTGTGCACCAGGCAGTACCTGCTGGCTGTTCCCCCACTTACCTAGTATCAACCAGTGCCCAGACCCTTTCTATAGTGACACCAAATTTGCGGAATGGGCTCCCTGAAGAGGAGAGGGGAGCCCCCTTGTTGGAGATCTTTATTTAAATAAGTGAGGCATTTGACACATTTTCTGCTACAGAAAAGTTGTAAAAGAAAATATAGCATTTTCTTAGCCTGCAGTGATGTGCATGTGTGTATGTATGTGTGAGCAAGAGAGAGCGAGAGAGAGAAGTCTTTCGCACTCGGCCTTTACAGCGCATTCATTACCATTTCGCATCCCATGTTTTTCTGCCTTTTACACTTCCGAGCTAGTCATGTGATGCAGCTCCAGGCTAAGTTAGGTTTTTCCCAGGGTATCTGACTATGGACATATCGTGACTTTTTTTTGCCTCAGATGCTGACTTGCGCTTGGGCAAGTAAGTGTAAGTGTAAAATGTTTGCCTCTCTCCCCCCCCTTTTCCTTTCCTATCACAAGTTGATTGGTCAAAGCAGATTTAACCACACCTACCCTCATCAGCTCCCCTACCCCGTCTTTTGCCATTGGGCAGCAACTGTTTCACCAAGCAGCAGCTCAGCTGTGTTCATCGCTCGCCTCCTCTGCCCCCTTCTCATCTCCCCATCTAATTTTTTTTACTGCGTCTGAAGGGCAGTATCGTTGTGGCATCAAGCGCTTTAAAACAGAATTGTGGGCATTTAACAGTCGTGGAGATGGAAGCTTTCCCCAACACAAACCTAAAAAGATTTTCTTTAAAGCGTTCAGTTGGGACCTGGCTAAATGGAGTGGTTTCCCCTCCCCACACACACACATCCATTTCTGTCCTGCAGCCTTCTCTCCATAGAACCAGCTTTCTTTTATTGCTCTTTTCTGGTTGCAGAGAACAGTAAAAAAGGCGGGGGGGGGGGAGAAGGAAGATCATTCCGTGAATAGTAGGCAGTGGGGGGGGGGGTGAAAAGACTGGTGTTAATCTCCGTGCAGCTGCTCCTGTGCTGTCTTCTAAGTGAAAAGACTCAAACTTTCAACAGTTAGGGTTCGAAATGGCAGCACAGAGAGAGTGGAGATTCTTAGTCTTACCACACATGCTCAAACTAAAAAAAAAGTGACGTGTATTCAGTAGCCCACAAAGCTCACAGTAGAACAAGTGAATATAAAATGCAGCAAAGAACGTGAGACCGAATCCGGAGCAGAGAGTGTAAAAGGGGGCGTAAAAGGGGGCGGTTCCAAGCCAGTGCAAAGGCTATAGGGCTGACTGCTCAGATCATTTGCTTTTACGCGTGAGTGCAAAAGGGTTCAGAGTATGCACCCACAGTATTGTCAGCAGAGATGAAGTTTGGCACCTAACATTTTTCTAAAAGTAATCCCAGCTTGGATATACCCCCTTGGTTGCAGACATACATTTGAAAAAAATGCCAGTACCACGCGCAGTGTATCCAAGGGATTAAGAAGGCTTAATGAGTTTTTTTACTGATTTCCTTTGGATAGAAAAAAATGTGATACTAAAATCTTTTTTTTGGAAAATCCTCTCTTTGTTCTGTGCCACAGGAAGAAAAACTGCTGTTCAAGAAACCTAAACCAAGAGGATGCTGGGAATGAATGAAGGAGCTTGTTGTACAGTTCTGTGGATTCCATCCTGTATAAAGGTCTGCCCTCTTCAGAATATCCGTGCCCTGCATTGCCAGATGGCTCTTTCTCCATGATCTCTAATTTCTTTCATTTTCTTCCTTCTTCCCACTGTAGCACTTCTTGAAAAACAAACAACTGCACTGCATTTTTTACAAACCCTTTTTTTAGCAACTCAACCATCACATGTCAAATAAAGAATGCCAAAGCAAAACATAACTATTAAAGTACATACAGATTTGTACCAATTTCTAGAACATGTTCTGAGCAAAGTCTGTACAGTACACAGTTGTCATTTTTAATAGTTTTCATATCTAATTGCTGTTTTACTTTAGCATCATGATCCCCATGGAGTTACGCAAGTTCCATCACACTGCATTTTTAAAAATATGTTTAAACAACAGTTGCAGCCACACATCATTGGATATTGAGCACTTGTTGCCCTGTAACAATAATTCACAAATGGTCTGGGAGCAAATGATTGGTATATTGCAATGAGTGTGTTACATCCAGTGATGTATAGGTGCAGCCAGTGAGATGACATGCTCACTAACATTGCTCATCTGACTTACCATAAATCAGCCTATGTGCAAATAGATGTTCTGTGGGAGGGAGGAGAGGAGAGCAAGCAAGCAAGCAAGCAAGCAAGCAAGCAAGCAAGCAAGCAAGCAAGCAAGCAAGCAAGCAAGCAAGAAAGAAAGAAAGAAAGAAAGAAAGAAAGAAAGAAAGAAAGAAAGAAAGAAAGAAAGAAAGAAAGAAAGAAAGAAAGAAAGAAAGAAAGACATGCATATACATAAGGCCCACATACTTCTCTGGGATTTTCTCCCAGTAAGTATGCATTGGATTCACCCCACTAAGAACTAATACTTCCAGTCTTTCCAAGCTATAATGCACAGAAAGACAGAAATAAATATTTTTAAAAGCATTTCTTTTGACATCTAAAGTGCTTTCTGTTTTTGGCATCCTGCAACTTAACAGCCACTGACTGAAGAATCTCTGGAAATACAAATCTAAATGGGTATCATTTCTACTGAGAGTGGCAGGAAAGGTGCTGCACTGCAAAGTCCTTAAATCTGCTACAATCATACTAATTTTCTCCACCAAATGGCTTAAGCTTATTAGAGTTTCAAACCTGGTTTTCCCAGATCCTAGACTGACACTATAACCAGTGCTCCACAGTGATGTAATGAATCTTTCAAGTAACATGCAGCCCACATGACCTCACTCAGAGTCATTGATCTAAACTTGTAAAGATCCACTGCAGCCCTGACTCTGCAAAAACCTATGTTGATGGTTGCTAGTTTGCGTTTGCAATGCAAGCAAAGAATGCCTGAAGTAACAGACGAAGTACCAATGCATCTGATGAACAGAACTGTGATTCTCGAAAGCTTATGCTACAGTAAAGTTGGTTAGTCTTAAAGGTGCTACTGGACTCTTTTCTATTTTGAAGTAACAGAGGAATAGTTCTGATTTCTAACATGGGGTGGGAGCATCCAACAGCACTCTTTTGCAGGCTGTATTTTGGGTGCTTGGTGTAGTAGCAAGTTGCACAAATATATGTTTGCCCTTGCCAGCTCCCACTTCTCTGAAACACTGATCTTTTATAGTTCAAACATTTGAATATATCATGTGATTCAGTCACAGCAAATGGATACCGATACATCACTTCACCATGGAGTTCACAGTGGGTGCATAAACCATGAGAATATAATTCCACAAATCAAATGCAGAAGGAAAACTGATCCAAGGTACCAAAAAAAAAAAGTTTGTCCATCATGTCTTGGGGTAACTAATAAGAGCTGTTTCTTCCCATTTGGGAGCAGAGCTGAAAACAAACACATTTGCTATGTTGCTCAGTTCCACAGCAGTGAAATACCAAAGGGGCTTTAAAGTTAATCCCTTGCAGTATACCCAGCCCATTTATTAACACTCCTTCCATATCAGGATATTTTCTAGGGCATTCTTCACTATACTTTTTTTCCAGCATCAGCATTCCTAGCTGTTCCCTGCACTACAAACACATATGGCTCAAATCACTAGATTGACCTCAATATCCGCTGCCTGACCCTAAGAAGAACTGAGCCTCCTATGCTCAATATCTGAAGTCAAGAGAATGTTAAGGCAGACAGCACATGGCAAAGCTGGGCCCCTTGCAAAAGCAAGGCTTGCATAAGACAGAACGGTAAAATGCCAAATTCAACAATGGAAGAAGGGACAAAGTAAGGAGGTCAAATCATAACCATTTGTACCAATGTGAGGGCTTATTTGCATTTTCTAATATGCCAGAGGACTTTGGAAATTTTAAAGTTTTAGAATAATAATTCTCAGAGTAATGTAAAGCAAGAACCCTATAGAAAGCATTAAGAATATGACCCACCCACCCCAACTTCCACAACATTGGTCTGCAGGGTTTATTTTTATAAAGGAAAATAAACCTTTGTGATGCACTTTTGAAAGCTTTCTTCAGCGCAAGGGGCTTTGATTTTTTTTTATAAGAACATGCAGATTTGCTAAGAAATAAAAGCCTTGTTCCTCCTTTTGACATTTTTCCATTCTGTAGAAAACACCCAATGCTTCTGATACCAAACACCACAGACACACAATGTATGGTATTTGTTTTAGATGTGCATGAAGACTCTGACTACCTCGGTATAAGAAACTGCTTTCTTTTTATCATTCTTTGTGACATCCATGCTGCTACATGTGGAGCCAATTTTTTAATTCTTACCAGGCCTAACTGGGTTGGCAGGTCCCCTTACCCTCCTGGCAGGAGGGAGAAGACTCAGCATTTACTTTTCTTTCTGTCTTCACCCAAGAAGTGTGCCATGGAGGTTTGTTCCCTGCCTTTCCCCCCCACCAACCAGGTGAGTGGTGGCGGAGCATGACAGCTGGGAGTGGGGGATCCCTTGACCCCACCAGGGGAATGGCGACCATAGGCCTAACACTAACGTGTGTCATCAGCTTAACTAGAATTTGAAACCAGCGTTGGAAATAACTTGTCATCACCTGTTTAGAAGAGAGGCTCATTAATATTTCCCATTGTTAGTCATTACAGATATAATGCTAAGTCAGTGCCTCTCAGTCATGGTTCCGCGGTACCCTGGGGTTCCGCAGGACATCATCAGGGGTTCTGTGAGAATTTGGAAATAAACAAATAAATAAATAAATTGAAATGCAGCAAAAAAAATATTCAAATATCCAAATTTGGCCAAGAATGCAACATTTTGCAAAAATAAACTCAAATATCATTATGGAAGTAAACTTTATATTGACTTCGGATGTGTGAACTTTATTTTGACATTTAAGTAAACTATTTTGATTAGATATTTTGATATTTAAAAAAGAGGTAATATAAACGCTTCACCTTTTTCATACAATGTAAGCTGACATATGCATACATACAGTACATTTGTGTGTGTGTGTGTGTGTGTGTGTGTGCACGTGCATGGAGAGAGCACCTCTTTAGAAATAAATGTTATTGACAATATTTTAGCAGTAATTGAATTGCCCTCTCCACCATCAACTTTTTCTGGTGTACCTTTGTAGCAATAGATCTACACTCAACAAAAATGCTCTTTGAAAAATAGGGAATGTGTATTAATATGATCCTAATAACAGTGATGGCAAACGATGAAAGAAATATAGAATAAAGAATTTTTGCATAATTCATTTTCTCTCTCCCTTGGCATAATCTTTCATGTTATGAACTAACCAATTATTGCCCTCAATGGGCTGAATTGGCCCTGCACAAAGCATGAGAGCAAGCCCACTGCTGGCTTGATGATGTCATTTCCTGGAAGTGACATCATTGCATCAGTGCCAGGAGCAAAGTACATGGGATTTAGCCTTCACTGGAGAAGATATAGACACCTGGCAGCTCTAACCTTGAACAATCACTCTTTCTCAGTTTAATCTACCTCACATGGATGTTGTAAAGACAAAGTGTGAGGAAGAACAATGTATGGTAATCTAAGCTCCTTGGAGGAGAAGCAGGATAAAAATGTGGTAGACATTTACTAATGCTTCTCTTTTGGAATTGGTGCAGTGGTTAAACTGTCAGACTAGGATCTGAGAGACTTGGGTTCAAATTTTCACTCTGCCATGGAAGCTTGCTAGGTAACCTTGAGCTGGTTGCACACTCTAGACCTAACCTACCTCAAAGGGTTGTTTTGAGGATGAAATGGAAGAGAGGAGAATGATGCAAGTTGCAATGGGTCCCCACAGGAGACAAAGGCAGTGGGTAAATTAAGTAAAGGGATATGTATGTAATGTTCTACCTATGCACTCTCCATAAATGTGAAGTCCTTAGAACAAGATAAGAACCAGCCTTATTGTACAGCCTAACCACACTTGATGGAGAGAGTTTGTACAGCCTGTAGTCTGTACAATGTGAAGAGCAACAACCGTGCAATCTTTAAAAAAAGGGTTATACTCTTCTATTAATTCCAAAGAACATAGGAGGATGTAACTCTGCTTAGGACCGCACTGGCTGTCCTTGTTTCACATTACTTGCGAACAGACATGCACTGCAATGCAATATTGAAAACCTTTATTGAAAAAATAGTAACGTTATGGACTTCAAATTTAGACTAAATAATTCTTCAAAAGTATCTAACAGGAAAAAATGGATCATATCAAAGAAAGTCCATGACTATCCCAGTTTCTTACAGAACTCAAATTCTGTCTTTTTGACTCAGCAATTTCTAAGGCACTTCATATGTGGCAAAACTCATGCCTGCAGAGAAGGAGATCCTTTGCAAAGGCACATACCCCATACTTTTTTCCGCTTGGGAATAACTGCATTACTGACGGGAATTAAATGTTTAGAGTAAAAAAAAATATTTATATAAGCATGACATGCTGAGCAAACTGAGCAAAAATACAATTAATGCTTTTTATCATGGTAGGATTTGCGTCCAGTGACACCTTCGAGACCAGCAAGATTTTCAGAGTGTGATTTTTCAAGAGTCAGAGCTCCCTTCTTCAGGCATGAGTGCCTTTATCATGGTTTCAAAGTTGCAAAGAGCTATCTCCATCAGGGAAACAACTGTGAAATTATTAATAACTGTACCATCTTATTTTCCTTAGCAGTATTTTTTAAATCCATAAGTCGCATCCATTAATCTGTTGATCCAAAGATCACAGATCTTTCACACATTTTTTCTCCATAGCAGTCCTTTCCAACTCTGGAAAAATTGATTTCTGGGATAACAGGACTTATTTAGACTAAAAAATATGTGGGAAATCAAACCTCTCCCATGCAGCACAGCTCTACTGTCAGAAGAAGCAGGAAGGGCCATTTGATTCCCTTCCCTGACACACACAGTTATCATTCGCTATGGGTCTCGTGCCGTTGGGCAGGGAGAAGAATATAGGAAAGATCTCTGACTATCAGAACATTTCACTAATCGATTGCTGCATCCAGCTTTATTTTTGGAGAGTTTAATACAAACTGGATGTTTTGGTTAAAGTGATTCCTTACCCATGGAAGAACACATAGGAGCAATATTGCCCATAAACTATTATTTTAACAAAATCTAATTCCAACGGTTAGGATCCAATTCAAACTGCTGTTCGGTTTCACGGAGTTCCCACAAGACCTTTTCATTTAATAACAAAGTCTAGGACTGACAAAAATTATGTGGTGGTGAATGCCCTCAAGTCATAGCTGACTTATGGGGACCCCTGGTGGATTTTCTTGGCAGGAGACTAACAGAGGTAGTTTGCCATTGCCTGCCTCTGCAACCCTGGTATTCGTTGGGTCATTTTCACACATCGATTACATCGCGCACCATTGCACAACACTCACAGAATGGTGGCGTCTTCTTGGCATGATTTTTGACATCACCCCGTCATGATTCCATTTTCATGGTGCAATGGCATCAGAAATCGTGCCATAAAGACACTAGCGTTCTTTGAGTGTTGCACGATGTTGTACAATGTTAACAATGTGTGAAAATGGCCGAGGTCTCCCGTCCAATTACTAACCAAGGCTGTTTCTGAGATCAGACAAAATCAGGCTCACCTGGGCTATCCTGGCCAGAGCAACAAAAATGATATCAAAGCTGAAAAGAGACAATAATATTTGAGTGTGTTAAAGGAACCTGATTGATGCATAGTCCGTTGTGGTATCTGTACTTCTTTTATCTCACTACCTCTATTCTAAAGCAGATACAGTTTTTAAACCCCTATAAGCAGCTGAAAACTCTGAACAGAAACTGTGTGTGAGGGGCACACACATGATGGACAACAAGACTTTTTCTATTTGGGGAGAGGCCATGGCTAAGAGGTAGAGCATCTGCTTAGAACACAGAAGGTCCCAGGTTCAATTCCCAGAATCACCAGTTAAAAGGACCAGGAAGTGGGTGATATGAAAGACCAGGAGTATGGGGAGGGTGCTCACTTGGTTCTGGGCAGCATCCAACAGAACCTGTTGTATGGCCCATGGGAGGGGGGACTGGTGGGCCTCAGCACTCCTCAACACAATTCGATCAGAAAATAAATAAATAAGGTGCCAAAAAAGTGTTGTTTGTGCTACTTTTTATTTGCTAAATAATATAACTATATTCATTCATTTATTTAATGGACTTTTAGCCTGCCCTCCTGACAAGCGGGCTCAGGGTCATGTCATGTGTGCATCCCATTCATCCATGCCATTCTTATGGACCTGGTGTTAGCCATGGCAACACTGGGACTCTCCCAATTTGTATCGGCACCCACACATGAAGCAGGCCACACGCTAGATCTGATCTTCGGGATGGGATTGGATGTGGTTCTGGATAAAGTAGAGTTGGTGCCATGGTCAGACCACGCGGTTGTGAAGGCCCAGCTGGGCGTGCCACCCCCCTCCTGCAAGGGCGGTGAGCAAATTTATGCTCGCCCGTGGAGACTTATGGACCCAATTGGGTTCCAGAATGCTCTGCGGGAACCAATGCTCCACGGTGGTTCATTAGATGAGCTAGTGGAGGGCTGGAAAGTCCGGCTCTCTGAGGCCATCGATGAAATCGCCCCCCGTCGTCCTCTTCGCTGCCGGAATCGCCGGGCTCCTTGGTATACAGAGGAGCTGCAGCAACAGAAACGGGAGCTAAGACAACTTGAACGCGTGTGGCGGCGATCTCGTGACGAGGAAGCAAGAACATCTTATAGGCTGTTTATGAAGTCCTATGAGATGGCAGGGAAAGCTGTGAAGAAAGAGTATTATGCAGCTTCCATCGCATCAGCTAGCTCTCGCCCAGCTAAATTATTTAATGTGGTCCGTTCATTGGTCTCCCAATCAGGTGGAGACCATCAAAAGTTGAATTTGGAGATAAGCTGTGAGGCTTTTGCGAGCTTTTTTACTGATAAGATCTTGCTTCTCCGCCGCGACTTACCAACCACAGTTGATACAGTAAATGAACTAGAGGCCCCTTGGCCGTCTTCGGGACCCATATTAGATCATTTCAGCCCTCTTTTCGGGGAAGAGGTGGACAGGATTCTGCAGGTGGTACGGCCTACCACGTGCCCCTTGGACCCGTGCCCGTCATGGCTGGTGAAAGCCAGTGTTGACGGGCTTCGGAATTCCTTGGAGGCGATTATAAACCTGTCCTTGAGCTCTGGGGTTTTTCCCAAGGCGCTGAAGGAAGCTGTGGTACGGCCTCTTCTGAAGAAATCATCATTAGATCCTGCTGACCTGCTCAATTACCGACCAGTTTCCAACCTTCCGTTTTTGGGGAAGGTGATTGAGTGGGCGGCAGAGAAGCAACTGCAGAATTTCCTGAAGGAGACCTCAGCCCTAGACCCCTTCCAGTCTGGTTTCCGCCCGGGACATGGGGTCGAGACATTGTTGGTCGCCCTCACAGACGATCTCCGCAGACATCTGGATCAGGGCGGATCAGCACTGCTGATTTTGCTGGATCTGTCAGCAGCGTTTGATACGGTCGATCATGAGCTTTTGACCCACCGCCTTGCCTATGTGGGGATTCAGGGGACAGCACTGCAGTGGCTGGTCTCCTTTCTCCACGATCGGGGACAGAGGGTGGCGCTCGGGGAGAGGGTGTCATCTCGTAGGCCACTGGTTTGTGGTGTGCCACAGGGAGCGATACTCTCTCCATTATTATTTAATATCTATATGCGCCCCCTCGCCCAGCTGGTGCGGAGTTTCGGGCTTGGGTGTCACCAATACGCGGATGACACCCAGCTTTATCTGTTGTTGGACGGGCAGCCTGGATCGGCCCCTGATGCCCTGGAGCGTGCTTTTGAGGCTGTGGCTGGTTGGTTGAGACAAAGTCGGCTGAAATTGAATCCCACGAAGACGGAGGTCCTGTATGTGGGTCGTGGGGAGATGGCTTTGGGACCCCAGCTTCCTACACTTGATGGGGCAGCACTTACACTGGCCCCGAAGGTTAGGAGCCTGGGGGTGATTCTGGATTCCTCCTTGAAGATGGAGGACCAGATCACTGCAGTTGCCAGGTCTTCCTTTTATTATCTTCGGCAGGCCAGGCAGCTTGCCCCTTATTTGTCTCCCCGTGACATGACTACAGTGGTCCAAGCAATGGTCACCTCTAGGTTGGATTACTGTAACGCGCTCTACACTGGGCTTCCCATGGGCCTGATCCGGCGGTTACAGCTGGTACAGAATGCAGCAGCGCGGGTCATTGCTGGAGCACCGGTGTGGGAGCATATTACACCGGTGCTACGCCAGCTGCATTGGCTGCCAGTGGAGTACCGAATCAGGTTCAAGGTTTTGGTGTTAACCTACAAAGCCCTACGCGGACTGGGACCGACGTATCTGAGGGACCGTCTCTCACCATATGAGCCCCGGAGGACTCTCCGCTCTGGCGGAAAACATCTTTTAAGTGTCCCTGGCCCTAGGGAGGCCCGCCTGGCGTCGACCAGGGCCAGGGCCTTTTCAGTCCTGGCCCCAACCTGGTGGAATGCTCTGTCTTGCGAGACAAGGGCCCGGCAAGATTTGCTTGCATTTCGCCGGGCCTGTAAGACAGAGCTATTCCGCCAGGCATATGGCTAACGCCGGGCAGTGCCCGCCCCCCCCCCCGTGAAGGGGGGGTTAAACCATCACCCCTATGCAAACACAGAGGCATGTATGAACCACTATGCAACATGAATTGTTATATTTAATGTTTTTAAATGTTTTTAAATGTATTATTTAATGTTTTTAAATGTTTTTAAACATGTTTGTATTTGTTATCCGCCCTGAGCCTGCGAAAGCGGGGAGGGCGGAATATAAATATAATAAATTAAATTAAATTAAATGTTCTCTGCTCCCTGTATTGATTTGCTCATACTATGTAATTGTATGCTCTCTTATTATGCTCATGTACTGTGACCATTATATATTCATGCCATCTTGGGCTTGCCTAAAAATGAAAGTGCTAATGTTGAGACTGTTATCTCTGCAGCTTGCTACTGACCTTGTACTAAAATGTAACTCTCCGCAAGAGACAGGGGTAGTTGAATTCCTTGTAATCTGCTGGCTTTCTCTGGCCAGACAAAACTATTGTGTTTCTCATGAGAATGCGGACTTTCGCGCCTAAGTGCTAACTGCCCCAGGGGAGGGGGAATCCAACTCTTTATATCAAAGTGCAATAGTGTGTATTCTCATTCCTGCCAATTCCTATGCATCTTTGAAGGACCTGTGAACTTAATGGATCTCTGTAATAAAACCTTTTCAACCAAGACCCTGGAGTATTTGCTGTGAGGGGTGTGGGGATCTATCTGTCATGGACTGCCAATCATAGAATTGACAAGTGGGCCATAACAGGGTATAAATACATTTAAAACACAATAAGACAGTCATCATAGCAATCATAAAATACAGTAAAATGCAATACAATATATATCTATATATTGTAGATAGATCGGCAGGCAGGCAGGCAGGCAGATAACAACACATATTACAAATAGAAATGAGATGCAACATCCCAAAATTTCTCCCCCTATTTAAACAACAATCTTGGTTACAAACAGAATCTTTGGGCACTATTGTAAGAAGAAAAGGGCAAAAAAAGAGAGAACATAGGTTGTTCGTGTAGATTTTTAGAGCAGAGCTTCTGCTTAAACTAATAACAAGGATCTAGTTACTTTGTACCCAGCTGTTTCAACTTTTATCTTTACCTATCACTTCCTAGCTTGTCCTCAAATATTAAAGTAGCAGCAGCTGATAGTAGAAAACATTCTCTTCATTAGCAAAAAATATGAAAAGATGTAAACCACAGAATGTAATATCTTTTCCTAGAGAGGAATCTAAAATCTAAATAAAGTTACCAACTTGTGTATTATTTCATAGTGTTGTTTTCTCATATCTAAATTGTGTTCCATATTAATCCAATGATGAATTAAAATATTTGAAACCATTGTTGAGTTTCAATTTTTTTTTATTAAGGCACTTTTTTAACTTCATACATAAAAAAGAAGAAAAAATATTGTAACCCACAGCCTGCTCTCCCTATAGTGTATAAAGTACAATTTTACTACCTAATCCCAACCATGAAAATAGTATCAAAGAAAAAGAGAGATGATATTGACAGACTGTTAGTCTTCTAATGATGTATCTTCATTTCCCAGTGAAAAATCATCACTAACAAGACCAGAGCTAGCATTACAAAGGAGGTCTTATGCTCTATATCTTTGTTCACTGACACATAAGCAAAAGATGCTGGCCGGCATGTAGAACAAGTAATGGACTTAATGTCAATGGCAGAGATTTATATCACAGAAATAAATACGTGAAACACAATAAAAAGCTGCATCTTTCAAAATGCCCTCTTCCTGGCAAGTACATTTGCAGTGCAATCCTAAGAAGAGTTACTCCAGTCTAAGCCCACTGATTTCAATTGGCTTAGACTGGAGTAGCTTTCCTTAGGATTGGACTGTTAGTCACTCTAGAGACAGGTGGAGAAAGATAAACATAACGCAGCTTAAAATAATGAGAAGTCCCGTGTTGCAGGTGGTAGTTAAAGGTGACCACTGACTCTGAAAAGACCATACTGGCTGGCTGAGTCCTCCAAGATGGAGACAGAATGCCAGCCACGTACTAGGAAAGAGCTTCTTGCAAACTTCCTCCTGGTAATTACATTGACTATATAACTACAACAGAGCCTGGTACCCTATTAAAGTTTTCCAGCACCAACACAGTACTTCTGAATTACAATTTTCTTTAGTATAAATACAAAACTATCTGTACCCAGCATATGTCTAGGATTTTATATCAAACTCATGTAATTTTAATATAACCAAACCATTTAAACTGAGTTCTCCCGAGCAGAAACATGGTAGGTGAAATTTTAGCCTGAAGCTGAACACTTTTAATGGAGTTTATAATGTAGAAACTTGTAGAGTCGTTGAATTTCTTCCCTATATTATTCTACTAGGCTACTGCCTGGTTATTTTTTTAATGTACTTAAGATAAATTTACTTTCTTTCCTTGCTTTTGCCTTTTAAATTTTTAAAAGTGAATAGTAATTCTTATGAAACATGACACTATCGGATATCAAAACACAGAGTAGAAAAAGCATAAATTATATCCTACTGAAATACCATGTAAGAAAAATCAAGACACTAATCAGATGGAGTTAAAGTTGTCTTGTTCTTTTTCGTCCTACTGCATTACCATCGAAAACACTCAAATCAAGAATTTGGGCAGCTAGATTACCGATAGGCTTGCTGTCCTCCTGCCTGAGGTGAGGGAACCTCTGCCCCAACAGCCATTCCCCCACCCCCCACCCTGCTCACCTGGCTGATGGGGGGAAAGTCACTGGAGGGAAGAAGCATATGCATTGGTGCTGTAGTTGAGATCAGTAGAAACCACCTTCAAATGGGAGATTTCTACTGAGCTCAGCTTCAGGGCATCCAGAGCCCTAATCCATTGAGCTGAAAAATGATGTCAGGTACCCCGTTGTCCCCCACCCCACCCCGCCTCTACTCCCAAGCTGCCTTTGGCACCTGCGGCCCCTGGCAACACTAGTTACAGACAAAATTTCAGCCACAAAACAGCCAGGCAGATACTAAATAATAAACCATCTAAAACATGTGTTCCAATAAAAACACAGCTATCACATTGTATGATAGACAAGAGCATCAGTGTATTCTGTGGCTAATTGACATTGACAGACAGGTAGTGGAGAGGCATCTGGCTGCACTGCATGAATACAAATCCCCTGGGCCGGATAGGGTGCACCCAAGAGTGCTGAAAGAACTTTCCAGAGAACTTGCAGAACCCCTGTCCATCATCTTCAAGGCCTCCTGGAGGACTGGGGATGTGCCACAAGATTGGAGAAGAGCGAATGTTATCCCAATCTTTAAGAAAGGGAGGAAGGATGACCCGGGAAACTACAGGCCGGTCACTCTGACTTCTGTTGCTGGGAAGATATTAGAACAGATTTTAAAGGGATCAATCTGTAAGCATCTGAAGGACCACTCAGTGATCTGGGGAAGTCAGCATGGTTTTGTTCCTAACAGATCTTGCCAGACCAACCTGGTTTCCTTCTTTGATCGAGTGACCAGGTTACTGGATCGGGGGAACTCTGTTGACGTGATTTATCTGGATTTCAGTAAAGCTTTTGATAAGGTCCCCCATGACATTCTGATGGGCAAACTGGAAGACTGTGGAGTAGACTATAGGACAGTTCGGTGGATAGGGAACTGGTTGGAGGACCGCACTCAAAGAGTGGTGGTCAACGGCGTTTCATCAGATTGGAGGGAGGTGTCCAGTGGGGTGCCGCAGGACTCAGTTTTGGGCCCGGTACTTTTCAATATTTTTATCAATGATCTGGATGAAGGAGTGGAAGGGCTGCTCATTAAATTTGCTGATGATACCAAATTGGTAGGAGTAGCAAACACCCAAGAAGATAGAATTAAAATTCAACAAGACCTGAATACTCTGGAGAAGTGGGCAGCTGAGCCCTGTGAGGAAAGGCTGAGGGCCTTGGAAATGTTTAGTTTGGAGAAGAGGAGGTTGAGGGGGGACATGATTGCTCTCTTTAAATATTTGAAATATTTGGAGGAGGGCAAGGAGCTGTTCCAGTTGGCAGCAGAGGGTAGGACCCGAAGCAATGGGCTTAAATTACATGCCCAAAGGTACCAGCTGGATATTAGGAAAATTTGCTGATGATACCAAATTGAGAGCGGTAGCAAACACCCAAGAAGATAGAATTAAAATTTAACAAGACCTGAATACTCTGGAGAAGTGGGCAGCTGTGAATAGGATGCAATTCAACAAAGACAAGTGCACAGTATTACATCTGGGCCACAAAAATGAGAAGCACAAATACTGGATGGGGGATACACTTCTGGGCAGTAGTATATGTGAAAGGGATCTTGGGGTAAGAGTGGACTGTAAACTGAATATGAGCAGTCAGTGTGATGCGGTGGCAAAAAAGGCTAATTCAGTCTTGGGTTGTATCAAAGGGGCCATAGTGTCAAAATCGCAGGAGGTCATAGCCCCTCTCTATACTGCCTTGGTCAGGCCACACCTGGAGTGTTGTGTGCAGTTCTGGAGGCCTCACTTCAAAAAGGATGTGGACAAAATTGAGAGGGTGCAGAGGAGAGCGACAAGAATGATCAGGGGTCTGGAGACTGAGCCCTGTGAGGAAAGGCTGAGGGCCTTGGGAATGTTTAGTTTGGAGAAGAGGAGGTTGAGGGGGGACATGATTGCTCTCTTTAAATATTTGAAAGGCTGTCATTTGGAGGAGGGCAAAGAGCTGTTCCAGTTGGCAGCAGAGGGTAGGACGCGAAGCAATGGGCTAAAACTACACGCACAAAGGTACCGGCTGGATATTAGGAAAAACTTTTTCACGGTCAGAGTAGTTCAAAAGTGGAATCAGCTGCCTAGGGAGGTGGTGAGCTCCCCTTCACTGGCAGTTTTCAAGAAGAGGCTGGATGAATACTTGTAAGAGATGCTTTAGGCTGATCCTGCACTGGGCAGGGGGTTGGACTAGATGGTCTGTATGGCCCCTTCCAACTCTATGATTCTATGATTCTACTGGTTTGAAAGAAAACTGTTATATGCCAATCTGTTTCCCTGTTCGCCCCCCCCCCAAAAAATTGTATGCTTGCAAACAAATTTGCCTATCTAAAATCTCTTCATGACAGCAATATAAGAAATCATAAAATGAAGAGAACACTCCAAATGCACCCATGACGTATTTCTTGTAAAACATCTTGCCAACCTTTAGGGCCATCTCTTTTTTTAGTTTTATAGTTTGAATATACAGAAAAGTATATTCAAAATATGTGGCAACACAACTAGCTTATGGTTCTCCTCTCCCTCTCCTCTTATACCTAAAATTTAATATCAATAGTTTTTAATGTCATCTCTTTCATGTTTTGTACTCAACATTTTTAAGGTCTCTATATTATGATTACTCTGTTTTCATATTAACTGCTCTTAATTTTTCTTAGCTTTGGGCTATGTAATCAAAGAAATCTTCCACTTTTTCTGGCATTCCAGTATTGGTCTGTTATGGACATAAGAAGTTAATTTGGCCATCGATGCATATTTGTACACTTTATATATCCACTCAGACATATCGGGGCAAGATTCTATCTTCCATTTTGCTGCATATAGTACTCTCACAGCTGTCACCATATACTTGAAAAGTTCTCCACGCAATATTACTCAGTAGAATATTTAACAGCACATTTTTCAGATTCAGCTTAAAACTAAGCTTGAAAATCTTCTCCATCTCTTTGTGTATTTTTACCCAATATCTTTGTGCCTTCTTGCATGTCCACCGCATGTGATAAAATGTTGCATCCATACATTGGCATTTCCAACAATTTCTACTGTAGTCCAACTGATTCTTGCAGTGTCTTTAGGGGTGATATACCATCTGAAGAATATTTTATACCAATTCTCTCTTCACAGTTGACAATCTGTAAATTTGATTTCTTTAGTCCATAGATTTTCCCATTGATTCATGGAAATGGTTTCTCCAACATTTTTCATCCATTTTAGCAGACAGTTTTTAAGTTATTGTTTCCGTGTGATACTGCAGTAGAGTTTTGTAGATTTTTCCCAATAGATGCTTCAAGCCTCCACTTATCAGTAGTTCGAACTCTGTTTTCTCTCTTAACCTTAGGGCCATCCTGAACACATATATATGAACACCTGAAGCCGGCTAATACTGAATCAGACCATTGGTCCATCAAGACCACTAATTGGCATTCAGACTGCCCAGGGCTCTTCAGGGTCTCAGCTGGAGGACTTTCACATCATCTAAACCTGATCCTTAATTAAAGATGTTGGAGATTCAACCTGGGACCTTCTGCATGCCAAGAATGCTTTACCAAAAGTGGTTGTATGGAATGCTTAAATTCAATCCTAATAGCACAAGGTTAATTGTCAAAAGTGACCTAGTGACATATTAACAAAACTAGTCCAACTCGAGCATCCACATTTTTTTTTTAAAAAAAGGTGTTTGGCGATCTATTATGAATTTTAACACAGGAAGCAAAAATTTGTTCTACAATAGTTTTGTTTAGGTTTAAATTTATAAACATATTTCTGCTTACTGAAAGGCTTTCCAAATGTTTTGTAACAAAATAATAAGATCAGCATAAAATAGTAATTTAAAAATCATCACTAAATCACACTAAAAGAAATTAAAACAGGAGCAGTGAGGTACCGTCAAAGATCCTCAGAACTACAGGTGGAGGGAAAGACTCCTTAAGATCCCAAAAGAGCAGATTTGATACATCTTCTTGTAGAGGGAGTTTTGTGATACAGATCTAACTAGTGAACAGACCCTGTTTTCAGTGGAAGAGGTTCGCCCTTCTGGTGACACCAGAGGCAATATGCCTTAATTGGGTTTTATTGGTGTATGCTTTTATACACAGGCATATGACTCAGGAATTGAGAGGGAACAACAAATACAAGACTGGAAAGAGTTCAAATGGTGAACACATCATAGGAAAACTAATGCAAGGCAATTGCACAATTTCAGAGAACCATCTGATGATTTCAAGCTCTTCTGTACAAGGGTCTCTATTCTCTTTGTTTAATAAAAAGCTCCATCTCATCTCATTCCCCCAGTGGGACTGAAACCATTGTCTGGGAGGAGTAATGGGTTTTCCCTGGTGACTCTCTTTCTCAAAGAGGCTGTGGATGGGGCTAGGTGACATACTTGGATAGACTCTCCATACTTTGTTTCCTTTGTGTCTGCTTCTTTTAAAGTATAAAGTAGCCACAGGGCTCCTTGCTGGCCATCTGACAGTGCTTCAAACATTTTATATTGCTTGTAGGATATGATAACATCAGGGAGTCCTGCCTGTGACAGAACATGTTGGTTGGCTACTTCCATAAATGGCTAACACAGAGGAATCCACCATTCTGTTCTGCAACTGAAGGGTGTTGGGCAATATAACTCTTGATCTCCAGAACTCTGGCTATGCTTTCAGTTTCTTGGAGTTAGGTCTGTTTTCTCTTTGCTAAGAGCACAGGATACCAAATAGCTGCATCAGCAGCTCATGAGAGTGGCTGACTTTAGGATTGTGCAGCCTGTAATTTGTAACTTGATCCAAGTATTATTTTCATTGATACCACGGCTAGCATGAGCTGCCTGATCCTTCAGAGAAAAAGAACAATAAAGGCTTCTTTTTATTCTATGACAGTAAACACCTTAACTGAAATGTATCACAACGTTGGCTCTTCTGCATGGTAAACTTTTCATTAGGCTTTTCGGGAATTCAGCCTGTAAAAATTGGATTCACTTTATTCATCAGTTTGGGCCCCATACTGCTTTGATTGTTTAATTCTACACTTTGAGGGAGTCAAACTTTTAAGCGTCAACTTCCTTGTATGTGTATTGATCATCTAGGAGCTTCCCCCCTCCCCCACTCTTTGAAGAATTTATCCAGTCTCTTCTGTTTCCATACTTTTATAATTTTCATCCCTCTCAATTTCCCATTCCCTTAGAACTTTTGGGACACTTTACTATCATCATCCAAATGAACAGATATGTATAAAGTACAATATTATTTTTGTAACTCATTCTATATTAGGGGTGACTCTAAGTAGGTGGATTACCGTGCATCAAGATAGAAGGGTTGTTTGTCAAAAATATTCCTTTTTTCACTCTGATTTTTTAATCTAATTCCTTGTGTAGCCAATACAGTTGAAATAGAATTTTAGAACTCTCTCTACTTTCTTCCTAAATATCAGACCCAACCATTCCTGTGTATGCAGAGAATAAATGAACCCTTGGCCAAGGTTAGGGCATGGACTAGTGAAGACACATGCACCCATCGGTACCTTCTAATTCTGTAGTAAAAGTAGCTCTCACTGAATTTTGATTGCCTGACCCTGTACATTGAATGTACCAGTATTCAATGTGGCATGTTCGATGTGTAATGTCTATTCTGCTATACTGCATGCCACTTCAAAACCCTTTAACAATATAAATGTCTCCATGGCTTAAGCCAATATACAAAGCCTAAGGCATCAGAATTGCTGTAAGATGCTGCATAGTTAAATTCTTCCTCAGTCCTCTTCTCTATCTTATACTTCCATAGCACCTTGCTGTTGCCTGTAGCAGCTGGACATAGGCATATATACACGAGCTGTGCATGGCTTGGTATTGAGGTTACCATTCTGGTGTAGCTACCCTTTTGCACCTGGATCTGTGTGCCTGCTGCCAAGATGCCAGCCATTACAGTGAAGAAGCCATGTTCCAGAGACAGCTTAACAGAGCAACTATCTTCCCGTTGGAAGCCATGACTTGCCAGTGCTCCAGTCATGCAACACTTGCTTTCGATATACAGATCTTTGACATGCAGATTAGGTCATAAAGGTCTTGCCTCTGATATGCAGAGCGTGACGGACTATCTAGAGATCCAATCAGTTCTCATTCATCCTTCCTTATTGCCCCTCTGATCATTCTGAGGTGTCACCAACACCAAATGTTAGATAGTGTCCTAAACCAATATATCAATCATTCTGATCACCCTAGCATAACACATCAATCGTTTTCTTTGTAAAAGTGCCTGGGAACCACTCTTGAGGCATGTACTCACCCTGAGTCCTGCCTCCAGATAGGAATTGGATATTTAAGAAGACCCTTGTGGGTTGCTCACAGAGCTGGTCTCTCCCATTCCTACCTCACCCCATCTGTCAGTCCTTGGCAGGTAGAATCCCCAAGTTCTCCACAGCAAACACGCAGGAGTATTGGTTGAAGTAATTTTATTAGTGATCCATCAAGTTCAAGGTGCTCAGACAAGTGAATTGACAGAAGTGACATAAATGGGGTTGATGATGTTAGTTATAGGGAAAGTTCCCGCCATCAGGATAAGGACCGTTAAAGCTTTGGGCGTGAAAGAGCTGGGGGGGGGGGGTGAAAGGGAGAAGCTAGGTTTAGGCTAGACAGAACAAAGAAGGAAATCATCTCAGTTCCTAACAAGGATACATTTCGAGCTGGCCGCAGCCAACCTTCAGGGACACTCTCTGGAGGCACCGGGGAAAGAGAAAGTAAATACTTGTGAGATAACCTACTGCCTTAACATCAATAAGAAACTTCTCATGCCCCCAGAGGACCAGTACATAACACAGAATACATTCATGGCAGATATGCAGACAGGCATATATGACATACTGCCCTCCCCAAGAAGGTCTCCCCCCTCATATTGGCCCCTGTTTGTTAGAGTAAGCCTTGTGAAATTTGTTTACAAGTTTGGGGGCATTTACATCTGAAGCTTTTGCCCATTCCCTTTGACTTTCATCAAAATGCACCCAACGAATAAAGTAGAACAGTTCTCCCCATTTCCATTTTAAGTGCAGGACTTCTTTCACTTCATGGTGCAGCTGTCCATTCACCTCGGGTGTGGGGGGACTCCATGATCCGGATGCCAACTATCAGCTAGGGGAGCTTTCTTCAGGAGGCTGAAATGAAATACCGGGTGGACATTTTTGGGGTAGATTTACCTCTACAGTCACCTCATTGATTATTTTTTTGACCTGAAATGGACCTAAGAATTTCCACCCCAGTTTTTTACTGGGTTGCTCCCCTCTTGAGATGTTCACATAATCTCCCACTTGTAGTTTCCTTGGGGTAGACCTTTTTTTGTCTGCATATTTTTTGTAATCCTCTTTGGATTTTTTCAGTTTTTTTAATTATCCCCCATTGAGTTGTTAAGTTAGGCCACCATTGTCCCAGATCCCCTGGTTTGTGGGTAGCTGGGGGTTTTAGAAACGGCATTGCTGTGCCCTTATATCTGTCAGGTCCAGTGTATATCTAAACTGTACTGACTCCATTTTCTAATGCTTCTAGTGTTTAAGTGCTTTCTTCCCAGGTGCACCTGTTCCCAGGCAGCATTCCCACCGGAGGCGACTGTTTTGTCTAACACCGTTCCACCAAGCATTGGCCTTGAAGGAGAGCAGCTTCCCAGGACTGAGAGATGTTGTTTTGAGAACTGTGGGGGGAGGCAAATCCAGATGGGTATTGTTACTTTGTACCTCATGCTTTGCCCTTCATTGGTAACAATGACTGTGTACCATCCTGAGTCTCCTATTCAGGACTGTGGACTATAATGGACCTTTTCTGCAGTAAAGTTTCCTTATTCGATCAATGGACTCCTGTTTGCTTTTGAAAGGGAACCTGTAGGAAGAGCCTTATCTAGCCACAAGCTGACATTTTGTTACCAATCATGCCTGAGTCGGGCCCAGCGGAATCCAAGGGAGTCCCGGACAAGGATCCCTTGTTTGATCCGTATGCGTCCCCCGACAATCAAACAGCGCAACCTCAAGAACCGGTGTCGGTCGGGGCCGGAGCTTCGACCTCCACACCGCCTCTCATCGACCTCGGCGGTGAGGGGACCAGGCCGAAGGCTACCGCTCTCCCCTTGATCTCGTTACCCACCCCGTCGGAGTGGGGAGCCAGACCCCGAGAAACGCGAGAGCGCCGGGCCGGAGGACTACATCCTAGAGTTTCGATGGACGGGCGCCGAAGCCTAGGAACTGTCCCTGAGCTGGATAGCAGCCAACCGTGGCTGTTTTGGAACAGGACGACCGAACGTACGGACGGGAATACATCCCACCGCGGCGCCCTGAGTTGGGATTATTCGGAACTTGCTCCATGGAAAGAACCAACGGAAGTTCCTGAACAAAGTTGGGTGCAGATGCAAAGTCGCACCCATGCTGTAGATTCCGGGATCTCGGCAGTGACGGGTCTAGCCAAAGGAATTTTAGCAGCGAGATCGAGAGTCGATCAAGGAGATCCTCCGCCTTGGGGGCCGTGTTCCCCGGTGAGTACAACCGAGGGAGATTCCGCTACGGGGCAACCGGGTCCAAGCCGAATGCAACAGTTGGAAGCTAGACTGATTGATATGGGGGAAAGTTTGGCTCATGCCATCCACCTAATCTCAGCGATGGGGGCAGGAGAGAGGCTTTCACCTGAAGAAATGGCTGTACAAATAGCCACCCTCCAAAGCGTTATGTCCTATCCAGTGGAGGACGTTGGAGAACCGGGGGAAACGCCCGAGGAACCCCCTAGATTAGACGAAATTCCGCCTAGCGGGGATACTCCAGCTGAGGCACCCGGAGAGACTCCAACTGAAACCCCTAAATCAGACGGGGATACACCTAGCGAGGAGACTCCAGCTGAGCGGCCTGGAGAGGGGGAAGAAGGGCCAACCCGTCCAACCGAGACGACGGTGATACCCCCTCCTGCTTCTACAACGACGGTACGGCCGACTCAGACGGAAGAGCCTCCGGCTCCTCCTGGGGAGGAATTGCCACAACAACCAAGAGAAACGGTCCCCATTCAACTAACCCCGAGGGACGGCCTACCGGCACCTCAAGATCAGCCTCTGCTTCCCAGGATCACGGCGTCGGGAGGGGCAAGCCCGCGCGACCCACCACCCATCAGACCTTCGCCGCTGCGGCCCCTTCCGCTTCGACCGCAATTAACCCCGTTGCAGCAACCGATACGTTTGCCACTGGATCAACCCGTATTACCACCTCCGAACCAACCGGTGGGACCTACACCACTACGACCCCACCAACCCATCCCTCAGCGGCCGGTCATTACTCAGCCGCACAGGCCACCTCCACCTCAACCGCTACTGCCAGCACCTCCTGTATTGCCACCACCAGCCCGACCGGGATTGCAGCCGCCTGTCCAACCACGACTGCAGCCACCGGCCCAGCCGAGAGCACCACCGCCAGCCCAGCCGAGACCGCCACCCCCGGCTCAACCGGTGAGGCCACCGCCAGCACCGCTACCACAACCGGGTCCCCCCATACCTCAAGTGCCATTGATGCTTCCAACAGACTTCTACCCAGCACCGGCTCCGAGGCAAGACCTCCCGATGGGTTGGGTGAAACTGGAAGCCACTTTTGATGGAGATCCCTCCAAACTGGGATTTTTCTTAGTGCAAGTGGTGCAATTCTTCAACCGGTGGGGACACCTCTTCGGCAGCGAGGCCAGTCAAATTGAACATCTCGGCTCCCGCTTACAAGGCAAAGCAGCGGACTGGTATGTAGGACTGTACAATATCGGGGCCCCGGAACTCGATACTCTCCAGGGGTTGGTGGATGCTATCCGAGCGCAATATGAAGACCCCTTAGAGGAAACCAGGGCCCGAACAGAATTGCAAGCCCTCAAACAGGGCAGTATGTCGGCGAGAGACTATATTACGAAATTCCGACAATTGGCCGCCAAATGCCCTAGGTGTGAGGAGTCCACCAAAATCATTCTGTTCAAGCAAGGACTAAACCCGAGACTTTTGGACAGAGCCCTCATGCAGGACAATCCCCCTACGTTGTTAGGTTGGATCCAACTTGCGTGCGAAGTTGAGAATCGCATTTTGGAAGTCCGTTTGGTTGAACAACAACAACAAACGGGACAGAGAAGACCCTTGACTTTACAGAAGGGAGGACGGGGAGCTGGGTACGCCACCCGTGGAGCGAGAGATGCTAGATGGCAACAAGGGCTGTGTTTGCAATGCGGACAAGCCGGTCACTTTGCAGCACAATGCCCCTACCGGCCTGTGCAAAGACCTCCGCTTCAACTACGGCGCCCAACCCTTGCTCCATTTCCTACTCTCCAACGCCCGATTCCCGCGCCACGCGCGAACAGAGGCCGCGGCGCTTCCCAAAGGCCCGCCTCAGAGAGAGGACTGGAAGCGGAAGAAGTTATGGAATACGACCCCGCTTCCCCAAACGCAGAAGTCAATCCAGAAAGCCCCCAGTCGGGAAACGAGATGGATCTGTCGTAAAAGGACCCAAACGACAGATCCGCCCCAAGCCCGTCCCTGCACGGAACCGGCCGCCTGGGTCCATCTTATTCATGCCAGTAACTCTAATCAACCCAGAGAGAAAAATGCACATCCGAGTGCAAGCCCTTATCGACTCGGGCTGTTCGAGAGACATCATCGCCCCAGCTCTAGTCTAGTCTTACCAACTCGGGAATTACAAAATCCAGTAATCTTTGAACAAATGGATGGCACCAATATGAACCCCGTTACCACTGAGACCATCCCAGTGATCACAGGCATGGGACAACATTGGGAAAAGAGGTCTTTTGTTATCAGCTCCACTGCCAAATACCCGTTAATTCTAGGCAGCAAGTGGCTCTGTGATCACAATCCCTACATAGACTGGGCACAAGGATGTATCACCTTCAGTCATGCCAACTGCAAAAATCACCGTTGGAATCAAAACTGGGGCAAAGATCCAACTCATACTGAAAAGGCCCTTCTTACTCAAGAAGAAATCAACCAGATACCCGAACCGTATTGGCCTTTTCTAAACGCTTTTTCCGAGGAGGAAGCTGATACTCTACCCCCGCACCGACGAACGGACTGTGCGGTGGAAATTTTACCCGGAGCCTCACTGCCCAAAGGACGACTCTATCCTATGAGTCTCCATGAACGAGAAGAGCTCCGGAAATTCATCGACACCAACCTCCAACGAGGGTTCATCCGCCCAGCCAACAGCCCCCACGCCGCTCCGGTTCTCTTCGTGAAAAAGAAGGATGGGGGACTACGACTGTGCACGGACTTTCGAGGACTTAATGCAGTGTCCACCAACAACGCCTATCCTATACCACTCATCCGAGACCTTCTCAACGTCGTGGCCCAAGGTAAGATCTTTACAAAATTAGACTTAAAAGATGCTTACTTCCACGTCCGTATCAAGGCAGGGGATGAGTGGAAAACCGCATTTAATACGCCCCTCGGACAATATGAATACCTAGTTATGCCTTTTGGATTGACGGGAGCCCCGTCTGTATTTATGTCCATGATAAACGAAGTTCTGCACGAATTTCTGTACAAAGGGGTGGTGGTGTACCTTGATGATGTCTTAATTTATTCAGACACAGAGGAAGAACATATTCAAATGGTACAAAAGGTCCTGGCCACCTTGATGAATAATAAACTACCCATCAAGTTGTCCAAATGTGAATTCCATAAAACCGAACTCACTTACCTTGGGTATTGCATCTCCCAAGAGGGTTTAAAAATGGATCCAACCAAAATACAAGCGATTCAAGAATGGCAAACACCCACCACCCGTAAAGAACTACAATCCTTCCTGGGTTTTGCCAACTTCTATAGAGACTTTATAGCAAATTTCGCTCAAATCACGCTCCCCTTAACAGAATTGTTGAAAACAAAAGATAAAGGGGACCAAGCTAAAAAACCCTCCTCCAAACTACAATGGACCTCCGATTGCCAAACTGCTTTCGAACGCCTGAAAAAGCAATTTGTAACGGAACCCATCCTCTCCCATCCCAACGAACAGTCCCCTTTCGTAGTGCAAGTCGACGCCAGCGATACGGCAATAGGGGGAGTTTTACTGCAGAAGGGGGAGGATGGAAAGTTGCGGCCTTGTGCGTTCTTGTCTAGAAAATTTTCGGAGGCGGAAAGGAATTGGAATGTGTGGGAGAAGGAGGCTTTTGCAGTAAAAGCAGCCCTTACTAATTGGAGACATTGGCTGGAGGGGGCGCGATACCCCTTCGAGGTTTGGACAGATCATAAAAATCTGGAGGCCCTCCGAAGCCCACGCAGACTGAATGCCAAGCAATTGCGATGGGCGGAATTCTTTTCCAAATTCAACTTCACTCTAAATTATCTCCCGGGCAAGACTAACTTTTTGGCGGACGCCCTATCGCGCATGCCCCAACACAGGAGCAAACGGGAGGAGACTGTCGACACGGTCTTCTCGCCTACGCAACTTGGGGGCGTGGTGACTACTCGCAGTCGAGCCAAACAGCCCCTCCCGGCCAACCAGGAGTGGAAATCGAAACTTAAAACTGAGGTGGAAAAGGAGGGGGATAAGGCTCCGCGAAACAAACTGGTCCAATCCCCACAGGGGGATTGGCTAGCTGGGAGCAAGTTTTATGTCCCAGACAGCCTCCGGCTGGAGGTTTTGCAGCGCTGTCATGATGCTCCCACTGCTGGTCATTATGGGTATCTGAAAACATTGCATCTAATCCAAAGGCAGTTCTGGTGGCCGGGCATGCGCAAAGACATTTCCCAATATGTTAGTTCCTGCCCCGTTTGCCTCAGCGCCAAAACCAGAAAAGGAAAACCTCCGGGTCTCCTGCAACCATTGGAAACACCCAACAGACCCTGGGAAATAATATCTATGGACTTTATCACTGATCTACCTGTTTCAAAAGGACATAATTGCATTTTAGTCGTGGTAGATTTGTTCTCCAAACAAGCTCATTTTATTCCCTGTACTACTATACCCACCGCTCGAAAACTAGCAGATTTATTTTTAAAACACATCGTAAAATTACATTCTTTTCCGTCCAAGGTGATTTCGGATCGCGGCGGACAGTTCGTTGCCAACTTCTGGCGGGAGCTTTTGAGAATGTTGAATATTGAGCAAGGCATCAGCTCAAGCCACCACCCACAAACCGACGGACAATCCGAAAAAACAAACCAGATACTAGAACAGTTTCTTCGTTGCTACATTAATTTCCAACAAGATAATTGGGTAGACCTTCTCCCTCTGGCCGAATTCTCATATAACAACAGTGTACACGCCTCAACTGGAGAGGCCCCTTTCAAAATTGTCTATGGAGCTCACTTCAATCCCTTCCCGTTGGACGCTCCCCCTCTCCATTCCTCTAGTTTGCCAGATGTCTCTTCGTGGTGGGGGGAGGCGGCGCACCAATGGACTCTTATTAAGAAACATCTTGAAAAAGCCAAACTGGATTACAAAAAATACGCAGATCGCCATCGTGTGGCCGAATGGGATTTACAACCTGGAGATCATGTGTATATTTCCACAAAGAACCTGAAAATAGCTCAGACAAGCCGCAAACTCGCTCTGAAATTCCTGGGACCTTTCCCTGTGCGCAAAATAATAAATAAAGTGACTGTTGCGGTAACTTTGCCCAAGAACTTACGCCACGTACACGACACGTTCCATGTCAGTCTTTTAAAAAGAGCTCCTACCGATGACAAGTGGCACATCAAAGCTCCACCCATTCCAACTTTGATTGACGACCAAATACACTATGAGGTGCAACAAATTTTGGACTCTAAACTCAAACGTAATCAGCTTTTTTACCTCATTAGATGGAAGGACTTTGATTCTGGGTACGATGAGTGGGTGAACTCTGTACATGTTCATGCTCCTAGATTAACCAAAGCTTTTCATACTCGCTACCCATATAAACCAGGGGGGGATCTGTTTTAAGGGGGGCAGAATGTCAGGTCCAGTGTATATCTAAACTGTACTGACTCCATTTTCTAATGCTTCTAGTGTTTAAGTGCTTTCTTCCCAGGTGCACCTGTTCCCAGGCAGCATTCCCACCGGAGGCGACTGTTTTGTCTAACACCGTTCCACCAAGCATTGGCCTTGAAGGAGAGCAGCTTCCCAGGACTGAGAGATGTTGTTTTGAGAACTGTGGGGGGAGGCAAATCCAGATGGGTATTGTTACTTTGTACCTCATGCTTTGCCCTTCATTGGTAACAATGACTGTGTACCATCCTGAGACTCCTATTCAGGACTGTGGACTATAATGGACCTTTTCTGCAGTAAAGTTTCCTTATTCGATCAATGGACTCCTGTTTGCTTTTGAAAGGGAACCTGTAGGAAGAGCCTTATCTAGCCACAAGCTGACAATATCCATCAGCTATCATGAAGGGGGAGGCCCCAGTGGAACTATGTACTAAGTTATTGTAACAATATTCTGCAAAAACTAAGAAATCAGCCCAATTGTCCTGCTGGTAATTTACGTAGCATTGTAAGAACTGTTCCAGCACTTGATTAACCCTTTCGGTTTGCCTGTCGGTCTCAGGATGATGAGTGGAACTAGTGCCTTGTTCAGTCCCTGCTACTTGCAGTAGTTCCTGCCAGAAGTTGGCAACGAACTGGACTCCCCTATCAGAAATTACCGTATCCGGAAATGAGTGCAATCTAACCACGTGTTGCATAAAGAGGGTGGCTAGCTTCTTTGCAGTTGGAATTTTGGAGCATGGAATGAAATGAGCTTGTTTAGAGAACAAATCAACCACTACTAAGATTATAGTTTTTCCCTTCAAGGGGGGAGGTCGGTAATAAAGTCAATTGAGACCACAGCCCATGGGCGAGAGGGGGTTTCTAAGAGTTGTAGCAGCCCAGGCGGTTTGCCCCATCTGCTTTTCCCCATCATACACACTTGGCAAATGGATACATATTGAGAAATGTCTCTTCTCATGTTTGGCCAACAAAATTGTCTCTGTACCAGATGTAACATTTTTAAATATCCAAAGTGGCCAGCCAACCTGGAATCATGACATTGTTTCAGCACTTCTCCCCTTAAGCTGGCTGGAACATACAATTTACCCTGTCTGTATTAGCTGTCCCCTTCTCCCCTCTGTAGTTCGTCTTTGGATAGGGCATCTCCTTCTTTCTCTGCTTCCTCCTTGACTCTTTCCTTCCAGTTCGTGGAGTGAGTATTTTGTTTTAATTGTTTGGCTTTGCTCCGGGTGGTCACTGCCCCCCCCAACTGGGTGGCGAAAACATTGTGTCTATCACTTCCTCTCGCTGACTGTCATGTTGGGGCATGTGCAAGAGGGTGTCTGCCAGGAAGTTAGATTTCCACAACCAAGCGGAGCCTCCCAGTGCAACAAGAACTACTGTAAACAACAACTGGGCGGAAACTAGATGTACAAATTCAAACTGTATTTTCTGTGCAAAGTGCTAAGTGCAATAAATAACAATACAGTGGAAAAATTCATACAACAATAAATACTACAAACTTCATGATCTGTATCGATACATGTACAAAAATCTTTCACTCTAATGAGTTAATACAATAAATACATTAAACAGCAAAATGGCAATAGGCACAGCAGGTAAAAATCTATAACAGCCACCAGTCCAATCCCATATAGGGAGTAATAAAGCCAATAGGCATAATTGCCGACGGGATGCTGCGAAGCAACTTTCTCCAATACCCGTTTCGTATCTCTTCCTCCTGGGCAATCATCTGGTGAAACTAAAAAGAGCCTGCCATTACACAGCCATGCGCTTATTCCATGAAAATTAAGATACATGTATCGATACAGATCATGAAGTTTGTAGTATTTATTGTTGTATGAATTTTTCCACTGTATTGTTATTTATTGCACTTAGCACTTTGCACAGAAAATACAGTTTGAATTTGCACATCTAGTTTCCGCCCAGTTGTTGTTTACAGTAGGAAGTTAGATTTGCCAGGGACGTGCTTCAGTGTAAAATTAAACTTGAAGAACTTCACCCAATGTAGATGTTTGGTGCCTAGTTTGCACGGGATGTGCAGTGCCTCTAAATTTTTATGATCAGTCCAAACCTCAAATGGCACTTTAGCCCCCTATAGCCAATGTCTCCAGGAGCACAAAGCTAGTTTCACAGCCAAAGCCTCTTTATCCCATACTGCCCAATGGCACTCTGTTCCAGATTTTTTTAATATATATATATAAGCAATTTCTCATCATCATCTGCTTGCAAAACAACCCCCACCAAATTGCCACATCGCTTGCATCCACCTGCACAATAAATTTCCGGTTCTCATCTAGGTGCCACAGGACTGGCTTGGAGGTGAATAGGGTTTTTAGATGCTCAAAAGCCTCTTGGCATTCTTTAGTGCAAACCAATTTAGCACTGGGTTTCACCCCTTGCGGCCCATTCCCTTTGATTTTTAGCAAGTCAGCAAGTCTAATAATATTGGATCCCTTTGCCCCCCCATGGCTCAGGGCGCTGGATAAGAAGTTACTTTCATACGATCTTTCTAAACAATACCTGTGCTCTATGGGTTATGAAAAAGCTAAAGATATAGTAAAACAGAGGATATTAGATATTGCAAGGCAACATGATATAATCAGAATAGAGAAATGGCGAGATCTTTTGGAGCCCCCCAATAGGGTAACACCTATGCCTTATCTCCTCAACCTATCAAATCAGGAGTACAGACGAATTTTCACACTAATGCGACTGGATGTTTTTCCCTCGCTGTCCTGTGTCACCTACGGAAGCGTTATGCTCCGGCCAGGACATCCCTGGAGAAGATGTAATCGCGGGGCAATCGGCACCGCTGGATTTACCGAAAGAAGAGGATCGAAGGGAAGTCTCCCTTGGCTCAATCTCCTAGACCTCTAGTTACCACGACCCGGCGGGAGAACTGAGAGACATGGGATTACAAACGACACCGACCCTGGGATCAGGAGCCATTGGTAGATTTTCAGAAGAGGAAGTGGACTGGGCTCTACAGAGGCAACAGGCCTGGGAAGTGGAATTGTGCAGAAATGCGGAGAGGGCAGCAGCGGCGGAGAGAAGGACGTTGGATGATGCTCATTACGCAGTGATGGAAGCACAAGTGGAGGCCATGCGAGAGGATATAGCTCAAGCAGCCCAACTTATGGGACTGATGGTGGTGCCCCCCATGGGAACCCCCGCACAAACTGCTCCGGTGACTAATGTACCACCAGCACCTGCCATCCCCATGCCACCAGCGCCTGCAGCCCCTGTCCCTCCTGTATTAGCCCCGCAACCAGCTCTGGTGCAGCTGGGAGTGACTTCGGTACCAACCGAAGCACCAGGAGCCCCTCAGCCCAGGCCTATGCCACAACTGAGGCCTGTGCCACAACTGAGGGCGGGCCTCCACCGCATCCACCGCCAATTCCCCAGGCTGTACAGACCGGACCTGTACCTTGCCAAGGAATCAATCCGCCCCCTGTCCTCCAGGCTCCATACATGCCTAGGAGACCTACCCCGCAGATACCTTTGCGCAACCCCCCTCAACGCCCTGCTCCAGCACTGGAGGAAGTACAAGGGCTTGAGGTACCAATGGGTTGGATTAAGCTGGAAGCTACGTTCAACGGTGAGCCCAGAAAATTGAGATTCTTCATAGTACAAGCACTACAGTTTTTCAACGAGGGGGTGCATTTGTTTCCCATGGAGCAGAGCCACCTGGCATCAAGGTTGAAAGGAATAGCGGCCGAGTGGTATGTAACTCTCTATGATATGGGGGCCCCTGAACTTTGGGACTTACAAGCGTTTATAGCAGCTTTGAGGGCCCAATATGAAGACCCCCTGGAAAGCGAGAGGGCTCACATGGACCTAAGAGCAATCAGACAAGGCTCCAAACCTGTCAGAGAGTATGCCGCCAAATTCCGTCAGCTAGCTGCCAAATGCCCAAACTACCATGAAGGAGTGAAAATCGAACTGTTTCATAATGGGCTAAATCTGGAATTGTTGGATCAAGCACTGATGCAAGACAATCCACCCACCTTACTAGGGTGGATTCAGTTAGCATGTGAAGTCAAAAATCGCACTCAGGTGGTGTGGCTGGTAAAACAACACCAAGCTGGTGGCGTGTGGTGACCCACTCCACCAATTGGAAGAGGCAGGGGAACACCGGGCGGTCCTGCACTAGCAAGAGGAACTTGGGATATACATTGGAGACAAGGCTTGTGCCTGCAATGCGGGAGTGGAGGGCATTTTGTGGCCCAGTGCCCACTAAGAGTAGCCCCTGAATCAACTACTCAAAGGCCCGTCCCTGCCTCTCGCACAGGACGGGTGGAGAGGAAACCACCAGTGCGGCACGGCCGATCAGAGGCTGGATTGGAAGCCAAGGAAATAAGGGGAGAGGATGTCTACCCAGCCCAAGAGCCCAATGCATCGTACTCGCCGGTGGGAAACAAGGAGGATCTGTCGTGAAAAGGCCCCCACGACAGGTCGGAGAGGAACCCACCCCGACAGAGGTGAGGGAAAGGGGGGCCATACTGTTTATGCCAGTGGTACTGGTAAATCCCAAATGTGGGACCCATGTAAAGGTACAAGATTTAATAGACTCTGGCTGCTCGAGGGATATTATTTCACCGGCCTTGGTGAATGAACTAGGGTTGGAAACCCATGAGTTGGAAAATCCCATAATATTCGAGCAAATGGATGGATCCAATATGAACCCTGCCACTTATGAAACTGAACCTACACCTACTGGCATGGGAAAGCATTGGGAGACTCGACCCTATATTGTCAGCCAAGTAGCCAAGTACCCACTAATCTTGGGTAGCCACTGGCTTTGGAATCACAATCCTTACATTAAGTGGTCAGATGGGATGATGATCTTCAGTAGAGACCATTGCCAAAACCATGAACGGAATAAAGAATGGGGAAAAGAGGCCCCCACTCCTTTAGAAGTGGCTCTACTCAGCCAGGAAGAGCTAAAGTGCATACCTTCAGAGTATAAAGATTTAGCTCAAGCATTTAGTGAGGAGGAATTGGATGCATCCCCTGCATCGAGCCACAGATTGCGCCATTGAACTAGTGCCAGGAGAAAAATTGCCTAAGGGCAAATTATATTCAATGAGTCCAGTGGAATGCCAGGAACTATGAAAATTCATCGATAAGAACCTGGAGAGGGGTTTCATCTGTCCCGCCAGATCCCCCCATGCTGCTCCCGTGTTATTTGTGGGAAAAAAGGATGGGGGACTTAGACTGTGCACCAATTTCCACGGAATCGATGCAGTATCGATGCCAAACGCCTACGCCATCCCATTAATCCAAGATCTACTCAGTGTGGTGGCGCAGGGTAAGATCTTCTCAAAATTAGATCTTAAAGATGCCTATTTTCATGTCAGAATTCAGGAGGGGGGTGAATGGAAAACCGCGTTCAACACGCCTTTGGGACAATATGAATATTTAGTCATGCATTTCAGCCTGAAAGGGGCTCCATCTGTATACATGATGGTCATAAACAAAGTTTTGCATGAATATTTATACAAAGGAGTGATTGTATACCTAGATGATGTTTTGATTTATTCGCAAGATAAGGCTTCCCATGTGGAATTGGTCAGAAAAGTACTAAAAGCCTTGATCCAACACAAATTGCCTGTTAAGTTATCTAAATGTGAATTTCACAAGGAGGAATTGGACTATCTAGGTTACTGCCTATCAGGACAAGGGCTAAAAATGGACCCAGCCGAGGTCCAAGCCGTTAATAATTGGGCAGCGCCCACTACCCGAAAACAATTGCAATCATTTTTGGGTTTTGCTAATTTTTACAGACCCTTCATAGAAAATTTCGCCCAAATCGACTTGCCCTTGGCAGACTTACTAAAAACAAAGGGAAAGAATTGCAGGCGAGTAAACCTCAGGCTAAATTAAATTGGAGTGTGGAATGTCAACAAGCCTTTGAAGGCTTAAAAACCAAATTCACTTCAGAGCCAGTGCTACAGCATCCTGATGAAACCCGTAAATTCATTGTGCAGGTGGATGCCAGTGATGCGGCTATGGGAGGGGTACTTCTACAGCAGGACGCTAATAAAAAATTGCATCCCTGCACCTATCTTTCAAGAAAGTTCACAGACGTTGAAAGAAATTGGAATGTATGGGAGAAGGAAGCATTTGCCGTAAAACTTGCCCTCACCACCTGGAGACAGTGGTTGGAAGGGGCTCGCCATCCCTTCGAGGTATGGACAGATCATAAAAACTTAGAAGCGCTTCGCACGCCCCACCAGCTAAATGCTAAACAGCTTCGATGGGCGGAATTTTTCTCACCCACCCAATCAGGAGGAGAGGTGACTACTCATAGCCAAGCAACCAAAGCACAATGGGGAAGGCAGCCAGATCTCAGTGGGTGGAGAGAAAAAGTGAAAAGCGAAGTGGAAAAGGAGGGGGAGGAAGCGCCCACAGCTGAGCTCAGACAAACGGAGGCGGGAGAATGGCTTAAAGGCTCTAAACTCTACATTCCCTTAAGTTTAAGAAAAGAAGTACTTCAGCAATGCCACGATGCCAAACTTGCAGGACATTTTGGCTACCTTAAAACTTTCCACCTAGTCCAAAGACAGTTCTGGTGGCCAAATATGAGACGGGACGTCTCCCAGTATGTGTCCTCATGCCCCACATGCATCATGGCAAAACCAAGGCGGGGAAAAACCCTGGGATTGTTGCAACCCCTGAAAACCCCCTCCAGACCCTGGGCAGTGATTTCCATGGACTTTATAACAGATTTACCTCCCTCAAAAGGATGTACTTGTATTTTGGGGGTTGTAGACTTATTTTCTAAAAAAGCTCACTTCATCCTGTGCACCACTATCCCTACGGCAAAGAAATTGGCAAGCTTGTTTAGTAAGATATCATTCTTTTCCCACCAAGGTGATTTCCGATAGAGGCGTACAATTTGTTGCCAACTTCTGGCAGGAGCTACTACAAGTAGCCGGCATTGAGCAAGGTTTAAGCTCCGCCCACCACCCAGAGACCGACAGGCAATCAGAAAGAATAAATCAAGTATTAGAATAATTCCTCAGATGCTATATAAATTATCAGCAAGACAACTGGGTAAACTTCATCCCTTATGCCGAATATGCGTACAATAACAGTATCCACAGCTCTATGGGGGAGTCCCCCTTCAAAATTGTGCACAGTTACGAGGGACAAGCTATCCCCTTTGAAATAAATCCAACAACCAAAAAACCAGGGGATTTGGGAGAGCGGTGGACCTCTCTGACAGAACAGTGGACTATAATACAAAAAACCCTGAACAAAGCCAAAGTGGATTACAAAAAGTATGCCGATCGCCACCGTGTGGAGCAATGGAAATTGCAACCCGGAGATAGAGTTTATGTTTCCACCAAACACTTCAGAAGCGAACAGCCCAGCAAAAAGCTAGGACTAAAATACATGGGACCTTTCCCAGTCAAGCGACTAATCAATGAAGTGACTGTCGAACTGGAGTTACCAAAGAATCTACGTCAAATGCATTCTACTTTCCACTTCAGTTTACTCAAGAAGGCGCCCCTACCAGATGAATGGCATCCTGAAAAAGCGGTGCCCCACCCCACCCTCATAGATGGACAAATACATTATGAGGTGGAGGAGATATTGGACTCCAAAACAAAACATAACAAGATTTATTATCTTATCAGGTGGAAGGATTTTGATGAGAGTTTCCGGGAATGGGTAGAAGCCTCCCATGTAAATGCCCCTAAACTCATAGCAAAGTTTCACAAAAGATACCCACACAAGCCAGGGGGCTAAAAGGGTGCCTTTAAGGGGGCAGAATGTCAGGCCTGCTAACCACAGTACTGCCATATTGTTTTTAACTGCTGTATTTTCCAGTCTTGTTTGTCTGCAGGTTCACAGAGACAGCTGTGTTCCCAGGACGGCCTTATCTAGCATGGCTAGCCACAGACCTTGGAGGAGTCTTACTTTCACATTCCCAAGCCTCTGCTTCCTCTACACTATGGGGAGGGATTAGAAAGGAGGGTTTTGATATATTGCCACATGTGACTAACATGTCATTCTCAACAAAGCTTTGTGGTCAGCCAGAAGATTTCTTGCCTTTGGATTTATTATGGACACCTGTACTTTGAATATAATCTTTCAATAAAGACCCTTTTGACTCAAGAGACCTTGGAGTTCTTGCAGCAAGGGGTGGGAGATGAAATCAGAGTAACTTGAATTCCATAGACTGACAGTGCGCTTGGGCCCCACTCCAGCTTCCACACATGATTTCGGCATTCCCCCCTAGCAAAACACAGTTCTCCCATTTTCCACTTCACAAACGAGTCATGGTCCCATAGCCACCATATCCCCAACACAATGGGATGATCTAATTTACATACGCTCAGCCCCAACCCGGTGACTAGGGCTGGAGCAATTAAATCCCGAGTGCATCCAGAGTCAATTAACGCCTGCACTCGGATGTGAGTCCCCTTCAGGAGGTTACCTAAAGTCACTGCAGCCACTGTGGCTGCAGTGGCTGCAGGGGTGGCCCAACCAGCATGCCTCCTGGCAGGTGGAGGACTGGGGCACCCCTGGGAAGTAGAGGGAGAAGTTGAAATCCCCCCAGCCCCACTGTCACTCCCCTAGGTGGTGGGGCGACTGGTCCTCCTTGAAGTAGAGGAACATTAGATGGTAGTCCCATTGGCCTCACAGGCTGTCTCTGTGGAGGAAGGGGAGGGAATGTCGTGGCCTGAGTGGGCCCCCTGAGGGACCCCGCCAGTCCATCTCCATCGGGCCCAAGACCCATAGGCACATCTGCCATCAGCAGACTGCATCATTTCTTGTAATCCTCTCGTCACTTGCGCCATCTCCCTCTTTAGTTTGCCCATCTTCCCCCACATGGCCAGCAGGTGCTCATAGTTAGTCTCTCGGATGTCCTTCTCATCCCTGGCTGGTATGGGGCCCCTCCATTCATCCTCAGGCTCTCCCTCTAACTTCAAGGGTTTCATGAGGTCGAGGGTGGACTACTCATCTTTCGTCACATCTGTTCCGAGGGCTCTTCCAGTTTGGATATACTGTGGCTGAAAGCCAGTCTTCACCATCGCATTTCTCCTCTCGGGTTGGTTGGCCTGCCGATCATTGGGGCAGCCACTCCCGAGGGGTGGTTACTATCCAGTTCCAATGAGTTGCCCCCTTCTTAGGGATCGCCCCGAGCTCTTGTTCATCATCGCTGAGCCATGGCAGCAGCTCCATCGAAGAGTCTCCGGCTGCCTCATTCCCCATGCTCTGTTCCAGTTCCAGATTGATTAATTGTCCCTCTGGTGACTCCGAAGTCCCCTGGTCTAACTCGTGCGGCATGGTGCTGGTAGTCCATCATCAGGGTTTTGGGTCCAGGGGAAACGGAGGGACTTCTGCCAAAATGTCAGTCCTTGGCAGGTAGAATTCCCAAATTTTCCACAGCAAACACACAGGTGTGTTGGTTGAAGTAACTTTATTACAGATCCATCAAGTTCAAGGTGCTTCGGCCTCTAACGCCATTTGAGGAAATGATTTGGAATGGGGAAGATGGCAAACAGGGTAGGATCTCAACTCTTTACAAATTATTATTAAGGGTGATACATAAAAACCTTCTGCCATACCAAAAAAAATGGTCTGATTCTTTAAAATGGGTTATCTTGGAATCTGATTGGAAACATATATGGAATTCCCCTTCCAACAAATCTAGTTGTTGGAATATTAAACTCCAATTTTACAAGTTGCTGTCCAATTGGTATTTAACACCACATAAATTGAATCAGATGAACAGGTTGTTGAGCCCTCTGTGTTGGGAGATCTAGCAAGCAGGAAAGCATGACCCTACATATGTGGTGGAAATGCCATCTTGTTCAGGAATTTTGGAGAGTGGTTCACAAAGAGATATTCAACATGATGGGCCTTTTGTTGCCATACTTCCTAGAATTTTTCCTATTGGATTTTTGGCCCAACTCTGTGTTAGATAGGAATACCAGATCTCTTGTCTTGATATTAGTTGCCTCTGCTCATCTGGTCATTGCTGGGAATTGGAAATCCCTCAAAGGCCCATTGATTAAAAAATGGTATCAGGACTTCCAGCTTGGGATCCATGCAGGTCTAATGCAGCTCAGGAAGCTGGGCTGTCCAAGTCACTGTTTGTAGGGCTGGAGGGGTGCAAACTGCCTGCAGCCCCCTGTTCTCAGGCGGAGAACAGGCAAGTACCCTCAAGACCTTGAGGGCGCGTTGATCTCGGGTGTGAGGGGGGTTCTACGTAACGAGCCCCCATCCACCCTTGAGGTCCCACCCGAAGAGAGGTTGCTGAGATCTCTGCAGCGACTTTGGAGTCAAATTTTGGCATAAGACCTACATGCTCAAGCTTCAGCAAACTAAGAAGGGAACCTGAATCGATTGGATAATCGAAGCAGCGATTACAACCCAAGAGAAACATCTAAGAAGGTAAAGATTGCTATCTCTCATTACGGGACTGATTACAATAAGAAATAAACTGACAAAGAGATTTAGAAAACTGCAAAAGACTTGATATATAACTGAGAAAACTCCGGCAAATAAATTATTAAAAAGTGACATTGTAAAGAAAAGTTAGAGTGGAAAAACGATTATTGTTTACATACCTGCGGCTAGAGAGAGATAGTGGACTGTGAGAAACTTTCAACATCGCGAGAACTGCTGTGAAACGGAGAGGAACAGGAAGTGCATCAGAACCATAAAGAGCTTGGCGAGAAGCGGCTTGTAAGCAGCAGAAGTGGAATATCGCCATTTTTGAAGAGGGCAAAGCTGCGGCTTCAAGAAAAAAGGAAATAGGCCATCTTAGACAAGGGTAAGGGTGGTTGCTTCAGAATAGAACCATAGAGAAAAGACGCCCAACATTTTGGACCGCGTAAATATCAGTTTTTATAAAAATAACCTAAACTTTGACTTTTAAAAATAAAGGAAAATAATAAAATCGCACCACGGAGCTAAGGAAAAGAGCAGACTCGTGGGAGCGAAGTAGAGCTAGCCCCACGATGTCGAAGAAGGAATGGCAAATGGCGCTGGAAAACCTAGCCAAAAAAGTTTTGGAAGGGAATAAAGAGCTTAAAGATATGATGCAAGAGATGGCGAAAAATTTGAAAGACTTTAAAGAGACACTTAAATCGGAGATGGCAGAACTAGCGAAGAATATGGATCAGGTTCAAAAAGAAATGCAAGTTACACAGCAGAGAGTTAATGCAGTAGAAAAGGCGGCTGATACCTGGGCAGATGTGCAGAGAATGGAGCTGAGAGGTGTGAAGGGAAGAATGGCCATAGCTGAATGTAAACTAATGGAAAGACAAGTGACATTTCGTGGAATCCCGGAAGTTTTGGAAAAAACAGCCCAAGAGCAGATTACAGAAATTTTGGCGGCATACCTGGGAAAAGAAGAGGAGATTGCAGCGCTTCTGGACGTGGCATACAGAATTAACTCAAAATTTGCAGCTCAAAGGAAGTTACCAAGAGATATGATTGTGCAATTTACAACTAGAAAGACAAGAGAGTCAATTGTGAGTAAACAATTTCAGGACCCATTAGAGGTTGATGGGAAAGTGGTGAGAATCATGAAAGAACTGCCCAGATCGGTGTTGTTGGAGAGGAAGAAGTATAGAGAGCTGGTCCAGATGTTAAAAGACATGAAAATCAGATACAGATGGGAAATACCTGAAGGACTGGCTTTCGAATTTGGTGGTGTAAGGAAAATCATCAGATCTGGCCAGGAGATGGAAAGGTTTATCCGGGACCATGAAAAAGACTTACCAAAAGGAGCTAAAATTTGATCATGGAGTGTAAAATCATATCTTGGAATGTAAATGGACTAAATTCACCTTTTAAACGTAAGACTATTTTCCACTGGCTTTTAAAACAAAAATGTAATATAGTGTGTTTGCAAGAGACACATATTAAAAAACAGGATGTGAAATATTTGAAACTTGCAAAACTTGGAAATGAATTTGTAGCAGCTTCCAAAAAGAAAAAGAGAGGAGTTGTATTATATATAAAAGAGGAGCTACAGCCAAAACTGGTTCTAAGTGATACAGATGCTAGATATATTGCAGTGGAAATAATTTGGAACTCTAAGAAGATTTTGGTGATTGGAATTTATGCGCCCAATGGGGCAAAAGAAATTTTTTTCAAGGACTTACAGGAACAATTAGATGAATTGACTTATGATCAAATAATTTTGGCAGGTGACTTCAATGGAGTTACAAATTTGGAAGAAGACAAGAAATCTAAAAGTGCACAGAAAAAGAGAGGACTTTTACCAAAATCGTGTTTTGCAATTAAGGAACAAGAAAGTCTGGAAGATGTGTGGAGGAGACAAAATCCGAAAAATAGACAATATACATTTTACTCTGCAAGACATTTTACACTATCAAGAATTGACATGATCTGGGCCTCCAAAGAACTGGTGGTATGGACTAGAGATGTGGAGATAATGCCCAAGGTAGGCTCAGATCACAATCCAGTTATGTGGAGATTTGGGAAAAATAAAAAGAGAAGAGGATGGAGGATAAATGAAGACTTGCTGAAAACGGAAGAAAACATGGCGTTGTTACGAAGAGAGACCAAAATTTTTATACAGTGCAATTTGAATAAGGATGTACTAACTAACAAGGTAGGGGACACATATAAAGCTGTTATTAGAGGAACACTAATGGATCTGAATGCAAGAGCTAGGAGGAGTAGGGAAGAAAAGAGACTTGAAATTATGGAAAAAATTAAAGCCAAAGAGATACAACTTAAAAAAAGACCAGGAAAAAAGAAAATATTTCAGGATATGAAAATCCTGCAGGAGCAATTGACGGCAATGAACAATAGAGAATTGGAGTGGAATTTTTAAAAAATGAAACAGAAGTCGTTTGAAGGTGCAAATAAGCCTGGGAAATATTTAGCGTGGCAATTTTAAAAAAAAGGGAGAAGAAAATCATAACTAAGATTCGAGAGGAAGATAAAACATTGACAGATCAATCAGCCATTAGTAGAGCCTTTTTTTAAATTTTATGCAAAGCTGTACCAAAAGAAAGAGGTGAACAGAGATTCAATAGCGGAATATTTGGAGAAAGTGAAGCTTCCAGTAATTTCAGAGGAATGGAAAGAGAAGTTAAATAGGGAAGTGACAGAGGAAGAAATAAAAGAAGCTATACAATCAACAAAATTAGGGAAAGCACCGGGACCAGATGGAATAACAGCAAAGTTCTATAGAATGATGGCCAATGAGCTGACACCGTTTCTAAGTGAGGTAATTAATGGAATATTACAAGGCCAAAAGATTCCTGATTCATGGAATGAAGCTAATATATCATTGATCCCGAAAGATGGACAGGATTTGACCAACGTTAAGAATTATCGGCCAATTTCGTTGCTGAATAATGACTATAAAATATTTGCGAAAATTATGGCGGAAAGATTAAAGGGATGGATGTCGGAATTTATTGCAGAAGAACAAGCTGGATTCCTACCCAATAGACAAATTAAGGACAATTTAAAGACAGTAATAAACGCTATTGAATATTATGATAAGCACTGTGATAGGGAAGTTGGTTTCTTTTTTGTAGACGCGGAAAAAGCATTTGACAATTTGAACTGGGATTTTATGTTTGCCACTATGGAAAAGCTGCAAATGGGAGAAAACACACAAGCAGTTAAAGGAATTTACAAAGACCAGTGTGCAGCGATTGTAGTTAATGATGTTCTGACTAAAAAATTGAAAATAGGTAAAGGTACAAGACAAGGTTGCCCATTATCTCCATTGTTGTTCATTTTGATTTTGGAAATTTTGTTGATTCAAATTCGAGAGGACGATACAATCCGTGGCATAAAAATAAAGGAATTTTCCTACGAAGTCAGGGCATTTGCGGATGATGTAATGTTGGTAGTGGAAGATCCAATAGACAATATGCCAAAAATAATGGATAAAATAAAGGAATTTGGTGATTTGGTGGGATTTTATGTGAACAAAAAGAAGTCGAAGATATTGTGTAAGAACATGACGAAGCAAAAACAGCAAGAACTAATGGATATAACGGACTGTGAGGTAGCTAATAAAGTGAAATATTTAGGAACTGAGCTGACTGCAAAAAATATAGATTTATTTAAAAATAATTATGAGAAACTGTGGCAACAAATAGAAAGAGATTTGATAAAATGGAATAAATTATATTTGTCATGGTTGGGAAGAATAGCAACAGTGAAGATGAATGTGCTACCACGTGTGATGTTTTTGCTGCAAACTATTCCAATTATCCAAGACTTCAAACAATTTGACAAATGGCAAAGAAAAATTTCAGACTTTGTGTGGGCAGGCAGGAAACCCCGAGTGAAAATGAAGGTATTACAAGACTCGAAAGAAAGAGGGGGGCTGCAACTGCCAAACATAAGATTATATTACGAAGCAATTTGTCTGACATGGTTAAAAGATTGGATAACGTTAAAAGACCGTAAACTGCTGACTTTGGAGGGACACAAAAAGTTGTTTGGATGGCATGCCTATTTGTGGTATGATAAAGTTAAAGCGGACTCTATGTTTTTGCATCACTATATCAGAAGAAGCCTTTTCACAATCTGGAAGAAATATAAGAATTACATGGAAAGTGGTATCCCTTCATGGGTGGTACCATATGAAGTAATAGATCCGAGAGCCGTCTATAATGAACAACAATGTTTAACTTATAAAGAGATAATATCGATAGAACATAGAATACCAAAAATAAAGACACAAGAAGAGTTATCTCCTCACTATGGATGGTTTCAATATAGGCAAATTAGGGATCTTTACAACTCGGACTGTCTAAAGGGAGGAATAAGACTAAAAAACTCGGAGTTAGAAGAAGTGATTCTACAAGAAGGCAAAAAAGATATTTCGAAAATATACAAAATACTTTTAAAATGGTATACGGAAGACGAGACAGTCAAAGTCCAGATGGTGAAATGGGCAATAAACCTTCATAAAGAAATAACAATGGAATCATGGGAATACTTGTGGAAAAATACTTTGAAGATTTCAACTTGTACCAACATTAAAGAGAATGTATACAAAATGATGTATAGGTGGTATTTAACGCCTAAGAAGATTGCGCATGGAAATGCAAATATGTCAGATAAATGCTGGAAATGTAAAAAGCATGAAGGATCATTTTATCATATGTGGTGGACTTGTGAGGCAGCTAAGCAATACTGGGGAGATATAATAGAAATAATTAATGAGGTTTTGCAAACCCAAATAAATAAGAACCCAGAGTTGTTGCTACTGAACTTGGGAATGGAAGAAGTTCCAAGGCAGTACAGAACATTGCTATTTTACATGACTACAGCAGCAAGACTTTTGTATGCGCAGAAATGGAAAGTGCAAGAAATACCAACTATAGAAGATTGGATTTACAAATTGCTGTACATGGCTGAGATGGACAAAATGACAAGAAAACTTAAAGATCTTGATCCAGGAAAATATATTGCAGACTGGGAGAAATTGAAACAATATCTAGAAAAAAAATGGGATGTGGAAGGAGGATTGTGGCAGTTTGAGAATTATTAATATGTGACTTTATAAAGGGGAGAGAGAAGTAACTTTACCATTAATGGGGAAACTTAGCTATTAATTAATCTAAGCTAATATTAGTAATAAGGAGATTGTATTAAAAATAGATAGTTTAAACAGTGAAATGTAGATTAATATATTGGAAAATTGGAGATATAGAAGAATTTGAACATGCTTAGAATAAGTGATATAACATATATAGGATTTAGAAAAATTATGGTTAAGAGTAATTTGAGTAATAAGAGGGGTTTGGGGTTGGAAAGCTGTTGGAAGTCAGTAAGGAGGGGGGAAGGGGGGGCTGATATAATTTAGATAAGACGGGGAATTTGTGTATTGAATAACATTGTATGTACTCACCAATAAAAAATAAAATTAAAAAAAAGATTAAAAAATGGTATCAGAAAATCTGGGAGCAATATTTGATGGGTAGGATTATGCATAATCTGTTTTTTGGGAACTTGCATATGGCAGTCCCTTTATTTGAATACAATGAAATATGGAAACCAATTTTAGATGTTTTAAATGCCAAAGAAGTAACTCGCCCAATGCAACGAAGTTTAAATGCTTGTTTATTGTAATTCTTGGGTTTTTAACAATTTGCCAAGAGTAGTTTTGATAATGTCTTTTATGGCTTAATTTTAATCCCTTTTTTGTTTGTACTGTACAGTTTTATAATTTCTTGTATTAAATTTGGATTTAAAAAAAAGTTCAAGGTGCTCGGACAAGTGAATTGGCAGAAGTAACATAAATGGGGTTGGTGATGTTAGTTATAGGAAAAGTTCCCGCCATCAGGATAAGAACCGTTAAAGTTTTGGGCACGAAAGAGCCGGGGGGGGGAGGGCGAGGTGAAAGGGAGAAGCTAGGTTTAGACTAAACAGAATAAAGAATGAAATCGTTTCAGTTCCCAAGAAGGATACATTTTGAGCTGGCTGCAGCTAGCCTTCAAGGACACTCTCTGGAGGCAGCAGGGAAAGAGAAAGTAAATACTTATGAGATAACCTGCTGCCTTAACATCAATAAGAAACTTCTCATGCCCTCAGAGGACCAGTACATAACACAGAATACATTCATGGCAGATATGCAGACAGGCATATATGACAACATCTTGTGTAGTGCATTTTGTGTAGTATAGGCACTTCACTAGGCATTCCATCCCTTGCTGCTGAATCTTGCTTCTCAACGGACAAGTGAGTATCACCCAAACATCAATCTTCCTGCTAATGCGATGGTCTCTATACCTTCCCACCTTTTATGTCCTAGTCTTGTAATGAATGTGTGTGTGTTTCTTGTACTCTGTATACTCAAGATTATTAAGTAAAAGCTTTGATTCATTGAAGTATTAGTATTCTCTCTTATTGGGTGGAATCCAGGAACTCTTGCCCTGGTATACACAGGTCTTGATCCCTTAATAATAGCCTGCTGCTTATTAATTCCCCATTCTTGAGGCAGTTTGGCTAACAATGCATATATGTGTGTATACCTTTAAATGAACCCTCAAGAGCTAGTTTCTGTTTCCCACCTCTAAGAGGTATGAGAGAGGCCTTACTTTGCTCTTTGTCCATGTTGGCTGCAGTATTCCAGTGTGTATCTTAATATTCTACACCTGCAAGTATTCTCTCCCAGCTGGAAACAATAAAGAGACCTATTCTTGAACATATTGAGCAGGGCTGACAGGTGATCTGATAGATAAACTTTTCCACTATACCCAAAAGTTTCACACAGCTTAATTGTCTAAATCTGGCATGTGTATCTTTTGTCAGTGTAACAGACCCAAACTATGCCACTATGCCTACACACTATCCTTCATCATCAATTTATACTGTCTTAGGACTAGACATGAGAACGAACAGCATTACGAACACAAAAAACCCACAAACAGTCTGTTCGGCTGTTCACAAACAAGCTGTTCATTCTAAACGAACAGGTGGTCATTGCAAGCCTCATTTGTTGCTGTTCGTTGCTGTTCCTCAAGCCAGACAGTCTGGCACCTGCAATCAATTCCCATGGCAACTCAGGCAGGGATTGTCCAAACCCCTGCTGTTGCCCTGAAAACCCCAAATCAAAGATTCCCGAAGCTATTTTGGGAAGCTTTGGAATTTAAATGCTTGTTTCTGTGCCGCTAATTTAAACCCCTGAATCAGCTGCTCGTCGGGGGCTTTCCTGACAAGCGGCTGAGTGCTGGCTGCCCCTCTCCTGGTGCAAGAGGGATGGGGAAAATCTCCTCTCACACCAGGTCACAGCAGCTCAGTGGCACTGGCTCTCCCAATGCTCAGAGGGATGGGAAGATTCTCCCCCCTCCCACCGGAAGAGCCAACGATACCAGGCTTCTTCTGCCCGGTGTCAGAGGGACTAGGACATTCTCCTCAACCTTCTGACACCAGGCAAAAGCAGCTCTGCTGGGTGCGAGCGGGATGGGGAGAATTTCCCCACCCCGCTCGCAGGGGGCAGAAGCAGCCCCATGGCACCAGCTCTGCCGGGTGCAAGGTGGATGGGGAGAATCTCCCCACACCACTCGTACGGGGCAGAAGCAGCCCAGCGGCGCCGGCTCTGCCAGGTGCGAGAGGGACGGGGAGAATCTTCCCTTCCCACTTGCACAGAGCAGAAGCAGCCCTGGGGCACTGGCTCTGCCGCGTGTGAGCAGGACAGGGAGAATCTCCCTGCACCGCTTGCACGAGGTAGAAGCAGCAGGCCCCCACGAACAACGAACATGTACGTGACAGCATCATGTTCGTCAATGTTCGTTGTTCGTTGTTCATGGACAGCAACAAACCACAAACAGCATGTTTGGGGTTTTTTCGCGTTTATGCCCATGTCTACTCACGACACCAGTGACATGTTACATATTGCACCATAATGTTGGCCTAGAGCAGGCATCATTTCTCATTTATCAACTCAAAAGAATCAGACTGTCCCTATAAAATGAGGGCTTGTTCTTACAAGCAACTTAGTAGCAGTTGGTTGCATGAAAACGCATTAGACTGCTGTTTTCCATCCACCTTAGACTTTCCATCACCATAGGAAGAATCCAGTCTTGATTCACATTACACCACACCACCACAAATTGTTGTTTTCGCACTAGAAGCAAAATTCAGGTTCAATTAACCCCATGCAAGTAAATGTACACAATCATGTTGTCACCAGTTGAAAGGATTGGAAATTGAGCACGGCAGGTCTTTTCTAGTATGTGCATTTTTGTCAAGAATGCAGTCTTTAAGTATAAATCTCTCTTTTAGTCCTCAAAAAGCAGCAGAGGTATTCCAGTATTAGGAACTCAGAAAGTTTCCATAAAGTTGACAGTCTTCAATTTACCAATTGATTTTGGAGAAATGAGTGTCAGAGGAATATATCTTTTAATTATGCTAAAATTATATTTTTAATACTTGACAATTGAAAATGGAAAAACTAGTGACCCAGCTGTATTATGGGGATAAAAATAACATTGACTTTGTTCACCGCTCTGAGTTAGGCACTAATATGTCTAGAAGAGCAATATATAAATGCACTATTTAACCTGGGCTGAGGCAAGAGCACATGGTGGTGAGCTGCTGCTAGAAGGTAAGGGGTTTTTGTCTTTCTGCCTTTTGCCGTTCCTAGCTACTGTATGAGAAGCTGAGGGTGAGTGGGTTCTGTGTAGCTTGCTAGAGAGTGGTTCTGGTTAAGTCCTGTGTGGGGCGGTTGGGGGCTGAGTGAATTGCTGTTGTTTGCTGCTGTTGCTCTTGGTTACAAGCCCCGCCCCCTACTGTCCTGGGGCTCTGCTGGGCTAGGCAGGAAGTGACCTTTTGAACAAAAGGCTCCTCCTCGCCAGAGGGCGAGAGCTAAAGGGCTCTTGGCCTATGGCTCTTAGCCTGGGGATCTGCCTGAGGGACCCGAAACTCTGGGTATATATTTGGAAGGCAATCATGTCTACTGAAGCCCCCTTAACATTCACCTGCATGGAGTGTGTTTGTTTTCCTCCCAGAAGAGAAGACGGAGTTCACTTGCCAGAAGTGTAAGCTAGTCAGACTTTTGGAAGAAAAGGTTCAGAGCCTGGAGGAGAGGATCAGCACCCTTCAGGAAATCAAGGAATGGGAGGATTTTATTGACAGGAGACTGGGGGCTCTGCACAGCCAAGAAGAGGAAAGTCAAGGAAAAGAAGAAAGAGTCGATCTCTCTTCTGAGCCTCCTTTCAGATCTACGGTACAAACCCGAAGACGTCAATGAAGAAGACGCTCTAGTCCACTTGAGCTCAAGAATTGGTTTGAAGTGCTAGAGATGGTGATGGAGATGAGAGTGGAAGGAGAACCGCAAAGACCTGGAAGAGGGTGTGTAGAGGACATGGGGCCACACGGAAGTGGGGAAAAATGGAAGGTGGTGGTCGTCAGGGACACTCTGCTCAGAGGTATGGAACACTATGTCTCTGGACCAAATCCCCTATTCCGAGAGATGTGTTGCTTGCCGGGGGCCAGAATTCAGGATATTACCAACCGACTGCTGAAACTCATCACGCCTGATGTGTACTGGGAGACAGGCTCAGCAAAGCATCATAAATCACACAATTTCCTGACCTGCCTGGCCGATAACTTCCTTTTTCAAAAGGTGGAGGAAGCTACAAGGGGCTCGGCCATACTAGACTTGATATTAACCAACAGGGAAGAATTGGGAGATGAGGTGAAGATGATGGGAACCTTAGGGGGAAGTAACCATGTCCTCCTTGAATTCCAGTTGCTATGGGGGGCCGAGGAAGTTCGTAGCCAGACTCGTAGGTTAGATTTTCGTAGGGCCAACTTCGATGAAAGAGGCTTGACAAGAGTCATTCCGTGGGGGAGAGTGCTGGAAGGGAAAGGAGCAAGTGAAGGGTGGGCCATTCTCAAACATGAGCTTTTGCAAGCTCGAGCCCTCACTATCCCAGCAACACGGAAACATGGTAAGGGCTCCAAGAAACTGATGAGGATGTACAGAGAGCTCTAGAATAAGCTAAGGGAGAAAAAGGAAATGTTCAGGAAATGGAGAGAAGGACAGGCCTCTAAAGAGGAGTATATGAGGGTTATTAGGTACTGCAGATCAGCCATCAGAGAGGCCAAAGCTCAGTACGAGCTGGGTCTAGCTAGGAGGGCTTGCTACAAGAAAAACTTCTACAGATATGTGAGAAGCAAACGCAAGGTAAAAGAGGCAATTGGACTGCTGTTGGGAGTGGAAGGAGAAACTCTGATGCAGGACAGAGAAAAAGCAGACAGGCTTAATGACTTTTTTGCCTCTGTTTTCTCCCTGAAGAACTTCCTGAAGAACTAGAGATAGTAGAAAATGTGACAGAACACCTGAGGGGCTAGTTGACATTGACAGAGAGGTTGTGGAGAGGCATCTGGCTGCACTGGATGGGGTGCACCCAAGAGTGCTGAAAGAACTTTCTAGAGAACTTGCAGAACCCCTGTCCATCATCTTCAAGGCCTCCTGGAGGACTGGGGATGTGCCACAAGATTGGAGAAGAGCAAATGTTATCTCGATCTTTAAGAAAGGGAAGAAGAATGACCCAGGAAACTACAGGCCAGTCAGTCTGACTTCTGTTGCTGAGAAGATATTAGAACAGATTTTAAAGGGATCAATCTGTAAGCATCTGAAGGACTGCTCAGTGATCTGGGGTGTTCATGGTTTTGTTCCTAACAGATCTTGTCAGACCAACCTGGTTTCCTTCTTTGATCGAGTGACCAGCTTACTGGATCAGGGGAACTCTGTTGACGTGATTTATCTGGATTTCCATAAAGCTTTTGAGAAGGTCCCCCATGACATTCTGATAGGCAAACTGGAAGACTGTGGACTGGACTATAGGACAGTTCAGTGGATAGGGAACTGGTTAGAGGACCACACCCAAAGAGTGGTAGTCAACGGTGTTTCATCAGATTGGAGGGAGGTGTCCAGTGGGGTGCCGCAGGGCTCGGTTTTGGGCCCGGTACTTTTCAATGTTTTTATCAATGATCTGGATGAAGGAGTGGAAGGGCTGCTCATTAAATTTGCTGATGATACCAAATTGGGAGGAGAAGCAAACACCCAAGAAGATAGAATTAAAATTCAACAAGACCTGAATACTCTGGAGAAGTGGGCAGCTGTGAATAGGATGCAATTCAACAAAGACAAGTGCACAGTATTTCATCTGGGCCACAAAAATGGGAAGCACAAATACTGGATGGGGGATACACTTCTGGGCAGTAGTATATGTGAAAGAGATCTTGGGGTAAGAGTGGACTGTAAATTAAATATGAGCAGTCAGTGTGATGCGGTGGCAAAAAAGGCCAATTCAATCTTGGGTTGTATCAAAGGGGCCATAGCGTCAAAATCGTAGGAGGTCATAGACCCTCTCTATACTGCCTTGGTCAGGCCACACCTGGAGTATTGTGTGCAGTTCTGGAGGCCTCGCTTCAAAAAGGATGCGGACAAAATCGAGAGGGTGCAGAGGAGAGCGACAAGGACGATCAGGGGTCTGGAGACAGCCCTACGAGGAAAGGCTGAGGGCCTTGGGAATGTTTAGTTTGGAGAAGAGAAGATTGAGGGGGGACATGATTGCTCTCTTTAAGTATTTGAAAGGCTGTCATTTGGAGGAGGGTAAAGAGCTGTTCCAGTTGGCAGAGGGTAGGACCTGAAACAATGGGCTTAAACTACATGCAGAAAGGTGCCGGCTGGATATTAGGAAGGACTTTTTCACGGTCAGAGTAGTTCAAAAGTGGAATCAGCTGCCTAGGGAGGTGGTGAGCTCCCCTTCACTGACAGTTTTCAAGAAGAGGCTGGACGAATATTTGTCAGAGATACTTTAGGCTGATCCTGCACTGAGCAGGGGGTTGGACTAGATAGTCTGTATGGCCCCTTCCAACTCTATGATTCTATGATTCTATGAAGATCAAAATAATCCAAACTATGGTATTCCCCATTACAATGTATGGATGTGAAAGTTGGATGGTGAGGAAAGGTGACAGGAAGAAAACTGATTCATTTGAAATGTGGTGCTGGAGGAGAGTTGTGTATATACCATGGACAGCCAAAAAGATAAATAAGTGGGTTCTAGATCAAATCAAGCCTGAACACTCCCTAGAAGCTAAAATAACAAAACTGAGGCTATCGTACTTTGGTCACATGACGAGAAGACAGGATTCTCTGGAAAAGTCAATAATGCTAGGAAAAGTGGGAGGCAGTAGGAAAAGAGGAAGACCTAAAATGAGATGGCTTAACTCAATAAAAGAAGCCACGTTTGCACTATCTTAGCAAGTCTATTAATGACAGGATGTTTTGGAGGTCTTTCACTCATAGTGTCACCATAGGTTGGCAGCAGTTAGATGGCACATCAAACCCAATCATATACCCTTGCAGGCCTTGTCTTCATGACACTTTACATTACTGGACTAACAGTTGGATTCTATGAGGTTTGATCAATAGTAAGTCCCCTGATGCTTAATGGGATTTACAGCCAAGTGTGCATTGGACTGAAGCCCCAAAGTATTACATATATTGTGTTTAGTCTCACTTCTGCCTTATTTGTAAAACAGTGTCAGGTGTAAGAGCTGGACTTCGTATTTAGACATACAATCTCTGTCCTTTCAGCTCTGAAGGTTTTCAAGAGTTATATACTTTTTTTGTTTTCACAAAAGTACAACCAAATCTGGCTTTTCAAAGATAATTTAGCTAAACCTGGTTTGTTAATAATAAGAGTTTCACATATTATTTTTTCCTCACATAATGGCCCCTTTTAGGAAGTTAAAGCCGAGAACTTTCACATCTTGGTGAAAAGATTGTGAAGAGAGATTCTGCCCACAAAAGCATTACAAAAAACATATTGTCTTCCTGTTCTTGATCTCTGTCACACAAAATTATCTGATAGTGATCATCTACTCCTCTTTTTATATATTCAAGTCAATGTGGCATAGGGATTCGTGTGTTGGACTAGGACCTGGAAGACCAAGATCTGAATCCTGCTGATGCCATCTTTCTGGACCAGCCACACACTCTCAGTCTAATCTATCTCTAGGGTTGCCAGGTCCCCTTAACCTCCCAGCGGAAGGGGGGTTCCGGAAGTGACGTCATTGTGCTCGTGGGGAGCATGCCTGCTGTGCACTGGCCTGAGAGGTTTCTTGCCTCCTAGGCCTGTTCCCTACGTACTCCTCCCCACTGCCAGCCAGGTGAGTGGCAGCGGGGAGGGGGGGACTGGGAGCGAGGGATTCCCTGCCCCCACCAAGGGGACTGGCAACCCTGCCTATTTCATAGGGTTGTTATGAGGATAAAATGGAGGAAGAGAGAATGTTGTTAGCCAACTTGGGGTCCCCAATGGGAAAAGGGGGTATATATGAGTTAAATAAATAAAAATAGATAAATAAAGCATGCATTATACAAAGCTATACAGAATGTTCAGCAAGGAGACAAGTACAGGGTATTTATTCTTACCCCATTTCCATAGAATGAGAGCCAGTTATATCCACTGTATTCATTTCCTGTATGGTCATAGATCCAGAGGAGTTACCACCAGTATCACCAGTAGCACTATACTGTACTGGTTCCAAGCTGCACTCAGTTTCTTCGTCGTTGGAAACTTGTCCCCTTGGATAGAAACTTGTCCTCTTCGGAACCGCTGAGGTTGCACAGACACTGAGCCTTCTGTGAGTGCCCCCTAGCCATCTTATTTTCCTGGCTCCATCACTTCTTTCTCACGCTCCCTCACTCCTCACACTCTTGCCATGTCCAACTTCACACACCAATAGCAAACAGTCACTCAATTTTTTTCTCTCACAACCACATCTTTTGCCACAAACAGCACAAGTGGCTGCTCTTGCTTTGACACAAGATAGATTTTTTAAAGTCAGCATTGAAAGGGGTTTGTGTGGGAAATGGGCAGCAAAATAAGGAAAGGACTTGTAGCATCCACTCCCTACTTCCCCTCCACCAATGAGTAAGGCTGACATGTGTGTAGGAGACAGAGGCAGCAAGAGGAAAGAGCTCTGAAGACTGCCTACCTCTCCAATAGACTTTGCATTTGATTCACGTTTGTATTACATCATTTATTAATATATTCAAAATTACTGAACTTATCACATTTTTATTCTCTGCAATTACTATTTAACATTGATGGAATATGTATTATTATTTTACTCTTCCCATATTTTCACTGATTAAATGGTATTGTGTTATTCATCATTAGTTATTGGTTATCGAACAAGCTCTTATATATTTATTTTTGTACAACTCTGAGGATTTTATCAACTTGGAATTCTCGTGAAAATGGATCACAGCCTCTTTCCACCATCTTCAAGTTGGTGGGCTTCAAGTTGCCATCTGCTCTTCCCACCTGCCCTGCTTAAGGTAACCCACCTGTCAACAACCAGACCCTATACTTTTTCTACTATGACCCTCTATCTGTGGAATGGATTCCCGGAGAATATGAGGGCAGCACCATCTGTAGAAATGTTAGAGGCACTGCAAGTTAATTCTATCTGCTATCTATCTCTTTGGAGAACCAACAGAACCTGTTACAGTATTGTTTAGGGAGCACTTCCTAATCTTCGAATGCCACAAGTCTTTGAACGTCCCAGTCTCAAACTTAGTCACACTGCCTGACCCTTACTTTTTTTCCTACTGTTATCAGACAAAAGAAGGGAATTGGAACACCATGCTATGGCAATGTTGTTCATAGTAGGGTTGCCAGGCTGATCCTGGAAACCAATGGGAACATGAAGACCTGTGGGGGAGGTGACATCATGAGTATGATGGTGTCACTTCTGTAGAAAACAGGAACAGCAGGTTGCTGTAGATAACAATGGATGCTCTGTGGTGAAACCACAGAGTTTCAGGTGATTCCTAGAGCTACCCATCATCACTTACAGGTTTTCCCCAGAAGTGATGTCATTAGACTCACAATGCTACTAGATTTCACCAGCCAAGAATATCCATTGCCCCACTACCCCCAAATAAAAATGCCACACACAAAACTGGGTTTAACTGGGATTTATTTATTAAACTGATCTGAGCCTTTTTATACCCAACCCTCAATACATGAGCCTAACTAATGGGCTGCCTGAGGCATGTGATCATTAATGGGCATACCCCCCTTGGTTCCAAGCATGAGGCAGCCTTAATCCATCAAATGCTTTTCATGGCCTGCATACTAATGTATGCTGAGAGAGCCTGTTACTCCACACAACCCCAGGGTTTGAATAGGTGAAGCCTCAGCCCCGAGGGATCCCCTTCTAAACTCCCTAACTGGCAAGCTATGATAGGCCAGTTCAGGAAACTTCCCCCCATCATTAGATGCCTTGGAGTATAAAAAACCCACACTGTTCCAGCCAATCCCAGTAGGGTCTAACCAGTTGTAACCAGGCCTAATTAGGAATACCCTTCCCCCTACAAAGTGGCAAAGCAAAGGAGGCAAAAAAGAGCCTATTCTGGGCCAATCTGAAAGAGTTCAAAAAATTCCTGCTTGGCCCTGAAGTGACCAGCTACTTCCATGTTGCCAAATTACTGCAGTGCACAAGCAGCTCCAAATTGCAAGTGCTATTACTGGGGAAGTCTGCCTGCTTCTCTCCCTTGATGGGAGGAAAAGGGTGAAAAACCCAACAGAATTTTTAAATATTTTTATATGAATTGTAAAGTGACAAGTGCTCTAATAAATAGATAAGATAATGCAAAATGTATGAAGAATACCCATAAATACAGAATATTCCTATAAATACAACATACAGTATCCAAAGAACAGGTCCTATGTGACCGCCAGACAGGGTTCTCAATGCTGCACGATGCCAAAAGTTCAGTCACTTAATGTTTTAATAAGAAGACACAATGTTCTCTTTGTTCTTTTTTGTAGGTGCAGCGAGAAGAACAATGGAAGAAGACCGTCCAAAAGGTACGTATCCACAGTAGACAATGCTATGAAGTAGTAAAGTGCTTATCTTTTTTGTCTTGCAGGTGATGCCGAGAAGCTGGGGTGCCCAACTGGGCAAACCTCCCTCTGCCCAACAATGGGGCTGGCTGAAAATCTTGAAGTTCCATCTGTTTGGACTTCCTCAGGGGCAGTTTAAAGGCTCACCTAATAAATCAGTCCATGAAGCATAAGATTCTCACATAGTACATTAGTTCTCTCTTGTGGCAGTTACAGGCCTGTTCTTTGGATACTATTGTATTTATAGGAATAGTCTGTATTTATGGGTATTCTTTATACATTTTGTATTAACTTATCTATTTATCTATTTATTAGAGCACTTATCACTTTACAATTTACATTAAAATATATATTTAAAAAATTCTATTGGGTTTTTCACCCTTTTCCTCCAATTGTGGATTTCCACCTTTCCATTCCAGGTTAATTTGGAGGGGTGTCTATTTTTGGGTCTAGTCCCTCCCCCTTGATTGGCAGGGAGCTCAGCTTCCCAGCATGTTCTCTCAAGCAAACTCAGAGACTTCCTTATTTTGAAAAGAGGTAAGGCAAATGCCATGCCCAAGCCATGGGGAGTTGGAGCTGATATTATTTGTGCATGTATAATAATACCTTTGGTGGCATAACTGGACTTTTAGAAAGATAAATTTCCACACTGGAAAGTCAAATTTCTACCTAACTAAATCTGTCTGAACACTGTGGATCATTTGGGTTAAACTTTGCATGCATTCAGTAAACAAAACTTGAAATTAAATCAAAAAAGTTTTTGGCTGAACATTAAGAAGAACTTCCTGACAGTTAAAGTGGTCCCTCATTGGAATAAGCTTCCTTGGGAAGTGGTGAGCTTTCGTTCTTTGGAGGTTTAAAAACATCTAGCAGAGGCTAGATGGCCATCTGACAGCAATGTTGATTCTGTGAACCTGGACAGATCATGAAGGGGAGGGCAGCAGGGCTCATTTCGAGGGGGAACGCACAGGAACGCAGTTCTGGCAGTTCCCCAAAGACGTCACATGGCAGGTGGCCCCGCCCACCTGACTCTCAGCCATTTTGGGGCCCATTTCTGCCTGGAATGAGGCCGAAACGGCCTGGATCAGGCCTCTGACAGATGGTGGATCACTCTTCTGCTCATCAGCGGCCCCATCCTGACCATTTTGGGCCCCTTTTCAGCCATTTTCAGCCCCTTTTTGCCATTTTGGGCCCAATTTTGGCCCTGAATGGCCAGGATTAGGTCCAAAACAGCCAGAATAGGTGATGTCAGGGGGTGTGGCATACACAAATCAGTTATACTAATGACACACTTCCAGTGATGGCAAGAGGTGTGGCATATGCTAATGAGTTATGCTAATGACTAATGAGTTCCTCCAGCTCTTTTTCTATGAAATGACTCCTGGAGGGCAGTATGGGTTACGTCAGTGCTTAGTTCTTGTGGCCCTTCCTTGCCAATCACCACTTTGGGGTCAGGAAGCAATTTTACCCAGGCCAGTTTGGCTAGGGTTCCTGATGGTGTTTTGCCATCTTCTGGGCCTGCAGTAATGGTCACTGGATGTGTGTGGGGGGTGGAGGGGAGGTAACTGTGCATTTCCTGCATTGTGCAGGGGATTGGACTAGATGACCCTAGAGGTACCTTCCAGCCCTATGATTCTATGATTCTAAAATGAATAAGCTAACTGTAACAACTTGCTCAAAGCTGGCAAATCCAGTATGCACAGAGCCTTCACTCTAACAGTAGTAGTACCTCGACAGACAAAGATTGCTTAATGAGACTGGAAAAGTGAGTGCACGCTTTATTTTCTTTGGAAAGCTAAATAATTACGTTTTCTCATTCCCAGAGAACATTATCAAAAATGTCAGCCATAGGGTTCTATGAACAATCATTTATTACAACAGCTAGTATATACTGTTAATCTGGAGTCAACTGCTTGACAGTGGCCCTTTCAGAAATAACACAACTATGCCTATTAATATGAGCTCCCTTTAAAAAATAGTTCTGCTTTTGTTATTTTGACCCAGGTGTAGCTTACAAACTGAGATTATTCATTTGGTGGGGGGGCTTACATGAAAGAATAAAATTAGCCTCTTCATCAGTTAAAAAGATATGCCTTTGTTGCCACTGATTTTATTTTATTAAACTACATACAAGATTAAAACACAGAAAATTCTCATACAAGTTAAAATGAGTTTTAAAAAATATATTGACCAAAGGAATTATAGATACAGGGAGCCATATAAATTTAATGAGAAATCTATATTAGAAACTCCTAGTTAAGAAATACATCTTATTTTCGCAACATAAAAAAGAATAGTTTAGTCAAAGTGCCCTAACATATGTATTCATATTTGCAGCATCCTTGACTTTGCCTCTGGCATCTCTTCCATTTCTGCAAGACTAGTGGGATGAAAATAAAATGGCTTTATTTAATCTTTTTCAGAATTGAAAGCATTTGGGTACCTTAACAACATAGACCTGGGTAAAATTTAGACTACCTTAATCCAGAGAGCCACAACCTCATCCAGTTTTCATAATTACTCTCAAGGACAACTCTACTCTGGAACTCTTAAAGAATAGATAAACTTATACTAAAATATGAGGAAAAGAAAGAGCAAACAGAGGTACCGAAACAAACACATGCTAAGCAATTTGTATGTACTTAGTACTCAAACACGAATATGATAGCAAAAAAAAAAGCTGCAATATGTAAATGGAACCTCCATATACAGAGGTAATATTATTTTGAACATCAATGTGTATTATGTGCCGTCAAGTCGCCTCCAACCTATGGCGACCCTATGAATGAAAGACATCCAGAACGTCCTATCATTAACAGACTTGCTCAGATCCTGCAAACTGGAGGTCGTGGCTTCTTTCATTGAGTCCAGCCATACTGGTAACGAAAAGAACACTGACATCTTTGTGTTCTGCTTGTGAACTGCCAGGGGCATCTCATTTGCCAGTGTTTGAAACAAAATATTGACAGACCTTAGTCTTTCAAGCAAGGAAATAATATTTCAAATTGTCCCTGATATAGTGAGAGAATTCCATCATGAGGTGTGCTGCCACTTGAAATAACTTCTGTGGGAACAGAAGGTACACTTTTTTGCCCAACTGGAAAAAATATCCATCAATAATTTATTTAGTCAATGGACCCAACCAGGATTTCTACTGATGAAAAGGGGAGGAAAGCCTCCCCCCACCTGTGACCACCTACAGAAGCAATGTTGGAGACCATAGGACCACCATGTAGAAGGGATGCTGTAGAAGGGATGGGATTTGGGCAATACAGAGTGGGGAAAGCTGATTTGAACCACCCTACTTTCTCAGTGCTGCCACATGTGGTCAAAAGACACATATGGTAGCACTTTAAAGATCAACTAGATTTCCAGGATATGGACTTTCAGGAGTCAAAGGTCCCTTCATCAGAATGTATCTGACGAAGGGAGCTTTTACTCTTGAAAGCTCATATGTTGGAAATTTAGTTGGTCTTTTAAGTGCTACGGGACCCAGATCTTGCTCTTTTACTATAATCTTGGCTACCTACCTGAAAATATGATCAACAGACACTTTGTTTTGAATATGCTCTGTTTTTAATTCAAACCCAAATCTACACTGAAACAATCCAAATGTGAAGATTCTACTTTTCTTCCACCACATCACAATTGAAAGTTGAGCTGCTGGTTTAGATTCTGACACTGGAGTAAAGAGACCCTCAATCTAGTCTCTGATCATATCATTAGAACAGAAAATTCTCTAGAAAAGACAATAATGCTAGGAAAGGTGGAAGGCAGTAGGAAAAGAAGATCCCAAATGAGATGATTTGACTCAATAAAAGAAGTCACATTCTCCCATTGGCAAGATCTGAACAAGGCTGTCAATAAGGTTGCCTGATCCCTATACCCTCCTAGCAGGAGGTGGGAGGACCTGGCACCTATCTTGCGCTATCTGGGAGTCTTCTTTTCTGGGACATGATGTCATCACGCTGGCCACAGTGATGCTCCCGTGCTTTGCGTGGGGCAAGATTGGCCCTGGTGAAGAGCAGGAGCATGCCTACAGCTGACATGACATTATTTCAGGAAGTGATGTAATCGCACCCCGCCAGGAACACATCCGCTGCATGCTTTCCTGAGTTGCCTGTTGGTGATGTGCAATCTCCAGGGTGGGGTTTCCAACTCCTGCCGATCGCCAGCGAGTGAGGGGTAATGGAGCAAACCCTCAGGAGATTGCCTGCCACTGGAAGACAACTACAAAGCCTAGCTGTTAATGATAGGATGTTTTAGTGACCGTTAATTCCCAGGGTCACCATAAATTGGAAGTAATTTGATAGCACATAATACATGCATATTATCATGGCAAACATTGATTATATTTTTTTAAAAAATGGATGACAACTGAGAGTGATGGGGAAAGAAAGGGGAGGAAAGGGTGTAGTTACATATTGCTGTTCAACCAATCAGGATGCAGAGGAATAAAGGAAAGAAAACATTCTGCACTTTAAAAAGCCATGGTATATGAGCAGGGCGAAAAGCCACAGAAAAGCCAGGGAAAGATTTATTCTGCAGCAGATACAGCCTCTCTCCATGGAGAATGCAAAAAAGACTGAGAAGCCATTTGGGATATTTTGACCATGTGTGCAGAACTCAGAGAACATCAAAGCTGTATAGAGGCAGAACTGGGCAAACCCCCCAGGATCTTCCAGATCCTAGCCTGTCACTCTAGAAACCACTGTGTCTGGAGGCAGGCATGGCTTATAATTGAAATGGGGGATTGGTGGGAAATTTAAATGGTACAAATTGGAACAACTTGTCCAAGGTAAGAAATGGAATAGAGGCCTGCCGTATATGGAAATGGAGTTCCATGGAAGAGAAAGTGCTCTCTTTCACCAGCTTAAACATACTGCTGGTGGCTAAAGGCATACTCACTAATTATTGAGGGTCCTAGATAAGTGGCTCCGGCAAGGTGATGCTTCTTTCAGTTTCCTCCTGAGAATGTCTAATCTAATCTTCCTGTTAGTATGACTGAATCAGGTCTAGTCGTGCTTCCTCTGCTGGCTTTTTTTTCTGTGATGAAGATGCTTGATACTGAACAAAGAAAGAAACAGGTCCCAAGTTCAAGACAGAAGTTCCTGAAATGCAGTACATGGTTGTAAACATAGAAAGATAATATTGCAAAAAATGATCAAGTTCTGAAAAATAACAGGGGTGTGTGTGTATTTATTAAGAAAGTATCACAGCAGCAAGGGATGGTACTACCACAATATGATCCCTAAGATCTTACAAGAAAGATAAATATAAAATACAGATCAATTGAATTATGGTAAAGAATATCTGAACATAATCCTTAAAAAATTCCTGGATATATAGTGTTGATTAAAGACTATTGAATGTGAAAGCAAAGATGAAACTATACATTATGACTTTTAATGACCGAGTTCCAAGTTACATTTCACACAGTCATGCAGGAACGGTAGAGAACTTCCCTTTAAAGAACCACAAGGACCTGATTTTGCTCAGGAATACAGCGTGGGGAGAGGAGGCCATCCTGCCTCCCCCCCCCCCCCCGCTTTCAAGAGCCAAAATGGCCCTGGCAAAGCATCATTTGCCCCATTTTGGAGCTGACTTCTTAAAAAGTCATATCTAGTTTAGGTCACAGAAGACTGATGAGTTCATACTATTCCCCAAGTTTTTGCTTTTAAAAGGAAGCTTTCAACAGTCTCACAAGTGAATGTAATATAGAAACTGTCCCTCTCTTAAAAATTGTACATATAGACTAAGGGCCAAGATTGTCTAATAAGTTGCAATCTATTGATTTGTATTTTTCCTTTTGTCACATCGGCTACAAGTCTGATTTTCCTTACAACATACTAGAAAACTAACATCTGAAGTTAAGAAGGTTAAAAACAGAATCCCAAGCCAATGAATTGTTAGTAATATTTAAAATGTTGAGACAGCAATAAAATTACATAATGCATTAAGAAAAATTGCCAAGAAATGGGATATGTGTTTTTCTCCCCAATTTACTGGAATGTACATCCATTCCCCAAGAATCCATAGGGGAAATACTCGCAATAGAAATGCATAAAAAGAGGAATCAGGTTACTACCTCTCCAGAGGCAAAAAGATCCTATTTCCATGTCTGCACAGTGTACCATTAACAAGGAAACTGTTTTAAAGGTTATAAAACATGTGTTCCTATTTGTGTTACTTCTCTCTCACATCCAGAGATGTCTGACTATCCTCTGCTTTAGTCTGTGGACTGTCAATGAACTGTAGCCTGAACAAACATTTGATAAACTTTTTGCATTTTGCTTGATTGTGCATGTGCATTCTGGCTGCCTTTATTACTGTCAGGTCCACAGATGACAAGCTATGACAGATAGATCCCTGTACCCTCACAGCAAGCACTCCAGGGTCTTGGTTGAAGAGGCTTTATTCAAGGAATCAAATCACATTTATAGATATGTCCACAGGTTAATCAGAAGGTTAACAGGAATAACAAAATATATAAAACTATGGCTCATATAGGTCCCAAGTACTCGTCCCCCCTCCCAACAGGAAAACATAACTTTTGGCGCGAATCAGTCTGAGAACTCCCTAAATAGTTTACATGCTTCGTCTAGGCAGGAGAGAGGTAATAGATTAAAAATGAAACACAGTATTCCTCTTCCCACTGAGAACTAGCAGGTTTGCAAGGTCAGAGACACTGAGATTCAAAGCACAAAAGATAAGACACTCTGGAGACAGCAGGCCTGTAAATACAAGGCAAGTTATGCCATCAGCAATATGATATCAGGACATAGCATAAAACAGTGGTTCGGCACAGAACAACGGTCCATAGTAACACATCAACCAAAAATAATGTCATGGATGGGTGACAGACATGACAATTAGTAGCAAAAACAAACTGTTTGGTTCTGGAACAATTTATATATATGTGTTTTCATGCTGCCTCATAGAACATGTATTTTTTAACTACCTATCCTAACCCCCATCCACCAAACTCTTGTGGGTAAACCTTGTTCAATTAACAAAGGGTTGCCTCAGGACTGTGTGTCGGGCTTGTGTCAACTCTGTAGTAATGGCCAATCATATCCATATGACCCACTGTCTGTTAAAAGGACTGCATAGGTACAGAAAGCCTTCAAAACCAAAATACAACTGTGAAACCTGAATAAAGTCAAATCAATAACACTGTATATCTGTATTAAATAATTTTTCTATTGGTAAAGTGATAATCTTATTACAAAGAATATACCTACAAAGGACCAAAGAGTCAAAAATTCAAACTGCACATTGCACATGTATCAAAAATAATTCTTCATCTCTCTATAAAAACGTTTAATCATATCTGTATGAAAATAGTACATTATCATTATACACCCTTTAAGCACTGTTCATACAAAAAACTAGCTGATATCACCAAAAATAATTCAAACACATGAGAAAGAAGTTTTCAATTACAAATAACATTGCTCATTGTATTAAATTGTCACTCATTCTTGTTGCTAACCAAAAAAGTCCATTGACAATGCTTTGTATGAACCATGTTCAATCAAAAAAACATTCAGTTTGGTGTAACAGGAGAAATAAAAATTCACAAATGAGATACACCATCAAGATCCTGGGTGGCTTGTAGATGTGGCTGATGGGGAGTCAGCTGGACTGCCCTGCCATGACTGTACCTAATCTTCTTCCCAAAGCATCTCCAAGCAAAATATGCTGGCAATCAGCACTCTCAGTAATTCCTTTTACACAGCTTTGGTCAGGAATAGAAAGCAGCACATGCACCATACGTCATCTAAATGATGCATCCGGAGTGCACAAGTGCAAAGAGGGGGGGGGGTAAACTGAGCAATTCTACACTTGAAAAGTAGGTCAATTTCATGAGCCAGTCATGACCCTAAGGGACATGTGCATTTGGTGACACCAAATGCACACGACCAACATGTAGCACGAGTGTAACCTCTTTCTGTATTGGTTCTATGGGGCTAAATTAGGAACCAAACTTGCAAGACAAATTTAAGTTAAAGAAATTTCTCTTGGTCAAACCCTTTCAACAGTTAGAACAATACAACTAGATATTTATAACTGAACACACAGGCGTAACTGAGAACTGAAACTTGTAGCACATCAGTGCCTTTGAATCCATTTAAGCAGCTGGTTGTTTCTTGGTAACACTTTGGAGTGGAGAAAATCCACCAAGTGCCAGAGTCTTTTGATACAGTCCTTTTGATTAAAGGAACAAAGTGGAACCCAGGCTTCAGGCTTCAACCTAGATTCTAGTAATAATGATTCTAGTAATATACCAAATTAAATTTAAGCCACCCCCCTTTACTCATTAATGTTCACATACAACATGTTTCCAGTTACCTTACTGAAGGCCATAAGAGCACACAAAATTTTATCAAGCTTCCCAGCAACCAGCCTCTTCTTCAGGTGCTCAGCTCCAGAAACTCATTCTGCCCTACTGGGCTAGCCAATTAGTTCATGGGGGTTACACAAGCTGCAAAACATTAGGTTACAAAGTGTAGCTTATTTACCAAGACACAATCTATCCATGATCCTGCAACATACAAAGTAATTGAGCAGCTGCTTAACACAATGTTTGAGTTCAACTTTGAAAAGAGGCAAACCTTCCATTTGCTCATGATAAGTTATAAGGTTCATATTTGCATCAAAGTTGGTAGCATATCTACTCGTAACTCGTAGCAGATCCATGTGGCAAACACAGCCTCTATAAAGATATCAATGATGCGCCTGTACGTTCTCCCATCACTAGGAGAAAAAGAGCAATTCCAGAGTGGCAGAGGTCTGGGTGAAAGAAATTAAATCCCTCCTTTCCCTGGTAACACAATCATAATCCAAATCACACAAAGAACTCCCTCTTTAGTCTTAGAGTTCTGGTTTGACCCAAAGCATCTCCCCTCCCCCCGCCCTGTGATCTAAAGAGTAAAAAATGGGCACCAATAAAGCATGCACGTGTGTGTATACACACACACATATAAAGAAAGAAAAAGGGGGCAAGAATTCCACACTGAAGCTCAGTTAAAATGAACAGTTTGATCTTTGGCTTATTTTAAAATTATCAAGGGTTGGCAGAATCTGCTTCTTCCTCTAAGAGCGGCAATGATTGACCTTCCTGGCTCCACCCCTCTAATTCTCAGGGTATGAAACCTAGTTTGATATAAAGAGCTGTTCTTCTCAGCTTGCCTGCAAAAATCTTTCTCAATCTTAACTTTGAGTTCAAACTCCTGAAAACAGTTCAGGTTCTTTGTGTCTTGCTTAAATCCTCAATGCGATTATGACTTCACACTAGCACTTCTTCAGATTCATAAAAAATGGGAGATGCACATAATGCTCTTAGAGCACCTACCAGATTTATTGGCAGAGCAGCTCTTTTTGAATGTGATGCATAGCAACCAACAGCTTTTACAAGGTTGGAAGATGTGAGGCTCGAAAAAAAATCAGGTTAAGCACTGATATAGTAACGCCACAGCTGCAACACACCACACAGACCTGCTGATCAATGTTACTACCTCTAGGCACAGGAAAGAAGTGTTTCTAACCTATGTTTCACACCTACGTTTCACATAGAACTATGTTTTCGTCCCCCTCCCCTTTTCTACCACCTTCGCTTTGCTAATTGAGCCCGATTTTATTATTAGCACATTTTGCTAAGACTGTGCTTAATTAGGGAGAATTTCTGCTGCCCAGCTATCAGGTTAAAAAAAATTAGCAGACTAATTCAATCTCAGTACTGAAATCCAGCCAGTTTAATGTTGAACTTGAGCTTGATGAAAACCAGCACAGTCTCTGAGAAATTTGTTCTAAGCTTCCGTTCCTAGTCTGTTAGTTATACATTTCAGACCGGTGTGAGGATGAAGAAGTTTATAAAGTATTCTTCATTCTGTGTTAATATCACAAAGGAATCAAACACAGAGCCTAAATCATCACTGATAAGACACTGCCATTTCTAAAAACTTTGTTCATCTTACTATATACAAGGCTAAGCATATTCAAGACAACTCTCTTCCTACCCTGGTGTGCCACCAGAGGGTGCTGCTGTGGAGGGGAGCCCAGATGAGGCAACCAGGCCTTCAGAGAGTGCACCGCGGTAGGAAGCCCAGGCTGGGATCAGGCAGAGGAAGAGGCAATGCCTGCTCTCTGTCTTCACCCAGCTGGGATCAAGAGGGGAGCAAATGGCAATGCCCATCGTCCGCCTTCACCCAGCTGGGATCAGATGGCAATGCCCACCCCCCTTCACCCGTCCAGGAACAGGAGCAGAGTATAAGGCAATGCCCAACCTCCTTCACTTGGCCTGGATCAGGCGTGGAGCAGGAGAGAATGCCTGCCCCCCACCATTCAACCCGCTGCAATCAGTCGCAGTCAGACTAATAGTGGAAAACCACACCTAAGGGACAACAAACCCACAATTATATCAAAATATTTTTATGTTTAGTTTCAAAGTGCAAAGTGCAAATAAATATTGAATAAACATATACATATAATTCTATACAAAATGTCAATACAAAATATCAATACAAACACTAGATACAAGGATGAACACCGGCCATATGAAAAGTACAAGAGAATCATAGAATTCCAAGAGTCCTCTTCTGCATAGGTGCAGAGAAACCAAAACAGTGAGGGGAAATCTCTGGACAAACAGTAACTATTTGGTAAATTAATTATTCAATTTTCTCTCTTCCTTGTTAACTTGCAGGTAGAAACAGAATGAAACTCAAGGAGCCACGGACCCAGGAACCAGCTATCGAGAATGCTTGTTTCTGAGTAGCCCTTCATCAGGGGTCAGTAGACCTTGCCAAACTGCATCAAAATTGACAACTGCAAACTCTCTCGCATCAGTAAGGTGCAGTGAGGGGGGAAGCAATGCCCACCCCCTTCCTTCACCCAGCTGGAATGAGAAACAAAGCAGGTGGCAATGCCCATCCCCCATCCTCATCCAGCTGGGATCAACAGGGAGCAATGCCCACCTGCCCTTCACCCATCTGAGATCAGGAGGGGAGCAGGTGGCAATGCCTGCCCCCCACCTTCACGCAGATGGGATCAAAAGTGGAGCAGGTGGCATTGCCCACCCACACTTCACTCGGCCGGGATCAGGCATGGAGCAGGCAGCATTGCCCACCCCCGTCACCAGCTGGGCTCAGGCACAGAGCAGGTGGCAATGCCCGCCTGCCCTTTACCCAGCTGGGATAAGTCGCGGAGCAGGGGGCAATACCCACCCACCACCTTCACCCAGCTGGGATCAGGAGAAGGTGGTAATGCCCATCCTCTCTTCACCCAGCTCAGATCAGGAGCAAAGCAGGTGGCAATGCCTACCCCCTGCCTTCTCCCAGCTGAGGTCAGGAGTGGAGCACGTGGCAATGCCTGCCCCCCCCCCGCCGCCTTTACCCAGCCAGGATCAGGAGCAGGTGGCAGTGCCCACCCCTTCACTTGGCTGGGAGAGGAGCAGAGCCTGAGGCAATGCCCATCCTCCTTCAACTAGCCCGGATCAGGCGTGGAGCAGGAGGGAATGCCCACCCACCCCCATTCAACCTGCTGGAATCAGTTGCAGAGCAGGCAGCAATCCACTTGACCCAGCTGGAATCAGGCACAGAGTAGGAAGCAATGCCTGTCCCTTCTTCACCCAGCTGGGATCAGAAGCGGAGCAGGTGGCATTGCCCACAGCCAGGCATGGAGCAGGCAGATATGCCCACCCACATCACCAAGTCGGGATCAGATGCAGAGCAGGAGCAAAGCTCGCCCCCCATTCACCCGGCCGGGATCAGGTGCAGAGCAGGAATGGAAATTCACTCAGCCAGGATCAGGTGCAGGGGAGATTGCCATGCCCGCCCCCCTTGCCTACATCCAGCTGTGATCAGCGACAGAAGAAGAGGGAATGCCCACCTGTCCTCCTTCCTCTTTCTAGAGCCCATTGTATTTTTTACCACAACGGGCTTTGGTGCTAGTAAGGAAATAAGCAGGTTTATGCCTTTGCACAGTGCATTCCCTCACTGTTATCCATAATGTGTGATAGAAATCGTTGATTTTTTAAAAACTGTGATCATAAATTTGATCTGATTCAGATATGACCCTTTCAGATAATGGGTAAACTGGAAGACTGTGGACTGGACAGTGGACAGTTCGGTGGACTGGGAATTGGTTAGAGGACCACACTCAAAGAGTGGTGGTCAATGGCATTTCATCAGATTGGAGAGAGGTGTCCAGTGGGGTGCCACAGGGCTCGGTTTTAGGCCCAGTACTTTTCAATATTTTTATCAATTATCTGGATGAAGGGGTAAACAGGCTACTCATTAAATTTGCTGATGATACCAAATTTGGGGGAATGGCAAACACCAAAGAAGATAGAGTTAAAATTCAACAAGACCTGAATACTCGGAGAAGTGGGCGGTTGCGAACAGGATGCAATTCAACATAGATAAGAGCACAGTATTACATCTGGGCCACAAAAATGGGAAGCACAAATACTGGATGGGGGATACACTTCTGGGTAGTAGTTTATGCAAAAGAGATCTTGGCGTAAGAGTGGACTGTAAACTAAATTTGAGCAGTCAGGGTGATGTGATGGCAAAAAAGACAAACTCAGAGCCAAACTACAAGTGATGCCTGACACTAGTTGGACACTTGTCAGCTTCCCTCAAGTTTTGATGGGAAATGTAGGCAGCTTGGTGGAATGTTGGACAAGTGACAGTTGAAAAGTCCATTGGACAGCAGTCGGAGAGCCAAGCTGCAAGACCAGGACACCTACATTTCCCATCAAAACTTGAGGGAAGCTGACAAGTGTCCAACCTGTGTCAGGCATCACTTGTAGCTTGGCTTTCAGTCTTGGGTTGTATCAAAAGGGCCATTGCATCGAAATTGCAGGAGGCAATAGTCCCTCTCTATACTGCCTTGGTCAGGCTGCACCTAGAATACTGTGTGCAGTTCTGGAGGCCTCACTTCAAAAAGGATGTGGACAACATTGAGAAGATGCAGAAGAGAACGACGAGGATGATCGGGTCTGGAGACAGAGCACTACGAGGAAAGGCTGAGGTCCTTGGGAATGTTTAGTTTGGAGAAGAGATTGAGAGGGGACATGATTGCTCTCTTTAAATATTTGAAAGGCTGTCATTTGGAGGAGGGCAAGGAGTTGTTCCAGTTGGCAGCAGAGGAGAGAACCTGAAGCAATAGGCTTAAATTACATGCAGAAAGGTACCAGCTGGATATTAGGAAAAACCTTTTCAGGGTGGGAGTAGTTCAAAGGTGGAATCAGCTGCCTAGGGAGGTGGTGAGCTCCCCTTCACTGGCGGTTTTCAAGAAGCAGCTGGATGAATATTTGTCAGGGATGCTTTAGGCTCATCCTGTATTGGGCAGGGGGTTGGACTAGAAGGTCTGTAAGGCCCCTTCCAACTCTGTGATTCTGTGATATTCGGATATTCAGTTATTCTACCACAGAAATATTTAGTTGCAATAATTAAATTGCCAAGGATCTCTCCCTCACAAAATGACTGCATTCCAGTAACAACCATTCATAGAATCATAGAGTTGGAAGGGGCCATACAGACCATCTAGTCCAACCCCCTGTCCAGTGCAGGATCAGCCTAAAGCATCTCTGACAAGTATTGATCCAGCCTCTTCTTGAAAACTGCCGGTGAAGGGGAGCTCACCACCTCCCTAGGCAGCTGATTCCACTTTTGAACTACTCTGACCGTGAAAAAGTTTTTCCTAATATCCAGCCGGTACCTTTCTGCATGTAGTTTTAGCCCATTGCTTCGCGTCCTACCCTCTGCTGCCAACTGGAACAGCTCTTTGCCCTCCTCCAAATGACAGCCTTTCAAAAATTTAAAGAGAGCAATCATGTCCCCCCTCAACCTCCTCTTCTCCAAACTAAACATTCCCAAGGCCCTCAGCCTTTCCTCGTAGGGCTCAGTCTCCAGACCCCTGATTATTCTTGTCGCTCTCCTCTGCACCCTCTCGATTTTGTCCTCATCCTTTTTGAAGTGAGGCCTCCAGAACTGCACACAATACTCCAGGTGTGGCCTGAACAAGGCAGTATAAAGAGGGGCTATGACCTCCTGCGTTTTCGATGCTACGGCCCCTTTGATACAACCCAGGATTGAATTAGCCTTTTTTGCCACTGCATCACACTGACTGCTCATATTCAGTTTACAGTCCACTCTTACCCCAAGCTCTCTTTCACATATACTACTGCCCAGAAGTGTTTCCCCCATCCAGTATTTGTGCTTCTCATTTTTGTGGCCCAGATGTAATACTGTACACTTGTCTTTGTTGAATTGCATCCTATTCACAGCTGCCCACTTCTCCAGAGTATTCAGGTCTTGTTGAATTTTAATTCTATCTTCTTGGGTTTTGCTACTCCTCCCAATTTGGTATCATCAGCAAATTTAATGAGCAGCCCTTCCAATCCTTCATCCAGATCATTGAAAAAATATTGAAAAGTACCGGGCCCAAAACTGAGCCCTGCGGCACCCCACTGGACACCTCCCTCCAATCTGATGAAATGCCGTTGACCACCACTCTTTGAGTGCGGTCCTCCAACCAGTTCCCTATCCACCGAACTGTCCTATAGTCTACTCCACAGTCTTCCAGTTTGCCCATCAGAATGTCATGGGGAACCTTATCAAAAGCTTTACTGAAATCCAGATAAATCACGTCAACAGAATTCCCCCAATCCAGTAAGCTGGTCACTCGATCAAAGAAAGAAACCAGGTTGGTCTGGCAAGATCTGTTAGGAACAAAACTATGCTGACTTCCCCGGATCACTGAGTGGTCCGTCAGATGCTTACAGATTGATCCCTTTAAAATCTGCTCTAATATCTTCCCAGCAACAGAAGTCAGACTGACCGGCTTGTAGTTTCCCGGGTCATCCTTCCTCTCCACAACCTCTTTGTCAATGTCAACTAGCCCCTCATGTGTCCTGTCACATTTTCTACTATCTCTAGTTCTTCAGGAAGTTCTTCAGGGAGAAAACAGAGGCAAAAAAGTCATTAAGCCTGTCTGCTTTTTCTCTGTCCTGCATCAGAGTTTCTCCATCTACTCCCAACAGTGGTCCAATTGCCTCTTTTACCTTGCGTTTGCTTCTCACATATCTGTAGAAGTTTTTCTTATTGTAGCGAGCCCTCCTGGCCAGACCCAGCTCGTACTGAGCTTTGGCCTCTCTGATGGCTGATCTGCAGTACCTAGTAACCCTCATATACTCCTCTTTAGAGGTCTGTCCTTCTCTCCATTTCCTGAACATTTCCTTTTTCTCCCTTAGCTTATTCCGGAGCTCTCTGTGCATCCACATCGGTTTCTTGGAGCCCTTACCATGTTTCCATCTTGCTGAGATAGTGAGGGCTTGAGCTTGCAAAAGCTCGTGTTTGAGAATGGCCCACCCTTCACTCGCTCCTTTCCCTTCCAGCACACTCCCCCACGGAATGACTCTCATCAAGCCTCTGAGTTCATCGAAGTTGGCCCTACGAAAATCTAACCTACGAGTCTGGCTATGAACTTCCATGGCTCCCCATAGCAACTGGAATTCAAGAAGGACATGGTCACTTCCCCCTAAGGTCCCCACCACCTTCATCTCATCTACCAATTCTTCCCTGTTGGTTAATATCAAGTCTAGTATGGCCGAACCCCTTGTAGCGTCCTCCACCTTTTGAAAAAGGAAGTTATCGGCCAGGCAGGTCAGGAAATTGCATGATTCATGACGCTTTGCTGAGCCTGTCTCCCAGCACACATCAGGGAAGTTGAAGTCACCCATAATTACAAGGTTCTGATGTCTGGATACTCTGCCAATCTGTTCAAAGAGGGCAGCATCCATTTCTTCTCGCTGGTCAGGTGGTCTGTAGCAGACTCCAACAATAATACCCTTTGTCCTTCCTCCCCTTATTTCTACCCATATACTTTCCACTGGGCTGTCCGCCCCATTCTCCATAACTTCTTGAGAATCAAGCCCTCTCACATACAACGCCACTCCACCTCCTCTTCTACCCTTCCGGTTTTTCTTGAACAACTCATACCCATCCACTAGCACATTGCAGTCATGGGAATCATCCCACCAAGTCTCAGTAATTTTTACTATATCATAGCCCTCAGTTTGCAATAGAAGCTCTTCTTTCTTATTGCCCATACTTTGGACATTGGTATATAGACACTTGTAGCCTTGTACCTTTGTTTGACCTTTCCTACCCAGGTGGGTCCCCACTGTGTTCACTTCATCATTGAAGTCGCCATGTTGATTATCCCCTGCCCCTTGCGGCATCAGTTTAAAGCTCTCCTGATGAAGTTCTCCAGGTTCGTTCCAAATGTTTTCTTCCCTGCCCTTGAGAGGTGAAGCCCATCCTGTGCTAGAAGGCCTTCTCTAAGAAAACCTATCCCATGGTCCCAGAACCCAAAGCGCTCCTGCCGGCACCACCATCTCAGCCAGCAATTCAACTCAAGTATGGTCCACTCCCTGCGTGCTCCTCTTCCTGTGACTGGAAGGATAGAAGAGAATACCACCTGAGCCCCCAATGTCTTCAACTGCCTTCCAAGGGCTTCATAATCCTCTTTAATTCTTGCAACAGTATTCGAAGCCATGTCGTTCATTCCCACATGAATCAGCACAAATGGGTACTTATCAGCAGGCTTGATGAGTTTTGGCAGCCGGTCGGTAATATCCTGAATTCTGGCTCCCAGCAAGCAACACATCTCTCGGAATAGGAGATCTGGCCCAGAGACATTGCGTTCCATACCCCTGAGCAAGGAGTCCCCAACGACTACCACCTTCCGTTTTTTCCCACTTCCATGTGGCCCCATGTCTTCTGCACACCCTCTTCCAGCATTTTGCGGCTCTCCTTCCACTCTCATCTCCGTCACCATCTCTAGCACTTCAAAGCGATTCTTGAGCTCAAGTGGACCAGAACATCTTCTTCGTTGACGCCTTCGGGTTTGTACTGTAGATCTGAGAGGAGGCTCAGAAGGGAGATCGACTCTTTCTCCTCCTCGTCTTTCCTCTTCTTGGCTGTGCGGACCCCTCAGGCTGTTTTCTACCTTCTTGTTTTCCTTAAAAGATGTTCCTACCAGCATGTCTGACTACTCAAATGCAGAAAAGGTACAACAAACTTTGACACACAGAAATCATGTGTGAGCCATGGGACCCATCAGGTCTTAGTCAAGCAGGTCAGAACCCATCTCTTCAGAGGCTCTAGAACAAACAGCAACTTGCACAAAACTATCCCTATGTTTTTCTTAATACATTGCAACTAACTTCTAACTAGTAGACTGGAGGAAGGAAAATCTAAATAATTATCAGAGATTTAAATGTTAGCCCAACTCCTCTGCACCTGATGAAGTGGCCTCTGGGGCTCTTGAAAGCTTAAGCCACAATAAATCCAGTAGTTGTTAAACTGTCATAAAACTAATCAACATAATTTACATATTATGCAAAATATGCATTGATTTGTAAATTACCAACATGCAAATTGGCCATGCCACATTAACATATTAATACATACCATTTCTAATGAGTGCTTTAGTTTTGCAATAGCTAAATACCAAATTCAATTATTTAGCAGCTTACAGAATATTTTCTTCAAATATTTTCAAGAAAGACTAGGTTCTCATAATAACTCTACCACATGCAAAATGCACAGCAATGCAAGTTGGCAGCTTTGCTCTAATTCTACTGCTTTTGTATCACTGACTTTCTTCAAACACTGCCAGCCCCATTTTCTCATTAAAAAGCATAAGTCATCAATATACTACTAAAGGTCTACAGCAAAACAACTACTCGGTTATACTATTGGTCCATCTAGCTCAGTCATATGATGGACAGCACATCTCCAAATTTTCAGGCAGAGGTCCTCTCTAGCCCTGAGTCTATTAAACTGGAGGTAGCAGGGACTGAACCTGAGACCTTCTGCACGTGTTCTGCCACTGAGCTACGATTCCTAGAAGGCAAGTAACAACAACACTAACAGAAAAGACAATACAAGCAAGATGGAATTGCAGGGAAGCTAATTCCTTTCTTTTCTGCAGCCTAATGATATGAGAAAATATATGCTGCAAGAAATAAAGTCTTTCTTAACCCCAGAGAAGAGGTGGTTTGCTGTGTTACTGCTACAGCAGAGTCCTTTTTCAAGCAGCAGCCTCCCTGCTAATGCACAGACAGGTATGTCTTCAGAGGACCTACACTCCAAACACACCAGGTGGTAGCGGGAGATCTCCTGGAATTACAACTGATCTCCAGCCAACAGACATTAGTTCCCCTGGAGAAATGGCTGCTCTGGAGGGTGGACTCTGTGGCATTATAGTGGCTGAGCTCCTTCCCTTCCCTAAACCCCACCCTCTTCAGTCTCCACCCCCAAAATCTCCAGAAATTTCCCAACCTAGAGCTGGCAAACCTATTTACTGGCAATTCATTCCTGTGAGGATGGCAACACAACCTAAAAGGTGTCTAAAATCGATGGTTTAACCTCTTCTGCAATAGGCTTATAAATGCAAGCTTGGATTCATATTTGTAGAATTCTGACTGTGGCGTGATAGATAGTCTGAATGAATCGTCTGGGAGAATGTGATCTTGTGTATGCAACCTGCAGCTCATATTTTGTTATTAGAGCTCAGTTAGGATGAAAGAATAGACAGCCGGGCAGTGGAAGCGGAAAAATTGCCAAGTAAACATAATAAAAGATAGTGGAAGAAAAGGAAAGTGATCTAACAGGTAATAGATTATAGTAAAGATCCTTGTTTCCAAATGCCCTGTGCCTGCTCTGAACTCTGTGCAAAGATGCTCACAAAATCCTCATCTCTATTTTCTCCCACCCTATCTTAGAAATATCTTGCAAAATTTCAGTACCAAACAAATGTACATCTTAAATGCCTCTGTTTAAAGGCAGTATTTTACTTATCCTTTATTTCTTTACAAGAGATTACTATACTGCAAAGCCTTTTTTCCTTACAAACTTCTTGTACTCTTTTTACTGGAACACAGTTTATTAAAAGAATTTATACATAGTCAAAAAATGAAGGGGATATGGAAAGGTTCTCCAGAAGTAAGTAAAAAGTGGGGGGGGGGGGGGAAGAGCAATGGAATTTTAAAAAATTCTTCACAAAATGTGCACTACATGGAAGTAGACTTTCAAAAACAAGAAAAGTCACACTACTATCTTTAGCATGGTAGCCATGGATGCAGGTCAGCGAATGGCACACAGAAAACATACGGAGAGGAACATGGTACTATAGTATCAGCCAATCAAAACTGTTTCTAGAAAAAACAGTTTTTCAAAGCACAGTGATTTTCCACTTGCAGTAACTCTGATATCTGATTCAAAAAGAAAGGATTAGATCCTACGTGACATTTCTGCTTGTGCTAGAGCTGTGGCACAGGCAGACAACATCACAAACAGCCCTCGCACTGAATCAACTTGACTGTATTGTCCCATCTTGCAATTCTGCTTATGCATGATATAGCACAAGGCATATTTCAGCACCTTACTATGTCCTGTCGCTAAGGCTGCACACATACTTTTGAGGGAGAATCATCTTCCTGTGGTGTTGCGCATGGCATGGTGTGAATTTCACCACTAGTGGGCAAAGGACTCCCCCACAGAATGACTCTCATCAAGCCTCTGAGTTCATCGAAGTTGGCCCTACGAAAATCTAACCTACGAGTCTGACTACAAACTACCTTGGCCCCCCACAGCAACTGGAATTCAAGGAGGACATCGTCACTTCCCCCTAAGGTCCCCACCACCTTCATCTCATCTACCAATTCTTCCCTGTTGGTTAATATCAAGTCTAGTATGGTCAAACCCCTTGTAGCTTCCTCCACCTTTTGAAAAAGGAAGTTATCGGCCAGGCAGGTCAGGAAATTGTGTGATTCATGATGCTTTGCTGAGCCTGTCTCACAGCACACATCAGGGAAGTTGAAGTCATCCATAATTACAAGTTTCGGATGTCTGGATACTCTACCAATCTGTTCAAAGAGGGCAGCATCCGTTTCTTCTCGCTGGTCAGGTGGTCTGTTTCTACCCATATGCTTTCAGTTTAAAGCTCTCCTGATGAAGTTCTCCAGGTTCATTCCAAACGTTTTCTTCCCTGCCCTTGAAAGATGATGCCCATCCTGTGCTAGAAGGCCTTCTCTAAGAAAACCTATCCCATGGTCCCAGAACCCAAAGCGCTCCTGCCGGCACCACCATCTCACCCAACGATTCACCTCAAGTATGGTTCGCTCCCTGCGCATTCCTCTTCCTATGACTGGGAGGATAGAAGAGAATACCACCTGAGCCCCCAATGTCTTCAACTGCCTTCCAAGAGCTTCATAATCCTCTTTAATTCTTGTGACAGTATTCGCAGCCGTGTCAGTTGTTCCCACATGAATCAGCACAAACGGGTACTTATCAGCAGGCTTGATGAGTTTCGGCAGTCAGTCGGTAATATCTTGAATTCTGGCCCCCAGCAAGCAACACATCTCTCGGGATAGGGGATCATGGCGTTCCATACCCCTGAGCAAAGAGTCCCCAACGACCACCACCTTCCGTTTTTTTCTACTTCCGTGTGGCCCCATGTCCTCTGCGCACCCTTTTGCAGGTCTTTGCTGTTCTCCTTCCACTCTCATCTCCGTCACCATCTCTAGCACTTCAAAACGATTCTTGAGCTCAAGTGGACCAGAGCGTCTTCTTCGTTGACATCGTACCATAGATCTGAAAGGAGGCTCAGAAGGGAGATCGACTCTTTCTTCTTCTCCTTGACTTTCCTCTTCTTGGCTGTGCAGAGCTCCCAGGCTCTTGTCAATAAAATCCTCTCCCTCCTTGATCTCCTGAAGGGTGGTGATCCTCTCCTCCAGGCTCTGAACCTTTTCTTCCAAAAGTCTGACCAGCTTACACTTCTGGCAAGTGATCTCAGTCTTCTCTTCTGGGAGGAAAACAAACATGGCACACTCCATGCAGGTGACTGTGAAGGGGCCTTCAGTAGACATGATTGCCTTCCAAATACATACCTAGAGTACCAGCAGTACCAGTATACCGGCAGAGTTTCAGGTCCCCCAGGCAGATCCCCAGGCTAAGAGCCACAGGCCAAGAGTCCTTCAGCTCGCACCAAAGGTTCGTGCTTCTGGCGAGGAGGAGCCTTTTATTTCAAAAGGTCACTTCCTGCCTAGCCCAGCAGGGCCCCAGGACAGTAGGGGGTGGGGCTTTTAACCAAGAGCAACAGCAACCAGCAGCAAACAACAGCAATTCACTCAGCCCCAGAACAGCCCCTTTACCAGAACCACTCTCTAGTAAGCTACACAGAACCCCACTCACCCTCAGCTTCTCACACAGTAGCTAGGAAAGGCAAAAGGCAGAAAGACAACAACCCCTTACCTTCTAGCAGCAGCTCTCCACCATATGCTCTTGCCTCCGCCCAGGTGTCATGGGGGACCTTATAAAAAGCTTTACTGAAATCTGGATAAACCACGTCAACAGAGTTCCCCTGATCCATTAAGCTGGTCACTCGATCAAAGAAGGAAATCAGGTTGGTCTGGCAAGATCTGTTAGGGAGAAAACCATGCTGACTTCCCCGGATCACTGAGCGGTCCTTCAGATGCTTACAGATTGATCCCTTTAAAATCTGTTCTAATATCTTCCCAGCAACAGAAGTCAGACTGACCGGCCTGTAGTTTCCCAGGTCATCCTTCCTCCCTTTCTTAAAGATTGGGATAACATTCGCTCTTCTCCAATCTTGTGGCACATCCCCAGTCCTCCAGGAGGCCTTGAAGATGATGGACAAGTTCTCTGGAAAGCAAGTTCTCTGGAAAGTTATTTCAGCACTCTTGGGTGCACCCCATCCGGCCCAGGGGATTTGTATTCATCCAGTGCAGCCAGACGCCTCTCCACTACCTCTCTGTCAATGTCAATTAGCCACTCAGGTGTCCTGCCACATTTTCTACTATCTCTAGTTCTTCAGGGAGAAAACAGAGGCAAAAAAGTCATTAAGCCTGTCTGCTTTTTCTCTGTCCTGCATCAGAGTTTCTCCATCTACTCCCAACAGCGGTCCAATTGCCTCTTTTACGTTGTGTTTGCTTCTCACATATCTGTCGAAGTTTTTCTTATTGTAGCGAGCCCTCCTGACCAGACCCAGCTTGTACTGAGCTTTGGCCTCTGTGATGGCTGATCTGCAGTACCTAGTAACCCTCATATACCCTTCTTTAGAGGTCTGCCCTTCTCTCCATTTCCTGAAATTTCCTTTTTCTCCCTTAGTAACCTGTTCAGTTCAGCAGGTTACTTTCCATACATACAATCCAATTGGTGCTATTTCATTCATGCATGTACCCCTCAAGGGCCTGATGGAAGCCCTAGTCCCTCCTTCACAAGAAACCTGTCATTGCTACAAGTCACTCTGTGGACAATTGTTTAAATAATGAGTCAGCAAACCAGTCAATCATTTATTTTATAAAAGACTTTAAAAAAAAATCTCAGTGTTTGGTCTTTGTCAAAAGTTTATGTTTCTGGCATTATTTCATGAATGTGAAATAATACCTATTGTGGAGGTATAAAAGCAGCAACAAGGCAAAAAGAAATGAAACTCTACCACCACAGCTACTGTTTGACCTGCTGTCCAGTCAGATGGAGTAAAGCAAAGAGATGTGAGAACTGGCACATGAGTGATCACAACTGTCCAAAATTGTGAAAATGAAATCCTGCCCTTAAGTCATGGCGACCCCTGGTGACTGTTCAATGAAAGTTCTCAGCATCCCTTGTTAATGCTACTCAATGATAAATATATGAGTTAGCTTCAAACCACATTTTAAAACCATATTTAAAAGAGGGCTTGAAACCTAGCTTGAATTTATCCATAGTTAGTGCTAACTTTGGTTCAGATGTGAATTTCATGTGAGGTAGAAGTGAAGAAGAGCCTGTAACATGTTCCAAACTACAGACATTAGGAATATTACATTTTCACTTGGCCAAGTTGAAAATATACTTGGCAAACTAAGCACCAGATGCTGTCTACAGCTCACTACAGTGATAAATTTGCCCTATGCCAATGCAGGCCTAACTTGAAAAAAAGACAGAAATAATTCTGCAAAGGGTGGGGGAGAAAGAAACTGATCTGTGTGGCAAGATGGCATACAACTGCTGGGTGGTAGCAGCTATAATAAGGAACAAATCTAAAACAGCCTGTTGACTAGGGGAGCTGTATTCTGTGCATGAGGGTTGATTCTTTCCCCATTCTTAAAAAGGCAAAGGTCAGAAAAAAACATTAAAATCAACATAAATTGCAAGGAACCAACTAAGGATGTTTGATTTGAGATATCCAGTTTAAAAACATAACCAAAAATACCTGTTTGGTATTATTTGGATATATCTAGCTATATCTCTTATTCAGGCATATTTGGATAAACTGGAATTTACATTCCCAAATTATCCTGATCTATTTGGGAAGCACAATTTAAAGATGCAGCAGCTTGTTTTTTTCCCTTTTGCAGGTTTCCCACACTACAGGAGGAGGGGGAAGGGAGGCAGTGTTACTCTGTGTGTGTGTGTGTGTGTGTGTGCGTGCGTGCGTGCGCGTGCGCGCGCGCTGCTTATTTGTCATATGCCATTGTCAAGTCTAACTGAATGTCTTGGTACTACCATCTTGCCAGTGCGGGTGCTGGAAATCTCTAGTTTGACATTGGTTCTGTTGGGCTTGCAAGTAGCCCAATCCCTCTGGGTCTCCCTCGAAGCGTGCCCTAATTTCCACAACCCCTGCTGGGGCATTGTCACATGAGGGACCCCTCCTTGTGTGGCCGGCGTCTCTATTAGTGGCCAAGCCAGGAGGGAGTGAGCCGGTGGCATGAGTTGTAACAGCCCTCCCCTCGGTATACCTCTGGGTGGCAGGATAACTAGCCCTCCTCATTCTGTTCTCGGGTTGGCTGACCCGTTGACTTTTGGGGTGCCCACTCCTGTGGGGTAGCCACTAGCCAGCTCAGATGGTCAGCCCCCTTCTTCGGGATGCCCCCCAGTCCCATACATGGGTTCGCCTGCATATTTTCTGGTCACCCCATCTCCATGAAGTCACCCTAATTCCAGGTTAATTGCTTTTTCTCTAGGTAACTTCCCTCCTGTAGACGCTTTAGGGATCATCTCAACTTGCATCAGTGCCACCGCATCTGCACTGAGCCCACACCATCCGGCGGGGTCTTTAGGGTAGGTTGTTTGGTCCTCTGGGTCATCAGGACTTCCCACATTCAAATAACTCACCATTGTACAAGTGGTTTCATTCACAGTTTCGGTCCCAGAAGAAAATAGGCACTTCTGCCAAAATGTCAGTCCCTGGCAGTTAGATTCCCCACAGTTAAAACACAGATGTTCCAGTTGAAGTAACTTTATTAGAGATCCATTAAGTACAAGGTGCACAGACAGTGGAATTGGCAGAAGTGACATATGTGGGGCTAGCAATGTTAGTTATAGGGAATCTTCCTGCCTTTAGGAAAGAAGACCGTTAATAGGAGTGGGTGGGTGAGACATAGTTTTAGAATAGACAGTGAAAAGGATGAACTTATCTTTGGTTCTCAAGAAGGATACATTTTGAGCCAGTTTCAGCTGGCAGTCAAGGACACTGGCTCAGTGGAGTGAGAAAGCAAAAGTAAACATTTGCAAGATAACCTACTGGCATTGCAGCAATAAAGAACTCCCCATACTCTCAGAGACTAGGGACCAGAGGCTACTATACATTCATGACAGATATGCAGGAGGCATATATGACACAGTGCCTCCAATCTTGAGCAGTTATTCACATTTTCCAGAGAGAAATGTGGTTTTTCAGCATGCCTTGTGAGCCACTGGGGATTAGCTATAATTTACTTAAAGAGCTCCTGTAACTAAGTGTTGCAGAAGGGATATCTTTTAAGAAAGATATCCCTGACATGTGACCTGAGGGCATGGCTGCCTGAAGCTTCCCTAGCACAGGAGAGGCAATGCAGCTTTAACTTTAATCACTCTGGAGAAAAGAGAGATTGTGAGTTAATCCATATGCACTTCGTCTGGCACCCTTACTGAAAGTTTTACTATGCAGATTTTAATTTGGGTGGTGGCTGGAAGTTTAGGGTTGCCTGGAGAAGTGGAAATTTCCATCAACTCCTGGCTGTGTTAGATCTAAAGGCAAGCAACTCTCAAGTCTTAATCTTCTGTTACTTTAAAAGAACTAATTAGCTCTACAATGCAATTACTCATTGAGTGTTGAGTGGATAAACTGCTTTCCTGGATGTTTCTTTCCTTCTTCTTCTTTCTTTACAATTGAGTGGTGGAGGTATAGTGCCGGCAGGAAGCATTTGAAGTGTATATGAGAAAAAAAGTTTTTCATGGACTAAAGGGGATCCAAAAGCTTTGTTCATCTCAGTAATTTGTGAACTGAAATTTGAAGAAAGTATATTTGCCTTATTTGCTGGACTGATTAAAACTTCCATACCAGAAACTAAGGCTGAATTTACGTCCTTGAAACTTCCTGAAATGTAAATAAATGAAAACCAAAGGAAAACAAACACCATCTGAAGGAAAAAAGAATTTGATACTTGGCATAACAGTTTAACTAAAGGTCTTACAGAGCCATCTAGTGGAGCAATGCCGTAAGGCATGAGAAAACGTTCAATTGAAATTTCCTCATCCAGATTTAATGCAAAAATTTCTTGACCAACTAAGTGACAAACTAGATTCTTTTGAGAAAAAAATGGGAGATAATTTTACAAAATTCAAAACAGACTTAATTGAGCAAATTAAAAATATTGAAGGTGTTGTCAAGAAAACCTCTGAGAAGGTAAAAGAGCTGAATAATCAAGAGCAGACTTTGGACTGTAAAACAGCAGTGCTGGATAAAGAGTTTGAGAAGCACCAAGACAACTTAGCTTTACTGGAATTAAGGGAGAAAGAATATTTGCTCTGCCTGAGAGGTGTGGAGAATACGTAAGATGAAGATATTTGATACAGGGTGGCAGATGCCTTGGCAGAATTTATGTAGTGGGACATCCCAAAAGTAGAGATGGAACTACATAAAGTATATAGAATTCCCACGAGATATGTGACACAGAATAAACTCCCAAAGGACATCATGGTGCATTTTGTCAGAAAGTCAATAAAAGATCAAATTTTATAACAACACTACAGGAAGAAACTGACCATACAGGAAGTTCCAGTCATTGTATTAAAGGATATACCACTCAGAATTCTTTTTAAAAAAATATTTTTATTAACTCCACTCAGAATTCTGAGGAAATGCAAGGACTATATATTTTTAATTGAAAAGCTGAAACAGAAGAAAATCCAATTTAGATGGGACAAGCTGGAAGGAGTGGTTTTTACCTTTAAACAACAGAGATTTAGGCTGAATTCGATTTCAAAGGCAAGAGAATTTATGGAAAGAGAAAAGAAAGACCTAGAAGAATCTCTGGAAGATTCAAAACAACTTGTACCGGATCAGAAAGAACAAGATGATATGGACTCTGACAATAACTAAAATTTCAAGCATGGATTACAAATGCATAACATGGAATATAAATGGAGCGAATGCTCCTCAAAAAAGATGGAAAATATTTCATTATCTGAAAAAGTTAAGAGTTGATATCATCTGCTTACAAGAAAGTCATTTCAGGAAAAAAGATATCAAATATTTGGATTACAAAATGTGGGGGGGGGGATTTGTCTCTGCAGGAAACAGAAAGAAAAAAAAGGTTGGTATTGTATTTAAAACCTGTATTGAAACCAGAACTTGTTATTTCTGATAACCAGGGTATCAGAATGCTATGCTACTCCAGATTTAATAGTCTGCCTCACTTCTCAGCAGCATGATGTGCTGGCCAAGGTCGAGCAGACAGATAAGAGAGTTTCCTTTCCCACAGACTCGGCTCCTTGCAGGTGTTGAGGCCTGGAGGGAAAGATAGACTAAATACTACAGTATTAAATATGGCTTCACTCAGGTTAAACAGGCTCTGACAGATTTGTGGGGGTTGAGCTTACATTGAATGGGATGAAATCTTGATGGTGGGAATTGATGCACCAAATGAGGAGAAGGGTAGGTTTTACAAATACCTTTGAGAAAAATTGGCTGATCTGCCCCTATGAAAGTTGTTGGTTGATGAGTGATTGGAATGGTGTTGTTTCTCCACATATAGATACTCTGATAAAAATATAAAAGATACTCAAGGTAAGTTACCAAAGGTTTGTTTTGACATGTTTGAGAATATGGGTCTGGTGGATGTTTGGAGACAAAAAAATGGTGACTCAAGAAAATCTACATTCTACTTGGAAAGACACAAATCTTTATCATGTATAGACATGGTCTGGGTGTCAAAAAATTTGGTGACCAAAATAACCAAAGTAGAGATATTACTGAAGTCTTTCTCAAACCATAACGCTGTAAGAGTAAATTATAGGACCAAATCTAATACATTCAGGTGGCAACTAAATGAATCTTAATTACATAAAGAGGCAATTGTTGAGGACTGTAAAAAAAGGCTGAATTTTTTGAATTAAATTTGAACAAGGGTACAGATTTGAGAATGGTTTGGGACACAAGCAAAGCATTTATAAGAGGTCATTTTATACATCATAATTCAAAATTAAAGAGAAAGGGGCAGAAAAAATGCAAGGTATTTTGCAAGAAATTAAGAAAAAGGAAGAAGTTTTAAGAACTATGCCAGGGGATGTGCAACAGGAGATAAAATATCTGCAACAACAGCTGTCAATGATAACAGCAACAGATTTAGAGAAAAAATTGAAATATGTCAAACAGAAAAACTTAAAATTAGCTAATAAACTGGGAAGATGGTTAGCTTATAAACTGAGAAAAGAGAGAAGAAATTGATTTTAAAATTGCAAGATGGGAATGCTATGTTAACAGATAATTGGGCCATCCAAAAGACTCTTTTTAAATTCTAATTTGTATAGAAGAGAGGAGATTTTCTTAAAGAAAATGAATATTTAATGAAACTGAATTTACCTAAAATCACAGAGGAACAACATCAAGTGATGAATGGCCCAATAATGATTCAAGAGGTAGTGGAAGCAATTAAGAAGATGAAAATAGGGAAGACACCAGCCCAAACGGACTGCCATGTTGGTATTATAAATGCTTTGAAGTTGAGATTTTGATACCTTTGCAAAATACAATGAATTCAATTTTATTGGAAGGCAAGATGCCAGAGACCTGGAAAGACACAAATATTATGCTGATCCCTAAAGAAGGCTAAGATTTGACATTAGCAAAAAACTATAGACCTATATCACTGCTGAATAATGATTATAGATTATTTACTTCGATCTTAGCAGAAAGACTGAAGTATGTTCTTAAAGACTTTATCCATGAGGATCAAAGCGGCTTTGTACCCAAAAGACAGTTGAAAGACAATGTCAGAACTGTGTTGGACATAGTGGAGCATCTGGATAAATATAATGAAAAACAAGCGTCTCTTATTTTTTTGGATGCTGAAAAGCCTTTTGACAATTTGAACTGGGTTTTCCTGTTTGAAGTCTTAGAAAAGATTAATTTTGGGGAGAATTTTATAAAATGGGTGAAATCGATTTATACTTCACAGAATGCCAAAATGATTGTAAATGGAGAATTAACTAAACCATGCAAGATTCAGAAAGGAACACGTCAAGGTTGTCCATTGTCAGTGCTCCTTTTTTTTTTTGGTGTTGGAGGTTTTGAACAGAGACATTAGACAGGATGAAAGGATCAAGGGTGTTAAAATTAAAAAGTTATATAAATTAAGAGCCTTCACAGACGACTTAGTTTTGTTTCTGGAGGACCCGTTAGATGGAATTGAAATACTGATGGAGAAATTGAGAGTTTGGTGCTCTGGCAGGTTTTAAAATAAATGATCAGAAAACAAAAATGTTGACAAAAAATATGGATATTAAATATCAGGAAGAATTTATTAAAATAACAGGTTTAAGGTTGAAAAAAAGGTTAAATATTTAGGTATTACACTTACGGGGATGAACTGTATGCTATTTCAAAAAAATTATGTTAAGACATGGAAAGAAATTGAAAAAGATATGTTAAGATGGGATGGAGTGCAGTTATCCTTGTTGGGAAGAATATCGGTTATTAAGATGAATGTTTTACCTAGAATGTTATTCCCCTTCCAGACATTACCTGTGTTAACTTCAGATGTACCATTTAAGCAGTGGCACAAGGATATTTCAACATTTATATGGCAAGGGAAAAAACTTAGGGTCAAATATAAAATTCTACAGGATGCAAAGGAAAGAGGCGGACTTGGTTTACCAGACTTGAAAGTGTGTTATGCCTCTGCATGCCTAACGTGGATAAAGGAATGGATGCTTTTGAGAAACAAGAGGACATTGGAAGGATATGACTTGAGATTTGGATGGCATGCCTATTTGTGGTATGACAAAGTAAAGGTCAATTCAGACTTCAAAAATCATTATATTAGGAGAGCTATTTTGAGAATTTGGAATAAATATAAATTGAGACTAACACAGAAGACACTGCTTTGTATTTCAACAGAAGAAGCGTTCTACAGAAGGGAGATAACTTTCAAACAGGGATGGTTGACTTATGGAGATTTAATAGAATTTTCACAAGATTGCAAATTGAAGACGAGGAGTTAGTAACTAAGGGTTATAAATGTCAATGGTTTGCATATGCTCAGCTTTTAGAAAGATTTAAATTAGATTTTTAAAAAACTATGGGGCTTTGAGCAGGAAAAGACCGTTTGAAAGAGCTTTGTTCAAATGATTAACATGTTGTTTCCAAAATGTTTAAGTTGTTACTGAAATTTGAAATGGAAGAAGAATCTGTGAAAGACTCTATGGTAAAATGGGCAAAAAAAATTGGGTATAATATAATGATGGATCAATGGGAAAATATGTGGGTAAAAGGGCTCAAATTTACATTGTTAGACTTTACAAAAAAAATTATAAAATGATGTATCGGTGGAATATGTCTCCTCCTGATAGATTAGCCAAAATGAGCAAAGGTATGTCAAATAAGTGTTGAAAATGTGAGAAACAAGAAAGAACATTTTATCATCTCCAGTGGACTTGCTGTAAAGCTGAAAAAAATTCCTATGGTCATACAAAAAATACTAAAGACTACCGTACAGTTTAAACCGCAAGTCTTTTTGTTGGGATTAATAGACAAACGAAAAATCAGCATGGGATTTTATTTCTATATATGATTACTGCAGCTAGACTTTTGTATGCACAGAAATGGAAAAATACAGAATTACTTTCAATAGAGGACTGGACTATGAAAATGACAGAGTTAGTGGAGATGGAGAAACTTACAGCTTTGATAAAACATTGTCTATCTTTTTGGCTAACTGGAAACCCTTTGTTGACTTTCTGCACAAAATGAGGAACAGTGACTTGATGATTTGTGGTTTTGATCATTAAGAAGATAATGGAGGAATATAAAGCAAGTAGAAGGGAGGCAGTAGTGGAAAAGAAAATTTTGGAGAGACTGTAATTTTGGTTGTTGTGGGTTTTCTGGGCTGTATTGCCGTGGTCTTGGCATTGTAGTTCCTGACGTTTCGCCAGCAACTACAATGCCAAGACCACGGCAATACAGCCCGGAAAACACACAACAACCATCGTTCTCCGGCCGTGAAAGCCTTCGACAATACATCGACTGTAATTTTGTTTTTAAAAAAAGATAAGTGTTGTAGAGAAGAATAGAAATGAAATACGTATTATTGTTCTTTTTCCTTTCTAAGTTCCAAGTTCTGTTACTGTCTACTTTTTCTTTATTCTTGTTTTCTGCCCTTTCTATGGGCTTTTATTTCTATTAATAAAATAAAAATAACTTCAAAAAAAGAAGAAAGATATCCCTACACGTGGCTTCATGATAACATGTGGGTGAGTAGTGCCAAGCCACCAAATTATGTCTTACAACAAAAGAGGAAACCCACCACAACCTACTAATTAGTCACATCATAATCTTTCTCATATATATTGTTTCAACCAGTAATCAAGATATTTGACAAAAACCATAGATTTACATATCCATTATGAGGTGCACATTAGTAAACCGTCAACAGAAACACATTTCCATACAATAATCAAGTGTCTCAGTGTAAAGTGCAAAGTGTCAGTAAATATATAAACCGAGATCAAATCTGTATATAAAATATCCAAGCATTAAATACAATCCATACAGAATATGTCTTTATTAATAACATTCATATAATAATCAACCTAGGTCGTACAGTCTTCAGACAAGTCCATAAATGTTTTAGGCGGCCTTATCCTGTTGATAATTTCCTGTTCTCTATTTTTCAGGAGAAAAAAGGGGAAACCATCCCGACGATTCTGCTCGCCAAGGAGCCAGCTTGCTCCCTCATTTCAAAGAAGTTTTGTCAAGAATGTGCCATGTAATTATATTCTCCCAAAAATATTTCTTAATGCTTTCTCATCAAGACCACCTTGGTCATCTTTATGTTGTAAGACATAATTTGGTGGCTGGCCCACAATTCTCCCCCATGCTATCATGAACTCACTCTTTCTTAAAATTATTTTTATGTAACAGAAGCTCTATAAGCAAGTTATTTATTTATTATGGGATCATTGTGGAACCAGCAGCCCTCAGAAATTCCTCACAACTTCCCAGTGTTCCCTTCCACATTCAATGCACGTTCCATTGATATGTACTACAGCAGACTCTGAACAAGAGTAGAAACACATATTTGATCCCCAAACACTGAGTGCAAATTATTTTTCACCTCATGTTATACGAAAAAGTACACATGAATAAATTACTATCTTGGAGTGCTATTTTGGCAATAATACACTTTCAGTAAGATGTTTGCTTGGATCCAAAACAGTCTTTATGTTGTATTAAGTTATATTTCAGAATTAATGAGCTTATGATTCATTTACACACTGTTCAGAATAAATACTTGGCAGATTTATATAAAGAACATTGTGCCAACCAAGCTTTTTGCGAACATTTTGAGGCACAGATAGAAGGTCACTGGGAAAAACTTCAGTTCAAAGATTAGAAACATAATTTAAGAAAGTAGTAGACAATTCTCAAGCAGGAACGCTCTTAGAGAAAAGGTACTACCCTCAGGATACTCTCCGATATCATACCACACTGTGTATGCTACAAACTGTATATTGGTGATTTGACTGCTTTCTTATCATGGAGTGGAGAGGAATTTTCTGTGCAGCAGTATACTTCCCCTCTTGCTTGGGGATATAACAGTTATTTTACTGCTGCCTCTATTGTGCTCCATCTGCCAAGAACATTCAAAGGTACATATGAGAGTAGGGTTGCCAAGTCCCCTTACCTTCCCAGTGGGAAGGGGGGGAACCAGTACTCACCTTTTTTTTTCTCCTCCGGGAAGTGACATCATTGTGCAAGCATGGGAGCACACTTGGCCTTACTTGAAACTTTAAGAAGAACTAGAAGTTGGTCAGTCTCCAAACCAGAATTCTTCCCTCTTTTTTGTTCACTTTTCAAGATCAGACAATATCAAAGTCACATTTTTTCTTTATCCTCTTCTCTCTTGTAATGTCTAATATGAGCAATACATGATGTGATGTCATTGCATTGCACTTCTTTCCTGCATATTTGCTTGTCAATTGAATGCGGCAAAGGTGGAAGATACAAAGAACAATGATGCCTCGCTGTGCCCTGTCTGCATTAGAAGTCACAAGAAAGAGACAAATAGCCATAGAGCAGAGACACCATTATTAAAACTTCTAAACTGGCCATAAAAATCTGAACATCACTGCAACAAAGAAGAAATGCACCAAAATGCTAGTTTGTCAGTTTACCCCTATGCCTTCTTGTATGCCCATTTCCAACCGGCAATCCAGTCTTTGAAACTTCCACTCATTTAAATAGTCTTGAAGATCCATTCCTCCTCAAAGACTTTTTAAGAATCAGCTAAATGACTCTTCTGTACTATAGGATTAACACCAGGCATGATTTTAACCTTTGCTAAAGTGCAAGTGCTGGAATAAGTGGTGATAAGGCATGTGCAGCTTGCATGTGGTTTATAAGACAAGATCGTATCAAGAACATTTACTCAGTGACAATCAGCGACCCATCATTCTACAACAGCAGGCATGAAGTGTGAATGGTGGCTGGCTGTCAGGTGTGGATTTCCCTTCTCTGGAGACTGGCCAAAGAACCTGCTTCAGTATCTTTTCAAAATTCTTTAACATCTTTGTTTGGTTTGGCTCTGGTGGTGTGCTTGATGCCAGTGCAAAGGAAGCTTTCTAATATATGTTCAGTTTAAGGTTTGATTCAGGTATTTTATATCCATTTCTTTTTAAAATTGTTTATAACCTCAAAACTTTTGAAGGGGGCATATAGGAAACTCACATAATGAAAAAAGCTACCCCATTAAAGGGCTAACATCTGCAACTACCTCAAACAAAAAAAATTACTTATGGTAAGAAAATGAAGATAGAAAATGGAAATTTGTTTAGTTCCCTGTGAACAGTGAAACAAAATCCTTACATAAAAGCTCTGTGCTAAGAAAAACTAAACTCCCTACCTGTAAATTGGGCTTAGACTGTTAGTCTCTCAGAAAAGAGCCAGTTTGGTGCAGTTGTTAAGAGCGCGGGACTCTAATCTGGAGAACCGGGTTTGATTCCCCGCTCCTCCACTTGAAGCCAGCTGGGTGACCTTGGGTCAGTCACAGCTCTCTCAGAGCTCTCTCAGCCCCACCCACCTCACAGGGTGTTTTGTTGTGGGGATAATAACAACATACTTTGTAAACCGCTCTGAGTGGGTGTTAAGTCATCCTGAAGGGTGGAATATAAATCGAATGTTGTTGTTGTAATGAAAAAAATTACCAAGCAGTTTTAAGCAGGGAGGTGCCCTGGCAAAGCTGCCACTCTGCACGGTCTTTTCCATTAAGGGACCATATGCATTAGGATGGCAACATCCTAATATATGTATATGTGAAAGAGATCCTGGTAGATCTCTTGTAGTATATGTGAAGAGATTTTGTAGTATATGTGGAAGAGATCTTGTAGAGACCTCTTGTAGAGATCTTGTAGTATATGTGAAAGGGATCTTGGGGTAAGAGCGAATTGTAAACTAAATATGAGCAGTCAGTGTGATGTGGTGACAAAAAAGACCAATTCAATCCTGGGTTGTATCAAAGGGGCCATAGCATCGAAATCGCAGGAGGTCATAGCCCCTCTCTATACTGCCTTGGTCAGGCCGCATCTGGAGTATTGTGTGCAGTTCTGGAGGCCTCACTTCAAAAAGGATGTGGACAAAATCGAGAGGGTGCAGAGGAGAGCGACGAGGATGATCAGGGGTCTGGAGACTGAGCCCTACGAGGAAAGGCTGAGGGCCTTGGGAATGTTTAGTTTGGAGGAGATTGAGGGGGGACATGATTGCTCTCTTTAAATTTTTGAAACGCTGTCATTTGGAGGAGGGCAGGGAGCTGGCAGCAGAGGGTAGGACCCGAAACAAGGTGTTAAATTACATGCACAAAGGTACCGGCTGGATATTAGGAAGAACTTTTTCACGGTCAGAGTAGTTCAAAAGTGGAATCAGCTGCCTAGGGAGGTGGTGAGCTCCCCTTCACTGACAATTTTCAAGAAGAGGCTGGACAAATATTTGTCAGAGATGCTTTAGGCTGATCCTGCACTGGGCAGGGGGTTGGACTAGATGGTCTGTATGGCCCCTTCCAACTCTATGATTCTATGATTCTATGAACATGCAATTGTTCTGAACATTGTAATGAAAGGGCAAATCGTTCACATATGCTGGTGCTACAATATGTACAAAGAATGTCTGGATTTAACCTCTGTGAACGAAAAACCACTTCAGTAGGTTGGTATGATACAGCAAATATTGTATGTATTACTAATGAAAGAGTACTTTTAAACTTGAAGAAATCTGCTTTACAATCTGGAAAAGTGAGCATGTTTGGAACTTAGTTGCCAACATGTTATGGAAGTAAGAAACAGGCCAAATTAGCTACATACAACATTTATGTTCTTTCTTTGGAGAACAGATTATCCCAGCATTCACAAAGATATAAACTGATATATATGTACAAAGATGTACAAAGAAAACTGAACAACACTATGTACACAGTGTTCTCAGAAAATAGGAATCCCAGTATTAACGTATCATTTTTTTTAATTGTTCAGAGTCTCAGAAGGCAGTGGGAAATGTTACCAAGTAAATGCTAATGCTTTACCAGTTCTCATGTTTAAGAGTTAAAAACATCTAGCAAAATAATGCAAAAAAAGAAACTCAGTTCCAGAGAAGAAGCAACACTTGCAAAGTACTTACAAAGGATCCAGGGTGTAACTATGACCACCTCATATGTATGTCAATGTGGTGCAGTGGTTAGAGTGCTGGATTAGGAACTGGGAGACCTAGGTTCAAACCCACGCTCTGCCGTGGAAGCTTGCTGAGTGACCGTGGGCCAGTCATATACTCTCCGCCTAACCTACATCACAGGATTATTGTGAAGAAATTGAGAATTATGTAAACTGTATTGGGTAGGGTATAAATAATGTAAATAAACTAATTAAAATGTACCATCACAGCAACACAGAGATGATTTCAAAATTATCTGGCAAAAGCAGAACTCTGCAGAGCAGGCTATAAACTCCCTAAGAATCCATACTAAGAGTTCAAAAACAAGCAGAAATACTAACAGAAGTTTGCAAGGATCACAGCTGCTTCCACATGATGACTCTCCATGCAGTCTCATTGCTGCCTGTGAAAACAGAGGAGCTGCCAGTGGCCACAAAGCCTCCAAACAGCAGTTTTGCTGCACTTTCCCTGCAGCAGCCATTTCCGACAGGGGGTTGTTTTTAAAAACAGGCAGATGATATATCACTGTAACAAAAACAACATGCTTATACATTGCTCTTCTAGAAAAATTAGGGCCCATCTCAGAGTGGTGAACAAAGTTTGGGAGCTGGGGCTGAAAAAGTGGCTCACCGAAGTCCATCTACTGACCTCATGGCAGTAATGGGATTCAAACCAGCAGAATGCTGATTCACAACCCAGCCACTTCATCACTATGCTACAGCAGCTCTGTTAGCATTGTAACTACCTACTGCTACTATCTACTAACTTCCAAATTCCAAGCTTTCGCTATTTTTAAAAAGGAAGCCTGTAAGCCTTTTGACTGCAGAAATATAAGAGGAAAAGTATCTCTCTGCAATGAAAAGGGCTAGATACTTAGACTGCAATCCTGTCATGAACATAAAATCCCTTGAATAAAATGGGACAAACTTCTGACTAGATCTGATGAGGACTGCTCTCTTTTTTTAAAAAGAAAGCTGGGGATTTAGAGGAACTGGTAGATTATCAATAGAGCATTATAACTCTACTAGCAACAGAGCTCATTGTCTGAAAAAATACAGCAGCCATGGAGCCCTGCCCCCAGTGCAGGCACTCTGCTGCCTCTGCAGCCACTACGGGGCCTTGGGAGGGCTACACCGGCACAGCCCTTCAAGGCAGCACATCAGGCTACAGTGCCAAGCTGCACTGCTGCATCTTTTTGCTGCTCCTGCAGCCAGTCAGAGGCCTGGTACAGGCAGCAGGGGATCCTGGAGTGGCCACCCCAAGGCCCTGCAGCGTCTGCAATGGCACGCTGGGCCGCGCTGTCAACAAACCATTTATCCTGGTGCAGGCATACCCGAAGGGCCAACAGTGAGCCTGCGCCAGGATAAAAAATGGGTTGTTGGCAATACAGCTTTGGTTTTATATAGTAGGATAGTAATCTAGCAATTACTAGGCAGCTGTGCAGCAATAACATTAGTTCTTCTTGCATTAGAGATGAGATTTAAAGAATTAGAAACTACTATAGGCAAACTTTTTTCTATTATTGGAGGAGGTGGGCATTGTCACCTTCTCCTCGCCTGATCCAGGCTGGGTGAAGGGGGGGAGGCACTGCCACCTACTCAACTCCTGATCCCTGCCAGGTGAAGTTGGGGGTGGGCCTTACCTCCTGCTCTGTGCCTAATCCAAGCTGGGTGAAGGGTGATGGGCATTCCCACATGCTCTGCTCCTGATCCCAGCCAGGTGATGGCAGGGGGCGGGTACTGCCACCTACTCCACTCCTGATCCCAGCTCGGGATCCCAGCTGGGTAAATGCAGGGAGAGGGTATTGCCACCTGCTCCGCTTCTGATCCCAGCTGGGTGAAGGCGAAGCGCAGGCATTGCCACCTGCTCTGCTCCTGATCCCAAAGGAAAAACAGATGGCTACTCCCCTCCAGTCACAGGTACAAGAAAGGACCAAGTCCACGGGAAGTAAAATGCAATACTCAACAGTAAATTTACAAAAGGTATATTCAAAGTGCAAGTGCTATAAATAGTGAAAATTCATACACATTGTGAATTCATATCCATACATTCATTCCATAGTCATCACAAATTTGTAAGGGAAGATACATCCATATACATTGAACAGTAGGGCTATAACTCCATAGGTCTTTTCATGAATTCTTATACAAGGTATTGTGCAAAGACTAACAGTCCTGAGTCCTTCCAGATCAATGAGGAGCGACACAGTTGGAAATGAAAAGCAAAGTTCCAAACCACGCCCAATCTGGGGCCGGCTTCATGCTGCAGATTTCGTGATTCCTTCATCAGGAGCGTGCAGTTCACTAAAATACAAAGTTCAAAACTGCTTTCATATCCAGAATAATTGTTCTTGTGCCATGGATTATAACAAAATTAAATGAAAATATACCTCCATCAGGTCAGGACAGAGCACAATCCAACGTCATTTCATCACCAACACTCTTGAAAGCCCATAACACGGTGGCTGTGCTTGTTCTCTTGCGCAGCCAAACCATTCAACAATTACCCATTACATACTATCCTGGCTGACACCACACAACCCCTTAAAGGGACCCTGCTCTCTCATCCAGATTCTCAACACAGTCACTTTTACTGAGGGCTCAGCAGTCCCCTTAACTCTATCTCTAAAGCTAATTTCAAAGGAAACACCCGAGGGAGAGGTCATGATTAAGTCCACCTGGATGGACAGTGTCCAGCTTGTGGATTCAATAAGCCTCTCTACGGAGCAGTAATGTTTGAGTGTTGGCATGATTCTGTCTGTGTAAAACTTCCAGTACGATCACCCTAATGGCATTCCTTAATAGGTCTTATTGTACATCCTACATACAGGAGTGAACAGTGACACTCAATAGCGTAAATCACTGCAGCACTCTGACAGGTGGCAAAGTGGGTAAAGCGCAAACTCTGTCCTCTCAATACTATTTCTCTACCCTCCCAAAGGACACAGCACATCTGACAGTGGCCGCATCTGTAATTACCCTGCGGCAGTTCTAACATAGAGTCTCTGTTCACACCCTGCAATACTCTCAACCAATCTCCAATGTTTGTGCACGATCTTCTTGATGCTACTAGACAACGGGGTGTAATCAACTGCCCAACAGATTCTATTTCCGGGGTCTGATGTTCTGGTCATGAAAAGAGACTCCCTACTCACAGAAGCAGCCTTCATCCATGCTGATTTGACCACTTCCTGTGGGTAATTCCTCTTAATAAAATCATCACACAGTATTTTGCTGTCCCTGTCATAATCCAAAGGAGAAGAGGAGTTACGTTTAATGCGTAACAACTGCCCGTACGGTATATTTTCCCGCAAATGGCGGGGGTGAAAGGAACCGAACTCCAGGTAAGAGTTTTGATCCGTCTTTTTTCTATAAGTTCTGACCTTTATTAAGTTGTCACTATTCCTATATCCAGAGGAGTTAGCCGTGTTAGTCTGTAGTAGCAAAACCAGAAAGAGTCCATAGCACCTTTAAGACTAACCAATTTTATTGTAGCATAAGCTTTCGAGAATCAAGTTCTCTTCGTCAGATGCATGATACAAACTGGTCAAATACAGAAGAGGAGGGTGGAGAGGTCCCCTTCTCTCCCCTCTCCACCCTCCTCTTCTGTATTTGACCAGTTTGTATCATGCATCTGACGAAGAGAACTTGATTCTCGAAAGCTTATGCTACAATAAAATTGGTTAGTCTTAAAGGTGCTACTGGACTCTTTCTGATTTTACTATTCCTATATGTAATAATATCCAGAAATGCAATTTCCTGGATGTTATATTGCCACGTGAATCTGACATGGTCGTCTCTCTGGTTCACCCACTGGCAAAAGTCCTCTAGCTGTTCAGGATTCTTGTAAAGGAAATAAAGATCATCAATGTCTCAACTCTGTGGTCAGCAACAGGGGGCATGAAATTTGATCCCTGTTTCAATCGTTTATGAATGAGTGGGAACAACACTCATTCATTGTTTGTGAATGAGTGGGGGGAACAACAACAACAACAACAACAACAACAACAACAACAACATATTCTGCACCCCTTGAATCCTTTTAGGGTCAATATTATCAGATATTTTCGATATATTGATGATCTCTATTTCCTTTACAAGAATCCTGAGCAGCTAGAGGACTTTTGCCAGTGGCTGAACCGGAGAGACGACCACGTCAGATTCACATGGCAATATAACATCCAGGAAATTGCATTCCTGGATATTATTACATATAGGAATAGTGACAACTTAATAAAGGTCAGAACTTATAGAAAAAAAGACGGATCGAAACTCTTACCTGGAGTTCGGTTCCTTTCACCCCCGCCATTTGCGGGAAAATATACCGTACGGGCAGCTGTTACGCATTAAACGTAATTCCTCTTCAAGAAGGAATCAAGGCATCAAGGCATCAAGAAGATCGTGCACAAACATTGGAGTTTGGTCGAGAGTACTGCAGGATATGAACTGAGACCAAGGGTAGGCTTCCGAAGAACTAGAAGCTTGAAGGATGACCTGACCCGTGCGGATATACGGTACAGAGACTCTATGTTAGAACTGCCGCAGGGTAATTACAGATGTGGCCACTGTCAGATGTGCTGTGTCCTTTGGGAGGATAGAGAAATAGTATTGAGAGGACAGAGTTTGCGCTTTACCCACTTTGCCACCTGTCAGAGTGCTGCAGTGATTTATGCTATTGAGTGCCCCTGTCTACTCCTGTATATAAGATGTACAATAAGACCTATTAAGGTGTGTTCAGGATGCGCCCCTAACACAACATTTTAAGGATAAAGCACATAAGGAGAATGCTATTAGGGTGATCGTATTGGAAGTTTTACATAGACAGAAACATGCCAACACTCAAACATTACTGCTCCGTAGAGAGGCTTATTGGATCCACAAGCTGGACACTGTCCATCCAGGTGGACTTAATCATGACCTCTCCCTCGGGTGTTTCCTTTGAAATTAGCTTTAGAGATAGAGTTAAGGGGACTGCTGAGCCCTCAGTAAAAGTGACTGTGTTGAGAATCTGGATGAGTGAGCAGGGAGGTATGGAGGTATATTTTTATTTTCTTATAATCCATGGCACAAGAATAATTATTCTGGATATGAAAGCAGTTTTGAACTTTGTATTTTAGTGAACTGCACGCTCCTGACGAAGAAATCACGAAATCTGCAGTGTGAAGCCGGCCCCAGATTGGGCGTGGTTTGGAACTTTGTCTTTCATTTCCAACTGTGTCGCTCCTAATTGATCTGGAAGGACTTGGGACTGTTTGTCTTTGTACAATACCTCATATAAGAATTCATGAAAAGACCTATGGAGTTATAGCCCTACTGTTCAATGTGTATGTTTGTATTTTCCCTTGTAAATCTGTGATGACTATGGAATGAATGTTTGGGCATGAATTCACAATGTGTATGAATTTTCACTATTTATAGCACTTGCACTTTGAATATACCTTTTATAAATTTACTGTTGAGTATTGCATTTTACTTCCCGTGGACTTGGTCCTTTGTTGTACCTGCTCCTGATCCCAGCTGAGTGAAGGCAGGGGATGGGCATTTCCACCTGCTTTCCTCGTGATCCCAGCAGGGTGAAGGCATGGTGCAGGCATTGTCACCTGCTCCTGATCCCAGCTGGGTGAAGGCAGGCGGCAGGCATTGCCACTTGCTCCGCTCCTGATCCCAGCTGGATGAAGGTGGGGGATGGGCATTGCCCCCTCTCTGTTCCTGATTCCAGCTGGGTGAAGATGGGGAGCAGGCATTACCACCTGCTTTGCTCCTGATCCCAGCTGGGTGATGGTAGGGGGCAGGCATTGCCACCTGCTCCGCTCCTGATCCCAGCTGGGTGAAGGCAGGGGCGGGCATTTCCACCTGTTCCATTTCTGATCCCAGCTGAGTAAAGGTGGGAGGCAGCCATTGCCTTCTTCTCCGCACCTGATGCCAGCTTGGGCTTCCTGCCACAGAGCGCTCTCTGGAGGTCTAGCTGCCTCATCTGGGCTTCCTTCCACAGCAGCGCCCTCTGCTGGCGCACCAGGGTAGGAAGTGAGTTGTCTTGAATACGCTTAACCTTTTATATAGTAAGTAGGATGATGATTTTCAAAGAGTTCAAGTTCCTACAAAACAGAATGAAAGCACAAGAGTAATTTTAATAGTAAACCTGACAAATGAATCTAGAACATTCAAAGATCTTTAATAACCATATCATAAATGGCAACTCTCCACCTGCACGTCTCTTACTGTGACAACCCTCTGAGAGCACTTAACTCCATGAGACAAGCCAAAATAGTCACAGAGCTAATTCAAGGTGGTGATGTTTTAATTAACTATGTACAGTAAAAGAAGTTACAGCGATCACTGATAAATTTATGCAGAAATTATTACTATTGTTTTAACCTTGATCCAGCATCTTTTAAACTTTTAAAAACAACAGAGCTACAAAAACAAAATAAATGTATTGACTACCACTCCCTGCACACTACTTAGAAAAATAATTCTTATCTGGGAATAAATTTTAGAGACAACCTCCATATGTCAAAGGAGGAGTATAAAGGACAAATTGGATTGCATTTTTGAAAGGCCCATTTGACCATACATAAACTATACATCAGGGACCAGAGTCCTGAAACTCACTCCTTTGGGGGAGTTACCAGCTAACTGACAGCTCAGAACAGAGCTTGATAATGTGGAAAATATATTGTCTACTTGAATGCTATTCATTCTTACCAGACCCTTCAACCTTTCAACATTTACCTCCCAGGCAGCAGCATGGGACCCACTGATCATGTGACAGGAAGAGGAAATGGCAATATCATGACCTCACCAGGGTCAAGGGCAGGGCTAGGGGCAGCAGACCAAAAAGCTAGGGACAGAAATACGGTTGCCAACCTCCAGATGGTGGCTGGAGATCTCCCAGAATAACAACTGATCTCCAGGCTACAGAGATCAGTTCACATGGAAAGAATGGTTTGCTTTGAAGGATGGACTCAATGGAATTATGCCCCACTAAGATCCCTCCCTAAGCCCCACCCTCCCCAGGCTCCACCCCCAAAATTTCTAGTAATTTTGCAAATGGGAGCTGGCAACCCTAGATAGGAAGCACACTGTGAGGAGGAATTTAACAAGGAATAAGCTACCACCAGCAGGTTCAGAGCCCTCCTTAGCCTTTTCTCTCTTTGCCTGCCCCCTGCCCCCAACTATCCAATTCTCCCTGACTGTCTTTTATGGTGCAAAGCACTCCCTACCTGAAAAAGATCAGCTTTCTGAGAGAGAGCAAGCGACCTCAGAACTGAAAGCATGTGAACAGAGCAGTGAAGGAATGACTTATGGAAAGGAAGACAGGCAAGGAAGAGCTTTTGAGTGGATAGCAGTTTTTGAAACTGCCTGGGCAGAACACACATTCCTTCCACAGCTGAGTTACTTCACCACACAATCCAGCTGCTCGAGGCAGGAGGTATAGTGCCCTTGCTCCTATGCAAGCATGTTAGCAGCAGGCCCTCCTGAAGGTCCCAATCCAGGCGTAAACGACCACTGCTGTAACTGAAAGATATCTGCCAATGCCTGAAATAGCAAAAGGCAGGCATTTAGGTTGAAAAATGTATGTTTTGCCCCAGTTTGGTGTAGGGGTTAAGAGTGGCAGGACTCTAATTTGGAGTACCAGGTTTGATTCCCCACTTCTCCTCTTGAAGCCAGCTGGGTGACCTTGGGTCAGTCGTAGCTCTCTCAGAGCTCTCTTAGCCCCACCCACTTCACAGGGTGATTGTTGTGGGGATAATAACATACTTTGTAAACCACTTTTAGTGGGAATGAAGCACTTCTGAAGGATGGTATATAAATCAAATGTTGTTATTGTTGTAATTTACATCAATCCTTGTACCTTTTTCTTAGTCACGTGAGAAATTAGATAAACTACAAGTGATGTCTACAATTCTTATGCAATGTCGTGTCAGTCCCTTTGAGGGAGTTACCAGTCAAAGGAGAGTATAAAACACTACCAGTTACCATGAGGAACAGGTGATCTAATCTATGTCATATGCTACAATGTACATACATCTTTGATGCTTAATTGGAAACACACTTTTTAAAAGTTGTGTACTTTAATTTTTTTTATGTAGAGACATATGTAACAGCAACTTAACTTAACAGAAGTCTTTTCTTATAAGGCTATCATTCATCATTTACATTCATCGAGATTTATTACAAAAAGCTAAGAAAATAGCTTCCCACACCAAATTCAGGAACAATACATAGAACAACAGTGATGCATGACAGACTCAAGCTCCAATGTACATACTTTAACAAAATAAGTGGTTTCCAACTATCTCTTCCATTGAGAATTATTCATGCCTCTTTCCTTTTCTACCAGTACAGACCAACACTCTACCAGTGTGACCAACACTCTCCATCTCATACTCAGGTGCCAGTTTACTCAAAACCCAGGTCTTAAAGATACAACTCTGTTATAAAAGAGGATGTACATATTAAGTGCCTAGATCAAATTTTCAAAAACTATCATTTCAGGCATTTCAGGACTACAGGTATTAGGGATCCATAGATAAACCCATCTACTTAATCAGGATACAGGCTAGTTATGCTTACAATGCACACATGCATTCAGGACCGAATTGAGGGGGGGCAGGGGGGTAGCCTGCCCCCGGCACCACCAAAGCTGGGCGCTGGGCGCGGCTGCCAGCCGCCCGGGAGCACGCCGCGGCTTGCCGTGCGGGAGGCTGAGCACAGGGTTGGGAGGCCCTCGCCAGCCCCACTGATGGGGCGGCTGGCTTGCCGTGTGCGCAGGACCTCCCAGCCCTGCGCTCAGCCACCTGCACGGCAAGCCAGCTGCCCCAGCGCACGCCCTCACCACCACTGCCACCACTACAGCCAGCTCTGCGGTACACTGTGCGCTGGGGCAGGCGGGTTGTCGCGCAGGCGGCACAGGGCAGCAGGGCACGCAAACTGCGCGGAGGGCCTCCTAGCACTGCATTCAGCCAGCCACGCAAAAAGCTGCGCCCCCCCCCAGTGCACAATGCACCACGGAGCTGGTGGCGGCGGTGAGGGCATGCGCTGGGGCAGCTGGCTTGCCACGTGGGTGGCTGAGCGCAGGGCTGGGAGGTCCTGCATGCAGGGAAAGCCAGCTGGCTGCCCCAGCGCACACCCGCACCACCACTGCCAGCTCCATGGCTCACCGGGTGCTGGGGTGGCCGGCTTGCCGTGTGGGCAGGCAGGCAGGCTTCCTGTCCTGTGTGATGACGTCACGAAAGTGACATCATCATGCAGCGCCGGGAGCACACACATAGAGACCCGGGCAAGGGTTGCACCAGGTGCCTGCACCCCTAGATCTGGCTCTGCGTGCATTCAAGGTCTCCATTCAACAACTGTCTATCTTTATAGTTTAACCACTGTCTATGTTTGTTCCAATACAAAGAACTTTTATTAGTTTCTATTTGTTTATAAGTCTAGGCCCTACAGCCTGAGGCCAGTTTTCCAATTATATATCAGAGATACGTTGATTTTATTAAGAACCTCCCACCTATTCCCAAAAGGCTATTGCAAAGCTCTCATGTTCTCTGGTTGTTGGGGGGGTCATAATTTGCTGGGGAAGTAGGAAGACAAACTCCTCATCTTATTTATCAAGAATTCTTTTTCATATAATAGCATGAGCAGATATGTATGTACACATAGTCTATCTCTGTAATGAATGGGAAGTATAAAGATACAGCTCTACCATCACAACTATTATTAAGACATGATTTATTAGCTGTCTTCTCACCGAAAGTCGAAACAGTTGGGCTCCACAAATGATCTTTTGCTGAGTAGGAAAAACTTCCATTGCAAACCTTCAACTGCAGGTATTTCTTTCAGTTATTCCTTGCAGACAAGAACACAAAAGTACAAGCAAAACCAAACAAAACACAGCAGGATGTTCATACACTACTACTACCATTTCTCTTTATGATTAAGCATGACTTTCTAGCACTCTTGCAAATCACTCTCCTTCGGACCACCGAGAGAATTATTTTCTGCCAAAGCGGGGGGGGGGGGAATTCCGCTGATTCTTACAATGGGAACAAATTCCAATAGGGCAGCTGTGTTACTGTGTTGCAGCAACCCACAAAAACTCTTGTTACTTCTAGCACTTCAGAGATTAGCAGGAGCATACACATTGACAGGTCAACAGCATCATTTGCAGCCATTGGGAATGGTCGCTGCGCTTATCATGTACACTTTCGTACTGCAGTGTCTCGGATTGCATCTCATGGCCTTTTAAATACCCTCTTCACCTCTCTCCCCTACCGACTGAGGCCTCACTTCATGCATCTAATGAACTGGCCTCCAGCCCAAGAAAGCTTCTGCTTTAATAAATCTGTCAGTCTCTCCCAAGAATGGTGCGAGTCCTCCTTACGGTAAGAAGACACTCAGCATCTCCAAGAAGCCAATGCCTTCAGGAGAACGTCTGTTATGCAGATCCAGGGAAAAACCCAGCTCCTAAATTCAACCCCACCCCCTCAAAGGCTGACGATTCACTTCACAGCCATTATCATTATCCCAAGTGACTGAAAAGAGCTCTCTGGTGCCCAGTGTGGGTTCTCAGTACTGACTGGTCCCTGCCTTGGCTACTACTACCACCCTTGAGAATTTGTCACTGTTGATGCTTTCCAGGGAAGACTCTTTACTGGAGCCGTATCATAATGTTAAACCACACTTCCTCCTCTTTTCTTCCTTCGCTGTTCAGCCACCAGCTCTCCTAGCAAAAGAGAAAAAAGATGCTGGGAGGAGTACCCCCTCTTCCCATCCAGGGCTTGGTTTCTAAAAACACCAATTTGGTGCCAAGATCAAGGCTGTCATCTGCCCTGGAATTTGTACACCTCGATTCCGTGCATGCCCACCTCCCCAAGTGAATCCTCCTGAACTTGATGGGACGCACTCTCCGGTAAAGTGGGCACCAGATTGCAACTTGACAGCCAGCATCCTGGGCGCGTTTACCGGCAGCAACGGGCGCTTCCACGCCGGATATCGGGCTGCGGGCGCCTTCTCAACACAGGGACGCAGCGAGAGAGCTGCAGGAGGAAGACAGAGGCTATACTCTGCAGGTGCGCAGAGACAAGGAGCTTTGCTAGCGCTTCGCCTACTCCAGGACAGCCCTGGCGCACCAGGGGAGGGGAGACCCGGCTCAAAGCCCTGAGCACCTCGGCGGCCTGGTCCCCGCAGCGTGCCAGGCCGTCCCCGCCGAAGTTTCTGGCGCAGCACTTGGCGAGGGCTCTCGCGCGCCGAACGCGCATCAGAATGCGGCGCGGCGCCCTCGCCGCAGGGCCGCGGCAAGCGGGCGGCAAGTTGGTGGGCGGCGCGGTGGCCCGGGCTGGCCCTTACCTTGCTTGACGCACTTGAGGCGGATGGGGTCCTTGCAGTGCTTGATCACGGCCAGCACATCCCGGATGGTCAGCCCGGCCACGGGGGTCTCGTTCACCTCCAGCAGCAGCTCCTCGGGCACCAGCTTGCCGCCGCCCTCGCAGACCACCTGCCCGGCCTTGACCTCCCCCAGGTAGGGGAACTGCCCGTTCTCGGCGCCCCCCTTGAGCTCGAAGCCCAGCTGGCCCTCGGCGTTGCGGGCTACGGCGCACTCATGGACCCGGCTCGTCCAGTGGCTTTTCTTCTTCAAGCCCTTGGACATTGCCGTGAGGCGGGCGGGCGGGCTGCCTCCGGGCGTCCTTGGGGCTGCCTCGGCGGCCGAAGGGAGCGGGAGCGAGAGGGGCGGCTCTGCTTCCCGGTCGTCTGAACAGGAGGGGGGCGAGGGCTGAGGGGAGGAAGGGCGGGAGGGCGCCCGTTTCCCTCGCGGCTCCTCTAGCTGCCTGAGCGGTGGGAGCCGCTGGCCATGGCAGCTGCGGCAGCCGCCAGGATGCTGGGCGTGTGTGTGTGCCTGTGCCTGTGTGTGTGTGTGTGTATATACGAGTTGTACAGTAACGGGAGGGAGGAGGAAAGGAGGGCGGGCGGGCGGGCGGTGGAAGCCGGAGTCGGAGGCGGGAGCGCGCCGGAGAGGTGGAGAACTGGGCCGGCTGGCTGGCTCGCACACTCGCTCTCCTCCGCGCCTGACCCGGTAGTGAAGAGCGAGAGAGGTTGGAAACAGCGGCGGCGGGAAGGGAAGGCGGAGAGCGAGCCGCGGTGGGTGGGGAGGGGAGAGGCGCCAGCGCGCCCCGCCGGCCACCTCGCGCGCCGCCTGGTTTCCCCTCAGGTTGGCCCGCCCGGGGGGCTGCGGGGGGGGGGAGAAGGGGCAGCCACGCGCCCGCGCCCCTCCTCGTTAACGCGGCGCAAGGGGGGGGCGCGGAGAAGGCTTCCAGGCAGCGCAGCGGAGCAGGGGCAGGCAGAGAGGGTGCTGGGGGGCGCCTTGGGGCGAAGGGGCAGGATCTCGGTCGGGGTCAAAGGCTCGCCCTGTCGTATCGCAGCCCAAACCACACGGGGATGCGTTTTTAGGCGCCTTCGCACGTGCGCCTTGGAACGCTTGGCGGCTTTTTAAAATCCCGCGGTTGGCGTGCGGGTCTGGAAGACACAAGAGCAGGGTTAAAGAGGCACAGACCCGGGTTCTGAACTTTGGACGAGGCAGCAGTTAAGCCTTCCTGGGCGTTACGGTCGGCCATGGATATCTCCTCTTGCATTCGTTAAATGCACGTTCACAAGTGAAGATTTTTCCCCGGGTTAAACGCCATCAGGGAGCTCCTCCGCGGAGAAGGATGCTCTTGCTCTTTCAGTGACTTCTAATTAACTTGTGTGCAGCTGAAGCCAGTCAAAATTATATATTCCTATTTTGTCTTGTCTGTGGTTTTCAATTCATGTCATCCGCTTGATCTTTTCCCGGTGTTTTCTGCTTGTCTTCGCCCTCCTCTAAAGCCCCGGATTTGCAAACAAATTCACACAAGCAGACTCTTCACATCACCCATCCCACCTGTCTATAATATCCTGCAGAGCCTTTGTTCCCTATTTATCTTCATCATTATCCCCCCCCCCACAACACACCAGTCATTTTTACAGCTTGCTGACAGTGTAATCACTACACAGTCCATAATCTGAAATTTGACTGGTAATTCAAAAATGACATTGTAGATTGTCACAGCAGAGTTTTCAAAACTCCATTGGAATTTCACCCTGCTACATACCTTTCATTTATGTGTCCTCCACATTCATTTGCAGTAAGAAGGATTCCCCCCTCAATCCACAATGGGAAACATGTTCTCTTTGCATCTACTCCTCCCTCCCCTCTCCTCCTCTATATCTGACCAGTTTCTTCTTGCCCTCCATGCATCTGATGAAGAGAACTGTGATTCTCGAAAACTTATGCTACAATAAAATTGGTTAGTCTTAAAGGTGCTACTGGACTCTTTGATTCTGCTACTACAGACTAACACGGCTAACTTCTCTGCATCTGTGTTCTCTTTTGTAGGTGCAACAGTCCTGTGGGGGGGGGGGAAGGATGAGGCTCTCTGCCATGATTGGTGGTGGTGCTCCATGCTGTAAACAGGAAATTTACTTTCCTGTAATGGCTAGGGCACACAAGGCCATAGAATGTCATATGCAGCGGCATGCAGAAGAAAATTTCTAGCTTGTTTGTGCTGCTCTCCAGTATAGTTTCTGTGTAGGCCAATCCTACATGACACAGAAAGGTCTTTCAATGGTATAACTTTATGAAAGGTACACAGTGAGTGGTTGGAAGCTGGGCATTTATTTAATTTATATTTTGCTTCCATGTTAAATTCACATTAAATATTGATAATAATGTATTCATTTAAACCCAGCCTTTTCCCCCAACAGGTAGGTACCCAAAGTAGCTTGCATCATTCTCACAACAACCCTGTGAGGTAGATTAGGCCGAGAATGTGCAACTGGTCACCCAGCAGGGTTCTGTAGCAGAAGAGAATTTAAACCTGGGTCTCCCAGATCCTAGTATGATACGCAGATCAATACACCACTCTGGCTTTCTGATAAGAATGATCACATTTCTTCTGACTTGTGAAATGGGCAAAATGTCACACTGGGAGTCTGTGCATTTTCTGAGTAATGAAGATGTGAAAAGCTGTATTACCAGGGCCAGCACGCCCATTGAGGCCAGGTAGGTGGTGGCCTCAGGGCGCGGGGTGCTGGAGGGGGTGCCGGAGGAGGTGCGGGGGGCGGGAGAGCATGCCACGGAGCTGCAGCCTCCTAGCCCTCCTGCGCCGCCGCCGCCAGCACACACCCCCGGCCAAGTGCAGCAGCCATGGGCAGGCGTCTGCAGCGGCACAGGGCAACCGAGCAGGAGAGCTCAGAGGCCACCCGCGCGCCATCCCAGCCGCCCGCCGCAGCAATCGGGCCGGCGGCGCACACGCACCCGTGATGACATCACATGTGACATCATCACGTAGGCTGGTGCATGTGTGCGTGCACGCACGCGGGGGCACCCGGCCCGCTGGCTGGCTGCAAGTGCCAAAAACCCTGGTGCCACTGCTGTGTATTACTAGAGAAAAACCAGTCATGTTTGATGGGGGGAGTGAGGATTCCAGTCCTTTCAAGTGCCCTGGTCCCATCTGTTCTTCCCCTCTCCCACGTCTCACCTTAACCATACATAACTGAGAGCTAAACTACACAAGATGTCCAACATGTGTTGGGTTCCCACAAGTTTACCTGGGAAGTGTAGTCAGGCCCACCCCCAAGCTCTCGGAGGAAAATTCAAGCAGAACAGATTTTTACGAGAGTGTCTCTTGCCAAAATCTGCTCTGCTCAGATTTTCCTCTGGGAGCTCGAGGAAGGGGTCATGTCCGAGCAGCAGCAGCAGCAGCAGCAGCACAAGGGCCAGAATGAAGGAGGGAAAGAGTCAGCAAAGAAAGCCAGATGAGAGCCTTCTGCCACTGCTAGCCACCTGGCAAGACATTCTTGTAAAAATCTGCTCTGCTCAGGTTTTTCTTTGGGGGCAAGGGGGAGGCATGTCAGAGCAACAGCAAAGCCAGAAGGACAGGAGGGAAAGAGTCAGTGAGGGGAGCCTGAAGCTGACAGGCAGCTAGCAGAACCAGAAGGCTCCCTTTGGGATCCCCTCAAGGACTCCTTCCCTCCTGTCCTTCTGACTCTGCTGCTGCTGCTTTGATGTGTCCCCAGCCCCCAAGCTCCTGGAGGAAAACTCAAGCAGAGCTGCAAAAATCCGCTCCACAGGTTTTCCTCCAGGAACTTTGAGGTGGGTCCCAACTACACTTCCCAGGTAAACTTGCAGGAAACCGACACGGGCATCTCATGTAGTTTAGCTCTGAGGTGATTGACTCAGAAAGAAAGGGCCAGGCTGAGCTTTTTGAGGCCCCTGCCTCCCATTCCTCCAAAATGAACATGGCCTCCGGTTTTTGAGAAGCATGGGTTAGGAATGTTTCATAGCTCCTAAGCCATGCTCTTAAATCCAGCTCTGATTTGGAGCTAGATGTCTTTTTCTCCATAGGAAATCCTGGTGAGAAAGTATGTTGTGCCATCATCTGTATTGGCCAATGTGCATCTTAGTCACGTTACTGTGACCAAATCTTCGGTGAATGGAACATGTTGGGAATTGGCTCTCATGGTAAACAAAATGCCCTCGCCGTGATAATGTCATCAGTTGTAGCAAATCGCTCTCCTCCCCGAAATAAGCAGCCCTTCATTTATGTGGGACAGAGTAGTGAGGGAGACTTAGAGACATAGTTGATGCAGGGGCCAAATCTGTTCCCTGCCCTTTGTGATCTCCCTTCTCATGTTTCCTCCTTTTCATTTAGTGTGTCTTATAATGCTATTAGTTCATCTCATTAAAAGTAGAACAAAATAATGGAAGTGGCAAATAAAAGATTTCAGGATGTGAAAGATGTGGAAAACAGGAGAGCACATTCCCTTTCATCTGCATCACATATTGCATCCAAAAAATGCTCTCAGACGGGGAGAAATTCCCCTTAAGTGCTGCTTGTCACATTGCAGTGTGGAGTGATGGAACTAGCAGCATTTGCCAAATACCTTTCTACAGTACAGTTGACTCAAGCACTTAATTCATGTCCAGTGTGGAGTCTCATCCTCCCTTAAGGTGGAACAAGAAGGGATGGTGAAAGAGGCATTCCGGTGCCATAAAGCATGCATCACAAAGTTTATTTCAAACAGAGGGCAGGAAGAGGGCATCGGTTGTCTCTTCCTCCACCAGCTGTTTCCATCTGCTCCTGCAATTAACTACTCCAGTTTGTTTTCTTCTTAGATGAGCTTATTTCCCAATTCAGTTTCATGTGTGTGTGGCATGTGTAGGAGATGAAAAGCAGCAAAGTGACAATGGTCTTGCATTCTCTTCCCACATATTACATCTGAGTTTACACCTGTTTTACACCTTTTTGGCAAAACCCATGCTTGAAAACACAGATGTGCTCTTCTCACATCTATTCACATCTGCTATGAATACTGAGAAGAAAGAAGGAACCTCAGTTTGATCATTCCACACGGCAGCTCTGTTCCCAGTGTTTCTCAAAGATTTCAGCTCTCCCCATCCCAGAAAACATTCTTCCATTTTCAATATATGAACTTGGACACTTCATTTGTAGGCACAGACTTTCTTCTTGAATGCTCTACTCCAACCATGTTTATGGGGTTGTATCCCACAGATCTATTCAGCTAGCAGAGGCATTTTCTTCCAGTGGAAGATGCCTTTACAGAATTAAAAGCTTCATGTAAAGAGTCCGGTAACACCTTTAAGACTAATCAACTTTATTGTAGCATAAGCTTTTGAGAACCACAGCTCTCTTCGTCAGATGCATCTGATGAAGAGAGCTGTAGTTCTCAAAAGCTTATGCTACAATAAAGTTGATTAGTCTTAAAGGTGCTACTGGACTCTTTACCATTTTGCAACTACAAACTAACATGGCTAACTCCTCTGGATCTAAAAGCTTCATGTGTTAGGAAAAAACTCCTTCTTTCGGAGAAAGGCATGTCCACTATCAGAGGAGATTAATGGGATCCAACCCCAAATCTCTTCTGCATCAGTTCACCACCCCTAGCCATCCAACCATACATTTCTACTTTATCGGGCCCAACCTCCCCCCCTCCCCAAATCATCCTCTTCTTCCTTCCCACAAAATATCTATGTAATTCCATCTCCCTCAATACCCCCTAAAAATTCACCTCTTGCACAAAGCACCTTGCATACTGTCCTTTGATCAGACCAATTAATTGAATAATTAATTAAACAGTTGATTCAGCTTTTCCCCCATACAAACAGTCCTCTGAGACTCCACCTCCATTTCAGTTTATGGAGGAAAAACACTCACCAGAGGAAAATGGTACATTTGCAGTTTTGTTAATCACTTTAATAATGAGAAGACGATGTCTTCTTTTATTTCCCTGCAGGTTAAGATTCATATTATCTTAAGGAACCTCAGTTCATCAGGACCATTTGAGGTTTGTTAAAATCTGACTGCTGCTGATTGTAGGAAACTATTGTGCTCAGTATCCTGTCTGGTAAGTGGTACACACCACTTCCCCCTTCAACATCTCTGCTGCTTAAAATATTTCCTATCACTTACGGTATAAACATGCAGCAGCAGCAGCATCAATTTATATACCGCCCTTCAGGATGACTTAACACCCACTCAGAGCGGTTTACAAAGTATGTCATTATTGTATTGTCGAAGGCTTTCACGGCCGGAGAACGATGGTTGTTGGGGGTTTTCCGGGCTGTATTGCCGTGGTCTTGGCATTGTAGTTCCTGACGTTTCGCCAGCAGCTGTGGCTGGCATCTTCAGAGGTGTAGCACCAAAAGACAGAGATCTCTCAGTGTCACAGTGTGGAAAAGATGTAGGTCATTTGTATCTACTCAGGAGGGGTGGGGTTGAGCTGAGTCATTCTGTAAGAGTTTCCCAGGGTGTGGAATGCTAATGGCGGGAGGCTTCACTGTAACCTGAGGAGGTTCTTTTGCATATGGATTGGTGCTTGATGTGCTAATCTTCTCTGCAGGGCTATTGTCGGGTGTGGAGTGTTTTGTTGGCCTGGTGTTTTTCAGAACTGGAGCCCATGCTCTGTTCATTCTTAAGGTTTCTTCTTTCCTGTTGAAGTTTTGCTTATGCTTGTGAATTTCAATGGCTTCCCTGTGCAGTCTGACAAAGTAGTTGGAAGTGTTGTCCAGTATTTTGGTGTCCTGGAATAAGATACTGTGCCCTGTTTGAGTTAGGCTATGTTCAGCCACTGCTGATTTTTCAGGCTGTCCAAGTCTGCAGTGTCTTTCATGTTCTTTTATTCTTGTCTGGATGCTACGCTTTGTGGTCCCGATGTAAACTTGTCCACAGCTGCAGGGTATACGGTATACTCCTGCAGAGGTGAGGGGGTCTCTGCTGTCTTTTGCTGATCGTAGCATCTGTTGTATTTTTCGGGTGGGTCTGAATACTGCTTGAAGGTTATGCTTTTCCATAAGCTTTCCCATCTGATCAGTAATTCCTTTGATATATGGCAAAAACACTTTTCCTGTAGGTGACTGTTTTTCCTTGGTTGTTTGATTCATCCTGGGTTTGATTGCTCTTCGGATTTCATTTCTGGAGTAGCCATTTGCCTGAAGTGCGTGGTTTAGATGATTAATTTCCTCATTGAGAAAGCGCGGCTCACATATCCGTCTTGCACGATCCACTAATGTTTTCATTATGCCTCTTTTCTGTCGGGGGTGGTGATTGGAGTTTTTGTGTAAGTACCGATCAGTGTGAGTTGGTTTCCTGTAGACCTTGTGACCTAACTGAAAGTTTGCTTTGCGGATGACCAAGGTATCCAGGAATGAGAGTTTTCCCTCACTTTCTTTCTCCATTGTGAATTGTATGTTCAGGTGGATGTTGTTGAGATGATTCAAAAACTCCCTCAATTCTTCCTCCCCATGGCTCCAAATGATGAATGTATCATCCACAAACCGGAACCATACACTGGGTTTGTGGGGTGCTGATTCTAGAGCTGTTTTTTCAAAATGTTCCATGTAGAAGTTTGCTATAACTGGGCTGAGTGGGCTCCCCATGGCCACCCCATCCATCTGTTCATAGAATTCGTTGTCCCATTGGAAGTAACTGGTTGTCAGACAATGATGGAATAAGGCTGTTACATCCTCTGGGAAAATCTGATTAATCAGTGCAATAGTGTCTTTTACTGGAACCTTGGTAAACAGGGATACAACATCAAAACTGACAAGTATGTCTTGTGGATTGAGTTTCAGAGAACTGATTTTGTTGATGAAATCTGCTGAATCTTTGATGTAAGACGAGGTTTTCCCGATGTGGTCCTGCAGGAGATCTGCCAGATGTCTAGCTAATTCATATGTCGGTGAACCAATGGCACTCACAATGGGTCGGAGTGGGACTGAATCTTTATGTATTTTGGGGAGTCCATATAGTCTAGGTGGCTGTGCTTCAGTCTTGCATAGTTTTCTGTGCGTGTCGGGATGTAGTGAGGAATTCTTGATCAGCGCATTTGTTAGCCTGGTGATTTTGCAAGTGGGATCTCGTTTTAGTTTTTTGTAGGTGGAGGGGTCCAGGAGTTCCTTAATCTTCTTTTTGTATTCCTCCGTTTTCATGATCACTGTAGCATTGCCTTTATCAGCTGGTAGAATGATGATGTCTGGATCTGCATTGAGGGTCTTGATGGCATTTCTCTCCTTGCGTGTTATATTGCTGGTGGGAAGCTTTGCCTTTCGTAGAATCCTGGCTGTCTCTCCTCTTATTTCCTCAGCTTCCTCTTCAGGTAGATGACGGATGGCAGCTTCTACAGCTTCTAAGGGAGGAAACTTTGCAGTCACCCCCACCAGAATTCCTGTGGAAGACATCATTGCAAATGTAGAAGCTGCCATCCGTCATCTACCTGAAGAGGAAGCTGAGGAAATAAGAGGAGAGACAGCCAGGATTCTACGAAAGGCAAAGCTTCCCACCAGCAATATAACACGCAAGGAGAGAAATGCCATCAAGACCCTCAATGCAGATCCAGACATCATCATTCTACCAGCTGATAAAGGCAATGCTACAGTGATCATGAAAACGGAGGAATACAAAAAGAAGATTAAGGAACTCCTGGACCCCTCCACCTACAAAAAACTAAAACGAGATCCCACTTGCAAAATCACCAGGCTAACAAATGCGCTGATCAAGAATTCCTCACTACATCCCGACACGCACAGAAAACTATGCAAGACTGAAGCACAGCCACCTAGACTATATGGACTCCCCAAAATACATAAAGATTCAGTCCCACTCCGACCCATTGTGAGTGCCATTGGTTCACCGACATATGAATTAGCTAGACATCTGGCAGATCTCCTGCAGGACCACATCGGGAAAACCTCGTCTTACATCAAAGATTCAGCAGATTTCATCAACAAAATCAGTTCTCTGAAACTCAATCCACAAGACATACTTGTCAGTTTTGATGTTGTATCCCTGTTTACCAAGGTTCCAGTAAAAGACACTATTGCACTGATTAATCAGATTTTCCCAGAGGATGTAACAGCCTTATTCCATCATTGTCTGACAACCAGTTACTTCCAATGGGACAACGAATTCTATGAACAGATGGATGGGGTGGCCATGGGGAGCCCACTCAGCCCAGTTATAGCAAACTTCTACATGGAACATTTTGAAAAAACAGCTCTAGAATCAGCACCCCACAAACCCAGTGTATGGTTCCGGTTTGTGGATGATACATTCATCATTTGGAGCCATGGGGAGGAAGAATTGAGGGAGTTTTTGAATCATCTCAACAACATCCACCTGAACATACAATTCACAATGGAGAAAGAAAGTGAGGGAAAACTCTCATTCCTGGATACCTTGGTCATCCGCAAAGCAAACTTTCAGTTAGGTCACAAGGTCTACAGGAAACCAACTCACACTGATCGGTACTTACACAAAAACTCCAATCACCACCCCCGACAGAAAAGAGGCATAATGAAAACATTAGTGGATCGTGCAAGACGGATATGTGAGCCGCGCTTTCTCAATGAGGAAATTAATCATCTAAACCACGCACTTCAGGCAAATGGCTACTCCAGAAATGAAATCCGAAGAGCAATCAAACCCAGGATGAATCAAACAACCAAGGAAAAACAGTCACCTACAGGAAAAGTGTTTTTGCCATATATCAAAGGAATTACTGATCAGATGGGAAAGCTTATGGAAAAGCATAACCTTCAAGCAGTATTCAGACCCACCCGAAAAATACAACAGATGCTACGATCAGCAAAAGACAGCAGAGACCCCCTCACCTCTGCAGGAGTATACCGTATACCCTGCAGCTGTGGACAAGTTTACATCGGGACCACAAAGCGTAGCATCCAGACAAGAATAAAAGAACATGAAAGACACTGCAGACTTGGACAGCCTGAAAAATCAGCAGTGGCTGAACATAGCCTAACTCAAACAGGGCACAGTATCTTATTCCAGGACACCAAAATACTGGACAACACTTCCAACTACTTTGTCAGACTGCACAGGGAAGCCATTGAAATTCACAAGCATAAGCAAAACTTCAACAGGAAAGAAGAAACCTTAAGAATGAACAGAGCATGGGCTCCAGTTCTGAAAAACACCAGGCCAACAAAACACTCCACACCCGACAATAGCCCTGCAGAGAAGATTAGCACATCAAGCACCAATCCATATGCAAAAGAACCTCCTCAGGTTACAGTGAAGCCTCCCGCCATTAGCATTCCACACCCTGGGAAACTCTTACAGAATGACTCAGCTCAACCCCACCCCTCCTGAGTAGATACAAATGACCTACATCTTTTCCACACTGTGACACTGAGAGATCTCTGTCTTTTGGTGCTACACCTCTGAAGATGCCAGCCACAGCTGCTGGCGAAACGTCAGGAACTACAATGCCAAGACCACGGCAATACAGCCCGGAAAACCCCCAACAACCATATGTCATTATTATCCCCACAACAACAGACACCCTGTGAGGTGGGTGGGGCTGAGAGAGCTGTGACTAGCCCAAGGTCACCCAGCTGGCTTCAAGTGGAGGAGTGGGGATAAGACATTAATTTGTAATAGGCACAGTGTGCAAGATAATGACAGCCCTTTGATTCCAAACGAGTGTTGGATGTGTTACTAAGAAAGTGGGAAGGCTCATTAAAAAATAAAAGTTTCACGGAATGGAAGAAGACTGTATATGTTCATCATACACAAAGATGGGTATTTTGCCCCCTTTATGTATTATGCTTTCTCCCTGACTTCCTTAGTATTCCTAAAAGATTTTTGCTGCCATCAAACACTCTTGCCTTAGTTCTTTCAGTTTGACATGTAGTAATGACAGAATGGCCAGTGCATGGGGCTTCCTGTGAGGTAAAAGGGGAATCCTTTATACGATAAGAAAGAGACATTTTACTTAAACAAAATTATTTATAAGGATATGTGCATAATGGTTTCAGAGTAGCTCATAAGTGTCTTTGTTTAATGAGGGTTGCCAGGTCCCCCCAGGGGTCAAAGCAGGTGACCAGGGGTCATGGGGGTGGGATGAGACTGTGTGCCCTCTCCAGAACACTTCCATGTCACACTGGGAATGACAAGTCACACCAGGGGCTGATTTGGTAAAAGTCAACCCCCAATCTAGCATTTGGAGCCAGTTTTTATCAAATCGGAAACTGGTAAAATCCCACGCTTCCACATCACACCAGGAATGATCTCATTCCTGATGTGATGCGGAAGTGTTCCAGAGAGTGCAGGAGCATGCTTCAGGGGCTTCTTGGCCCATTCCTGTGCCTTCCTCCACCCACTGGCCGGGAGAGAGGTGGCAGGGGGTGGAGGCTGGAAGCAGGGATCCCCCACCCCCCACCAGGAGATTGGTAACCCTAGTTTTTAGGTAGGTACAGATCTACAAACATTTCTAAAAGGATTCCATCACAAAGACTTATTTTTCCCCAATTGCCACTTGGGCTAATAATATCCATAAAGAAAATGTCATGCAAACTTCCCTCAGATTACAGCACTTCTCTCCTCCTCCCTCTTTCCCCAGAACAACTCTAACTACAGCTATTGTCCAATCACAACACACTTTTCTCATCATTCAACGTACTCCTCCTTGCTTTCAAGGCCTGCATTTCATAGAATCATAGGGTTGGAGTGTGCCATGTTTTTTTTTCCTTCCAGAAGAGAAGACGGACTTCTCTTGTCAGAAGTATAACCTGGTCAAGCTTTTGGAGAAGAAGATTCAGAGCCTTGAGGAGAGGATCACCACACTTTAGGAAATCAAGGAAGGGGAGGATTTTATTGAGAAGAGCCTGGGGTCTCTTCACAAGCATGAAGAAATAAGTCCAAGAGAAGAAGGAAGAGTCAATCTCCCTTCTGAGCCTCCTCTCAGTTCTGCAGTACAAACCAGAAGACGTGGACTAAGGCGACGCTCTGGTCCACTGGAGCTCAAGCTTCGTTTTGAGGTGCTTCATATGGTGACGGAGACAAGAATGGAAGGAGAACCACAAAAACCTGGAGGAGGGAGTGAAGAGGGCATGGGGCCACACTGAAGTGGAAGAAAACGGAAGGTGGTGGTCATCGGGGACTGTCTGCTCAGGTGTATGGAACGTCATGTGTCCAGGCCAGATCCCCTACTCCGAGAGGTGTTGTTTGCTAGGGGGCAGAATTCAGGACCGACTGCTGAAACTGATCAGACCGTCTGCCGAAACTGATCAGACCAACTGATCAATACCTGTTTGTGCTGGTTCATGTGGGAATGAATGACACAACCACAAATACCACCGCAAAAATTAAGGAGGACAATGAAGCTCTGGAAAGGCAGTTGAAGACAGTGGGGGCACAGGTGGTATTCTCTTCTATCCTTCCTGTCAAAGGAAGAGGAATGCAAAGGGAGCAGACCATACTCAAGGTGAATCGTTGGCTGAGGTGGTGGTGCCGGCAGGAGTGCCTTGGGTTCTGGGACCACGGGATAAGTTTTCTTTGAGAAGGCCTTCTAGCACATGATGGGCTTCAGCTCTCAAGGTCAGGGAAGAAAATGTTTGGAAAGAAGCTGGAGAGCTTCATCAGGTGAGCTTTAAACTGGTGCCGCAAGGGGAAGGGGACGATCAACATGGGGATTTCAATGAAGAAGAGATAATAGCGGGGGCCCACCAGAGTAGGACAGATCAAACAAAGGTATAAGGCTACAAGTGCCTATATATCAATGCCCGAAGTATGGGTAATAAGAAGGAAGGGCTTGAGCTTCTCTTGCAAACAGAGGGCTACGATATAGTAGGAATTACTGAGACTTGGTGGGATGATTCCCATGACTGGAACGTGGTAGTGGATGGGTATGAGTTGTTCAAGAAAAAACAGAAGGGTAAAAGAGGAGGCAGAGTGGCATTGTATGTGAGGAAAGGGCTTGATAGACAGGAAGTTCTGGAGAATGTAGTTCACAGCCCGGTGGAAAGTATATGGGTGGAAATAAGGGGAGGAAGGACAAGGGTATTGTTGTTGGAGTCTGCTACAGACCACCTGACCAGGGAGAGGAAATGGAGATTGAAGAGATTGGTAAAGTATCCAGACATCAGAACCTTATAATTATGGGTAACTTCAACTTCCCTGATGTGTGCTGGGAGACAAACTCAGCAAAGTGACAAGAATCACGCAACTTCCTGATCTGCCTGGCCGATAACTTCCTTTTTCAAGGGGTGGAGGAAGCTACAAGGGGCTCAGCCATACCAGACTTAATATTAACCAACAGGAAAGACTTGGTAGATGAGATGAAGGTGGCAGGGACCTTAGGGGGAAGTGACCATATCCTCCTTGAATTCTAGTTGCTGCGGGGGGCTAAGGAAGTTTGTAGCCAGACTTGTAGGTTAGATTTTCGTAGGGCTGACTTCAATGAACTCAGAGGCTTGATGAGAGTAATTCCATGGGGGAGTGTGCTGGAAGGGAAAGGAGTGAGTGAAGGGTGGGCCCTTCTCAAACATGAGTTTTTGCAAGCTGAAGCCCTCACTATCCCAGCAAGACGGAAACATGGTAAGGGCTCCAAGAAACTGATATGGATGAACAGAGAGCTCCTGAATAAGCTTAAGGGAGAAAAAGGAAATGTTCAGGAAATGGAAAGAAGGACAGACCTCTAAAGAGGACTGTATGAGGGTTACTAGGTACTGCAGATCAGCCATCAGAGAGGCCAAAGCTCAGTATGAGCTAGGTCTGGCTCGGGGGGGGAGTGATACAATAAGAAAAACTTCAACAGATATGTGAGAAGCAAACACAAGGTAAAAAAGGCAGTTGGACCACTGTTGAGAGTAAAAGGAGAAACTCTGATGGAGGACAGAGAAAAAGCAGACGAGCTTAATGACTTTTTTGCCTGTTTTCTCCCTGAAGAACTCGAGCCCATCTAGAGATGGTAGAAAACATGACAGAACACCTGGGTGGCTAGTTGACATTGACATCAAGGTTGCGGAGAGGCAGCTGGCTGCACTGAACAAATACAAATCCCCTGGGCTGGATGGTGTGCACCCAAGAGTGCTCCAATAACTTTCTAGCGAACTTGCAGAGCCTCTGTCCATCATCTTCAAGGCCTCCTGGAGGAGTGGGGATGTGCCAAAAGATTGGAGAAGAGCGAATGTTATCCCAATCTTTAAGAGGGTTACTTAAGAGAGCCAATTTGGTAAGAGAGCCAGTTTGGTGTAGTGGTTAAGAGTGGCAGGGCTCTAATCTGGAGAATCCAGTTTGATTCCCCACTCCTCCACTTGAAGCCAGCTGGGTAACCTTGGGTCAGTCACAGCTTCTAGGAGGTTTCTCAGCGCCACCCACTTCACAGGGTGTTTGTTGTGGGGATGATTGTCATGTATGCACCCCTACGATCCATGCCATTGTTCTATATGTTCTAGGTGTTGAACCATTGCTAATGCTGTTCCTTGATTTCACTTTGCAAATGCTCTAACCATAACTTACGTTTCTCCCTCTAGCAGCCTGAGAACACAGCTGTCTTATCTTTTCTTTCTTTGAAGCTCACAGGGGTGACCTTGCACTGTCTAAAATGTTACAAAATCAAAAAGAGTCCAGTAGCACCTTTAAGACTAACCAATTTTATTTTATTGTAGCATAAGCTTTCGAGAATCAAGTTCTCTTCATCAGATGCCTGATCCGAACTGGTCAAATACAGAAGAGGAGGGGAGGGGAAAGAACAGGACATATATCACAAGAAGACAGAATGCAATTAGTGTGAAGGCAATCAAAACATTCCTTTGCTTGTAAATGTAAACATCTCCTTTTGGTGTGGAGTCAGTTTGCCGCAGTGAAGGTATACAATTCCTATGTAGTATAAGCCCTCGATAACCACAGCTCTCCCTGCCAGCTGCATCTGACAAAGAGAACTGTGGTCCCCGAAAGCCCACAGGCACTCAGGCTGAGATAATTGACAAACAAAGCCCACACCAGGCGTCTCTGGGCTCCCCCAGACCACGCCTCTGTAAAGGAAATCTGTTACCTGTGATAATGTGATAACCATTCATAGTCTCTATTCAGTCCCAGCTTGACAGAGTCAAATTTGCATATGAATTCCAATTCAGCAGCCTCCCGTTGGATTTTGTTTTTGAAGGGTTTCTGTTGAACCACAGCGACTTTTAAGTCTTTGGTGGAATGTCCTGGTAGATTGAAGTGTTCTCCCACTGGTTTTTGGACGTTTCCATTTCTAATGTCAGATTTGTGTCCATTTATTCTTTTGCGTAGAGGTTGGCTGGTTTGTCCAATGTACAGAGCAGAAGGACATTGTTGGCACATGAGGGCATATATCAGATTGGTGGATGAGCAGCTGTAAGAGCCAGAGACAGTGTAGTTGATGCCATTGGGTCCTGTAATTGTATTCCCTGGGTAGATATAGGGGCAGAGCTGGCATCTGGGTCTGTTGCAGGGCCTGGTACCTGTGCTGGTGGCCCTGCTGGCCGATTCATGATTGTAAGTGAGAAGTCGTTTAAGATTGGGGGGCTGTCTGTAGGCAAGGAAAGGTCTTCCACCCAGGACTTCTGAGAGAGAGGTATCATTTTCCAGGATGGGTTGTAGCTCCCTGATGATACGTTGGATGGGTTTGAGCTGGGAGCTGTAGGTGACAACCAGTGGTGTTCTGTTGTTAGTTCCTTTAGGTATGTCCTGGAGCAGACTGTTTCTGGGTACTATTCTGGCCCTGTTGATTTGTTTCTTCACTTCATTTGGTGGGTACTGTAGTCTCAAAAATGCTTGTTGTAAATCTCTTAAGTGTGAGTCTCGGTCGAGAGCATCGGAGCAGATACGGTTGTAACGTAAGGCTTGGCTGTAGACAATAGACCGAGTGGTATGTTTAGGGTGGAAGCTGGAGGCATGTAGATATGAGTATCGGTCTGTTGGTTTCCGGTATAAGGTGGTATTTATTCGTCCATTATGTAGTTGTACAGTGGTGTCCAGGAAGTGTACCTGTTGTGTAGAGTGGTCCAGGCTTAGGTTGATAGTAGGGTGAAAGTTATTGAAGTCCTGATGAAATCTCTCAAGGGCTTCCTTCCCATGGGTCCAAATGATGAAGATGTCATCCAGGAATCTTAAGTATAGTAGTGGTTCCAGTGGATGGGAGCTGAGGAAGCGTTGCTCCAAGTCCGCCATGAATATGTTAGCATATTGTGGTGCCATGCGTGTGCCCATGGCTGTGCCATTCACCTGTAGATATAAGTTGTCACCAAATTCGAAGTAATTGTGAGTGAGTACGAAGTGACAAAGTTCAGTGGCGAGGTGTGCTGTGGTTTTGTCCGTGATAATATTCCGTATGGCTTGCAGTCCATCTGCATGTGGGATATTGGTGTACAGGGCCTCCACATCCATGGTTGCTAGGATGGTGTCATCTGGTAGGTTGTCATTGGACTGTATTTTCCTGAGGAAGTCAGTGGTGTCCCGTAAGTAGCTGCGTGTGCTTGTGGCATAGGGCCTGAGGATAGAGTCCATGTATCCCGAGACTCCTACTGTGATGGTGCATTTTCCTGAAACAATTGGGCGTCCTGGGTTACCTGGTTTGTGGATTTTGGGTAGTAGGTAGAATCTTCCTGGTCGTGGTTCCTGGGGTGTGTCCATATGGATGCATTCTTGTATGTCCGTGGGGAGTGTTTTTAATATTTTATTGAGTTCCCTTTTGTATTGCTCCGTGGGGTCAGAAGGTAGTATTTTATAGAATGTTGTGTTGGAGAGTTGTCTTTCTGCTTCTTGTATATAATTTTGTTTGTCCATGATGACAACTGCTCCGCCTTTGTCAGCTTCCTTGATTACGATGCCAGAATTATTTTGGAGGCTGTTTATGGCCTCTCTTTCTCCACGGCTGAGATTCTGCTTTAGGTGTTGTTGTTTGTCAATTATCTCAGCCTGAGCACGTCTACGGAAGCATTCAATGTAAAAGTCCAATGAGGAGTTACGGCCCTTGGGGGGTGTCCATGTGGAATTCTTTTTCCTGGAGTTTTGTAACGGTGGTTGTGTATTGCTGGGTTGGGGGGGTGGGGGCTGCTGAGGCTGCTGTGATGGTGTCTGTTCAGTGCTTTGTTCATCGTTTTGTTCAGCAGAGTAGTTGAAGAATTCTTTCAGTCTTAGGCGTCTAAAATAGGCCTCCAGGTCTCCACAAAGTTGTATGGTTTGTGTGGGTCTGGCTGGGCAAAAAGATAGTCCACGATGAACAAAGCACTGAACAGACACCATCACAGCAGCCTCAGCAGCCCCCACCCCCCCCAACCCAGCAATACACAACCACCGTTACAAAACTCCAGGAAAAAGAATTCCACATGGACACCCCCCGAGGGCCGTAACTCCTCATTGGACTTTTACATTGAATGCTTCCGTAGACGTGCTCAGGCTGAGATAATTGACAAACAACAACACCTAAAGCAGAATCTCAGCCGTGGAGAAAGAGAGGCCATAAACAGCCTCCAAAATAATTCTGGCATCGTAATCAAGGAAGCTGACAAAGGCGGAGCAGTTGTCATCATGGACAAACAAAATTATATACAAGAAGCAGAAAGACAACTCTCCAACACAACATTCTATAAAATACTACCTTCTGACCCCACGGAGCAATACAAAAGGGAACTCAATAAAATATTAAAAACACTCCCCACGGACATACAAGAATGCATCCATATGGACACACCCCAGGAACCATGACCAGGAAGATTCTACCTACTACCCAAAATCCACAAACCAGGTAACCCAGGACGCCCAATTGTTTCAGGAAAATGCACCATCACAGTAGGAGTCTCGGGATACATGGACTCTATCCTCAGGCCCTATGCCACAAGCACACGCAGCTACTTACGGGACACCACTGACTTCCTCAGGAAAATACAGTCCATTGACAACCTACCAGATGACACCATCCTAGCAACCATGGATGTGGAGGCCCTGTACACCAATATCCCACATGCAGATGGACTGCACGCCATACGGAATATTATCACGGACAAAACCACAGCACACCTCGCCACTGAACTTTGTCACTTCGTACTCACTCACAATTACTTCGAATTTGGTGACAACTTATATCTACAGGTGAATGGCACAGCCATGGGCACACGCATGGCACCACAATATGCTAACATATTCATGGCGGACTTGGAGCAACGCTTCCTCAGCTCCCATCCACTGGAACCACTACTATACTTAAGATTCCTGGATGACATCTTCATCATTTGGACCCATGGGAAGGAAGCCCTTGAGAGATTTCATCAGGACTTCAATAACTTTCACCCTACTATCAACCTAAGCCTGGACCACTCTACACAACAGGTACACTTCCTGGACACCACTGTACAACTACATAATGGACGAATAAATACCACCTTATACCGGAAACCAACAGACCGATACTCATATCTACATGCCTCCAGCTTCCACCCTAAACATACCACTCGGTCTATTGTCTACAGCCAAGCCTTACGTTACAACCGTATCTGCTCCGATGCTCTCGACCGAGACTCACACTTAAGAGATTTACAACAAGCATTTTTGAGACTACAGTACCCACCAAATGAAGTGAAGAAACAAATCAACAGGGCCAGACTAGTACCCAGAAACAGTCTGCTCCAGGACATACCTAAAGGAACTAACAACAGAACACCACTGGTTGTCACCTACAGCTCCCAGCTCAAACCCATCCAACGTATCATCAGGGAGCTACAACCCATCCTGGAAAATGATACCTCTCTCTCAGAAGTCCTGGGTGGAAGACCTTTCCTTGCCTACAGACAGCCCCCCAATCTTAAACGACTTCTCACTTACAATCATGAATCGGCCAGCAGGGCCACCAGCACAGGTACCAGGCCCTGCAACAGACCCAGATGCCAGCTCTGCCCCTATATCTACCCAGGGAATACAATTACAGGACCCAATGGCATCAACTACACTGTCTCTGGCTCTTACAGCTGCTCATCCTCCAATCTGATATATGCCCTCATGTGCCAACAATGTCCTTCTGCTCTGTACATTGGACAAACCAGCCAACCTCTACGCAAAAGAATAAATGGACACAAATCTGACATTAGAAATGGAAACGTCCAAAAACCAGTGGGAGAACACTTCAATCTACCAGGACATTCCACCAAAGACTTAAAAGTCGCTGTGGTTCAACAGAAACCCTTCAAAAACAAAATCCAACGGGAGGCTGCTGAATTGGAATTCATATGCAAATTTGACTCTGTCAAGCTGGGACTGAATAGAGACTATGAATGGTTATCACATTATCACAGGTAACAGATTTCCTTTACAGAGGCGTGGTCTGGGGGAGCCCAGAGACGCCTGGTGTGGGCTTTGTTTGTCAATTATCTCAGCCTGAGTGTCTGTGGGCTTTCGGGGACCACAGTTCTCTTTGTCAGATGCAGCTGGCAGGGAGAGCTGTGGTTATCGAGGGCTTATACTACATAGGAATTGTATACCTTCACTGCGGCAAACTGACTCCACACCAAAAGGAGATGTTTACATTTACAAGCAAAGGAATGTTTTGATTGCCTTCACACTAATTGCATTCTGTCTTCTTGTGATATATGTCCTGTTCTTTCCCCTCCCCTCCTCTTCTGTATTTGACCAGTTCGGATCAGGCATCTGATGAAGAGAACTTGATTCTCGAAAGCTTATGCTACAATAAAATAAAATTGGTTAGTCTTAAAGGTGCTACTGGACTCTTTTTGATTTTGCTACTACAGACTAACACGGCTAACTCCTCTGGATCTATAAAATGTTACAGTTTACTCTTATGCATTCCCAGGCTCTTTCCCGCGCAAACCTGTGGTCTAGCTGGGAGGGGGGAAATGAGTGGGTATTTAGAGTTGTTCTTTCCTCAAGTCTCTATTCCTATCAAGGAAGCATGTACTGCTAAGATGCTTTTTTGCCTCTGAGTAACTCTATAGAAATATATATGGAAAATACTGGATTTCTGAATAAAACCATTTAACCAAGAGCTTGGACTTCTTGTTGCAGTGGTACAGGGACCTGTCTACCATATCCTGTCATCCATAGCCTGACATTTTGATAGGAATCCTTCAGTTTTCCTCTGCACCTGCAACCCTTGCAGAATGGCTACTGGCTTTATATTGTCAGAGCCTGACCTGGGGCCAACAGCGCCAGCGGTGCCCATCAATCCACTGGGAACAGGTGAAACACCCGAAGGGACTTCCAAATGGTTGGCACCTGTGACCCATGCAAATTTGGACTACAATATATCTGCAATGAGGGGGTTAGTGCAGCTGGGACCCTCCCAATGTATCCTGAACTGGGAATGATCCCCAAAGCCACGTTTACCTACTACCCTTGGAATCTACCACCAGGACCAGCGCACCCATAGAGGCCAGGTAGTCGGTGGCCTCAGGCACAAGGGCACTGGAGAGGCGCCGGGGAGGTGTCGGGGAGGCGTGCACCGCAGAGCTGGTGTGGCTGGCCCACAGCTGCTGCAGCCAGCCAGCCCCGTGCCGCCGCCGCCGCCGCCACACGACCCAGCCGGGCACAACAACCACGAGCCACTGCCGAGGCAGCGTGCGGAGCACAGAGCAGCCTCCGCCCGCCACCCCAGCCAACCGCCAATGAATGCCCCCGGCTTACGCTGCGCGATGATGTCATAGCATGATGATGTCATCATGCAGTCCATGGCGCGCGTGTGCACAGCACGCGGGGGGGGGTGCCACAGGCGCCAGAAACCCTGGCGCCGGCAGTGTCTACCACCCACGTGTGAGTGGGGCACTCATAGATCCTAACTGCAGAGGAGAGAATGCAGTGCCATGGAACAATGTACTTTTGGCATTCTATTGAGATGGAGGGCTACATTGGTGAGCCAGTCGCAAGGGGAGCAGCTGCTCCAATGGGCCACACGGGGTGGAGTCTGATGCCCCTGCAGATAGCTGAAACCAGCGAGTACTGCTTGTTATGAGACATAGCGGGGGATTTACAAATGTTAGGGGGTCCTGGATTACTCCTTGGAAATGCTGTGGAATATAGCGGAGTTACCACTGAAACAGGAACAGATCCTTTGGACCTCTGTGAGTCGGGAGTCGCAGCCAGGCCAAACACCCAGGATTGGGGCCAGACGCCATGGCTACCTGCACTGCAAGGTAAAGCAACACAATCAGTTTCGGGAGCAAAACCTCCTCGAAGAGCAAAGGAACATAAGTGCACTGGGAAAATGCAGGGAACTAGGAAAACCTCCTATATCATGTCTGTAACCCCTACATCCATGTCATTGTTCTAGGGGATGCTAATTGCTAATACTGTGTTTTGATTTCATATTGCAAATTGCTATATGCATCACTTTCATTTCTCTCCCAGCCTGAGAGCACAGCTGTGTAATCTCTTTCTTTGAAGTTCACCGAATGTAATGTCTGAAATGTTACCGTTTCTGTTATGCCTCTTTCTGTCCTGTCTAGCTGATGTATAAATTCCAGCAAAAGTTCCCAGACTTCTTCCCGCTCAAAACTGGTAGGTTAGGGAGGAGGGAAATGTTTGAGTATTTAGACCTGTACTTTCCTCAAGCCTCTATTCTTTCAAGGAAGCTGTACTGCTTGGAGGCTTTCTTGCTTCTAAGTAAACTATGGACCTGTATATGAAAATGATCTGATTTCTGAATAAAAAGCCATTTAACCAGGAACCTGTGTCTTGCTGCAATGGTCCAGGGATCTGTCTGCCATATCATGGCATCCATAGCCTGACATGTTGAAAGGAATCATCATTTTCTTCTGTACCTGAAACCTCTGGAGAGTGGCTACCGGATTCTAGCTGTTAGAGCCAATCTCAGGATTAACAGCGCCAGAAGACCCTACTTCCCACCCAGTCCTGCATCTGGGATCAGGTGCAGATGCTGGAAGAACTCCTATAGAACTGGGGGCGATCCCCAGGAGAGGGGTCACCTATCTTACATGGACTACTTTACCAATTCCCAGACCATGGGCACCCAGGAACCGGGAGAAAATGGAGAGGCGGAGAGGAGTGCTGTTTGGTCACTGCCTGCATGAGACGGGAGCACCTGATATCTCCATGGTTTCACAATTGACCTCCATCCTGGAGAACGATCTGAAAATCAAGCCCATGGGAGACCTTTCCCTTGGAACATCCCAGACCACTTCAGAGAGAGGACTGGAAAATACAGCCGCAAGCACATTGGATCTTTGGTGGGATAATGAACTGGGACTTTATGTAAGCCTCCCCTTCAAAAAGGAGAGTTATTTACTGTGCGGGTTGGAGCCCCCTCCGGAACTCCCTCCAGAAAGAGGCCCTGAGTCATGAAGAGATCACCAGCGATGGAAAAACATTTGTCAAGGGAGCTTGTTCCTCATCCAGGACTCCCCCAAGCTGACAGAAGGGACAGAGATGGGAGGGGAGGATCATTTGGATTACCTCAGTGAACAGCTCCAGGTGATCAGATATGACTTGTTGGCATTAACGGGACTTACCCAGGGTTGGATGAGAAGCTCAGCAGATGCCCAAAGTACCCTAGTCCCAGCGGATTTACAAGTAATGGGGGACCCTGGATTACTCCTTAGAAATGTGGCAGAGTGCAGTGGATTTACAATTGACACACTAAATCAGTGGGAAACGGGAGCTGCAGCTGGGCCAAGCAACCTGAAATGGGGCCAGATGCTGCAGCTACCTACGCTACAGGAGACGACAATACAATTGGTGTTGGGGGACCTTGGATTAACCCCTGGCAACTGGCAAAGTCCCCAGCAGTACATAAGCAATGATGGTACCTACAACCTGGACTGGAATGTGGCCGGGCCATCAGTCCCCTTCGGGGGCCAGATGCCGCAACCAAGAGAGGCGGGAGACAAATACCAGATCCTCAAGGCCCAAATGGCAATGAGGAGAAAGGAGCTGGAGCAAACCGCCCATCTTGTAAACGAAATGATGAGTTTACCAGTGGGACCCGGTGCACAGCTACTGCCAGAGGAGCAGGGGAATGCTCCAGAGATTGGACAAGAACTAGGAAGTACAGAAAGGGGGAGACCAATTTTAGTGACTCCCCCCACTGTACAGCTTCCTGTAGTTACAAGGATGGGAGGATCTGTTCCACCTCATGTCACAGTTACAGCAACTAACATACCCTCTCGGGGTGAGGGAATAGGCCCGTGGGGCCCCACAGCCTTTGACCATACCTCCAATCATGAAAGGCGCAGGGGCACTAAGTGCCACAACGGGGACAAGAGTGTCAAGGAACCTACTAGTTCAAGCTCAAGCAAGCACAGGGGACAATTACCACTAGTGGGATGAGAGTGCCCCAACCAGGCCAACCACAAAGAACCCCCATAATTGTCCCAACGGGGGCAGGAATACAAATAGGACACACCCAGGCGGGGGGTCCTCAAATGAATGTCCCTCAACGGATACAAATGGGATATATGCAAGGGTGGTTCCCCCAGTAAACATCCCGCAGAGAGCCCAGGGAATCCAAGCCCAATTTTTTGAACCACAGTATGGAGGGATACCACAGGCTGCTCCAATGGACTATGGAGCAAATGGAGCCTACCAAATAGCTTACATGGTGCCGGAACACATTCAACCACTCTCTTCGGAGCGGTCCCAATCCACCAGGTGGCGGGGCACCAGGGAGCAGGAGCTCTCGCAGCGGGGTTGCCACAAGGTTGGTTCAAATTGATGGAAACCCCCCAAAATTGGGATTTTTATAGTACAAGCCATGGAGTTTTTTCGGGACTGGGGGCATTTGTTTCCTTCGGAGCACAGTCGAGTGAACCACCTAGGATCTCGATTGGAAGGGGCGGCAGCCGAATCATATGTAACCTTACATAACATGGGGACACCAGAGCTGTATGACTTAAATGCCTTTATACGCTACGATGTGCTGACCTTCCCACCAAAGAGTCTCATGGTGGTGTTTTTCTTTTCAGGTGTAATTGTTACCACAACTCCTGAGGAAGAAAGATCGAAACAAGCTATTGCTGGCATCTTGTAGAGTGTGGGGGGGTGCCCCTTGTTTTTCCTCTTTGCACCTGTGATTATAAGAAATATATAAGAACATTGTTAAAAATAAGTTTGTATAATAGTATCAGACATTGTACCACCCTAGGGTCCCATTTTGTAACCCTTGTGTGGTTTTTCTTGATTGCACTCCTGTGTGCCCCGTGGCTTCCGCTGTTCCTTCTATGTTGCACTTAGAAATTATTGTAGCAAAATTGCACTCTTATGCACTTTATTGCTTGAGTATTCCACATTGAAATACTATTCTATGTTTTCATTGGTTTAGCCCTCTTATTTCCTGGTTGGTTCACATTCTTGAGAGTTGCTCCTTGTTTCTTGTGGAATTCAGGCAATTAGCAACCAAAACTCAGAACTATCATGAAGGAGTGAAAATTGAACTCTTTCGAAATGGTCTAAATGCTGATTTACTAGACAGTGCATTAATGCAAGATGATCCACAAACTTTGTTGGGGTGGAGCCAACTAGCATGTGAGGTTGAAAACAGAACCCAAGTAGTGACGGTTATAAGAATGGAACAACAAGCAGGGTCAAGGAGACCCAGCACTGCAGACCGGATTTGCTGTCAAGATAGTGAAGTAAACACTGAGATGAGGCAGCTAGCAGTGACTGATCAGAGTCATCAGTAGTAACAGAGTGATGACAGGTAGCTATCATGTGATACCAGCCAGGTGATGTACTTCTCTGTAAATGTCAAGGACACCTGGGCTGGCACAGTGAGTCAGCACTGTGTTGGGATAGGCTACAAACTAATATATAATGATGCAGAGTCTTTTACTGTAAAGAGCTCCAGCTCTGCGGGTTGCTGGCAAAGCACTTTGTCAGCCAACGTAACATATCTGTAATGTATCCACCTGTAAATTGTATAATACACCATTTGTACTGAAGCTTGGTGTGTCGTGTCTTCTCTTGAACCTGCCACTGACGCCTGTGTAGCATAATCATACCGCGACAGTCGCATCCCGCTGGGTTGAAAAGCCCCTATCCCAGTGCTTGGAAGAGAAGCACGATGGAGACAAGGACTATGTCTCAACTGTGAGGGCATGGAACATTTTGCAGCGCAATGCCCCGGAAAGCCAGCACGGGGGAAAGAGCCAAATCCTACCCAAACTCGCAGAACCCCCTAAACCGCCAAATAGGACCCGGGGCGAGAAACGTGGGAAACCAGATCCCAGCTTGGATGCCGATGAGGGTCATGGATATACTGAGGAACCCACACAAAAAGAAGTGGAGGAGGATTCCACCTCACCGTCGGGAAACTGGCAGTTTTCAAGAAGAGGCTGGATGAATACTTGTCAGAGATGCTTTAGGCTGATCCTGCACTGGGCAGGGGGTTGGACTAGATGGTCTGTATGGCCCCTTCCAACTCTATGATTCTATGACCTGCCGTAAAAAGGCCTCGCCGGCAGGTCCAAAATGTTGTTGGGGGGGGAAGGATGGAGGGTTGAGACTGTGCACTGATTACCAAGGAATAAATGCTGTATCTATATCAAATGCATACCCCATTCCCTTGATTAGAAACTTGCTCAGTGTGGTGGCGCAAGGTAAAATCTTTTCAGGACTGGACTTAAAAGATGCTTATTTCCGAGTGAGGATAAGGGATGGGGACAAGTGGAAAACCGCATTCAATACCCCCCAGGCCAGTTCGAATACTTCGTCATGCCTTTTGGCCTACAGGGTGCGCCAGGTGTGTTTATGAACCTATTCAACGAGGTGCTGCATGAATACTTTACAAAGGTGTAGTTGTTTATTTAGATGATGTGTTGATTTATTCTGCTAATAAAGAATTTCATGTGAACTTGGTCAGAAAGGTGCTGACCGCTCTAAAGAAACACAAACTGCCAGTGAAATTGTCTAAATGTGAATTTCATAAAGAGGAGCTAGATTTTTTGGGGTACCGAGTCTCTCACCAAGGACTGAAAATGGACCCGTCAAAAATCCAAGCTGTAGTGGTGTGGGAGGCTTCCAAAACAAGGAGACAATTGCAGTCGTTCCTAGGGTTTGCTAACTTTTACAGACCCTTCATAAAGAACTTTGCTCAAATTGCCCTCCCCTTAACAGACTTGTTAAAAACGAAGGAGATAGGTCTGCAAGGGAAAAAAACTAGTGCTAAGTTGAATTGGATGGCAGAGTGCCAATGTCAGGATGTCAGTTCTCTAGCCAGAGTAACGCCATATTAACTTGTGTTATAATCAGTAGTTGTCTAGTTTTCCTCCCTCCAGGCCCAGGTGTCGTCCAGGCCACTCATATCCATGGGAGCAAAGAGCCTTATCTATCCAGTCCAGCCAACAACCTTGAGGTCCTCGTCTTCTCATGCCTTCACAGACAGGACTAGGGGGGAGGCTGGGAATGGGTGTTTGAAGTATTGTAACTTTCCTTTTACATGCCATTCTCAACAAAGATTTCGTTCAGCCAAGGGCCTCATCAGCCTTTGGATTATGGACACCTGTATCCTGAGCATAGTCTTTCAATAAACCTTTTGGAATCAAGAAATCTTGTGCTTCTTGCAAGAGGGGGGGAGATGAACTCTAGATAACTGGAATTCCATAGTCTGACAGCCAAGAGGCTTTTGAGAATCTAAAAAAGCTGTTTATTTCTGAACTGGTTCTACAGCACCCTGATGAGAACCGAAAAATCATAATCCAAGTAGATGTCAGTGACACAGCAGTGGGTGGCATGATCTTACAGCCCAATGATGAGGGGAAACTGCACCCCTGTGCATACATTTCTAAAAAACTCTCTGAGACTGATGCAATTGGAGCGTGTGGGAGAATGAACCTTTTGCAGTAAAACTAGCCCTTGAAACCTGGCGGCATTGGCTAGAGGGGGCTAAAGTACCTTTTGAAGTATGGACTGATCATAAAAATTTAGAACCACTATGCACTCCCTGGAGACTGAATGCTAAACAATTAAGATGGGCAGAATTCTTCTCTAAGTTCAACTTTATGGTGAAATACCTCCCTGGGTGACTGAATTTCCTAGCGGATGCCCTTTTGTGCATGCCCCAACATAACAGCCAGAGGGAGGAGATAATTGATAGTTTTCTCACCAGCTCAATTGGGAGGAGCGGTGACAACACGTAGCCAAGCCGCAAAAATGCAGAGCAGCCTGAAACCTGATCTCTCAGAGTGGGGGGAGAAAGTAAAAGCGGAAACTGAGAAGGAGGGGGGAAATGTGCCAAAAGCCGAACTAAAATAGGAAGGTGGTGGCCACTGGAACAAGGGAAGCAAACTTTATATCCCAAGCAGCTTGAGAAAGGAAATCTTGTGCCAGTGTCATGATACAAGAACTACTGGACATTTTGGATATCTTAAAACTTTACACTTAGTACAAAGACAATTTTGGTGGCCAGCTATGAGAAAAGATGTGTCTCAATACGTATCCTCCTGCCAAGTATGTATAATGGGAAAATCAATGAAGGGGAAACCCCTTGGACTGTTACAACCATTGGAAACTCCTCCTAGACCATGGGCAGTGATTTCAGTGGACTTTATTACTGATCGTCCCCCCTCGAAAGGACACACAGTCATTTTAGTAGTGGTGGATCTCTTTTCAAAACAGGCTCATTTTATTCCTTGTACTACAATTCCTACAGCCAAGAAACTAGCCAGCCTGTTCTTGAAGCATATGTCAGGATCAGAATACTTTCAGGTATGCTAGTGACAAAGAGACTCCATTTTAATCCTTTCAGTATTATGAGTGCTTTCTTCACAGGTGCCAGGATGTTCCCAGGCAGCTATCTCCCAGAGGAGGAATGTTTTGGCTACCACTGTTCCAGCCTCGAAGGACTTTCGCTTTCCGAGCTTCAAAGGGATTGTTATGAGAACTATGGGGGGAGGTTGGGCCTGCTGGGATCTGTTACTTTGTACCTCTTGCTTTGCCTGTCATTGGTAACAATTCACATGTACCATCCTGAATATTGTATTCAGGCTCGTGGACTATAATGCATTCTTTCTTCAGTAAACTTTTGAAAACAATGGGCTTTTGTCTGATTGCAGAAGGTAGTCTGGAGTAAGGACATTATCTAGCCACAGTTCTGACATTGTCAGACTACACTCATTTCCTAATAAGGTAATATCCGACAGAGGTCTACAGTTCATTGCCAACTTCTGGCAGGAGCTCCTTAAACTAGTAGGGATTGAACAAGGAATTAGCTCTGCCTATCATTCCCAAAGCGATGAACAATCCGAATGGACAAATCAAGTGCTTGAACAGTTTTTAAGATGCTACATTAACTACCAACAAGATGATTGGTTGGATTTTCTTGATTTCGCCGAATATGCATATAACAACTCAGTACATTCCTCAACAGGAGCCACACTATTTAAAATATTACATGGATATGAAGGAAACGCCTTGCCTTTCTCTACAACCCCTGACTCATCAAAGGGAGGAGACCTGGAGGAATGGTGAACTAATTTAACTTCCCAATGGGGAACCATTCAAAAGACTTTGGACAAACCCAAAGAGAATTTTAAAAAAATTGCCAACAAAAAGCACTCAGAACAATGAAAACTAAAACCAGGAGATTTTGTATACGTCTCTACCAAAAACATAAAAGGGGAGCAACCTAGTAAAAAACTAAGATGGAAATATCTGGGCCCTTTTCCTTTAACTAAGTTAATCAATGAGGTGACTGTAGAAATTGAACTTCCAAAGAACTTAAACCAAATCCACCCAGTGTTCGACTTCAGTCTTCTAAAAGGGGCTCCCCCACCTGATCAATGGCATCCAGAAAGGGAGCCCCCACATCCAATGCTAGTGGATGGACATATTCACTATGAAGTGGAAGAAATCCTAGATTCTAAAATTAAGCACAAGAAACTCTTCTACCCGGTCAAGTGGAAAGACTTTGATGAATTGTACAGGGAATGGGTAGAGCAGTCCCATATGAATGCACCCAGACTGATTTCAAGCTTCCATAAACATTTTTGGCACTTTCCACCTGGAGACATTGGCTAGAAGGGGCTAAAGTGCCTTTTGAAGTATGAACTGATCACAAAAAATTAGAGGCACTATGCACCCCCTGTAGATTGAACGCTAAACAGTCAAGGTGGGCAGAATTCTTCTCTAAATTCAACTTCACACTGAAGTACCTCCCTGGCTGATCAAATTTCCTGGTGGACACCCTTTTACACATACCCCAACACGACAGCCAGAAGAAGGAGGTAATTGATACAGTCTTCACACCAGCCCAATTAGGAGGAGCGGTAAGAACACGCAGCCAAACGGCAAAAACACAAAGCAGCACTAAACCTGATCTCTCCAAATGGGGGGAGAGAGTAAAAATGGAAACTGAAAAGGAGGGGGGAAATGTGTCCAAAGATGAGCTAAAGCAAGAGGAACATGGCCACTGGTACAGGAGAAATAAACTATACATCCCAGTCAGTTTAAGAAAGGAAATCTTACAACCATGTCATGATTCAAAACTGGCCGGTCATTCTGGGTATCTGAAGACCATTTAGTTCAAAGGCAATTTTGGTGGCCAAATATGAGAAAGGATATCTCTCAATATGTATATTCCTGTCCAGTATATATAATGGGGAAAACTAGGAGGGGGAAACCCCCTGGACTATTGCAACCTTTAGAAACCCCTCCTAGACCATGGGCTGTAATCTCAATGGACTTTATCTCTGACCTTCCCTCCTCAAAAGGATATACAGTCATTTTAGTGGTTGTGGACTTATTTTCTAAGCAAGCCCATTTCATTCCATGTACTACTATCCCCACAGCTAAAAAATTAGCCAGCCTGTTCATGAAACTTGTGGTCAGTTTGCATTCATTTCCTACCAAGGTGATCTCAGACCGAGGACTACAGTTCGTTGCCAACTTCTGGTGGGAGCTTCTCAAAGTTGCTGGGATTGAACAAGGTTTAAGCTCCGCTCATCATCTTCAGACTGACGGACAAACCGAACACACAAATCAGATGTTAAAACAATTTTTAATATGCTGCATTAACTATCAACAAGATAACTGGATTGATTTCATTTATTTTGCCGAATATGCATAAAACAATTCGATCCACAGCTCTACAGGAGTTTCTCCTTTCAAGTTAGCCCAAGGATATGAGGGGAATGTTGTGCCTTTTGCTACAACCCCCGATTCTAAAAAACCTGGAGATTTGGGAGAATGGTGGATCAGCTTAACTTCACAATGGGAAGTGATACAAGAGACTTTAAAGAAAGCTAAAGAGGACTATAAAAAGTTTGCTGACAGGAAACATTCTGAACAATGGAAACTGCAACCAGGAGATTTTGTGTACCTCTCCACAAAAAACATTAAGGGAGAACAACCCAGTAAAAAACTAGGGTTAAAATACCTAGGACCTTTTCCTGTAAAAAAAGTAACTGTAGAAATAGAAACTGATGTAACTGTAGAAATAGAACTTCCAAAGAATTTAAAACAAATCCACCCAACGTTTTCCTTCAGCCTTTTGAAAAAAGCTCCTCCACCAGATGAATGGCATCCAGGGAAGGGGGCTTCTCATCCAATACTACTGGATGGTCAGATGCACTATGAAGTGGAAGAGATTCTAGACTCTAAAATCAAACACAATAAAAAATTTTACTTAATTAGGTGGAAAGACTTTGATGAATCTTTCAGGGAATGGGTAGAGCAACCTCATGTAAATGCTCCAAGACTAATTTCAAAGTTTCATAAGCGTTATCCTGACAAACCTGGCCCCTGAGGGGAAGTCAATTTATGGGGAGGCAGAAATGCCATGTATGCACCCTTCGATCCATGCCATTGTTCTACATGTTCTATATGTTGAACCATTGCTAATGCTGTTCCTTGATTTCACTTTGCAAATGCTCTAACCATAACTTTTGTTTCCTCCTCTAGCAGCCTGAGAACACAGCTGCCTTATCCTTTCTTTGAAGCTCACAGGTTTCAGACCTTGCACTGTCTGAAATGTTACAGTATGTCTCATGCATTCCCAGGCTCTTTCCTGCACAAACCTGTGGTCTAGCTGGAAAGGGGGAAATGAGTGGGTATTTAGAGTTGTTCTTTCCTCAAGTCTCTATTCCTATCAAGGAAGCATGCACTGCTGAGATGCTTTTTTGCCTCTGAGTAACTCTATGGAAATATATATAGAAAAGATTGGATTTCTGAATAAAACCATTTAACCAAGAGCTTGGACTTCTTGTTGCAATTGTACAGGGACCTGTCTACCATATCCTCTCATCCATAGCCTGACTTTTTTGCCTCTGTTTTCTCCCTGAAGAACTCGAGCCCATCTAGAGATGGTAGAAAACATGACAGAACACCTGGGTGGCTAGTTGACATTGACAGAGAGGTTATGGAGAAGCACCTGGCTGCACTGAACGAATACAAATCCCCTGGGCTGGATGGTGCGTACCCAAGACTGCTGAAAGAACTTTCTAGAGAACTTGCAGAGCCTCTGTCCATCATCTTCAAGGCCTTCTGGAGGATTGGGTATGTGCCAAAAGATTGGAGAAGAGCGAATGTTATCCCAATCTTTAAGAGGGTTACTTAAGAGAGCCAATTAGTTAAGAGAGCCAGTTTGGTGTAATGGTTAAGAGTGGCGGGGCTCTAATCTGGAGAATCCGGTTTGATTCCCCACTCCTCCACATGAAGCCAGCTGGGTGACCTTGGGTCAGTCACAGCTTCTAGGAGCTCTCTAAGCCCCACCTACTTCACAGGGTGTTTGTTGTGGGGATAATAGTGTCCGGGGTCAGCAGCCCAGCCCCCGGACTTGCTGGCAGGCAGCGGCAGGGGGCAGCCGGGAGACAGCAGTTCAACCATTCTGACTGGCAAACAGAGCCAGAACCTGCCTACTCCAGGGGGAAGTGGTGAAAGGCCAAAGCCTCAGAAGGCTGGGGGGAGCAGGGAGAGGCCAGCGAGTCCCACCTTCCAGGGGGAAGAGAGGGGGCTAAGCAGGCTAGAGGAAAAGGGCCAAGGCAAGGGGAATAGGGACCCAGCAACAGCCCAAACAGAGCCCTTACCAGCCAAGGAGGAGAAGTAGCCAGTACAGCCCATAGCCATGCCCCGGCGAAAGGACAGTAGCCTGGCTCAGGAGTTGCTAGGAGCCAAGCCCCTCCAGGTGGAGCTGCCACAGGCATTCTGAGGGAGGAGAGGGGTAGCCCCGCCCAGCAGCAATGAGCAGGCAGCCCAGAAGCTGGCCAGGGCAATTCCTCGCGAGCAAGGCCAAGGAGGCTCAGCAGCACAGCAGCCAGCTGGGGTAGTTCCTCATGAGCAAGCTCAGCAGTTCAAAGGCCTACTGGGGCAGCTCCTCATGAGCAAGGCCAAGGAGACCTCAGCTGGGGATGGCTTGCATTCAACCCCACCCTGCCAGTAAGGCAAGGAAGCCAAGAAGGGATTAGTGGTAGGAGGGAAACACCTGAGGGAAGGCACAGCTGGGCCAAGTCAGGAGAGGGAACAAGCCTAGAAAGAGGGTGGGGCGGGGAAAGGAAACCCTATATAAGGTGGCTAGGAAGAGCTCTGAGGTGGTGGGTGTGAGTAAGGAGAGATGGTGTGGAGTGAGAGCAGAGCAGTGTGAGAGTGGAGGCTTGGAGGAGAGTTCTGGGAGAAGGAGATGATGGGGGACGCAGAGGGTAAGCAGACCAGGTTGAGCAGGCCAGCGAGTGGATTAAGAGGGAGTTGGGGTGATGTATACTGCCCCTCCTTCCACAGAGCAGGGTCCTGCAGCATCCCTGGTGCCCCTCTGATGTCAGGGCTGGCCCAGCTGGGGCCCTGCCCAGCGGTGGCAGCGACAAGCCCTGACAAATAGCATACTTTGTAAACGGCTCTGAGTGGGCATAAAGTTGTCCTGAAGGACAGCATGTAAATTGAATGTTCTTGTTGTTGTTGTTTGTTGTTATTGTTGATGTTAAGAAAGGGAAGAAGGATAACCCAGAAAACTACAGGCCAGTCATTCTGAATTCTGTTGCTGGGAAGATATTAAAGCAGATTTTAAAGGGATCAATCAGTAAGCATCTGAAGGATCGCTTAGTGATCCAGGGAAGTCAACATGGTTTTGTCCCCAACAGATCTTGTCAGACCAACCTGGTTTCCTTCTTTGATCGAGTGACAAGCTTACTGGATCACGGGAACTCTGTTGACATGATTTACCTGGATTTCAGTAAAGCTTTTGATAAGGTTCCCTATGATATTCTAATGGGTAAACTGGAAGACTGTGAACTGGACTATAGGACAGTTCAGTGGATAAGGAACTGGTTAGAGGACTGCACCCAAACAGTGGTGGTCAGTGACGTTTCATCAGATTGGAGGGAGGTGTCCAGTGGGATGCCACGGGGCTCGGTTTTGGGCTGGGTACTTTTCAATATTTTTATCAATGATCTGGATGAAGGGGTAAATGGGCTACTCATTAAATTTGCTGATGATACCAAATTGGGAGGAGTGGCAAACACCCAAGAAGATAAGAGTTAAAATTCAATAAGACCTGAATACTCTGGAGAAGTGGGTGGTTGTGAACAGGATGCAATTCAACATCGATATGTGCACACTATTTCATCTGGGCCACAAAAATGTGAAGCACAAATACAGGATGGGGGATACACTTCTGAGTAGTAGTGTATGAGAAAGAGATCTTGGAGTAAGAGGGGACTGTAAATGAAATATGAGCAGTCAGTTTGATGCAGTGGCAAAAAAAGGCAAACTCAGTATTGGATTGTATCAAAAGAGCCATTGCATCAAAATCACAGGAGGTCATAGTCCCTCTCTATACAGCTCTGGTCAGGCCGCACCTGGAGTACTGTGTGCAGTTCTGGAGGCCTCACTTCAATAAAGATGTGGACAAAATCGAGAGGGTACAGAGGAGAGCGATGAGGATGATCAGGGGTCTGGAGACTGAGCCCTACGAGGAAAGGCTGAGGGCCTAGGGAATGTTTCATTTGGAGAAGAGGAGATTATTATTATTATTATTTATTACGTTTCTAACCCTCCCTTCCCACAAGCGGGCTCATGGCAAGGTACAGCAGTTACAAAAATATAATACAAATATTAAAAACATTTCATGAAACAACAGTTCATCATAAAATCAACAAACAGATAATAACTGTCCCAAGATGGGGTCAATTCCAGATTCCTGCCCATCAGCATACAGGGGGAGGGAAGCAGACAGATAATGTACTGCAACCCATACATGGTCAGCTAATGAATAGGCACTACATAGCCCCATGCTGTACCCATATGCTGGGCAGCTGCCTGGTGGATACTATATAACCCCACACTTAGTGGGATGCTCAGTGCGGATGTCATGCTGGCCTCAACCATACGCCTGGTGGAACATCTCCGTCTTACAGGCCTGCCAAAATGATAGAAGATCCTGACGGGCCCAGGTGTCTTCAGACAGAGAGTTCCACCAGGTTGGGGCCAGAACCAAAAAGGCCCTAGCCCTGGTTGAGACCAACCGAGCCTCCCTGGGGCCAGGGACCACCAGCAGATGTTTTCCAGCAGATTGGAGCATTCTCCGGGGCACATATGGGGAGAGGTGGTCCCTTAGGTATGCTGGTCACAGTCCATTTAGGTCTTCATAGGTCAAAACCTTGAACCAAATCTGGAATTCCACGGGGAGCCAGTAGAGCTGCTGCAGAATTGGTGTAATATGTGTCCTATAAGAAACACCCGTCAAAACGCATGCAGCAGCATTCTGGACCCACTGTAGTCTCCAAATCATACCCAGGGCAGCCCTGCATAGAGCAAGTTACAGTAATCCAACCTGGAGGAGACCGTTGCATGGATCACTGTCATTAGGTCCTGAGCTGAGAGATAGGGGGCTAGCTGCCTGGCCTGCCGAAGATGGAAAAAAGCAGCCCAGGCAACCATCACAATTTGGGCCTCCATAGATAAGGAGGAATCCAGGATCACACCCAAATTGCTGACCGATGGTATGGGCACAAGTGGTGCCCCCCAAAGGCTGGGAGATGGATCCCCTCATCCGACATCCCACAGCCCAAGTACAGGACCTCTGTCTTCACGGGATTCAACTTCAGCCTGCTCTGTGCCACCCATCCAGACACGGCCTCCAAAGCTCTCAACAGGGCATCAGGGGCAGAGTCAGGTCAATCATCCATCAGCAGATAAAACTTGGTGTCATCCGCATATTGATGACAACCCAGTCCAAACCTCCGCACCAGCTGGGCGAGGGGGTGCATATAAAGATTGAACAACAGGGGAGAGAGTACCGCCCCCTGAGGGACACCACACACCAAAGGCTGGTGTGTGGACAACCTATCTCCCAGCACCACCCTCTGTCCCTGACCGTGGAGAAAAGAAACAAGTCACTGCAAGGCCATCCCTCGAATCCCCACATCAGCAAGGCAGTGAGCCAACAACTCATGGTCGACCATGTCAAACGCCACTGAAAGGTCTAACAAAATCAGCAGCGCTGAAGCCGCCACGATCCAGGTGCCTACGGAGGTCGTCCATGAGGGCAACCAACACTATCTCTGTCCCATGGCCTGGATGGAAACCGGACTACTATGGGTCCAGGACAGAGGTCTCTTCCAGGAAAACCTACAGCTGTTCCACCACTGCCCGCTCAATCACCTTTCCTAGAAATGGGAGATTCGATACTGGGCAGTAACTAGACAGGTCGGTGGGGTCCAAGGATGGTTTTTTTCAGAAGAGGCCGCACTACGGCTTCCTTCAATGCACTGGGAAAAACCCCGGAGCTCAATGATTAATTCATAATATCCTCCAATTGGGCCCCCAATGCATCGCCACTGGCTTTCACCAGCCACAATGGGCAGGGGTCCAGGGAGCATGTAGTGGGCCTGACCAGCTGCAGGATTCTGTCCACTTCCTCCTGGGTGACCAGGCTGAAGTGATCCAAAGTCAGACCGGAAGATGGCCAAGGGGTTTCCAGTTCCCTTACTGTATCAATCGTGGCAGGCAGGTCGCAACGAAGAGACAAGATTTTGTCTGCAAAAAAGCCCACAAAAGCCTCACAGCTGATGGCTGAATTTCTAATTTGGCAGTCCCCCTGTGAAAGGGAGACCAAGGAGTGAACTACATGAAACAATTTTGCCAGGCGTGACCTTGCAGATGCTATGGAGGTGGCGAAGTACTCCTTATTCGTCGCCTTCACAGCCACCTCATAGGCCTTCATAAACGCTCTATAAGATGATCTCGCCTCTTCGCCCTGATTTCGCCGCCACACTCACTCAGTTTCCACTTCATCTAATGTAGCTCCTCCGTGTACCAGGGATCCAGTCTGACACGGGGATGAAGAGGGCAACGGGGAGTGTGATTTCATTGACGGCTTTTGAGAGACGGCCATGCCAATCCCTCACCAGATCATCTAATGAACCACCAGGGGGCATCGGCTCCCACAGACCATTCTGGAAATCAATTGGATCCATAAGTGTCCGCGGGCAAGCATAAATTAGCTTCCCGCCTATGCAGGAAGGTGGTGGCATACCCAGATGAGCCCACAGGACATGGTGGTCCAACCACGGCAGAGCTTTAATAGCATCCAGGTCCACCTGAATCCCCACCCCAAAGATCAGATCCAGCGTGTGGCCCACTTGATGCATAGGAGCTGGAACAAATTGGAAGAGTCCCAGTGCTGCCATGGAAGGCACCAGGTCTGCAGCCTGGGAAGAGGTAGCATCATCGATATGGACATTGAAATCACCCAAGACCAACAGCCTAGGGTGCTCCAACACCCACCCCGATACCACCTCTAACAAGCTTGACATGGTAGCTACTGGTGTGCTAGGCGGCTGGTACACCAAGTAGATAGCCAAACTCTCCTCAGCATCCCACGCCAGACCACCACAATCAATGCCAGTGATCTTAGGAGTGGAGACTGTCCTGAAGGAGAAAGACTCTCGAATAAGTATTGCCACTCCACCCCCCCCGGCCATCCATCTGGGCCTGGTGAAGGACTGAGAAACCTGGGGGGGGGGCCAGTTCTTTCAAGGCGACTATTTTGCCTTCCCTCACCCAGCTCTTGGTCACACATGCCATGTCCACTCCTTCCGCTGCAATAAAATCCTGCAATGTTTTGGTCTTATTATTGATGGACCTGGCATTGCACAACACCAGTGCCGGAGGGAGGCTATATCTCCTAGCCCCACTACCAGCATGCCTTGGGATGGGACGCAGATTGGAAGGACACCAAGCCCTATCACATCTCCGTGGCCTTCCCTTCCAGCCCCGCGTCCCACCGCCATACTTCCCTCAACCCTGGAGTACTGGGATCCCCAGCCACACCCCAATCTCCTTCCTCATATCCACCGCCCTCCACAATCCCCACCCCACCCCACATACCACAATAACAACACCAAACCAGAGTGGCTACCCACAATTCAACCATTGTTGCCCCCCACCCACCCCAATTACAGATAAAATTAATACAAATACAATCAGGTGGAATAAACACAAAAATATAGCATCAAATCCAATCCAGTTCAGCTTCCACCCCTTTCCACTCTGAAAGCACGACCCTACTGGTTAGGGGCCAGAAACAGCATCGCCCCCCCCCCCCCCGGGAGCCTGCTTCAGTTTCCACGGCCTTTGCAACATGCCCTCTCCCCTCCCCTCCCACATAAGTGCATTTCAGCCGGTAGTTGGTTCCAGCCGTCTCCCAAAGACCATCTTTCAGTTTCTTCGCACCACAGCACCCCTCCCCTAGATCTAACCAGCTGGCTTCTAAGTTTCCCGATGTTAAAGTGGCCAAACAGACAGGCAGCCAGAAGCAGACCTCACCGCCGGCTGAGCAGCTCAGTGTCCTGCCCAGCAGAAGTTTCCACTGAAGCTTAATTCCACGGGGCATTGGGTGAGGCTCTAGCCGCACACCATCATCCCACAATACAGTATAGTTCAACAAGGCTCCAAGTACGCTGAGTACAACGGACACAGGGCTCAGCAGATCACACAGCATCAAGGCAGCAAGGCAGCCCCTGGGAGCAGTTCACAAGGTAGCAAGCAGTGGGCTCAGCCAGCACCAATCTCTACAAATCTGGGTTGAGTGAAACACTGGACTTGGTAAGATAATGTGACAATGAGATGACAGGCAGCCCCCCTCACCGCAGCTCGGCAGCAGCAAGCTATTGGGGCAACTCCACAACACCGGGTAGCTAGGCTTGGCTCAGCTCAGCAGCAAAATGGTGGGGCAGCAAAAAAAAATGGTGGGGCAGCTGGCCCTGGTTTGGTGGCAAGATGGTGGATCCACAGCAGGGAGGCTAGAGTTAGCCCGGCTTGGCTCGGCTCAGCTTGACAATGCGATAAGCAGCGAGGCAACTCCACTGGCAGCTCAGGCACAATGTACAGCCAGTCCAGGCAGGCCCTCGCACCGTATCTGCAATGCTGCTCTTGCCGCTTCTTCTGGGTCTCCGAGATTGAGGGGGGACATGATTGCTCTCTTTAAATATTTGAAAGGCTGTCATTTGGAGGAAGTCAAGGAGCTGTTCCAATTGGCAGCAGAGGATAGGACTCGAAGCAACGGGCTTAAATTACATGCACAAAGGTACCGGCTGGATATTAGGAAGAACTTTTTCATGGTCAGAGTAGTTCAAAGGTGGAATCAGCTGCCTAGGGAGGTGGTGAGCTCCCCTTCACTGGCAGTTTTCAAGAAGAAGCTGGATGAATGTCAGGGATGCTTTAGGCTGGACAGGGGGTTGGACTAGAAGGTCTGCATGGCCCCTTCCAACTCTGTGATTCTATGATTCTGTGAGCTGAACAGGGAAAGGAGAGTTAACCTTTCTACCTGTGCTCTGTTTCACTAATCAATTTTTTTCTCTGTACCGTTTTTAGAGCTAATAACTCTTTTTTTTATTTTATAATGCTTTAAAGTGTGGGAAGCCTTGTTTTGAGTGACAGGACGAAGTGGGGGTTTCTGAAAAACTAAATCTCTGTTGGGGTGGTGGTGGAAACAACTTCAGATGGTCAAACCCAGCATTCATCAGGCCTGGGGGGGGGGGCGGTCACAGATGCACCTTGAAAAGATCAACAGTGATTGGCCCTTTGAGAGTCGGGCAGCCACTGACAGCTGGACTTTTGACTGCCAGCTACCTGGAAGCTCCACCCTTGGAGCAGGGAAGGGGAGTAACAAGGCAGCAGTTACATAGGATGCACTATTGGTTCCTCTCGGGCTTGGCCATGCCCCCAGAGGGCTTCTGGGTAGGAGGCCACTGGGCATGTCCCAGGCCTGGCTAGGGCCTTTAAAAGGCTTGAGGATGAAGGCCAAGAAGACAGACCAGCTCTTGTTTCCAGCTCAGAAGGGAGAGGAGAAGTAGTGGTATTTAACCTCCCACCACCCCTTGTCTAAGGCCAAGGGAAAGTGCTTCAGCCAAATTGGGTCCTGCTGTATGATGGCTGGGCCTGGGATCCTATACTCTCTTCTCCTTGTCTGATGTGTTCCCGTTGCAAATTATGGTTGAGTGCCACACAATTTTTTACCTTTTGAAAACCAGTGGAGATCTGATCATCATATCTTATTTTGACCTAAAGACAGAGCATTAGTAGCTGCATTATAAACATTCATATTGCTGTAGAAAAGAGCAAGAGTCCAGTAGCACCTATAAGACTAACAAAATTTGTGGTAGGTTGTGGGCTTTTGTGCTTCTCACAAAAGCTCATACCCTATGACAAAATTAGTCTTATATGTGCTACTGGACTCTTGCCTTCTTCTGCTACAGACAGACTGGCTACCCATCTTGATCTATTCATATTGCTGCATTTCTAATTGCTACAATTTCAAGAAGGGACCCTGTTTTTCAAGATACATACAACTGGATCAAATGTTTCCCTTGCACTAAGTCAAAAGTCTTCCATCAGGGAGAAGACTCCTTCCTGTAAAGAAAGGCGCCCTTCTCCTAGTGGAGGTTTTCTCATTCAACAGAAAGGAACCGTAGAATCTTCACCACAATGGATAAAAGCAGTTCAGAAATACACTCCCTGCTCAGCATCTGCTGGCACCATGGCCTCCTAACCATGCTGATCTGGTTACACAAGCACACACTGCCCCTTCAAGCCTCTTCCTATATTCTTTCTTTTAAAATATTAGTTAACAACAGGTATATTATAATGGAACAGAACTTTAACTGGGGGACCTCTTCCACCTTGGCTTTCTTTCTCAAATCATGAAACCTTTGATACTGACATGGTTCTCACATAATGCCAAACTATGTCTCAGCACGATATGAATAAGCCCCATTCTTACATGTCTGATACTTCCTCCTGTGATGCAGCCAGGTCTGGGCGAGTTCACACATCCAAATTCTTGTCGTCCCCCCACCAATACATCAACAGACATGGTCTTGAAGCTGCATGCTTAGAACTTCATTCCCAAGTCTTTGTGGCCTTGATTCAGACTGGAATTACAGCCTGTCGGAATAGGGAACTTGGAGAAATCAGGTCCACTGTGATGGGAGGGGCATCATGGGAGGGGCAGTATGTCAGATGCGCCCTGCTTACCTGCCATGTGTGCCTATTATACTCTGTATTGTATTCTGAGCCTCTGAGAACGTGCAAAGAAATATCTGTTTAGCTGTCTAACTGTGTAGCTGTGAAGAACTTACCTTGCAGGTGGCTACTTTCACTTTCTCGACTGGCATGGGAAAGTGTTCTTGAAGTGTTGATCGGAGCCATATCTCCCTGAGACATGAAATGAGCTCATCCTTTTCTTCCCCTACCCTACCCCATCCAACCTTCTAGACCCTGTGCACCTAAATTTTAACAGTCCTTACCCCGGGGCAGAAACCTTGCCCTATAACTAACATTGCTTTTCCTCTTTACGTCACTTCTGCCAATGCTGTTGTCTGAGTGCACTGATACTGATGGATCTCTAATAAAGAAACTTTAACTGGACTCTTGAAGTGTCTGCAGTGAAGTAACTGGGGGAAATAACTGGCAGAGCCTGACATCTCCTGATCCCCACCTGGTGAAGGGGGGGTGGGCATTTCTTCCTCCTCTGTGGCTGATCCGGGCCAGGTGAAGGGGGTGGGCATTGCTGCCTGCTTCACAACTGATCCCAGCCATATGAAGGGGTGTGTATATTGCTGCCTACTCCGCTCCTGATCCCGGCTGGGTGAAGAGTGGCAGGCATAGCAACCTGTTCTGCACCTGATTCCAACCGGATGAAGGTGGAGCAGGCTTAGAATGCTAAGAGCTTATGTGGACACTCACCCCCAAGACTGGGATGAAAAACTACTGCAATTGTTATTTGCATATAGGGAGGTACCCCAAGAATTGACAGGGTTTTCCCCTTTCAAACTTATGTTCAGCAGATGTTCGGACCTCTAGATCTGGTCAAGGAAAGATAGGAGGAGAAAATCCCAAAGGCAAAGCAATCGGTGGTGGACTATGTACTATCTTTCAGAGGACATTTAAAGGGGATGATGCATGTTGTTAAAGAGAACTTGGCCAAAGCTCAAAGTAAGCAGAGCAGTTGGTATGGCAAAACAGCGAGGTCTCGAACTTTTGAGATTGAGGACAGGGTGATGGTTTTTCTCTCCCTTTGCACAAATAAGTTGAAAGCTGCATGGGAGGGACCCATGTAATTGTGGACAAACCGGACCATGTTACCTATGCTGTGGCTATGGAGAAGTCTGGACACAAAACTAAAGTGGTGCATGTGAATATCCTCAAGACACCCATAGTGTTACATGTAACTAGAAAGGAAGGAGAAAATGAGATGCTGGACGATGACCCCTTAGACGTTCTGGTGCACTTCTCAGAGCCAGCACAATGGGAGGAACTGGTGTGGTCTACGGGAATGTCCAGGCATGACAAGGAAAATATCCTTCCAGTGTTACATAAATTTGAGGACATGGACTCGCACCTGGAACGTTTAGCTAAAGTGTTGGAGGCCATATGATGAGCAGGCCTCACGATCAAGCTGAACAAATGCCAATTTGGAATGCTAGAAGTGGTGTACCTTGTACATAAGGTGGGGAGTGGGAGAATCACCCCAATGTGGGACAAGGTGGAGGCTATTCAAAAGTGGGAGGCCCCAAAGACTAAAAGGCAAGTCAGAGCCTTCTTAGGACCAGCTAACTACTACAGATGGTTTGTCCCAAATTTTGGAGCAATTGCAGACCCACTCACCTCTCTCACCAGGAAACCAGCACCAGACAAGGTGGCTTGGACTCCTAGCTGTCAGGTGGCTTTTGAGAGGCTGAAGGCAGATCTGGTCTCTATGCCAGCGCTCAGAGCCCCTGACTTTGACAAAAAGTTCATTGTTGCCACAGATGCTTCAGACCATGAGTTCGGGCAGTTCTAATGCAGGACTGGGATGGAACCAAACATCCTGTGGCCTACCTGAGTAGGAAACTTATTCCCCAAGAGAAGAACCTGTCCTCAGTGCAGAAGGAATGTCTGGCAGTGGTATGGGCTCTGGACAAACTTCGGCCTTATTTGTGGGGACAAGAGTTCACCCTCCTAACTGACCATTCCTCTTTGCAATGGTTGCAGACCATGAAAAACACCAATTCTAAGTTGCAGAGGTGGTCCTGGAGGATCCAGGAATACAACTTCAAAATTGAGCACATTGCTGGACAGTGTAACGTGATTGCAGACTTTTTGTCCAAAAAGAACGTACGTAGACAACTTCCTGATTGTTACACATGTTATGTTTTGTTAATGGGTTTCTCCCAGGCTACTTGGATTCTGCTACGGGGTTCTCTCTGAACGAGGATACCCCTCGGCTCAGAATCTAAGGAGGGGGACGTGTGGAGAAATGCCATTCTGTTTGTGGAGTTAACTTTCTATGGGCTGCAGGAGAGAGAGGCCAGTTTTGGAGTAGAATGTGTTTGGAGGGAGAGTGAGTCAGTGGGGATTGGAAGTTGACAGTTGGTGGCTGAAGAGTTGAGGGAGATATGGCTCTGAGGGGAGATGTAGATCTAATGTAACCCCAGGTATCAAAGGATTGGGCCTGCCCTACACAACATCTAATTAGGGCATGAGGGAGATAGAGTAGAGATTTCTGTTTCTGTTTTATTATTCCTTCCATTCACTGTATATTTGCCTGTGTATACTTAGAAGTTAAATAAATGATTTTTGGAATTTATGAAGGAAGAAAGCTCTTCTGTTCCACATAGTCCCCCAACCGCTTGGGCCCACTAGCAGAAGACGGAGGTTAGGAGGCTGTCCCACCTAACCAGGACCCCATACAGGGACAGTGGTGGCAGCAACTACCTGGAAACAGGAAAGGGAGACAGCCCCTTCAGGTACCTGGCCAGAGGCGAAAAGGGAGAGGTAGGCAGAGCGGGGTCTACCAATGAGAAAAAAGGCTCTGTTCTGCCACATCTTGGTGAGCAGCAGTGGGATATTTTGGACTCTAAAATAAAAAAGGGTGAATTCTTTTACCTGATTCAATGGGCACTCTTTAATAAAGGTAAAGGGGAATGGGTAAAAGCTACTGATGTTAATGCTCCCAAACTGGTACACAGATTTCACAAAGCTTACCTGGAGAAATCCTTGTAATAAACTCCTTGTAAATAAACTCCTTGTAAATAAACTCTTTTGTTTGTTGTTACTCTGCTGGGTCCTCACACCTGTTTATTGGCCAAGCTACGGGGGTCAGAAGGGTTAGGAGGGTACTCTGGGCCTTCCCGAGGGACCCTAAATCCCAGAGTGGTGGCAGCGCAAGGTGGCTCACCTTACCTGAGGCATGACAGTCCCCCATCCTTTTTCTTATGGAATAGCAGTGGGGGAGCTGGCAGGCCAGATGAACCCCCGAGCCAAGTTTTTATCAATAAATTTCCGCAGTTCCTCTCTTTCCCCCAGGCTCATAGAGTACAATTTCCCCTTTGGGAGTTTCTGTCCAGGAATCAATTCAGTGGCACAGTCCATGGCCCTGTGGGGTGGGGGGGAGCCCATCCACCTCTTTTTCATCAAATACTTGGCTCAAGTCTCTGTACTCTGGAGGAATTTGCTCCTTTTTCTCCCTAGTCAATAGGGCCACATCCCGGAAGGATGGTTCTGCCAAGCCCCACTCTGGGTTCCATTTATGCTCTTGGCAATTTCCCCCAGCAAAACAACTCCCAGCTTTGCCACCTCAGCTGTGGATCATGATCCCACAGCCACCATATCCCTAACACTAGTGGGAACTTAGTGGCAACACTTACCATGAAAGTCTGAGCTTCCCAATGACTCCCCATTCCCATTGGGGTATGTTCAGTCTCATAACTGGAAGGGGTCCCCTTCATCTGGGGACTGTCCATCTGTTCAAATGCAATGGGGTGCTCCAGCTTATGTACCTTTAGTCTTAGTCTTGTGACTAGCGCAGAAGCTATCAGGTCCTGAGTGCTTCCTGAGTCAAATAAATCTTGCACTCAGATGTGGGTTCCCCCACCCCGGGGTTAACTAATATGACCTGTACATAAAACAGGGCCCCTCTATATCTCACCTCCTCAGGCGTGGATTCCTTTTTCACCTGCCGGCGGGGCCTCCTCACAGCAGGTCATTGGCATTCTCTGCCGGTATGGGCAGGCCCTCTTCTCCCCCTGAAGGATCTCTGCTCGATGCCTCCGATTCCTCTCCCACCTTTAGGCCAGTTTCCACTTGGCTGCATCTCTTAGGAGCCTTGTGGGACGGCTTGGTCACAGGTGCTAAGGTTTTCCACGCTGGGTGGTTCTTCTCCATGTCTTCTTTTTTCCTGCTGGGGCAATCTGCCACAAAATGGCCCAATCCTCCTCATTGTAGACACAAACCCCTCTTCAAGAGGATGGCCCTCTACATCTTTGGTGAGCAGATCTTGGGTAGCTTCTTCTCTTTTGCTCCTGTCTCATGGGACACTCTGCGAGTTCCAACACGGTGTTGCATTTTCAGGAGCTTGATCACCTGGTCTCGGTTTTCTACTTCATGGGTGAGCTGGATCCATTCTAAAAGTTTTCTGGGGTCATCTTACACCAGGCCTTCTGCCACCATCTCTGGGTTCACCCCCACTTGGAAGAATTAGATTTTAATTCCCTCTGTACAATCTTCTACTTTGGTCACATGCTGCCTGAATTCCACAGCATATTCATGTATAGAGCAGCCACCTTGCCAAATCTGTTTCAGTTTGGTTCTGGCCTGCTCTTCCTCAAGGGGTCTTCAAATTGGGCTCTCGAGGCTCGTATGAATGCAGTTCCAGGTCTTGCAGTTCCGGGGCCTGTGCTCTGTATAGGGTGTCATACCATTTGGCTGTGGGTCCCCCCAATCAGGAGCCCAGGTAGCTTACCCAACTGTGTTCATTCAGGAAGGTGTGGTCCCACATCGCCTGCACCAGGAAGAAGCCCAGCTCCTCTGGGTCTTGTTCAAAGTGGGCATCCAGTTTATGCCACTCCTGAGGTGGTGGAACCACAGGGGGAACTGCCGGTGAGGCACTGGGTGCTCCCTGAGTCCAGATAGCTGCAGGAGGAATCACTGGCAGGGTGGCTGGTACTTCTTGGGGTTGTGGAGCTGCAGGCGGGATCACCGGCAGCCCAACAGGCACATCTTGCAGGCCAAGCCCAGGTACAGTTCCATCTCTGTCAAGACCTGGACCGGCTGGTAACCCAGCAAGAGGCAAGCACCGCATCAGTTCTTGTAGTCTTCCCATCACCTGCAACATGCCGTCCTTCAGGTCATCCACCTCTCCCCAGATGGCTTGCATCTCGGCATGGATGACTTTCCAACCCCCGCGTGGTTTGCAGTCTTGGGGGTCACTTTGGTACGACTCTGAGACATAGTCTCTCCTCTTGTCATCCTGTATTTCATCCTCATCAGATTTGACAGAAGAGGTTTTCTTGGGGTCAACCAGTTCACCGCCATCACACTCCTTCTCTTCGTCCTCCATCATCAGATTTGATGGGGACTTCCTCGGGTTTCACCAGTTCCTCAGGTTTCACTGGCTCCTCCAGCAGATTCAGCAGTTCCGTCAGGCTGTGGCTGAATAGTTTGCTTCACCCCCTTAACTTGTCCTCTTGACTCTCTGATTTCCGGGGCACCCACTCATGGGTGGTGGTCAACAGCCAGTTCTGATGCGTTGCCCTGAATTTTGTAATTGTCCCAATCCCTCTCCCCATCGAACCTCACTCCTGGGAGGGGATGGTGGAGGACTTCTTTGGTATTTCTTTGGGTCCCATACCGGTCTCATCTGGCATGGGGCCGGTAGCGGATATTGAGCCATTAGTTCCAAAGGAACAGCAGGACTTCTGCCAAAATGTCAGGCTCTGCCAGTTAGATCCTCAGTTACTTCACTGCAGACACTTCGAGAGTCCAGTTAAAGTTTCTTTATTAGAGGACCATCAGTATCAGTGCACTCAGACAGCAGCATTGGCAGAAGTGATGCAAAGGGGGAAAGCAATGTTAGTTATAGGGCAAGATTCCCACCCTGGGATATCGACCATTAGAATTTAGGCCCATACCAGTCGAGAAAGTGAAAGTAGCCACCTGCAAGATAAGCACTTCACAGCTACAGAGTTAGACAGCTAAACAGATATTTCTTTACACATTCTCGGAGGCTCAGAATACAATACAGAGTATAATAGGCACACATGGCAGATAAGCAGGGCGCATCTGACAATAAGCAGTTCACAGCTACACAGTTAGACAGCTACTCAGGTATTTCTTTACACATTCTCAGAGGCCCAGAATACAGTACAGAGCAAAATAGGCACACATGGCAGATAAGCAGGGCGCATCCGACATACTGCCCCTCCCAAGATGCCCCTCCCATCACAGTGGACCCAGTTTCTCTGGGTAAGCTTTGTGAAGTCTGTGTACCAATCTGGGAGCATTAACATCAGTAGCTTTTACTCATTCCACATTACTTTTATTGAAGTGTACCCATTGAATCAGGTAAAACAGTTTTCAATTTAGAGTCCAAAATGTCTTCGACTTCATAGTGTGATTGTCCAGTCACAATCGGGGAGAGGACTCCTCATTCCAGGTGCCACTTATCAGGGGGGGGGCGCTTTCTTCAGGAGGCTGAAATGAAATACAGGGTGGACATTTTTCAAATCCTTTGGTACTTTCACTTCCACAGTTACTGTGAATCCCTGCTACTTGTAAGAGCTCCTGCCAGAACAAATTGGCCAGTTTCTTTGCGGTTGGGATCTTTGAGTAGGGAATAAAGTGAGCCTGCTTTGAGAATAGGTCCACCACTACCAAAATTACAGACTTCCCCTTGGAGGGGGGAAGATCAGAGATAAAGTCCATTGAGACCATCATCCATGGCTGGGAGGGGTTTCCAATGGCTGCAAGAGTCCCGGTGGTTCCCCCCCTTTTTCCCCCATCAAACACACCTGGCAAGTGACATAAAGGGGGAAAGCAATGTTAGTTATAGGGCGAGGTTTCCACCCTGGGATAAGGATTGTTCAAATTTAGGTGCAGGGCCTAGAAGTTTGGATGGGGTAGGGGAGGGGAAGACAAGGATGAGCTCATTTCATTTCTCAGGGAAATACAGCTCCAACCAGCACTTCAAGGACACTTTCCCATGCCAGTCAAGAAAGTGAAAGTAGCCACCTGCAAGATAAGGGATTAATCATTACACAGTTAGACAGCTAAACAGATAGTTCTTTACACATTCTCAAGGTTTCTGCCCCGGGATAAGGACTGTTAAAATTTAGGTGCACAGGGTCTAGAAGGTTGGATGGGGTAGGGTAGGGGAAGACAAGGATGAGCTCATTTCATGTCTCAGGGAGATATGGCTCCGATCAACACTTCAAGAACACTTTCCCATGCCAGTCGAGAAAGTGAAAGTAGCCACCTGCAAGATAAGTTCTTCACAGCTACACAGTTAGACAGCTAAACAGATATTTCTTTGCACGTTCTCAGAGGCTCAGAATACAATACAGAGTATAATAGGCACACATGGCAGATAAGCAGGGTGCATCTGACAGGCAAGGAGCAGGTGATAATGCCCGCCTCCCTTCACTCAGCCTGGATCAGGTACAAAGCAGGAGGCAATGCCCGCCCTTCTTCATCCAGCCAGGATCAGGAGCGGAGCCGGTGGCAATGCCCACCCCCACTTCACCTGGACAGGATCAGACACTGAGCACGTGCCAATGCTCGCCCCTTCACCTGGTCAGGATCTGGAGTGGAGCAGGTGGCAATGCCCACACCCCCTTCACCCAGCCAGGATCAGGTGTGGAGCAGGAGGAAATGCCCGCACCCCTTTCACCTGGCCAGGATCAGGCACAGAGGAGGTGGCCATGCCTACGCACCCCCACCTTCTTCCGGCCAGGATCAGTGATGGAGGAGGAAGGAATGCCCACCTGCCCGCCCTCCCCTTTCTAGAGCCCATTGTATTTTTTCCACAACAGGCTTTGTTGTTAGTTAGATAAATATCAATGAATGTATACTTCTGTCTTTGAACTCTAATTTGTGAATAAGATATTGTGTAATCAAGTTTCTTATTGCTTATAATTAGACAATCAGCTTGGATTTTTTCCCCTCATTGCCAGTTTCCCTAGCATAGCAAGTAGTAGCTCCCTGGGACTTCGGAAACAGCATGGGTAAAAAGCTTAGTACTCTTCTCACTTCATACCATGGCCTGCATCTGCATCAGGCCCACACAAAACTTAATTCCTAAGTGCAAACACAGAACTCCCAGCTTTTGTCTGGTAGACATAATACATGGGGGACACGAGATCTTCGTAATGTGTGAATTGGTGTGAAGAGTCAATTAATGTCTCAATTAAGCACAAACCATAGTTTGTCATTACATCTAAACTGGGAAATTATAGTTTGCTCTCCAAACCAAAATCAGACCTGAATTTACAATCCCAGGCTGCATCCATGTCAGTATGCATTGCACTGTCATTGTGTTATAGCAATAGTTCTGTACTGGATTTTCCTGTGGTGGGAAAGCAAAATTATTGCTATAGCACAACAAAAGTGCAATATCCAGTAATGTGAGGACTCAGCCTTGGTTTTGTATGAATAACAATACTGAAACAATATATGCTACAGGATTATCTAATTCTTTCTCCCCAGGAAAACTTGTTCTGCAAGGGAAGCTAGTGGCCTCAAATCAACTTTTCAGTACTCTTCCCCGCATTGCAGTTCCCAGGATTTTTTGAGGGAAGCCTTGATATAAAACAGACATAAGTACATATGGTAAATACAAGCTAATGCGAACCTGTCTCCATGGTAACAGTAATCAACACCTTATACAAATATAGTATTTAGCAAGACTAGGGTTTTTCAGAGGTGTGGCATTAAAAATTACATACAATTACATACAAATTACATACAAATTACAGGATTAAACAGAAGAGAGGCGAATAATGTAAGCCACTTCGGGTCTCCATTGGGGAGAAAGGAGGGGTTTAAATGAAGTAAATAAATAAATAAATAAATGTTGAATAATAAAACAATTTTAGTTTATAACATTTCAAGGGGGTCTTATATTCAGAGTTGTCTTCCTTTCAAGTAAATACAGGCAATTCATTACCTATAAAAATGTAGAAAGACTATTTCTAAGCATCCTTCCCCAGTAACATCTCATACCTTGTCAAACTTTATTTTTTCAAACCATTTATGATACATCTAGAATTTTGACAGATATGTCCTGAATGTTGGCAGTTATAATAACAACAATAACAACATTTGGTTTATATACCGCCCTTCAGAACAACCCAACACCCACTCAGAGCAGTTTACAAAGTGTATTATTGTTATCCCCACAACAATAACCCTGTGAGGTGAGTGGGGCTGAGAGAGCTTCGAGAAGCTGTGACTGACCCAAGGTCACCCAGCTGGCTTCAAGTGGAGGAGTGGGGAATCAAACCTAATTCTCCAGATTAGAGTCCTGCCACTCTTAACCACTACACCAAACTGTAATTTGACAGCCTGAGATTAAGCCCCAATATTGGTCTAAGATCCTTTCGCTTCATTTTTGCTAGGAAAGAGAGGTCTGTAGGGGTGTGCACCCCCAAAAGATTTGGGTTTCCTGCTTCTGGTTTACCCAGAACAGGAAAAAATTCAGGTAAACCTGGGTTCAGATATTCAAGCAGATTCGGGTTTATTAGGGAAGATTCGGCCATTGTTTCCAATGGGAAACACTGCTTCTGGCTATCCGGGTGTCTAGGGGGGCATTTTATTCCCTATTTGCACCAAATTTTCAATGTACCCTCTCCTAACCCTCCTCTCACAGCAACCCAAGTTTCAGGGAGATTGGACTTCGGGGGCCATGTTATGACCCCCTAAAGAATGTCCCCCCAGCCACCACCTATCTCCATTGTTTCCTAAGGGAAAAACTGGGGGGAAGGTTCCCAGGAGGCTGAGGGTGGCATTTTGGAAGCAAAATGCACCAAACTTTCAGGGTACCCTCTCCTAACCATCCTCTCATGGCCACCTATGTTTCAGGGAGATTGGACTTATGGCCCCCCCCAAAGAAGGCTCCCCAGCTGCATTATTCCCTATGAAGACTAACTTCACACCAGAGAATCACAATAAGAAATAATTGGTTAAAAATGCACAAAACCATATGAAGCAAGTGAGTGAGCAACTAGAAGTGAACAAATGATCAGCCTCACTCGATACAGCCAAACTGATGAAAGGGCAATAACTTCACTCCAGAGAATTACCCATTGAATTCAGCCGAGTGGCATTTTGGATGCAAGATGCATCAAACCTTCAGGAGACCCTCTCCCAACCCTCCTCCCATGGCATACCAAGTTTCAGGGAGATTGGACTTGGGGTGGCCATGGCCACTGTTATTTTCAAGAACAGTGAAATCAAAATGAGTAGTGGGGGGGGTTGCTTTGAGTACTGCTGTTGTATTGTGCGGATTCCGAAGATGCCTCTGCTTTAAGCCATCTGACTATGTCTCAGGATGTTGGTTTCTTTGAGGTACCTTGAGAAATTGACCAAGCTGCTTCCCCCCACCCCACCTTCCCACGGAAAATGTAATCACTGGGAGAGGAGGCTCATAAGAGATTTCTGAGATTCAAATTATTCTTGCCATGAATTAAAAGCTGGATTGTGCCTTTGGTGCACCAAACACAGGATCCACTTGTAGGGTGGCCAGCTCTGACTTGGGAAATTGCTGGAGATTTGGGGGGGGTGCCTTGGGAGGGCGGAGTTTGGTGAAGGGATGTGATGCAATAGATTCCATCCTCCAAAGATGCTGTTTTCTCCAGGGGAATTGATCTCAGTAAATTGGAGGTCATCCTGAATTGAATGGATCTCAGTAGATCTTGGAAGCTAAGCAGGGTTGGCCCTGGTTAGTACTTTAATGAGAGACCACCAAGGAAGCCCGCCACGCTGTCCCACCTTCACCGAGTGCTCTCAGAGCCAGGGAACTCCACGGCTCCCAGAGCACTGGCTGAATGGGCACCCAGCAGCAAGGTGCAAGCTGAAGCCTGCCTCGCCACCCCCCCTTCAACCAGTGCTCTTGGAGCTGGGGAACTCTGCAGCGCCCAGAGCACTGGCTGAATGGGCACCCAGCAGCAAGGTACAGGCTGAAGCCCACCTCCCTGCCGCCCCCCTTCACGCACTGCTCTCAGAGCCGGGGAACTCCACGGTGCCCAGACCACTGACTGAATGGGCACCCGGCAGCAAGGCACAGGCTGCAGACCACCTCACCACCACCCCTTCACCCAGTGCTCTCGGAACCATGAAGGGACTCTGAAGGGAGAAAAGTTCCCCAAGCTACTTGTAAGCCTGGTGGGGAACCTTCCTCCCTTCAAAGTCAGCTGGGTAGAGGGGGAGGAAGTGACTCTGAAGGGAGGAAAGTTCCCTGCGCAGTTTGGAAGCTGTGTGTCAGGTCTGACTATGTTTCTTGCGTGATCTAACCAAAGAGACTCCATTTTAATCCTGTCAGTGTTTTTTTTTATTATTAAAAAAATTTTATTGGTGAGTTTGAATTTTCAAATTTGATACATACGTTCCCTTCATATCTAATTAGTTATGTTCCCCACCCTTTTCCTCCCCCCTCCCTATTGACTTCCAACAGCTTTCCAACCCTTACCCCCTTTTATTGCTTAATTCTATCTCACTTATATTTTCCTGCAACACATAGATCATAATATCTCTTACTCTAAGCATATTCTAATTCTTTTATGCATATGCTCTATCAAATATACTATCAATATAGTATTTGTTATATACTATACCATCCAATATAGCATAGCATGCATTGTAATATAACATAACATATATTTATCTGCAACACATAGATCATAATATCTCTTACTCTAAACATGTTCTAGTTCTTTTATGCATATTCTCTATCAAATATACTATCAATATAGTATTTGTTATATACTATTCCATACAATATAGCATAGCATACAATATAACATAGCATGCATTATAATATAACATATCATAACATCCCAATATAGTATGCAATGTGATATACTAACGCCATACATCATAATATATTATATATAGTATATAGTATAAATTTTCTAATGTATCAATTTTACTTTTCCTTTGTTAAACTATATAATCTAAATCAAATTTTCTTAATCATAAAATTAGCTTAGATTGTTATAATTAAATTTCCCCCTTAATGGTAAAGTCACTTCTCTCCTCCATTTACAACACCGCCCTTTAGAAATTCTCAAACTGCCACAGTTCTCCTTTCACATCCCATTTTTTCTCTAAATATTGTTTCAGTTTCCCCCAATCAGCAATATATTGTCCTAGGTCAAGATCTTTAAGCTTCCTTGTCATTTTGTCCATTTCTGCCATGTACAGCAATTTGTAAATCCAGTCTTGTATGGTTGGTATTTCTTGTACTTTCCACTTCTGCGCGTACAAAAGTCTTGCCGCTGTAGTCATGTAAAATAGCAATGTTCTGTACTGCATTGGAACAGCTTCCATCCCCAAGTTCAGTAGCAACAATTCTGGGTTCTTATTTATTTGAATTTGTAAAATCTCATTAATTACTTCAGTTATATCTCCCCAATATTGCTTAGCTACTTCACAAGTCCACCACATATGGTACAATGATCCTTCATGCTTTTTGCATTTCCAGCATTTGTCTGGAAATATTCGTATTCCCTAGAGCAATTTTCTTTGGTGTTAAGTACCATCTGTAGATCATTTTGTATACATTCTCTTTAATATTCGTACAAGTTGAAATCTTCAGTGTATTTTTCCACAGGTGTTCCCACGCCTCCATTGTTATTTCTTTATGAAAGTTTATTGCCCACTTCACCATCTGGATTTTAACTGTTCCATCCTCCGTATGCCATTTCAGAAGTAATTTATAAATCTTAGATATTTCTTTCTTGCCTTCTTGTAGCATCATTTCTTCTAGTTCGGAATTTTCCATTCTTATACCTCCTTTTAAGCAATCCGAATTGTAAAGATCTCTGATCTGCCTGTATTGAAACCATCCATAACAAGGATACAGCTCTTCTTCTATTTTTATTCTTAGCATTGAATGTTGTACTTCTGTTATCTCCTTGTAGGTTAGACATTGCTGCTCATTATCGACAGTTCTCGGATCTATTACTTCATACGGAACCACCCATGAAGGAATTCCATCTTCCATATAAACCTTGTATTTTTTCCAGACTGTGAAGAGGCTTCTCCGAATGTAATGGTGCAAGAACATCGAATCCGCTTTTACTTTATCATACCACATGTATGCATGCCATCCAAATATTTTGTTATGTCCCTCCAAGGCCAGCAATTTACGGTTTTTTAATGTTACCCAATCTTTTAGCCATACCAGACATATTGCTTCGTAATATAGTCTTATATTGGGCAGTTGCAAGCCACCTCTTTCCTTCGCGTCCTGTAATACTTTCATTTTCACACGTGGTTTCTTGCCTGCCCACACAAAGTCTGAGATTTTCCTTTGCCATTTGTCAAATTGTTTTGAGTCTCGAATAATTGGAATTGTTTGCAACAAGAACATTACACGCGGTAAAAGCAGGAGGGAGGAGACATTGGATACAGTATTTTCGCCTACGCAATTAGGAGTGGTCACAATGCGCAGCCGCGCAAAGCAATCTCCTCAGTCAGACCAGGGGTGGAGACAAAAACTGAAAAGCGAAGTGGAAAAGGAGGGGGAGAATGTGCCCAAAGAGAAATTAATTCAATCTGAACAAGGGGAATGGCTTTGGGGCGATCAATTTTATGTACCAAATAGTTTAAGAAAAGAAGTACTACAACGCTGTCACGATGCCCCAACAGCTGGCCATTATGGATATTTAAAAATGCTTCATCTAGTCCAAAAGCAATTTTGGTGGCCGGGCATGCGCAAAGACATTTCACAATATGTGGCTTCATGTCCCATTTGCCTCAGCGCCAAAATGCGAAAAGGCAAGCCTCCTGGACTCTTACAAGCCCTTGAAACCCCAAGTAGACCGTGGGAAATTATTTCTATGGATATCATCACAGATCTTCCCCCCTCCAAAAATCACACCTGCATCTTGGTTGTAGTGGATCTATTTTCAAAACAGGCCCACTTCATTCCCTGCACCACTATGCCTTCGGCAAAAAAGTTAGCGGATATTTTTCTGAAGCATATTGTAAAACTCCATTCTTTTCCATCAAAGGTGATATCAGACCGCAGCGGACAATTCGTTGCCAACTTCTGGCGGGAGCTTATGCAACTTATGGGCATTGAACAAGGTTTAAGCTCCGTCCATCATCCACAAACCAACGGGCAATTGGAAAAAACTAATCAAATATTAGAACAATTTCTCCGTTGCTACATCAATTTCCAACAGGACAATTGGGTTGATTTATTGCCTTTAGCCGAATTTTTTTACAACAACAGTGTGCATGCCTCTACTGGAGAAACACCGTTCAAAGTAATTAACAGCTATCACTTTAAACCATTTCCTTTTGACGCTCTTCCCCCAGCAACAGCTTCTAAAGACGTTTCGGAATGGTGGGGGGAGGCAGCTCAACAATGGACTCTTGTTCAAAAACATCTTGTCAAAGCTAAACAGGACTATAAAAAGTACGCTGATCGCCGTCGTGTGGCCGAATGGGAATTGCATCCTGGAGACCTTGTTTATTTATCCACAAAAAAATTGAAAAGTGCTCAAACCAGCCGCAAATTGGCACTAAAGTTTTTGGGACCTTTTCCAGTTCGTAAGGTTATCAACAAAGTGACTGTAGCACTTGATTTGCCAAAGAATCTCCGTCACATGCATCCTACTTTTCACATCAGCTTATTGAAAAAGGTCCCCCCAGCAAATCAATGGCACACCCGTGCTCCTCCCATACCAACCTTGATTGATGATCAAGTCCATTATGAAGTACAGCAAATTTTAGACTCTAAAATCAAACGCAATAAGCTGTTTTACCTCATCAGGTGGAAGGACTTTGATTCTGGGTTTGATGAGTGGGTGGAGGCTATTCATGTTCATGCTCCTAGATTGTTAAAATCTTTTCACACTCTCTACCCTGTCAAACCTGGGGGAAGAGCATTTTAGAGGGGGCAGAAATGTCAGGTCTGACTATGTTTCTTGTGTGATCTAACCAAAGAGACTCCATTTTAATCCTGTCAGTGTTTTAAGTGCTTCTTTTGCAGGTGACAAGCAGTCCAGTAGCAGTTATCTTAAAGAAGAGGAATGTTATGTCTACAACCTTTCCAGCCTTGGGAAACTTTCACTTTCTCAGCTTCAAGCCGTTTGTTTTGAGAACTATGGGGGGAGGATGGGACCTGCAGGGTTATGCTATTCTGTAGCTTAACCTTTGCCTGTCATTCGTAACAATACTCATGTACCAGCCAAGATATTGCATCTTGGTTAGTGGACTATTAGGGTTGTTTATATTCAGTAAAGTCTTTTGAAACCAATGGACTCATGTCTAATTGCAAGAGAGAGTCTGGATTGCAACTTTTAGTAAGCTACTGTCTGACACTGTGCAGGGGGAACTTTTCTCCCTTCAGAGTCTCCCCCTTACCAGCTGGGTAGAGGGGGTTGACTTTGAAGGGAAGAAGGTTCCCCAACTGGAAGCCATGGGGAGAACTTTTCTTCCTTCAGAGTCGCTCCTTCCCTCTCTACCCTGCTGGTATGGGGGTTGACTTTGAAGGGAGGAAGGTTCCCCGCCAGGCTTGCAAGTGGCTTGGGGAACTTTTCTCCCTTCATAGGCTCCCCCTTACCAGCTGGGTAGAGGTGGGGAGACTTGGAAGGGAGGAAAGTTCCCCTCCCCCGGCTTGCAAGCCAGGCGGGAACCTTCCTCCCTTCAAAATCAGCTGCTTGTCGGAAGCCGATAAACAGCTGATTGTTTAAATGTCCCTCTCCCTCCTGCTCCACAGGCAATGAGAGGGTCGAGGGACTTTGACCCGAAGCTTCCTGAAGCTATACAAATAGCTTTGGGAATCTTTGATTTGGGTTTCCGAAACAGCCCCGCATATGCTGGGGCTGTTTCAGAAATCCCGAACCTTTTCAGATGAAAAACTGTTAGAATGGAAAAGACTTGCTTTTCTCCTCATCTCCTCAACAGGTCTTCTGAAAAACATTGCACTTTGCAGCTGCATTTTGTTTTATACATGTACACACATGGGCACACCCCTCAGGGAAAAAGTACACACAACTCAGCATCATGTGTAGTTTGGCCCTAAAGCATTTAACTAATTATCGACTTCTGGTTCGGGGTAATGGAGAGACCGATGTGATTCGGAGCTCCGGATCATCTGAGGTGCTGTTTTTTGGGCTGGTGGGGCTTCCAGATCTCCCACAGCCCCCAGGTTTTAGTCAGAAATCCGGCAAGAACGCTTTTAGCCCAGAGAGTGAAGGGTCTCGGCGGGTGGGAGGCTCTGAATTAAGGGCTTCTCCCCCAAGCCTTGAGATCCTCCTTGGAGAAGGGCAGCCAAAATCTCTGCAGCAGCTTCGGGAGTCATTAAATTGACATAGGCTCTTTGTTCCCCGAGCCTCGGGAACGGATTTGAACAGATTTGGACGTTTGAAGCAGTGAGTACATCCCAAGAAGTCTGTATTAAGTTAAGATTACTATCTCCCCCAACGGACCATTTTACTGAATAAAGACTTAAATTTTAAAAGAACTAAAGACTGAGTTACCAAGCTGAAAAAGTATATTAAAAGACTGAGCAATTTAATTGGAGTTTTGAGAATGAGAAAAAGCTAAAAAGAGCTAAGAAGAATATTGTTTTGCATACCTGTGGTTGGGGAGATAGCGACGCGGTGGGCGGATCGTGGGAACTGGAAGGCATGCCGCGAGACAGGAAGTGGAGAACAATAGACAGAGAGGAGATAGAGAGAAAGAGCGGCGAGGGAGGTCAGGAAGAGCAGGAGGACCCGGAAGAAAAACAAAGCTGGAAGAGGATGTGAAGTACCCACTATTGAAAGTAAGGGAAAGGAAACGGAAGTAGAGGATTCACCATTGAAAGTAAGGGAAGATTATTGGTGTAACTGTATTACCATAGAGAAAGATCGCCCGACATTTTGAACCATAGAAAAACATTGCCCAACATTTTAAGGGTAAGGGAAGCCTCAATTGCCATTTTAACTGAGGGCAAACGTCAAAAAATTTTGATATATAAAAAACAGAGACTTGAATTAAAAAGAAGACGGAGCTAAGAAAGAGAGCTGATTCGTGGGGACCTAAGGCAAGTCCGATGGCCTCCAAAAAAGAAAAGGACTGGCTGGCTGCTATTGAAAATTTGGATAAGAAAATAACAGATGGAAATAAAGAGATTTGGGAGCTGATACAAAAATTACAGCAAAATCTAATGACTGAAATGAAAGAAGCAATCAAATCGGAAATTATGGAAGTTAAAAAGGAGATGGAGGCAATAAAAACAGATTTACAGAATACTCAACAAAAGGTGCAAGAAGCGCAGCAGTTGGTGCAGGATGGGGAGAAAAGAACAGAGGCTATACAGAATGAGACCATTGGTATGGGCGAAAGAATAGTGATGATGGAATGCAAAGCAATGGACAGACAGATTCGCATGAGGTCAGTTCCAGAAAAAATGGATGGATCTGCCCTTAAACAAGTAGCTGAAATATTGGCAAAATTTTGGGGGCAAACAGAGGAGGAAATGATGACTCATTTGGATATCGCGTATAGAGTCAATTCAAAATATGCGGAACAAAAGAACTTACCAAGAGATATTATTGTCCAATTGACCACAAGGAGAATGAAGGAGGAAATTATTAGAAGACACTTTGAAACTCCACTGGAGGTAGCCGGGACACGGATTCGAATTATGAAAGAAGTACCACGTAAAGTACTCCAGGATCGGAAAAAGTACAGAGACTTAACACAAAAGCTAAGGACAGCGGAAATCAGATATAGATGGGAGCTACCGGAAGGAGTGACTTTTGAATTTCAATCAGGGAGACAAGTGATTAAATCAAAATATGCAATGGATGTTTTTCTGATGGAAAATGGAAAAGACTTTCCTAGCTCATCCAGATTATAATTATGGAGTACAAATTAATTTCATGGAATGTTAATGGATTTAATTCACCCTCTAAACGTAAAGCTGTGTTACATTGGTTAGCTAAACAAAGAAGTAATTTGATTTGTCTACAAGAAACTCATATTAGGGATCAAGATGTTAAATATTTGATTAACAAAAAGTTAGGAAAACAATTTGCCTCGGCAACAAAGCAAAAAAAGAGGGGAATTGTTATATATATAAAGGAAGAGCTACAACCCAAATTAATTGTGTCTGACAAAAATGGAAGATACCTGACTGTGGAATGTTTATGTAATGCAAAGAAAACTATGGTACTTGGACTATATGCGCCAAATGGCTCCAAAGACATTTTTCAAAGACTTACGAAAACAAATGGAGCAGTGGATTTATGACCAGGTAATTATAGCTGGAGACTTTAACGGAGTGGTAGATTTGCAATTGGATAAAAGTCTATCAACAAGTAAAGTAAGGACGGGGAAATTACCGAAGTCTTTTTTTGAAATTCAGGAACAAGAAAATTTAGAAGATGTCTGGAGAAAATATAATCCTAAATTGAAGCAGTATACTTTTTTTTCATCTAGTCACCAATCTTTTTCGAGAATAGATATGATCTGGGCGTCTAAAGAACTGGTAGTTTACAAAAGAGACTGATGTATTACCAAAAGTTAGCTCGGATCATAATCCAGTGATGTGGAGATTTGGAATGAAACACAAGAAAAGGAGATGGAGAATTAATGAGGATCTTTTGAGTGACCCAGAATGTGTTGAGGGGTTGAGAAAAGAAACGAAGTTTTTTATTCAGTCTAATGTGGATAAAGAGGTGCCAATGCACATGGTCTGGGACACATATAAAGCCGTAATTAGAGGTGTTTTGATGGACTTAAATGGCAGAGAGAGGAGGAAAAAAGAAGTGAAATTAAAAGAGATACAGGAAAAAATTATTCAAGTTGAACAACAATTGAAAAAGAGACCAGGTAAAAAGAAATTGTTGTATGAAATAAAGTTACTGCAAGAACAGATTAGAGCCATGGAAAATAAAGAAGTGGAGTGGGAGCTGAAGAAAATGAAGCAAAGAACATTTGAAGGAGCTAATAAACCAGGGAGATATTTGGTGTGGCAATTAAAGAAAAAGAGAGAGAAAAGAGTAATAAGTAAGATTACAGAAGAGGGAAAGGAACTATATGATCAAGGATTGATTGAGAGAGCATTCTATAAATATTATGCCAAGTTATATCAGAAAAAAATAGTGGATCATGAAAAGATAAGAGACTACTTTGACAGGATTGACTTACCAAAGGTACCGGAGAAGTTGAAAGAGAAGCTTAGTGCTGAGATATCAATAATGCTTGCTTGCAGTGTTACAAGCAATACAAGCTACTACAGTTGGTAAAGCTCCGGGACCAGATGGAATTACTGCAAAATTTTATAAAGTGATGGCAGAGGACTTGAAACAACTGATGCAAAAGATGATGAATGGGATATTGGAAGGGGTCGAGATGCCAGATACATGGAATGAGACTAATATTACATTGATACCAAAGGAGACATTAGACTTAAGTAATGTTAAGAATTATAGACCAATATCTTTAACTAATAATGACTATAAAATATTTGCAAAGATACTAGCAAAAAGACTTAAGACTTGGCTAGTGGAATTTATTGATGAAGATCAAGCCGGCTTTTTACCGGAAAGGCAAATAAAAGATAACTTACGAGAGTTGTTGAATGCTATTGAGTATTATGATAAAAATCCAGGGAAGCAGGTTGTTTTTTTCTTTGTGGATGCAGAGAAAGCGTTTGACAATTTGAACTGGGATTTTATGTTTGCAACAATGGAGAAGATGCAGTTGGGAGAGAAATTTATACAAGCAATAAAGGCAATATATAAAAACCAATCTGCAAATATAATTGTTAACTCGGATGTAACCAAAAAGTTGGAAATAAAAGTTGGAACAAGACAAGGGTGTCCGCTTTCCCCACTTCTGTTTGTAATGGTACTGGAGATTTTACTTAGGCAAATAAGAGAAGACAATTCAATAAGAGGATTGAGGACTAAAGGATTTGAATATAAAGTAAGAGCTTTTGCTGATGACATAATGGTGATAGTGGAAGATCCAATAGAGTGCATGCCAAAATTGATGAAGAAAATGAAGGATTTTGGAGATGTAGTGGGTTTTGTAATTAATAAGGTGAAGTCCAAAATACTCTGCAAAAATATGAATAAACAACAACAAAAGGAGCTGATGGACAAGGTGGAGTGTGAAGTAGTGAACAAGGTTAAGTATTTGGGAGTGGAAGTGACAGTGAAGAATATTGACTTATATAAGAATAACTATGACAAGTTATGGCAACAAATATAGAAAGATATGATTAGATGGAATAAAATGAACTTGTCATGGTTAGGTCGTATTGCAGTAATTAAGATGATTGTTCTTCCAAGAATGATGTTTTTACTACAGACAATACCTATTGTTAAAGACAGTAAACAATTTGAGAAGTGGCAGAGAATGATGTTAAACTTTGTTTGGGCTGGAAAGAAACCCAGAGTTAAAATGAAAGTACTCTATGATGCGAAAGATAGAGGAGGACTACAATTACCAAATTTTAAATTATACCATGAAGCGATATGTCTGGACTGGCTAAAGGAATGGATGACATTGAAGAATTTGAAGTTGTTAGCATTGGAAGGATATAATAAACTATTTGGATGGCAAGCATATCTATGGTATGACAAAGTAAAACCAGACTCTATGTTTCTACATCATTATGTCAGAAGAAGCTTGTTTGCTGTATGGACTAAATACAAGAAATATATAGAAGAGACTATACCAATGTGGATTATCCCTGCGGAAGTAGTAAATCCAAGAACAGAATATGCAGGGGAAGATTGGTTGACTTATAAAGAAATTCTTGAGATACAGCAGAATAACTATATGCTTAAATGCCATTCCAATATGGATGGTTTCAATACATGCAGATAAAAGACCTATATGAGAAAGACAAAAGAAAAAATGGTTTTAGACTACAAAACTCTGAGATTGAGGAGTGTTTGCTTCAGGGGGGGAAGAAAATAATTTCTAAAATATATAAGATATTATTGAAATGGTTTACAGAGGAGGAAGTTATTAAAGTGCAGATGGTCAAATGGGCAATAAATTGTAATAAGGAAATTTCAATGGAAGCTTGGGAAAAGGTTTGGAAAAATGTAGTTAATATTTCAGCATGTACCACTGTGCGTGAAAATGTATATAAAATGTTGTATAGATGGTATTTAACACCGAAGAAGTTGGCCAATGGTAATAGCCAGATGTCTGATAAGTGTTGGAAATGTAAACAGCATGGAGGTTCATTCTATCATATGTGGTGGACTTGTGATAAGGCTAAGCAGTTCTGGGGGGATATAGTAAAAGTTATGTCAGATATTTTACAAAGGAATAAAAATAAAACCCCAGAATTGCTGTCATTATGTATGAGCCTAGAAGATTTTGATAAAATGGACAGAGTTATGGTGTTTTATATGATCACGGCGGCCAGAATGTGTTATGCACAGATGTGGAAGATTCAGGAGATACCATCTATGGAAGATTGGATTTTGAAAGTTTTGAACATGGCAGAAATGGACAAATTAACAAGGAAATTGAAAGAACAAGAAGAATTGGACTATACATCAAGCTGGGAAAAATTTAAGAAATATGTGGGGGGGAAAGTGGGACATGAAGGGGAAATTGTGGTCTTTGGAGAAGTAGGGGAGATAGAAACTTACTTAAGCTTAAAAGGGGTATATTTTATTATATGTTATGGGATCAGTATAGTATATTTACAGGGGATATGTATGTAATTTTGTTTTACTTAGTTAGCATATGTACTTATTATTACTTATGTAATCTTTATATTTTTAACTAAGACAAGTAATATAGTTAGAGTAGATAGTAGGTATAATATAGATATATATTATATTAGTATTATAGATTTTAAGAATTTATATGATATACTTTTTAGATTAAGTTGGGTATGGAAAACTGCGGGGAGTCACCAGAAAAGGGGGGGGGAAGGATGGGGAAAATGCAATGGGGTGAATAATGATAATGATTTCTATGTTTATGTTTGTAAACCCATCCAATAAAAATTTTGAAAAAAAACATTTAACTAATTATCTGCATTATTACAAGCCCAGTAAATAAAGCATCACACAATTTATGCATTTTTCTTGTTTCTAGCACAGAACTTGTTTTCTCTGCTCTATGGAATGGCAGAAAGATGCAACTAAATTTAAAGACATTTTTCAAAGGTGCTGTTATTTCATATTTTATTTTGCTTCATTCGTACCCTGCCTTTCTCCCCATTGGGGACCCAAAGCATCTTCCACCTCCTCTCTTTTTTATCCTCACGAGAATCCTGTCAGTTAGGTTAGAAGGCTGAGTGTGTGAGCCTTCCAGGGTCACCCAGGGAGCTTCTGTAGCAGAACGGGGATTTGGACGTGGGTTGCTCTAATCCTAGTCTGACCCAACAACCTCTGCACCACAATAATTTTTGAAAAATTATGTTGATTTCTATCGAGCAATTGTGGTATATCGCTTAGAGTGTTGAAATAGGGCCTAGGTTCAAATCACTGCTTGCTGAGTGACCTTGGGCCAGTCACCCTTTCTCAGCCTAGCCTATCTCAGAGCTAAAACACATGAGAGGAATTACATGAGCATGCTCAAGTGAAGGGAGATGCAATATTAGCCGGGAAGCCGAGTTTTAAAAGAGACAATGATGGGGTCCAAACTGGTGGAGACTGACCAAGAGAGAGATCTTGGAATCGTGCTGGATAACTCACTGAAAATTTCAATACAGTGTGCGATAGCAATAAAAAGGCCAACACTATGCTGGGGATTATTAGGAAGGGAATTGAAAACAAATCAGCTAGTAACATAATGCCCCTGTATAAAGCAATGGTATGGCCTCATTTGGAATACTCTGTACAATTCTGGTCACCACATCTCAAAAAAGATATTATAGCACTGGAAAAAGTGCAGAAAAGGGCAACTAGAATTATTAAAGGGATGGAACACTTCCCCTATGAAGAAAGGTTAAAGCGCTTGGGGCTCTTTAGCTTGGAGAAACGATGACAGAGGTTTACAAGACTATGCATGGGATAGAGAAGGTAGAGAAAGAAGTATTTTTCTCCCTTTCTCACAATACAAGAACTCGTGGGCACTCAATGAAATTGCTGAGCAGTCGGGTTAGAACAGATAAAAGGAAGTACTTCTTCACCTAAAGGGTGATTAACACATAGAATTCACTGCCCCAGGAGGTGGTGGCAGCTTCAAGCATAGACAGCTTCAAGAGGGGATTGGATAAACATATAGAGCAGAGGTCCATCAGTGGCTATTAGCCACAAGATATAGATGGAACTCTCTGTCTAGGGCAGTGATTCTCTGTATTCTTGGTGTTTGGGGGGGGCAATCAGTGGGAGGGCTTCTAGTGCCCCTTCCCCACTGGCGAACCTCCCGAGGACACCTGGTTTTTAGCCACTGTGTGACATAGTGTGTTGGACTGGATGGGCCATTGGCCTGATCCAACATAGCGTCTCTTATGTTCTTATGTACATCGGAAGGCTTTGTCAATTTCCCCTCTCTACAGAGCCACAGAGAGAGCTTTTCAGAAGGTTTGTTTATTTCATCTTTGCCTCCCAGAAGGGGAGGTGAAACTGACAGAGCCTTCCTGGAGGCAAAGATGAAATAAACCCTCTGAAGAGTGATCTCCCTGACTCTGTAGAGAAGGGAAATTGACAAAGCCTTCTAATCTGTCTTCTACAACTCGGCTTCCCAGCTAACATTGCATCTCCCTTCACTTGAGCATCCTCATGCAATTTGTCTTGTGTGTTTTAGCTCTCAGAGGGTTATTGTGAAAATAAAATGGAGGAGAAAATTATGTCCAGTGTCCTGAACTCCTGTATCCTTCTGGGAGCCTCCCTACCAGTCTCTTATCAGGGGGGCAGTACAGTATCTTAGCCCCTCATATGAGTTCTAGAGGGGGCAGAAATGATGGCTCCCTCTCCTCCCCTGGGCACTGCTGGAAGGGGTGGGCTGCACTAGGTCCCTGTTTTGGAACTCTGTTTTTATGAAAACTAAGGCTGTTGTTGTTTCTATTGTGATTTTAATATGTATTGAAATTGTTGTAACCCGCCCGGAGCCTGCTTGCAGGGAAGGAGGGTTAGAAATTTAATAAATGGAAATAGGATGGAATCAACTGAAGAAAGGATAGGATAAAAATGCACTAAATAAATAAATGCATTCTATTGATTACATGTGTTAGACTAATCTTATGCAGAATTAAACAAACCAATGTAATGCTTAGCAACAAAGCAGGCTGTGCTTTAGCTATTTTTATTTGAGTAAGAGCTGACTGCTGCTTGTTGTGTCAAAGGCTTTTCAAATCCTTGCTTGCAGGTGGATGCTTTGCTATCCTGGGTGACCCATTTGCTTTGGTGCTTGGCAGATAAAGGCGTTCTCAACCAGTCTGATTTGCATGCCACAGTTAAATAAGAAATGGAGGCAGCCTTTGCATGCTCTTGTCAAACGGTTTGGATTTCAATGCATAAAGGAGGTGACCTCAGTCTCTAGACAAAACTACAATTAGGAGAAGCCCCCGCCAAGGAAATACCACAATTAAAGTGTGTACAATTTATCATGGAATTTTATAGACTTCACGTGCTAAAGTGCTCTTAGTGCAAACCATGTTGGTCAGTTACCGACGGAAATCATCGTGACTCAACAACAAATGCATCAATCTTTAAAAGGTCTTTATTGTATTTATTGGGGTATTTATTGTATTTGAAAAGATATTGGGAGTTTGCACTAAAAGCACTTTAGCACATTAAGTCTATAAAATTCCGTGATAAATGGTACATGCTTTAATTGTGGTATTACCTCAGTGGGGCTTCTCCTAATTGTAGTTTTGTCAAATGGTTTGGATTGAGTGCTTAAAGAGATCCATGCCACCTTCTATGATCAGGAGGTCCTTTCTATATATATGAAATAGTGTCAGGAAATGTGACAACACTACAGTGTCAGAATGTAGCTGTGAATGCCTCTTTGGGCCAGGAAGCAATGATGAGGCTTCATTTTAAAAAGCAGCTAAGCATATTAATTTATTTATTTATACTCTGCCTTTCTCCCCAATAGAGACCCAAACCAGCTTACACTTTTCTCCTCTCCTCCAATTTATCCTCACAACAACCCTGGGAGGTAAGTTAGGCTGAGCATGTATGACTGTGCCAAGGTTCCCCAGCAGGCTTCTATGGCAGAATGAGGATTCGAACCTGGGTCTCCCACATCCTAGTCTAGCAAGGTTTGAGTGCAGTAGACAAACTTTAAGACAAACTTTAAGTGGCAGAGGGTGGAAAGGGTATTGCAAATTAGAATCTCAGGAAGCTAGCTATAATACATGTTATAATTAGTGTGACAGAACATTGGTGTGAAGTGCAGAAAATTAACATCTGTAGTGTGAGAAAAATCCAATATACCAATTCAGCTTTGATGGAGGGGTGTCCAAATTTGCAAATAAACTCAATTTCAGGAATCTCTCGTTTTAATTTTCCGTTGAAGTTTCTCTGCTTGAGAATTGCTACTTTTAGGTTAGCAATGGAATGTCCTAGCAGATTAAGATGTTCTCCCCCTGTTTTTTAAATGTTGTGATTTTTGATATCAGATTTATGTCCATTTATTCTTTTGCGAAGGAACTGACCTGTTTGTCCAAAGTTGAAGGGCATTGCTGACACTTGATGGCATATATAATGTTGGATAAAAAAAAGTGAATGAGCCTGAGGTGGTATAGCTGGTGCTGTTAGGTCCAGTGATTGTGTTGTTGGAGTTAATATGGGCACAGCTGGCACCAGGGTTTAGCTCACGCCCTGGTCTCAGAATTTCATTGACTTGCCCATGTTGGGAAGTGCATTGTTGTGAGTGAGTTAATGTTGAGGGGCTGTCTGTAGGCAAGAAAAGATTTGCCTCCCAACGTTTAGCCTGACATTCTGACTGAAGCAGCCAGCACCGAGGCAGACCATTGGCCCATTGCCTTTTCTGGCGGCAGCTGTCCACAATCTCATGCAGGCAGGAACTTTTTGCAAAACAGAGTTTTTAAAAGTTAATCTTTAGCAATATGGTATTGTTTCAATTCCCGCTAAATCTGTTTTTAAGTTTTTGTTGTTACTAACTCGACAGTGAATTTCAGTGACTTTTTCTAAGGAGGTAACACCAATACCAAACAGAAGTGTTTAATTGGAATAACAATACTTTCAAGCTATGAGTATCCTTTACCAACCTAAAACAATCTTTTTGAAAGTACTACCATTTTTTTTTTTTAGTTCTAAACTTTGGGAACAGCTGCATCTTCATGAGTAATACAAACAATACATGTTTTGCACCATTATTAAGCATGATGTAAATAAATACTACAAATTGATCTAAAGTCCAGTGTGATAATATCAGATGACCAGTTGGGAACAAGTGGCTAGCCCACCCATAACTTTTAATTTATCTGTGTGGAGGCTGAAATTTAAAAAAAAAACATTTCTTCAGTTTCACTTATCCCAGGCCTTGGCTACTCTACCACTATTATTATATATTATTATTATTAAGGTCCACCTTATTGTTTTCTTTAAGGTTCACTGAAGGAGGTGAAAATTCCTTTGCTAGTTCTTTCTCATAATAGAATTGACATAGCCAGTGTCCTTTTCTTTGACATCCATCCACCCCAAGCTAGCACTCACATAATCTTCCTTCTGGTCAAGCTCTTCCCTGGCTTGCTTATATAATACCAGCAATTTCCTCCTCGTCAGGGATACTCAATGAAGACACTGGAATAAGAGCATCAAGGAGCTGCACATAAAGGAATCTTCAACTGACTCTCAAGTCTTCCTTCAGCCTCCATCTTCCTCTCAACTCCCATGTTCAAATGACAGCCTTCTTCCTTCAGGCAGCTCTTCTTTTGCTGTCCTGTTTCTCAGATGTCTCTTGCCACCACCAGGATTTAATAAGACTCTTAAGTGCTCCATCTAAGAGTGGAACTACAAGTGACAAAAGGCACAGATTGGACACTTGTCAGCTTCCCTCAAGTTTTGATGGGAAATGTAGGCATCCTAGTCTTGCAGCTTGGCTCTCCGACTGCTGTCCAATGGACTTTTCAACTGTCACTTGTCCAACATTCCACCAAGCTGCCTACATTTCCCATCAAAACTTGAGGAAAGCTGACAAGTGTCCAACCTGTGCCTTTTGTCACTTGTGGTTCCGCTCTCAATCTCAATCTGATCTGGCCAAGACTAGTTTTTAATTCTGTCCCACCACACCCTTCAACCAAAGTTCATTGTTTCTCAGGCCCTAACTGACTGTAAGCTAAAGGCCAATAAAAATGGTTAAATCATCCACTAACTGACCAGTCATAAACTTGACCAATCAAAAGTGATGTATTTTGAAACCAATGCCATACAAATATGAGAGAGACTCAATGAAAACATCAGAGAGAAAGTTGCTTCCTTAGCGATAGTAACTAGGTAGCAGTACAACTGCCTGGCAGGCTGCCTAGAAGCTTACTTAATTTGTAGATTTATGTCCTTGACAAAGCTAAAGTCACCATACATTTACCTCAAAATGTTACAGTTGCTTAATATTAAATATTACCTCCTCCCTAAGAGAGAGAGGTGAGGAGAAGGAGTTAAGAATAGTTTTGTACTAACTTTCCACACAGGATTTTAACTGTGCTATGCTGCTTGTAGAGAGGAAGCCATAATTACAGAGGCTATAAGGTATGGAAGAAGCTGCTGTAGCTTGTAGCTGAAGTCTGAGGTTTGGATCCCATAGGTCTGCTTGGATCCTATGATGGTTAAGAGTGGCAAGACTCTAATCTGGAGAACTGGGTTTGATTCCCCACTCCTCCGCTTGAGGTCAGCTGGGTTGCCTTGGGTCAGTCACAACTTCTCAGAGCTCTCTCAGCCCCACCCACCTCGCAGGGTCATTGTTGTGGGGATAATAATAACATACTTGTAAACTGCTCTGAGTGGGTGTTGGGTTATCCAGAAGGGCAGTATATAAATCAAATTTTATTATTACAAATTTTATCCTCCCATGATATTCCTAACCTGGCATACTTCAGTGGGATTTCCTAAATCACCAATGCAACCCTAGAGTTTGGGTCCTATGAGAACTAACTGAGGGGGGCTACTTTATTGCAAAGCTGCCCCAGGAGCCACTGTGAGAAAAACCAGGGAGGCCCCTTCTTTGAATTAATGTATGTACCTGAAATGATCTCTGAGCCAAATGAGATGTGATCCTGGATATTTATGATTAGGATTACTCACTTTTTTAAAAGGCTAAAAGCAGCAGTAGGATCTGACAGAATTGTCTCCTAGCGCATGCTCTTGAACTGTGATCCTTTGTTTTATGTATTATATATATATTGATATTCTAGCACATGGTGCCCACACTGGCAACTAAAAAGGAAAGGCAGTAAAACTGGCTTATTCAGGGATTAGTTCATGTCAAGGCATCCAGAGCTGGCTGTTTAAAGGATGTCTCCAACAGAGCAAGCACAAAGTGGGGCAAATGAGGCATGATTCTGTGCTTGACAAATAGGTCATTTCGCAATGAAATCCTAAGCAGAGTTACTGCAGTCTAGCCCATTGCCTGGTGTAACTCTGCTTAGGATTTCACTGTTAATGACCCAGTGATGTCCCTGAGGAAGATGTGCCTTCTTCTCCAGTAGACAAGAAGATTGAGTTTGCCAAATACACATGCGCTAAAGGGTAGGCAAGCTGCAACCTATAAATTACAAATACAGCTTGTGCTGTAAGGTTGCTCAGGACCCTGGAGACAAACCACTACTGCACAGATACAAAGCTGTTTGGCATGGCATCTCAAGTAAATAGTGAACCGAGAACTGATCTGGAAGAGGGGGTTCCTTTCACATGTAAGTGGGGGGGGGGGGGTTCCAGTCAAGGTAAACTTGGGTGATGATTATGTGTTTGCGCCACACTTCTCATCTCGGGGTTGGTGACTTCCTGCAGAAAAACCTAATAGAGGTTCAAATCACAGCTGCATGTGACAGCACAGTTCTGTTCTAAGGACCCCCTTCAAGCGCAAAACTGAGGCCTGGATCACAATTGGACATATTCCTGCACAGGAGATTGCAGAGCACATTCAAGTAATATCTCTACGGTCACCTCCCTTACCAGGGTTTATTAACTGAGCAGCTGATTGCAGAGTAATCTGGTTGTTTGGAAACTGCAACCATGGGGCGTGTTCTTATGCGCACTTCCCTGGGTAGCTCCTTCACTCTGCTATGCCCTACAATCAAAAGGATCAGTCCTTCTTATCTACCTGTCATAGGTATAAACAAAATGTTTGGACTGTGCCTCAGTAGTAGAACATCTGTTTTGCCTGCAAAAGGTTCCAGGTTCAAGCCATGAAATCTCCAGTTAAAAGTCTCAGGGAGGAGGTGATATGAAAGACCTCTGCCTGAGACCCTGGAAAGCCACTGCCAGTCTGAGTGGACAATACTGATCTTGATGGACTAATGGTCTGATTCAGTACAAGGCAGCTGTGTTCATGTTTTAGGAGGAGACATCATGGCCCAGTTGAAGAACATCTGCTTGTCATGCAGAAGGTTCCAGGTTCAACCCCCTGCATCTTCAGTTAAAAGGCACAGGTAGGAGGTAATGTGAAAGTCCTCTGGCCTATATCTTGTGTTCATCAATGTTCATGGGTCCCCCATTAGCTCTGCTGTCTCAAGTTTCTCTACCCTCCCTCTGTATGTGGTCAGACCCCACATCAGGAATCCTAATTCTTACACCTTCCTCGTGTGATTTCATCCATTTACTCAGTTCCTCAACACGTCACTTCTCCTCATTGGCTCTTACAGTCCCTTTTGTTACCTTGAGCCTGACTTAACTGGACTCATTGTTGCTTGAAACTCCATTTCTGCTGTTCAATGGAGTTCTGGGATGTGATGCACCCAATTAAGAGTGCAAGGTTTTTCTTTCAGCTGCCTCCCCCATGTTGTTGATATTGAGTTTGAGAAATAAAGGGGAGGGAAGTAAAGTCATTCTCTTCAGCTTCAGAACCATGAACTGCAAACAACTTTTATACTCCTGCTTTTGTTTCACTGGCACCACTGCTATGAATGTGACCTAAATAGCCAGGCGACCAATGTCTTCAGTGACTGCTGTCACAAGCTCAGCTGATTGGTACCATTTATCCCCTGCATTATCTGTGCATTGTTTGAGTTGCACTCACATGCTCTGAAACGTGACATGCTCATTTGTGGTGATGAAAAATAAATTAAGCATTCAAGAGGGTTCAATGGCGCTATTGTACAGGCTGAGATTTGTACACAAAATGGTATTCTGCAAACCCCAGTCAAGTAAGTTACTATTTTTGAATGGTACAATTGATCCAACAAAAGCTTCCCTCCCCTCACTAACGATCTCCATCAATAACAGCAACAAAAGTCCCACAGCAACATTGCACTGCTTGTCATATCAGAAAGCAATATCTTTGGATGCTTGTGCAATCAATCTGGAGTGATTCTCACATTTTCAACACAAGGAATCCACAGCAAGGATTTGCTGAGAATCCACATGCACATTGGTTAGGGAAGGAAAATCATGGTTCAGAGATAATTCCTTTTTTGCCCAGGGCCTTGAAGACTTTCCGAGGCATTGTAATTTGTTGTAGAGGATTCGCTCCAATTATTTTTCCTGGGTCCAACAGGCAACTCATCTGTCACGAGTCAGCTCTCACTTCAACAGATGTGACAATCTTTCTACCTTGCTGTTTCCTTGACAGGGGCATAGGGTTTAGAATGTAAAACCCATAACACCTGAGGGCTAAGCTTCATGTGATGCCAGACATGTGTTTTTTAATGTGGCAGAAATGCAATGTTACCTGGGAACTGTATTTGAAAACAGCACTTTAGAATCATAGGGTTGGAAGGGACCTCTAGGGTCATCTAGTCCAAAACCCCTGCACAATGCAGGAAATTCACAACTATCTTTCTCACATGCACACACAAACACACATACACACATATACTCAGTGACCCTTGTTCCATGCCCAGAAAATGGCAAAACATCATCAGGATTCCTAGCTGAACTGGGCTGGGGAAAATTGCTACCTGACCCCAAAGTGGCAATTGGCATTACCCTGGTCATATAAGAAGGGGCCACGAGAACTAGGCACTGATGCAACTCTACCTGCCCTCCCTCTCGTGATCTGTCTAGGTTCACAGAATCAGCTTTGCTGTCAGATGGCCATCTAGCCTCTGCTTAAAAACCTCCCTAGTTCAGGGAGGCAGGGGAGGGGAACAGCTTTTCAAAGACAGTCAAGTGGGATCACTGAGAGAGAGGAACTTTAAAATGGTTTTCTTGTAATCTCAACAGAGAGAGGAATACAGAACCCTGTCCCTAGCGCTGGAAGGCAGGGGAACAGAAGAGAATGCAAGAAACCAGTTTTAAAATTCTTGTCCCCCAGCAATCCCATGTGGCTGTCCTCTTCCTCTCCCCTGCCTCCCCATGCTAGGGACATAACGCTGTTTTCAACTATAGTTCCCAGGTAAAATTGTGTTCCCACAACATTAAAAAACACATCTGACGTCATTTGTAGCGTAATAGTAAAGAGTTCAGTAGCACCTTTAAGACTAACCAACTTTATTGTAGCATACGCTTTCAAGAACCACAACTCTCTTCATTGGATGCATCTGACAAAGAGAGCTGTAGTTCTCGAAAGCTTATGCCACAATAAAGTTGGTTAGTCTTAAAGGTGCTACTAGACTCTACTATTTTGCAACTACAGACTAACACGGCTAACTCCTCTGGATTTGTAGCTTAGTCTTCCTCTCCTGTTGAAATTATAGTCATGCAAATGAGCTTGTGCATATTCTTTTCTTGTTATCCTTCCAGTGATCCAGACCCAGCATGATGCAGTGGCTAGTTCAGATCACTGCTCATCATGAAAGTGACTGCATGACTTTGGATCACGCATTTTTCCACAGCCAAGCCCCTCTTGGAGGGCAGTTGCGAGGGTAGTATGGTAAATCTTTTCTCACAGTCAGATACATCACTCTGTGAAGCACCATTTGGTGCAAAGATGGTAACATGATTTTGTACTCTGCATAACCACCACTCTTTTGACATTTCAGATTTGCCACTTGCTTTTCACTGAAAACCTTAAAATAAATATAGCTTTTCCTAGTAAAAAAAAAATTAAAGGGCTGATGAATTGCTGAAAGAGTCCAAAACTATCCAGCATTTAAAGGATAAATTGCACCTGCAGGTTATTTGAATCAAGATTTCGGTGTGTTGGGAAAGAGTTTTAACCTCTCCATTGGCATGGTTTTGCCAATCAAAACTCATTCATTAGACTGTTTTCAGCCCTAGAAGTGGGAAAAAATTGCATAGGGAGAGTGACTATGTTTTTCCCTTCTAGGGTTAATAATAGCCTGGTATTTGTGTGGTTTTGATCTGCAAAACTGCATGGGCAGTGCTAAACCCTCTTGGCTAGAACACTCCTCCCCACAAATCTGCCCCTTCCCACAGCTGCAGTTTAGCTTTTTAAAAGGTTGGAAAGAGTTGATTGCAGTGCCATATCTGACTTGGTATGGTTTTAATTCATCAAGGAACAAATAGCACTGTTGTATCTTAAGCATCACATTTTCACTGCAATCCTAAACAGAGTTAGACCCTTCTGAGCCCATTCTCTTCAACTGAGGATAATTCTGCTTAAGTTTGCACACTATTTCAGGTGTAGCCTCCCTTCTTCTGGACCATGCTTCTGTCCAACATAAGAAATAACTCTCATTTCAAAACACCAAGTCATATAAAATTTGTGTCCATTATTTCGGAAACTCTGTGCATTGCTAAATTGTCAATCTTTTGGCCTGATTTCTCTGAATTAGGAAGAATATTCTGAAAAAACAAATATGGACTTGCAATGCAATCCTAAACAGTGTTACTCCAATCAATGGGCTTAGACTGGAGTATCTCTGTTTAGGATAAACTATCTTCCCCTAGAGAGTAAAATCCCAACTACAGTCAGTTGTGCCAGTTTGGTGTAGTGGATAAGAGTGGCAGGACTCTGATCTGGAGAACCGGGTTTGATTCCTCCACTTGAAGCCAGCTGGGTGACCTTGGGTCAGCCACAGCTTCTAGCTTTCTCAGCCCCACCCACCTCACAGGGTGTTTTGTTGTGGGGATAATAGTAACATACTTTGTAAACCACTCTGAGTGGGTGTAAGTCATCCTGAAGGGCGGTACATAAATTGAATGTTGTTGTTGTTGTTGTTGTTGTTGTTGTTGTTGTTGTTGTTGTTGTTGTTGTTGTTGTTGTTGTTATGCCCACACACAATGGGCATTTTCCTTGAAACAATGCTATAGATCTTGTTAAGCAATTCAGGGGATATTTATAGAAGCCCCCAGTGTGTTTGCTTAGGCAGTCAATTTCTTTGTATGCCTGCTTATATATCTACCACCAGGCAGTGCTGGATAGTGATAAAATATTCAACCCTTTTTCTGAGTTAGTCATGGGTAGCCTTTCTTTGGTTTCCAGCTATTGTATAACAAGGCACTATTAAAGACAATTTCCCTGCATTGATATGTATATAGTTATTCCTTGCAAACCTCAAACACAATTCTATGTTGATATCCATTCCCCAATGTTAAATCTCCCAGAAATATACACTACAGACCTTGGTCGAAATCAGACCGAGGTTAGGGAAAACAGTTTAATTTGCTTGGCAATAGAGCTCCATCTGGGCTCCTGTAATTTATTCTAATAGCAGTATCATCCAGGCTTCTCTTTTACTGGTGAATGCAGGGATACAAGTAGTCCTGAAGCATCCTGAGTGCAGTCCAATCCTGGCTTCTGGGTTTGATGAGAGTGCTAGCATAAAACAGTTCTTCTCTTTGAACCACCTCCCTAAAGGGGATCGATATTCCAAAGAATCTGGCAGATCAAACTAGAGCAGGAGAGGTGGGGCCACATGGGCTCCCAACATTCTTTAGGGAACTGAGCATGAATTTGGTGGTGGGGAAAACACTGCACAGTTGATGGTTCAGTCTCTCTCACTGCACCACCCTTATTTTATTATATACTAGCTCGATACTCATGCTTCACTATGATATTGAACAACTTTAAATCCAGTTATTATGCTGACGGTTATGTAACATTTTTTGTTTGGGGGGGGTTAGTTGGTTTTGTAGTATAATAGCATAGAACCCAAGCTTCGCAAAGGTGTTTGAATAAAGCAAAGTGTGTTAATGCTGAAAACTGATGAAGTGAATTTTGAAATGCAACGTTTATTGAAGCGATTCTGAAAGGAAAAGATTGTAGTGCAATAAATAAAGTGAAAAATACATACAACCTTTTTTTTCACAGAATCACAGAGTTGGAAGGGGCCATACAGACTTTCTAGTCCAACCCCCTGCCCAATGCAGGATGAGCCTAAAGCATCCCTGACAAATATTCATCCAGCCTCTTCTTGAAAACTGCCAGTGAAGGGGAGCTCACCACCTCCCTAGGCAGCTGATTCCACCTTTGAACTACTCTGACCCTGAAAAGGTTTTTCCTAATATCCAGCCAGTACCTTTCTGCACGTAATTTAAGCCCATTGCTTCAAGTTCTATCCTCTGCTGCCAACTGGAACAGCTCCTTGCCCTCCTCCAAATGACAGCCTTTCAAATATTTAAAGAGAGCAATCATGTCCCCCCTCAATCTCCTCTTCTCCAAGTTGCTTCCTCCTTTTAGTGTCGGTGTATCTTGCATGACATCTGCCAGAAGGCTTCTTGGTGGCAGTAAGAGGTCCTTCTACTGAAAGACCTCTTTGTAGACCTCATTGGTGGTTTTCCTCTCAGGTGCTAGGGTCACCAGGATGCTGGGTGAGCTCACTCTGCAGCAGGCCACATAGAACTGCCCATATGAGAAGCAGTCCTCCTTCAAGTCAATTCCTGCCACCTTCAGTATTTGCCCCTGGGACTTGTTGATCATCATAGCAAAGCAGACCTTGAGGGGGAACTCGAAGAGGTTATCTGATAGTATGAATGGTACCCAAACAATGAGCATACAATTCTGCAACACTTGGGTCATGTTGCTTTGTTTTGACATGCTGAACAGGAGTGTTTCTGCATGGATGAGGTTAAGAGGCAGCTTGAAGAAAGTGAAGGATCATATACCATGCCTAAGTGAGCCTGGACCTTCCTTGGAAGTGAGCACCTCTCTACTCATCTTCTAGGGTTGCTTTGCTCATAGAGAGACTCTGCCTCTCTGTGCACCTCAGGGTGATCTTGCTGGTACTTGGCCACTGCTGCTTGGTGCACCGCAGGAGTAGGATGTGCATATTTCTTTGCTGCATCTCTAAGTTGCTTCCTCCAATGTCTGCCAGAAGGCTTCTTGGCGACAATAAGAGGTGATGGCTGCAAGAGGTGTGAGGTGGAATTGGACTGAAGGAGGGGTGGAGTGGTGGGCACTTTGGCAGGTTCATGTGAGAGGTTCGCATTGCAATGGCCCCTAGAAAGGTCATGCACCATCTCCCCATGAACATTTAAAAACTCAGTTGCCATACTGACTTTTATATAAAAACCATTTTTCAAGAGTCTTGTACTGTCTTTCTTCAACTGTCTGCAGTTTCCTTTACCTGATTTTTACCTGAGAACACAGAGTTCCACAGCTGACCCATCAGGGAGGGGGAGGTGTGAGCAGGCAGGAGCCTGGCAGCCACACAGGAAAGTAGAACCAACACGAGAGCGGCAGGGTTCAGAACAATATAAACAAAACTTAGGAAAACTTCCCAGAACCCAACAGCACCACACTACACGGTGTATCAATTGTTTGTTTCATTACATGTGTACCAATACATACAATAAATATATACATAACATCATTACACCATAAGTATCAATCCGTGTCTGTTTACAAACTCTTATTTAGTCCTCTTCCTGCAAAGTTCAGTCCTGAGCCAAAAAATGTTGGTACTCAGTTCAAAAGTCAATCCAGTATTTTCTTCTGACTCTTAAATAAATTCCACTTGTGTAAATTTCTTTGGCTGAATTTATTTAAGAGTCAGAAGAAAATACTGGATTGACTTTTGAACTGAGTACCAACATTTTTTGGCTCAGGACTGAACTTTGCAGGAAGAGGACTAAATAAGAGTTTGTAAACAGACACGGATTGATACTTATGGTGTAATGATGTTATGTATATATTTATTGTATGTATTGGTACACATGTAATGAAACAAACAATTGATACACCGTGTAGTGTGGTGCTGTTGGGTTCTGGGAAGCCACACAGGAAAGCCAGGCCCCACAGGGAGATTGGCAACCCTAAAAGGGAAGACTGGGAGGTGTACTTTTACCTCAGGACATATTCAATGACTCCCAACAGCAGCTGCATACTGTTTATAATGTTTGGGTGATGACCAATCAGGCTGCATATGCAAATGACCTCAGGGCAGAGTGGCTGAGTTGGCAGTTGGTGGAGGGAGGGGGATGAGCAGCCTGCCAGCCACACAGAGAAGCTGTATGGGAAAACACATTTTACCCCTTTTTACCCCCTTAGGGGACACATTTCTTAAAATCCCTTCTTAGGGAGCCTCTACATCACAAAAGGAACGTTCTCCCCAAATTTCACGTTTCTAGGTCCAGAGGTTTGGGCTGGGAGTCAGTGAGTCATTTAGGACACTTGTCTTTATATATAAAGATTTATCCCATTTATACCTTTCCTTTCTCCTCAGCGAGTACCCAAACTGGCTCACATCATTCTTCTCTCTTCCATTTTATCCTCATCGCTGCCTGAAAGGTTGGTTAGGCTGAAAGTGTATGACTGGCCCTTTTGCAAGAAGAAATTAGTCAGTTAATGAACAGATTAATGACATGGATTGAGGAAAGACGACTAGAATACCATGTACTTTTTGAGATATGGTGACCAGAACTGCATATTATTCTCAATGAGGCCGCACCATAGAATTATATAGGGGTATTATAATATTGGCAGGGTTTTTTTTCCAATCCCTTTCCTAATAATTCCCTTTTGCCTTTTTCACTACTGAGGCACACTGGGTTGACACTTTCATTAAGCTATCCGCTATGATCCCAAGGTTAATTTTGCCATTGATGCATATTCATACAATTTATTCATCCAATCAGTCATGTCTGGACAAGATTCTTCCTTCCATTTTGTTGCTTACATGACTCTCGCCACCATCAACATATATTTAAAAAGTTTGCTATGCTTTTTTATTATGTTGCTTGGTAAAATATTTAATAACATACTTTTAAGGTCCAGTGCAAAGCAAAACTTCAATATCTTTTGCATCTCCTCATGTATTTTTATCTGGTATCTTCTTGTCATCTTACATGTCCAGCACATAGTTGCATCCATACATTGGCATTTCCAACACTTTGTGCTATAATTGGATTGGCACTGTTGTCCCTCTCCTGGACATATTGTCATGGACAGAGTTCTATCTGTGACTCTGTGACCTGTCAGTTTAGTCTGCATAGACCCAGAAATCTCCCTAGAATTACAAGAAGCTAATTGATCAGACTTAGTCCCAGTGTTCCTGAAACTGTTCAATAAATATGCATAGTACTCTAGAGCTATATCCTTGTTTGATTGGATTCATTGAATTGGGCTCAATTCATTCATGAGCCCAACTGTCTTCAGCATGTAGTTGGTGCCTGGAGGAGGCTGAGGGGCTAGTTTGAGAGTGAAACTGGGCTGTTTTTGCAAGGGGTAAGTGGAGGGTCTCCAGGTTGCACACTCCCCCATATTGCCACGGGTGTCTGATGAGCAATGCAGTTTGCATAAGAGGCCAGAGATGGATGAATCAGGTAGCTATAAGGAGAGTTGTTAAGATAAATTCTCTTAATTCTTTTTTACTCAATTTCTTCCTGAAATCCAACAATCCATTTCTTTTTCTCTTTTTAGGAATTTGATCAAAGAGACATTTGAAGAGAGGAGAGGCAGGAAGGACTCTGCAAAATTTCAGAAAAAAGAAATTCCCCTCTCCATAACACCTGAGTGCAAGAACATTGGCATTGTGCTGTTCCATGATTGGTGGATGTTAGTGGATGCTATGAGCTCAGGTATGATCACTATGCAGTCTCAACCTTGGTGAGGTGTGTCTCTGGAGTGGCCATAGGAATCCAGTTAGCTGTGCCACGTTGGCACTGAAGTCTTAGGATAGGGCTACCCTTGATTCTTTTGACCCGTATGGCATTTTAAAAGTTGCCTTGATGGTAGTCTGTCATGACCCTATAACTGAATTGAGGGAATTTTCTTTTCTTTTTTATGCTAGGCCTCCAAGAATCCCAAACAACTGTTATAGGAAGAGAATTTGCAGGAACATTCAATTGATTCATTGTATTAGCATTTGGTTTAAATAGATGGGAAAGCTAGCAGCATCTCTGTTAGGACTATAGATTCCAGATTCAGATTTATTCGGTCTATGACCAGTACAAATTGAATGATAAAAAATTACATTAGAGCAAATTAAGAAATACAGAAGGTGTTAGGACTATAGAAAGAAACTGCCAGGTGCTTGAAGTTTGCAAAGAAATGGTAGAAGAGTAGCTCTTTTTGCTATGAAAGGTTAAATGTTAAATTCAGGGGAGATGTGAGCTTGTTACATTTGTGCTAAACTTGTGGGAAATCATACTCTTGAAAGGGACAAATTTTCCAAACTTTCTCATCCTAAACTCTCTACTGACGCTGAACTACAAGTAAAGATATGAACAGTTTCAATTAGGAGAGGAGCCATTGGTGAACATTTTTGAAAATCCTCCCACATCAAGTATACATTTATTGCACCTCATTATCATCTAACTTTTACCTTTGCAGAATCTCTAGTACATTAATTAAGAAATGGAATCATTTGAGGATAACTAGCTTTTTTATTCAAGGCATGTGCAGTCTGCAGCAAGATATGAAGGGCAGCTGTTCTATTGTGTTTTAACGCGTTACATTAAAATACTTTCGACTTTTTTTCTGAAGAAAGTATTTTCATTTACTTCAAAGCAAAGGAAAGTCACCTTGTTGCTTTGAAAGTAACAATCAAAGTGATAGAAAAACAGACCAGATGTTATTGTCAATTTCTTAAAGTGTACTCTGGTATTTTTTATACTTCAGGAAAAGGAGTAAATGTGTGCTTTAAGAAGGGCATATTAGCTTTTCTAAGCTTTTTGTATTCATTGCAGTGAAACTATAATGCAAGAATCCACAGGCATCATTCATGAAATGCAAATTTTGTAATAGTCACTGAAGACATTATTCTGCTGATAAGGGACTTCCAGATGCTTATGTAAACCCCGTAGACCTCTGTTTAAAACCAAGGTTTCCAGCTTTCGTTAAACATGAAATCCATGGACAAATCGAGTCTAAATTGCTTCCTCTTGTAAATTTTGTACAAAAGGAACACTTTTGATTTAGAATGAAATGAGAATACTCCTTTTGAATTGGGAATGTAGGACAAAAGAAGGAGGTATGAACAATTAAGCATACATCACAGACATCACAATTAAGCATACATCACAGACAAAGGTGCAAAACTTGTGTTTATGTGTTTGCAAAGAACAGAGCCAAATAAACTATACAGATTTAAGAGAACGTTGAATGGTTTATTGCCCAGCATTGCTGTCCTAAAACATTATTCTGTATGAAAAAGATTGTCTGATTACAATCTGCCTAGATTGTGAGGTCATTTCCTTGAATGGGTCAGTAAAGTATGTGGGTGGAGAACCAGAATGTGGGGGGGGGGTCAACACAACAGCCTCAGAACCTCTTTTGATAGGGTAGGTGTCAGGTTATGGATGACAGGATACAGCAGACAGATCTCTGGCCCATTTGCAGTATGACACAGGTACTTAGTCAAATGACTTTTATTCAGAAATCAGATCATTTCCATATACAGGTCCATAGGTCTACTTAGAAGCAAGGCAGACATCTAAGCAGCATGAGTAGAAGTTGACAGGAATGACATCATGTGAGAGACACTTCTCTTTTACCCTTTTGGTTACTCCCTTCGCCTCCCTCCCAACTGTAAATACTTTAGCACTTTCTTTGTGTGAGAACATTTCACATATTTGTGATATCATGATGAGTTACTAGGAGGCAAGACACAGCACTGTCTGGGAATGAGCACAAGGTCATAAACACTGGAAGCTGTTACAGTCCAACAGCCTGGGAATGAGCACAAGGTCATAAACACTGGAAGTTGTTACAGTCCAACAGCGAGGGATCTGGCCACTTGCCGGCGGCACCCCCCATGTGCCCGGCCTGTGAAAGCCTGAGAAAGAAGAGTTATGACTAAAGGTGGGCACGATCCAAAAAATAAATACCGATCGAGCCGATTGTGGATCCATGGTGCCGCCGAACCCAGGTCACCGAACTTCACCGATCAAGTCCCGTTTCCAATCGGGAATTGGGGAGGCCGACGTGGGGGGGCGCCCCGCTGTTTCCAGCACTATAGAAATGATGGTTTGTGGCAGCAGCCACCAGGCCCGGCAGGCCCAGGGAGGCAGTGATGAGCTGCCTCCCCTCGGGGGTGGGGGGTCTGGTCGCTCGCCAGCAGCACCCCCCATGTGCCCGGCCGCTGGGCCAAAGGGGAGCGGGCCGGTATTCCCAGCCAGGGAAGAAAGGTGAGTGAGGAAGGCGGCCACTGGGCCCAGCAGGCCCGGGGAGGCAGCAACGACCCGTCTCCCCTCAGGGGGTGGGGGGTCTGGCCGTTCGCCGGCAGCATTTCCCATGTGCCTGGCCTCCAGGCCAAAGGGGAGCGGGCCAGTATTCCCAGCCAGGGAAGAAGGTGGGTGAGGGCGGTGGCCGCCAGGCCCGTCAGGCCTGGAGAGGCAGCGACGAGCTGCCTCCCCTCAGGGGGCAGGGGGTCTGGCCACTTGCCGGTGGCACCCCCCATGTGCCCAGCTGCCGGGCCAAAGGGGAGTGGGCCGGTATTCCCAGCCAGGGAAGAAGGTGAGTGAGGATGGCGGCCACCAGGCCCAGCAGGCCCGGGGAGGCGGCGACAAGCCGCCTCCCCTCAGGGGGCAAGGGGTCTGGCCACTCGCCGGCAGCACCCCCCATGTGCCCAGCTGCTAGGCCAAAGGGGAGTGGGCCAGTATTCCCAGCCAGGGAAGAAGGTGGGTGAGGGCGGCAGCTGCCGGGTCCAGCAGGCCCGGGGAGGCAGCGACGAGCCGCCTCCCCTCAGGGGGTGGGGGGTCTGGCCCCGCGGGAGCTGGCCAGTACTGTTGCCAGGGGGGAGTTGACATTTGCCCGGTGGTCAGCCTGATCCCCCAGCTACCGGGTGACCGCACCATTACCTCCAGCTTACTTTGCATAAACTCGGCAGCGGCTGACCTCACTCACCTTCCTGCCTCGCAAGAAAGGGGCAGGGCATGTCAACATTGGGAGGATATGAGGGACTGGATGTGTCGTCGGGAGGAGGGTACCGGGGACAGGCCTTGTCATCATGAGGAGTGGGGGGGGGCAAATTAGAGCGCGCTGGTATTCTCGGCGGGGGGGAAGGAAGCCACATTCCCCTGGGGGCAGCCTGATCCCCCAGCTACCGGGTGACCGCACCTGAAGCTCCAGCTTACTTTGTGTAAACTCGGAGGCAGCTGACCTCACTCACCTTCCTGACTCACAAGAAATGGGCAGGGTGTGTCACCATTGGGAGGATACGAGGGACTGGATGTGTTGTTGGGAGGAGGGTACCGGACACAGGCCTTGTCGTCATGAGGAGTGGGGGGGAGGTTCCCCCCGTTCCCGACAGGCCAAATTAGAGCATGCTGATATTCTTGGCAGTGGGGGGAAGGAGGCCACATTTCCCCGGGGGCGGCCTAATCCCCCAGCTACCGGGTGACGCACCTGAAGCTCCATCTTAACGTGCTTACAGCGGCAGCTGACTTCACCCACCTTTCTGCCTCGCCAGAAAGGGACAGGGCGTGTCATCATTTGAAGGGTATGAGGGACTGGACGTGTCGTCAGGAGGAGGGGGAGGATGGTGGAAGTCCCACAGCTGCTTAGTGTCCTCAACCAAGGGTCCCACCACCGAGGAACATTTCGGCGGCAGCTGCCGACCTCACTCACCTTCCTGCCTCGCCAGAAATGATGGGATGGACAACAGTCGTGCCTTAGACTGTTTTGTCAACATGAGGAGGGGGGGAGGTTCCCTCTGTTCCCGTCAGGCCAAAGTAGAGCGTGCTGATATTTCCACCGGGGGTGTTGTTGTGAGTCGACAACATTCACCCGGGGGGCAGCCTGATCCACCAGCTACCAGGTTTCCTCAGCTAAGGCCAAAGTCCAGCACATAGTTAAGCCCTGTGTGGGTGTGGGGGGAGGAGACGACATTCGCCCCACGGCAGCCTGATCCCCCAGCTACCGGGTGTCCTCACCTGAGGCTCCAGCTTCGGAGCTGGTCGACAGCTGCCAACAGCACACACCTTCCTGCCTCGGCAGAAAGGACCAGAGTTGCAGGACACATCCCCACCCAACTGAAAGAGGTCCCGTTGGGGAGCCTCCAAATTGTCAACCAAATGTATCCTCACACAATGCAGTCGGCTGCTGTAAAACCAAAGAGAGAACAGCACAATGTCCGAAAGCAGCCGACTGCACCCACACACCTTCCTGCCTCACCAGAAAGGTCCACTCACAGTTCCAGCATGACACATTCCCACCCAGCTGAAAGAGGTCCCGTCCTGGATCCTCCACATTGTCAACCGACTTTATCCTTCGGATGCGGGATCACACAACCAGGCTAACCAAAGAGAGAGCAGCACAGTAGCCAACATCACCCGACTGCACCCACCCACCTTCCTGCCTCGCTGCCAAGGTCCTCGGTTGCAGCATGACACTTTCCCACCCAGCTGAAAGAGGTCCCGTCAACCCCATTGACAGAGGAGCCGCCACGTCGACAACCAACTCCACCCCTATATGGTACAATCGGCTGCTCGATCGCAACCGAGCTGTGTAGGTGACCAAGAAGGGAGCAGTCACTCACAGGAGAGTCCCTCATGAAGCGGGGGGCAGACTGGATCCGCTGTCCTGCCTTTGCGGAATGTGGGGGATGGGCAGGACAGGAGACACCGCTTGGATGGGTCAGCATGGTTCCTGAGAGGGGGGGGCAGAAACATGACAGCAGCATCAGCAACAGAACTCAACCACCTTCCTGCCTTTGCGGGGCGGACATGAGTCAGGGGAACCATTCCCCCCTGTCCAGAGGGGACAGCAGGTGCCCATGCAAAGGGGGAGACAACACGCAGTCCCACTTTCACATGGGCAACCTCTCCGGAGACGTCCCTCTTGCCCCAAAGCAGCAGCAGCAGCCCTCAATGGCCTTCCTTCCCTCACAGACACCAGGTGCCCATGGAAAGGGGGGTTTCCTTGCCGCACAACCATATACACAACAGCTCCTGAGCTGCCCCCCTCATGGCCAAAACCACCACTATCAGACGTCAACCACCTTCCTGCCTCGCCAGAAAGAGACAGGATGTGTCACCATTGGGAGGATGTGAGGGACGGGACGTGTGATCATGAGGAGGGGGAAGAGGGGGAAGGTCCCCCGCAACCAGCAGGCCAAATTAGAGCGTGCTGGTATTCTCGGCGTTGGGAGGAAAGGAGGCCACATTCACCCGGGGGCAGCCTGATCCCCCAGCTACCGGGTGACTGCACCTGGAGCTCCATCTTAGCGTGAAGTCGGCGGCAGCCGACCTCACCCACCTTCCTGTCTCTCCGCTGAGGACTCCACAGTTGCAGCTTGACACATTCCCACCCAGCTGAAAGAGGTCCCGTAGACAGGGTGACTGTCACGTTGACAACCAACTCTACCCCTATATGGTACAATTGGCCTTGCCCGGAAGGATGGGAGAGGAGATATCATTTGGAGGGGTCGGTGTGCTCCAGAGAGGGACAGGTCGAAAGAGGGTCTGTCAAATTCAGAAGATCCCCAACAGCCGCAAGGCCTGCTCCATGGATCCCTCCCAATGAGGAACTCTGAGGCGGCAGCCTGCATCTAACACCTTCTTGCCTTTGTGGAAAGGATGAAATAGGACAGGACCGGAGAAATCGTTGGGAGGGGACTGAGTGTCCCGCAGAGGGCGAGGTGAGAAGAGGGACCGCAGACTTGCATGGGAGAGAAGAGGGCCGAGCCCCAGGCCTCATGGCCGCTTTGCACAGCAGGACCGGGATGGAGGGACCCCACATCCACCCTGAAGGAGTGTGCAAGCTGCTGTGGCAGAGGCTTGTCCGCTCCCCCCGCGTCACCGTGGAGGCTGTCGCCAGCATCACTAACCTTCCTGCCTTTGCGGAAAGGATGTGACTGGTTGCTGCATCCCATGCCCCCCTGCCCAGAGGGGGCAGCAGGGGCCCATGGAAAGGGAGGGCTGCATTGCCGCACACACACCAGCAACAGCAGTACAGCTGCTCCTCGTGGCCAGCAGCAGCATCTGCAGGCAGCACAGCACCTTCCAGCCTTCGCAGAAAGGACGGGTTGGGAAAGACAGGAGAGGTTGGGACTAAGTTGGGAGCCATCTGTACAGATCCAGAGAGAGAGAGGTGTGAGGAGGGAACGGGAACTCGTCTGGGAGAGGAGGACAAAGGGTCAACAACATCCATGGAGGCCGCCCCGAGAACTGAGGTAGGCTTGAGCCCACTGTGGACGAGCTGGGCCGGCCACTACTGGAACTCATTGACCAGAAATCACCCAGTGATGAATGCAGAATGAATACTGAGCAGAAGGCTTATGCAAATGTATGTTTAGGAAATAATACCCAAAAACATTTTACTCCTTTCACCGGATTGCAAGTTTTCAGTTCTTGTGAAGCAAGCAAAAAAAGAGGGGCAAGGGAAAAAATCAACAAAAAAAATTAATTTTAGGTGCTGCAACTGAGGAGTTGAGCCTCTTTCACGCAGACTCTTGAGGAGAAGTTGAGGAGTTTAATGTCAAGCCAAGGACCGACAGAATTGCCACAACATAAAAAAAAAAACCTTGAAAGCCACACTACTTTAAGCCAGACACCATCTCCAAGTTATCTCCCAGTTTCAGTAGGAAAGATCCTTTTTCAAATGAAAAAGCAGCTGCGGAGATCCCCCCAGCAGAGGGGAAAGAAAAGAAATTGGGCGTTGATACTGGACAAACATACGCTTTACCACATGCATTGGGGCGTGGCGCAACATGCGGGCACGATGCTTGAGGGAGACCCTCCGGTTCTGTGAATTCCTGAAATAGTGTTTTTGGTTGAAAACAAAAGCAAAGAATCCATCTGCAACAAGTTTGGAGGAAATCTGTCCCAAAAAGCAGGTCGAACTGCAAGAATTGTATGTTGATTAGATACCTCAATCATTGGCGACGCTTATCATACAATCCGACAATAAAACTGGGAGACGGAGAGTGGCACAAACCAACCAAGTCACACCTGGAAAGGAATCTCCGAACAGACAGACTTCCCCAACCAGTGCTGAAAAGGTGATTCGGTGTCATTGGCCCTGGGAGCATGCGTGCATTTTGTGCACGCCCATGTGGTGCTGTGAACCAGCCGCTGCCAAGAATTGCCCCCGGCGCTGGAAACCCACTGAGTCCCATCACCTCTTTTCCTAGAAAAAAAGCCCTGACAACGTTCCTGTGTTCACTGGGGAGCAACGTGAGAACTTTGCATCCAGCATAACATGGGGAATTTTGTGCACACGCGCACACACACACGCGCTCTCATTCTTTCTTACTGTGACCCAAGCAGCTTGCCTCCACTTGGGGTTTTTTTTTTTCAATAGCAAACGGCATGATGGGAGAAGCTGCAGACTCCTTTCTTAAAATCACAGCACTTAGTTACAAGGGAAGCCCGTAGTAGCTGCATAGTAGCTGCACTGGGCAGTCTACAGAAGCAGAAAAGGCAGGGGAGAGAGGCCAAAGCTGCTTTTATCATCCTGCTCTCGACTCCAGCAGAAAAGAGCAGGACGGGGAGACAGAAAACCCATATTGCGCATCGCAGTTCAGTGCTCAAAGTTGTGCATGCAGAAAGAGGTTTTTCAGAGGCAGTAATCTTTTTGATCGCACATCCTGTGTCTAGTTTATCCCTACTCTAAGTCTTGTTTTGGCTTTCAAATGGTGCCACTTCACCAGAAAATAGCGCATGCTTAGCTTTAGAGGATATTTGAGGTTGTTGGGTTCCTCAAGCATGGCTCCAGAAAGGCAGCTTTTGAAAAGAAAGGAGCTATCAAATGGGTGGGCAGTTTAACATTTTTCCAAATTTCACTTTTTAAATACAAAATGAAAATAGACAACTTAATAATTTCTACTTATTGTCTCTTTCCTGTAATAGGCCTTGTTGCATTTCGAATGAAGATGATGAAGAAATGCATGTAATGTGTTCTGTCAAGTACTGAGCATACTTTGAAAACTGGCAAAAGAAATACTGCATGAGATATTCTTATGGAGGAATACGAACAGAGAGAGGCACGGAGCAACTCCACAACAATGTATATATAACCGTGCCCGACTAACTATGCAGCTGAAGTGCTGTAATAGTTATTTAGAATCAATGAAAAAACTATGAAGACCATTCAATAAAGCATATGATTATTCCAAACCATTTAGTACATGTGGAAAATAATTTCATCCAATCATTCAAGTGTATCATTCATATTAAGTTAGTAACATGCATTTTTACAAAGATAATTTTTCATATTGCAATGCAACTGAATATTTCCAATACAATAAATGTAATACAATAAGCGTAACTGCTGACGGGTTCGCCAGCAAGAGGTTCCCGTTCCGGATGCCCCTTTCTCAAAGCAGTTACCACTGTAAAATACAAATATGAATATGAAATATACAAAATCATTTTTCAACATCATTATAAGTGCATTTATAAATTCAAATATGACTGATTGCAGTACTATATACTCACAATTACCAGTTTGATGGATGTAATATCTCAATAATTTACTGTAAAGCAGAAACATATCAAATTCATAAAATGTCATCTCAACTATTATCAAAATTTATCTATGTACAATATATGTCTCAAAGTTTTAAAAAATTATCATACTTGGCTAACTCCTCTGGATCTATGCCCACATACTGTCATTCCTGTCAAATTGATCCTTACTGCTTAGTAGCTAACCTTGCTTCTGAGTAACCCTATGGACATATCTGTGGAAATAATTTGATTTCTGAAAAAAAACATTTAACCAAGAGCCTGGATTCTTGCAGCAATGGTACAGGGATCTATCTGCCATAGCCTGTCATCAATAGCCTGACACAGAGAGATACTGAGAATCCTACTAAGATCTCTAGGCCAGTTTGGCTAGGGAACCTGACAGTGTTTTGCCATCTCTGGGCATGGAGCAGGGGTCACTGGGAGTGTGGGGAGGTAGTTGTGAATTTCCTGCACTGTGCAGGGGGTTTGACTAGATGACCCTAGAGATTCCTTCCAACTCTATGATTCTATGATTCTATTTATTCAGCGGTGCTTACTTCTTGAGGGCAACTGAATATTAGCTCAAGAAAAAAATATTAGTTAAAGCCTAGTAGTTTCTGGTGACCTGGAATTAGGACTGGAGAATGCATATGAAATTTGCATCTCCCAGTACTAATCTCCCCAGTCCAAGATGTTATAAACTTTTAAGGGCCACTTTAAAGCCGAGAGTGTTCTGGAAAGTGAGGGAAGTTAATTAGGATCAGAGAAAAAGTACTTCTGATTCTAATTAATTTCATCTCCCTATAGCTTTTTTCATCTGCAAAAGGGGACAGAACTACTCACAGCATATAGTATTCCAGAATGCACTCCTGCTCGCAGTCTCTCTCCAAGCTGTCTCATGCAGCATTGAGAGGATTTTTTAAAAAATAGTGTCCCCTTTCACTGCAGTGCAGAATTGCCAGCATTGCCTCAGCTAATATTGGGAGATTTTGAGAGCAATGTTTGTAAAGGATGGAGTTTAGGGAGGATGTGATATCACTCTTGGTGACACTCTAGGAATTTCTACTGATCTGCATGGGGACAAGAGAGACATAGAAACATGAAGAAATTCCTGGAGTGTCATTATGATGGCCATTTTCCAGCTCTTTTTTGTCCCAGCCCTCAATTGCTGAATGGTAGAGGATTGGGGCTGAGGTTTACCCACCATGGGTGGACCATTGGCAAGACTACAGTAGCACTCAGGTTTGGAGCTTGAAAAAAATGATACTGTTAGATAATTTTGAACTCTAGACAGTGTTTTTATGGGGCCTTAATGTATACTTTACAAGTAGTGCTGCAGCCTGGTTTGAAAAAAAATCCTTGCTGAACCTGTATGATGGGGGTGCTTCTGCCCCAGAGTCCGGTCTTGACAGTTCTGTTGCTAGATATACAGCTTCCTGCTCACCAAACCTCAAGTGTTAATTGGACCATGACTCGGCTGGTGGGTTTGATGGACTTGAAATTTCACACATAGCCCAACAACTGAGAGCTAAACTACATGAGATGCCCGACAAGTATTGGGTTCTCAATAGTTTAGCTAGGAAGTGTAGTTGGGCCAGCAACAAGGGGATGGCAGACTCCTTCTTTCTGTGAAAAGGGATGGTTGAGTCTTGCAGCTGCAGTGGTGGCAGCTCCTTGTGCCACTGCTAGCCACCTTTGGGCTCCCTTCACTGACTCTTAAAAAGGCTCTGTCAATTTCACCTCTCTGCACAGAGCCTGCAGATATCACCGCTCAGAAGGTTTGTTAATTTCATCTTCACTTCCCCAAGGCTCTGTCAATTTCACCCTTTGGGTATAGGTGAAATTGACAGAGCCTTTGGCTCTGTCTTTTAAAACTACACTTCCCAGCTAACATTGCCTCTTCCTACAGTTGAGCATCGTCGTGTAACATATCTTGTGCAGACAGACTCTCAGTCAAAGAGCAAACATGTAGCCAGTAAAACTTAAGCAACTTCACAGTTCCTTCCTATGTAACAAACAACCTACTTTTCAGGTTTCCAAATTACTGCAAGTCTCCTCCCCACCCCACAACCAGCATCTGCTAAGACACTTTCCTGGAAGTAAGCACTATTGAATAACATGGGACTTACAGCTGAGTAGATCTATATAGGAGTTCTTCAACAGTCTTTTGGGGCTCTCTCTTTTTCTGAGCCAATGGCAAATGTGGTCCTAGGGTTCCCATGTGCCAGTCAGTGGTAGACAAACTCCCAGCAATTTGCCAGGCAGTGATTTTGCTCCCTGCACACCACCATCAGTGTCAGGTTATGGATGACAGGCTATGGCAGATAGACCCCTGTACCATCACAGCAAGAATCTAGGCTCTTGGTTAGAAGGTTTTATTCAGGAATCAGATCATTTCCACAGACATGTCCATAGAATTACTCAGAATCAAGGTAAGCAACTAAGCAGTAAGAACAGGTTGACAGGAATAGCAACATCGAGAGAGTACAGAGGAGAGCGACAAGGATGATCAGGGGTCTGGAGACTGAGCCCTATGAGGAAAGGCTGAGGGCCTTGGGAATGTTTAGTTTGGAGAAGAGGAGATTGAGGGGGGACATGATTGCTCTCTTTAAATATTTGAAATGCTGTCATTTGGAGGAGGGCAAGGAGCTGTTCCAGTTGGCAGCAGAGGGTAAGACCTGAAGCAATAAGCTTAAATTACATGCACAAAGGTACTGGCTGGATATTAGGAAAAACTTTTTCACCATCTGAGTAGTTCAAAAGTGGAATCAGCTGCCTAGGGAGGTGGTGAGCTCCCCCTCACTGGCAGTTTTCAAGAAGAGGCTGGATGAATATTTGTCAGGGATGCTTTAGGCTGATTCTGCACTGGGCAGAGGGTTGGACTAGATGGTCTGTATGGCCCCTTCCAACTTTATGATTCTATGATAACATGGGAAAACCATTCCTCTTAACGCACACATTTACTCCTCCCCCCTCCCGTAAGTAAAACAGGACTTTTGGCACGAACCTGCCCTGAGAATGTCTCACATATTTTTACTATCAAGTGTAGACACTGAGAAAGCAGGAGATCAAAGTTGAAACATGGTAATTCATGGGAGCGAGCAGTGTACAAGGTCAGAAGCACTGAGACCTTCCAAAGCTGTTAGATAAGATACCTGCAGCTTCTATAAGCCTGTGAAAGCAAAGCAGTTATAGCACTGGCAATATGACACCAAATTATAGCATGAAATATTGGTTCAGAACAACAGGTCAGCATCATATAATGGCATGGATGGGGCACAGACATGACAAGCAGGCAACCTGGGCAAATGCATAGCACAGCAATGTCACTTCTAGAAGTGTGATCATTGTGATGGCCCCAGGAATAATCCCTTGCTTTGTGCAGAGCTTTAAGTATCAGCCTGTTTAGGGTAGAAATCAGCCCTGCGCAAAGCATGGGAGCACTCCCACGGGCAGCATGATGATGTCACACCCAGAAGTAATTTCATTGCACCTGGCCAGGAGAGCACTTGCCCCACATTTGTCCTGATTGTCTATGGCGATAGGTCCTAGAGGTGCTTGAGAGGATCTGATTGGCAGGGAGATAATGCCGTTGCCCAAATAATGCTGCAAAAAAAACCCCCATTCCTCCTTCCCTCCAATAGAATTAAATGTTTCCAAAAACCAATAGGCAGGGAGGGGCTGGTGCTGCTCTCCTTGCAATGACCCAGTTGGAAGGGAGACTATGCCCAGGTACCACTAAAAAAAGATGCACTCATGCGCAGTGCTCACGTGGCCCCTTTCCACCACTGGAGTTAATAACATGGTATAACATAATGAAAGGGCTCTTTCCCCTTGGGATCCTATTGGTAGAGTGTCGTTAAGGAAGAGAAGATACTGTCAGCCCAGTGCCTGCCTGCCTGCTGCCACTGCTGCATGGTAAGAATGAAAACACCTGAGGTTTTCAGTAGGAGTGTGCCATTATAATCAGTTCTCCTAAATTTGGTTCACTGCTCTGGAGTCTCCTTTAACAAAACAAAGCAGCAGATTCTGGATGAATTTCTGGTTTGTTTCAGTTTGCACATCCCTAGTAGGTTTTCCTAAATGCACAGTGACTCTGTGGGGTTCAAGCAATTTAACGTTGACCTAGCCCTTGTATTAGCAGGGCAGAGTTCATAGGTCTGTAGTAGGGATGGGCAGGGGGCAGTCTCCTTTTTCTGCTAACCTTACTGGCACAGGAAAACTGGGAGCCCAATGTTTATGTGTTCTTCCTCACATATATAAGATGCAACAAAATCAAAGTACTTTTATTCAAGTATGAATATCGAAAACAGACTGCTTTGCTCAGCACAAGAGGAGTACCCCACAGATCCAAAGAAGTTTTACACTTGAGACTAGATGCACAACTTCTTCTGGTCGCTATTCATACTGCAGAGATGCCCTCAAAATCCTGAAATCTGGCTAAACCAAGTAGTTTATAAACTCCTATGTAATTGGAAGAATTCAGAAAACAATCAGATCTGCTTTGGGCTGTTTTCTTTCTATAGTTGCTACTTTTTTTCTTGACAGAAACTCTGAAATTGTATCTTTTTAACAGACATTAATTTAACAGGCTAGTTTCTCTTGCCAGGCAGCTAGGAGAAAATCTACTTGTTGAATTTCTTCCTCATTTGCAGCTGTTAAAGGCCAAACGTTTCTAACAAACAAAGACAGAAACTTTGTTTCTTAGCTGGTCCTTTTTCTATATCAGATTTTAAAATTCTCAATAGCTAAGCTCAGAAAAGTCAAAACCACACATTTTTGGAGAGACTCATAAGGAGGAAATATGTGGAGGGGTCTCCTCTTCGAACTGCTACAAGATGTTTTAGAAAGTGCCAAGCAGACAGTTTAGTTGTTGACCCTGTTGATATGTGTGGACCTCAGTGCAGGAATGCAGAGAAGGATATTATTGCAAACAAACGAGAAATTCTTGGTAAGGAAGGAGTCACCAGAGACACCCGCAGTAGGAAGACAGACATGAAAGAAAAAAACATATGCTTTGCCTGTTGGTATATGAAACAGAGGAAGTTAAGGCTGCTGGATTCCCTCTGGATTAGAGGACTTCAGAGGTACATGCTGTTGAGAACCATGTTATCACTTTTGAAGCCAAGTGCCCTTTTTTGGGGGGGGGGGGGACTTGTGAAATGGTAGATACTTAACCATGGCACAGAATGACAAAAGCCGCAGAAACCCTTTACTATCTATTCAGAAACAAATGCATTTCAAGTAGAGCTCTTCATCAGGGTTAATTTCTATAATTGTTCATTGTTCAAACAGAAAACTACGGATATAGTAAGAATGCTAATGAAGGTATCAAAATATGTAGGAACTAAATTTCCAGATTTTCACTGTACATCTGCTGTAGCAGATACATTCTTACTTTTTTTTAGTCCTACTTTATGGTCTTCTCAGTGTAGTGCAGTAGTTAGGGTATCATACTAAGTTCTGGAAAACCCAGCTTCAAATTCACACTTACCACAAAACTCAGTGGCTGGTTTTCAGGCAGTCATACCCTGTCAACCTAACAAGATTGTTGTAAATGACTTTCCCATTTTATCCTCCTGTGAGATAGATGAGGTTGAAAGATGGTGATTGGTCTAAGGCTGCCCGGCAAGTTTTGTGGCCAAGTAGAGATTGGACCCATCTCTCACAGATCCAGTCCAACCCTCTACTGCATCACACTGGCTCTTTCTCCCTTGGGAGTCTCTGATGATGATACATTTATGTTTTGTACTGGCATATCCATCTTTGTACCCTGACCTAGATAGCCCAGGTGCACCTGATCTCATCAGATCTCAAAAGCTAAGCAGGTTCAGCCTTGATTAGTACTTGAATGGGAGTGTTGTGGACCAGCCCAGCAGAGCAAAGAGATACAGAGGACTCTTCTGAGGAAGAGGCAGCCAACAAACCTGACCTAGATCCACAGCCAGTGGCAGAGGCACTGCAGGAGGAGGCGGTCTCTGAAGGATCAGACATAGACCCACAGCCAGGTCCCAACACATTGACCCCTCAGCTTCCCAGCCCTGGGCTGGCAACAGGCAGCCAGGCACCAGCCAGCTCTCACCCTTCATCACCAGACCCTCAAGAGCACCATCAGAGGAGGGCAAGGAGAGCCCTCCAAGCCAGAAGGCACAGTGCCAGGCTAGCAACACAGCACCGGCCCAGCATGATCAGTGATGATGAGTGCTTGCAGGAGCAGGACTGAGACAGCTGGCAGGCACATGATGCAGCACAAGTGGCTGAGCAGCATGAGACTTAAAAGCAGACAAGAAGGGAGTGGCTGTGTGGAAACAATGTGTCTGCTTACTACTGACTTTGCTGTTGTGTTCAGAACTGATTCCCTCATCTATGACCTCAGCCTGTTATTGTGGACTTGATTCTTGAATACCCCCTTTGGACTTGAAGCTATGAGTAGGGGTGTGCAAAGGCACAGTGGTTCAGCTTTCCCGATTCGGGTATACCCGAATCGAGAAGCCAGTTCGGGAACAGCTATATCCGAATTGGCAAGCCGATTCGGGTATAGCGATTCGGGGATCGATTTGGCTTGATTCGGGGGTTCGGGTAAGCTTTTCAATGGGAAAAAGCCTCCCCCAGGCTTCCCTGAAGGCTGGGGGAGGCATTTTCCCACCGAATCAAGCCAAAATTGGTGGGGGCCTTCCTCTAACTCCTCTCTAACAACCTCCCAGGTTTCAGACCGATTGTATTTTGGGGGGCCATGTTATGGCCCCCCAAACCAGGTCCCCCTATACCCACCTAAAAAAGAGCAGAGCTTTAGATTGTTGCTGCTGATCTCTAGCTCCTAAGTTGTGCTTGCTGCTGCTGATCTTCATTGTTTCCTATGGGGAAAAAATGAAGATGCAGCCATGCAGGCTTGTCTTTGATATGTAGTGAATTGTGTAGTCCTTTTGTGTGGGAGACAATTAGTGTTTGACATGATTTGTTGACCTGTTGTACTTTAAAAGTGAGAAAATAAAGTTTTTTAAAACTTGAGTCATTGTATGTGTCCTTCCTTCTTTGATGTGAGGTTGGTTCAGCTCAGCATTGGGAACAATGGGGCAGGCTGGCCAGCCTTCTCTGTAAGTGGTGGGGGTGTCAGGGGGTGGTTGTCTGTGTGTCAGGTCAAGTGCTCTTTTCCAGGGACAAGTTGGCACTCAGAAGTTTGCCCACCATTGTGGCACCCCTGGGCTGTGCGGAATTGCCCTGGGAAAGAGAGTTTAGAAGTTCCCAAAGGGGGAGGGCTGGCCAGCCTGTTCCTGGGGTTATGGAGGGTGTAGGGTGCAAGGGGTGGATTTGGGTCTGTGAGGGGCTAATGTGGGGATTTGAGTCTGTGTGTGGCAGCTGGGGGGGATTGGGTTTGTGTGGGGCAGTAGGGGGTGGACTTTGGGGGCTGAGAGCACCTACTTGGGGAGGCCATGAAATGTCCCCCCAAGTGGGAGCAGGCTGAGCCTTGGTGGGGGCTGGGAGTAGATGTGGGAGAAGGGCCCCTGAGGGTTGGGGGCATTTTGCATGCAAAATGCCACCCCTGGCAAGACAAGCTTCCCCCAGCTGTAGGTTGTAGAGAAAAGGTCACCTACTTGGGGAGGCCATGAAATGCCCCCCCCCAAGTGGGAGCAGGCTGAGCCTTGGTGGGGATGGGAGGAAAGGTGGGAGAAGGGCCCCTGAGGGTTGGGGTTGCAAAATGCCACCCCTAGCAAGAAAAGCCTGCATGGCTGCATCTTCATTTTTTCCCCATAGGAAATAATGAAGATCAGCAGCAGCAAGCACAACTTAGGAGCTAGAGATCAGCAGTAGCAAGCTAAAGCTCTGCTCTTTTTTAGGCAAGGATAGGTGGACCTGGTTTGGGGGGCCATAACATGGCTCCCCAAAGTTCAATCGGTCTGAAACTTGGGGAGTTGTTAGAGGGGAGTTAGAGGAAGGCTCCCACCAATTTTGGCTTGATTCGGTGGGAAAATGCCTCCCGCAGGCTTCAGGGAAGCCTGGGGGAGGTTTTTTCCCATTGAAAAGCTTATCCGAACCTCCGAATTAACCCGAATTGATTCGGATAATGCTGATTCGGATTACCCGAATCAAGCCGAATCAGGGTTGATTCGGGTTTTATTCGGGTTTCATTAACCCAAACTGCACATCCCTAGCTATGAGTGTTGTCTAACCTGGACCTGAACCTTGGAACCATGATTCGACCTGCTCTGACAACTAGGGAACTTCTCTGTCTGCAGTCTGTGTTAGTCAGTAATCAGGACAGGGAGACCTCCAATGAAGACCAAGGTTGCAGAAGTAGGCAACAGCAAACCACCTCTGTTACTTCCTTGCTATGAAATCTCCACAAGGGGTTGCCATAAATCAGCTGTAACTTGAGGGCACTCTCCACCATTTATGTTTATATACGATAGCTTGTTAGAAGCAGCCCTCACATACTACAGCTGGCAGATAATACGAACTATGCTAAAGTTCCCGTGGATCCTACCAACCACATCAGAAACATCATTAAGGTAGTTTTGAATGAGGCAAGGGAACTAGGAGAAATAGACGATAAATTATACGATGCCCTTACTGTAAAATCACCACGAGTTCCAATCTTTTACATTCTGCCTAAAATCCATAAACAAATTTTTCCTCCGCCAGGCCGCCCGATTGTATCTGGGTGTGGATCCTTATTAGAGCCACTTGCCATCCTTATCGATTCGGCTCTACAGCCGGCAGTAGCTCAAATCGGCCCCTTGCTACAGGACACACGTGATTTTATTAGTAAAATAGAAGGCACCGACATGGCTAAAGGGACCGGCTTCCTTACCATGGATGTCGCCTCCCTTTACACAATTATCCCCCACGAAATAGCAAGATTAGTTGTCAAGGAGGCCTTAGAGACCTATACAGGCACCCTATCTAAAAATCTTCTGCTCCAATTTTTGGATTTAATACTGGAAAAAAACTATTTTCGCATGGAAAACGACTTTTACTTTCAACTTAGGGGGGTGGCAATGGGCAGCTCTGCTGCCCCTTGCATAGCAAATCTTTTCATGAGCAGGTGGGAAAACCAATATATACTTGACCCATCTAACCCCTTCAGAATGCATATAGCACAATATTTCCAATTTATTGATGATCTATATTTTTTATACAAAGACATGGAAAAAGTGGAAGACTTCTGTATATGGGCTAATAGCAGGGACCCTAACGTAAAATTTATGTGTAAATTTCACGAATGTGAAATCAACTTCTTGCATGTCATCACCTATAAAAATATTGAAAGTAAGGTTGGCATTAGAACTTATCATAAAAGAACTGACCGTAATTCTTATTTGAATTACCAATCCTTTCACCCCCAACATCTGAAATCTAACATACCTTTTAGTCAATTATTAAGAATCAGGCGGAATTCAACATTGGTAACGGACTTTGAAAGGGATGGCAGGAAGTTATGTGAACAATTCTATAAGAGGAATTACCCAGTAGGTGTTATTGACAAAGCATGGAATAAAGCAACTAAAGTGAGCCGTGAATCACTATTTGAGAAACGTGACAAGACGCAGAGTAATAGAATTACAGCGGCATTTGATTTTACCCCTAGGGCAAATCAAATTTAAAAAATCATTAATGGGCATTGGGGGCTTATAGAGAGTATCAAAGGGTCTGAGATGAGACCTAGGATTGCCTATCATAGGACGCGAAATTTGGCAAACTGCCTGGTTAGGGCAGATATCCACCAGGGACAAATAGCACTGTCAGGGTTGAAGGGTGTGTATGTAACCAAAGAGACTCCGTATTAATTCTTTCAGTATTCTAAGTGCTTTGTTCACAGGTGCCAAGATGTGCCCAGCAGCTATCTCACGGAAGAGGATTGTTTTGGCTATCGCTTCTCCAGCCTTGGGAAACTTTCGCTTTCTCGACTTCAAAGGGATTGTTTTGAGAACTATGGGGGGAGGTTGGGCCTGCTGGGTTCTGATACTTTGTAACTCATGCTTTGCCTGTCATTCGTAACAATACACGTGTACCAGCCTGGATATTGTATCTGGGCCCGTGGACTATAATGAACTCTTTCTTCAGTAAACTTTTGAAAACAACGGGCTTTTGTCTGATTGCAGAAGGTAGTCTGGAGTAAGGACATTATCTAGCCACAGTTCTGACAAGCACAACAGCTACCTATTGGCAACTTTAAGTGCGGCCATTGCCAAGCCTGTAAGTATTTCCAAGAAGGGAAGGTCTTTACTCTTAAGGGCAGAGAGTATGTCATCCAACATTTTGCTAACTGTAATACGAAGGGGACAATTTATGCTATAGAATGCCCATGCAGTTTGCTGTATATAGGGTGCACTCTTAGACCTACTAAGGTCCGCATTTTAGAACACATTGCACGCATTCGGAACAACACTCTAGAGGCCCCTCTAACTCACCACTATCAGGAGTTAGGGCACCAAGAAAATGATCTTAAGGTTTTCATTTTGGAAGTCTGGAAGGGTAGTAACCGTGACCTAATACAGACCCAACTTTTACAAAGGGAAGCATTATGGATATTTAGGCTTAATTCCAACAAGCCTAATGGCCTTAATAATGAATTGGTATTGAATTGTTTTCTTTGAAAACATACATCGAACTGGGCTTGAAGCCTTGGACATGCTGTAACTTTAAGGGTTAATGAGAGGCGGGACCTGCTGGATTTTTAAAGGAGGTTGCTAGGAGGAGGAGGCACGCATGCAAAGAACATCGCTGCCCGTACCGGGATGTATGAGTGATTTACCTTATTTTGAACTTACGTTTGGTGGTATTGTAAGTATATTGAACACTGTAAAGACACTGGGAAAAATGGTTGTATGATGTATAGCTGATTATAATTAAAATCATGTTTTGTACAGAAAAAGAAGCTCCTGAACAAGCAGGCGCAAAATCTGCTCGCAGCCGGCCTCAGATTGAGCATTGTTTGGGAGCACGATTTCCCTCGTTGCTCCAGGGGAGAGTGTGACCCCGCCAGTGTTTCCCTCGTGATTACTGTGCCTCCACCGGATTGGAAAGAAACTAAATTAAGAAAGCTACGGCCCCATATATGGGGGCTACTGTTATTTTCCCGGAACTGATGTATAGACTGCAGAGTTGGGAATGATACCATATTTAACTGTAATTATGTACCAGTAGTTTCTTGTGTGAAACTGTTATGTAGAAAATTTGTATAAGATACCCTTTGTATGAATTGTTATAAGCACATTGCACTTTGGAACTAATTGATTGAAGTATCTTACAAATACACATGAATTGATTTTTTGCATCCTGTGGGTGTTTACCTTCGCTTTTCAGATTGCTCACATACTAGGATAGCAGAAAAGTTTAATAGGCAATGTTTCTTGTGAATGCCATAGATAAGTGAACATAATGAGGCAACTAGCTCAGTTATGACTTTTGGTCATGAGAATTCTTTTGTGAGTCATGCAGCTACTGGCTGTCATGAATTATGGGGTTACATCATGGGCTGTCACAGGTATGACTAACACATCCTTAAAGAAAAATTGCAATTTATATACTGACGGACTGGATTTTAGTTCTTATTGTATATCTAGCATGTCATGAAAGAGATGATCTTTTCTGAGGAATCCCGGCCTGTGGACCATTTTTTTCAAGTTCGGAAGAAAAACAATATCTTCCTGCTGTGTGAGAGAATTCTGAAGTGTCTGCAATTATACAAAGACCATAAGAAGAGTTGTGGGAAAGAATTTTAAAAATGCAGGGTGTTAAGGAAAAACCAGATTTGGAGGGGGGAAGGGCACCCATCACAGCCAGAATTACAGTAACAACAAAAATATGTGTAAAGAAGAGAGAAGGTGTCATGTATGTCTGTACCCCTCCATCCATGTCAATGTTCTAGGGGATGCTAATTGTCAACACTGTGGTTTGATTTCATATTGCAAATGCTATATGCATCCCTTTCGTTTCTCTTCCTCCCTGCCTGAGAACACAGCTGAGTAATCTGTGTATTTCTTTGAAGCTCACCGAAATGACCTTGTAGTATCTGAAATGTTACCATTTCTGTTATGCCTCTTTCTGTCTTGTCTAGCTGGAGTATAAACCCCAGCAGAGATTCCCAGACTTCTTCCCGCTCAAACTTGTGGGTCAGGGAGGAGGGGAATGTTTGAATATTTAGCCCTGTACTTTCCTCAAGTTTCTATTCCTTTCAAGGAAGCTGTACTGCTTAGAAGCATTCTAGCTTCTAAGTAAACTATGGACCTGTATATGGAAATGATCTGATTTCTGAATAAAAAGCCATTTAACCAGGAACCTGTGTCTTGATGCAATGGTCTAGAGATCTGTCTGCTGTATCCTGTCATCCATAACATGACATATTAAAAGGAATCATCATTTTCTTCTTTACATGTAACCTCTGGAGAATGGGTACTGGATTCCAGCCATTTGAGCCAGTCCCAGGATTAACAGTGCCAGGAGACCCCACTTCCCACCCAGTCCTGCATCAGGGATCAGGTGCAGATGCTGGAAGAACTCCTATAGAACTGGGGACAATCCCCAGGAGAGGGGTCACCCATCTTACATGGACTACTTTACCAACTCCCAGACAATGGGCACCCAGGAACCGGGAGAAAAAGGAGAGGCGGAGAGGAGTGCTGTTTGGTCACTGAATGAGTGAGATGGGAGCACCCAACATCTCCATGGTTTCTCAATTGACCTCCATCGCGGAGAATGCTCAGAGGATCGAGCCCATGGGAGACCTTTCGCTTGGAACATCTCAGAACACTTCAGAGAGAGGAGTGGAAAATATAGCCGTAAGCGCATCAGATTTTTGGTGGGATGATGAACTGGGACATTATGTAAGCCTCCCCTTGAAAAAGGAGAGTTATTTACCCTGGGGGTTGGAGCCCCCTCCAGAAGGAGGCCCTGAGTCATGAAGGGATTACCAGTGATGGAAAAACATTTGCTAAGGGAGCTTGTTCCTCACCCGGGACTTCCCCAAGCCGACAGAAGGGATGGAGTTGAGAGGGGAGGGTCATTTGGAATACCTCGGGGAACAGCTCCAGGTGATGAGATATGACTTGTTAGCATTAACAGGACTTACCCGGGGTTGGATGAGAAGTGCAGCAGATGCCCAACGCACCCTAGTCTCAGCAGGTTTACAAGTAATGGGGGACCCTGGATTACCGCCCGGAAATGCGGCAGAGTGTGGTGGATTTACAACTGATCCACTAAACCGGCGGGAAACAGGAGCTGCGGCTGGGCCAAACAACCAGGAATGAGGCCAGAAGCTGCAACTACCTACGCTACAGGAGACAACAACACAATCGGTGTTTGGGGATGTACAAATACAGGGGAACCTTGGATTAACCCCTGGCAACTGGCAAAATCACCAGGAGTACATAAGCAATGATGGTACCTACACCCTGGACTGGAGTGCAGCCGGGCCATCAATCCTATTTGGGGGCCAGACACCGCAACCAAGAGAGGTGGGAGACAGGTACCAAATCCTCAAGGCCCAAATGGCAATGAGGAGAAAGGAGCTGGAGCAAACCACCCAGCTAGTGAACAAAATGATGAGCTTACCAGTGGGACCCGGTGCACAGCTACTGCCAGAGGAGCAGGGGAGAGCGCCACAGATTGGACAAGAACTAGGAAGTGCAGAAAGGGGGAGACCAATTTTAGTGACTCCAGAACATTTTATGGGTACTCAAGTGATTCCCCCCACTGCATCGCTTCCTACAGTTACAAGGATGGGAGGATCCGTTCCACCTTATGCTGCAGTGACGGAAACTAACATACCCTCTCAGGGAGAGGAAATGGGCCCAAGTGGGGCCCCACAGCCTTTGACCATACCTCCGATTGTGAGCTGCACAGGGGCGCCAAGTACCACAATGGGGACGAGAGTGTCAAGGAACCTACCAGTTCAAGCTCAAGCAAGCACAGGGCCAACAGTTGCCATCAGTGGGATGAGGGTGACCCAACCAGGCCAACCACAAAGAACCCCCATGTATGTTCCAACGGGGGCAAGAGAACAAATAGGACACACCCAGGTGGGGGGTCCTCAAATGAATGTCTCACAAAGGATACAAATGGGACACATGCAAGGGGGGGTCCCCCAGTAAATATCTTGCAGAAAGCCCAGGGAATCCAAGCGCAAGTTCTTCAACCACAGTATGGAGGGATACCACAGGCTGTTCCAATGGACTATGGAGCAAATGGAGCCTACTGGATACCTTACGTGGCACCAGGACACGTTCAACCACCCCCTTCGGAGTGGCCCCAATCCACCAGGTGGTGGGACACCAGGGAGCAGGAGCTCTCGCAGCGGGTGTCATGACCCAGCCCCAGACCAAGCTCTTGCCACCCACCAGTGAGCCCTTGTTAGAGGAGGAGGACTGCGTTGGGCAGGCAAATCCTGCCCTAGACGAAGAGGTACCTGAGGAGCTGGCCATGCAGCAGCCAGAGGTACAGCCCGTGCCTCCCAGGGAAAACACCGGGGCCGAGGAAGCAAGCAATGCACAAACAACCCCGGCTGCCACTCGGGGGGAGCCGTCAGAGCCAGCTGCCTGGAGGAAGGGTCAGGCATGAGAGTCAGTTTTGCAACGGCACCGCAGCACCCAACTCCAAGCGCAGACGCAGCTGGAGCTGATCCAGGATGACGAGGCAGGGCAATCAATGGATAAGGAAACACCTGGCCCATCCTCCTCTTAAACAAGGCGGAGTATAAGAACGGACACTGAACTCAGAGCAGCATGGAAACAACTTCAGCCGTCAGCCACTCTGCAACTGGAGCCTCGCAACTGGAGACCTTCCCACCTCCTTTGAACCTTGTTCCCCCCGATTCGGTTTCATTTTCTCGGCCATGTCGAATGCTCCTCTCCGCAGGTCCGGGAGGAAGCGCCCGAGCAGCCTGACTGGGCAGCTGATCTGCGAAGATTAGCCCCCAGGACTCCCAGTGAGGGAGGCAGGGTCCGGAACGCGGCGGGAAGACCCCCTGAAATCTATGCAGGGGGTTATTTGCCCATTTGTTCCTATGGAGGCCAGCAGACGTGCGCGGCACCTTGAGTGCTGCCGGGCCATGGAAAACGGCAAAGAGCAGAACTAGGCGGAAGCCTGTAAGTAAGCAAATCCCTTCTGTTATTACAAGCGCACGCGAAGGAGTGGTGGGATCTGAAGCTAAGAAGGCTCGGGTTTCTTCCCCCTCGCTGAGTTTCAGAACTTGGTCGGCGGTCCCCCCCCCCCCCAAAAATGGCGGCGAAGAAGCAGAGTCCCGCTTTGGGCAAGTCAATCTCGGCTGCCCTGCAGGGGAAAGGAGAGTCGCTCGAGGACTTGGTGAAGAGGTCAGTTATCGAAGCCATAAAGCCCTTTGTTGACAAGCTGAATGAAACAGATCAAAGGGTGGGCTTAATTGAGAGCGAAGTGAAAACCATTAAGGAAGTAGCGGGGGGGCAGAGAAGTCTGCTCGGGAAAATGCGACACTCGTGAGGGCAACGAACAAAGAGTTAAAGCTGGTGGAGAACCAGCTGATCAGGCTACAAGTGGAACGAACACAGACAATTTTGCATCTCCAGAACGTTAAAGAGGAGGAAAATGAGGATTTAAGGGATCTTGCCTCGGAACTATTGGCGACACCCGCGAGGGCAACTAAAGAAGAAGTAAAAAGCGCCATTTTGGAAGTCCGTTGGGCTTCTTCAAAATATGCAACGAAGCATCAGCTGCCTCGCGAGATCATCATAGATTTTTCATCTAAGAGGATCCAAGACACTATCCTATATAACTCGTACAATGCGGATCTGGACTTTCTGGGTAATAAGGTTAAGATACTGAAGGACGTTCCATTCCTAGTTCGGAAAAGGAGATTTAAGTATAAAAGGTTTGCAGCTCTTCTGAGGGAACGTGGAATAAAGTATAAATGGCTTTTTCCGGAAGGTATCTGGTTTAGTTACAAAGATCAAGCTTACAAGACAATATCAGAAGGTCAGCTAAGGGATTTTGAGGACAAAAACCAAGAATTTCAGCAAGACACCAAGCAAGAAGAGAAGGATTTGAAGTCTGAAGAGGGGGGGGGAGGGAACGAGCACTGCGGTTGCAGCTGCTCAGAGAGAACTGTGTCCGAGGCCCAGGGGGGGGGGAGGAAGACTTAATTTGGATTGTAATCTGTATTTTGCAAGGTCAACCACTCCATCAATATCTTACAAAGTTTTAATTTTTTAATAATGGCAGTATGAAGGGAAAGCATTATTTGTAGTGTAGTGTTGTTATATGTTGCTGTTTTTTTTCTTTCCTTCCCCTGCCCCCCTTCTTTCCTTTTGTATTGTTAGTTAATGTAAGGAACAAAAAATAAAAAAAATTGCAAAAAAAGAAAAGAAAGAACCTTGTTCCTCCCTTGGACTGATTCCCGGACTTCATACTCAGCTTGCTTTTGGACTCTGCACCTGCCTGACCCTTGTTTGGACTACCTCAACTGGATTTGACCTGGACTGTCGACTTTGGACTTTGCTTAAACGGACTTTGCTTTAGCCTAACCTTGCTTGGGTGAGCAACCTAGTCCGGCCTCAGCCATGCCCCGGGCGCCGTACTGGAGCACAACAGTGGAGTTGCCTCAAGGTTGGTTCAAATTGGAAGCCACGTTTGATGGAAACCCCAAAAACTTGGGATTTTTTATAGAACAAGCCAAGGAATTTTTTCAGGACTGGGGGCACTTGTTTCCTTTGGAGCACAGTCGAGTAAACCACCTAGGATCCTGACTGGAAGGGGCAGCAGCCGAATGGTATGTAACCTTGCATAACATGGGGACACCAGAGATGTATGACTTAAATGCCTTCAGGTATGCGATACGAGCCCAATTTGAAGATCCATTAGTGGAAGAAAGGGCTCGAACAACGCTCAGGACCTTAAGACCTTAAGTCCAAATCCATAAGAGAATACGCTGCTGAATTCAGGCAATTAGCAACCAAAACTCAGAATTATCATGAAGGAGTGAAAACTGAACTCTTTCGAAATGATATATTGTCAAAGGGTTTCGTGGATGGAGAACGATGGTTGTTGTGGATTTTCCAGGCTGTATAGCCGTGATCTTGGCATTGTAGTTCCTGACGTTTCGCCAGCAGCTGTGACTGGCATCTTCAGAGGTGTAGCACCAAAAGACCTTCAGAGGTGTAGCACCATCTCTCAGTGTCATAGTCTCTGTCTTTTGGTGCTACATCTCTGAAGATGCCAGCCACAGCTGCTGGCGAAATGTCAGGAACTACAATGCCAAGACCACGGCAATAACAGCCTGGAAAACCCACAACAACCATCTTTCGAAATGGTCTAAATGGCACCCATCACAGCCAGAATTACAGTAACAGCAAAAATATGTGTAAAGAAGAGAGAAGGTGTCATGTATGTCTGTACCCCTCCATCCATGTCAATGTTCTAGGGGATGCTAATTGTCAATACTATGGTCTGATTTCATATTGCAAATGCTATATGTATCACTTTTGTTTCTCTTCCTCCCTGCCTGAGAATGCAGCTGAGTAATCTGTGTATTTCTTTGAAGCTCACCGAAATGACCTTGTAGTGTCTGAAATGTTACCATTTCTGTTATGCCTCTTTCTGTCTTGTCTAGCTGGTGTATAAACCCCAGCAGAGATTCCCAGATTTCTTCCCGCTCAAACTTGTGGGTCAGGGAGGAGGGGAATGTTTGAGTATTTAGTCCTGTACTTTCCTCAAGTCTCTATTCCTTAGAAGCATTCTAGCTTCTAAGTAAACTATGGACCTGTATATGGATGATCTGATTTCTGAATAAAAAGCCATTAACCAGGAACCTGTGTCTTGATGCAATGGTCCAGAGATCTGTCTGCTGTATCCTGTCATCCATAGCCTGACAGAAGGGACGGTTCATCATCAAGAGAACAAAGCAGTTGCTTTGGGGTGCCATGTTGGCAGAGGATGCTATGTGACAGGTCCAAGGCAGGGTGCAGTTGGAGATAAGAGGCACCCGGTCCTCCACTCCTCCCTCTGTGGCTCCTGGCTGCAAAGTGAGCTATCTTGGAGCTGGGCAACAGTGGCAAGAGTGTGTGTGGTGGGGTGCCTTCTGCTGTGCCACGTGCACTTGGACTGCAAAGTTTCTGTATCTAGATGAGTTACAAAGATTTGAGGGTTGAAACCCACATTTCATGCCGGTCCTTGAGCTCTTCTGTTCCCCAGGAGCAACTTGCTGGGATGGTTCAGGCTGCACCAGGAAGTCTCCAAAGAAATCACTTTCATCAGTGGAAATTTACCACAGAATCCATCCCAATGATTGGATATCCCAGCAATCCTGGGGCAGAGGATTGATTGGATTAGAGCGGTGGTATTGGGAAATAGAAAGGATTAACCCCCCCCTTCTGCCCCCAACTATTATCCTAATAGAGAAAATGAAGAGTTGTCTGTGGATCTTCCTTATCAGGTCTAATTGCTATGGGTCTAATCTGACAAATGGCAGAAGCAGAAAGAGGTAACCTCCCTTGTCCTAATCCAGACTGGATCCCCATGTGTCTGCTTTAAAATGAGATTAATGACATGGGGAGATCCAGTCAGAGATCCACTTATCATCTGGTTAAGCCTTGGTACCTATATTAATCTAGTGCCTGACAAAATAATCTTGGACCATTCTTTTAAGGGAAGTACTGCAATGGGTATGTAATATTGCTAGTTAAGCAAGTAATCCTTTGAGAAGAAATAGTCCCTACCTTGTTCTCATTGATGTACCATTTCATATTTTATTTATTTACTTATTTTTATTTATTAAAAATTTATACCCCACTTTTCCATATGGTTCAAGATGGCTTATAATAATATTTTTTTAAAAAAATTCCAGCAAAAACCAAAATGGAATAGCCCTTAAGTCCCCCCCCCCCCCTCCCTTAAAAGATCTTAGGAATGGGCAGAGATTCTTGGATCAGGAAGAGAACAAACTTCTCAGCAAGGTTCTTTTTTCAGACATCCCTTGTGTATTCTGTTCAGTTGTTTGTAACAATTGTCACTCGGTGTGTGAGACCTCTGAAAGAGAGGTGCTCCTAAGAAAATAGGCTGCCCCAGGTGAAAGTGAATCTTATTGTGTACAGCAGAATGGATTGTGTTTCCTTTTCAAAGGTCCTCATGAATGCAACCCTCCTTCTATGTGTAGGAATGATCAGTAAAGACTGCATTTGGGGAAATGAGGATGAGACCAATGGAGCCCATATCTTAGATGCATCATTCTTGGGGTTCCTCTGCACTATCTTCTGCATGAACCCTAGGTCTCCAGATGGTGTCTTCCAGCCTTTGGGGTAGGAACATTCCTAACCAAACATGGCTTGATAAGCTGGACAGAGGGAAATGGAGCATGAACTGAAGATCCTATGGGTTGTTCTAGCCATAAATGCACACTGCAGAGACCATGCAGTAAGGGTGTGTGTGTGTGTGTGTGTGTGTGAACTTTTCAACCACCATTTTGTTTCACTATTTGAAACCTCTGTGCTGTTATTTGCATTTTAAAGGAGAAAAGGCAAGTCTTTTAGAAACATACCCTACCTTTAAAATGCAACAAAGCAGGGAGGCCAGTTTCAAATAGTGAAACTGAGAGGAGGGGGTTAAACCCCCTCTCCTTTCCCTTCATGTCTGTACCCCTACATCCATGCCATTGTTCTATGTGTTGAACCATTGCTAATGCTGTACCTTGATTTCATTTTGCAAATGCTCTAACCATCACTTTCATTTCTCTAGCAGCCTGAGAACACAGCTGTCTTATCTCTTTTCTTTGAAGCTCACAGAAGCCACCTTGTACTGTCTGAAATGTTACAGTTTACTCTCCTGCATTCTCAGGCCATTTCCCACGCAAACCTGTGGTCTAGGTAGGAGGGGGGAAATGAGTGGGTATTTAGAGTTGTATTTTCTTCAAGTCTCTATTCCTATCAAGGAAGCATGTACTGCTTAGATGCTTTCTTGCCTCTGAGTAATTCTATGGACATATATATGGAAATGATTGGATTTCTGAATAAAACCATTTAACCAAGAGCTTGGACTTCTTGTTGCAAAGGTACAGAGACTTGTCTACCATATCCTGTCATCCATAGCCTGACAAGGGGTCTCCTTGCAAGTTTGGAGGAATTAGCATGCAAGGAGAGGCAGCGAGAGAGGGTAACGAGAAAGATCTCCACTTGTCTATACAACGATTGTTCCACTAGAGAATTCTTTTAATAAACAAGTGGATGTCTAATCAAAAAGAGTTTTTATTTATAAAATAATAAAGATCAATTGCACTCAAAACAGACATCACACACACAGAGCTAACTAGAAAAACAGGGAGGAAAAATGGAGACATTTGGACACCCAATCCTAGATTGGGTGACAGTTACCAAACCAGAATATAAGGGAGTAGGGACTAGAGTTGAGCAACCAGTGCTTCATGGCAGGAGAAGAAGAGGCTCGGAAAGAAGTCTGGGGGTGTTTGCTGGATCCAAAGGCTATGGCATAAGGGTAGCCCAATTATACTGTGGAACGTACCCTGGGGCGTGATTGCATCTTCTGCCCAAAACAATAACTTAATGGCTTTCTCTGGGGTGAGACAAAGAATTGAGAAAGATTTTGATTAAGCTTTCCTGGGCAAAACTAAAGTTATCAGTTATGATTGATGACCCATAATGGCTGGATGGGAGTGGCTATTAGAGTCCTAAATAGCCTGGAATGGGATAAGGAAAAGATGTGCAGGGTGTGGAGGTGATTAATTCAGGAACTTCTGGAAGATGTGTTTGTCTTAGGATCATTGCACATCTCTGGGGGTGTGGGGCTGAAAGTTCGTGACTCACAAGCCAGTAATTTTCCAACTCCCAGCTGGGAGTTAGTAACCATTTCCTGCTTTGCCAGACAGCATTTCTTTGTTTAAAACACATGAGGAGAATATAGCCATATTCATAACTCTTTTACTAACACAAGGGCAGTTGGGACTGCTAGAAGGACATGGATGTTTGCATTTTATGGATAGAATGAGATACATAGTCTTCTCATCAGCTTGTATTCTGAGTGTCATTTTCAAAAACTAGTTTTTGATTAGTCAATATGCAATTTACACTGGCAAAAAAAAAACCCCACACAATTTACACTGGCAATAAATAGTCACATCATTAACCAAATGGTATGAGAATGACATCTGTTCTCTTATAAATTCTTATTAGAATGACTGAGGATGGGCCCTCCCCCATGCGGGGGAAGCCCCCCAGACTCCGCAGCCAGCCCCCAGGCTGCCCACCCACCAGCATCACCCACCTGGAGCCAGGGCCCCCGGCCCGCAACGCACCAAGGGAAGCAGAGGAGGCAGCCACAGCCTGGATGGACTGGCGGCCGGCTGCCAGGGAGGAGGCAGCCTGGAGGTGGCAAGGCAGCGCCAGGGCGGGCGAGTGGCCCGCCACGACGGAGGCAGCTGCCGCAGCGACAGAGGTGGACAGGCAGCGGCGAAGACGGAGAGGCCGACCCTGCCGCCTTGGAGGCTCAGCATGCTGTGGAGCCGGCCCAAAGCCACCCAGCCACCCGCCACGCACTTCCCCAGCTGGGGAAGAACAGCCAAGGCCAGCCTCGCGTGCCACGGCTTGCCCACACCCCAGGAGGGCGTGGGGCAGGGCAAAACCGCACCAGGCCCCGTGCCGTGGAGGCAGAGCAACCCGCAGGCAGCGGGGCGGGATAGACTGGGCGGTCTGCCACACACGCCCGCCCCCACCAGAGCCTCCACTGGGGACGGGGGGAGGGGGCAGGGAGGACTCACACCTGGGTGCAGGTGGAGCAAGCTGCTGGCCCCCGCCCTAGCCCAGGTGATCGGCCTGACGCTGGGGGCGGGCTGAGGGAGCGGGGAGGAGCTGATAAGGGGGAAAGGGATAAGAGGGGAGGTGGCTCCAGGCTGAGGAGGAAGGGCACAGGTAGGCCTCCCTGCTGCTAAGGGAGACCTCCTGCTGGGGGAAATAGCTGACCCAAGGTGCAGCAACCTGGGCAGCTCACCCCTTCTGAGGCCTAGCCAACAGGAGCCACCCCCACCCCCAAGAGCCCCCCAGCGGGTGGCCTGCACCGCGCCCACCGACCTCCTGGCCGGGCCCAGACCACGGCAGACTCGCAGGAGATCGGCCCGCCAACGTGTCCTCCTCACATAGAATTTAGTTTCAAACAAAACTTCTGGTAAACTATGACTCTTGCCTTGAGTCTGGCAGTTAGGATAGCACTAATATAAATGGCTCTTTATTGGATAGCACCTGTGAAATCACAACGAAGCACCTTCTCAAAGTTCTCTTTGCCTACCTGCTCTATTTGCAATTCAGAGAACATTTACATTCTTTCCCTCTCTCTAACCCATTCTGCATGGACCAATTTCTCTGATTCAGTTCCCATACTGCAGCATCTTTTTCATGACCATTTGTATGCGATTTGCTGCCATAAGTAGACACTCTGGCTACTGTGAGGCTTTCCCACAGCATTCCTTGTAGCACTTATACCCTAACTTTTTTGTTAAAAAAATCCCTTTTTCAGTATGCTGTTTCCTCGTACACACCTTTTATTCCATCTTATAGCATTCCACCCTCTTCTGCCCCCCTCCCACCCTCTGCCAGCCCACGCCATTGTGTTTGGTCACAGTTGTCTATCCAGCCACTCTTTCCCCCTCCTTTCCATTCCTCCCCCTCCCTCCCTTTTCCTTTTCCACTCTTTTTTAAATATATATATAAATCCAGCATGGGAGTGATGCATCAACGGGTTGAGAGGAAGAAATCCAGGAAATATATTCATCGATTCATAACTCATGCAAAAAAAAAAAAAAGGAAAAGAAAAGAACAGATAGAAAGGGCTGGCGCTGTGATGTCACTGATGATGGCATAGGTGATGACACGGTATTTTGATACGGTTCAGACTAAAAAGAATGACACTGCACTGACCAAACATGAGAAGTGCAAAAGGGCCCAGACAAGCTGATTTCATGCCTTTCAGCTTGACTTCTGGGATAGTGAGGAGTTATGTCCCCAGTGCAGAAGGGGCTTCTGTCTTTTTACTTTGGAGTCTGTTTGGCATTATTTCTAGAACTCAGCTTCATGAGTTCTGTACTTTGATGTAAAGTCTCATATACTCTGGTAAGATTATCTCACAGTAGTAAGGCTAGCTTCATTCCTTTATTTGTACATGAATATCAAGCTGGTCTCTACAGAGGTAGCATATAAATGTCCTAAAAAATTAATAATTTAAAGCATTTGTATGTTGCCTTTCCATCCAACTTAGCATTCCCAAGGTGTCGAATAATCAAAACATTAAAATAATGGCCATTTTCACACGTCTTTAAAATAGCACAATACTCATGGAAGGCTGCTGGCTTTCTCATGTGATTTTTGACACCATCCATTTACAAATGGCAGCAAGCAGTGATGATGGCACTTTCGTGGTGTTTTGTAAACAGATGGCATCAAAAATTGCGTACGGGAGCTGACAGCCTTCTGTATCGCGTTATTTTAAAAACGTGTGAAAATGGCTGATGTTTAAAACAAAGGTGAATATATATAAAATATTTAACACAATTCAATAAAATATACAAACACATATGTTCAGAGACACACAACCAGGGAGGAAGGCCAATGAGCATTATGGAGGGAACACCGACAAAAGAAAAAAGTTTTCATCACGTGGCTGAAGACAACGATAGAGGGAGACAGGTGAAGCTCCCTGGGGAGGGAGGCCAAAGTTTTGGTGTCACAACCAAGAATCCCCTTTCTTGGATCCCCCCCCGATGGCGGGGCCTCCTGAAGCAAGGCCTCTGAAGATGACCAGGGTGGTAAGGGAGGTTCATATGGGAGTAGGTGGTTCTTAAGTTCTGCTGGGCCCAAGCCTAACAGGACTTTAAAAGTTAATACCAGCACTTTAAATTGGGCCCAGAAGCTAGTTGGGATCCAGTGTAGGGGGAGTAAGACTGCCCACTCCAGTCAATATCTTGGCTGTGGCTTTTTATACCAACTGTAGCTTCTGGACAGTCTGGACAGTCTTCAAGGGCAGCTTCTGGACAGTCTTCAAGGGCAGCCCTGTGTAGATCACATTGCAGTAATCTAGTCTGGATGTTTTCAGGGCTTGCACCACTGTGTGGAAAGATCTTTCCTGGCCAGAAAGTGCCACAGCTGGTTCAACTGCTGAAGCTGGTGAAAGGCACCTGTGGCCATTGCTGCCATCTGTTTATCCAACAGGAGGCCTGGGTACAGCAGCACCTACAAGCTATCAACATGTTTCTATTATCTGCATATAATATTCTCTCTCTCTCTCTCTCTCTCTCTCTCTCTCTCTCTCTCTCTCTCTCTCTCTCTCCCTATCTATCTATCTATCTATCTATCTATCTATCTATCTATCTATCTATCTATCTATCTATCTATCTATCTATCTATCTATCTATTAGATTTTTAGTCCGCCCTCCCTGCAGGCGGGCTCAGGGCAGAGTACAACCTTCCAGTTTACATAAATACACTTTAAAACAGATAAAACATTATAGTAAAATTGAAACAACTATATACAATAAAGCTTCTCCTCAAGATGGCGATTGTAAAATACTGCATTTCAGACATGGTGGTGGACAGATCTTTTCAGTATGGCCAGTGGGGGCCCAACCTAGCCTCCACAATATGCCTGGCAGAACATCTCTGTATACAAAACCAAGAGAGCACCCAGGCTCGAGGAAGTTGCAAACCACCCACAAATTGCAGTGTAATTACAATGGTAATTCTCGTACAGTCCCAGGCTTTCGACCCCACAACGCCCAATTGGGGACTAATGGTATACGAAATTAACATCCAATATATATCTGGTTCAAATTAACCTTCATTTGTACAATTCCAATATGCACCGCTCATACGTGATGTATTTACATATACAATGTCCAGAAATGGTCAATAGCAGCAATGCCACAACAGAGTAATAGTAGCTATTAAGTTCCTTAGAACCAATGTCCACGGCATTAAGTTCACTGAAACCAGTGTCCACGGCGACGAGTTCAACCGGTCTCCTTCACTTTTACTCGTTTCAGCCCACTTCCTTCTTCAGGCCATTATTTATCCATATCGTCTTCAACCTTTTCAACCTCCAATATTGAAAGAACAATGACCAATGGGACAGGTCCTGGGTACGATATGGATAAATAATCGTGGATAATAAATACGTGGAAGAGAATATGCGATTTACTAACCAGGTGGAAAGAGAGATGTGATGGTGATAGTTTTCCGTGGGATGCCAATGGCACGCTCCTGATGAAGGTGGCACGAAATCTGCGTCCGTAGCCGGCCCCAGATTGAGCGTGGCGGTTCCCACTCCCCATCCCGGAGTCCATATCACCTGGGGAATGACTGGAAGGAAAATTAATTGAATGAGCAAAAGAACTTTACCTGAACCGAGTTGTATTTCAGTTACCATTGCTGCACTGCGCTGCTGTTATTCATGTATTTGTACTTGGAGGCATTATGTATTTATTGTAGAAATAAGAGGCATTTGCACTTTGTAAAAATTGTTTAATTATGTAAAGTTGCTTTGAGCACAGTGAGTGCCAATGTTTCTGTGGACATCGTCCTTTGTCAGTTTCCATTGTAAAACAGCAGAAACAGCCATCCGTTTTTTTCCCAGGGATCAGAAACAGAGCAGGTGGCAATGCCCATTCCCTGCCTTCACTCAGCTGAGATCAAGAGCACAGCAGGTGGAAATGCCTGCGCTCCGCCTTCACCCAGCTGGGATCAGGAGCGGAGCAGGTGGTAATACCCACCCTCTGCATTTACCCAGCTTGGATCACGTGTGCAGCAGGTGGCAATGCCCGCCCACCCTTTACCCAGCTGGGCGAAGGTACAGAGCAATGGACAATACCCACCCTCTGCCTTCACCCAGCTTGGATTAGGAGCAAAGCAGTTGGCAATGACCGCTCCCCCCTTCACCCAACCAAGATCAGGAGCGGAGCAGGTGGCAATGCCCACCCCCACCTTCACCAAGCTGGTATCAGAAGTGGAGCAGGTAGCAATGCCCGCCCCTCTTTACCTGGCCGGGATCAGCCATGGAGCTGGAGGAAATACCTGCCCCCCCTTTACCCAGCTGGGATCAGAAACGGAGCAGGTGGCAATGCCTGTCCGCTTCTCCTGGCTGGAATCAGGCGAGGAGCATGTGACGATGCCCATACCTTTCACTCAGCTGGGATCAGGAGCAGAGCATGTGGGAATGCCCATCCCCCTTCATCCAGCCTGGATCAGGCACAGAGCAGGAGGTAATGCCCATCCCCAACTTCACCCAGCAAGGATCAGGAATGGAGCTGGTGGCAGTGCCCTGCCCTCCCCTTCACCCGGCCTGGATCAGACGGGAAGGTGACAATGCCCACCTCCTTCACGTGACAGGGATCAGGAGCAGAGCAGGTGGCCTTACCCACTCCCCCTGACTTCATCCAGCCAGGATCAGTGATGGAGGAGGAGGCAATGCTCCCTGCCCACCCTCCTCTTTCTAGAGCCTATTGTATTTTTTCCCACAACGGTCTTTATTACTAGTAGTCAAATAATCCCCAAAGGTTGCCAGGCTGAACTTGACAATCAATGGAAGGATTGAGGAGGCAAATATGGGTGGTGGTGGTGGTGGGGTGCTACAACAAGCAAGATTGCCACTAAAAAAAAAAAGAGTGCTGCTATTTTTAATATCTTTATACAATGCTTTTAATGTTTTATGATAATGTTTAATGAAATGTTTTAAATGTTTTAATGCTGTTATCCGCCCTGAGCCTGCTTGCGGGGAGGGCAGAATATAAATATGATTAAATAAATAAATAAATAAATAAATAAATAAATAAATAAATAAATAAATAAATAAATAAAGATGATATCACCTCTGGGGGAAAGCCAGGAAGTGACAGTGGTAGCTCCATAGAATTTCTGGTGATTCGTAGAGCTACCACCATCTTTTTCAGGTTTTCTCCAGAAGTGACATCATTGTGCTCAGGGCTTTTTTTCTGGGAAAAGAAGAGGTGGAACTCAGTCAGTTGCCAGCACAGGGGGCAACTCTTGGAGGGGGGTGGTGCCCCTGGTACCACATGTGCGCACGCAAAATGCGCACATGCCCCCAGGACCAATGAAATCACTCTGGGTCAGCTGGAACAAGGGGGGAGTTTTTAAAAGTTTAAATCACCCTCAGCGAAAATGGTCACATGACTGGTGGCCCTGCCCCCTGATCTCCAGACAGGGGGGAGTTTAGATTGCCCTCCGCACCGCGGAGGTTTGCTATATACCAGGTTGTCATGGACCAACCTGGCCCAGTGGAGCAGAGAGACTCAGAGGACTCCTCTGAGGAAGAGGCAGCTGGTGAACCTGACCCAGATCCACAGCCAGTGGCAGAGGCACTGCAGGAGGAGGCAGGCTCTGAAGGCTCAGATACTGATCCACAGCCAGGTCCCAGCACATCGGTTCCTCAGCTTCCCAGCCCTGGGCTGGCAACAGAAAGCCAGGTGCAGGCCAGCTCTCCCCCTTCATCACCAGAGCCTCGGGAGCGCTGCCAGAGGAGGGCTAGAAGAGCCCTCCAAGCCAGAAGGCGCAGTGCCAGGCTAGCAGCACAGCACCGGCCCAGCATCATTAGTGATGATGAGTGCTCGCAGGAGCAGGACTGAGATAGCTGGCAGGTGCTGAGCACTGTGAGGCTTAAAAGCAGCCGAAGAGGGAGTGGCTGCGTGGAAGCAACGAGTCCGCTCACTACTGACCTTGCTGCCGTGTTTGGAATTGATTCTCTTGTCCCTGACCTTGGCCTGTTCCTGTGGATGTGTTTTTGGAATCCCCCTTTGGACTTGAAGCCGTGAGCGTGCCCAGTTGGTGCCTGAACCTTGGAACTGGGTGCTGCCCTGCTCGGACAACTTGGGAGTTTTCCCTCGCATGCCGCCAGTGTGAGTCTGTATCGGGACACAGGGGTTCCCAACATGGTGTCCATGGGTGCCATGGTGCCCACTGACACCTTTTCGGACACCTATCAAGTGTTTTTAGAAAGTGGGTGGGAACAGGTGTGGCTCCTGCCGAACAGGGCTTCTGGCTGGCTGCTGGAGCTCTGATTTGTTGTGTAGATTAAAATAATATTGTTTATGCAGCAGCTTTCACTACAGTGTTGGTTTTACCCTATCTGTCGTGTCTGAACCCCATCCATGCCAATGCTAACACTGAAACAATGTTTCATACTGTAAGTTAATGTCATATTGTCAATGCCATAAGGGGATGATGAACGGGTGCCCAGCTGGGGCTTCGCCACTCCTAGCCCTCTCGAGTGCTGCAGTACAGTCCAAAAGCTCTTGCCTGCTAGGGCCACTATCATCTTCATCCGAGGAGGAATGAGCCAGTGGAGGTTTTCTAGGTGTAGGCCTTAAGCAGGTTGCTTCCCTTTTGACAGGCCACCCCCTTTTTTGGGAGGCATGACAACTAGCCAACTATTACATAATAGATGCTAATGTAGTTGCCCATAGCAGACTGGTTTTCCCCCGAAAGACTTGCTTTCATTTCCTCTCTTTATATATCTATCACTAATCGCTTTCTATATACCTTTCTCTAACTATCTACATCTATGTGTATATATGTGTATCTATCTTTTTCTATCTGTTTTGTTTTTTCTTGCCTTTCTAACTATATATCTGTTTAGTTAGTTATTTCTATCTTGTTCTGTTTGAACCTATATCTATTTGTAGTGTTCATATTCTATCTGTTTCTAGCTCTAGTTCAGTTTATGTGGCATTCCCAGAAGGTGGCAACTGCCGCCTTAGCCGGGTGCCGTGGTTTGACTCCTCGAGGAATGCAGGCAGGCAGGAGGTCCCGGCCATCCGGGTCTCTGTTGGGGGTGGAACTTGTGAGCCGCCTCAGACTCCGCTTCCCCTGACAGCTTAGTCACGCCTTCATATTCGAGTGGAGAGGAACATTCTTTCTCTCATCTGGCCCAGCACGAGACACAGGAACTGAGCGGGTTGCAGAGAAGCTTGGCTTGCCCCGGCACGGCAAGAAGAGCGAAGCGAGCAGCAAGGCGAGGCTCGTCCGCCATGGCAAAAGGAGTATTCTCCTCTCCTCTCACCTGACATGAAGACCGATGACGGGCGTGCAGCTGGGCTCTCTCTGTGCGGCGCAGCTTCCCTTGTCCTGGCCAGGGAGTTTGCCTCCTGAGCATTTCGCCAAGCGGAGCGGAGGACTGGTCTGTGGGCTTGGGGGCTTGGCACGGGGGCTTACCCAGGCCTAGCTGGGCTTGCCCCAGTGCGGCTCCCCTCGCTGCTGCTTTCCTCTCCTTCATCTTGAATTTCTTGCCATGATTTTATCTTTCCTTGAAGGTTTATCATGTCTTGGTATGTTATAAAGTCATCATCTTTTCTCTGATTCTTGTCACAAAAAGCATCAAATGGTGAAAATAGTGGTGATCAGGGCTCATTTCAAAGGGGAACGTGCAGGAAAGCAGTTTGAGCAGTTCCCCAAAGAGGTCACATGTCAGGTGGCCCTGCCCACCTGACTATCTGCCATTTTGGGCCCGTTTCGTCCTGGATTGGGGCCGAAACGGCCCAGATCGGGCCTCTGACAGGTGGTGGATCACTCTCCTGTTCAGCATCAGCCCAATCCTGACCATTTTGGGTTCCTTTTTGCCATTTTGGGCCCAATTTCAGCCCTGAATGGCCAGGATTGGGTCCAAAGCAGCCAGGATAGGTGATGTCACGGGGTGTGGCATATGCAAATCAGTTATGCTAATGATACATTTCCGGTGCTGGCAAGGGGCAAGGCATATGCTAATGAGTAATGCTAATGAGTTGTGCTAATGAGTTCCTCCAGCTCTTTTTCTATGGAATGACCCCTGGTGGCGATATCAATGGGCTTATTCTTCTTCTAATCAAGTCCCAAATTTGAATGAGGTTGTCTCTTATGTCATGGCTTTCTTGTTTCTTTCTTTTTTTTTTAATAATAATTTTCATTTTATTGTATTTTTTCATTCAACTTACAAGCAGTAAATGTATTAAGTCATTAATGTTTCAAGAACTATAAGTGATATCAACAGTTCAATAATATTCAACAGAAGAAAAGAGAAGAAAAATAGTAACAACAGCTTTTTATGAACGGCTTCACATCTCTCAATTGCAATAATACCGCGTCTTCTAGTCTGCACTTAAAAGATTTAAAATACTTGTGTACGTGAACTAACATCGTATAATTAGAGGTAAGCCATTGAATAGTAAAGATCTTGTTTCGCCTTATTATTTGTCCAATTGTCATTCTTAGTCAAATAGTTTAGTATTGAGAGCCATTGCTCTAAGAGATAAGATTTATGGTATATATTTTCTCTCTGAGCTAGTTGATCTGTGATTTTCTTCATGATAAAATGATCCCAAATGCGGGCTCTCCAATTTTTGACTGAAGGTACTGTTTTTTGTTTCCAGCATGCGGCTATCATCATTTTAGCTAGTGTCAAGAGAGAAAAAATAATATTGAGGCTTACTTTTGGTATTTCTGAATTCTCCCAAAGGCTTAACAAGATTACTTCGGGAGATTTTGGTATGGAATATCCTGTTATTGTTCTTATTTCTTCAATAATTTTTCCCAAAATGAACCTATGTGTTTGCATCCCCACCAGCAACGTAAGTACGCGCCCAGTTCCCCACACTGCTTCCAACAGTTGGCTGACACAGTGTGGTTTATATGATGGAGCTTGACTGGGGTCATATACCACCTAGAGATCAGCTTTATTGTCTGCATTTTTATATTTACTATATTTGATCTGAAATTTGACGATTTCCATATTGAATTCCAATCCTCGCCTGATATATCTAGATTGCATTCTTTAGTCCAGATCTTTTGATAAGATAGCATTTTACATTCCTGTGTTTTTTCTAAAAGGATTGAGTAGATCTTAAAAAGTACTCCCTTTTGCTGGTCGGGTTTGTCAATCAGAATCCTTTCAAATTTCGTTAATGGTTTCTCCAATGAATCTTTGATTTTAGGTGATTCAAGAAGATGTTGGACCTGTAGATACTCTAACCACGGAACCTGTGACCCTGAATTTTGTTCTAATTTTGCCTTTTCTTGTATTTTGCCCCTCTCTATGACATCTAGAATCCGGGTTTTGCTATTGAGTCTCCACCACTTAAATGAATGGGGACTAAGAGCCGGTACAAACCAGTGTTGCCCCACAAAAGGTGAGGCTAAAGATAATGATTGAGTTAGTTTGCCTCTGTATTTATCCCATGTCTTAATATCGCTCAACAAGAAAGGGTTATTTTTTAAGCTGGATGGGCATTCAGATTTTTTATTCCATAGGCATTCCTCTATTGGACTGTCTTGCAGATAAGTCTGTTCAATGTTTTTCCAGTCCGGCCTCCACTGATCGTTAGATATAAACACAAGATTCTTAAGATGAGTGGCTTCATAATAGGTTCGCAGGTCTGGTAAATTTAGGCCTCCCCTGCTTGTGGGTCTTTTAAGGGTTTCCATTGAGATTCTGGGCTTTTTATTATTCCATATAAATTTACTGATTTTTTATTGCCATCGAATCATAGACTTGTCTGGTATTATTATGGGAATGGCTTGAAACAGAAAGAGGAATTTGGGAAATAGAAATGATTTGATAAGGTTAATTCTTTCTAGTAAAGAAAGAGCAGCTTTACCCCATTCCTCCAACAATGAATTAATATTTTGATTAATTTCTGAGTAATTGGTGTTCATTAAATCATTGAGATTAATAGGTATTCTAATTCCTAAGTATTTCCAAGATTTTTTGATCCATTTATAGTTGAATTTGGTTTTTTAAGAATATCTGTAAAGCTAGACTGTATATATATTGGATAAATTTCACTTTTATTACTATTAATGCTAAGGCCTGACACTTTTGAAAATTCTTTAGTTATCTTCTCTAGTTCTATTATAGAGTTTAGGGGATCAGAGAGATATACTGCCATATCATCTGCAAACATAGATTATTTATATTCCTTTTTGTTGATAGTTATACCTTTGGTTCCGGGGGATGATCTAATATGGTTGGCAAGGGGTTCAATCGCTATCACAAAAAGGATGAGGGAGAGCGGGCATCCTTGTCTTGTTCCTCTTGTTAAGTTGATTTTTCCGGATTTGTACCCGTTAATTTTGATTTGGGTTGTGGGGGTGGCATATAAAGAATTTATTGCTCTTAGAAATTTGTCGCCAAAATTCATTTTAATCAGTAGCTCTTTGAGATAAGGGATTCCCCCCTTTGTCAAAGGCTTTTTCCACATCAAGGGCCAGAACAAGGGAATTGATCTTATTTATTTTACCATATTGAATAATATTTAAGGTCTTCCGTATATTATCTGTTAATTGTATGTTTGGGATGAATCCGGCTTGGTCTGTATTTATATAATTAGAAATAAATTTGTTTAATCTGGCCGTCAAAATTGCAGTGAAGATTTTCATATCCTGGTTCAACAAGGATATTGGGCGATAAGAAGCAGGATTAGTGGCATCCTTTTCAGGTTTTAAAATAACAACCATATTCGATTCCGTCCAAGATAGGGGCATTTTCCCCTCTTCTAGGATTGCGTTACATACCTTAATACGGTGAGGGGCGAGCTGGAAAGAGTATTTCTTATAAAAATCCGCAGGAAATCCATCATTCCCTGCAGACTTGTTGTTTTTCAAGTTTTTGATTATGTCCTGCATTTCTCTAATTGAAATACTTTGGCCCAGCAGTTGTCTATGAACTAGTCTATTATGAACTCCAACCCTATCTAGGTAACTATTAATTGAGTTCAAATTCGGGGAGTCCGAGGTGTATAAAGTTTTGTAAAAGCTTTGGAACGTTTTAAGAATTGCTTCTGAGTTTGATTGGATCAGTCCCTTCTCGTCTCTTATTTGGTGTATAAGTCTTGTGGCTTGTTTCTTATTCACCTTCCATGAAAGAAGTTTCAGATTTTTAGGGTTATTGTGCCAAAATTTTTGCTTTAAAAAAATTAAATTTTTCTGGATAGTTGTGGTTTCTAGGGTTTCTAACTTTTTCCTTTCCAGTAGGAGTTTTTTATAAATTCTCTTATTGCATGTTTTCTTATGAGCTTGCTCTAGATATGTGATATTTTTCATCAATTCTGATTGGGTTTTTTCTTTCTTTTTCTTATAGGCTGAAGCTATGGCTATACATCTACCTCTTACTACAGCTTTCATTGCGTCCCAAACTATTTCACTGGAGACTCCACAATTTGAGTTTTGGTTAAAATAATTTTGTATTTCTGTTAACAGATCTTTTTGAGCTGCTGTATCAAATAAAAGAAATTTATTTAAACTCCAGTTTGGCTGCCTGGTTTTTTGTTCTGAAAGTTTTAAGGAGCACTCCACCCAAGAGTGATCTGACCACCTCATTGGGTTTATTTTTGAGTTGGAGGTGTGATGCAATAAATTTAAAGATACTAGAATATGTTCTAGTATATGTTCCAAATCTGGGAGAATAATAGGTGTAGTCTTTCTCGTTGGGATGCTGATTTCTCCATACATCAGTTAGATTGAATTGATTAAGGATATCTGCAAGTTGTCCAATACTTGAGGGTCGTGGTCTAGTCCTATTTCCTTTTATCTGTTTTGAGTGGTCTAGATTAGAAGTAACAATTAAATTTAGATCCCCCCCCCCAATTAAAATGTCTCCCACCTGGAAAGTTTTCAATTTAGACAGAGTGTCTTTTAAGAAAGAATTTTGATTATTGTTTGGAGTGTATATCGATGCCAATGTCAATTTTTTTGAGTCAAAGATGCCTTTAAGGAATATATATCTACCTTCAGTATCAATTTCTACTACCAGCTCTTCAGTCCTGACATTTTTTGAGATAAGCACGGCCACCCCCCTAGATTTTGAGTTCCCTGGAGCTAAGCACTGGAAATCCCACCACTTTGATTTAAACACTTGTTGCACCCATGATGATAAATGAGTTTCTTGTAGAAAAAGAAAATCAGGGCGTTGTTTCTGCAGCATTGACTGTACCCTCTTGCTTTTGATTACATTATTTAGACCCCTACAATTTAAAGAAAGAACTTTGTACTCCATTACCTGGGGAATATACGAAAGCAACAATTCAAGAAATTAACTAATTATACTCTGCACAAATACAGTATATATTCTTTTTTGTATCGATGAGCGATCTGTAGTTATCAGTAAACTGTTTCTTATACTTTATAAAATGCTGGTTTACCAGGTTTAGTAATAGACGTAGAAGACAACGTACAGGAAATACAAAGAGGTTTGAGAAAGAAGAGTAAATTAGAAGATAGAAGAGAGAAAGAGAGAAATAGAAAGAAAAATAGAAGGAAAATAACAACTACCTCTCTCCCTAAGTTTCCTTAGGGAGGAACCCACCAGAAACCCTTCTTTTCAGGGAAGGATATATATATATATTTATTTAATTGATGTTTTAATAACTTTGTTACTCTTCAAGACGGCCCTAAATTACCAAAAGCAAAAAGGGCCCAGTATCTGGGGTCCGAAACCAACTTGGGGACCAAATATACCTCGTATCCACACCCACCCAAGCCTCGTTTAACATCATTTTTCTCTTTAGACGGCGGAGAGTGGAGGAGAGAAAACAACAGTAATATGTATAATGTGGTTAAATTGTCACTTTGACCTGCTCAGTCCTATTTCTTCATTTTCCAGGGGGTAGTCTGTAGAAGGGGAAAAAAATCTTTTCCCCCTCCTTGCTTCCCTTAGGTGCCTTTACAGTGAATCCACCTGTATCCCTCTTTCATCTTTCTTTACTGGGATCTTGCTCCAGGTAGACAGTGATGGTCTTGCTCTGTAAGGGAGAGATTTGCTAGGGGAGATGGACTGCCACTCTAGTTGAAGGTCCTTAAGCAGTTTGGTGCCAGACTTCAGATCGTTGGCTTCATATGACTTTCCTTACCAGTGCACCAGCACCCTGGTCGAGGAGGCCCAACGATACCTAATATCAGCTTCAGTCAGTTTATTTGTGATAGGTTTTAAGTCCCTACTTCTTGCTAGTGTCTCGGCTGAAAGGTCTTGAAATATATAGATTTTTTTATTTTGAAAGGAGAAGTGACCCCTCACTCTAGCTTCCTTCATAATTTTTTCTTTTGTTCTATAATCAGGAAGGGTTATGATAATGTCTCTGTGTAGTTGCCTAGATCTTAAGACATTTAGTGCTCCAACTCTATACGCATGGGAAATTACAGGGGTGACACCAGCTTCTAATTTCAGTTCTTTTCCAAGCCATTCTGCAATAAATGCAGTGAGTTCAGTGTTATTTTCTTCATACTCAGCAAAACCCCTGATCTTAATATTGCTGGATCTTAGTTTGTTGTCAAAGTTAATAACTTTCTCCTGGAGCTGATCATTTTTTGAGTGTAATTCCATTATTTCTTTTTGATTTTCAGTGGCTAATTGCTCAGCCTTTTCTGCAGTCTGTGCAGCTTGTTTGATCGATTCCTTCAACTCACTTGTTTGATCTTTAATTATAGCTTCCATTCTTGTAACTATTTTGTTTTCCAGCTTTTCCAGTGCAGCTAATCATCAACTTCTTGAGATTTCCCAGGCTCCCTTGCAGGCTTATCAGCATTTTTTGGCAGCCATTTTAGCTGGGTCCTGTCTGCCTCTCACCGGGGCTTGTTTAGCTTCTGCCTTCTCCAGAAAATTTTTAAAAGAGGAGCTACCCTGCTCAGCTTGTTTAGCTTTCCCCCCTCCTGCTTTGCCCATATTTTGGGGGGGCTTATCGCTTTAAGAACGCTTAAAAGAGGCCACGGGAGATCAAGGAGGCGTGGAGCGAGGTTTTTATGTGTCTGCCATTGTCGCGCGACCCCTAGTGGCCCTCTTGTTTCTTTCTTGATCTTTTTGCCACCCAAAGGAGGTTGTGTAGTCCATCTGTCAAGTCCACCACCTAGTCATATTAGTCTATCTTTGGTGTTTCTTATCCAGTCTATAATTCAAACTAGACCAGCTGCTTTGTAATATAATTTGATATTTGGGACTGCCAGCCCTCCTATGGAAGTTTCATCTTGTAATACCTTGAATCTTACTCTTGGTTTTTTACTGTTCCAGATGAATTGATTTATTTGTCTTTGCCAATCCTTCAATGTCTTATCTTTTATGCTAATTGGTAACATTTGAAACAAAAAATTGATTTTCAGTAAAACGTTCATTTTAATTGCTGAAATTCTTCCAATCCAAGACAAATTTTATTTGGACTATCTTTTCAAATCTTTTTGAATTCTCCTCCACAATGTCTCATAATTATCTCTGAACAAAATGTCTTTATGTCTTGTTAGATAAATCCCCAAATATTTCACTGGGTTTGCTGCTATCTCACATCCTGATACTTCCTGGATTTTTTCTTCCTCATGCTTTGTTAAAAGTTTGGGGATAATTTTTGTTTTTTTCTTGTTAGTTTTGAATCCTGAATATTTACCGAACTTCATAAGCTTTTCCATCACATCTTGTCTCTTGTGGGTTCAAAATCGTCAAAACCCCATCATCTGCATAGCATTTCAGTTTGAATTCTTCATCATCCACTTTTAAACCTTTGATTTGGGGGTCTTGCCTTAACTTGGAAGTGCCAATATGAATAGTTGTGGTGACAACGGGCATCCTTGTCTAGTACCATTTTCTATTTGCAATTCTTCTGTCAATGCTCCATAAATTAAGATCTTCGCTTTTTGCTTTGCATAAATTCCTTTTATCCAATTTTCAAACTTTGGGCCAATGCTTAAATTTTGTATTATTTTTTGCAAAAAAGTCCCAGAGAAATTATCAAATGCTTTTTCAGCATCCAGAAAGACAAATGCAAACTTATGTCATTTTTTCTCCACTAATTCCATTGCGTCAGTTACAAATCGGATGTTTTCTTTCATATATCTCTTTGACACAAAGCCCGTCTGATCGGGATGTATTACGTTCATTATGCTTCTTCTGAGTCTTTCTGCTAAAATGGAGGTAAATAATTTATAATCCACATTCAGCAGCGAGATTGGTCTGTATGATTGTGGCAGCATTGGGTCATTTCCTTCTTTAGGAATCAACGTTATATGTGCCTCTTGCCATGATTCAGGTAAAATCTTATCTTCACTTATTTTATTCACCACTTTTTGAAGCATCAGGGCCAGCTCTTCTGGAATACATTTGTAATAAATAGCTGTTAGCCTGTCCGGACCAGGTGCTTTACCTTTTTTCAAACTTTTTATCGTTTGTGAGATCTCTTGTATTGTTATATTAAGATTCAGCACTTCTTTGTCTTCTAACTTAAACTTTGGTTTCTTTAATATAATCCTCAAGTCCTTGTTCCATAAGAGATTCTTTTTTATATAATTCAGAAAAATAGGATGTAAATGATTTATGTATTTCTTTTTCTGCATGGGTGACTTCTCCTTCTTGAAAGTCTATCAATTTATCAAAAAATATACCATGGAATTTTTCTTTAGCAATATTTGGTGCATAGATTGTAACTAAAGTAATAATATTAATAAATTAATATTAGTTACTACATAGCAGTTTTTGCTTCTGTTTTATACTTTATTTTTTTTCTTTTACTCTGCTTTAGTTATTATTTGCTATTAATAGCAATAATAGAATAATTATTATTCTGCCTTAACTATTATACACTGCCATGCTATATTGACACTTTCCTGTTCATCCTCAATTAATTTTTGATATTTAGTAGCTTAGTTATTAGTTGTGTTAAATTTCCATGGACCACTTAAGATAGGACTACAAGCCTTAAAGTAAGCACCTGGCGTGGAATATATGAGAAGTCTGTATGAGATTTTTTTGGGAAAGAAGATTAAATAGACTACAAAAAATGACAACTATGAAAAAAAAGAAAAGAAAAAAGGAGATGATGATGATGATGTTGATTCTCAAGATTTAATGGATAAAATTCAGCAGAATTTAGCAGTACACCGCCAAACTATAACATCCCAAATAAAAGATCTGCTTAAAGAATCGGAAGAACGCACACAACAGAATATCAAACTAGAAGGTCAAAATACATACGATAAGATAAAAAAAGACTTCCTAGCTTTGAAGAAAGAATTTGCTGCGGGACTAGGGGAAGTTCAAAAAACAGTGCAGAAAAACACTCAAGAAATTGAGATTGTGAAAGAGCATTACAGAGATCTTAAATTAATCCAACTGCCTTCATATGTAAGATTGTTAAACCATTAGTATTTTAATAAGTTAAGCACTCCAGAGATGTAAAAATTTTAAAAAATTATTTTCTCCACTAGACGGCGATGTATTTCACTTCATACCTTTCTTAAGGTCTGTTTTTTGGGGCTCAGAGGTCATTTGCCTAGGTCATTTACCATGCTGTCCAAGAAGGGATGGGGAACCTCAAAAGGCAAGCAGCCAGCTAAGTGGCCTGCTGCTAAGTGGCCAGTTGTGGCCTTGTCCTCCTCCTCTGATGAGGACTGGCCAACTAGACAGCAAATCCTTGAGTGGATCGCTGTGTTGGAAAAAGCTAAAGGCCTGAGTGTTACGGGGTCAAAGAGGGCCAGGCCAGCTCGAGTTACACCTAAGTCAGTTTCTATGGTTGACATTTTATCTCATTTGTCTGCCCTGGAGAGTACTTCTGGTCTTGGAGGAGCTGCCGCCATGCCAGAGGGTGAAACAGTGGGAGCTCAGCAGACTGAAACTACAGAGGATGCTGCCCTGTCATCTAGATACGGTGGAGGGACGGCTGAATCAACCCAGGTGGCTCTGTCCATGCAGCAGCCTGAATGGGAAGGTAAGGCTTTGTTGCCCCAGCAGGGGTACGGGTGGCCTTGGGGGCCATGGGGACAGGCTGCTGCCCCTGCACCCTCAAGCACACCCCAATCAGCGTATATTCAGCCTAGTACTTCCCAATATACTAGTGCAGCTACTGGGTGGCCACAGTGGGGACAGGTAACTGGGCCAGGTGGGTGGCCGCCGATGCTGGCTCAGGCCCAGCTGGGTATGGGTTTGGTTGCACAATGGGGTTCATATTATGGGACTCCTTAAGCCAATTATGGGGCTGTGCCATTTAGAGCCCTGCCATTTGGGAATACCGCCATGACCCTCGGGATCATCTTACTCTCTCCATGTGGGAAAAAAATCCTTAAAGGAGAGTATGTAGATGTCTTTACCCTTCTTTTCAGGGAGCTGGAAAAGAAGGATAAAGAGGACATGGATGATAGAGATAAAGAGCACCTTAAGCGCCGAAAAATTGATCGGTCCTGGTCCAACTGGCTACCAAGATTTCTGATTTACGCCAGTGTTATTGCCCGTGCACAACCTTGGAGGGCTGCTCCCTTGTTCCAGTATATGGACATTATTTACAGGGGAAACAAGGATGTTGTTGGTGCAGCTTGGCTGCAGCTGATGTCCCTGGCAAAGCCTAATGTTGATGACCATTCTAATAGCAGCCACCTAGTACAGTGCTCTTCCTTGGGATCTGCACCAACTTCTGGCACCCGCACCGCTGTGAGGCAGTTGGTTCAACCCCCTGCTGCTGTGCTGGGAGTTTTCCTCCCAGGGGGTTTGTAGCAGGAAGGGTTGTAGGTTCAGGCACAAGTGCCCAGTTTGCAGGGGCCCTCATTCATTCACAGCCTGCAAACGCTTTAAGTCATTCGGTAAGCAAAGTGGTGGTGCCGGTGGGTAACAGGGTCTGGGGAAAGGGCCCCAGCCCAATAAATCTGAGAGTGCTTGAGGCCATGTTGGCCAGTTACCCCAGGTGGGCTGATGCCCTTTTTTGTTAAAAGGTTTTTCATTTGGTTTCCAAATCCCATTTCAGGGCCCCAGCTCCTCCTTCATGTCACCCAATTTGCGTTCCGTGGTTAGCATGGAGGAGACAGTCCGAGCGAAGATAGCAAAGGGATGTGCTGAGGGGAGGGTTTGGCGGCCATTTCCTTCCCCACCTGTTTCCCGTTTGCAGGACTCCCCTTTGGGAGTTGTTCCTAAGAAGACAGCCGGTGAGTTTTGGCTAATTCATCACTTGTCATACCCCAGGGGAAGTTCCATAAATGATGGCATTCCAGAGCACCTTTGCTCGGTTCGGTACACCTCCTTTGATCAGGCAGTCAGTGTGGTCAGGAGGTGTGGCCTTAGGGCAGAGATGGCTAAGTGCGAAATTAAGTCGGCATTTCACCTTCTCCCTGTTCATCCTGATTACTTTGAGTTGTTGGGTTTTTGCTTTGATGGCCAGTTTTACATGGACAGAGCATTCCCTATAAGATGCTCCATTTCCTGTGTAGCCTTTGAACGTTTCAGTACCTTTCTTGAATGGGCATTGTGTCGCTGGTAATGCTGCAGGGACACCACCACTATTTAGATGATTTCCTTTTTGTGGGTCTGGCAGGTTCTGGGCAGTGTGCCCGCCTCCTGGAAGTTTTCGTTAGACTTTCCAGGGAGCTGGGAGTACCATTGGCTCACGAGAAGACCAAGGGCCCAAACTCTTACATTTTAAGGTATAGAGCTGGACATGGTGCGGCAAACCTCACGTTTGCCATCCGACAAGCTAAGTGACCTTAAGGCTCACTTGAGGGCCTTCTATGGAGTTGGAAGGTTTTGTTGTTAGAGCTGCAGCAGGCAGTGGGCTACCCCAATTTTGCATGCTGGGTGGTGGCCCCAGGGAGGGCCATTTTGAGGTGCCTGTGCGGGGCCATGGGTTCCCTTAGGCTCCCACATCATCGATGTGGATTACTGGGGAGGATGAGAGAGGACCTGGCCATTTGGGTGGAGTTCTTGGACTCCTTCAATGGTGTCTCCTTTTGGAAGCAGGACTTGTTACTGAAAGGGGACCTTCAGGTTTCCTCTGACGTTTCCGGTTTGATGGGCTTTGAGGTTTAATTATAGGGGGCATGGTTTTTCTCACCTTCTTTCAATCTATTTATTTGTTTATTTATTCATTTCTCTCTTGTTCTGTCCAAACCAATATCTATTTGTAGAATTTGCATTCTATCTGTTTCTAGCTCTAGCTCAGTTTATCTCTGAGTAACTTTTTCTATCTGTTTCTATCTCTTACTATTTGTTACATTCTATCTATATGTTTCTTTCTATGTCTTTCTACCACCGTCTATCTGAATCCATCTCTTGCCAGATGCCTAAAATGGCCACCAGGTAAAAATCAAAATGGTGGAAGGGCCTAAATATGAGGAGGAGTTCAAATGCCCCCCAAAATGGCTGCCCAATTAGGCCTCTAATAGGCAAGCCCTGCAATAACTTCCCCCTACTCACACAAGAAGTTCCACCTACAGGCCCACTGATAAGAGCCCCAAGCTTGTAGGCCAGTCCTCCACTCCACTGGGCAAAACAGCCAGGAGGCAAACTCCCTGGCCAGGCCCGGCAAGGGAAGCCATCCTGCACGTGGTGAGCTCCGCCGCACTCTGCTCATCATTCTTCATGCCAGGTGAGAGGAGAGGAAAATGCTCCTTTTGCCATGGTGGACAAGCCTTGCGTCGCAGTGTGCATTGCTTCCCTTGCCACACCAAAGCAAGCTGAGCCTCCCTGTGAGCCACTCAGCTCCCTCTTCTCGGGCCAGGCCAGAGGAGAGAAAAAAACACTCCTCTTCTCTCAAACATGATGCCGCGTCTAAGCTGTCAGGTGCAGTGCAGCCTGAAGTGGATCACAAGCTCTACCCCCAACAGAGACCCGGATGGCGAGGAGTGCCTGCCTGCCTCTCTTGTGTGAGTTTGTTTCTTTTGTTATTTCTATTTTGTTTGTTCTGAACCTGTATCTATTTGTTGTCGCTTGCTGTTTCTAGCTCTAGCTCAGCTTATTTTAAAATAGTGTTTTCTTTCTGCTTCTCGCTGTCTCGTACTGTCTATGCCATGGAGGCAAACTACAGCACCCAGCTAAGGAAGCAGTGGCCACCTGCCAGAAGTGCCGTATAAACTGAACAAGAGCTAAAAAACCGCTCTATCTGTTTGAACACTACAAATAGATATAGACAGAACAAGATAGAAATAACTAAATAAACAAATATATAGTTAGAAAGGAAAGGAAAAGCAATACTAATAGAAAAAGATAAATACACACATAGATATAGATAGTTAGAGAAAGGAATACAGAAAGCGCTAGAGATAGATATATAGAAGATGAAAGCAAGCAACAGAAATTGATAGGAAAGGGCAGATATGCATAGAAAGAGATGGATTCAGACAGATCATAGTAGGAAAACATAGAAAGAAAAAGATAGAGGTAGAAAGTAACAAAGAGACAGCAAGAGACAGGGAGAAAAACAGAAAAAGCTACATAGAGATAAACTGAGCTAGAATGCGTACACTTACAAATTGATAGAGGTTCAGAAAGAACAAGCTAGAAAAAAACATGATAGATAGATAGATAGATAGATAGATAGATAGATAGATAGATAGATAGATAGATAGATAGATAGATAGATAGATAGATAGATAGATAGATAGATAGATAGATAGATAGATAGATAGATAGATGGAAAAAAACATATATATGTTTGGACAGAACAAGAGAGAAATAAATAAACAGATTTATAGAAAGAAGGCGAGAAAAACCAAAGCAGATAAAAAATAATGGATACAAATAGATGAAGCAAGTTAGAGAACAGTATATAGAAAGCGATAGAGATAGAAAGAGAAAATGAAAACTAGAGATAGAGAGGAAAGTGCAGATTTACATAGAAAGAGATGGATTCAGATAGAGCTACAAATAGGTTCTCTGAACCTACATCTATTTGTAGCATTCGTGTTCTGTTTTTAGCTCTAGCTATCTGTTTCTGTCTCTTCCTGTCCATTTATTACTTTCTATTGCTGTTTCTTTCTGTGTCTTCCTACCACTATCTACCTGAATCTCTCTTCCTATGCATATCTGCCCTTTCCTCTCTATCTCAAGCTATCATTTTCTCTCTCCATCTTTATCGTTTTCAATATCTTCATTTATCTGTATCTATGTGTATCTGTCTTTTTAAATGTTTTCATTTTTCTCGCCTTTTTTCTATCTACCTATCTTTTGATTTAGTTGTTTCTACCTTGATCTGTCTGAAACTCTGTACATAAACAGGGAGAAAAGGACAGAAAAAGCTACATAGAGATAAACTGAGCTAGAGGTAGATACAGATAGAATGTTTATGCTACAGATTGATAGAGGTTCAGAAAGAACAAGCTAGAAAAAAACAGATGATAGATAGTTTACACAGTGATAAACTGAGCTAGAGCTAAGAACAGAATGCGAATGCTACAAATAGATATAGGTTCGGACAGAACAAGAGAGAAATAACAAAATAGATTTATAGAAAGAAGGCAAGAAGAACCCAAACAGAAAAAGACACAGAGATATGTATAGATGAAGATAGAGAAAGTTATGTAGAAAGATACATAAAAAGAGATGGATTCAGATAGTGGTAGAAAGACCACAATTTGTAGCGTTCGCATTGATTGGTTTCTAGCTCTAGCTCAGTTTATCTCTATGTAGCTTTTCCTATCTGTCTCTTACTGTCTTTTTTTTTACTTTCTGTCTGTACCTGTTTCTTTTTATCTCCAACAATATCTATCGGAATCTGTTGCTTTCATTTTCCTGTCTCTCTGTATCTTTGTCTGTTTCTCACTCTCTCTTCCTATTTGTAACTTTCTCTCTCTGTTTCTATGTCCTTCCACCACTCTCTTTCTATGTATATCTGCCCTTTTCTATCTCTAGCTATTTTCTCTTTCTATATCTCTATCGTTTTCTACATACTTTTTCTTCTATGTGTATCTAGCTTTTTCTATCTGATTTGGTTTTTCTCACCTTCAGTCCGTTTATTTCGTTATTTCTATCTTTTTGTGTTGGAACATATATCTATTTGTAGCATTCACATTCTGTTTCTAGATCTATCTCAGTTTATCTTTATGTAGCTTTTTCTATCTGTTTCTATCTGTCGCTTACCGTCTATTTGTTTTTCTGTCTATTTGCATTTTCCTGTCTCTCTGTTTCTGTTTCTCTCTCTGTCTCTTCCGATTTGTAACTGTCTCTCTCTGTTTCCTTCTATGTCCTTCCACCACTCTTTCTATGTATATCTTCCCTTTTCTATCTCTATTTTCTTTCTACATCTATCTCTATCGTTTTCTACATACTTTTTCTATCTGATTTGGTTTTTCTCGCCTTCAGTCTATCTGTTTATTTCATTATTTTTATCTTGTTCTGTTGGAACATCTACCTATTTGTAGCATTTGAATTCTAGCTCTAGCTCTGTTTATGTACCTTTGTCTCTTCATCTGTCGCTTATTATTTGTTTCTACCTCTGTTTCTTTCTATATCTTTCTACCTCTATTTGAATCAATCTTTTTCTATGTATATCTGCACTTTCCCAGATAACCTAAACTAGAGCTAGAAACCTATCGGAATGCGAATGCTACAAATAAATATACAGATAGTGGTCTTTCTACCACTATCGGAAGTTTATGTAGCTTTTTCTATTTGTTTCTGTCTGTCTATCTCTTACTGTCTATTTGTTACTTTCTGTCTCTAGCTGTTTCTGGCTATTTCTACCTACCATTATCTATCTGAATCCGTCTCTTTCTATGTATATTTGCACTTTCCCATCCCACTATCATTTTCTCTCACATCTCTATCACTTTCTAACTCTATCTTCATCTATGAATATATATGTCTTTTTCTATCTATTTTAGCTTTTATCTCCTTTCTATCTATCTATATCTATCTGGTTGTTTATTTATTATCTGTCTTTGCAAACCTATATCTATTTGTAGCATTTGTAGCATACGTCCTACCACTATCTATGTGAATCTATCTCTTTATATGTATAATTGCCCTTTCCTATCTCTTTCTAGGTCTAGCTTTCATTTTCTCCCTTTCTATATCTATTGTTTTCTATCAACCTTTCTCATACTATCTTCATCTATCTACGTGTATCTATATTTTTCTATCTGCTTTGGTTTTTCTCAACATTTTTCTGTCTTTCTGTTTATTTATTTATTTATTTCTGAACGTATATCTATTTGAAGCATGCGTATTTTATCTGTTTCTAGTTCTAGTTTATCTCTATGTAGCTTTTTCTATCTGTTTCTCTCTGTCTCTTCCTGTCTATTTATTACTTTAAATCTGTTTCTTTCTATGTCTTTCTACCATTATCTATCTGAATCTATCTCTTTCTATGCATATCTGCCCTCTATCTAAAGCTATCATTTTCTGTCTTCTATATCTATCTTTATCATTTTCAATATCTTAATGTATGTGGATCTATGTGTATCTGACATTTTAAATATTTTATTTTTCTTGCCTTTTTTCTATCTACCTGTTTATTTAGTTGTTTCTAGCGATCTGTTCGAACCTCTATCTATTTGTAGCATTTGCATTCTATTTGTTTCTAGCTCCAGCTCTCTTTCTCTCTACTTACTGTCTATTTGTTTTTCAGGTGTTCTTTTATTCGATCTACCTGTTTACTTAGGTATTTCTAGCTTGTTCTGTTCTGACAAATCTTATATCTATTTGTAGCATTCATATTTTATCAGTTTCTAGCTCTAGCTCTATATACCTCTTTCTATGTTTTTCTCTTACAGTCTATTTTTTATAGAAAGAGATAGAAAGAGAGAAAATTATACCTAGAGATAGAAATAGAAAAGGGCAGATAGAAAAAGCTACACAGAGATAGGAAAATGCAGATGTGTATGGAAAGTGATAGATAGATAGATAGATAGATAGATAGATAGATAGATAGATAGATAGATAGACAGACAGACAGACAGACAGACAGACAGACAGACAGACAGACAGACAGGCAGGCAGGCAGGCAGGCAGGCAGGCAGGCAGGCAGGCAGGCAGGCAGGCAGGCAGGCAGGCAGGCAGGTAAGTAGGTAGGTAAGTAGGTAGGTAGAAAGCCATCAAAAGGAACAGATACAGGTCAAAAGTAACAAATAGACAGTAAGAGACAGAGAGAAGCAAAAAGTAAAAACAAAAGGCAAGAAAAACAAAAAGATTTAAAACGCCAGATACACATAGATACACATAAATTAAGATATTGAAAATGATAAAGATAGATATAGAAAAAGTCTCCCTGTCTCTTGCTGTCTCTTTGTTACTTTCTACCTCTATCTTTGTTTCTTTCTGTTTCTAACACTATCTATATGATATAAATATAGAGAGACAGTGAAAGCTAGAGACAGAAAGAGCTAGGACAATGCAGACAATAGAAAGAGATGGATTCAGAGAGATAGCGGTAGAAAGAAATACAAAGAAATAGAGATAGAAAGTAACAAATTGAAACAGATAGAAAAAGCTACACAAAGATAAACTGAGCTAGAGCTAGAAACATATAGAATGAAAATGCTACAAATAGAGGATCAAAAAGATAGGTAGAAACAAGGCAAGAAAAACAATAACAGATTTAAAAAGTCAGATACATATAGATACACACAGATAAACAATATTTTCACAGAGATAAACAGAGCTAGAGCTAGAAAGAGGTAGAATGAGAAAGCTACAAATAGAGGTTCGGACAGATCAAGATAGAAACAACTAAATAAAGAGGTAGAAAGGCAAGAAAAAACTGGACAGATCAAGATATAAATAAATAAAGAAGCAGAAGGATAGAAAGAAGGCAAGAAAAAGCAAAGCAGATTAAAAAGAAATACACATAGATACAGATAGTATGAGAAAGGTTTATAGAAAGCTATAGAGAGAGATAGAAAGGGAGAAAAAGGGCAATTATACATATCTTATCTATCAGACACATATCTATCAGATAGATAGTGGTAGAAAGACAAAGAAAGAAAGAGATAGAAAGTAACAAATAGACAGTAAGAGAAAGAAAAAGCTAGATAGATATTAACTGAGCTAGAGCTAGAAACAGAGAATATGAATGCTACAAATAGATGTAGGTTCAGAGAACAAGATAGAAAGAATGAAATAAACAGATAGTTAGAATGCAGGTGAGAAAAACCAAATCAGATAGAAAAAGATACTCATAGATACACATAACTGATCATAGAGAAAGATAGGTAGAAAGCGATATAGGGAGAGGTAAAAAGAGAAAATAATAGAGATAGAGCTAGGAAAGAGTAATTATACATAGAAAGATAGTGGTAGAAGGATGTAGAAAGAAGTAACAAATACAGGAAGAGAAAGATGAAAAAGATACACATCGATAGGAAAATGCAGATCATATAAAGCAATACATTCAGATAGTGGTAGAAAGACCACTTCCTATTTGTATATTTATTTGTAGCATTCACATTCTATCGGTTTCTAGCTCTAGCTCAGGTTATCTGGAAAGCGCCGATGTATATAGAAAGAGATAGTGAGATATAAATAGAAATAGTGGCAGAAAGACATACTGTAGAAAGAAACAGATAGAAAGTAACAAGAAATAAGCGACAGATAACGAGACAGAAAAAGGTACATAAACAGAGCTAGAGCAAAAAACAGAATGTGAATAGATAGAGGTTTGCACAGACAAAGATAGAAATAAATAAACAACTAGGAAGAAGGAGAGAAAAACCAAAAAAGATAGAAAAAGGGTTATACAAAGAGAGAAAATGTTAGCAGGATGGGAAATTGCAAATAAACATAGAAACAGATTGATTCGGATAGATAACGGTAGATAGACAGCAAGAAACAGAGAGAGCAAGTAAAATAGGAAGAGACAGAAAGAGAGAAACAGCAAAAGATAGACAGGAAAATGCAGATAGATAGAAAGCAAACAGATTCAAATAGTGTTGGAGATAGAAACAGGTACAGACAGAAAGACAGCTACAAATTGTGGTCTTTCTACCACTATCTTATCAGAATCCATCTCTTTCTAGGTATCTCTGTCACTTTCTACAGAACTTTCTCCAGCTATCTTCAGAGATGCATATCTATGTGTCTTTTTCAATGTGTTTTGGTTTTTCTCGCTTTCTTTCTTTTGTTATTTTTATTTTGTTCTTTCTGAACCTGTATCTATTTGTTGTGTTCGCTTGCTGTTTCTAGCTCTAGCTCAGTTTATTTCAATGTAGCATTTTCTTTCTGCTTCTGTCTGTCTCGTACTGTTTCTATGGCTATCTGCTTCTGTCTTTCTACCACCATCTATCCGAATCCATCTCCTTCAATGTATATCTGCACTTTCCTCTCTTTCTATATCTAGCTTTCATTTTCTCTCTCTCTCTCTCTCTATCGCTTTCTATATACCTTTCTCTTACTAGCCATCTATGTGTATCCATAATTTTTATCTGCTTTGGGTTTTCTCTCCTTTCTATAACTCTATCTATTTCTGTCCAAACCAGTATCTTTCTATTTCTATCTATTCCTAACCTATATCTATTCTTAACCTATTCCTAAGCTATATCTCTTTGTTGCATTTGCATTCTAGCTCTAGCTCAGTATACCTGTGTAGCTTTTTCTACCTGTTTCTCTCTTTCTTACTGTCTCTTTGTTACTTTCTATCTCTGTTTCTTTCTATGTCTTTCTATCATCATCTATCTGAATCCATCTCTTTCTTTGTATAGATGCACTTTCCTATCTCTTTGTATTTCTAGCGTTCATTTTCTCACTTTCTATCTCTTTCTATATACCTTTCCCTAACAATCTTCATCTATGTGTATGTCTGTTTTGGTTTTTCTATCTATCTATCTATCTATCTATCTATCTATCTATCTATCTATCTATCTATCTATCTATCTATCTATCTATCTATCTATCTATCTATCTATCTATCTATCTATCTATCTATCTATCTATCTATCTATCTTGGTCTGAACCTATATTTGTAGTGTTCGGATTCTATTTCTAGCTCTAGCTCCGTTTTATCTCTATGTAGCTTTTTTTGTTTGTCTCTCTTATTGCCTGTTTCTACCTTTGTTTCTTTCTATGTCTTTCTACCACTTTCTATCTGAATGTATCTCTTTCTATGTATATCTGCTCTTTCCTATCTCTGTCTAGGTATCATTTTCTCTTTCTATATCAGTATTGCTTTCTATGTACCTTTCGCTAACTATCCTCATCTATATGTATATGTAGATCTGTCTTTTTCTGTCTTTGAATTTCTCTCCTTTCTCTTTCTTTCTCTGTCTCTCCTTTCTAACTCTGTATCTGTTTGGTTATTTATTTTGGCTTTTACTATCTGTTTCTCTTACTATTTCTGTCTGTTTCTTTCCATGATTTTATACCACTAGCTATCTGAATCTTTCTATGTATAATTGCCCTTTCCTTCCTCTTTCTAGCGCTACCGTTCATTACCTCTCTATATATCTGTGTCTATCTTCTATATAACTTTCTCTAACTTTCGTCTATTCGTATCTATGTGTATCTGATCTTTTTTTACCTTTGTTTTTTTCTATCTGTCTGTCTGTGTCTGTTTTTTTCTAGCTTGTTCTTTCTGAAGCTCTATCAATTTGTAGCGTACGTATTCTAGCTCATTTTATCTCTATGTAGCTTTTTCTGTCTTTTTCTCCCTGTCTCTTACTGTCTCTTTGTTACTTTCTACCTCTATCTTTTTTTTTCTGTTTTCCTACCACAATCTATCTGAATCCATCTCTTTCTATGCAATCCATCTTTATGTTGCTCTCTTTCAATCTTCTCTGTTTCTATATATCTATCTCTAGCGCTTTCTTTATACCTTTCTTTAACTATATCTATGTGTATCTATCTTTTTCTATCTGATTTGGTTTTCTTGCCTGCTTTCTATCTGTTTATTTCATTATATCTATCCTGTTCTAACCTCTATTTGTCTCAATCTTGCTCTTTTTATATATCTATCCTGTACTATTTCTTTCTATTTCTTACTTTCATTTTCTCTCTTTCTGTATCTATCGCTTTCTCTTTCTATGTGCCACCTTATACATATAGATACACATAGATAAATATAGTTTCTCATCTGTTTTCATTTTTCTGGCCTTTTATTCTATCTGTTTATTTCTACCTTGTTCTTTCTGAAACTATAGCTATTTGTACGGTTCATAGTCTATCGGTTTCTAGCTCTCTATGTCCTTGTTTCTCTCTGTCTCTTACTGTCTATTTGTTACTTTTGACCTGTATCTGTTTCTTTCAATTGCTTTCTACCACTATCTATCAGAATCTATCACATCTGCATTTTCCTATCTCTGTGTAGCTTTTTCTATCTGCCCTTTTCTATTTCTATTGCTAGCTATAATTTTCTCTCTTTCTATAAAAAATAGACTGTAAGAGTCAGAGAGAAACATAGATAGAGGTATATAGAGCTAGAGCTAGAAACTGATAAAATATGAATGCTACAAATAAATATAAGATTTGTCAGAACAGAACAAGCTAGATCGAATAAAAGAATACCTGAAAAACAAATAGACAGTAAGCAACAGAAAGAGATAAAAAAGAGATCGAAGAAGCAACACAAATTTAGCTAGAGCTAGAAACAAATAGAATGCGAATGCTACAAATAGAGGTTCAAACAGATCAAGGTAGAAACAACTAAATAAACAGATAGGTAGATAGAAAAAAGGCAAGAAAACAAAAAGATTTAAAATGGCATATATATATAGATACACATAAATTAAGATATTGAAAATGACAAAGATAGATATAGAAAGAAAATGATAGCTTGAGATAGAAAGAGATTCAGACAGAGAGTGTAGAAAAACATAGAAAGAAACAGATTGAAAGTAATAAGTAGAAAGGAAGAGACAGAGAGAAACAGATAGAAAAAGCTACATAGAGATAAACTAGAACTAGAAACCGATAAAATATGCACACTTCAAATAGATATACGTTCAGAAATAAATAATAAATAAATAAATAAACAAACAGATGGATGGATAGAAAGAAGGCAAGAAAAACCAAAACAGATTGATACACAGATACACAGAGGTGAAGATAGAGAAAGCAATAGAGATTGATATGGAGAGAAAATGATAGCAGGATGGGAAAGTGCAAATATACATAGAAAGAGATGGACTCACATAGACAACAGTAGATTGACTTAGCAAGAAATGGCTAGTGACAGAAAGTAACAGACAGTAAGAGACAGATAGGAAAAGCTACATAGAGCTACACTGAGCTAGAGCTAGAAACCAATCCATGCGAACGCTACAAGTTGTGGTCTTTCTACCACTATCTATCTGAATCCATCTCTTTCTAGGTATCTACATAACTTTCTACATAACTTTCTCCAGCTATCTTCAGAGATGCATATCTATGTGTCTTTTCCAATCTGTTTTGGTTTTTCTCGCTTTCTTTTGTTTCTTTTGTTATTTTTTCCCCCTGAACCTGTATCTATTTGTTGTGTTCGCCTGCTATCTTTCTAGCTCTAGCTCAGCTTATTTCAATGTAGTGGTTTCTTTCTGCTTCTCTCTGTCTCATCCTGTGTATTTGTTGCTTTCTATGCCTCTTTCTGTCTTTCTACCACCATCTGCACTTTCCTCTCTTTCTGTATCTAGCTTTCATTTTCTCTCTCTCTCTATCGCTTTCTACATCGCTTTCTCTAACTAGCTTCATCTATGTGTGCATCCATATTTTTTTATCTGCTTTGGTTGTTCTTGCCTTCTTTCTATAAATCTGTCAATTTTGTTATTTTTCTCTTGTTCTGTCTGAACCTATAACTATTTGTAGCATTCACATTCTGTTTTTTGCTCTAGCTCAGTTTACTACATTGAAATAAACTGAGCTAGAGCTAGAAAGATAGCAGGCGAACACAACAAATAGATACAGGTTCAGGAAAAAAATAAAAATAACAAAAGAAACCAATCAATAGATTGTATGGAAAGTGATAGATTCTGATGATAGATAGATAGATAGATAGATAGATAGATAGATAGATAGATAGATAGATAGATAGATAGATAGATAGATAGATAGATAGATAGATAGATAGATAGATAGATAGATAGATAGATAGATAGATAGATAGATAGATAGATAGATAGATAGATAGATAGATAGATAGATAGATAGATAGATAGATCGATCGGTCGGTCGGTCGGTCGGTCGGTCGGTCGGTCGGTCGGTCGGTCGGTCGGTCGGTCGGTCGGTCGGTCGGTCGGTCGGTCGGTCGGTCGGTCGGTCGGTCGGTCGGTCGGTCGGTCGGTCGGTCGGTCGGTCGGTCGGTCGGTCGGTCGGTCGGTCGGTCGGTCGGTCGGTCGGTCGGTAGGTAGGTAGGTAGGTAGGTAGGTAGGTAGGTCGGTAGAAAGCCATTGAAAGGAACAGATACAGTAACAAATAGACAGTAAGAGACAGAGAGAAGCAAATAGTAAAAACTACATAGAGAGCTAGAAATCGATAGACTGCGAACCCTACAAATAGCTATAGTTTCAGAAAGAACAAGGTAGAAATAAACAGAATAAAAGGCCATAAAAATGAAAACAGATGGGAAACTATTTTTATCTATGTATAAAGTATTTAATTTATAATGTATATAATTTATCTATTTGTATCTATTTATAAGGTATATAATGGCACATAGAATGAGATAGCGATAGAAACAGAGAGAAAATGAAAGTAAGAAATAGAAACAGTACAGGATAGATATATAAAAAGAGCAAGAAAGAGACAAATAGAGGTTAGAGGATAGGTATAATGAAATAAACAGATAGATAGAAAGAAGGCAAGAAAACCAAATCAGATAGAAAAAGATACACATAGATAAAGATAGTTAAAGAAAGGTATACAGAAAGCGCTAGAGATTGCTATATAGAAACAGAGAAGATGAAAGCGAGCAACATAAAGATGGATCGCATAGAAAGAGATGGATTCCGATAGTGATAGGAAAACAGAACGAAAAAGAGATAGAAAGTAACAAAGAGACAGAGAGAAAAAAAACAGAAAAAGCTAGAGCTAGAATGTCTATGCTACGGAAAGAACAAGAAACCGATAGAATGAGAATGCTACAAATAAATATACAGATAGTGGTCTTTCTACCACTATCTATCGGAAGTTTGTTATGTAGCTTTTTCTATTTGTTTCTATCTGTCTCTTACTGTCTATTTGTTACTTTCTGTCTCTAGCTGTTTCTTGCTATTTCTAGCTACTGTTATCTATCTGAATCCATCTCTTTCTATGTATATTTGCACTTTCCCATCTATCATTTTCTCACATATCTCTATCACTTTCTATCTATATATGTCTTTTTCTAGCTATATTGGGTTTTCTCTCCTTTCTATCTACCTATATCTATCGGGTTGTTTATTTATTTCTCTTTGTCTGTGCAAACCGATATGTATTTGTAGCATTCGCATTGTTTTTAGCTCTAGCTCTGTTTATGTACCTTTTTCTGTCTCTTTATCTGTTGCTTATTATTTGTTCCTTTCTATCTCTACCTCTCTCTGTTTCTTTCTATGTCTTTCTACCGCTACCTATTTGAATCAATCTTTTTCTATGTATATCTGCACTTTCCATATAACCTGAGCTAGAGCTAGAAAACAATAGAATGTGAAAGCTACAAATAAATATAGATAAATAGATACTATCTATTGGAATTTATCGCTTTCTACGTTTATCTGCATTATCCTAGTGCTGTGTATTTATTCATGTTTCTCTCTAGCTGTCTCTTCCTGTATATTACTTACTTTTAATCTATCTGAAGCTCGCTTTCTATGTATATCTGCACTTTCTCACCTTTCTGTTTATTTATTTCTATGTTGTTGTGTCCGAACATATATCTATTTGAAGTGTGCGTATCCTATCTGTTTCTAGCTCTATCTCTATGTAGCTTTTTCCATCTGTTTCTCTGTCTCCTCCTGTCTATTTCTTTCTATCTCTTCCTTTCTATGTCTTTCTACCATTATCTATCTGAACCTCTCTTTCTATGCATATCTGCCCTTTCCTCTGCTCTGTCCAAACCATCTATTCGTATTGAATCGGTTTCTAGCTCTAGCTCTATGTACCTTTTTCTACGTTTCTCTCTGATTCTTGCTGTTACTCTTTATTTCTTTGTATTTCTTTCTACTGCTATCTGTCTGAATCCATCTCTTTCTATTTATGTCTGCATTTTCCTAGCTCTTTCTATCTCTAGCTTTCACTTTCTCTCTTTCTATATCTATATCTTACAGATAGTGTAGAAACACATAGAAAGAAACAAAGAGAGATAGAAAGTAACAAATAGTAAGAGACAAGGACAGAAAAAGCTACATAGAGATAAACTGAGCTAGAGGTAGATACAGGCAGAATGCGTACGCTACAAATTGATAGAGGGTCAGAAAGAACAAGCTAGAAAAAAGATTAGATGATAGATGATAGATAGATAGATAGATAGATAGACAGACAGACAGACAGACAGACAGACAGACAGACAGACAGACAGACAGACAGACAGACAGACAGACAGACAGACAGACAGACAGACAGACAGATAGATAGATAGATAGATAGATAGATAGATAGATAGATAGATAGATAGATAGATAGAGACAAAAATGAAGATAAAATAATATAGAAAGTGATAGAGATATAGAAAGAAAGTGATAGAAATAGAAACAGATTGAGATACAAAGTAACAGAGTAAGAGACAGGGAGAAACAGATAGAAAAGGCTACACAGTGATAAACTGAGCTAGAGCAAAAAACAGAATGTGAATGCTACAAATAGTTATAGGTTCAGACAGAACAAGAGAAAAATAACAAAATTGACAGATTTATAGAAAGAAGGCAAGAACAACCAAAGCAGATAAAAAAATATGGATGCACACATAGATGAAGCTAGTTAGAGAAAGCGATGTAGAAAGCGATAGAGAGAGAAAGAGAGAAAATGAAAGCTAGATACAGAAAGAGAGGAAAGTGCAGATGGTGGTAGCTAGCGATAGAAATAGAAAAGGGCAGATAGAAAAAGCTACACAGAGATAGGAAAATGCAGATGTGATAGATTCTGATAGATAGTGGTAGAAAGCAATTGAAAGAAACAGATACAGGTCAAAAGTAACAAATAGACAGTAAGAGACAGAGAGAAACAAGGACATAGAGAGCTAGAAACCGATAGACTATGAACCGTACAAATAGCTATAGTTTCAGAAAGAACAAGGTAGAAATAAACAGATAGAATAAAAGGCCAGAAAAATGAAAACAGATGAGAAACTATATTTATCTATGTGTATCTATATGTATAAGGTGGCACATAGAAAGAGAAAGCGATAGATACAGAAAGAGAGAAAATGAAAGTAAGAAATAGAAAGAAATAGTACAGGATAGATATATAAAAAGAGCAAGATTGAGACAAATAGAGGTTAGAACAGGATAGATATAATGAAATAAACAGATAGAAAGCAGGCAAGAAAACCAAATCAGATAGAAAAAGATAGATACACATAGATATAGTTAAAGAAAGGTATAAAGAAAGCGCTAGAGATACATATATAGAAACAGAGAAGATTGAAAGAGAGCAACATAAAGATGGATTGCATAGAAAGAGATGGATTCAGATAGATTGTGGTAGGAAAACAGAAAGAAAAAGATAGAGGTAGAAAGTAACAAAGAGACAGTAAGAGACAGGGCGAAAAAGACAGAAATGGGGGGCCCAGACTTACCTGCGCCTCCTGTTGCCGCCGGCGGGCGGAGGAGCGGGAACCGCGTCGGCCGCTTGCTCGCTGGCTCGCCCAGCATGCTCCGGGCGAGCCAGCGACCAATCGGTTTAAACTCCGGGCCAGCCAATCGCGGCGGCCCGGAGTCGAGCCGGCGATGGGCGGGGCCAGCCTCGCGGCCCGGCAGCGGTTCCCTCCAAGGTCCGGCGGCCGGGTATTTAGCCGGCTGCCGGATCCGCCCCCGCCCACTTCGGCGGCGGCGAGCGAGCAGAGCGGTCGGCTCTGCGCGCTGAAGAGAACGAAGAGCGGGGAGGAAGAGGAGCCGAAGAGGCGGCGGAAGCCCGGGCAAGGCGCGGCGGGTCAGGTTGCCCGGAGGGGTCTAGCTGAGCCCCTCGTGGTTCCCGAACCCGGTCCCGCGGCCCGGCGGAAGAGGAGGCACCGGGGAAGAGGCGCGGGCGGTCGAGCCGCGTACGGGTGGGGGGCGCCGAGCACTCAAGCGGGGGCACTTCCCCTTGCCCAGCTTCCCAAATCCTCCCGGGCCTGCGGGTTGGTGGCCCGACAGGGGAGGAGGCACCGGGGAGGAGTCCGGGTGGAGGAGAGCACGAGCGGGGCGGCCAGCGGGGCAGGCGCCAAGCGGCGGCACTCGCATCTTCCGCTCCTTCCTCTTGCCCAGCTTCCCAAATCCTCCTGGGTTGTGCTGGTTGGTGGGGGGGAGGCATGGCATCAAGCAAGAGGAGGGCCCCAGCAGGGACCAGGGCCGGCGCACGCAGCGCGCCCGCAGGGGCCGCACAAGCACCCGCGGGAACCCAAAAAACGGCCGCACGTGGGAGCAGGGGCACGACGGGCAGCAGGCCCAGGTCGGCGGGGGGGCCAGCGGCCCGCAACAGGCCAGCACCAGCTGCCCCACCCTCGTCTGGGAGGAGGGCAGCAGCCCACAGGGGGGGAACACCACACAGCCAGGGGGCAGGGGAGGCTGCTTCAGGGGGCAGGCAGGCAAGCAGCCAAAAAAGGGCCACTGCCAGAGGACCCAGAGCCCAGACCACAGGGAGGGCAAAAGTTCAGGGGGCGGCGGGGGAGGCCAGCCCTAGTGCCCTCCTGGATATTTCCCGGGCCTTGCAGCGCCTTACCGAGCGGGTGGAGCACCTGGGAAGCTCCGGGCCCGGGGCAGGTCAGCCGGCCCTTGAGCCTGGTGAGGCCCCCCAACGCAAACCGCGAGAGAAGGTGAAGAGAGGCCGTGGAGTCGCTCAACGCCAGGAAGCCCGTTCCTCCTCCAGCTCAGACAGCAGCAGCAGTGAGGAGCGCCGGAGGTCAGCCAAGCGTAAGAGGACATCCCGCAGGAAGGGGAGGCGCCGCCATCAGAGGGAGGAAACAGACAGCGACTGGACATCAGGTGAGTCCTCCTCCTCGGATGAAGGGGCGGCGGGGGAGGACTATTGGGAGGTGGCTGCCAGGGCCCCAGGCCTCCCGGGCTGGGCCCAGCGGAGGAGGGACAGGTCCCAGTCAGGGGAGGGTGACCCTAAGGAGGTTTGGGGCCCCACAGAAGCCCCCCCACGGGTTGCCTCGTTCACAGATGACGAGGACCCCCCGGGGATTCATTTGTCACGCAAGGTCAGGGAACGCATTTTGGACGGCTACTACGTAGACGTCTTTTCCTTACTCCGCCCAGAGGCGGAGGACGGGAGATGCGCACCTCCGGCCAAACGGGACAAACGGGGGGGCAAGAAGGAGGTCGCCGAGCGGACATTCGCCAACTGGCTCGAGGGATTTACGGTCTATATGGGGGTCGTCCAGGCCGCGTACCCCGAGCGGGGCTGGCACCTGACCAATCACCTGGGGAATGTCCTGCGGGCACGGGCCTTGGCGGGGGAACCCGCAGCCATGGATTATGACGAGGCCTTCCGAAAGAGGGCCTCCCACAATCCCAGGGCCCGCTGGGATCTCATTAGCCAGAAGCTCTGGCTATGGCTGGTGGGCCCGCACATGAAGGGAAAGAGTGACCCTGGTCGGGGGGGGCGGTGGCAGCCTCGCAGGGACAAATCCCGGGGCGTGTGCTGGGAGTACAACCAGGGGAAATGCCAGCGCACGAAGTGCCGCTTCGAACACAATTGTGACTCCTGTGGTGGGCCTCACCCGCGCCCGTCCTGCCCATGGGGGGGTAACCCCCCACACCCCTTTCGCGGGGGCCGGTCCTCCAACAATTCCCGCAAGGACGGGGGATCGGCCGCCTCCACCGCACAGCCCTCCAGCGGCAATTAGCCCCCCCCTCGGGGGGCTGGGGCTTGCCCATACCCCTGTTCGGCTTCGCGCCCTGCTCCCCCTACTGGCGCGTTACCCCAACAGGGAGGCAGCGAAGTACTTGCGGGAGGGATTCGCGTCGGGCTTTCACATCCCATACACGGGGCCACGGGTGGCTTCCTCATCGGGGAATCTCAAGTCTGCCAGGGAGCTTCCTGAGGTGGTGGCGACCAAGATCGCCAAGGAGGTAGCAGCCGGACGCGTAGCAGGCCCCTTCTCCAGTCCGCCCCTACCTAACCTGAGGGTGTCGCCCCTGGGGGTCGTTCCTAAGAAAGCCCCAGGGGAGTTTCGGCTTATACACCATCTGTCATACCCCAAGGGGTCCTCGGTCAACGAGGCCATCCCCTCTGAATTGTGCGCGGTCAGGTATGCATCTTTCGACCATGCAGTGCGCCTGGTCAGGGCTTGCGGGCGGGGGGCCCTCATGGCCAAGTGTGATGTTCAGTCGGCTTTCCGTTTGCTGCCAGTTCACCCGGGGGATCACTGCTTGCTGGGTTTTAAGTTTCAGGATCGCTGGTACGTGGACAAGGCCATGCCCATGGGGTGCTCCGTCGCCTGCGCGGCCTTTGAGACCTTTAGCACGTTCTTGGAATGGGTAGCCAAGGACCGCATGGGGTCTCCATTTATTACTCATTACTTGGATGACTTCCTCATCATGGCTCCGCCCAACAGCTCGTGCTGCGCTACCCGGCTCAGCACCTTCCAGGCCTTGGCCGCTGAACTGGGAGTCCCCCTGGCCCGGGAAAAGACCGAGGGCCCAACCTCGCGACTCACCTATTTGGGGATCGAACTGGACTCGGTGGCCGGGCTGTCCCGCCTCCCCAGGGATAAGCTTGCTCGCCTGCGGGACCTGATCACCAGCATCCTGCCCCGCTCTAAGTGCACCCTTAGGGAGCTGCAGTCCATCATCGGCCATCTTAATTTCGCCTGCAGGGTGGTTTCCCCGGGGCGGGCCTTCTGTGCCCACCTCGCGCAGGCCTGCCGGGGGGTCACCTCCCCTCACCACCGGATACGGATCACCGCAGGCCTCAGGGCCGATTTGCGGGTCTGGCTCGAATTCCTGGGCAAATTCAATGGGGTCTCTCTCTGGCAGGACCCACTGGACCTAGGGACAGATCTGCAGGTCCATTCCGACGCTGCCGGGAGCCAGGGGTTCGGGGTCTATTTCAGAGGCCGCTGGTGCGCCCAGCGCTGGCCGGCCACGTGGGCGGGGGCCGGTATCCTCCGGGACCTGACCTTCCTGGAACTGTTTCCCATCCTGGTTGCCGTGTCCATGTGGGGGGAGCTCCTGCGGGACAAACGGGTCACATTCTGGTGTGACAACATGGCAGCGGTGAAGGTTATTTGCCGCCAGTCTTCTCGCTCTGAGCGGGTTATGCGTCTGGTCCGCCGTTTCGTATTATGCTGTCTTGATTTTAACATCACCTTCTCTGCCCGACATATAGCAGGGGTAAGCAACGACCTGGCAGACGCATTATCTCGCTTCCAGATGGAGAGATTCTTCTCGCTGGCGCCGGAGGCTCATCGAGAGCCCGACCCATTCCCGGAGGAACTGTGGCAACTTGGAGGGAGTCCATAACGCAGGGAGTTCTGTGCTCGGTGGCACCTTCCACCCTCCGGGCCTACACCACAGCGGCATCCAGATTTCAATCATTTGCCGAGGGCTGCGGGGGTGGGGCGGCGGGGGCGGCAACCCAAGACACGGTTCTGCAGTATTTGGCCCACCTCCGCGAGCTGGGCCTATCTACCAGGACCATGCGGAGGGACCTGTCAGCTATCGCCTTCTTCTGCAAGGCTGCAGGTCACCCGGACCCTTGCGGCGGCTTCTTGGTGCGCAGAGCGGTGGAGGGTTGGGCGCGTCTGGCCCCCCCTCCTCCAGACCACAGGCAGCCCATTACCTTAGCCATGCTGAAGGGGATCCTCCGCGTGGTGCCAGACCTCTGCTGGTCCCCCTTCGAGGCCCAGCTGTTCCGCGCAGCCTTTTTATTAGCCTTCTTCGGGGCGTTCAGGGTGGGCGAGCTGGTCTCGGGCTCCCGGTCAGGCGACGGTGCCCGGGCGCTGCGGGTTAGCGACATTGACTGGACCCCTCGCCGGGTCTCCATCACTGTGCGCCATTCCAAGACGGACCAGCGGGGGAGGGGGCACACCATCACCCTGCGGCCCTACAGCAACCGGGCCCTGTGCCCGGTCCGGGCGGTGGGAGAGTACCTGGGTCTGCGGCCTGCCCTCCTCGGGCCACTCCTCGTGCACAGGGATCACTCCCCCCTCACCCGCTACCAGTTCGCGGCGGTCTTGCGCTCCTGCATACGGGCCCTGGGGCTCCCCTCCCAGGATTTCAGTACTCATTCCTTCCGCATTGGCGCAGCCACAGAGGCGCATGAGCGAGGTCTGCCCACCGCGGCCATAAAGGCCATCGGGCGGTGGCGGTCCAGGGCGTTCCAGACCTACATTCGCCCTTCTGGCGGTGCCGGGCATTAATGTGCGGTCTTATGCTTTTCCTTGGTAGGGCGGAGGAGAACAGTGTGGATCTGCGGGCACAGCATCGTGCACTGGGCTGGCAAGTACGCGGAGGCATCTGGCTGGGGTCGGCACGTGGGTCTGGAGAAACACCTCAACCTTTGCTGGCTAGGTGTGCGAGGAATGCTATGGGAGGCCCTGGTCCCCATGCTGCAACGGCAGTTGCGCCAGTCCGGTCCACCAGATGCGTTGGTCATACAGCTGGGCGAGAACGATCTGGGCAAGCGAGAGGGCCCGGAACTCAGGCGAGCCATGTGCGCCGACTTGGGACTCCTGCAGGGTCTCTTCCCACAGACCGCCATCATTTGGTCAGACTTACTCCAGAGGTGTTGCTGGCGGGGGGCTCGCTCCCCCGGGAAGATGGAAACCGTCAGGCAGAAGCTGGCGCATGCCATGGGCCAACACGTGGCGGCAGTCGGAGGCTCCTTGATCACTCACTGGGACATTTCACATCGCGTGGCCCCCCTGTTTCGTCCGGACGGGGTTCATCTTTCCAGCTGGGGCAATGACATCTGGTTGCAGGACCTGCGGGATGGCCTGCTGGAGTGGCTACAGCGGTAGGAGTGTTGGCGGGAGCCACTTGTGGCTCTGGTGGCGGTTGGGCATTGGATCGGATCCCATTTGTTGGGGAGCCGGGCCCTCGGGCGCAGGCTCCCCAGGCAGGGGATTCCCATAAGGAATCTTGGGAGGGAGTATGAAGGCACGCCCAGCTCGGGGGCTGCCGGGGCATTCTCCCTCCCAGGTGGCAGGGGGATCACCAAGGGTGTACACCAGGTGACCTCCCCCCTTCACAATGCCACTCCTCTGGTCCCCCCCCTCAGCGGGCGCCTGAGGGGGGCAGGGGGTCATCGGCTGGCAGGCGGGTCAGCCGATGCAGTCCGGTGGATCCGATCCACATGCTGCGCCAATACTCCTGTTGCTATTGTTATGTTAATAAAGTTGTGGCCATTTTTTACCCAGCCAATGTGTGTGTGTGCTGTTATTTTGCCGCGCGACCCCTTCCCGCTCCTCTTCCTCGGCCATAGGCGGTAAATGGGGGGCCCAGACTTACCTGCGCCTCCTGTTGCCGCCGGCGGGCGGAGGAGCGGGAACCGCGTCGGCCGCTTGCTCGCTGGCTCGCCCAGCATGCTCCGGGCGAGCCAGCGACCAATCGGTTTAAACTCCGGGCCAGCCAATCGCGGCGGCTCGGAGTCGAGCCAGCGGTGGGCGAGGCCAGCCTCGCGGCCCGGCGGCGATTCCCTCCAAGGTCCGGCGGCCGGGTATTTAGCCGGCTGCCGGATCCGCCCCCGCCCACTTTGGCTGCGGCGAGCAAGCACCCACCCTCCTCTCCCTGTTTCTTTTATGGTTATCCGTCACAACTTCGGGCGGTTGGGCATTGGATCGGATCCCATTTGTTGGGGAGCCGGGCCCTCGGGCGCAGGCTCCCCAGGCAGGGGATTCCCATAAGGAATCTTGGGAGGGAGTATGAAGGCACGCCCAGCTCGGGGGCTGCCGGGGCATTCTCCCTCCCAGGTGGCAGGGGGATCACCAAGGGTGTACACCAGGTGACCTCCCCCCTTCACAATGCCACTCCTCTGGTCCCCCCCCTCAGCGGGCGCCTGAGGGGGGCGGGGGGTCATCGGCTGGCAGGCGGGTCAGCCGATGCAGTCCGGTGGATCCGATACTCCTGTTGCTATTGTTATGTTAATAAAGTTGTGGCCATTTTTTACCCAGCCAATGTGTGTGTGTGCTGTTATTTTGCCGCGCGACCCCTTCCCGCTCCTCTTCCTCGGCCATAGGCGGTAAAAAGCTACATAGAGATAAAATGAGCTAGAATACATACGCTACAAATTGATAGAGCTTCGGAAAGAACAAGCTAGAAAAAAACAGACACAGACAGACAGATGGAAAAAACAAAGGTAAAAAAAGATCAGATACACATAGATACGAATAGACGAAAGTTAGAGAAAGTTATATAGAAGATAGACACAGATATATAGAGAGGAAATGAAAGGTAGAGCTAGAAAGCGGAAGGAAAGGGCAATTATACATAGAAAGATTCAGATAGCTAGTGGTATAAAATCATGGAAAGAAACAGACAGAAATAGTAAGAGAAAGATAGTAAAAGACAAAATAAATAACCAAACAGATACAGAGTTAGAAAGGAGAGACAGAGAAAGAAAGAGAAAGGAGAGAAATTCAAAGACAGAAAAAGACAGATCTACATATACATATAGATGAGGATAGTTAGCGAAAGGTATATAGAAAGCAATACAGATATAGAAAGAGAAAATACCTAGGCAGAGATAGGAAAGAGCAGATATACATAGAAAGAGATACATTCAGATAGAAAGTGGTAGAAAGACATAGAAAGAAACAAAGGTAGAAATAGGCAATAAGAGAGAGAAACAGAAGAAAGGCATAGAAAGAAAGACAGACAGAAACAGACAAAGACATAGAAAGAAACAAAGATAGAAACAGGCAGTAAGAGTGACAAACAAAAAAAGCTACATAGAGATAAAACGGAGCTAGAGCTAGAAATAGAATCCGAACACTACAAATAGATATAGGTTCAGACAGATCAAGATAGATAGATAGATAGATAGATAGATAGATAGATAGATAGATAGATAGATAGATAGATAGATAGATAGATAGATAGATAGATAGATAGATAGATAGATAGATAGATAGATAGATAGATAGATAGATAGATAGATAGATAGATAGATAGATAGATAGATAGATAGAAAAACCAAACCAGACATACACATAGATGAAGATTGTTAGGGAAAGGTATATAGAAAGAGATAGAAAGTGAGAAAATGAACGCTAGAAATACAAAGAGATAGGAAAGTGCATCTATACAAAGAAAGAGATGGATTCAGGTAGATGATGATAGAAAGACATAGAAAGAAACAGAGATAGAAAGTAACAAAGAGACAGTAAGAAAGAGAGAAACAGGTAGAAAAAGCTACACAGGTATACTGAGCTAGAGCTAGAATGCAAATGCAACAAAGAGATATAGCTTAGGAATAGGTTAAGAATAGATATAGGTTAGGAATAGATAGAAATAGAAAGATACTGGTTTGGACAGAAATAGATAGAGTTATAGAAAGGAGAGAAAACCCAAAGCAGATAAAAATTATGGATACACATAGATGGCTAGTAAGAGAAAGGTATATAGAAAGCGATAGAGAGAGAGAGAGAGAAAATGAAAGCTAGATATAGAAAGAGAGGAAAGTGCAGATATACATAGAAAGAGATGGATTCAGATAGATGGTGGTAGAAAGACAGAAGCAGACAGCCATTGAAACAGACAGTACGAGACAGACAGAAGCAGAAAGAAAATGCTACATTGAAATAAACTGAGCTAGAGCTAGAAACAGCAAGCGAACACAACAAATAGATACAGGTTCAGAAAGAACAAAATAAAAATAACAAAAGAAAAAGCGAGAAAAACCAAAACAGATTGGAAAAGACACATAGATATGCATCTCTGAAGATAGCTGGAGAAAGTTCTGTAGAAAGTGACAGAGATACCTAGAAAGAGATGGATTCAGATAGATAGTGGTAGAAAGACCACAATTTGTAGCATTCGCATGCATTGGTCTCTGAAACTGTCTTTCTGTCTGTACCTGTTTCTATCTCCAAGACTATCTGAATCTGTTTGCTTTCTATCTATCTGCATTTTCCTGTCTATCTTTTGCTGTTTCTCTCTTTCTGTCTCTTCCTATTTTACTTTCTCTCTCTGTTTCTTGCTGTCTATCTACCGTTATCTATCCGAATCAATCTGTTTCTATGTATATTTGCAATTTCCCATCCTTGCTAACATTTTCTCTCTTTGTATAACCCTTTTTCTATCTTTTTTGGTTTTTCTCTCCTTCTTCCTAGTTGTTTATTTATTTCTATCTTTGTCTGTGCAAACCTCTATCAATTCACATTCTGTTTTTTTCTCTAGCTCTGTTTATGTACCTTTTTCTGTCTCGTTATCTGTCGCTTATTTCTTGTTACATTTTATCTGTTTCTTTCTACAGTATGTCTTTCTGCCACTATTTCTATTTATATCTCACTATCTCTTTCTATATACATCGGCGCTTTCCAGATAACCTGAGCTAGAGCTAGAAACCGATAGAATGTGAATGCTACAAATAAATATACAAATAGGAAGTGGTCTTTCTACCACTATCTATCGGAATGTATTGCTTTATATGATCTGCATTTTCCTATCGATGTGTATCTTTTTCATCTTTCTCTTCCTGTATTTGTTACTTCTTTCTACGTCCTTTTACCACTATCTTTCTATGAGGTCGGGAGTTCGGCAATGCAGTCAGCATATAACGTCAGAAGACGACTGTATCGGTAAGCTGAAAGGGTCCAGGAGAAGTGGCCCAGCTCATACGAGCGGAGCGCGAAAAGCTCCAAGGATCATAAGGATCGCACTATGAATTTTCTGTGTATAATTACTCTTTCCTTACTCTTTCTATCTCTATTATTTTCTCTTTTTACCTCTCCCTATATCGCTTTCTACCTATCTTTCTCTATGGTCAGCTATGTGTATCTATGAGTATCTTTTTCTATCTGATTTGGTTTTTCTCGCCTGCATTCTAACTATCTGTTTATTTCGTTCTTTCTATCTTGTTCTCTGAACCTACATCTATTTGTAGCATTCATATTCTCTGTTTCTAGCTCTAGCTCAGTTAATATCTATCTAGCTTTTTCTTTCTCTTACTGTCTATTTGTTACTTTCTATCTCTTTCTTTCTTTGTCTTTCTACCACTATCTATCTGATAGATATGTGTCTGATAGATAAGATATGTATAATTGCCCTTTTTCTCCCTTTCTATCTCTCTCTATAGCTTTCTATAAACCTTTCTCATACTATCTGTATCTATGTGTATTTCTTTTTAATCTGCTTTGCTTTTTCTTGCCTTCTTTCTATCCTTCTGCTTCTATATTTATTTATATCTTGATCTGTCCAGTTTTTTCTTGCCTTTCTACCTCTTTATTTAGTTGTTTCTATCTTGATCTGTCCAAACCTCTATTTGTAGCTTTCTCATTCTACCTCTTTCTAGCTCTAGCTCTGTTTATCTCTGTGAAAATATTGTTTATCTGTGTGTATCTATATGTATCTGACTTTTTAAATCTGTTATTGTTTTTCTTGCCTTGTTTCTGACTTTTTAAATCTGTTATTGTTTTTCTTGCCTTGTTTCTACCTATCTTTTTGATCCTCTATTTGTAGCATTTTCATTCTATATGTTTCTAGCTCTAGCTCAGTTTATCTTTGTGTAGCTTTTTCTATCTGTTTCAATTTGTTACTTTCTATCTCTATTTCTTTGTATTTCTTTCTACCGCTATCTCTCTGAATCCATCTCTTTCTATTGTCTGCATTGTCCTAGCTCTTTCTGTCTCTAGCTTTCACTGTCTCTCTATATTTATATCATATAGATAGTGTTAGAAACAGAAAGAAACAAAGATAGAGGTAGAAAGTAACAAAGAGACAGCAAGAGACAGGGAGACTTTTTCTATATCTATCTTTATCATTTTCAATATCTTAATTTATGTGTATCTATGTGTATCTGGCGTTTTAAATCTTTTTGTTTTTCTTGCCTTTTTTCTATCTACCTGTTTATTTAGTTGTTTCTATCGATCTGTTCGAACCTCTATCTATTTGTAGCATTTGCATTCTATTTGTTTCTAGTTCCAGCTCTCTTTCTCTCTATATGTCGCTTACTGTCTATTTGTTTTTCAGGTGTTCTTTTATTCGATCTACCTGTTTACGTAGGTATTTCTAGCTTGTTCTGTTCTGACAAATCTTATATCTATTTGTAGCATTCATATTTTATCAGTTTCCAGCTCTAGCTCTATATAACTCTTTCTATGTTTTTCTATACCTCTTTCTATGTTTTTCTCTGACTCTTACAGTCTATTTTTTATAGAAAGAGATAGAAAGAGAGAAAATTATACCTAGAGATAGAAATAGAAAAGCGCAGATAGAAAAAGCTACACAGAGATAGGAAAATGCAGATGTGTATAGAAAGTGATAGATAGATAGATAGATAGATAGATAGATAGATAGATAGATAGATAGATAGATAGATAGATAGATAGATAGATAGATAGATAGATAGATAGATAGATGGATGGATGGATGGATGGATGGATGGATGGATGGATGGACGGACGGACGGACGGACGGACAGACAGACAGACAGGCAGGCAGGCAGGCAGGCAGGCAGGCAGGCAGGCAGGCAGGCAGGCAGGCAGGCAGGTAGGTAGGTAGGTAGATAGGTAGAAAGCCATCGAAAGGAACAGATACAGGTCAAAAGTAACAAATAGACAGTAAGAGACAGAGAGAAGCAAATAGTAAAAACTACATAGAGAGCTAGAAATCGATAGACTGCGAACCCTACAAATAGCTATAGTTTCAGAAAGAACAAGGTAGAAATAAACAGAATAAAAGGCCATAAAAATGAAAACAGATGGGAAACTATTTTTATCTATGTATAAAGTATTTAATTTATAATGTATATACTTTATCTATTTGTATCTATTTATAAGGTATATAATGGCACATAGAATGAGATAGCGATAGAAACAGAGAGAAAATGAAAGTAAGAAATAGAAACAGTACAGGATAGATATATAAAAAGAGCAAGAAAGAGACAAATAGAGGTTAGAGGATAGGTATAATGAAATAAACAGATAGATAGAAAGAAGGCAAGAAAACCAAATCAGATAGAAAAAGATACACATAGATAAAGATAGTTAAAGAAAGGTATACAGAAAGCGCTAGAGATTGCTATATAGAAACAGAGAAGATGAAAGCGAGCAACATAAAGATGGATCGCATAGAAAGAGATGGATTCCGATAGTGATAGGAAAACAGAACGAAAAAGAGATAGAAAGTAACAAAGAGACAGAGAGAAAAAAAACAGAAAAAGCTAGAGCTAGAATGTGTATGCTACGGAAAGAACAAGAAACCGATAGAATGAGAATGCTACAAATAAATATACAGATAGTGGTCTTTCTACCACTATCTATCGGAAGTTTGTTATGTAGCTTTTTCTATTTGTTTCTATCTGTCTCTTACTGTCTATTTGTTACTTTCTGTCTCTAGCTGTTTCTTGCTATTTCTAGCTACTGTTATCTATCTGAATCCATCTCTTTCTATGTATATTTGCACTTTCCCATCTATCATTTTCTCACATATATCTATCACTTTCTATCTATATATGTCTTTTTCTAGCTATATTGGGTTTTCTCTCCTTTCTATCTACCTATATCTATCGGGTTGTTTATTTATTTCTGTCTTTGTCTGTGCAAACCGATATGTATTTGTAGCATTCGCATTGTTTTTAGCTCTAGCTCTGTTTATGTACCTTTTTCTGTCTCTTTATCTGTTGCTTATTATTTGTTCCTTTCTACCTCTACCTCTCTCTCTGTTTCTTTCTATGTCTTTCTACCGCTACCTATTTGAATCAATCTTTTTCTATGTATATCTCCACTTTCCATATAACCTGAGCTAGAGCTAGAAAACAATAGAATGTGAAAGCTACAAATAAATATAGATAAATAGATACTATCTATTGGAATTTATCGCTTTCTACGTTTGTCTGCATTATCCTAGTGCTGTGTATTTATTCATGTTTCTCTCTAGCTGTCTCTTCCTGTATATTACTTACTTTTAATCTATCTGAAGCTCGCTTTCTATGTATATCTGCACTTTCTCACCTTTCTGTTTGTTTATTTATTTCTATGTTGTTGTGTCCGAACATATATCTATTTGAAGCGTGCGTATCCTGTTTCTAGCTCTATCTCTATGTAGCTTTTTCCATCTGTTTCTCTGTCTCCTCCTGTCTATTTCTTTCTATCTCTTCCTTTCTATGTCTTTCTACCATTATCTATCTGAACCTCTCTTTCTATGCATATCTGCCCTTTCCTCTGCTCTGTCCAAACCATCTATTCGTATTGAATCGCTTTCTAGCTCTAGCTCTATGTACCTTTTTCTACGTTTCTCTCTGATTCTTGCTGTTACTCTCTATTTCTTTGTATTTCTTTCTACTGCTATCTGTCTGAATCCATCTCTTTCTATTTATGTCTGCATTTTCCTAGCTCTTTCTATCTCTAGCTTTCACTTTCTCTCTTTCTATATCTATATCTTACAGATAGTGTAGAAACACATAGAAAGAAACAAAGAGAGATAGAAAGTAACAAATAGTAAGAGACAAGGACAGAAAAAGCTACATAGAGATAAACTGAGCTAGAGGTAGATACAGGCAGAATGCGTACGCTACAAATTGATAGAGGGTCAGAAAGAACAAGCTAGAAAAAAAGATTAGATGATGATGATGATGATGATGATGATGATGATGATGATGATAGATAGATAGATAGATAGATAGATAGATAGATAGATAGATAGATAGATAGATAGATATAGACAAAAATGAAGATAAAATAATATAGAAAGCGATAGAGATACAGAAAGAAAGTGATAGAAATAGAAACAGATTGAGATACAAAGTAACAGAGTAAGAGACAGGGAGAAACAGATAGAAAAGGCTACACAGTGATAAACTGAGCTAGAGCAAAAAACAGAATGTGAATGCTACAAATAGTTATAGGTTCAGACAGAACAAGAGAAAAATAACAAAATTGACAGATTTATAGAAAGAAGGCAAGAACAACCAAAGCAGATAAAAAAATATGGATGCACACATGAAGCTAGTTAGAGAAAGTGATGTAGAAAGCGATAGAGAGAGAAAGAGAGAAAATGAAAGCTAGATACAGAAAGAGAGGAAAGTGCAGATGGTGGTAGAAAGACAGAAAGAGGCATAGAAAGCAACAAATACACAGTACGAGACAGAGAGAAGCAGAAAGAAACCACTACATTGAAATAAGCTGAGCTAGAGCTAGAAAGATAGCAGGCGAACACAACAAATAGATACAGGTTCAGGGAAAAAAATAACAAAAGAAACAAATCAATAGAAAGAAAGCGAGAAAAACCAAAACAGATTGGAAAAGACACATAGATATGCATCTCTGAAGATAGCTGGAGAAAGTTATGTAGAAAGTGACAGAGATACCTAGAAAGAGATGGAGTCCGATAGATAGTGGTAGAAAGACCACAATTTGTAGTGTTCTCATGGATTGGTTTCTAGCTCTAGCTCAGTGTAGCTCTATGTAGCTTTTCCTATCTGTCTCTTACTGTCTGTTACTTTCTGTCACTAGCCGTTTCTTGCTAAGTCAATCTACTGCTGTCTATCTGAATCCATCTCTTTCTATGTATATTTGCACTTTCCCATCCTGCTATCATTTTCTCTCCATATCTATCTCTATTGCTTTCTCTATCTTCACCTCTGTGTATGTATCAATCTGTTTTGGTTTTTCTTGCCTTCTTTCTATCCGTCCATCTATCTGTTTGTTTATTTATTTATTTTATTATTTATTTCTGAACGTATATCTATTTGAAGTGTGCATATTTTATCTTTCTAGTTCTAGTTTATCTCTATGTAGCTTTTTCTATCTGTTTCTCTCTGTCTCTTCCTTTCTACTTATTACTTTCAATCTGTTTCTTTCTATGTCTTTCTACACTCTGTCTGAATCTCTTTCTATCTCAAGCTATCATTTTCTTTCTATATCTATCTTTATCATTTTCAATATTGTTGAAAACAATTGCTATTGTTATGTTAATAAAGTTGTGGCCATTTTTTACCCAGCCAATGTGTGTGTGTGCTGTTATTTTGCCGCGCGACCCCTTCCCGCTCCTCTTCCTCGGCCATAGGCGGTAAAAAGCTACATAGAGATAAAATGAGCTAGAATACATACGCTACAAATTGATAGAGCTTCGGAAAGAACAAGCTAGAAAAAAACAGACACAGACAGACAGATGGAAAAAACAAAGGTAAAAAAAGATCAGATACACATAGATACGAATAGACGAAAGTTAGAGAAAGTTATATAGAAGATAGACACAGATATATAGAGAGGAAATGAAAGGTAGAGCTAGAAAGCGGAAGGAAAGGGCAATTATACATAGAAAGATTCAGATAGCTAGTGGTATAAAATCATGGAAAGAAACAGACAGAAATAGTAAGAGAAAGATAGTAAAAGACAAAATAAATAACCAAACAGATACAGAGTTAGAAAGGAGAGACAGAGAAAGAAAGAGAAAGGAGAGAAATTCAAAGACAGAAAAAGACAGATCTACATATACATATAGATGAGGATAGTTAGCGAAAGGTATATAGAAAGCAATACAGATATAGAAAGAGAAAATACCTAGGCAGAGATAGGAAAGAGCAGATATACATAGAAAGAGATACATTCAGATAGAAAGTGGTAGAAAGACATAGAAAGAAACAAAGGTAGAAATAGGCAATAAGAGAGAGAAACAGAAGAAAGGCATAGAAAGAAAGACAGACAGAAACAGACAAAGACATAGAAAGAAACAAAGATAGAAACAGGCAGTAAGAGTGACAAACAAAAAAAGCTACATAGAGATAAAACGGAGCTAGAGCTAGAAATAGAATCCGAACACTACAAATAGATATAGGTTCAGACAGATCAAGATAGATAGATAGATAGATAGATAGATAGATAGATAGATAGATAGATAGATAGATAGATAGATAGATAGATAGATAGATAGATAGATAGATAGATAGATAGATAGATAGATAGATAGATAGATAGATAGATAGATAGATAGATAGATAGGTATATAGAAAGAGAAAGGTATATAGAAAGAGATAGAAAGTGAGAAAATGAACGCTAGAAATACAAAGAGATAGGAAAGTGCATCTATACAAAGAAAGAGATGGATTCAGGTAGATGATGATAGAAAGACATAGAAAGAAACAGAGATAGAAAGTAACAAAGAGACAGTAAGAAAGAGAGAAACAGGTAGAAAAAGCTACACAGGTATACTGAGCTAGAGCTAGAATGCAAATGCAACAAAGAGATATAGCTTAGGAATAGGTTAAGAATAGATATAGGTTAGGAATAGATAGAAATAGAAAGATACTGGTTTGGACAGAAATAGATAGAGTTATAGAAAGGAGAGAAAACCCAAAGCAGATAAAAATTATGGATACACATAGATGGCTAGTAAGAGAAAGGTATATAGAAAGCGATAGAGAGAGAGAGAGAGAAAATGAAAGCTAGATATAGAAAGAGAGGAAAGTGCAGATATACATAGAAAGAGATGGATTCAGATAGATGGTGGTAGAAAGACAGAAGCAGACAGCCATTGAAACAGACAGTACGAGACAGACAGAAGCAGAAAGAAAATGCTACATTGAAATAAACTGAGCTAGAGCTAGAAACAGCAAGCGAACACAACAAATAGATACAGGTTCAGAAAGAACAAAATAAAAATAACAAAAGAAAGAAAGCGAGAAAAACCAAAACAGATTGGAAAAGACACATAGATATGCATCTCTGAAGATAGCTGGAGAAAGTTCTGTAGAAAGTGACAGAGATACCTAGAAAGAGATGGATTCAGATAGATAGTGGTAGAAAGACCACAATTTGTAGCATTCGCATGCATTGGTCTCTGAAACTGTCTTTCTGTCTGTACCTGTTTCTATCTCCAAGACTATCTGAATCTGTTTGCTTTCTATCTATCTGCATTTTCCTGTCTATCTTTTGCTGTTTCTATCTACCGTTATCTATCCGAATCAATCTGTTTCTATGTTTATTTGCAATTTCCCATCCTGCTAACATTTTCTCTCTTTGTATAACCCTTTTTCTATCTTTTTTGGTTTTTCTCTCCTTCTTCCTAGTTGTTTATTTATTTCTATCTTTGTCTGTGCAAACCTCTATCTATTCACATTCTATTTTTTGCTCTAGCTCTGTTGATGTATCTTTTTCTGTCTCGTTATCTGTCGCTTATTTCTTGTTACTTTCTATCTGTTTCTTTCTACAGTATGTCTTTCTGCCACTATTTCTATTTATATCTCACTATCTCTTTCTATATACATCGGCGCTTTCCAGATAACCTGAGCTAGAGCTAGAAATCGATAGAATGTGAATGCTACAAATAAATATACAAATAGGAAGTGGTCTTTCTACCACTATCTATCGGAATGTATTGCTTTATATGATCTGCATTTTCCTATCGATGTGTATCTTTTTCATCTTTCTCTTCCTGTATTTGTTACTTCTTTCTACGTCCTTCTACCACTATCTTTCTATGTATAATTACTCTTTCCTTACTCTTTCTATCTCTATTATTTTCTCTTTTTACCTCTCCCTATATCGCTTTCTACCTATCTTTCTCTATGGTCAGCTATGTGTATCTATGAGTATCTTTTTCTATCTGATTTGGTTTTTCTCGCCTGCATTCTAACTATCTGTTTATTTCGTTCTTTCTATCTTGTTCTCTGAACCTACATCTATTTGTAGCATTCATATTCTCTGTTTCTAGCTCTAGCTCAGTTAATATCTATCTAGCTTTTTCTTTCTCTTACTGTCTATTTGTTACTTTCTATCTCTTTCTTTCTTTGTCTTTCTACCACTATCTATCTGATAGATATGTGTCTGATAGATAAGATATGTATAATTGCCCTTTTTCTCCCTTTCTATCTCTCTCTATAGCTTTCTATAAACCTTTCTCATACTATCTGTATCTATGTGTATTTCTTTTTAATCTGCTTTGCTTTTTCTTGCCTTCTTTCTATCCTTCTGCTTCTATATTTATTTATATCTTGATCTGTCCAGTTTTTTCTTGCCTTTCTACCTCTTTATTTAGTTGTTTCTATCTTGATCTGTCCAAACCTCTATTTGTAGCTTTCTCATTCTACCTCTTTCTAGCTCTAGCTCTGTTTATCTCTGTGAAAATATTGTTTATCTGTGTGTATCTATATGTATCTGACTTTTTAAATCTGTTATTGTTTTTCTTGCCTTGTTTCTGACTTTTTAAATCTGTTATTGTTTTTCTTGCCTTGTTTCTACCTATCTTTTTGATCCTCTATTTGTAGCATTTTCATTCTATATGTTTCTAGCTCTAGCTCAGTTTATCTTTGTGTAGCTTTTTCTATCTGTTTCAATTTGTTACTTTCTATCTCTATTTCTTTGTATTTCTTTCTACCGCTATCTCTCTGAATCCATCTCTTTCTATTGTCTGCATTGTCCTAGCTCTTTCTGTCTCTAGCTTTCACTGTCTCTCTATATTTATATCATATAGATAGTGTTAGAAACAGAAAGAAACAAAGATAGAGGTAGAAAGTAACAAAGAGACAGCAAGAGACAGGGAGACTTTTTCTATATCTATCTTTATCATTTTCAATATCTTAATTTATGTGTATCTATGTGTATCTGGCGTTTTAAATCTTTTTGTTTTTCTTGCCTTTTTTCTATCTACCTGTTTATTTAGTTGTTTCTATCGATCTGTTCGAACCTCTATCTATTTGTAGCATTTGCATTCTATTTGTTTCTAGTTCCAGCTCTCTTTCTCTCTATATGTCGCTTACTGTCTATTTGTTTTTCAGGTGTTCTTTTATTCGATCTACCTGTTTACTTAGGTATTTCTAGCTTGTTCTGTTCTGACAAATCTTATATCTATTTGTAGCATTCATATTTTATCAGTTTCCAGCTCTAGCTCTATATAACTCTTTCTATGTTTTTCTATACCTCTTTCTATGTTTTTCTCTGACTCTTACAGTCTATTTTTTATAGAAAGAGATAGAAAGAGAGAAAATTATACCTAGAGATAGAAATAGAAAAGCGCAGATAGAAAAAGCTACACAGAGATAGGAAAATGCAGATGTGTATAGAAAGTGATAGATTCTGATAGATAGATAGATAGATAGATAGATAGATAGATAGATAGATAGATAGATAGATAGATAGATAGATGATAGATAGATAGATAGATAGATAGATAGATAGATAGATAGATAGATAGATAGATAGATAGATAGATAGATAGATAGATAGATAGATAGATAGATAGATAGATAGATGATAGATAGATAGAAAAACCAAAACAGACATACACATAGATGAAGATTGTTAGGGAAAGGTATATAGAAAGAGATAGAAAGTGAGAAAATGAACGCTAGAAATACAAAGAGATAGGAAAGTGCATCTATACAAAGAAAGAGATGGATTCAGGTAGATGATGATAGAAAGACATAGAAAGAAACAGAGATAGAAAGTAACAAAGAGACAGTAAGAAAGAGAGAAACAGGTAGAAAAAGCTACACAGGTATACTGAGCTAGAGCTAGAATGCAAATGCAACAAAGAGATATAGCTTAGGAATAGGTTAAGAATAGATATAGGTTAGGAATAGATAGAAAAAAACAGATACTGGTTTGGACAGAAATAGAGTTATAGAAAGGAGAGAAAACCCAAAGCAGATAAAAATTATGGATACACATAGATGGCTAGTAAGAGAAAGGTATATAGAAAGCGATAGAGAGAGAGAGAGAGAAAATGAAAGCTAGATATAGAAAGAGAGGAAAGTGCAGATATACATTGAAGGAGATGGATTCAGATAGATGGTGGTAGAAAGACAGAAGCAGATAGCCATAGAAACAGTACGAGACAGACAGAAGCAGAAAGAAAATGCTACATTGAAATAAACTGAGCTAGAGCTAGAAACAGCAAGCGAACACAACAAATAGATACAGGTTCAGAAAGAACAAAATAAAAATAACAAAAGAAAGAAAGCGAGAAAAACCAAAACACATTGAAAAAGACACATAGATATGCATCTCTGAAGATAGCTGGAGAAAGTTCTGTAGAAAGTGACAGAGATACCTAGAAAGAGATGGATTCTGATAAGATAGTGGTAGAAAGACCACAATTTGTAGCATTCGCATGCATTGGTCTCTGAAACTGTCTTTCTGTCTGTACCTGTTTCTATCTCCAACACTATTTGAATCTGTTTGCTTTCTATCTATCTGCATTTTCCTGTCTATCTTTTGCTTTCTCTCTTTCTGTCTCTTCCTATTTTACTTTCTCTCTCTGTTTCTTGCTGTCTATCTACCGTTATCTATCCGAATCAATCTGTTTCTATGTTTATTTGCAATTTCCCATCCTGCTAACATTTTCTCTCTTTGTATAACCCTTTTTCTATCTTTTTTGGTTTTTCTCTCCTTCTTCCTAGTTGTTTATTTATTTCTATCTTTGTCTGTGCAAACCTCTATCTATTCACATTCTATTTTTTGCTCTAGCTCTGTTGATGTATCTTTTTCTGTCTCGTTATCTGTCGCTTATTTCTTGTTACTTTCTATCTGTTTCTTTCTACAGTATGTCTTTCTGCCACTATTTCTATTTATATCTCACTATCTCTTTCTATATACATCGGCGCTTTCCAGATAACCTGAGCTAGAGCTAGAAATCGATAGAATGTGAATGCTACAAATAAATATACAAATAGGAAGTGGTCTTTCTACCACTATCTATCGGAATGTATTGCTTTATATGATCTGCATTTTCCTATCGATGTGTATCTTTTTCATCTTTCTCTTCCTGTATTTGTTACTTCTTTCTACGTCCTTCTACCACTATCTTTCTATGTATAATTACTCTTTCCTTACTCTTTCTATCTCTATTATTTTCTCTTTTTACCTCTCCCTATATCGCTTTCTACCTATCTTTCTCTATGGTCAGCTATGTGTATCTATGAGTATCTTTTTCTATCTGATTTGGTTTTTCTCGCCTGCATTCTAACTATCTGTTTATTTCGTTCTTTCTATCTTGTTCTCTGAACCTACATCTATTTGTAGCATTCATATTCTCTGTTTCTAGCTCTAGCTCAGTTAATATCTATCTAGCTTTTTCTTTCTCTTACTGTCTATTTGTTACTTTCTATCTCTTTCTTTCTTTGTCTTTCTACCACTATCTATCTGATAGATATGTGTCTGATAGATAAGATATGTATAATTGCCCTTTTTCTCCCTTTCTATCTCTCTCTATAGCTTTCTATAAACCTTTCTCATACTATCTGTATGTGTATTTCTTTTTAATCTGCTTTGCTTTTTCTTGCCTTCTTTCTATCCTTCTGCTTCTTTATTTATTTATATCTTGTTCTGTCCGACCTAAAGCTTTCACATTCTGTTTTAGCTCTAGCATAGTGGATCTCTACGTAGCCTTTTGTATCTGTTTATCTGTATCTTTCTTATTTATTACTTTCTATTTCTATTTCTATGTTTCTTTCTATGTCTTTCTATCTCTATCTATCTGAATCGGTCTCTTTCTATGTATACCTAGACGACAATATAGAAAGGTCTGTACAAAACAATAGCGATAGATATAGAAAGAGAAAAATGATAGCTAGAGATAGACAGAGATAGGAAAGGGCAGATATTCATAGAAAGAGATAGATTCAATCAGATAGTGATGGAAAGATAGAGACAAATAGACAGTAACAGACAGATATAGAGAGACAGGTAGAAAAGGATACAAGAGATCAACTTTGATAGATTTATAAAGAGCACACAAAAGCTTCAAAGAAGCTTCAAAGCTTCAAAGAGCGATAGATAGATAGATAGATAGATAGATAGATAGATAGATAGATAGATAGATAGATAGATAGATAGATAGATAGATAGATAGATAGATAGATAGATAGATAGATAGATAGATAGATAGATAGATAGATAGATAGATAGATAGATAGATAGATAGATAGATAGATAGATAGATGATAGATAGATAGATGATAGAAAGAAAGTGATAGAAATAGAAACAGAAGGACATAGAAACAGATTGAGATACAAAGTAACAGAGTAAGAGACAGAGAGAAACAGATAGAAAAGGCTACACAGAGATAAACTGAGCTAGAGCTAAAAACAGATAGAATGCGAATGCTACAAAAAGATATGTTTAGACAGAACAAGAGAGAAATAGCAAAATAGATTTATAGAAAGAAGGTGAGAAAAACCAAAGCAGAAAAAAAATATGGATACAGATAAAAACGCATAGATGAAGCTAGTTATAGACCGGTATATAGAAAGCAATAGAGAAAGATAGAAAGAGAAAATGAAAGCTAGATATAGAGAGGAAAGTGCAGATATACATAGAAAGAGATGGATTCAGATAGATGGTGGTAGAAAGACAGAAAGAAACAGATAGAGACAGAATGTAACAGACTGTACGAGACAGAGAAGCAGAAAGAAAACGCTACATTGAAATAAGCTGAGCTAGAACTAGAAACAGAGCAAGCGAACACAACAAATAGATACAGGTTCAGAAAGAACAAAATAGAAATATTTTTCTTCTATGTGTAACTGTGTATCTAGCTTTTTCTATCTGATTTGTTTTTTCTTGCCTTCTATCTGTCTACTTTCTATTTCTCTTTGTTTCTTTCTATGTGTTTCTAACACTATCTATATGATATAGATATAGAAAGAGAGAAAGTGAAAGCTAGAGATAGAAAGAGCTAGGAAAATGCAGACATAAATAGAAAGAGGTGGATTCAGATAGCGGTAGAAAGAAATACAAAGAAATAGAGAGTAACAGACAGAGTAACTCTCAGAGATATGTAGAAAAGGGTACATAGAGCTAGAGCTAGAAACCGATTGAATATGACTAGAAAAACCAAAATAGATAGAAAAAGACATATATATTCACAGATGAAGATAGAGTTAGAAACATAGAATGCGAACACGACAAACAGAAATAATGAAGTAAACAGATAGATAGAAAGAAGGCGAGAAAAACCCAATCAGAAAGAAAAAGATAGATATACATAGATTCACATAGATGAAGATAGTTACAGAAAGGTCTATAGAAAGAGATAGAGATAGATACAGAAAGAGAGAAAATTATACCTAGAGATAGAAAGAGATAGGAAACGGCAGGTATGACAGAGAAACAAAAAAAACTACAGAGAGCTACAAAATGCATAAGCTACAAATTGATAGACGTTCAGAAAGAACAAGATGATAGATAGATAGATAGATAGATAGATAGATAGATAGATAGATAGATAGATAGATAGATAGATAGATAGATAGATAGATAGATAGATAGATAGATAGATAGATAGATAGATAGATAGATAGATAGATAGATAGATAGATAGATAGATAGATAGATAGTAACAAACAGAGTAAGAGATGGAGAGAAAGAGCTAGAGCTAAAGCTAGAAAGAGCTAGAGCTAGAAAGAGAATGCAAATGCTACAATTAAATGTAGGTTCGGACAAAACATGAGAGAAATAACTAAATGAATGGATAGATAGAAAGATGAAATTGTCAAAATCAACAAGAAAAAAATAAAAATTATGCCCAAACTTTTAACAAAGCATGAGGAAGAAAAAATCCAGGAAGTATCAGGATGTGAGATTGCAGCAAACCCGGTGACTAATTTGGGCATTTACCTAACAAGACATAAAGACATTTTGTACAGAGATAATTATGAGACATTGTGGAGAATTCAAAAAGATTTGGAAAGATGGTCCAAATAAAATTTGTTTTGGATTGGAAGAATTTCTACAATTAAAATGAACGTTTTACCGAAAATCAATTTTTTGTTTCAAATGCTACCAATTAGCATAAAAGATAAGACACTGAAGGATTGGCAAAGACAAATAAATCAATTCATCTGGAACAGTAATAAAACAAGAGTAAGATTCAAGGTATTACAAGATGAAACTTCCATAGGAGGACTGGCAGTTCCAAATATCAAATTATATTATGAAGCAGCTGGTCTAGTTTGGATTATAGACTGGATAAAACCCCCCAAAGATAGGCTAATATGACTAGAAGCGTCGGACTTGACAGATGGACTACACAACCTCCTTTGGGTGGCAAAAAGATCAAGAAAGAAACAAGAGAGCCATGTCATAAGAGACAGACTCATTCAAATTTGGGACTCGGTTAGAAGAAGAATAAGCCTGTTGATATCGCCACTCTTTTCATCAATTAATGCTTTTTGCCCCACCCCATCCCCGCCCAGTCGAAATAAAGAGGTAGACACAAGGCTTGGGAAATAAAAGGCCACTTTTTATTTATGGCAACAACATGAACTGCAATAACTGAAACCTGGCAAAGGCCTAACCTGCGGTACAGGTCAAGCCCTGGGGTCACTCCCCTGGATCCCGCCTTGACCTCTCTGGGCAAGACTCGCTGCCCTGGATGCGAGCCATCCAACTGCATGGCTGGGATCTGGCCGGCCAGGTGGATGGTTTCCCCCTTAAAGCGCCAAGCACCCCCGCCACAGAGCATGAGGGCAGCCTTCCCTCTCAACTGGCCGCCGCCAAGCATGCCAGCTGATCCTGACAGGCCCCCAATATCCCCACCAATGGGGATGTGCCAAGGGTACTCACCATCCCGCTAACATCTCCCCAACTAAATCCTGCCAGTGATAGCCTGTACAGCACCACTGTAGCCAATAGCCACAGCTCCAGCAAGCAGTACAAGGTAGGCGAAAAACTTAATTCCCAAGGCCAATAAGGGAGAAAAGGGAAAAATTCCTACCTGGCCCCCATAAGGCGACTGATCAAAAACCTGCACTGTCACTGCATATGTGAGTGGGTGGACCGACCACGAGGTGTCAAGTGCAGGGACAGGGGCAGGGCTGCAACGTTAAGGCACCAAGCCCCACCCCCATCCCACGTGGCCCTACGAGGCTGGGGGAACGCTGCCGCTTTTTCTCCACAGCGGCAAATGCGGCCCCCAGCCTCAAGCCCTTTGCTGTCGGCTGGGTGGGGCTCGAATTGCCCCCCCCCCAGTCAAAATAAAGAGGCAGACACAAGGCTTGGGAAATAAAGGGCCACTTTTTATTTATGGCAACAACATGAACTGCAACAACTGAAACCTAGCAAGGGGTACAGGTCAAGCCCTGGGGTCACTCCCCTGGACCCCACCTTGACCTGTCTAAGCGAGACCTGCTGCCCTGGATGCGAGCCATCCAACTGTATGGCTGGGATCCAGCTGGCCAGGTGAATGGTTTCCCCCTTAAAGCTCCAAGCACCCCTGCCGCGGAGCATGAGGGCAGGACTTTTCCAGGGGCTCCCACCAGGCAGCCTGCCCTCTCAACTGGCCGCCGCCAAGCATGCCAGCCAATCCTGACAGGCCCCTAATATCCCCACCAATGGGGATGTGCCAAGGGTACTCACCATCCCGCTAACATCCCCCCAACTAAATCCTGCCAATGCTAAGGCCGAGCCTCTGCTCAGGCCTTCGCGCCCCACAGGTGACTTAACGCAAGTCGCAGCCCTTGCCTGAGGTCATCTAAAAATACGTTGTTGCCTGCCACCAGTAGGTGGACCCCATCACCTCTGTAGAGATCAGCCAAACGGGCCTTAATCCTGGGATTGAGCTAAGTTAGGCTATTAGCCTAACCCCTTCTATCCCTTTGGGGTTCAAAGCTTCACGCCAAACCCTGCGCTGAAGCATCTCTGACCAAATAATTAAGATGCCAGACCATTGCTTGCTAATCCATTGCAAGTCAGCCTACACCTGCAAATAAGGGCCTGCCGCTTGACAAGCCCAAGGTCATTACCACTCAGGTGAATGACCAATATGTCAGGCAGAGGACCACTCCTCCCCTCAAACAGCAAAGGTAGCAGCCCTGGCCACCTTAGGCCTTGTTGGCCCTGCCACTCAATGGGGCCCACTCACTTAACCCAAGTTGGGACCCGATGGCTGTCCTCTTGGCTTGGTGGGCTGCCCAAAAAACCATGCTGTGTCCGCACACAAGGGTCTTCAGCCTTCCGCTGCGAAACACAGCACCTAAAGAGAAAACAAGTCAGTTGAGGTTCCCAGCACCCAGAGGGCAAATGTAAGACTGATAAGCCTTGGACCTCCACCAGCCGACCTGCTAGATAACCTGACTAGGGTAGCCCATAGCCACAGCAATCAAAGCCGCCCCAGTCTGAAAGGAATGGGTGCCAAATTTAACATAATGCAGACCCAAATTTGTCACAGCCCGTCAAGTAACTGTCCAGAACTGGTACTTAGTCAAGGGAGCTCTGTCACTGATGGAAGAGCAATGTATTGCCTCAGAACAAAGACAGGGCACAATTCTGTGTCTGCACAAGGACCTAGCTGAATCACAGACCTCCGCTGTAACTGGTCAGTCTTGGAGCGCCTCATTCGTAAAGTGACATTATCCCCCACAAACTTCACATCAGAGGCCATTAAGGCCCTCCCAGAGCCATCCTTAATGGAGTGGGCTACTAATTCACTTATCCTAAGGGCCCCAAAAAAGGCTGTGAGCGCAGCTGCATGAAATAGCACCACCACCTTCTAACCAGAGCAGCACACCGAACCCCATAGCATGCTAAGGCCACTTAAGACGTCTGGAGACATAGGCTCCCTAACATCCTGCAGTCTGGCTGCCTCCCTAGACCAACCCTCTACCATTTTCCTAAGGCAGAAATCCCCAGTGCCATCTGCAAACCCGTGGGCTTTTCTGGCAAATGCTAAAGCTGCCAGCTGCCCCCTAATTGACTTTGCCGCTAAGCCCCTCACCTTCAGCTGCACACAAAACTGCATCAGGTGATCCACCAGGATGGAACATACCTGTCATAGTCCCTGCTCCTTTCTAAACCCAGCAAACTGCCTCACCGCATAATCATAGGACCTCTGTGTGCTGGGGGCAATGGTTAGTTGGATGGCCCTGTAGGCTTCGACCTTCCAAGCCACCATAGTTTCTGTGGCATCGGGGCGGGCATCAGGTCAGCCTCTGGGGCAAGCTGATTAAATCACTCCATCTGCAGGTGAGACAAAGCGCCTGCCATCCCCTTATCTAACCCTGGGACATGCTTGGCCAAGAACACAATGTTCAGCTTCAAGCAGTGAAGAGAGAAAGCTCAAACCAGCTTCATGACCCTTTGTGACTTAGAGGTAAGCGAGTTCACAGTGTGAACTACTGCCAGATTGTCACACCAGAAATGCACGGAGTGATTGGCAAATTCCCGGTCCCATTAGGAATACCGCCACTAGGATGGGAAAAAATTCCAGGCAAGTGAGGTCCCGACTGAGACCCTGCTCTACTCAATCTGCAGGCTACTGCTCGGCACACCAGTGCCCTAAAAAAAACACACCAGAAGCATTGGAGTGTACCTGCAACTCTGCTTCCAGCAGAAGGTCATCCCTCCAAACAGAGATGCCATTAAATGCTTGCAGAGACTCCTCCCAAACCATAAGGTCCTCCCTGATCCCAGCATCTATCCTGAGCCTATGATGGGGAAGTCTTAACTATGATGGGGCCTATGATGGGGAAGTCTTAACTTACACAGAGACGCCTTAAGAAAGCCCAGCCAGGAGCCACTACTCTACAAGCAAAATTTAAGTGGCCTACAAGCTGCTGTAACTCATGCAGAGATACTCTATGCCGCTCTTTAAATGAGGCAAACCGTTCCCCCATTTGTCTTTCTGCAGAGTTAACCAAAGTCATTTAGGAAGCTGTCTTGACATCATCATCTTACTAACAGTGACCACATGATTGCTCTGTTGAAAATATATAGTACATGCAGATATATTAATATATTCACGATACAATTAATCCTTTTACAACTTTACATGAAATAACTTAGCAATCACTATGCATATATCATTATATATAGGCCTCAATCATACAGTTATAGGGAACTCAGGATATACTGAACCAAACAAAATGGATTCTAAATGAACCGTTGGACAGCTACGTGGCAATAATGGGCTAAAATTTAGGGGCTTTTTGTTGACACATGTTGTTATTCATTTGAGTGATGATAGCAAATATTGAGGAATCATTTTGCGGACGTTACGATTTTTAGGTGATTTCCCCTGACAGAGATGACTATGAGGAATCGTATTGGTGGAAAAGGTGGGGAGATGCCATTCCAAATCATATAAAGATGAGCAGTGAAGATGATGGATTCAATAAGGAGGAGAGAAGTAAGGAGTTACTTCCTTGCTATCTCTCTATTTCTTTTCAGATTGGCGGAGCTCCCCCCTTTTCTCACCGATACAGACCCTTTGGAACATCTCCAGGATTGGTAAGATGATTCATTATGTCAGACTGTGGCTTGCTAAAAGTTGCAACTCAGCCTGCCTCTTGCAATAAGACAAAAGTCCCTTGGTTTCAAAAGGCTTTACTGGAGATAAACAACCATTAGAGTACACATTCCAAGATACACGGATCTTAGCTGAACTAGGAAATTGTTACGAATGCCAAGCAAAGGCTGAGGTACAGAATAAGCAGTTCCCTGCAGGCCCCATCCTCCCCCACAGTTCTCAAAACAAACGGCCCGAGGGTGAGAAAGTGAAAGTTTCTCAAGGGTGTCGGAAAGACAGATATATGTAGACACAACATTCCTCTTCTCTCTGTAAGCGTCCATCAATAGGCTTCCCACCTGCAAAAGAAACACTTAATACACTGACAAGATTAAAATGGAGTCTCTTTGGTTTAAACACAATCAGAACCTGACATTCTGCCCCGTCTAAAACGCTCCTCCCCCAGGTTTAAGAGGATATTGAGTATGAAAAGCTTTCAACAATTTAGGGGCACAAATATGGATAGATTCTACCCATTCATCATGCCCAGAGTCAAAGTCCTTCCATCTAATAAGGTAAAACAACTTGTTGTGTCGGATCTTGGAATCCAGAATCTGTTGCACTTCATAGTGGATCTGGTCATCAATCAAAGTAGGTATTGGTGGAGTGGTGGTGTGCCATTGATTTGGAGGGGGGGACCTTCTTTAACAAGCTAATGTGGAATGTAGGATGGACTTGACGTAAATTTTTTGGTAAGTCAAGTGCTACTGTGACTTTATTGATTACTTTGCAGACAGGAAAAGGTCCCAGAAATTTGAGAGCTAATTTATGGCTTGTTTGAGCAACTCTTAAGTTCTTTGTTGAAAGATAAACAAGATCTCCTGGATGCAATTCCCATTTGGCCACACGATGGCGATCGGTGTATTTTTTATAATCCTGTTTGGTTTTTTCGAGATTTGCTTGGATTAGAGTCCATTGCTGCGCAGCATCTCCCCACCACTCTGCTACATCTTTGGGCGCTGCTGGAGGGGGGAGAGCTTCAAAAGGAAAAGGTTTAAAATCATAACGATAAACTACGTTGAAGGGCGTTTCCCCTGTAGAGGCATGCACACTGTTGTTATAGGAAAATTCTGCCAATGGTAACAGATCAGCCCAGTTATCTTGTTGAAAATTAATATAACAGCGGAGGAATTGTTCTAATATTTGATTAGTTTTTTCTGATTGTCCGTCGGTTTGTGGATGATGGGCGGAGCCAAGTCCTTGTTCCACTCCCATAAGCTGGAGAAGCTCCCGCCAGAAGTTGGCAACGAACTGTCCACCGCGGTCAGAGATCACCTTTGATGGAAAAGAGTGTAATTTTACAATATGCTTCATAAAAATGTCTGCCAATCTCTTTGCAGAATGTATGGTGGTACAAGGAATGAAGTGGGCTTGTTTTGAGAATAAATCCACCATGACTAGTATACAGGTGTGGTTCTTTGAGGGAGGGAGATCAGTGATAAAGTCCATAGAAATGATTTCCCAAGGTCTGCTTGGGGTTTCAAGGGGTTGTAACAGTCCTGGAGGCTTTCCTTTTCTAGTCTTGGTGCTGAGACAAGTTGGGCAGGACGCAACATACTGGGAAACATCTTTGCGTAAACTTGGCCACCAAAATTGTCTTTGTAACAAATGAAGTGTTTTTAAATACCCATAGTGGCCAGCCGTTGGGGCATCATGACAATGCTGCAACACTTCTTTTCTTAGGCTAGCTGGTACATAAAAACGATCGTTCCATAGCCATTCCCCTTGTTCAGATTGAGATGGTTTTTCTTTGGGTATATCCTCCCCCTCCTTCTCCACTTCGCTTTTTAGTTTTTGTCTCCACCCCTAATCTGCTCGAGTATGCTGTGCTGCACGACTGCACATTGTGACCACGCCTCCGAGTTGCGTTGGCGAAAATACTGTGTCGACTGTTTCCTCCCACTTGCTTTTTAGTTGGGGCATGCGCGACAGAGCGTCAGCTAAAAAATTAGTTTTGCCGGGCAAAAACTTTAGGGTGAAATTGAATTTGGAAAAATATTCGGCCCATCTTAATTGTTTGGCATTCAATCTCCTGGGGCTACGCAATGCTTCTAAATTTTTGTGATCTTCTACACTTCAAAAGAATGACGGGCCCCTTCCAGCCAATGTCTCCAAGTGGAGAGCGCTGCCTTGACTGCAAACGCTTCCTTTTCCCAGACATTCCAATTCCTCTTCGATTCTGAGAATTTGCGTGCGAGATAAGCACAAGGTTTAAGGCTATTGTCTTCCCCTTTTTGCAAGAGGACTCCCCCTATCGTCGTATCGCTGGCGTCTACCTGCACAATAAATGGGCGATTTTCATCGGGATGCTGCAAAACTGGTTCCGATACAAATTGTTGCTTTAAAAGGTTAAAAGCCAATTGGCATTCTGGAGTCCACATTAATTTGGATGTGGGTTTCTTGGCTTGTTCCCCTTTGTTCTTTGTTTTTAGTAATTCTGTGAGGGGGAGAGTTATTTGGGCAAAATTCTCTATAAATTCTCGATAGAAATTGGCAAACCCCAGGAAGGATTGCAGTTCTCTACGGGTAGTGGGGGGTTGCCAGTCTTGTACGGCTTTAATTTTGCCTGGATCCATTTTTAGCCCATCTTTGGAGATGCAGTATCCTAAATAACTGAGTTCGGATTTGTGAAATTCACATTTGGACAATTTGATGGGTAGCTTATTGTGCATGAGGGTGGTTAATACTTGTTGTACTAATTTCACATGTTCCTCTTCCATTTCTGAATAAATTAACACATCATCTAGATAAACAACCACCCCTTTATATAGGAAATCATGTAAAACTTCATTGATCATGGACATGAAAACTGAAGGTGCTCCAGACAGGCCAAAGGGCATGACCAACTATTCATATTGCCCTAAGGGCATATTGAATGCAGTTTTCCATTCATCCCCCTGTCTTATACGAATGTGGAAGTAAGCATCTTTTAAATCCAATTTTGTAAAGATCTTACCTTGGGCCACGACGTTGAACAAATCTCTGATGAGGGGAATTGAGTAAGCGTTCATGGAGGAAACAGCATTGAGTCCTCTGAAATCAGTACACAGTCTTAGCCCCCCATCCTTTTTCTTTACAAACAGTACTGGGGCTGCATGAGGACTATTAGCAGGTCGGATAAATCCTCTTTCCAAGTTGGTATCAATAAATTTGCGTAGTTCCTCTTTTTCTATAGGACTCATTGGATATAGTCTGCCCTTGGGCAGGGTGGCTCCTGGGAGGATTTCTACTGCACAATCTGTCCTCCTATGAGGGGGTAAAGCGTTTGCTTCTTCTTCAGTGAAGGCTTGTAGACATGCTCGGTATTCTTTTGGTATTTGGTTGATTTCTTCTTGGGTTAACAGGACTTCCTCCATCCGGGTAGGATCGGTACCCCAATTTTGGTTCCAACGGTGATTTCTACAACCATCTTGTTGAAATGTAACGCTCCCGACCGGCCAGTCAATGTCTGGGTTGTGATCCCACAACCATCGGCTACCTAAGATTAGAGGGTATTTAGCGGTAGGGCTGATCACAAACGACCTCGTCTCCCAATGCTGTCCCATTCCCGTGATTATAGGTTTGGTTTTGGTGGTTACTGAGTTCATGTTGGAGCCATCCATTTGTTTGAAGATGACAGGTGTTTCTAGTTCCTTCATTGGAAACGCTAGTCCATTGACCAGAGCGGGTGCAATAATATCTCTGGAACATCCGGAATCAATAAGTGCTTGTACACGAATATGAGTTTTCCGCTCTGGGTTGACTAAAGTAACTGGCATGAATAGAATGGACCCTCGTGGTCTTTCCACTATGGGAACGGACTGGTTTTTGATCTGCCGTTTGGGTCCGCTTACGACAGATCCATCTCGTTTCCCGAATTCGGGCTCTCGGGTCCTTCCTCTCCAATTAAAGCAGTTGAGTCTAAGTCCATGAATTCTTCTAATTCTAATCCTTTCTCAGGAGGATTTCTGCAGGTTGCACTGTGTCCTCTAGCAGTTCGGGGAGCGGGCGTTGGGCGGTACAGTGGGGGAAGGGTGGTAGAGGTTGTACGTACTGGCTGGAGCGGAGCTCGTTGCACAGGCCTGAGTGGACATTGCGCTGCGTAATGGCCGCTTTGGCCACAATGTAAGCACAGTCCTTGTCACAATCTAGCTTCTCTCACTCCTCTAGCCGCGTATCCTGCCCCTCTTCCCCCTCGAACAATTATCGAAGTTCTTCGGTGCCCCGTTGCCTGCTGTTGTTCTACAAGACGTACCTCCTGCATACGGTTTTCCACTTCACATGCCAATTGTATCCAACCCAATAACGTTGCATAAGAGCCCGATCCAGCAGTTTAAGATTCATGCCTTGTTTTAATAGAATTATTTTTGTGGACTCCTCACATCTTGGGCATAAAGCTGCTAGCTGCCGGAACTTAGTAACATAGTCTCTGGCCGACAGATTGCCTTGCCTAATGGTTTGTAATTCCATTCGGGCTCTATCTTCTTCTAACGGGTCCTCATATTGCACCCGGAGAGCCGCTACTAAGCCTTGCAAGGTATCCAACTCCGGGCGCCCCAATTCATACAAAGTTACATACCATTTTGCCGCTTTTCCTTGCAGCTGGGATCCTAGGTGTTCGATTTGACTAGCTTCGTCTTCGAACAAGTGTCCCCAACGATTGAAAAACTGAAGAGCTTGTACTAAGAAGAATCCTAGTTTTGAAGGACCTCCGTCAAACGTAGCTTCCAACTTTACCCACCCCATCGGTAACTCCTGAGGTCTAGCGACTGGGACTGGTACTGGTAACAGGTAGTACTGTAAGGGCACTGGCCTCGGTCTGGGCTGTGCGTCTTGTTGCCGCGGAATAGGTTGTACTGGCGGTTGTTAGGGTCTCGGCTGCGGAGGACGTAGTGGACCCTGAGGTACTTGTCGCGGATGAAATGGTTGTGGTGCTGGACCTCTTGGAAGGGGATGATGAGGTGGTTGTCCTTGCAGTGGCGGGAGTCTCGGAGGTTGCTCTTGCGGTTGGAGTGGTTTCTCTTGTGGTTGAAGTGGTGGTTCTCGTCGTTGAACAGGTTGCTCTTGTGGTTGAAGAGGGGGCTGCTCTTGAGGCCTCTCCTGGTTCCCATCTCCCGGGGGTCCTGGTGGGTGACGATTATCATCTTGGGGAGGCCCCTGTGGGAGATCATCTGGCGATACATCCCGTGGTCCTTGTGGAGGGTCAGGCGTCGTCGTCACTGGTCTTTGTTGATCATCCTCTGGAACTATCAGTAGTTCTCTGATCAAAGGGGGGGACCTGACCCTGTGCCGGCATTATAACTGGCAGATCCCTCTGGACAGGCACCGACTGCTGCTGCACTAATTGCTGTAGGGTTGCTACACCTCAACTCATAGAAGCTCTAGGATGCTCCCCAGCCCCTTGTTGCGGCCCCTCACCTCTCCCTTCCATGACTAGCACTGATAGCAGATGCACTGCGTGGGCCAAGCTCTCCTCCATGGTACCAATTCTATCCTCCAGTCTCTGTACGTGAATTGGCACTGAGGTATCGACATCCTCATATGGTATTTCCTGGGGCATTTCAGTCGGGAATTGTACTGTATCCACATAGTCCTCAGAGGAGGTGGTAGCACGGGACCAAGGTCGAATTTCACCCATTCTGGTGGCCCCGGTAGGCTCACCTTCCTCCGATATCCCAGCAAGGATTCCTTTCGCTAATCCCGTTACTGCTGAAATTCCCGCATCTACAGCTTGAGTTCGGCCCTGTAGTTGCTGCCAACTTTGATTAGTTGACTCACGCTGCCCCGTCCACATGGCCACTTTGGCGTAATCCCAGCTCATTGTCGTGACGGGTGGTCTCCCAGTCCTGGGTATTCTTGGTACCCCTGGGGTCCCATTCCTCCAGTTGATCGGATTCTTTATTCCACATAAACCATGGTTGGTTGCTGACCCGCGCCTCAATTGGCGTTTGGGACTGTTTGGGAAGCTCCCAAATGATGCTAGGTCCTTCCTCCATTGACAACCTGACCGTCCGTCTCACGTCAATGAGCGACCTGGAGAACATCGTGCTTGCTCTCCTCTCTAGGCCTGGAGCCTCACTGCCTTGAGACATTGACCTTGGAGGAGGCTCTCTCGTGTTCCCAAGCTCCGACTGTAGCAAGGCGGGGGGGGGGAGTTCAGAGAGGTGCTGTGATATACTGCCTGTTGTAACTAACATGTCATTCTCAACAAAGCTTCATGGTCAGCCAGAAGCTTTTATGCTTTGGGACTAATTGTGGATACTTGTACTGTGAATGCAATCTTTCAATAAAGAACCTTTTGACTCAAGACCTTGAATTTCTTGCAGCAAGGGGCTGGGAGATGAAAGCAGAGTAACTTGAATTCCATAAACTGACAAGTTCTTTTGTTTGGATTTAGAATGGTCAAATTTAGGATTAACTATTAAGTTCAGGTTTCCCCCCAATAAGATATCCCTTTCTTGGAAAGCTTTTAATTTGGATAAGGTTTCTTTTAGAAATAGGTTTTGATTGTTATTTGGAGCGTAAACTGATGCTAGTGTTAATTTTTTTGACTCAAAGGTGCCTTTAAGAAATAAATATCTGCCATCTTTGTCTTTTTCTGTAACTATTTCTTCAGATCTAACCTTCTTTGAAATGAGAACTGCCACCCCTCTAGATTTTGAGTTTCCATGTGCTAAGTGTTGGTGATTCCACCATTTGGATTTAAATACCTGTTCCACTTTTGTGGATAAATGCATTTCTTGCAAAAACAAAATCTGTTGTTTCATCAACATTGCCTGGACTCTTCTACATTTTATAATATTATTAAGACCTCTACAGTTTAAAGATAGTACTTTAAACTCAATTTCCTGTGAAATAAAAAGATGAGTTAAGATACCAAATTTTAAGATACCAAACAGTTCCTCAAGTACAATCTTAATACCTCAGATGCTCAAAAACAGTTGGCTTATATATATATATATACACATATGTATATTTATACTTATATTGATAATTTACCTAATTTATATCAAACGTTCCTAGTTTTTTTTGTTTCTTTTGTTTTTATTATTTTTTTTGTATTTTGTATTTTATTATTATTTGTTATTTAAAACCTTTTCTTTTTTTGAAATATATATACGTCTAGAGAACTCCAATGTTTACAACTAGCTAGCCAATTCAATCTAATTACTATATGCAAATTTATAGAGCTTTAAAGTGTAGCCAGAAAAACAATTCTAGGAGATGTGTGGAAGGTTAATACAAGAAGAATGGGATAAGGAGCAAAGAAGGGGGGAAAGGAAAGAGCTAAATAGAAATAATACTCATATTTATAATATATATGGATCTATATAGATACTCAACTATATACAAAATCACAAACCTCCTTTAGCACCCACTAAGGAGGAAACCATCAGAATCCTTTCCTTACAGGAAAGAATAAATTTTTAAGCAGTATACTAATTAAACAATACTCTAGTACTGGGTTTAAACTTAAAGAAAAGAGGCCCAGTATCTGGGGTTTAAACCAAACTAGACCTCACCCCCGGCCCGATATAGCCTTTGATTTATGCTTAGCACAGCGTTGGAAGAGGGGAAAAAACCTGAATTACGTTTAGTATTAAACTTTAAATGTCTGTCAAATAACAGCTTCCTATTTCTTCTGTACTGGAGGAGACTGTATATGAAAAAATTGGTTCTCACTCATTGCCGCCTCCAGAGTGAATCATGGTGATTCTCTTTGTAGTCCTTTGTCATCTTTTTTTATCAGTATCTTACTCCAGTTATTTAGAGATGATCTTGCACTGTTTGGACTCGTTTTGCTTGTAGAGATGACTTGGCTGTCTAGCTGAAGATCTTTAAGCAGCATGGTGCCTGTTTCCATATCATGAGCTTGGTATGTTTTCCCTTGCCAATGCACCAGGATTCTTGCTGATGAGATCCAGCAGTACCTTATCATAGAATCATAGAATCATAGAATCATAGAGTTGGAAGGGGCCATATAGGCCATCTAGTCCAACCCCCTGCCCAGTGCAGGATCAGCCTAAAGCATATCTGACAAGTATTCATCCAGCCTCTTCTTGAAAACTGCCAGTGAAGGGGAGCTCACCACCTCCCTAGGCAGCTGATTCCACTTTTGAACTACTCTGACCGTGAAAAAGTTTTCCCTAATATCTACCTTTGTGCATGTAGTTTTAGCCCATTGTTTCGCATCCTACCCTCTGCTGCCAACTGGAACAGCTCTTTGCCCTCCTCCAAATGACAGCCTTTCAAATATTTAAAGAGAGCAATCATGTCCCCCCTCAACCTCCTCTTCTCCAAACTAAACATTCCCAAGGCCCTCAGCCTTTCCTCGTAGGGCTCAGTCTCCAGACCCCTGATCATTCTTGTCGCTCTCCTCTGCACCCTCTTGATTTTGTCCACATCCTTTTTGGGGTTTTGTTTGTTTGTTTTTTAATTACTAAACTCAAAAAACTACAAAAGGGAAAAAGGGAGAACAAGGGGAAAGGGAAGGAACAATATATAAAAAACATACACTACAACTACAACTACAAGTCTTGCATTCCCTTCATAATACAGTTATTTAAAGTTAAACTTTCTAATATGCCATTAGATTGGTAGACCTTATAAAATACAAATTACAGTCAGGATCAGGTCTTCTTCCCCCCCCCCCCCCGCGTCTTGGTCGCAGCTCTCTCTGAACGGCTATAGTAGCTGCGCTCACTGCCTTCCCCCCCCTCCCCCCTTCAGATTCTGGATCTTCTCTTTGCTGAAACTCTTGATGATTAAATACAAAGTCCCTCAGTTGTGCATCTGATGTTATCTTGTAGGCTTGATCTTTATAACTGAACCAGATGCCTTCCGGAAATAACCATTTGTATTTTATTTCACGCTTCCTCAGAAGAGCTGCAAACCTTTTGTATTTGAATCTTCTTTTCCGAGCTAGAAATGGAACGTCCTTCAATATCTTAACCTTGTTACCCAGAAAATCCAAGTCCACATTATACGAATTATATAAGATGGTGTCCCGAGTCTTCTTAGATGAAAAGTCAATAATAATCTCGCAAGGCAGCTGACGCTTCATTGCATATTTTGAAGATGTCCGGCGGACTTCCAAAATATCGCTTTTTAACTCTTCTTTAGTTGCCTTTGCGGATGACGCCAAAAGTTCCGACACCAAATCCTTTAAATTTTCATTTTCCTCCTCCTTTACATTCTGAAGACGCAATACCGTCTGAGCACGCTCCACTTGTAGCCCTATCAGTTGATTCTCCAAAAGCTTTACTTCTTTGTTTGTAGTTTTCATGAGTGCTGCGTTTTCCCAAGCAGACTGCTCTGTCCCAGACGCTACGTTTTTAATGGTTTTCACTTCATTCTCAATTATGTCAACCCTTTGACCGATTTCATTTAGCTTATCAACAAAGGGCTTCATAGCTTCAACGATCGACCGTTTAACCACCTCTTCAAGAGACTCTCCTTTCCCCTGCAATGCAGCCGAGACAGATTTGCCCACAGCCGGGCTCTGCTTTTTCGTCGCCATCTTAGGGGGGGGGGAGTCCGCCAACTAAGTTTCAAAACTCAATGAAGGGGAAGATATCCGAGCCTTCTTAGCTTCAACTCCCACCAATCCTTCACATACGCTTGAAATAACAGAAGAGATTCGCTTACTTACAGGTTTTCACCTTAAATCTGCTTGTTGCCGTTCTCCATGGCCCGGCAGCACACAATGTGCTGCGCAAGTCTGCCGGCCTCCATTGGAGCAAACGGGCAATTTACCCCCTGCATTGACTTCAGGGGGTTCTTCCCACAGCGCTCCGGACCCTGGCCCCCTCACTGGGAGTCCTGGGGGTTAACCCTCGCAGGTCAACCACCCGGTCAGGCTGCTCGGGCGCTTCCTACCGGACCTGCGGAGAGGAGCGTCCGACATGGCTGGGAAAAAGAAACCGAATGTCCACATCCTTTTTGAAGTGAGGCCTCCAGAACTGCACACAACACTCCAGGTGTGGCCTGACCAAGGCAGTATAGAGAGGGGCTATGACCTCCTGCGATTTCGATGCTATGGCCCCTTTGATACAACCCAGGATTGAATTAGCCTTTTTTGCCACTGCATCACACTGACTGCTCATATTTAGTTTACAGTCCACTCTTACCCCAAGATCCCCTTCACATATACTACTGCCCAGAAGTGTATCCCCCATCCAGTATTTGTGCTTCTCATTTTTGTGGCCCAGATGTAATACTGTGCACTTGTCTTTGTTGAATTGCATCCTATTCACAGCTGCCCACTTCTCCAGAGTATTCAGGTCTTGTTGAATTTTAATTCTATCTTCTTGGGTGTTTGCTACCCCTCCCAATTTGGTATCATCAGCAAATTTCATGAGCAGCCCTTCCACTCCTTCATCCAGATCATTGATAAAAATATTGAAAAGTACCGCGCCCAAAACAGAGCCCTTCGGCACCCCACTGGACACCTCCCTCCAATCTGATGAAACGCCGTTGACCACCACTCTTTGAGTGCAGTCCTCCAACCAGTTCCCTATCCACCGAACTGTCCTATAGTCTACTCCACAGTCTTCCAGTTTGCCCATCAGAATGTCATGGGGGACCTTATCAAAAGCTTTACTGAAATCCAGATAAATCACGTCAACAGAGTTCCCCCAATCCAGTAAGCTGGTCACTCGATCAAAGAAGGAAACTAGGTTGGTCTGGCAAGATCTGTTAGGAACAAAACCATGCTGACTTCCCCGGATCACATACAATGCCACTCCACCTCCTTTTCTACACTTCCGGTTTTTCTTGAACAACTCATACCCATCCACTAGCACATTCCAGTCATGGGAATCATCCCACCAAGTCTCAGTAATTCCTACTATGTCATAGCCCTCTGTTTGCAATAGAAGCTCAAGCTCTTCTTTCTCATTACCCATACTTTGAGCATTGGTATATAGACACTTGTAGCCTTGTACCTTTGTTTGACCTTTCCTACCCAGGTGGGTCCCCACTGTGTTCACTTCATCATTGAAGTCGCCATGTCGATCGCCCCCTTCCCCTTGCGGCATCAGTTTAAAGCTCTCCTGATGAAGTTCTCCAGGTTCGTTCCAAACGTTTTCTTCCCTGCCCTTGAGAGGTGAAGCCCATCATGTGCTAGAAGGCCTTCTCTAAGAAAACCTATCCCATGTCTGCCTTGTTTAGTTTATTTATTATTGGTTTTAGGTCTCTTCTCTTTGCTAATGTCTCATTGGAGAGGTTTTAGAATACATATTTTTTTTGTTCTAGTAGGAGAAATAGCCTCTTGCTCTAGCTCCTCTCATGATTTTTTCTTTTGATCTGTAATCAGGAAGGTTTATTATTATGTCTCTTGGTTGCTGTCTTGCTCTTGTTTTATTGTATGGTCCAATTCTATATGCATGACTAATTATAGGGATGATGCCCTCTTCCAGTTTCAATTCTTTCCTTAGCCACTCTGCAATGAATGTCCCTAGATCAGTATTGTGTTCATCATACTCATCAAAACCCCTAATCTTTATGTTATTAGATCTTAATTTGTTATCAAGGACCATTATTTTTTCTTGAAGCTGCTTGTTCTTGTCCTGTAAGGCTCGGATTTCTTTTTGATTATTAGTAGCTAGGTGTTTAGCACTTTCAGCAATCTGTGCTGCTTGATTGAATCCTTAAGTTCACTAGTTTCGTTCTTAATTATACCTTCCAATCTTGTAACTATTTTATTTTCTAGTTTTTCTAGTGCAAGTTGTATTTCACTCTCTAAAGCTTGTGTACCCTCAAGTTCTTTTACAGGCTTTGCGGCCACCATTTTGGACGGCGCTTGTCTACTTCCCGATGGGGCTTGTTTTGCTTCTGCCTGCTCCAGGAAAGCTTTCAGAGAAGGACCACTCTGTTCAACATGCTTAGTTTTCCCTCCTCCAGTTTTACCGTATTTTGATCAGCTTGCCACTGCATAAGCGCTTGTAAGAGGCTGCGATAGATAGTCAGGGTATGGAGCAAGGAATCTAAGTGTCCCCCTCTTCATGTGATGCTGGAAGCCCCCCCTTCCCTTTTCTTAATGGTGGATTCTGGATGATTTTTTATTGCTGAAGTTTGGCTGAACCTCTATTTGGTTGGATCTTCACTCTTTATTTTTTATTTCTTGTTTTTTGGGGGGGACTCCCAAAATGGAGTACAAAGTAATTGAATCTGCATAGTGCCTCTCCTATCTCTTGTAGCTTCAAAAAAGAAGATCTCCCAAGACTGTAACTTCTGGGGCATAAATTGGTTCAGCAAGAGAGAATGTTGTGTTTTTTCTCCTAGAAAGATATTTAAATACTGTCTGGCTGGGAAGGGAACTGTTTGGGATCATTGTGGTTTATGAAACAAAATATTTTTCTTCTATCTTAAGTGGGTAGAAGGAGGGAGTGAGGTAAATGGGACCTAACTACTTTAAGTTACTGAGCTGAGGATAGATAGTAAAATAATAGAGTGAAGATATTTATTTAAAGATGTTGTCAGGTAAAGGAAAAGAAAAACACCAAAAACCATCCCCTGGAAGCCTCAAATCTGTGACATCAGCTATGGCACAGACACCTATATCCACACAGGCATCAATTCAGACAATACAAGCTAGCATGGCCCAGTTGCCTGACCAAATGAAAACTATGAATGATAGGTTTGAAGAGTTCCAGAATGAGATGAGAGAAACCAAAAAGGATGCAGCTGAACTAACATCTAAGGTACGAAAAGTGGAGGAGAAGACTCAACAGAATAAAGATAAGATTGAGAAAGTATCCAAAAGCCAGTTGATGATGGAAACTAAACTGATAACTTTACAGATGGAGAAAGCAGTATCTATTCAATTATATAAACTAAATTAAAAAAAATTTTAAAAGAGAAAGCAGCATTGATGCTGTGTTTGCAGAATGTGAAGGAGGAAGAAGGAGAAAATACCTTAAAGGTGGCATCAGGGCTATTGCCAATAGCACTAAACATTCAACCAGAAGAAATGGAAACAGAGATAGACACGACCTATAGGATAAGTTCATCCTATGCAAAAAAGAACAAAAAACCACGGGAAATCCATGTAAGATTTATCAGACGCAGAATCAGAGATGACATTCTTAAAGCAACACGAGAGACTACCTTGAAGTGCCAAGATGAAGAAGCGATAGTCCTACGAAATATCCCATGGGAGGTGCGGATGAAGCGATGGGAATATGGATTTCTGATGGATTTACTACACACAAATGGAATACAATATAGATGGCTGATACCAGAGGGACTACTTTTTAACTTCAACAGACAAAGGTTCAACATTAACTCGATTCCTAAAGTACAAGCATTTGTTGAAAAGAATTTGATGGCAGGCCAGAAATCCAAGGAAGGCAAGGGAGAACAAGAAAAAGTAAGCCCACAGTCTGAATCAGAACCAGATATAGAAGATGGAGCAAGAGGAGGAGTACAGACCAGGAAGCAAACCAAGAAGAAAATAAACAAGGTAGTAAGAGAGGCAAGAAGTAATGGCCAGTAACTCTCTAGAAATACTCTCAATGAATGTTAATGGTTTGAATTCCCCTCAAAAAAGAACATTTACATACCTGAAAAAATTTAAAGCAGAGATTATATGCCTTCAAGAAACCCATATCAGAGATAAAGAGGAAAGGCTCCTGAACTGTAAGAACCTGGGACACCCATTCATTGCAGCAGACAAAGTTAAAAAGAGGTCTAGTAACATATATACAGGGCAGATTGAACCCAAAATTGATTTATGCCTGTGACCAGGGAAGAATTCTAATGACCAAACTCTAGAAAGGCCAAAGAAAATTTTGGTAGTGAATATTTATGTCCCAAGTGAGCAACAAGAAAAATTCTTTCAAAGACTTTTAGAGCAAATATCCAAATTGAAATACAATGACATATGCATTGTGGGAGACTACAATGCAGTAGTGGATAAAAAGTTGGATAGGAAACATGTGAAGAATGGGGGAAAAGTGAGGAAAGTGCTTCCTAAAAATTCTTTGAAATGGCTGAAGAAATGGCTCTTGTTGACTTCTGGAGAACACGAAATTTGAATTCAACTAACTATACTTTTTACTCTGACAGACACAAATCTTGGTCATGAATAGATGTGTTGGGCCTCAACATCATTAGTGGTGGATATGGAAGAGACATTTTGCCACAAGTAATTGGAGACCACAACCCTCTGTTAAAGAGAAAAGAGAAAAAAAGACAATTTAGGTGGAGACTAAATACAAGTTTATTAAAAGACAAAAAATTTAAAGAAACAATCTCCAAAGAAATGGAATGGAATTTCAAACAAAACTTAAATAATGAAACTGCTATAGACATAGTGTGGGATGCAAGTAAGGCTTTCTTCAGAGGACTGGCAATTAGATACGTGGCAAGTAAAAAGAAAGAGAGAAACAAAGAATATCAAAATCTGGAAATAAACCTAAAAAAAGAAGAAAACTTTAAAAATGCTCCTGAAAACAGTGCATCAAACATGAAGATAAAGATACTTCAACATAAACTTAATCTGATGTTAACGGAGGATATGGAGAAGAAAATTAAATATGCCAAACTAAACTACTTTGAAAATGCAAACAAGCCTACAAGAATGGCTAGCCTATAAGCTAAGGAAAGAAAATACCAAAAGACAAATAATGTCACTGAATGATGAAAAAGGAGAGGAGAAAGTTCTTCAGGAAGAAATAAAGAAGGTGGTTGAATCCTACTACAAGAAGCTCTATGGGAAAATGACTGCCCAACCAGAGCAACAAGATGACTATCTGAAAAAAATGAGATTGAAGAAATTTAGTGAGGAACAGAGGAAAATTCTAAATGACCCAATCACTATGAATGAAATAACACAGGCCTTTAAAAAGCAAAACAAGGGAAAAACTCCAGGCCCAGATGGCATACCAGCTGAATATTATCAATGCTTTGAAGAAACCTTAATTCCTCCCTTTAAGAAGTTGATGGAAGAAATATGGGATACAGAATCCATACCAGAAACGTGGAAAGAAGCTACAATATCCTTAATACCAAAGAATGGAACAGATTTGAAAGAAATTAAAAACTATAGACCAATCTCCCTGCTGAATGCAGACTATAAAATCTTTGCAACTATATTATCAAGGAGAATGAGGAAACTAATGGACCAGATGATCCACCAAGATCAGGCCGACTTTTTAACAGGCTGACAGACTAGCCATAATATAAGAAAAATACTAAACATTTTGGAGTATTACGAGGCTCATCCAGAAAAACAAATGGCTGTCCTTGATGCAGAGAAGGCGTTTGACAATCTCAATTGGCAATTTATGTTTAAACAACTAGACAAGATGCAGTGTGGAGAAAATTTTCTCAGAATAATTCAAGGAATTTATGATAAACAAAGGACTAGAATCTCAATTAATGGCCAACTAACAGAATCGATAGAAATTGAAAAAGGAACAAGACAAGGTTGTCCATTAGCTCCTCTCTTGTTTATACTGACACTGGAACAACTTATGGACAAGATTCGAAACTCAGATGAGATCAGAGGAGCCAAAATTAAGAAGCAAGAATACAAAGTACAAGCATTTGCAGATGACTTAGTTTTTATTTTAGAAGACCCTTTAACATCAATACAGAAGCTCTTGCAGGAAATCAAGGAGTATGGAGATTTGGTAGGATTAAAAATAAATATTCAAAAGACAAAGTTGATTACTAAAAACATCCAAAAATGACAGATGGAAGAATGCCCGCAATACAGCCCGGAAAACCCACAACAACCACCCCAAGTATTTTTTAAAGACCTTATTTGGGCTGTACAGTCTTTTATTTGGCATAACAAAAAAACACGAATCAAGCTGAAAGCCCTACAAGATAATAAGGAAAAAGCAAGCTTTGCCCTAACAAGTCTTGTGTGCTGACCTGGCTGAGAGAGTGGATTACTTTGGAAAATGAAAGACTTTTAAACCTATTGATGGGCTGGCACGCATTTCTTTGGTATAAAAAATGGGAAAATCATAATTATTTTAAAAATCACTGGATAAGGAAAGCACTAGTACTGGTCTGGGAAAGAATAAGATCTACCTTTTATGAGAAAATTCCTTTGTGAGTTTCCCCAATTGAAGCTTTTACACATCTTTCGTTGAAAAAAGAGGGAAAAACTCCTACCTATAAGATCTTACTGAAACCAACTGTACTATTAAAAAATCCAAAAGAAATGGCAGAGCTAGACATTGAGTTGGGATGGTGGAGCCAGGCACAACTGGAATCCAGATATAAAAAAGATAAAATAGTACTTTTTTACGAAAAGGATGAAAATATTGATGTGATACTATGTGGTACTAATGTTAAAATGATAAAGAAAATATATGCTATACTTATGAAGGCAAAATTACAGGGGGAAGAGGTCAAGGATACTATGATAAAATGGGCTGAGAATGTGGGACATACAATAGATTTAGAGCAATGGTCACAAATGTGGAAAAGTAATTTAAAGATGACAAAATCGGCCTCACTGAAAGAAAATGTATCTAAAATGTTTTATAGGTGGCACTTAACCCCAATTAGGTTAGCTAAATCTCGCTTAAATATGTCAAATAATTGCTGGAAGTGTGAGAAGACACTGGTATCTTACTATCATATGTGGTGGACATGTAAAAAAGCAGTGGAATTTTGGAAGATGGTACATACAATGTTACAACAGATACTCAAGACTCCACTACCTTTGAAACCAGAACTTTTTTTATTAAACCACATATCGGTCTCGGTCAATAAAGAGCAAAAGCATCTGATGTTGAATACAATTACAACAGCTAGGATTGCATATGCGAGACTTTGGAAAATGACAACTATCCCAACACAAGAAAACCTGGTCGAAAGAATACTTGAGATGGCTGAAATGGACAAATTGTCGAGTTTATTGAAAGAGTTGGACAATACAATCTATAATGACATTTGGGAGCCTTTTTACAAATGTATACAAGATAAGTTTGGAGAAATTTAATTTTTAACTAAGATGTGGTCCTTTATGGACATTATAGAAGATAAATGGAAAAACCTGCAAATAGAGAGCTGACTAGCAGAATACTATGACATGTATTAGAGTGAATGGTGCAATGTAACTGATATGTAACTTCTTTTTTCGTTCTTTCTTTTCTTTCTATCCCCCTTCCCTCTACTTTCTACTCCCTATTTTCTATCTAAAAAATAAAAATGGTATATATAAACTACTGTATGACTTACTTCATTTTCTTTTCTTTAAATAAAACTTTATATATAAAAAAATAAGTAAATAAATAAACCTAGCTAGGACTTTGGAGCTATTACTTTCAGTACCACATTTGCTGGGCAGCATGTTTCTCACACATTTGGCTTTCTACCAAGAGACTTGCACCATGTCATAATCGCAGGATCATAAGACAAGTTCTCCACTAAAATGCTCATTTAGAAACTAATTTTTGTGGAACAACTTAAGTCCAGGTAGACGACTATGGTCACATCCAAGCAGATCTAGCTTTTTAAAAAACAAACCCTCCTTTTAAGGAGTTCTCATTTAAAATTGTCATACTTTTACAGATAAAAGTTTACTTAGTAGAAGGATTACAGATATTCAAACACTGTCTGGATGAGCTCATGTTCTGTCTGCTGGTCACAAACAAGGAGCTTTTTTTAAAATTAATGCAGTGTTATAATGTGTCTTTTTATAAAAATGTAATATATTCTTTGGGCCAAATAGCTGTCTTGTGGAAGTCAATAAGAACTGCAATAATCTTCTGTGGAATTAGAATGCAGCCCCTAGAGCCCGATTTTCAGATTAGCTCAGCTTCTGTAGAGGCACTAAACAAAGTGCTAGATTCCACATAGTTTATCCAATAATAATTGGCTTTCAATTGAAGTTGCTGGAGTAAGCTTTTGTGAATTTCATAAAAAGAACACTGTGTTTAGTGGTGCAGCTGTAGTGAGAAACAAGAGCTGACTCTCTCTGAAGTAGGATTGCAGCTGTATTGCACCTAAAACAAAATCTGAGATGACATCACAGTTCTCTTAATGTGTTATTTTATTCTGAAATTGGGGGCAGGGTACTGTTTTTGTTTACTCTACAGCATGTTCATATCCAGAAAGCTTTCTAATTGGTGTTAGCACCAAGCAAAAATCAGTCTGTATTTGTGTGGCATCATGGAATTGTCAGACTATGGTTTCTCAGACTTGAGAGTCTTGTCTTACTCCCTTCTGTACGAAAAGGTCTTTTGATTTCAAAAGGTTTTATTTTGAAAGACAGCATTCAGGTCCAGATGCACATATTCCAGGATTTGAGATCCTGGCTGCACGAAGTATTGTTAGCAATGAGGTACAGATTAGAAGTTGTTACATTTCACACTCTCAGAGCCCAGCCTCCCCCAGAGTTCCCATAGCGGGAGAGTTCTCTGTGGGAACATCCGTCAAGGTCGACTTGGCTTGTATAAAAGATAAGACAGTGTCTTCTCCCATGGAAACTGTGCCTCGCAGGTGGGGCCTAGAGGGAAAAGAATACTAAACAACTAAAGAATTAAGCATGGCGTTAGTCCTGTCAGGCAACATATAAACAGACCCTGACATTCTGCCTCCCTTAAGACCCCTCTCCCCCCGGCTTAGTGGGATATTGTTGATGGAAACGTTTGATTAAACAGGGAGCTTTGACGTGAATTGACTGCACCCATTCTCGATACCCTTCCTCAAAGTCCTTCCAACAGATTAAATAGTAAAGTTTATGGCATCTGAGCTTAGAGTCCAGAGTTTCTCCAACTTCATAATGTACTTGGTCATCGATCATGGTGGGAATAGGGGTTGCTGGTGATGGGTGCCATTTGTCTGGTGCAGGAGGTCTTTTTAACAAGCTGATATGGAATGTAGGGTGGACATGGCATAGATTCTTTGGGAGAATAACTTCTACAGTCACGCGGTTTATTACTTTCTTGACAGGAAAAGGACCTAAATATTTTAAAGCTAGTTTTCTATTGGTTTGTTCCATTTTGAGGTTTTTTTGTAGAGATACATACTTTATCTCCTGGTTGCAATTCCCATTGGGCCGCATGGTGGCGATCGGCGTATTTTTTGTAGTCTGATTTGGCTTTGGTTAAAGCTGTTTGGATAGCCGCCCATTGTTCGGGGGGACTTCTGGTTGGGGTAATGGTGAGACCGACGTGATTCGGAACTCCGGATCAACCAAGGTGCTGTTTTTCGGGCTGGTGGGGCACCCCGATTGCCCACAGCCTCCGGATTTCAGTCAGAAATCCGGCAGGAACGCTTGTAGCCCTGAGAGTGAGGGGTCTTGGTGGGTGGGAGGCTCTGAATTAAGGGCTTTCCTCCCAAGCTTTGAGATCCTCCTCAGAGAAGGGTGGCCAAAATCTCTGCAGCAGCTTCGGGAGTCATTAAATTGACATAGGCTCATTGTTCCCCAAGCCTCGGGAACAGAATTGAACAGAATTGGACGTTTGAAGCAGTGAGTACATCCCAAGAAGTTTATGCTAAGTTAAGATTACTATCTCCCCCAACGGACTGTTTTACTGAATAAAGACCGAACTTTTAAAAGAACAAAAGACTGAGTTACCAAGCTGAAAAAGTATACTAAAAGACTGAGCAGTTTAATTTGAGTTGTGACAGTGAGAAAAAGTTAAAAAGAGCTAAGAAGAATATTGGTTTGCATACCTGTGGTTGGGGAGATAGCGACGCGGAGGGCGGATAGTGGGAATCGGAAGGCGGGACGTGAGACAGGAAGTAGAGGAGAGGAGATAGAGAGAGCGCGGTGAGGGAGGTCAGGAAGACCAGGAAGACCCGGAAGAAAAATAAAGTTGGAAGAGGAAGTGAAGTACCCACCATTGGAAGTAAGGGAAAGGAAATGGAAGCAAAGGATCCACCATTGAAAGTAAGGGAAGACCATCGATGTGACAGTATTACCATAGAGAAAGATCGCCCGACATTTTATATCATAGAGAAACATCGCCCGACATTTTAAGGGTAAGGGAAGCCTCAATCGCCATTTTAACTGAGGGCAACGTTTAAAAATTTTGATATATAAAAATAGAGACTTGAATTAAAAAGAAGACGGTGTTAAGACAGAGAGCTGATTCGTGAGGACCCAAGGCAAGTCCGATGGCCTCCAAAAAAGAAAAGGACTGGAAGGTTGCCATTGAGAATTTGGATAAGAAAATAACAGAGGGAAATAAAGAGATTCGGGAGATGATACAACAATTACAGCAAAAGTTAATGACGGAAATGAAAGAAGCGATTAAGTCGGAGATTACGGAAGTTAAAAAAGAGATGGAGGCAATAAAAACAGATTTACAGAATACCCAACAAAAGGTGCAAGAAATGCAACAGATGGTGCAGGATGGGGAGAAAAAAACGGAGGCTATACAGACAGATACTGTGGCTATGGGCGAAAGAATGGTGATGATGGAATGCAAAGCAATGGACAGACAAATTCGTATGAGGGCGGTCCCGGAAAGAATGGATGGATCTGCTCTTAAACAAGTAGCTGAAATATTGGCAAAATTTTTGGGACAAACAGAGGAGGAAATGATGACCCATTTGGATATCGTGTATAGAGTCAATTCAAAATATGTAGAACAAAAGAATCTACCAAGAGATATTATTGTCCAGTTGACCACAAGGAGAATGAAGGAGGAAATTATTAGAAGACACTTTGAAACTCCGCTGGAAATAGCCGGGACTCGGATTCGAATCATGAAAGAAGTACCACATAAAGTGCTCCAGGATCGGAAAAAGTATAGAGATTTGACACAGAAGCTGAGGGCAGCTGAAATTAGATATAGATGGGAGTTGCCAGAAGGAGTGACTTTTGAATTCCAATCAGGGAGACAAGTGATTAAATCAAAATATGCAATGGATGTATTTCTGATGGAGAATGGAAAAGACTTTCCTAGCTCATCTAGGTTATAATTATGGAGTACAAATTAATTTCATGGAATGTTAATGGACTTAATTCACCCTCTAAACGAAAAGCTGTGTTACATTGATTAGCTAAACAAAGAAGTAATTTGATTTGTCTACAAGAGACTCATATTAGGGATCAAGATGTTAAATATTTAATTAACAAAAAGTTAGGAAAGCAATTTGTTTCGGCAACAAAGCAAAAAAAGAGGGGAATTGTTATATATATAAAAGAAGAATTGTAACCTAAATTAATAGTGTCTGATAAAAATGGAAGATACCTGGCTGTGGAATTTTCATGTAATGCAAAAAAACCTTTGGTACTTGGACTATATGCGCCAAATGGCTCCAAGGATATATTCTTTAAAGATTTACGAGAACAAATGGAGCAATGGACTTATGATCAGGTAATTATAGCTGGAGATTTTAATGGAGTGCTAGATTTGCAATTGGATAAAAGTTCATCAACAAGTAAAGCAAGGACGGGGAAATTACCAAAGACTTTTTTTGAAATTCAGGAACAAGAAAACTTAGAAGATGTTTGGAGAAAATATAATCCTAAAGTGAAGCAGTATACGTTTTTTTCAACTAGTCACCAATCTTTTTCCAGAATAGATATGATCTGGGCGTCTAAAGAACTGATAGTGTTTACAAAAGTGACTGATATATTACTGAAAGTTAGCTCGGATCATAATCCTGTGATGTGGAGATTTGGAATGAGACAAAAGAAACAGAGATGGAGAATTAATGAGGATCTTTTGAGTGACCCAGAATGCGTTAAGGTGCTTAGAAAAGAAACGAAGTTTTTTATTCAGTGTAATGTGGATAAAGGAGTGTCAACGCACATGGTCTGGGACACTTATAAAGCTGTAATTAGAAGTGTGTTGATGGACTTAAATGGTAGAGAGAAGAGGAAAAAAGAAGTGAAATTAAAAGAGATTCAGGAAAAAATTATTCAAGTAGAACAACAACTGAAAAAGGGGGCCAGGTAAAAAGAAATTGTTGTATGAAATAAAGTTATTGCAAGAACAAATTAGGGCTATGGAAAATAAAAAAGTGGAGTGGGAGTTGAAGAAAATGAAGCAAAAATCATTTGAAGGAGCTAATAAACCGGGGAGATATTTGGCATGGCAATTAAAGAAAAAGAGAGAGAAAAGGACAATAAGCAGAATTGGGGAAGGAATTATATGATCAAGGGTTGATTGAGAGAGCATTTTATAAGTACTATGCCAAGCTATATCAGAAAAAAATAGTGGATTATGAAAAGATAAGAGACTACTCTGATATGTTTGATTTACCAAAGGTGCTGGAGAAGCTGAAAGAGAAGCTTAGTGCTGAGATAACAATAATGGAAGTGCTACAAGCAATACAAGCTACTACAGTTGGCAAAGCTCCGGGACCAGATGGAATTACAGCAAAATTTTATAAAATGATGGCGGAGGATTTGAAACAATTGATGCAAAAAGTAATGAATGAGATATTGGAAGGGGTTGAGATGCCAGATACATGGAATGAGGCTAATATTACATTGATACCAAAGGAGACATTAGACTTAAGTAACGTTAAGAATTACAGACCAATATCTCTAACTAATAATGACTATAAAATATTTGCAAAGATATTAGCGGAAAGACTTAAGGCTTGGTTAGTGGAATTCATAGATGAAGACCAAGATGGCTTTTTACCGGAAAGGCAAATAAGAAATAACTAACGACTGAGACTTCCGGTTTGGGATCCATGAAGGTCTAACGCAGCTCTAAGTGCTGAGCTGACCGGACTGCCGTTTCAACGGCCGGCGGGGCAAAAAGACCCCCGTGGCCAACTGTTCTCAGGTTATGAAGGAGTTACCCAGATCGGTGTTGCTAGACCGGAAAAAATACAAAGCCTTAGTCCAGACGATTGCCCATAGGGAATAATGGGAACAGCAATTGCCCCTAGGGAATAATGAAAACAGGGATTGTCCACAGGGAACAATGGAGACAACCATTGCCCACAGAGAATAACGGAGATCATCATTACCATTAGGGAATAATTGAAACAGAGATCGCCCATAGGATATTATGGGGACAGCGGCTGCCCACAGGGGATTAATCGGACAGCGATTGAACATAGGAAGTAATGGAAACCATGCTTGCGCTTAGGGCATAATGGGGACAGCGCTTCCCTGTAGGTAATAATGGAAAAAGATGGTTGCCTGTAGGGGATAAGGGGAACAGCAATAGCCATTAGGGAATATTGGAGGTAGTGATCACCCATGGAAATAATGGAAATAATGTATACCCCTAAGAAATAATGGAGACAGTGAATAGGGAAAAATTGAAAGAATGTTTGGCTGTAGGGAATAATGCAAACAGCGACTGACCGTAGGGAATAATGAAGACAGGGATTGCCCATGGAGAATAATGGAAATTATGCTTGCCCATAATTTATAATGGAGACAGCGATTGCCCATAGGGAATAATAGAAAGAATGCTTGCCCATAGGGAATAATTTAATTTGCAATTGTCCATCCGGAATAATGGAGATAAGGCTGGCCCATAGGGAATAACGTAAATCATGCTTGCCCATAGGGAATAACGGGAACAGCCATTATCCTTAGGGAATGATGGGAACAGAGTACATTCTTAGAAAAAATGGAAAGCATTCTTCCCCATAGGGAATAATGAAAACAGTGAATGTCCATAGGGAATAATGGAGAGAGCGATTGACCATAGGGAATAATCAAATCAGCAATTGCCCATAGGGAATTATGGAAAGCATGCTTGACGTTAAGGAATAATGAAAATACCAATTGTCCACAGGGAACAATGGAGACAATGACTGCCCACAGGGAATAATGGCAATCATGCCTGCCTGTAGGCCATAATAGGAACAGCGATTGCCCATAGGGAATAATGGGGACAGCGATTGACCATGGGGAATTATGGAAAGCATGCTTGATGTTAAGGAATAATGAAAACATCAATTGTCCACAAGGAATAATGGAGACAATGATTGCTCACAGGGAATAATGAAAACAGTGATAGTCCATTGTGAATTATGGGGACAGTGATTGTCGAAAGATTTGTACACATGCATACACATAGATGAAATTAGAGATACAGAGATACAGATAGATATAGAAAGAGAGAAAATGATAGAAATACATAGGA